>NW_025408634.1:0-1200000 GCF_020137385.1 Morchella sextelata
CTAACCCTAACTAACCCTAACTAACCCTAACTAACCCTAACTAACCCTAACCCTAACTAACCCTAACTAACCCTAACTAACCCTACCCTAACTAACCCTAACTAACCCTAACCCTAACTAACCCTAACCTAACCCTAACTAACCCTAACTAACCCTAACTAACCCTAACTAACCCTAACTAACCCTAACTAACCCTAACTAACCCTAACTAACCCTAACCCTAACTAACCCTAACTAGCCCCTACTGCCGAAAAATAATGGCGAAGGGACAACAAGCTCTGTATGTACTACGCCAACCCCGGTCATCTATTCGCCAACTGTCCCTCTGCCAATCGCCCGCGTGGTAATCAACCTGTTATGAGAGGCGCCCTCCTCGTACCCGCTCATAATGCCACCGACCCCGCTGCCCCACCAATCGCTAGTCCCGACTCTTCCGAGTCGAGTTTTCAGTAGTCCCGGGCTTGATCAACGGCCCCTGCCCGGGACCTTCTAATGCTTCTCATTTGTCTGTGTTCTCTATCTCTGGCTTCTCGGTATCGTCTGTGGAGGATAAATTGAATGGGGATCATTTTGTTGCTTCTTGTAAAATTGTAAACAATAAAATATCCATTCAAACTCACGCATTGATTCATACCGGTTGCTCCGGGTTCGCATTCATTGATGAAACATTCGCCCGCCATAACAATCTCCCATTTCTCCCACTCAAATCACCCCGCACTCTTGAAGTCAGCAACGGGTGGCCCATATCCTCCAGACAGATCACCCACCTGTGCTACCTACCGCTATCTATTCACTCTCACCAGGAAACTATCCCCTTCTTTGTCACCAAACTAGGCTCATACCCACTCGTACTTGGGATCCCTTGGCTTCAACTATATGACGCTACATTACAGTTTAAGGATAATAGCATACTGTTCGACTCCCAATACTGCATGCGCAAGTGCAACTCCTCCGCAATACACATTCCCATTAGAGGGATTGCACCACCATCCCGTTTCCACCTCATCAGTTCAGCTGCCCTCTGTTGCTTTGCTCGAAGAGACAAACTTCAAATCTTCAGCACAACTATTGAGGAAATCAACCAAGCCATGGGAGAGGCCCTTAAGGAAGTGTTACAGGAAACACGAACACTGCTCCTAAGCCAAGGAATAAGGATAATACGAGTGATGGGTTGTGATGTGAGTACGGTCGGGTAACGAGGGAACCAGCATAGGAAGGTACCGAGGGGTGTGGGGGCACCGGGTGCAACCACACTAGTATTAGGCTGTTGTGAGGGCACGCTTACTATTGGGTGTCTCACCCGGAACGGAATAGAAGCGGGGCTTATGGCCGCAGGCCATTCTACTTAGGGAAGTAGCTCTAGGACAATAGCATGATACAGCTCGGTTACTGGCAATTGCGGGGTTCATGGTTACGTGTCGGAATTAGAATGGAGGAACGGAACTATGCGGGGGCGCCTTTCTATTGGGGGTTATCTTCGGGTTGATTGTCTTATTCTATTATCGTTATCTTATTAGTATTAGAAAGCGGGCCTTGGCATAGGGTCCAATATGTATAAATAGGGAAGGATTCCGCCTCGTCTTAGTGGCATCATCAGTCACTCAGCGAGCGGAATCCGGTTTACAATATTACAAGTTTAAAAGCTACAGAACTATCGCTTAGCACTGGCATTTCCCCAAACACTATATTGTACCTTATCCACTATGCTATTATTTTATCAATCGCATGTTATCAACGTCCCGATAAGACAACTACTTGCTTAGACCAATACTTGAGAGTATTTTGTTTGTGGCGGATAGTCACCGTGCGCTCAAGTAAAAGAATAAGAAAGTAGTCTATTAGAAGGACTCTTTGATACCGTATGCATCCCCGAGTAGCAACAGCCGCTATCAACAACTTTACTTGCACCACCTCTTTTGTCGTTCGCAGAGGCAGTGCCGAACACCTCTATTGCGGATACCTTGAGTACGCCGGGTTTTTTGCCGAAGCCGGTACTACTTGCACGTTCGAAGAACACGACCCGGAGATCCTCAACTATCCCGAACTGTTCCCCATTAAAGTCACCCTCAGTCAGCAATCCCACGGATTAGCTCACTCCGTCCCTTGGTTCGTCGCTCAACCCTGGTGCAGAAGACAGCCACAACTCAGAATCGAGCAACTTAGCGATGTCAAGGGGTCATCAGCAACAAATGGAGGAAGACTACAACATGGAGAGCTCGATCACCGTGAGAGATCGAGGTATAGTCGAGACCCAAGCGAGACAGCGCCACAGGAGGGATCTGGATATGCCAATCAGCGACCTCTTCAGATCGACTCAGCCGGCCGTATCCTATGGCCAACCCCGCTCCCGCAGGCAAGGGGACTACCGAGACTATTCCCCGTACAAGACGCCAATCAGAGAACGATCTTCTATTCCGAGGCCCTCGGTCCCCAGGGTAACGGACGAAGACGAGGATACGGATATGGACGTAGAGGAACGCCGTATCGAGCACCCCTTTGGAGAAATCATCGGGCAGGAAATCGAACGGAGAGGAGCCCCAGTGGTTCAGCAGCTGAGTCGCGGACTTGGAGACCTCACTGTGAGCGTCCAAGACCTGCCCGCAATCAGGGAAATCACTCGGCAGCACGCGGCGCAGCTTACCCAGCAGCACGAAGAACAGACCAAACTCATCCGGGAATTGCAGATGAAGTTCAATCAGGACCAAGAAGAACGGGAGCGCCGAGAGGGGTACATCCTCGCGCAAGTGCGGGCAGAGACAGCCGCAACCACTACGAACCTCGGCCAAGTCTTGGAACAGATCGCCGATACCACTAGAGCCCACCAACAGCGGCAGGAAGAGCAGGCCCAGCACATAACTATGCTGGCCGACTGGATTCAAAGGCTGCCGAAAGAAGGCCCAGCCCAAGTCCCAGACGGCGTATCAGCTACACTGGCACAGTTGGAGAGGACCATGCAGCAGCAGGTCTCCTTGGTAGATGGGTTCTCTGGAACAAAGACGGCTCTAGAAGAAATGATAGAGCAGATGAAGGAAACAGCCCGTAAAGCGGCTGCGGAAAAACCACTGGCCCCAGAGACAGGTGGCGGCGGATCAGGCCCCCCTCCTAGACCACCTCCCCAACAACCAGTCGCCCCTCCAGCCGGCTCCGAATCCAGTGAAAACCTTGAAGACCCAGGCCAACAAGGGAAGCAAGGAGGTCAAGGAGCACAAGGTGGAGGTAACGGGGATGGCAACAAGGGAGGAGGTCAAGGAGCACAAGGTGGAGGTAACGGGAATGGCAATAAGGGAGGTAACGCCCCGGAAGCACCCGGATCATCCCCATCGGATTCCTCAGATTCGGAAGGCGAACGCCGCAAGCGGCTGGAACGTAAGAAACGAAGACACGAAAGGAGGCGCCAACGAGAGCAAGAACTCTCGCACCCCCCTCGCACCACCATAGGTGATGCACCCAAAAAAGCCAACATTCCCTTCTCCGGAAGTGCCGATCAAGACGTAAGACTCTGGATCGATCAGATGGAGATTCTAATCAGTCTCCAGAAGAAGGTCCAATGGGATGATGGCACAAAGATTATGTGGGCATCCCTCGAGTTTACTGGTAGTGCGGCAAACTTTTGGCGGAATTTTACGGAAAGGTTGGCTGTGGACAGAAGTATCGGAACCTGGGAACGGTTCAAGCAAGAACTCCGTACCCAATATGGCAACCGCACGAGTCAGGAACAGGCCAAGCAGAAGATGGACCGACTCCGGCAAACTGGCCCAATCGACGACTACATCAACGAGATGCAGAACCTAGAATGGGACGCACGAGTTGGACCAGTTGTCATGAGATCCATGATCCTAACAGGAATAAACTCCTCGCTGGAACAACGGCTCTCCAATGCGATTGAGGAACCTAATGATTTCGTGGACTGGTTAGCCTGGGTACGAAAAGTCGGACGCAAGGACCACGAGGTGAAGGCTCGGAAAGAAATCCTGCGAGGTAAAGACCCTGTGAAACCTCGCGAGGAAAAAACGGAACGGCGGAAATCGCGCAATAATGCAAATCCCCGGAAAACTTCCTCCGCATCAGCCAACAACTCCAAAACCTCGGATGACTTAGGTGTTACCAAGGAAGAGAAGGAGAAATGGCAGAAGGAAGGAAAGTGTTTCCGTTGTGGTAGAGATAACCACTTCGTAAAGGATTGCGTGGCGACGAGCAAGGTCAGGTTAACGAACCTGAAGAGAAAAGAATATCCTTCCGGGAGAAAGGACCATGGAAGGGAGGGTGATAAGAAACGAAAGTTGGAGCCACGAAATGAGGCATTCAGGGCAAGGATTACGAATTTGGAGGACTAAATTGATTGGGTATTTCTATTTTTGCGGTGTTTTATTCTATGTTGTATTACGGCTTTTCTATTCTGTTTTGGGAGAAAGACTTTTCTAAGGGATCGGGTTATGTTATGTTCTATCGGTTTTGTTATTTTGCGCAATTTAAATTCCCTCTACACACATTTCGAGAAGCGGGGTCACATTCCGAAAACGCCTGGCGCATAAGTGTTGTACTATGATTTGATCAACGCTCGAATTTTCTATATAAACTCTTTCGCCCCGCGCTCAGAACAAGAACTATCAACATCAACAAACTCATACCTAAGAACAATCCACCTTACCTTATACTTTCAAAACATACGAACATGTCTTCACACAACCAAGAAACCCGCCTTGAGATTGAGATCTCTTGGAACCACCCCGCAACTAGTACCCAACATACAGAAACAGTCAACGCACTCCTAGACAGCGGAACAGAGGACTGGGTTATGTCCTGGAACTGTGTCCATCGCCTAAAGATCCCAACTCAACCTCGACCCAAGCCCCTCATCATCAGACAGGCTGACGGTACCCCTATGCCTAACTCCGGCACTCATATCACCCAATCTCTTACCCTCCGCGTCGGCAACCATCTAGACAGAGACATCGTCTGTGAGGTTGGCTCATTCGCAGGAGAAGACCTCGTCATACCACATCGATGGCTCAAGGAGCATCAACCTACCATACATTGGGGTCAGAACAAGGTCACCTTCGACAACATCAATTGTCAAGTGAAGGAATGCTTCAGGACCATGTATGATATATACGAAGAAGACCCAGAAGAGCTGGTCATCAGGCTGTTGAGGACGTCACCGGAGACACAGATGACGATCGAGCAACACCCCTTCTGGGCAAGGGCATTGGTAGGCGAGGCTCTCGCTAGTGCTATACCGATGGAGTACCAGGACTTCGTCGACATCTTCTCTAAGGAGGGAGCCGATCGACTACCTGATCACTCTGAATGGGATCACACCATTCCCCTTATGGAAGGAAAGCAGCCCCCATGGGGACCGATCTATGCGCTCTCCCCAGTGGAACAAAAGGCACTCCGAGAGTACTTGGACGAAATGCTAGCCTCTGGCAAAATAGTCCCCTCCACCAGCCCGGCAGCAGCACCGATCCTGTTCGTGAAGAAAGCCAATGGAAAACTGAGGTTATGCGTAGACTTTCGTGGCTTGAATGCTATCACGGTCAAGAATCGCTACCCCCTTCCACTCATGACAGAGTTGGCCGATTCGACGAAAGGAGCAGAGTTCTTCACTAAGATCGACCTGAAAAATGGCTATAACTTGATTAGGATTGCTGCTGGCGAGGAATGGAAAACAGCTTTCAGAACGAAGTACGGCCACTTTGAATATAGGGTAATGCCCTTCGGTTTAACCAATGCACCGGCGTCCTTCCAGGTCATGGTCAATACCATATTCAAGGATCTTTTAGATCAAGGCGTAGTAGTCTACTTGGATGATATTCTAATATATTCAAAGACTAAGGAAGAGCATACGACTCTTGTGAGGAAGATATTGGAGCGACTGCAACAAAACCATCTATACGGGAACCTCGAGAAAACGGAATGGTATAAACAAGAGGTAGAATTCTTGGGATTTGTACTATCAGGGAAAGGGAACCAGGTTTCGCCTAAGAAGGTGAAGGCAATCACGGAATGGTTACCACCCACCAAGGTCAAGGAACTTCAATGTTTCCTCGGATTCGCCAACTTCCTACGACGGTTCATCCACAGGTACTCCGAAGTTTGCCGACCAATGACCGATCTCTTGAAGAAAGGTTCCGTGTGGCGATGGAGCAGTGAACAGCAAAGCGCTTTCGACGAACTCAAGGAGACATTTACGTCTGCCCCAATACTACGACACTATGACGAACACCGTGAAGCGATCATAGAAACTGACGTGAGTGACTGGGCAGAGGCCGCAGTACTCTCTCAGATGTTCGAGGACGGTATTCTACACCCGGTAGCTTACCACTCTCGCAAGTTTAACGAGGCAGAGGTAAACTACGAGATCTATGACAAGGAGATGCTCGCTATAGTTTCTGCTCTCTTGACTTGGAGACATTGGCTGGAAGGAACGGATATTCCTATCCAGATACATTCGGATCATCAGAACCTACAGTATTTCACAACGACCAAGAAGTTGTCGAGAAGACAAGCCAGATGGGCCGAAAAGATAGCACCTTTTCGCTTCAGGATCCATTACCGCCCAGGCGAAAAGAACGGCAAGCCAGATGCACTCACAAGGCGCCCAGAGTTCGCTATGGAAGGGGGAGTAATGCGTGAACAACCCGTAAAACAGTTGCTCAGCGCAGAACAATTTGCCAGGAAATCACGGACCAGCGTAGAAACTGGCCCTGAAATCATTGGCAACCCCGAAGAAGGATGGACTCCGTTGGATCAGTGGTACGACATACCAGGTACTGAGCTGCCTCAGCCACTACAAGACTGGTATGAACAGGACAGACAATGGGTTCGGAGAGTGTTCCGGGATGAACCTCTCCCTGACGCAAACCTTGAAGTCTTCGGGACAGAGGAAGCTGATGCCGTAATAACGGAACTTGCCAATGAATGGACCCCGGGATCGAATGAGGCCACCCACGATGGTCGTTGGGTAGTGCCAGGATACGCGGTCAGACAAGTCATTGAAGATCATCATGACAGACCCGTAGCGGGGCATCTAGGAAGGGATAAAACCCTCGAGTTGATCGATAGGAACTACTGGTGGCCAGGAATGTCCACGGATGTAGCCAACTTCGTCAAGACTTGCGATGTATGCCAGAGAGCCAAGCAACGTCGGAGACACTTGTCACTCCCTCAACCCCTAGAGTTAGCCACCACACCTTGGACTGATATCTCAATGGATTTCGTAGTAGAAATGCCAAAGGAGAAATCAGGATTCCGTAACGTATTGGTAGTCGTGGACCGTTTTACGAAAATGGCTCACTTCATTCCAATGACGGGAATCAACGCGGAGCAGACCGCTAACGCCTTTGTTAAGGACATTTGGCGCTTTCACGGACTTCCTAGGAGCATTGTCTCTGACAGAGGAACACAGTTCGTATCGGCATTCTGGGCTGCGATCACAGAACGACTAGGGATTCGTAGGAGACTCTCGACCTCGTTCCACCTACAGACGGATGGACAAACAGAAAAGACCAATCAGCACCTCGAATCCTACATCCGGGCCTATACCGCAGGAACAGGAAAGAAATGGAAGGACCTACTACCGATTTGCGAGTATGCATATAATAATGCGAAACACTCGTCGACAGGACAATCGCCGTTCTACTGCAACTATGGTTTCCACCCACGAACAGATTGGTCAACGGACGCGAAAATCGGACAGCTGGATGCCAAAGGAAGTACCTACCTGGAAGACCTTCTCCTAGCTCATGAGTCAGCGAGAGATACGCTGCAGAAGACCTTTGACAGGATGGCATCAAGGCCAGGACCAGCAGTTCAGCGGTTCACAATCGGTCAAAAGGTTTTGCTGGATACTCGGAACCTCGGCGGTTACAATAAATGGTCGGATAAGTTTACAGGCCCCTTCGAGGTTACCGCGGCTGTAGGAAATAGGGCTTATAGATTGAATCTTCCGGTAGAATGGAAGGTTCATGACGTATTCCACGAGATGTTGCTGAGACCTTATCGAGAGGATCCCAACCCTGGCAGGCAACAGAACACACGAAAACGACTCGCAACACCCGAACCCCAAGAGGCACTCTTAGATGAGAACCTCAAACCGGTCACCAACACTCGGCCCCATACGCGGAGTCAAGGGTCAGTCATCGACTCGAGTCGGCCTCCGAAACGACAACGGACTAGGGAAGACTAGCTCGATACCTTTCCTACTCTATGACTTTTCCCACAGGGTTTTTATCATAGAGAGGTTTTAACGGTCGAGGGCGACGTCTAGGAAGGGGGAGTAGTGTTACAGGAAACACGAACACTGCTCCTAAGCCAAGGAATAAGGATAATACGAGTGATGGGTTGTGATGTGAGTACGGTCGGGTAACGAGGGAACCAGCATAGGAAGGTACCGAGGGGTGTGGGGGCACCGGGTGCAACCACACTAGTATTAGGCTGTTGTGAGGGCACGCTTACTATTGGGTGTCTCACCCGGAACGGAATAGAAGCGGGGCTTATGGCTGCAGGCCATTCTACTTAGGGAAGTAGCTCTAGGACAATAGCATGATACAGCTCGGTTACTGGCAATTGCGGGGTTCATGGTTACGTGTCGGAATTAGAATGGAGGAACGGAACTATGCGGGGGCGCCTTTCTATTGGGGGTTATCTTCGGGTTGATTGTCTTATTCTATTATCGTTATCTTATTAGTATTAGAAAGCGGGCCTTGGCATAGGGTCCAATATGTATAAATAGGGAAGGATTCCGCCTCGTCTTAGTGGCATCATCAGTCACTCAGCGAGCGGAATCCGGTTTACAATATTACAAGTTTAAAAGCTACAGAACTATCGCTTAGCACTGGCATTTCCCCAAACAGGAAGACTGGAGGAACAGAGTTCCAACCCGGTACAAAAGGTTCCACGAGATGATGAACGAGAGGTTCGCTAATGAAATACCGCCTCGCCGCCCCTATGATCATAAGATACCGTTTAGAGAAGGAAAAAAGTCCCCATGTGGGCCACTCTATGTATGTCCCGTGATAAACTCATCGTGCTCAAGCAATACATACAGGACAACCTTAAAAAGGGCTTCATTCAGGCCAGCTCTTCCCCCGCCGGTGCCCCTATCCTATTTGTTAAAAATGCTGATGGAACATTTCGTCTCTGCGTCGATTATCTTGGCCTCAATGAACTTACCATCAAAAACCGCTACCTGCTGCCACTCATCCGAGAAACTCTCGACCACCTCTCCAAAGCCAAGTGGTACACCAAACTTGACATTCGCTAGGGGTATAACCAGATCTGAATGGCTAAGGGTGAGGAATGGAAAACAGAATTACGTATACATTATAGACATTTCGAATATACGGTGATGCCCTTCGGCCTTACCAATGTGCCGGCCAGCTTTCAAAACTTCATTAACGATTGCGTCCTCGACTACCTTGATATGTTCTGTACAACATGTCTTGACGATATTCTCATCTACAGTGACACCTTAGAGTATCATCAGGTACATGTCGAGAAGGTCCTGGAAGCCCTACAACGAAATGGAGTACTACTCAAGCTGGAGAAATTTGAGTTTCATACACAACGCAGCACTTATCTCGGCCTCATCATTGAACCGAACGGCGTTAAAATAAATCCAAGGAAAGTGGAGACAGTAAAGAATTGGACCGTCCCCAAAACAGTTAAGGATGTACAAGCATTCCTAGGTTTTGCTAATTTTTACCGTCGATTCACACGCGGGTTCTCGGAACTGGCTGACTACGTCTCTGCCAGTGTACTCTCCCAATCCAATGATAATGGTATCCTTCAACCCGTCGCCTACTTCTCAAAGAAGCACTCTCCCGCCAAATGCAACTACGAGATTTATGACAAAGAATTACTGGTGATAATCCGATCCTTTGAAGATTGGTGACCGGAACTTGAAGGGGCTGCACACTCAATCACCATCATATCCGATCATAAAAATCTCGAATACTTTATGAGCACTAAACATCTCAACCGGAGACAAGCACGCTGGGCGGAATACCTCTCACAGTTCACTTTTGTCATCAAGTACCGAGGAGGGAAACAAAAAGGAAAACTGGACGCATTAACAAGGAGATCAGGAGATCTCCCTGGAGAGGAGGATGAAAGCAATTACATCAGAGTCAAGATGTCCTGAAAAAGGAAAATCTTGAAGCAAAGCTAACTTTGTTGCTGGGTTCTTTTTCAAATGAAGCTGCTGAAAAGAACGCCTCACTGAGTACACTATTTGATGAAGAATATAACGCTGACCAATTTCCACAAAAGACACTGGACATGCGGAACAAGGGTGAACGACATTCAAAGGATATATTACTCGCCAAGTACACCGAGGTTGATGACAGATTGCTCTACCGAGGTAGCATATATGTACCTGACTACGAGACTCTTAAACTACGGGTCCTCAAACTGTACCACGATGCTGTATCCGCCGGACACCCTGGACGTGAAAATTTTTGAAACTTATCAGTCGAGACTACTATTGACCCCTTATACTGAATTATATTGCCCGCTATATTCGGAACTGCCAAACCTGTCAACGAAGTAAACCCAACATATATGGGAATCTCGATGTACTTTGACCTTTACCGATCCCCGAATAACTATCGCAAGAGGTGTCTATAGACTTCATTATTGGCCTACCGGAGAGTGAAGGGTACGACGGAATCATGGTAATTGTTGATCAGTTAACAAAGATGCGACATTTCCTACTCTGTAACACTTTGGTCAACTCCGAAGAAGTCGCCCAGTTATACCTGTGAAATATATGCAAACTCTATGAACTACCCACACATGTCACCTCCGACCGCGGTACGCAAATTATAGCCAAATTGTGGAAGGGTCTCTGTAAACATCTTGGCATTGAAGCATTAATGTCCACTGCCTTCCCCCCGCAGACTGACAGCCAAACTAAAAGACTGAAAGGTATAATGGAATAATACCTACTTGGATACGACTCGTACCAACAGGATAATTGAGTAAAATGACTCCTTATGGCAGAATTCTCCGCCAACAACCAGGTTTCCGCATCCACTAAAGCTACACTATTCTTCGCGAACTATGGCTTCCACCTCCAGTTTACGATGACGATTAATACACTTGATAGGACCTCACCGAACCGCAACGCTAAAGACTTTGCTTTGTAGATGAAAAAGCTCCACGACCACCTACGTTCCAATATCCGCACACCGCAAGAGCAACAAGAACAAGACGTTAATGTCAAACCAATGCCGGCCCCGTGCTAGGATGTCGAAGATATGGTGTTTGTTTCAGCAAAAAATATCCGAACCACCCGTATGTCTCGAAAGTTAGACTAGAAGAAGCTGGAACAATTCCCCATCAAAGACATTATATTGCCAAATGCGTACCGAATCTATCTGCCTAGGAGCATGAAAATGCATCCAGTCTTACATGTATCAATCCTAGACCCCGCTGCAAATGATCCCGTCCCTGGCCAAATCCAACCACTAACCCCACCTATCATCGTTGAACAGGAAGAGGAGTACGCGGTCGAAGAAGTCCTGGACTTATGAGAAACAAAAAACCATGGCCTGCAATATTTTAAATGGATCAGCTATACCGACCCCACTTTAGAACACGCCGCATACTACGACAAAACTGCCACTGTTGATATATTCCATATATGCTACCCTGACAAACTTGGGCCGTTGGGAATAAAAGTTAAAGTCAAGGCTCGCAGGAGCTCACGCTTGAAGGTAGGGGCTACTTTCATGGATCGATTAGTTAATACACTGCGTTATGAGGAGCTTTATTAGTCAAAAGGGTTCTATCGAGTTCTATCGAGTTCTATCGTTCGTAAAGGTATGAGTCGCTTTCGATTTGTTATCGCTGAGATTTCATTAGATATATTAGGAGGTTTCATGCTCGCTTTTGTTCTCTTGCTTTTCTTTCTTTTGGTACGCAATATATTCTGTATCTACACTATCCATTACTAGTTAATAACATTTCCTATTCTTTACTCAAGAAGACCACCGCACCACTGCTTCCCTTGTCCCGTTGACCTTCACCAATGCTAGAGCCCCCCAATACCCCAATTGCGGGCTCCCTCTACCAACTTCTACTACTTCCTTCGTACCCTGCGGAATACTCGCTACTCGCCCCTTGAGAGAAGAAGATGACAGTGTACATTGCAGTCTCACAGAGGGGAGAGATTGTTGGTAGTCGCTTAAGCGAACTGAATTGGGGGATGTCGATCAACCATAAACGATGCAAAATAGTGTAAGGAACCATGGGCGAGGCATAGGCATAGGAGTTGAGGGACATCAAGGGGGTTTACCAGGGGGTGAAGACAGTAATGCACGCTAGGGCGCGAGGGGTGAACTCATACAAGGACGGGGAAGACAGCCAAGGCAACAGGGGTCTTTACGACCTAGGGGGGGAAAACAAGGGTGACATTGGCCACGAGGAGAGTAGCGATGGTCGAGAGGACCAAGAGGACAGTGATGACAATAGAGGTAGTCATTTAAGAACAGCAGACGTAACGTGACTTTGGATAAAGTTTCTATTGAAGTGAAGTAAATTCCCCAAAGTAATAACCCAAAGTATAATACAGGATTTTGCATAGAGAAGAAAGGTAAGATAGACAAAGAGGGGTATGAGATCCTTATATAACAAGGAAATGACAGCCGATAACAACCAATAATAATGGATGACTAATACCAAGGAAACTCCCAGAAACTCATAATAACTCAATCCTTTTCGCATAACGGATCCTTTTCGTAGTTTTAGGGCTAGGCTGATATAAGGTTCGTAAAAGCGGGTTACTTGGTATAACCCAGTAAACAATTGATAAGTTGGGTTGAGTAGAGAGTGTTTTGTTGCTGGCTGGGTTGTGTATAAGGTCATTTTTTACCCAAGTAATTCAATTATATCTTGGGCAGAAAAATTATAATTATTTCTTATAAATGAAACACTATTTCTGGAAAAATAACGATTTGACATAAAGATTTTTAGTGTAGGTACTTCAATTATACTATCATTTCATGCTCAATACTAATAATTCTACCCATCAAAAGGTACCTTTTACCTGGGTAATATTCAAAGGATTGGGTTGGGTTGGATACTCAGATCTGATAGGTTGGGTAGGCCGGGTCGAGGCCCTTTCTCTACCTGGGTATATTCATTGTGGGGCCTAGTTCAGCACTGATTCACTGGTATCATTAAAGATTCCCCTTGCTAATCGTCACTCAACAACCAATAAGTGTTTATTATGCAAAGTGGTTGAACACCTTCCGGGTGGCTTTTACAGACTACAATCTGTATATGGGATTTTAGAGGGGTGTGTAGACGGCGGGCAGCTTGAAAGCGTGAGATCAATGGTAGAGTTCATTCAACATACGCAGGACTGTAGCAAACGGATCACATTGTGTCAAGCTGCTAGGAGAACTGCTGAACGTACTATATCTAACTCGGGTGACTACAATTAGCTCAAGCTGGAAGAGTGCAGTTGTAAAACAGGTTGCTCAATACGAAGATGTCGTTGTCATTTGTCTAAGAAACTATGCACCACCTCATTTCATGTTGAGCACGTTGGCAAATGCCAAAACATATCAGAAGCTGAGACAGAGTGTCAGGAGGTGCCACAAGGTACTGAGTATACAACGGCATCAGGTGAGGACAGGAACTCGTTTGATGCGGGATTGGAAGAGAGATATAGCAGCCAGGAAAGAGAGCAGGCAAATGAGAGACAACATGTAAAGACCGGAATATTGGGGACGGAATCAGCTACTACTAAATGCATAGAGGTGGCGGGTAGAGACCAATCTACACTCAATCTCTCGAGTCAGGTTGAAGATGTCATTCATGTCAATAAACCTTGATGGGTATTAGGCAGAGAGGTGCAAGAGTTGTAGAGTACGTCTGTCTGTATATCTATACACCAGGACGAACATCTCTTTGTAATGAGTAGATAAATACATTTCAATTGTGTAGAGAAATAAAACTTACAGTCTCTGATACTGTCACCTCTTCTGACTTTGGAAGTCCTAGTGAGACCTGGCCTTTTGGGAACTTCTCAAAAGGCGGATGTCTTCCAGCCATCGCTGAAGCTTCCGATATGGCGCCCCGCCGTATGAGAATCTTCCCAAAGTAACCAACTTCGCATACGGACTAGAGCATATCTCATCCACTTAGTCAGCTTCCCCGTGGCTAAATCAGCAATTATGAAAGCAATTCGACGTAACCCCGCGTAATCTAGTTACAACCTCCAAGCTTGCAAGTTCACCACCCCACAAACTATCCCACACCCTACTCTGCAACAAAGGTCCTAAACATCAAACAAAATGACGAACGTGTACGTATTCTCCCCATAACCCATCGCACTGCACTTCACTCACACTACTACACCCCCGCGACAGCTCTGAGATCCTTGGCCAGCTGCGGTACACCCTTGATATCTGCAACCGCTTATCGATGCCCGGACACTCTACCCTGCCGTGTCCGGATGAGCGTCAAGCCGTCATGAACCAGCTCAAGGCCAACATCGAAGTACTAGGCAAGCTCGCGGAGGTTGCGCATGTGGAGGCGCTCATGGCGCACAGCCTGGCTGCGCAGAAAATGTGGGCTACCGACCGAGGAACGGTGTGAGAATGGATGGTAGGAGCGCTGTGATTGTGGGACTAAAGCTGTAGAGTGTTCCTAAAGCCTTGACTGGTGGGTTGTTGGTGGCGGAGCAGGGGAGGCGGGGGAGGGGGTCTACGGTGCGGATAGTATAGTACGCTGTTGTAGTCTTCTTATTTTGGCGGAATTTTTGTACAGAAATGAATACTCCTACCTGTGATCCTCTGCAGTATAAATTCAGGGTTAAGCGGGTACAGACACATATGTACGTGATGTGCATGTAGAGTAGTTGTGCGTGTACTTTGATATCGAAATTTACAAGCACCACCACCAGTAATAGATTGCCAAGAGTCTGGAGATAAAGCTACAAGTATGAGCAAGGAGAGCAGCTTGAGAGCGCCAACTTCTAGAAGCTGTAGAGTATCAGCGGTAGTTCTTACATCAGGCTTCATCACCCTACTTCACGGGGTTGCACAGTTCGATAGGGCGCACCACTTAGTCAGCCCCCACCGCCGAGTCTGGAGCGCGAAAGCGCAGCAACCCCGGGTAAGTTAGGCCTCCAACCAAGGAGTAGGAAGGGAACTTTGTATCACAATACCACAAGTCTTGCAACCTGCGAGCATCAACCCCCAAACCACCAAACACCTTATCCTCCGCCACACGACTCCAAACCCCCAATCCATCATGACACTCGGTACGTATCTCCCCCGGAGCGGGGGTCTTATCTTTTGGAACATTTGTGGCGGAGAAGTTAGTGATTGTGGAAGCTAGCTATGTGAGGACGAAATGGGAATGGATATCAAGTGGGATAGTAACGTAGAGCATCCAAAGATGTGCTGGATATACACACATATCCCGTGCACTTAGTCAGCCCCTCCCCCGTGCGGCTAAAGCGCCAATCATAAGTCGGAATTAATGCGCTGCAACTCGACATCGCGGATCAGACCTCCAACCGAGGCATTCTTACAACAAAGCTTTCTCCCCACCCACAAACAACCCCACAAACCACCCCACACCCTACCCTCCGCACGGCGAGTCTGATACAACAAAAATCAATATGAGACTCGGGTACGTATCCCCCCCCACCATATATTCATCACACTACTCGCAACACCTACTTCTAACACTGTACCCACCCGCACCAGCTCAGAGACAATCGCCCTCCTGACCCGGACCATCGACACCCTAGACCACCAGACCTCGCACGCCCAGCACGCACTGCTTTCCGTCGAGGAGCTCAAGTGCGCCCTGCTGCAGCTCATGGCTACGGTCGAGGCGGCGGGGAAGCCCGCGGAGGCCGAGAGGGTGTGGGCGGAGGGGGAGAAGGCGAACAAAACGAAGGTGGAGGTGGAGAGGGTAGAGAGGGAGACGGAGAGTGTCAAGGCAGATGCGGACAGGGCTTGGAAGGAGGCTGAGAGGTCGGTGGGGGAGACGGAGACGTTGATGGTGGAACTGGGGGGGCTGGGGGGTGGGGGGTGGGAAGCTGAGGGTGTAGGTGGAGCGCGTCAAGAGTGAGACGGAGCATCAAAGGGTACGGAAGGGTTAGAGGGGAACCCTTGTCTTGTTTTGGGAATGCCCGCGGCGGAGATGTTTTTTTGTCGTGTGGCGGACATGTCATTGTTTGTGGGAGCCAACTACAACCCGAGAATTAAATGAGTATCAAATAAGATAATACCGCAGAACATGGAAAGGTATTAGAGACACATGTGTATCTTTACATGTAGGTACAATTACATATAGATATCTCGTCCACTTATTCAGCCCCCCCCCCCCCCCCCCCCACACGCGGCTGACGCGCCAATCATATAGCGGAATGTGTTGCACCCCGCACACTTTAGGCTCCCAACCCACATTCATTTCGGCAACAACCCGCGCTCTCACATTCCCCCGGACCAAGCTTGCCACAACCCCAACAGAACCTGAATACGTCAAGTCTGAACCATTAAGATGACACTCAGGTACGTATCCTGCCCCCCCCCCCGGGGGGCCTAATCAGCGTACTACACCCACCCACCCCACCCCACGACTAACGACCCCATCTCCACCAGCTCTGAGATAGTCGCACTACTAAGTCAAGTGGCCCTCACCATGAACCAAGTAACCTCGCCCAGCCAGTACGCACTGCTCTCCGCAGACGACCGCAGACGCGTCCTCGCGCAGATCAAAGCCACGGTCGACGTCGCGGCAAAGCTGGCAGAGGTTGCACATATGGAGGCGGCGTTGGCGCGCGACGCGGACAGGGCAAGCATCGACGAGCGCAGGGACAGCATCAGGGCCGAGACGGAGCAGCTGAAGGCGGAGGTTACGCGTCTGGAAGCGGCGGCGGCGCGCGACAACACCTGGGAGAGATTCAGGGCCTCAGCTGAGAGGTCGAGGGCGGAGACAAAGAAGGCCGCGGAGGAGGAGGAGAGGGAGAGGCAGAGGTTGGTGTTTGAGAAGCGCTAGGGGGTGACGGGGTAGTGGGCAATGGTGGTCTTGTGGTGCGGGCGTTTCTGGCTGGGGTGTTGTTGGTTATGGCGGTCGTAGTTTTGGGAAATGAGTAATGAATGAGGATTGAACACGTGTAATGGTGCGAGAAGATATCTAGTAAGGTTGTGGTGTTGACCGAGTACCTGCGCAATCACCACCGACAGCTATCTGCTACTGTCACTGATGCTGCGGTCTGTATCGAAGAGGCTGAAACAGTCCCACGTACGTGAGTGGTTCTCTCAGCACCCCCCCCCCCCTCCCGTTGTCTAGTGGTACCATATACGCCCCGCTAGTCGAATATTTGTACCGGGCGTGTATCATTATATATCACTCGTCGCGAGAGCTAGGGTGAAAGGAATGAAGTTTACCTCAACTCTGATCTCATTGGGCGAGGGGCTGTGGTAAGCTGGTAGGTGGGGCCTGTGGGATGGCGGTACAGGTGTTATTTGTTGTATTTCAAGGGCCGCGGGAAAAGGAATTGGCTTCTGATCGTGAGTTCCACGCGATTTTCGGGTCTCTGAGTGTTGCGTATGTTATGTCATAGCGATGAACACTCTCCATTCGAGAACGGTCGTGGATGGGACCTCCTATTCACTAATGGGGGGTCAATTTAGCGTCCTAATCACGAACACACTGCTGTATCAGACAAGACTGGTAGTTATAGGACAGTGTCACAGACTCTCACAGTCAGTACCGGTGTCGGTGTTAACCTCGTGAAGGTTTGCCAGTACCAATGCGAGTGCCAGTGGTACTGCTTTGTTTTATCACAATCACAAGTCAACTAGCAAATGTTAGCAAAATGATACAGAACATTGACAGGAAACTTACTATAGGAACGTTTCATGGGTCGATTGGTTAGAAAATTCGGTTACGAGGAGCTGAATGAGACAGGAAGTTTCTACAGGTTTATACACATTACAGGGGTATGAGTCATATCGGATTTATCATCCCTGGGATTTCTTTGAGTATATTAGGAGGCTCTACATTCACTTTATATACTTTTCATTTCATTCTGCTTTATACGATGTCTTCTTCTCCTCGCTCACCTCCAGCTCGTCAAACGTATCGCCTACGAACAAAACTTTATTTTACAAACCCAATTCTACTCTATTTATCTTACTATCTTAAATATTTATCTCGCATAACCTTAGCCTACCCTGGTATACCATACCAAGCTAAGTCATTTTGTTCTCTATTCAGATATCATGTCCTGTTCTCTAAGCGAGAGAAACAATTATCAACAATGGATTAAGTGTCAATGTGGCCTCCCAAGAAACTTAAGAAATTGAAGAAAAGAACTACTCAAATACCGAATCTCTTATATTCACGAAAATTTCTCCCATAGGTTTCTCCTGTCACTAGGATATCAGGAATGTAAGTCATATTGAAGGCACCTCTGTCCTACTTCTATATCTCGGGGCCCCCACCAGGGACTCCAAGTCCAATTTGCTTTACCGAAACCCAATCTAATGTTCCCGGAACCCAGGCCCCCGAATCCTCAATTGAAAACCTGAAGAACCATTCTCAATCTACATAGACGTAGGTAAGTACGGACAATCATACACCTCAAAATATGACTACATAACCCCCAGCATTGTATCGGGAGATACTCACAATAGAATGGACCTGAACTAAATCTCTTGATTAA
Organism: Morchella sextelata; assembly: GCF_020137385.1. Classification (NCBI taxonomy): domain Eukaryota; kingdom Fungi; phylum Ascomycota; class Pezizomycetes; order Pezizales; family Morchellaceae; genus Morchella; species Morchella sextelata. The sequence goes on from NW_025408634.1 coordinate 18,701, forward strand.
TCAGACATGCTCTTTAAATTATCTGTGAACTCATTAGCCATGTACTGGACTAGATTGAGCAGAATAACGATACGCTTCATGTTTATCACGGGATGACCACCCTCACCTACTCTGCCGACGAGAAAGCTACGGAATTGGTTTGTAAGGTGAAGAATCAGGATGGCTTCACTTAGGTTGGATATGTTAGGAAGGTGTTCGGAGGATACAGTAAGCGCTAGGCATTTCAGGTTAGGTTGTAGGGAGAAGGATCGGGATCGGTTGTAGGATATTATTATATTTGTTTGATATTTTCTTAGGTGTGGTTACGAGTATTATTGGGTTATTCTTTGGGATTTATATTCGAAGCTTTGTTCTTACTATTTGTACTTTTCTTCTTTCTTCTTTACGCAACGTTTTCATTCTATTTGTTAGTAAAATTCTATTCTGTTTCGATCAGTATTCAGCCCAGTCCCCTGTCCTCGTCCTAGCACATATCCAAGTCAATCCTTGTCTCGGTACCTCTCTACGACTTTGTTATAGAACCCCGCCCCATTAGAATGTTAATGATGAAAGACTTATCAGTCAGATATCCAAATCGGTAGATGAGTAATTCCAAATGCATAATACTATTCTTCAGGTCTCCAAATCTCACAACCAACTGCAGCCCCCACAATCCATAGTTCCGGCTCCCACAATAGTTCCGGGCGAAAATAAACGGAAGGAAAAGGAGACACGCCCTAATCCCCGAAATCCCCTCACCTAACAATGAAAAATATCATGCACTAAGGACGCGAAGAAAACGTCCCTGCCCAGTCAAACTGTAAAATACTTGAAAGGAAGAAACCAACCAAATAGAAAGTTGAAACTCTCTATAAACCGGGATATACAAAAATCAACCAGGAGATTATTATTGAATATGACTAACCAACCAATACCAACCCCACTAAAATGAGGCAAAGAATCAATTCCAAAATTGAACATGCTAGCTGCCACTTCATTACTCCTCAGAAAACCAGCAGGAACAATTTCGTACGTGAGACCAAATTTGATAACATGAAGTCTACGGTAATCACATTTAGGGATAAGATCCAAGATTCTCTTCTGAAAATCCAAAACCCTGTCGTTAATATCTGAGTTAACTCTAAATAGTTCAAATTTAATCTTCACAGCATCCCAATCACCACTGGAGATGGACAGGAAGCAGGTTATCCCCTCGAATCCGAAATCCGATGCAACCACGGAAGCACATTTGAACTTACTCAAATCTCTAGATTCCTGTCCAAACCATAGTCTAGGATCAATAAAACTCACTCCTCTACAGTCATTGCCCTATTTCATGGATCGACTAGTGAATACACTGGGTTATGAAGAGTTGGATTAGTCAGAAGGGTTCTATTTGGTTCTATCGGGTTCTGTGGGTCGTAAGTGTGTGAGTCACTTTGGATTTGTCATCGCTAGGATTTTCTTGGGTATATTAAGGGGTTTTCGGTTTCGTTTCTTGTTCTTTTCCTTTTCTTCTTTTCACTACGCAACGTCTTCTGTATCTACGCTGTCTATTGCTATACAATATTATCATCCTCTTCTTTATTCAAGAAGACCACCGCTTCACTTCCCCTTGCCCCGTTCACTCTTACCAACGCTAGAGTCCCTTAGGACCCCTATTGCGAGTTCCCATACCGTCCCCTACTACACTCCTCGTACCCTGCGGAATATTCGCTACTTGCCCCCTTGAGACCCTACCAAGGTTGTTCACAACTGAAATCCTGAGACTGAAACCCCGAATGTTAATTAACTGCCGGTATTAACTCGAAGTATACCTAAATATTGGCCCGGAACAAGCAAAAGTGAAACTAAGAGCCAATGCAAGGCTCTGGAAAGTCACCAAACCAGCCGTAGCCCTGGAGGTTGTAGTCATGGCTCAAGAAGACCAGGAAATGAAGTCATGAATACAAACAACACATGCTCACTCACTCTAGCACAACAGCTGAACTGTGCCAAAAACGAGCTTACAACAAAGTCAGCATTAGAGGAAGCAGAACTCTGTTGCTCCCGTCAGCCATTGAGAACCCTCTGCAAAACACCTTGTCTCCCTGGGCCACAGGAAATCACTAGCCCTAGATAATCCTAGCCAGTCACCGAATCTCACCCGGACTCGCGGTCACAGTGTATCACTCGCCTTCTGCGGCGGTGCTGCTGGCGGCGCTGGCGCTGGCGTTGAAGGAGGTCGACTGTGTGGGTCGACTGTTTGGGTCGAGTGTGTGGGTCGAACGGTATGGGTCGAACGGCTGCAAAACTAAAAGGGATCTGCGGGGCGGAAATCCTTCGGCCATTATGTCAGTCTTTGGTTTCTTGTACTCACAGTTGGGCTATGCCCAGTGCCCTTGTGGGCCGTGGGGGGATGTACTTCTGACCTTCGCCCTCGTTTATATCTGTTGTTTGATGTATTTGTCTTTGTCTTTTCAATTCCCCATCTGCGAGCGATGCTGGGACCGGGCTTGTACATAGATGGATACCTAACTTGAGTCGTTTGTGTGTATCTATGGACGCACTAGAAAAATACTTAATCACTAACTCGAATCCTAACTATAGTAGAGCTAGCGAGGTGTAGGGGGACTGTTTGATGATATAGGATATCTGAAGGAGTAGTGTGAGGTAGAGAGGAGGGTGGGGAGGGGGGTTCGCGGGGAATGGCAATGTAATCATACGATGGTCATTCATTCTTCGTAGGCGACTACGGTCACTACGGAACAGAGATGAGACTGTCGTAATATTCGTTGCCCTTGAGAATGGTCAACGATAGTGCATAGGACTACTCTTCCGATAGACACACGTGTCTTAAATGGGTATATAAGGCATCTCCCTTGTATTCTAATCCGTTATGTCAACCAAGTCTCGCATTGTCTACCTTGTCCTATTTACAGCCAACTACAACAGAGACAACCTGCCATAACCTGCGGGTTGTATATATGCATGAAACATAAATAAATAAATATGTAACGATAGAGGCGGCTGTGGGTGAGTCGAGTGATCGCATATAAAGCTGTCTTGTGCTACCATCGGCTATTTACGGGACGAACACATATAAAAAAGCAAATATACCAGAGAACGAACCCCTCAGCTTTCCCTCCATTAATTCCACCACCACCCTTGAATACGAAACGAACTTCAACAGTCTCAACCGCATGTCCGAACGTCCTCTCCGCTCCACTTCGCCTCCCCCTAACCCGGCTAGATATCCGAGTCGTTCAAATATGTCCGGTCTGTTCGGTGGTGGTACTGGTACTGGTAGTGTTGCTGCCGGTAGTGGTAATGGTAGTAGTAACGTCCCGGGGGGTTCCGGGAACTTGGGATTATCCTTCGTCAGTAAGTCCGAGCCCTTGCCTTTCGTTTCTCAAAACTAGACCCGCTTTAACCCCGCCTGCAGATAAGAAAGACACCGTCGGCGCGCCCGAACCAGTGAAGCCGAGAGGGCTCTTTTCCACGCACCCCAACCCCCCACAGGCCACCACAACGACCGGTTCATCCCTCCCCACCGACGTCGCCGCCCTCCAGTCCACAATCAACACTCTCCAGGCCGAGCTGAAAGTTACTACTATCATAAATACCCACCTCGCCGCCTCCGTCGCCCGGTTCCAAGTCGAGCAGGCGACCTCCGCTGCTATAGCTACCACCACCACCACCTCCACCACCGCCCCCGTCCCATGCTTGCATCCAGATCACCCACATACCATTGCCTCTGGGCGCGGCGCCGCCTCACCTGAGGTGTTCAAGCAGATGAGCAAGACCAACTGGCATGGCCGTCTTGGGCGCGCGCACATGGCAGACGTCGATGCCTTGACCCCCCCCACGCTAATGGAACTCGACAGCCTCGTGAGGCGGAAGCTGCAATCCTTCTTCCCTCACGGCGCAATGCACAGTACTAACATTGAACCGGACCATATCTTTGCGTGTCTCGCTGCTCTGGGGCTTCGGCTGGAAGATAGACCCCGGTATGTCGGTTTCCCGATAGTGGGCGGTGATACGATCGTGAATGATAGCACGGACAAGAGAGCGAGGCAACTTACGGCGTTTTTCTATGCGAATCAAACTCTGGCAGACTCGGGGTACTGGCGTGGGGCTTTGTTGGAGACGTTACTAGAGATAGCGAGGTATAGGGGGCTGTTTGATAATGAGGGATTTCTGAAGGAGGAGTAGTGGAGGACCCGGGTGTACGTGGGTGGGTGGGGGGGGATGTGCAAGTAATTATAGTACCAAATACTACAGTATTCCCGTCAATCACAATCATCTAGTAACAGAGAGTTTTAGCTGCAGAAACTCGGGCAGTTTGGACAATAGCTCATGCAAGAAATAGGAAGCGCAGGCGTTTCTGTCTAAATGACCAATTTCCTGTCTAGATTTTGTAGCTAAAACTCCCCTAAGGCGGTAAGAATACGGTACTGGCTCAATATTCTTTCTAGAATGCCGTTTTAATTCGGTATTCGTAACTAAATTAGTTATTTCACACCGTTTTCTTTTCTCATATAGCATACTCGGTCGTTAATTAAGAAGTCGGAAATTTTAGTGGGAACTTGGTTGCAACGATATCCGACTACTTAATTGAAGCGCGAGTATAATGTGTCATTTGTAGGCACCAGCGCGCAGTAGAGCAATGACGTAACTGTACTCTACTGTGGTCTCATGAGTCGAGTGATTTCCCATGTGCGGTACTCAGATGAAATAAGGAAAAAAATCAGGTATCGAATTTAAGTAAACCCTAACCCCTGAGGATAATGCGATCTCTCTTCTTTCACAGGCGGGATTAAAGGAGAAACTCCCCTCCACTCTCCCTCACGGTTCACTCTCTACAGTGTTATCCTTCTGTCTCTGTATACAAACATCACTTCTTCAATAATAGTCTCAGCTACATGCCCATCTCGAATTTTGTATTTCCGATTATCGATGATACTGACCGTAAATCCACACTCTAACTTCACAGTTCTCCCCATGCCACTACTCGCTGATCTAGCTTCTTCATTAGCTCCAGATAAGGGTGACCCCAGATATGTCCACCTCCCCACTGTGAATTGGAGTGTGGGAGAATAGACGACTTGAGGAGGGTTTGAACACGTGACCTTTGTGAGGAATATGTTTATAGTGCAAAGAAGATACTATTGCGCCGCTAAGTTCCAGCAACAACTATGGGAGTTTGTTGCTCCTTATATACAGATAGTTCTTAGTACCACGTGATCCCCTGATTACATAATCCTAGCACTAAGCCTCCTTGTTCCAACTATGAGTCATCCCTTATACATGAGTAATTACCATACATAACCGATGTCGCAATGCCATATTTTTACACTTCCCCTCACTTGCCACATCGTATCAATTCTGACAATTTTTGGTGAGCTGGTTTTGGTAGTCCTTTGGTCATTATGTCTGCGACATTGTCTTCGGTAGGGACGTAGAGGATTTCGAAAGTTCCGGCCTCGAGTTGTTCACGTGTGTAGTGGTAGTGAACGTCGATATGCTTGGACCGGTCGTGGATACGTGGGTTCCGACAGAGTTCAATAGAACCTGTGTTGTCGGCGTGTATGAAGTACTGGTATTGTTGTTGGAGTTCGTGCAAGGCATTACGAATCCATACCAGTTGTCGAGCTGCGAGGGACAGGGCCATGTATTCGGCTTCTGTTGTTGAGACTGCGACTGATTTCTGCTTCCGGCTTCTCCAGCTGATGGCTGACTTCCCTAGTCTGAACACGTATCCTGAGAACGATTTTCTGTCATCTAGGTCTGAAGCATAGGAACTGTCTGAGAATCCGTCGAGTGTTCTAGTATTCCCCTTCGGGTAGAACAGGTTCCAGTCTTTGGTTCCGTTGAGGTATCGGAGAGTTCGCTTGGCTGCTCGTAGGTGGTCCTCGGTTGGACATGAGGAGTACTGGGAGAGAGCGGTAACGGCATGGGTGATATCAGGTCTGGTAGCTATACTTGCGTACATCAGTGATCCTATTATGGATTGGTACTCAGTTGGTTTCTCGATTTGGTCTTCCGGTTCGCCTTTGTGAAGGTTAAGGTTCGGTTCGAGTGGTGTACCAACTGGTTTGCAGTTACTCATTCCAAATTTATCCAGGATCTTATTGATGTATGCGCGTTGTGATAGTGTGATACCGTTGTTGGTTACCGTTATTTCTATTCCCAATATGAACTTCGAGTTACCGAGATCCGTACATTCGAAATCTGCCTTGAGTAGTTGTCTGATTTCTTTTCTGAATGGGGAGTCGGGTCCGAATATCATGATGTCATCTACATACACCGATATGTATAGATGGTGGTTCTTATGTATGAAGACACATGGGTCGAATTTGGCTGGGACGAATCCTTTCCGTTGAAGGGAGTCTGCTAGGCAAGCATACCATTCACGGGGTGATTGCTTTAGTCCGTATATGCATTTTCGAAGTTTACAAACCTTGTTGTCCTGCCTGTAGCCTTCAGGCAGTTCCATGTAGATTTCCTCCTTGAGTACACCATACAGGAAGGCTGACCTGACGTCCATTTGTTGTGGTATCCAACCGTTGTGTGCAGCTAGTGCCAGTAGGAGCCGTAGAGAATCATATCGTGCAACGGGGGCGAAGGTCTCATCGTAGTCTTGGTACTGTACTTGGGTGAAGCCTTTAGCAACGTACCTTGCTTTGTACCGCTCGATTGTTCCGTCCGCGTTGTGTTTCACTTTGAATACCCATTTTCCTTTGACTACTGCTCGGTTGGATGGTCTGTTGACAATATCCCAGGTATGGGCTTTGTCAAGGGCGTCTTTCTCAGTTTGTATCGCCTTTTTCCATAGGTGTTGATCGTCGCTCTGCATAGCTTGATTGAAGGTAGAAGGTTCTGTTACGAGGTGTATATGGTAGTTCGGGGGGAGTTTGGATACGTCTTGATATTCCGTGTCTAACTCAGCCCTATAACGTCTGAAGTCTTCTTTGTATTGATCGATTAATTCTTGTTCAGTGGCTTTGTTTCCTGGACCATTTTCTTTCACATCTTCGATATAACTTGTAAGTAACTTCTGTTGTTCTACTACCTTTTCGTCATACTCCTTCCTTCGTACTTCTATTTCAATTTCTCTATTTTTTCGCTGGCGTATTCGATCTGATCGTTTTGGAGGTTGTGGTGGTGTACCTTTGGGTGTCGTTGACACAAGTGGTTTTCCTTTGAAGCCTTTGAATGGTACGACTGGTGCTGGAATTTTCTCCCAGTTGTCTCTTGGGTCTCGCGGTTGTCCCATAGGTACGGCAGGTTGTTTTCCCTTGTCTGGTGTAGCCGGTGGTGGTTTTCTAACCAGTTCCGGTGATTCCGGGAACAATCCTGGCATTTCTGTACGGTCCTCTTCGATTGCATTTGACTCGGGTTCTGGATCAGACCTGTCTTCTGATTCGTATCCGTCGTCTGATGGTGCATTTGCCGTTTCTGGTTTCAGGCTGGGGATGAAGTCGAGTTCCACTGAGACTTCCCCTGATTCAGGAGGGGGGAATGTGACGTCCCGACTTTCAATTACCCTATGTTGTGTTCCTATCCAGATACGGTATATTTTATCACTGTCTGAGTATCCAACTATGATTCCTTCATACGCTCGGGGTGCTAGTTTGCTTCCTGCTGTCCTAGAGTTTTCTGGGATGTGGACGTAGCATTTTTTGCCGAATGGTTGAAGGTGTTGTATACTTGGCTTGGTTCCTTTCAGGGCTTCAAAGGGGGTCTTTCCCTTAAGCGTACTGTGAGGTAGCCTGTTTTTGAGGTAGACAGCTGTTGCGTATGCTTCTCCCCATAACGACTTAGGATGGTCCATGATCATGCACCTGACCATTGTGGTTACCGTCCTGTTGAATCGTTCTGCAACTCCATTAGATTCAGGAGTGTATGGGGGAGTCTGTTCATGAACTATTCCTTGTGAATCGAAGTAGTTCGTTATGTCCTTGTTGATGTATTCACCACCACCATCCGTTCTGAATCTCAGTATTGTTGTGCTATACTGTTTTTCGATCCTTGTAACGTAGTCCTTGATGGCCTTCTTTGCGTCTTCTTTCTGTTTCAGGAGATATATCCATGCGAAGCGGGTGTAATCATCGATGAAGGACATATAGTACTGAGCTTTCCCTTGTGACTGTATACTGAACTTTCCAGATAGATCTGAGTGGATTAGTTCGAATGGTCGTTTGGATCTAGTACTAATTGGTGCAGGTTTCTTATGTACGCTTTTTGATAGTGCACATTGACTGCAGTGGAAACTTTCTGGTTTAGGAGGCAGCCTTTGAATGTCGTGATACAAGTTTTCTAGTGTCGCAGGGTGGCCTAACGCTTGATGCCATTCATCGTAAGAGGTCAAACGAACTGTATTGCAAACTACTTGTACATTCCAAAGTCCCTTTTCCAATTTTGCCCAAATTATTCCTTTCTTTTCTTTTGTAACCAACTTGCTTCCTCCTCCTGACTCCGTTCTAAATCCCTTTTTGTCGAGCACGGTTTCGGAGACCAATCCCACATTTCCCAAGGTTGGGACCAACAGCACATCGGTGAGGAGTATGGAAGATCTACTTCCATCGGGAAGGTGGCAGCTGAAACTAGCGCTTCCCATTCCGGTGACAGCGTGGTTGGTTCCATCAGCTGTTCGGACGTTGCCGGTGTGAGGTCGGATGTCGATGAGTTGGTCTTGGAAGGGTGTGACGTGAGAGGTCGCTCCAGAATCAAGGATCCAAGTAAGGGGTTGGGAGTTGTTGTGGCGTACCATACAGATAGTGGTTGTAGAGTCATTTACTACAACCGATGCCGAGTTGTCCTTTCTCCTTCCCTTTCTGTTCTTGTTCTGTTCTTTGAGCTTTCTGCATTCCGTATACTCGTGGCCTTTGTAAGGCTGTCCCCTTTTCTTGCACCAGGTGCATTCCTTGTCGCTTGTGGTACTCCTGGTATGGAGTACCTTGTTCCCTGTTTGAGGGGCTACCTCATCCAGGTTCTGTAGTCGTTGGCGTACGTCTTCGTAGGTAACATCCTGTTTGGTTTGGATGTTGTCGACGACGTTGCTCATCGATTTGGGTAGCGAACTTAGGAGGAATGCCGCCATGGCTTCGTTGGATTTGGTGAGGGGTAGGAGAGCCTGAGCGAGTTTGTGGTCTGCGCTTTGGCATCTGGACTTGAGAGTATTCCAGTTCGCATCGAAGGTCGCGAGATGCTCGGTCAGTGATCCGCCTTCTTGCATCTTCGTGTCTAGGACGCGGCTGAGGAGGGTGATCGTGGTGTTGGGTGAGACACGATCGTAGAGGTCTTTGAGCGCCTTCCATGCGTAGAATGCATTTTCGGCGGAGACGACTGTTGGTTGTATTTCTTCGCATACAGCAGAGATGAGAAGGCTGTGCATTTGTTTACGAGCCTTCTTTATCTCGGTTTTGCTGAGTTCGGTGTCATTCTCGTCAGGGTTCTCGATGCTCAACGCTTCCCACCAGTCTACAGCGTCGAACGTTATCCTCCAGGCACTCGCCCAAGTTTGGTAGTTGGATTGCCCTTGTAGTTTAGGGAGTCCATCAAACTTGAGACGAATGTTACTGGTAGCTGTTGTCTCTGAGGGTTTAATCTCAGCAGCCTTGGATGACGATTCTCCTTCTGAAGGCATGATGTTGTTGGAAGTGTTGTTGAGTTAAGCGAGGTGGCGATGGTGTAGTGCGGATTCTATTTGGCAGAACCCGGGCTCATAACCTGTGAATTGGAGTGTGGGAGAATAGACGACTTGAGGAGGGTTTGAACACGTGACCTTTGTGAGGAATATGTTTATAGTGCAAAGAAGATACTATTGCGCCGCTAAGTTCCAGCAACAACTATGGGAGTTTGTTGCTCCTTATATACAGATAGTTCTTAGTACCACGTGATCCCCTGATTACATAATCCTAGCACTAAGCCTCCTTGTTCCAACTATGAGTCATCCCTTATACATGAGTAATTACCATACATAACCGATGTCGCAATGCCATATTTTTACACCCACCAACGTCCACTCTATAATCAACAGTCTCCAGGCCGCGCTCAAAGCCACCACCACCGTAAACACCTATCTCGCCGCCTCAGTCACCCGTTTCCAAGCCGAGGCGCAGGTACCCCTCACTCCTACCACCACCACTACCACCACTACCACCACCACTACCACCACCACTACCACCACTACTACTCCTACCACCCCCACCTGAACCTCTACTACCACCACCACTACTCCTACCACCCCCACCTGAACCTCTACTACCACCCTTAGCACTGCCGCTGCCACCGATGCTCCCATTCCATGCTCTGATCCAGAGCACCCACGTACCATTGCTTCCGGGCGCGGCGCGGCGTCTCCGGAGGTGTTCCAGCATATGATAAAGACACACCGGCATGGCCGTCTTGGCCGCGCCCACATGGTGGACGTTGACGGCCTCCCTGCCACAGCCCTCACCGAGCTGCAGGTATGGCACGTTTGGATGCGCTTACATTCCCCGACTCTTTAAAGATAGATAAAGAAAAGTAAAGTCCAAAATACCTTAGAGGAATATCAGTGGTGAGGTGGTGAATGATCTAGTATGCGGTTTAGTCTGGTAGGACAACAACTTATTCTTCTTTATGACAATATTTCATGACGTGATACAATCGACTATCAGACGCTGACGTCTCTGCAAGATCAACAGTATAAATGGCAGTAATATTAGAGCTGTTTTTGATAATCATGTTCGCCTGTCTCTATCAATTCGCTCATTCATTAATAATTATAACTATAATAGGGGTGGAGTAGATATTGCGGATGAATTGCGCAGCTACAATTCTACCCAGAAAAGAACCCGGAGGAACTGGTACCCATATTTCTTCTGGTTGCTTGATACTGCGATTGTTCATAGATACAAAATGCATCGGCTTTTACATCCTTCTAACCGCCTCGAAAGCCACAAATGTTTCAGAACACAAATAGCAGAAGGGCTTATTCAACCCCTTTATTTCTACCATCCTCCACCACTCCACCTCTATGGCGGATCTACACATAGAGGGTGAGCTGGAATACCCGGGTACGACGCGAAGTGATCAGAATGTGATAAGAAAAAACACGTATTAGAAAGTTTTGGCCAAGCATTAATTTTTGAGAAATGCTGTTTGCGCCCAGCACAGCGGCACCCAAAACTAGCAACTTTGGCCGGGGGTGGTCGCCGGCCTGGGGTTTCTGTTCACCGCAACTTTCACTTATCGGATTCTGACCGCTTACCCTCAGCATCTGGTATTACTAAACACTGAGATTGCATCGTTTTACAGCTCTTGATCTAATATTTTGGTTTGGCGTGAAGTAGTACTTTTGTTTATTATTATAGGATAGCTGAGAGTTAAACACAAAGTGTCAATAATGCTTGGAAAACGAGTGAGGCTCGGTGATCCAAGGACATTTGGGTAACTGGGAGTGTGCATGCAAAATAAATGGTGTATCACGGCCCAAATGCCCCCACCTCGCCTATCACCAAGACAGCTTCGGAACAGGGTTATTGGATAAGCATCGGAGGATGTCGAATATGGGTTACTGGTTTCAGTTAAGTGTCTGCGTCATATCAGGATATCCCGGAAGCACTAGGATATTTCGGTTATGGTGGGGGGGAAGACGTATCGTGTTTAGGAATGGTGTTATCTCTCGGGTTTCTCTCATGTTCTTCGGATTTCAGTTCGAATGTTTGGGTTTTGTAACGTGCATTATTAATGGGGGATTTCCTTTGTGTATTAATAGGGAGCTCGCTCTCTTGCTCTTGTACTTTCTTTTTCTTTCTTCTTTAGGCAACCTCTCCTTCCTGTGCCTTAGATGATACTATTATCTTCCTCGTTATGTGGACTGGTCCACCTGGATCTACAGACCCGCCTGGGCCAATACCCTGAACCTGTTCCCATCACGTCTCTTGCTCCGTTCTAAGTCTACGTCCCGTCCCGTTCGACCCGAACCCGTACTTTCTCAACCCCGAGGCGTATCCCTCGAGTCGACCCTAGTCCCGAGTATAATCCTGACCACGCCCCGTTAAATGGTAGATGTGATTGCCAGTAGGGCAACTACAATAGTATTGCTTCGTTGCAATGACACGCTTACTATCAGGTAGCTCAAACAGAAAGGAATAAAAGTAAAGGATTAGTAAAGACTTTTGGCATTACATACTCCTCAAAAGCACGACCCCGCCTCCTCCACCGCTCCACCTCCATCGGCCACACCGCCCCACAAATGTCCAGTTACTTTTATTAATCAGGTGACTTATACACACCAGAAAGACGCCTACGTCTACCTCCGAATCGAGTTCGCACATGCCTCCGCACCTGTATCCATCTCCACCTCCAACTTGCTAAGTTTTTTCAGGCTTGCAAAGGTTTGATGGTATTTTGGTCAAAATAAGACTGAATCATATTGATTTGGGGTATGCGCATCATTACCGGTTATATAGGTCCAGAGCCGGGGGAAATGTATACATACCTCGAACTAAAATTGGACGATTTTACATATGATTTATTTATATATGTACCCGACGGCTTGAAGACACACACAACAATACTCGCGGTGTTATTAGCAAGGGCGCATTGAATAAGTTGGCTCAAGTTGGTTTTTTGGCCTGCAAAGATTGCGTATAAAACCTTTATAAGCACACAGCTCGTCGCCACATCGATCTCTAAATCTTTATCAGAACACCCATCAGGAGTAGTGCACTTTTATTGATTTCTCAACCCATTATATCATGAACCGACGTGCAGATATCACTCGTCTTCTTCGATACATCATATATAGCATCTCCTTATATGTCTGCCCTGCGTTCCACGAGTGTGTAGCAATCAACCTACCCGACAACATACTGCAACACGCATATATTCCCACCTACCGATTTACTCACACCAATATGAGGTGGTCTAGCCTTTCAGCTTCTGAAACTGCTGTAGACTCTTCACATCCCCCTGGCTATCCCACGCATCCCACCACGTATCTCTCGTCGTCACAATTAGCCTCTCATCCGCGTGCCGCCCCAGCAGTATTATCCCCGCATTCTTCTTCTCCGCATTTCCCTCCATCCGATGCTTCAAGATGTAGCACTTATAACTGTATCTCCCATGTACCAGATCGGGATTCCCAGGCCGTCGGCCCCCCGACAGCAGGATATTCAGGTTCGACGGCCTCCCAGTATTATCACCCTCCCCCGTCCTGATATTCCACAAGCTATCAGGAATGGAGAAGAAGATGCGCGCCATGCGCCCGTTCTCGAGCAATTTCGCCTGGTCCACGATCGCCTCCAAGATCTCCACGTTCGGCAACCCGTTACTATTCTGCTTCGTGCACACCAGATAGACCGTCGCCGTGATGCGGTGGTAGAACTCGATCGAGGTGGATGAGATCGACCCGTGGTGGGGGATCTTGAGGACGTCCACGTGTCTCGGTGGCATGGGGCCCGCAATGCTGATGACCGTGTCGCGGATGTGGCACTCGCCGTCGTGGGCGTCGCCGGTGTAGAGCATGGTGAAGAAGGGGGTGCCGGATGCATTGGGGTCGGTGGAGGGGAAGCGGCGGAAGAGGGTGACGATGCTGGCCATGTTGTGGAGCTCGGTGTCCTTGTCCGTGGTGGTGGGATCGTATTCAAGGCGGATGCAGTTGCTGATGAACTCGTTGTGGATGATGGGGGTAGGGCCGACGATGTTGGCCCTGCCATGTACTTGTGGGATGGGTGTGGTGGGGTAGGTTTCGCCTGTGGTGAGGGGAGGGGCTGGATGTTAGCTATCGCGGAAGCCTTTTCGGACGCGAGAGTTGGACCGCCAGGTATACAACTTGAAAAGAAAAAAGAAAGAAAGAAAGACAAGAGGGGGGAGTTACGAACTCTGCGTTGGACTACTGATACTGGCATGTATGAGCTCCTTCATAGTCTGTTCTTCCCTAAGAGCCATCACCGCCTCGTCGATATCATGATACAGCTGTTGAATCCGCTCGTCTTCAATCCCCCCCCCCCTGAATTTCCCGCTCCTTTTTGCAAACGGCTCGCTGAGGATCGAAAGCCACGGCTTCCCGAAGAAATCTTTATGTATCTTGTACGTGTTCGTTTTCACAAACTTGCCCTTGTGATCGTCACGCATTTCAAACTCCACGTTTCTCACTGTTGCCGCATGCGGGTTGAGTTTGCGGCGTTGTGAGATTATCACGCGGCATCGGATCTTGAGTTTGTCCGTTGTGCTAACGTCCAGATCGTTTAAACTAAAGTCGAGATAGTTCCTGGTGGAGATGTCAATCTTACTGCCGTTGAGGGAAAATTTGAATAGGAATTATCTAGAGCCGGCAGGTTATACGGCCTAGCGGAGACTAAAAGAACTGAAAGAATATTTTGGATATAACGAAAAGTAAAAGTTGAAAACTTAATATTAGCAAGATGAACCCCGAAAGGCCATACATACCACGACTGAACTCTCTTCCTCAAATATGTGAGAGCTTACACGGCTGGTTTGTAAATTCTGGCTTCGAGAGCTCCTGCCCATAACCCATAGAAATTGAATACTCCTAGGGCAACTGTTACTTCGATTTATCTACTCTCATAGTTCATAGACTGTCGGTATTCTGGCTGCAGATGCCATTTGTTAAGTTGCATCACTGTCATAACACGGACAAGAAATAGGATCTCGCCAACTATGTGTATAGCCATTCATATTCCCTAGTTTACTCTACTAAACTAAACTAATCCCCCGCATCCTTCAGCCCCGAATCTAGTACCTCTACGGATACAAGACCCCATCAGGATCTAGGAATAAAACGTGAACTCCCACTGCTTTGCCTTATCCGGTGCAGCCCCTGCCTCTGCATTCACTTTGATTATGACATCATTACCGCAACCCCCACATGCACACCCCATAGCACCGATCTTCAACGACGGGTCCAACACATTCTTAATCTCGAATCTCCTGTTCCTTTCATCAGCCACCGCCCAAGCGCACCCTCAACGCACGAGAAGATACATACCCAGGTCTCACCTCCTCCAGGGTCCACCTCTGGTTGGGCCCGCCATGCCTTTGCCAGAGGAGTACCTGATTGCTCCTTCTCTCGAGATCAACAACAAAGCCGCTGTTGGCGTGCGTGATTATGTATGAGTCATTACTGAACTCTAAAACCCAGCGGCAGTGCGCGCCGAACATGATGGCGGCGTTGCCATCGACGGAGACGAGCTCGTGGTTGCCGTGGAGGACGTTGTTGATAAGGTACGTTGCTGGTCGAACGGGTGGGTTGTCCATCATGACTAGGATTGGGACGGAGGTTAGTGGGGATTTTGACAATAGGGTAGTTGGGGGGGGGGGGGTGCCTTACTTTGGTTTGGTAATTGTTTATTGTTGGCTGTGGTGTTGAAGTGTTTCTGATATTCTTGTTGCGCGTTGAGTGCTTGGTGATTGTAGATATGGGGGATAAAGGGGATACTTTATAGTATTCTTTAAGCACACTTCCTAGGCCATTAGAATACAAACCCTCTACATCACCTACACGGAAGGATTTCCCGCCTGCGGGATCAGACACCGGGAAGCAAAAGCCATCAGCTAGACGTATGTAGCACGGCCCTCCAGTGACCTGTTTCAACACAGTAATATCAACACCAGCACCTTCCAATGGAATATCTGAAACCGTTTGTGTCAACTGGAACTCCTAGAGCGGTTTCAACTATCAGTGCTGACTCCTAGCTGCCAATGAAGCGGGGGTCATGGATAGGGAGGCGTTCAAGTAAGAGGTTTTGGATGAGCTTCCAGCATGACAGGCATTCACGAGAGATGAGAACCACCGCAGATGGAGTGCATTGTCCAGGTGGTCCTCTGGGTCTAGAACACCTTCACCACCTCCCTCCACCCAAGTAGCAAAGGATAGGTGACTTTGTAACTTCGTGCAAGAAGTGATAAAGTAATTTTAAACTAAATGAGCAGTCTTTAATAAATGACCAGTCGTTTAGTAAGTGATAAACGACTTTTAGACTATATATACTATTTACTACAGCTACAGAACACTTCTCCCCGTAATTACCACTAGTACCTATACCAACCTTTATCTCTTCTACGTATACTGCTGGTAGTAGTAGCTATATTGACCAGTACAATAGTGAGCCTGGCGGTGACGACCGTGGTGATGATGATATTATTGTTGTTGATATGTGGTATGTAAAGGAAGAGAAGAGAGGGCGTACATGGTACTGACTTGATAGGAGGAGGGTCAGCGAGTAGTGTTTCCAGCGTGAGGTTTCAAACGTTGCACCCAGGAGCCAAATAAATACTGTCCATTTAGCTAAACGACTCCCTAAATGACGGAGCTACCTATCGTTGTCTTCTAGAGCTTTCCACTTACTATCGCGCAGATGGTTGGCGAGCTGACAATGATCCCGCAGAAAAGATGCTTGGTGGTATCATTTACTGACAGAGCGTTCGATGTTTACCTCCAGCTATTCAAAAGAGTGCACGCGATCAGAGAATCATTCATGTCTCGCAACGGTCATACCAGCGTTTGAGCCCTAATTCGGCATATGGTAGGAAAGGCTACTTATGGCTACCCGAAAATGACTCAAAATTACAGCAGGCCTCATAATACTTGCCTGAGGGGGAAGATTTATATATATAATTGTTACATCGTGGGACCTTGCGAAACGATAAATCTATAGCCTCGTTAGGCTATTCAACTGGTCCGCTTGCCTAATCAAACTTGATATCAGTACTGCTCAATGGGGCAATCTGTTATACTATTTTACTATGTCTCGTGCCGGCTAGCTCAGACAGGTATTTTGAGACCTGCTGTAATGATTTAAATAAAAAAAAGAAAAAAAAGAGTATCCGAAAATGACGTAAGCCGCCACTACTGAAAAGTAAATAACGTAAGCCGCCACCACTGAAACGTAAATGTCGCTGGTACTGTACACGGCCGGGAAAGGGAGTACGTGGGGTGTGATTTTAGATGTGCCGATTTAAAAATTGGGTAATCCGGGGGTCACGGGGAATCGCATCGGCCGGCAGTACCCGAACCTTAAGACGGATTCAATCTGTGGGACTCTCCACATTCTGCCGTATCTGTTACCATCCAATGAAATCACGCACTAATTATGATTTTGAAATTCGGATTTACTAAATATACCAAGGTACGTGTAACGCATAGAAGTAAATAGTTACACCTTTCGAAGTTCTCTGGAAAATCAGGTGAGAGGTTGTAGGAGACCTAACAAGTTACCATCCCTGGATGAAACAATCTCACTGTACTTCACTGAGTTTATTTAGTGTTAGTCATGTCCTATTATAGCTTGCTACTTGGATACACAAAATTGTTGACGATTTATGAGATAATATAGAAGGACCGCTGATGGCCGTGCAAGACACGAAACAGAGTGCTGAACTATTCACTCAATCTTCTTAAAGGGATCTAGATCCTCTATTATCTTCTTTAATAGCGCCTGAGATGCTGGTGTAGCGTACGGCTGGTGAAATAATCTGCAAAGTCCTGATACCGAGACTGAATCCTGGACACCATGCTGAAGTAGGCGGGACAAATAAAGCCTCTACAATTTAAAGTATTCGCTGAGAACACCGATGTAATTCTTCTTATATCTAGGATTCCATCTATGCGCCTCCAGTTTATTCGCATCGTGCAGGTCTGGTGATTCTGTATGGGTGTAGAGGGCAGGAACAGTTGAGATGGCTGTAACCCCAGGGGGTCTCCTGACAATACTAGGGCACCCTATGATCAGCGACTTCTCTCATCTGATTGTTTGTCCATGACATTCTGCTAAGAGTAATTTGAAGTATGAGCTGCTTTACCGCCGGGGAAGGAATTCTACAACCCGGTGACGAGAGCTCCCACGAGATAGTGTAACTCGCCATCGAACAAGCTTACCCTCTTAACTTTTAAAGACTTTTGATGAACCTATTAAAGAACCATCAACTAGAATATTTCGTTCTTAGAATGGCTGTCAAGACATACCTCCAACTAATGGACTGGTATCTTGGGTAGAGGGTTTGATTTAAATTCCCCCTCTGTTAAATATGCGATTGTTTTCACGCAGATGTGCAGAGCGCCTCAGGGGTACGTATGTTTCTCTTGAAGCGTCTAGTATGTAGTTATACAAGCCGAACTCATCACCTGTGAATGTTCACATATAGAGAAAATATTATCTTGTAATATTGTGCTGGTCATGATCAGGAAAGTATCATTACCCAGACCCCGCAATGATCTAACCCGTGTAAGCTTTAGGATTGACCCAACGTAACCAACCCACATTCTCGACTTTCTCACTCATACTCGATCCAACCCAACCTGCAATACTCAGCTAATACGTAATGGGTAAATTGGGAGATATTTTGTCTAATTTCAGTCAGTACTGAATCAATTGAACATTTTCGCACTCAGCAGGGATCTTCACTTTCCCCGAATTCCCTCATTTGTAGTGACCATAGATCATCACTCGACCTATGAGCAGCGGAATATATTTCTGTAATGTCTTCTAGTAGTACAGCGATAGGTAATAAGTGATGGAACAGTTATACCTAAAAACAGCGCATGTTGGTGGCGTTTTACCCAGAACGGGTATCACAGTGTCTCACGCCGTCCCACCACTTATTACCTACCGCTGTACAGGAGGGAATTTAATAGCCCTTATATAATAACAATTTCCGTGGCAGAGAGCTAGTAGTGACATAATACAGTGATGGTCTAAACCTCTGCCACAAATATTACAGCCAGGATATGTTTTCCCAGGCTCGTACATAATTCCAACACTATCATTACCCATATCGAAAGCAGTTGTACCCATCCCAACCCATGGTCTCATTTCTTCTCACCCAGCCGAAACAGAGATAAATAACCCGGGTTAACCCAATTAACCCATCACCAGCCAATTGCGGGGTCTGTCATTATATTACCTATTACCCCTCGCCATGCTAATTATATCTTACGAGGGTGGAATGGCGTAGGCCATTGGCTACGAAAAACCCAGAGAATGGAAGGACAGAGATGGATATGATATATGATGCGGTGATCCAATTTTCTGCGATCCGTCTGGTGGGATAGGGCTGCAGCGTCAGGGTCAGTGTGGTCAGTGGATGTCCCAGGGTTAGGGTTGAGATTGGCGTCAGTCGGATAAAACATCGATTGTGGGACCTACTGTAACTACGAATAGGCTCAAAGCACTTTTGGTTTGCTTGATATTGGCGCTCCTTTATTGACAAATAATACTTTGTCGCGACGTTCTAACCCTTAAGGAGGGGTGTTCTCGAGTGCCGACCGCCACACCAGCACGTTTTTGAAATATAGGCACAGTCTGTCCGTTGGCTAAAGTAAGTCTGTACTCACAAGAAAGAGCCTTCAATATTGAACCGGATCCCATTATGAAAAAAGTTCAACGAAAGATTATACAATAAACAACCCACAAAAACATGAATTGAGACGCCGTCTCCTCCGCGGGTCTCAAAAATCTATACCTAAATTCCCAGGACTACTTGAGATGCGGGGCTATATTAATAGATCAATTGAATACCTACAATATCAACTCCTTCCTCTCTATTCCAAGAAATCGTGATAACCCGCCGTAATAAATGAATAGTACTTGTTCAAAACCCACCTCAATCCATATATATCGTGGCTGGACCTAATCGTAAATCTTGTCGAATGCGGTGCTTTCTACGCAAAAACGTGAAATCGGGAACTCCCTGATTGAATCTAACGTTTCGTCTTTCAGGGGGACCCAGTTACTGAAGCAATACGTCCCTAGAGCCATCTCTCGAACAATTTGGCCTAGAACTGAAATGGTGCTCTTGATAGCGCGTTAACGTCCGGCGTCGTTCTTGAGCCTCCAATAAGACTTTCTCTAACTTCAAGTCTATCTCGACGCTCGATTTTGATTTTCCCCACATCCATTTCGTGGCGTACTGAATGGCGGTATCGCCGCCTCGATCTGCTTTCTCGAACGATGCTCCATGCTCAATCAACATCTCGCACACTGTGATATCAGTATCATGCGACGCGAAATATCTAATCAAGGCAATATGTAACGGTGTCCGGCCATAATCATCTATGGCCATGACGTCGGCCGATTTGTTGAGAAGCAACTTGACTGCCATAGGACTACTCCAACTAATTGCCTCATGCAGCGCTGTTCGACCAAAACGATTTCTAGTCTCTAAATTTGGGCCTTTCTCTAATACACGTTCTAATATGCTCAGATCGTACAGTTGCGCGGCAAACATAAGGGCGTTATTTCCGTCTGCATCCGTTTTCGAAATTGACGACCCAGAGTCGAGTAGAAAGCGAGCTATCACCAAGTCCGATTCTCTTTTTTCCGAGTTCTGAGGCTTGATGGTCTGTAGTAACACAGTTCCCCTTTGGGTGCTGGACCCAGGCAATGTCACCGTGATGGTGGTGAAATCAGTCGCGGTAGTCCCGTTGCCATGGGGTGTTCCGGAAACATTATAGAAATGTCAAAGATGGCAAAGATACGACCATCGCCAGCTGCAGTTCTCCAAACTAGTTTTATTTTGTTTTGTTTTTATTAAGTTTTTTTCAATTATTACTATCGCATTTTCGGTATACTACTATTCGCTGTGCTATTTTTTTATGTAGTACGGAGGTCTCCTAAGCTTAAGCTGCAGGTTTGCAATTTGGTGTGTCGCGGCGTTGCCAAATCGCCAAATCGCCAAATCGCTAAATCGCCAAACCCATGCCAGTCATTGCACTTTTGTAGGTATGAGCCGCCGTAGTTGACGGTGTTGAAGACAAAATTTGGCTAGAACATAGCGCCCGGGTGATTTTGCAAACTCAGATTTCGGAAGTTACCCAGTAGTACTAGGCACAGACCAACAGTATCCGCCGATTAGTTAGGCAATCATTCTACCGAAGGTGCGTTAGCTGCCACGCGCGACGCTATCTTCCCGTTGTCCAACGATATTAGAGACTTTTAGCCAGCACCTTAAAGCAACGAACAAAAAATTATTTATTCCCAAGACTTCCAAGGCATGCAAGTTGGATGTGATATAATATTTTCGACTGCAAGACTCAAGGATACGCCTAAAGATATTTTCAATCCCAATGCCTAAGATTCCCCTCTCGGAGTAATTTTGAGACTATGCGGGCCAAGGAACTAACGCATGCAGAATGGTCTTGAGAATTAATAATTTTTCGTTTGTGGATTTTTTGTTGCTGGTGGCTAAAAGTCTCTATTCCTTTCCCCAGGCAATTTAACCCTCCCTGCAGTTATGCAGGTACAAACCAGCCACTTACTGGTTATTCTTGAAGATAAATGAAACTCGATCCAGCTATGTCTCGTCGCTCGTCCCGTGCCTCCCTGGCGCCATTTCGGGGAAGGCTGTTCATGTCGGCTGTCAACCCTGTCTGAGCCCTATATCCTAGGTTCCTCCCAAGCTCAGGCGGATCATGCAGCAGCCTAGGACGGAAAAGCGCCCATCTGAATTAAGCTCTTCCTTACTGACCTTGAGGTAAGTAGACGTTGAAGAACCCCCTCCGGCATAGCTTCTTGTAGGACTGCCTAACTAGTTTCTGGCCCGCCACCCCCCAGAGCCCCGGGAGCCACCGCGGGACCAATCTCATTGCATTTTCAACCTCCGCGTGATCCGCCCGAAATTATCATTAAGCCTACCCCATATTCATGACCACATGTAGCTATATATTTTACTGTAAATATTTGCTGCGCCCCTCACTCTTTTTCAAGTGGGTTTATGATTACAATAAGGTTATCCTTATCAGATCGAGGTTTATTGATCTCCATTGTTATCATAGCCATGAAGTACCACCTTCACGCCTTTTTCTTTTGACCAGAATGCTAGCTTATGTTTGGATGGTCTACGCAGGGCGAATCCTTCCCCACATAGTAAACACATAACCTCAATGACTCACTCACCAAGTCCAATTACTATCTATCCAAACGCCGTCCTGATCTCTACGACATCATTTCATTAGCACATCAGTCCTGCTACCCTATCTCTTATATATCTTGAAATCTTCAGACTACGGAAACAGGGGCCAGCTCATGGGTGCCTATTCAATCACCGTTTTATCCATATTCCCAATGAAAGAGGCGACCGGCTATCCGAGGCTGGTCTGGTCTTCCATAGTCCCGGCCGTTGTCTCTGTCCTATGGTTAACCAAGCTTATTGGTGTGTCACGTGACTAACAGTAGATGACTGGATGCTGTTCGCGTATAACTTGCTTGCCTATTTGTAGATACAAACATAGAGTCTGGATATACTAGGATAAAGAGGCCGTGGGTGCGTGGGCGACCGCTTTTCCTAGTGGTTTTCCAACCCTGACCCTGACCCTGACCCTGACCCTGAATCCGTAGTTCCTACCACAACTGCAACTGTACGTCCATAGTATGCACGATTTATCCCTTTGTCTGTCAATTGCTGACCCCTATAACAGAGGGCGGAGGTTTGTATTGGAGATCTATTATCTGATAAGAAAGATAACGAGATCTGTTAGCAAAAACCACTAGCTAGCCTTTTCTTTTTCCTGGGCGTCAGCATTTTGGTGGCAGACGGAGGGATAACCCTTCCTTACAAGCACTTATGTCCACCAAATGAGACATCAGAGGCATATATACAGAACACGGCAAATGAGTCTTGATAGCCCTTTCCACACGATGGGGATGTACAACCAAGTTTGCAAAACATGTACAAAGAACAGTACAAAGAAGACGCAGTGCATTAGGATGACTACCCCATATCCCACGCCGCTCCACACCTCACCCGAACTACGGTGAAAGACCTCACCATCCCCCCAATCGAGAATATCTGGCCCTCAAACTACGGCCAACACGGATCCGCCGCGTTATTACAGCTATTCCTCGGCCCATAAGTACAGCAACGCCCAGTCGGTGCTACACATCGTCGTTCCCGTTAGCGCCCTCCCACAAAACTCGATCAAGGGGACGACTTACCGCACTCATATATCCATCCCCTGTAGTCAACACTAGGGTCACTACCCCCCTTGGTGACATACTTGCACCCCCAGCAGTACTGGCTCGGGTGGATGCCGGGAACGCACTCGCAGCCGTTTATGCTGCATTGCCGCTTCTCGAGGGGGCCCCCGAGGGGGGCGGGGGTAGCAACTGTAAGTTGCGCGAGCATGCAGAGGAAGTCAATGAGGAGGAGGTTTAGGAAGTGCATTGTTGGTCTTGGTGTGTATCTGTGTATTGTATGTCGCTGATTTTGAGATGAGAGCTCTCCTGATGGTAATGGTGGGAGAGAGCGGTGGGCGGACATTAAAGGTTTTAATATCCTTTGAGAGGAGCCGCAGAGGAGCCTTTGCTAAGACACGTGAAAGGGAGCCAACCATGGATCTCTGCTAGATGTGCTTTTTCTGCACCTTTTGATCGCCTATCATTTTTGCACATTTATGCACAAATGCACTGACACCTCGTATTGCACGTCAATTACCACTTACAAGAGCAATAGCAGGCTTTCAAGTCGGTGAAAGAGCAAAGCTAGCATGTGTTTCCAGAGGATCCAAAGCGCCACCTTTTCTAGCAAATAGCCACTAACGTCACGACGGAGATAATCTGGCGCTCGAGTACATACAAGCCTCCACCGGCGCGGAGAGCGCGCTGCTCCAGGGGCTATGGGGAGTGGAGGCGCTGCGCGGTGGCGTCGGCGCAAACACAGACGAGGCTTCGCGCCTGGGGATGTCACAGCCAGAGGCCGACGCAACGTGGACGGCGTACCGCTGCTGGGGGAAGGGAGGTGTGGCGGCGGGGGCGGCGGACGGATGTGGAGTCGGTGTTTTTGCTCGCGGAGGTACGGGTGAAGTTGTTTCGCGGAGTGAGTTATGGGCACTACATGCGGGATGCCGGGCAAAGGGGGGAGGAGACGGATGGTGCACGTGTGTTGCGCGCCGCGCCGGAGATGGTGTATGCGCTGACGCTTGGGGGGATGGGGGAGTATGTGGCGTTTCCCGGCGGTGGAGGTGAGGGC
Source organism: Morchella sextelata (assembly GCF_020137385.1). Classification (NCBI taxonomy): domain Eukaryota; kingdom Fungi; phylum Ascomycota; class Pezizomycetes; order Pezizales; family Morchellaceae; genus Morchella; species Morchella sextelata. The sequence goes on from NW_025408634.1 coordinate 42,638, forward strand.
GGTGAGGGCGGTGCGAGCGGGCTGGGGGGCGGCGGGTTGGGGGCATTGGCGGCGGGGGAGCTGGGTGTACGAGGCCGGGGGGACGGTGGAGTGGGAACTGGGAGATAGTGAGGACGTGGGCGCATCGATATGTTCAGGTGCTGGTGGCGGTAATATGGTCTCCCTGATTCAATATTTCATTTCGAATGAAACAAACGTCTCTTCGCGAATTAACTCTGATCATGATACGAGAAACACTTGTAATTAGTGGGAGTGTATACAGGTTGCGGACTACGTTTTGAGGATCTATATATCGTTGTCGATCGAGTGCGTCCGGAGTGGAATGGAGACATTGGCTAATTATAATGGACTGTATGGGGGCTTGCGTTTTTCTTTTTCTTTTTGTGATGCGGATTATTTAACTAATTTGGTGACTTTGGGTTCAACGATCGATATCTGGGCTTTTAATTGCTCTGAGTACTTTTTCCATGTACTGCACTACGGTCTTCTCTCGCTTTGTCGTCTGGGCCAGGACAGGTCCATAGTATTCCTCTTCTTCTGTGATGTATGAAACCCCAGAAAACGCTCCTTCCAACGACCAACTCCGCTCTACAGACGTCAGGGCTCGGATTGTGTCTCGAGGTGCGTCATGTGTTATCACTCGGTGTACCGGTGTCACGTGCTTTCATAGGATATCACTCGATTCGTGAGAGAGTTATCTTTAGATATTGTTGTTCTCACCAGGGGTAGGGTTATTTAGCGCGAAAACATTAGGTAAAGCCGTTGGGCAATAAAGTGGTCGGTAAAGTCGTACAATTTCCCTGAGTTCGACATTACTGATAAGTTTCCCTACACTAAGTTAGTATACATAGAGAAACTACCTGTACTTTGCAAATGGCCTTCCATTCACAAGTATAATACACATTTGTGTGGTCGGGTGATGACGATTGTACTCATGATTCATTTACGTAGGCACTAGAGAATAGAGACAGCGATATGAGAGTAAGATAAATAAGGAAACAGAAACGAGTGCCATTTTTCTCCCCGCTAACTTGACCTTTTGACAGACAAAGCTCCCTGACAGACAACAGCTCCCTGACAGACAACAGCTCCCTGACAGACAACAGCTCCCTGACAGACAGGAATAAATCTGCTACAAAAGAAAGATATAAACCCCCATCCACATCAAAACCCCAGTACTGTGGCTAAAAGGCCGCATATCCTTAATAAACCCAACAATCAATCAATCGGTCACTGAGTCTCCTAGCCCACCGCTTCCCACTACCCACTAGGTACCAGGTCCACATGGACTCGCCCGGCCCCCCGCGCAACTATCCCTCGGGCCATAACTACAGCAGCCCCCACCCGAATCTTCCTTCCTGTTAGCACGCACCTACAAAACGCAAGCAAGGGGAGAACTTACTGCACTCGAATACCCAACCCGTGTAGTCACCTGAACCACTACCTGGGCTTAAAACCTGGCTGCAGGCCCAGCAGTACTGGCCTTGCCGCGTGCCCTCTGCGCATCTGCAGCCGTTTGAGCTCGGGCAACGGACAGATTGGGCACTGATTAGGTGCGCGAAGATGAGAATGAGAGCGATGGGGAGGAGGGTCACGAGACGCATGGTATAAGTTGTGTATTGTTTATGAGTATGTTGCTACTGCTGGGAATGGGTTGAGAGAGAGGGTGGGAGGAATGATAAGCAGGCGATGGCAGGTTTTATACGTGTAGAGGTGGGGGATCTTTCCTTTGGGCGTGGAGGTTGGCTCTGGGAGGCAGGGGGGTGGGGGGTGGGGGGTGCGTCACTGGGCTCCTGTATGCGTGGTCCGGGCGGGCGAGTAAAAATCGTAACTGTTTTGACCAATTCGTATTAAGTTGTCCTATCCATCAGGACTGATGGGTCGGATGCCTTATCCAACAGGAATCTGATATATCGGATCAAGCCAAAATAACGCCCGATTCATACGGTATCCAGACTACCAATTATCACGACAAATGGTAAGCAATAGCATTGGCTATAGGAAAATGACAAGTACATTACCGCCCGCATAGATATATTGCTATAAACCAAATTTCAGCCCTAGTCAGAAGCTAGTTTAATAAAGGCCTTGTAGAATATCAAATCCCTCTCTTCTGGCCTTTTTAAGTATAATCTGTTGATTCAATAAGACTTAAAAGAGGAGTTTTATTTTTCTAAAATGTATATCAGACTAACCTTTGACTATGCCATTTTTACAGCTGAAATTGGGCTCATAGAAATATTCACTTGGGCGGTACACTGTTTATACAGAGTCTATAACTGCCAATTAAGGGTGCAGCAATTATGAACATGTGACATAGCGCTGAGTTCCTTTTTCACAACCCTTCATGATTAATATCATTAGAACTACAGCAACTTACTCAAACTTGGAAGTAATGAATCGATTCGCTATGCCTATGGGGCGGTGAAGCATGTTGGTCACTCAGTCGTGGTGGGGTCATGAGTGGGGTGGGGCAGTAAACCTCGACCAGCAATGATTTATGGTCGCTGCTGGCTGGAGGTCAAAGTACCTATGGGCGGGGTAATTATTTATGTCTAGTACGATACTACAGTTGTATTCCGCATAGGGCGCCCTATTGGTACCTCCTGATGGATAGGGCGCTCTGATGACTCGGTCACAACACCAGACCTGCTCCCATAAGTCGATATTTTGAAGTCGTTGGTAATGTCTTCGTATAGTGTAAGATCATCAGTCCATGTGTTCTGCAGAACAAGTGCATCAGTCAATGTGTTAGTGGTGGAATATTATCAGGAAATACAGATTAATATCACAGCCCGACGGCTTTACAATAAGCCTTACATATCATGATTTGATTGATGCATTTGCGTGCACCGTCACTACAGGAAACATTTTGCACTTGTGGAGTTCCGTTTCTCATATTCCGTCTCCTCACAGGGCAGCCGGCTGCTCCGCTTCTCTACGGGCAGTCGCAATGCGGCAATGACTGCCACATAGTATAGAAATTGCATCATAATACTGTACTAGGCAATTGGAAGGTAAAAATTTAGTTCCCATGATATTCAGCCCTTAGAGGCAAAGGGGGATCTGGTTCTTCTGCTTATGAAAGGGAATTTACAATGGGACATGTATCTTGACGATATACTCCACAGCTCTATTGCAACCCATAGTCTATTGGCGAGTGCAATCTCTGAATTTCAATTCTGAGCTCTTGGCAGTAAGGGGTGCGCAGGTGTAGTGTCTTAAGCACTGTTAATATTCACCCACCCGTTGAATTCCTTGTCGTACGCTGGAGTGCTGGATCGGCATATTAAACAGCGAGTGAACATGGGCAGCGCTCATCACAGCACATGCAGCCCCTTTCCACTGCCAAGAATCCAAAATTGCTGTTCGGGATTTGGTGGCCAAGGCCCTAATACGGCATTAATTCGCCTCAGCTTGCTCTTACACAGGACGCTGGAACTCCTCTATTTGGTGTTTTGCCTTGAAAACACCCCTCATGCTCGTTGAAAAGCGCAATTCCGACATCTTAGTGAGCGTCCGTAGCCGCAGACACGAATCAATGCGGTCGTTCATGATCACTTACCCCGCAAGAAAACAAGAAACAAGTCACTACTTGACATCCTCTTCTATTCCCCGGCTAGCTGATAATTTACATTTTAAAAAGGGCATTGTTCGTATTCACCGTCGATCACACACATAATGAATTAAGGGCCCGCTTGCTGCGAGTCGAAATGGAGTTACGGGAGGTAGATTTGTATGGCAACGACACAACTCCGTTTCATTTTCTTCGAAACTCCGTTTTCCCAAAAAAGCTTGCGTTCGGTCAACCAATTTTGTAACTCCGTTAGGGCCTTGAAACGGGGTTTTTGAAAAGTAGTTAAGACCTACTTTTCGCTGTTGCAGTTATCACAAGCCTAACCACACCAAAAAATCCAGCTTAACCAAAATCTGAAGCGGTGTTTGGCAGGCCAAACATACCCAAACTCCGTTTGGAAACATCTCCGTTTATACACCACTAACGGGAGCAGTTACGAAACGGAGTTTCGATTCCTCTTCAACAGCTAAAAATATTCACTGCGGATCCGTTGTCACACGCCGGTCCAAAGGCTTTTCCATTGACTAATGGGGAACGAATGGACGATTAAGGTCTGCGATCTTGATCTCATGGATCTAATTGCCTCTGGTGTCCAAAGCCACATTAAGACACAGAAACATGTCGCGGTCCAACAAAAAGCGTATGCGCCGGCAAGCATGGTTGCTATTGCATCCATACTAAATAATGGGCTTGGTGGGTTTGTGCATTTTATGCAATAGCAGTCCGTTTTACAAACGTCGTCATCACCAATCAGATATCAATGAATTGCCCTTCGAATTCCATGCAGGAGCGGATGGGTTGGTTGGTGATCGACAGTGGAGCTACATACCAGTAGAGCGTCGATTTTCAGGGGATTGGCGTGGAGTACCGTGTAGCGCTTTGCTGTTCGGGCTAGGGATCAGAGTAATGTGCACTATCCCCTAATTCGTCGTGTACCACTCGCTAAAATATTTTATAACCACAGTTCAGAGGATTTTCCGGGCCGCCGAGATCGAGACTTTGTGGCGAGTAATCTGGGGTATCCTTGAGTGAGGGCAGGGGTGAGTGGAGAGGCAGGAGTGACGTCGCAATTGTTTTATGTAGAAGCACATCAATGTGAAGGTTACACTGGGTCTAGCAAGTGATGTAGGCAAACCTTTGTACATAAGGCAAATGGGACGTACTAGAGCGCATATCCCAATCTGAGATGTGCGATTGGAAGGTTTAATAGTGCGGTAAGAGGATGTCGTCCGCCTTAGGAACCGCTCAGACTATCATTTGCATGACTAGATAAATGTACAAACCGTGAGGCTTGATTTGGACAAGGGTAGACTTTGGTGCTACCTCGTGTTTGTGTCTACCTAACATAAACCCCAACTGAGGTTCAGGGAAACTCTTGGAAGTAATATGTAGAACCCGGCCCTTTGGAAATCCTATAGCGATGCCGACATGTACAGCGACGCTCCTCTGCCACCGGAAAAGATGCGTCATTATAATTAATATCCATCATTAAAATACGTCATTAAAATGCATCATTAAATGCATCATAGGGTCTAACAGTGGTGATTTTATATAACCTAACGATGAATGTACAATGTATCTCGTAATTCATCAATAATACGTCACGACCCCCTTTTGCCAAGGCTCCACATATTTTGAGTGAGGATTGCTAAGACTATAAGTGACCTGACGAATTTGACTAATTTACTCGTATATCCTAGAAGAAGGAAGTGACCGAATGTCATGGGCTGTTATTATAGAAGGGAACACAGCTGAAAAGTAATTCGAAATTCTCCAGGTGTAGAATCACTAGGGATCATGATTGCTAGAATGAAAGGTATGAGTCGAACCTCCTAGTGACGACTTTCCTGACGATGATCCTGATGCTTTTCCTGATTTCTGACCCGTAACACGTTCCTATATTCCTTTCGCAGACTGTTAGCATCACCACTCGGCTTCTATGGCAGTCGTTAGTGTGTGCGGGGAATTATCTTGAGTAACGCAACCAGTAAAGTTGCCGGCAAGACAACGCTTTGAGAATCTCAGAGAGTCTCGGCAGCTAAATGAATCAAGTGATGCACATACATCCCCATTTTTGTAAGAGTAATGTATCGGGCGATTCATTTATTGCGCTGGTAGAATGCCATTTGGTGGGCAGTGAGAATTCGCGGGTAGATAATACGTAGACTGGAAACTCCAGCTTACTCCTGCGTATAGATGGCGGGTTAGGCTTTATTGCAGATCAGGTAAACTCCTGAATTCGTCGGACGTGCATCATGGGTTATCACTCGGGTTCTTAAAAGGTCACCCTGTGCAAAATATTGACCGTAGCAGCGGAATAAATTCTTATGATGTCTGATAATTGTACAGGAGGTAATTTAGTAGCCCTTATATAACAATAATTTCCTTGGCAAAAAAACTAGGTATTTTTGAGCCTTGGGTGTACAATACATGAACTGTTGAGATCGGTATTCTATTTGTCGACTTCTCTGACAATGGTTCCCTAGCGGGGTATGCACGCTACCTTAACATGAAAGTGGCTGACAAAGACAATATTTTACGCCGTCGGCTTAGTGATTCACTCCAACGCAACCGAACAACCCAAAGGATTACACGAACGAATAGTTTTAGCAAATACACGTGTAACACTTCTAAGGCCGGAAGATGCAGGTTCCGACCCAATAGGTAAATGCCTAGAATAGTATATACGGGGGTTGTAACGCTGAAGGCTTGGTTAAATTTCCTACTTTTAGCGTTAGATATATTTCTTCATATGCTTTCAAGAGTGAATATTTTTGTTCTCACGCTGAAAGAGCTTGACGTAGAATTCATATACACACAATAACTCACTGTTTTAAAAGAGCTATCATCGGCAGATTAAGGTATAATTTTCTGAATACCGTGACTGGGTATGTACCCCGAAAATGAGAAATAGATATATGACGACAATGAAGATGGCATCCCGCCCTGCACCTGGATAGTAATATAAGGATAAGGCAGGTATTGTGGCAATTTGTCGTCTGTTGAAACACCTGATAGCACTAATGGCACATCTGGCCACAAGCACTGTGGCCGAAGCAACATTTTATTCTGACACTTTTATTTGTGAGAAGAGGGACCTCCTGACGCTGATACAATCCTGGACAAGGCATAAGATCTCTGACAAAGAAAGGTTTTGAGACTAACCTTGCTGTGAGTTTTTGCTTTCTTTTCCCTGCTTCAAACCGAATTAGAGTGAACAACCGATCGAATCCTTACCTGATGTGTACTGAGGATGTACGAGAGAGAATGAAGGAGAAAGGCCTGGTCATGCACCCATAGATATAAAATACTAACAGTTTTCCCCCAATTCTGACTGCTGACAAAGGAACTATGGGACACGAGAAATATCGGATAGATCCCCACTGACACTGACAAAAGACCCGAAAGTGCAAGACAATTTGAGGTCGCTGACAACTGAGGTCTTGATCACAATACCCGTGACAGTATAAAAGGTTGCCTCTGGTTGTTAGTGAAGTCTGCGCGCCCCCCGCCTTCATTCTGCCCGTGCATCGAGGGAAAGACAATCCGTAACCTCGGTGAGAGATACCTGCTAACAACCAGACTTGATAATTTAAGCATGGCAGGCCACCTTGACTAGTCTGAGTGCAACGATGGTGTCTCAGCTGTACTAATCCTATATCCACAGTGAAATTTCGATCTGACAAAATAGGCGAGTGATATCTCATGTCTCGGGAGCCTCAGCTCATTGTGTTTTAGGCGAAGTAAGGCACGGTGCGATATGCTCCTACGGATAGATATATCATGCAATAGCTACCACATGAGGATATATCGATCCATAGTTCAATTGTGTAACGGGGGTCTCTTCTAAGAGAAATAGAATAGGATAGAATAGAGACGGCCGTGCAAGATAGACAATCAGGTTGCAGATTATTCAAAGATACTATCGCTAGAACTCAATAATCTTTAAGGGCTCTGCTATCGATAAGTTCTTGGTTTTTCTTTCTGATGAAGACTGGAGAGAATAGGACTGAAGGGCGAGAATGAACCTGAGTACTTATACTCCGAAGGCCTCTATTCTCTGCTCCTAGCTCCTTACTAAGTTCCGGTGAAGCCTTTCCTCGGTGCCGGAAACAATACCACCGCTACCCCACTTTTCTTTAAGCGTCAGCAGGTGTTTCCGATACCCAAGGCAACCACCCTTAGTCAAAGCCTTTGTAACACCTGCAGCCTTTGTTGCCACACAACTGGGGCCTGCATGAATGAGCTACCACTCAGGTGTAAGCTTAATCGTTGCTGTAGAGCCTTCGCTTATTGTAGACTTCCCTAGCATAGTCCTACCCCTTCGGTGGACATACAATGCTTAGAGGATACAGAGGATCACCGGGCAATCAGAGCTTCACTCTGGCCAGTCTTCTAGTCACTGGCGAGGCATAGACTCGTCAGTCATTGCTCCCATGAATAGATCCTCTTCCTAGCGCCCGGAATGTAGTTACTCTAATAGCTGGTAGCTAACCACACTGCCGGTACTTGCATATCACCGTGCAACTGGCTTCTAACAATAACTCTCAGCATGTAACCGGGCCATGTATGTACTCATACACCCGACAGTTGAAATGGCTCCGTTACAGACCCAAACAGACACTTTTTCACCAGAGGATTTCATTGTCTGAGTCTTGCTCAGGCTGAAAGACAAAATCTTCTGTAACCTCCGGGAGTACAACAAGTGGATCTTCTGCTACAACAGCAGCCACTTTAGCTTTCTTCTTAGAGTTGGACTTGCCATTCCCTCTTTTCCGCTTTTGTACTCTCACTGCTGCCACTCTGACAACAGTAGGTTCCTTGGACCAACAATCCGTCCATCTGTGTCTGGAATTGCCGCACTATTGCACAAGTCAGTCTATGTACTCTACCAATAGGGAGTACCGAAAGGTCATAGCTTCAAGCATACTTCTGCTTTCCTTCTTTCTTCTAGAATATCCCGCGGGATACTCTTCAGTTCCACCTCTTTGTCTTTAAGTCTGGAGGCCTTCTGAGGTCCGGAGGACCTTGCAGCTTCTCTCTTCCTCTTGGGCTGCCAGTCTTTCTCAGCTGGAGGATCCTTTTTGGTCCGAGGGGGCGCTTTTTCGGCTGCCAGCCCTTGATACCTCTCATGTGTATGCCCTAACTCTCTTAGAGCAGCTATCCGTTCCATCAAAGACTTTGGCTTGGGGGTAAAGAGAGCCCAACTCATGCCTAGGTCTGCAAGGAGGGAATTGTGGATCTTATCATCCACCAACTGACCCTCATAGCCAGTCTTCCACATTAGCTGAATAATAGTATTCAAGAAGAGGTCTATTCCTCCTCGAGCAGTGTGGGTAAGGGCATTCCATTGGGCTACAGCATCATCTCTATAGATGGCTTCACCGAAGGCTGCTCTAAAAGCATACACAAAGGAATCCCAGTGCTTCCATCTCTCATTTAACTTCACCGGCATCCCAGCAAGGCGATTGGCGGAGGTTTGATCAATTGAATTGTGGTATGCCTCATACCATCGGATCGCTGCTTCTCCTTCCATCAAGTTGCCTGCATAACGAATCTTAACCTCCTCAGAGGTAAAGGATAGGCTCTCAATGGAGAACACATTCTCACATTGCCGGATAAAGGTCTCCACTTGCTCCGCTTTGCCTTGGAACTTGGAGGGAGGTGGTGCTTTTGGTTCTCGGGCCCTGCTAGGTCCAGAAGGGGGAGAGGTAGCCGGAGGTCGGTACTGTTGGAACATCTTAGCCAACAGATCCTTCTGTTGCTTCTCCAACTTCTTCTTGAGGTATCTCTGCCAGCCTCTTCTATCACCATCTTCTGGTTCCGAGTCTGAACTGTCAGAACTGCCTGGATACCCTGGAGCGGGAGCGCGGGCCGTGGGAGGTGGAGGGTTCTGAATTCCACCGCTTCCACCCTGTGCATTAGCTGGAGAGGGAGCGGCGGGTGCAGCAGGAGGGACCACAGGTGCTACTGGTGCCAGGTTACTGGCCAATGGTGAGGTTGCTGCTGCATGAGCGGCTCCAAACATGGCGACCTTTTGTGGGTTTCTGGCTGATGGACTAGGAGGTCCTGAGCCTCCACCTGAGTAGAGTTCTCCCTCGTAAACAAATGATCGATGGACTCCTTCAAGGAGTGGGTGTACTCCACTAGGGTGGTTGGGTGGTAAGGAAGAGGCTCCCACCGCTGGCTGTACAATAGGGATAACTCTCCTAGTGGATCGGACCGGAAATGCCGCGAAGGGACTATTCCATGGCATCATCGTCCAGCTCATCCCTTTCTGCATACCTCCGGAGTTCTTCCTGGACAGAGTTCACTTCCATCTTCATGTACTCAAGTGCCTCTCTCATAAGGGCATTCTGTGCTTCCTGGCACTCTTGTACAATGAGGAGGGCCTGACTGCCCCGGGTCAACTGATTTTGCAGGCTGTGCTGGAGGTAGGTCTGGAGCTCTGTGAAGAACTGTTGAAGGGAAACCTCGTCTGTATCTTGCCAGACAGGCTCACAACCGGGGATGTAGGTCTGTAGAGTGGTCCTGGGCTTCTTGACAAGCTGTGTCTGCCCACTGGCATCAAGCTGGAGGGGCACCGGCTGCTATTCAATCTGGAGGGGCATATCTGGAGTCGGGAGGGTGGACATTTTGTGTAGAGGAAGAATAATCTGAAGGTGACTTGAGCCTTAAAGATTATCTGTAACGGGGGTCTCTTCTAAGAGAAATAGAATAGGATAGAATAGAGACGGCCGTGCAAGATAGACAATCAGGTTGCAGATTATTCAAAGATACTATCGCTAGAACTCAATAATCTTTAAGGGCTCTGCTACCGATAAGAACTTGATTTTCTTTCTGATCAAGACTCGAGAGAAAGGACTGAAGGGCGAGAATGAACCTGAGTACTTATACTCCGAAGGCGTCTATTCTCTGCTCCTAACTCCTTACTAAGTTCCGGTGAAGCCTTTCCTCGGTGCCGGAAACAATACCACCGCTACCCCGCTTTTTCTCTAAGCGTCAGCAGGTGTTTCCGATACCCAAGGCAACCACCCTTAGCCAAAGCCTTTGTAACACCTGCAGCCTTGGTTGCCACACAACTGGGGCCTGCATAAATGAGCTGCTGCTCAGGTGTAAGCTTAATTATTGCTGTAGAGCTTTCGCTTATTGTAGACTTCCCGGGCATAGTCCCTGCCACTATTGGCGGTCCTGTAATGCTCAGAGGATACAGAGGATCGCCGGGCAATCAGAGCTTCACTCTGGCCGGCCTTCTAGTCACTGGCGAGGCATAGACTCGTCAGTCATTGCTCCCATGAATAGATCCCCTTCCCAGTGCCCAGAATATAGTTACTCTAACAGCTGGTAGCTAACCACACTGCCGGTACTTGCATATCACTGTGCAACTGGCTTCTAACAATAACTCTCAGCATGTAACCGGGTCCTGTGTGTACTCATACACCAGACAGTTGAAATGGCTCCGTTACAAATAGCTCTGAATTCAAGATATGCGGGGAAGGTAGCAACATACTACAAACTTGTCACGGGATGCGGGAGGCATTAAGTTTTTAAAATGCACTTGCGTTACCATCCACCAAGACCTGCATTTGTATCCTGCTACACATGATTCCCCCACATTCCCGATTTGACTTTGTATAGTAACCGAGTGATGTCTCCTGATTCGGGTAAAATCATTGCACCACGGGGAACTACATTTGGACAGAGACAGATTACGAGATGGAAGGGCGGCCTTGTAACTCACGAGACTTTCATGTTTCGTGCCTAATATTTGGGCTTCGAGCGGATAATGAGCTAGGATGAGCAATCTCGCGTCAGATCAGGTGCATCTAGGTTAATATACTCGTGGGGATATAACCTCAGTAGAAAGATTACGATGTGATACTGCAATGAAATGAACTGATAGGTGCCTCAACGATCCCTACAGTCTATGATATATATTCTCGCTGCACGTCTTCGTATTAGTGGAGAATCACTGCATAACTACAGATATAATCTGATACTATGACTGAGTGAATGAGGAGTAGAAACTATGGAGAATAAGTGACTCCTTGCTTTGGCGGACCCATGTGTAGTACCCAGTTTCAAAAAGAATGGCTGCGGAGAAGTGCGTATGGCCAGGGGACTTCATGTTAGAATCATGATATAGCTTTACCACTGTATAACCACACATGACCTCGAGCTTAAAGACCATCGTAATGCTAGTATTCGAAGATATCATATGGATCATGGTACAATATTTTACTTTTCTTTTAATTCATTAATATAATTGTATGCAGACCGTAATCTATAACAATATCGCACTACCCCATGACTTCCCGATCACTTCCTCAGCCTATCATGGTACGTGATATATATATTATAGAAAATATCTTAAGTCCAAAAGGAAATCAGGTTAAGTTTTGCACTCGCTAGAAAGTCAAATGTGATAATTGAGGAATAACAATAACAATCGACTTTCTCTCCAGTAGCAGGGGTAGAATATCTTGAAATGTCATGGTTTAAGGAATATACAGTATAGCGCATTTCTCTCCGTCGCTTACAACTACTTATTCGAATCGGGATCCTTTTTTCATGTTGCAGTCAATCCCCAGTTAGTTCACTTCTAGGATACCTCGCCTTCCCTTTGATATCATCTTATTCTACATCGGATGGACTGGCAAAAGATTACAATGTGAGGGATGGTCAAGATTCAGAAATTGTTATGACCGCCAGCCATTGCAACTTGCAAATAATATATCTAAAGACTCCATAAAACTAATTCTTAGAATATGCAATGTTTCATTACCGATTACAAACTCCAATAGCCGTGTGACGACAACAAGGGTTGTTGCAGAACAGTACATCGGTTTGGTTCACCATATCGAGACACCTCCAAGCTAAATTTTCACTCTCAAAGTACACTTCCCTTATGACCTGACAGACAAGATCGGGGCTGTAAGACATTCTCTATTTGAGCCTCCATCATTTTAGTATATACATGTAGTTATCATCGTACACATATCAACAAAGCTTATATTTCGCATTACATATGGGTTCTAATATTCAGATCTCCATAAGAGGGGATGGAAATAGGTTCCCCGCATGGGTTTGACTTCAGGGAGCGGTAGATCTACCGAATGTATTGAGCGATCAACAGTTATGTATGTATATACAAATAGTAGTTCCTTTATGATAATGTCAGCTTTATACACCTCCGTATCTTTCCATTGAAAGTGAAAGTTTTAACATCACTTATTTAGTAGAACATCTCCGTAACTAGTCACACATCGTCCTTATATCAAGAGACATTGTATCTATAGAGCCTTACCTTTCCCAATTCGGCTATATTTCAGCTGAGAAACAGCCTCGAGGAAGAAAGGTGTACATGTGCGTGACGCGGGTACGGCTGAGGATTGATTATGGATCATCATCCACCTCATGCGTCCCGAATTCGTGTCTACGATCTGCCTAACTTTCACCAACCCCGATATATCCACAAAATTGGGCAAGCACCGCCGTCACTAAAGATTGAGCGTGATAGTTATTTGACCTGACCTGTCCCTCCCTCTTCTTCCTTTACTCCTACCCATCTTCATTTTCATCTAAGTCTTTGCCGTCATAGATTATCACTCGGCTTATATTATCTATCATGCTGCTGATAACTCTTAACCCCGACCTTCGGCCCAGGGTTGGATGCAATAAGGAGCTCCGGACCTCAGTAGCGCATCGCTCAGTTATGGACGTACATGGGCTAGCTTGTCCATTAAGTAAAGGCATTATGCACAGAATGAGATTGACCTATATATAACCCCTCGGGGTAATTAAACTCTCGTGATCAAATCGATGAAACGCACCAGCCTGTACGGCTTCCAATTATCGATTCCTTTTCGAAATTCCACCATGTTGTTGCTGCGCCGAATGAATCAATAGTCCCTACTTATTTTGTTCATGTCGACCGTGCACGTGACACGAGTGATCTATCGTGATTAGGCAAATACCAAAAGCCGACCGACACAAGCCCCAAGTCAGGATACAATAGCGCTGAACATCGAGGACGCAGGAGAAAAGATGTCAATCTAAGAATACCTAAGCTAGACTAGCACCCCCGATCGGAGGAGATGCATGTACCGGCCGGCCGCGGACGCAGTTATTGAAAGAATCCTCATGAGTTCTATTAACTCTCTGGAATACATCAGTCAAGCATACATATCTATAGCTCACATTCTCACCCATGACAAGTCCCCCAATTCGCGATATCCATCATCCCTAAATCCTTAGTGATCAATTTTGCCAGGGTTAGGGTTCATGTCCTTAGTGCTTATGATCTGTCAAACCTCCCTGGACAACCACTTTTGTAGCTCCACGGAGCTAGTTAGTATATATATATATATACGCTATCAGGTCTGCAGTGGCCGTAGCTATACGAGCTGTCCGGGCGTCCATAACCTACCCCTCTCCATTAGCTGGTGATCAATATCACCCGCAGGGCAATACCAGTTAACATCCCCGCCGCCGAGCTATCACAGGCCATTAAACATCAACGTCACCATAGTCTCAACTCCTTAATTCCAGTTACGATCTCTTTCTTACCCACCATGAATAAGCCTTCAGGCCGATGCGCGACATGTCGAAACCTCATTCGTTCCGCTGTAAATAATATCGACTCGACTCACCTCCACACCTGCGCAACTAGCTAGGGGGCAGACTTGTAAAAGCCCCGAGTATGCTCGCAAGACCGCTAGCTAGTCTAGTAGCCGCAGATAATATCTCCCAGAAAGGTCTTATCCTATGCCACTACGGATACTCAGTGTTATGGTTAAATCTTCCCACATTCTCGATATACAAATAATATTATAACATTTAAACTGAGGCTTTAAAAGTGGGAGCGAGAAGAAGCCTTCGAAGCTAAAAAGGTCGGTGTCCATATCGGAGCCCGGCGAGCTAGTGTGGGAGCGGAGAGTGGAGGCGGATGTTGGCGGGAGCTGGAGGCATCACAAACGTCAGTGAACAGATGTAGCAGACCATTGACAGTTATCGATTACCTCCGTGGCCGGGAGCTATGATATACCAGCTCCAATTGGTACCTCAATTATAATGAACTCAACCCACAATCCCAATATCCCACCCGGAAAGAAAACAGCACCATTTCCTATCGAGCCCGCTCCCGCTGTCCATACCCATTCCGGCAGAGCAGAACGCAAATACTAACTTGGAGGTCACTATCTCTTCCCTATCGACTCGACGTTGCGGGTATGGACAGCCACTCTGCAAAAGTGTTCGTGATTCCGATTTCGGAGTGAGACATTTCTCTATATATGTAACTCTGGCGGACCATTAAAAAAAACCCCATCCCAGTGACCAATGGAGCCCGGAATCAATGAACAATAAAATCAATGACCCATCTTCTTTTATATATAGTCACGAACTATATTATATTTTTCGTTGTTTTGAATCTCTACATGAATAACATTAACGTCATGGGCCATGCGCCACACTGCGCACTAACATTAAAACTAAACCACGAACACTTTTGCTGGGTGGCTGTATATACAAGATGACCACTAGCTGGCTGGGTGTCCTCCGCGCGCACAATATGTATATACATCCGACAAACTTAAACACCTCCGGCAATGCCACGCGCATACAATACCGCCGGAGGCATTTATATTGGCGCCTCACTGCGTGCCGAGATACTCGCCGTCGCTGGCGCGTACTCGGAGCGGAGAGTATGAGGGCCGGAGGGAAGCCCCGCGCCCGCAGCCGTGCACGTGCCGACCCCAGCAACCCCTCCGAAACCGCATCCTCCACCCCCGCCGAGCGAGTGGAGGCCGTCTATCAATAGCCCCTCAGCTCGTATCGCATCCTCAATCAACCGCACGGACACAGCACCGCGCCTACTCTACTCTGCACACAGGGAGACCCCGGCCACGCATCCGATCCGAAGCGATCCTCGCAACGTGGGTTGGCTGGTGCCTTAATATACCGATAGATACAGCAGCTCAAGCTTTTCAGCTCAGCTGGTAAAGTTCAGTGATCCCATCTGGTAAGCTATACACTGCTGTCGCATTTAATTTAGCCGGTGGGTTTATTGGATTGGGGGGCGCTGCTCGGTTTCCTGTTCCTGGGCTGTGCAGGGTTCAGTGATGCAGGTACGGGGTCCGTCTTGGTGGTTGTGCTGCGGGTTGTTTCTTTGGGATGGTTGAAGAGATTAGGTCTTTGTGCGACGCGACCGCTACCCTGACGAAGAGGCGGAGTTGTAGATGTGTGTTGAACGGTGGTGGTGTTTCTTGCGATTCTGCAGTGTGGAGACGGAGTGGGCAGGTGCTTGCTTGGTGGCGTTGCTTGAAGAGGAAGTGTGCAGGGCGGCGGCGGGGGCGGGGGCGGGGGCGGGGGCGGGGATGAGGTGGAGTGCACTGACTAGCTGAGACTGATATTGCGGATATCTACGACCCAAGGCTGCGAATACAAGATCGATGATGACGCTCGATCTATCTACAAATCTCGGAGATTTAGCTCCCACCGCACCCGCTACTTCACACCCCTAATAACCTCAAAGTAGAGCGGAACCACCAGTACTCTGCTACATATAGGCAATCAACTATAACTACATGTAGCTAGCCAGCTAGCAAAACCCAGCTGCCAGGAAAAGACCATCAATAATATCCCCTGATATTTTTTAAAGTCGCAAACACCAATTCCGCTTCTGCGGCTACCTGACATGTAAATCTTGAATATTAGGACTAGACACGCTTCAAGATTGCGGTTCCAGGTTTAGGGTCAGGGCTCACTGAGGACTGAACGTCACTCCGAGCCGTCACCCCCCCTCCCCACGCGCACAAGAATTACCTACAAACACTCATGCGCCTCTGTCCTGTATCTAAAACAAGCAGGCAAATTTTACACGATATCCAGGTTCGATTCCACAGGGTTAGGGTTCCAGATGATTACAGGGTTAGGGTCAGTTGTGTTTACTAGACATGTCGGGAATGCTTGTAGCTAAGCCCGTCAATCCGGTCGAATCGAAATCTTACCATTACATGCAGACGCGCTGGCTTTGAAAACAGAAGAGGGCGGCGAAAAGTGAAAAAACGAAGGGTGTGTGCATATCTCATTGTACATAAGTTCACCTTCGTCTATCCCGGCCTCCACTTGTATGGAAAAAAACCACCAATTAATGCTACGAACGGATGGCTATATATATATATATATATATACGGCCCATCAAATCAACGGGAATCGAATCAGCCGGACAGGAGCTATCATCACCCCCCATAAACACCCCCCCAAAACCAACAACCAAAAACCAAAAACCAAAAACCAGGTATGTAGGTACACCCAACCGCGTGTCATCCCCCCCCTCCCATCTCCCATCTCCCATCTCCCATCTCCCATCTCCCATCTCCCATCTCCCATCTCCCATCTCCCATCTCCCATCTCCCATCTCCCATCTCCCATCTCCCATCTCCCATCTCCCATCTCCCATCTCCCATCTAAACATGCCCACCTCAATCCGTACCTGACGATCCCACCCAAGCCTCCCTCCCCCAACGTGTTCGGCAGGTGCCCCGAAACCACCCCTGTCGATCATTGACCCACTCGCCCGCTACTTGGTGTGGGTGGTTATGTCAGCCACCCTTGTCGCGATCGGTATCATTGACCTTCTAGATCTTGGCGTTGCTACGTAGGGGGCTAGAGTCGTGTGTGGGTGGGAGAGGGGCGCGGTTCGTACCTGCGTTGGTGGGTCAGGAACGGGTTTGGTCTTGGCTGTGCTGGCTAGCTGTTTACATGTAGCTAGGGTGGTGTCTTTTGTTTACCCTAGGCCCTAGACCGGATAAGGCGACACGCATTCAAAGGCTTTGTTTGGTCCATGGGATGAAAAACGTAGCTTAGCTTTTCAAGAAAATCATATTTAAGGGGGAAAAAAAAAAAAAAAAGGAAAGAAACTAGCACATTGTCTTGAACAAAGCACCAATTGACGCTAGCAAAGAGGTTAAACAACAGATCGAATCCACCAGTGCCAAATCACAGCCCTTCGCCTAGGCTCGCGCTCGCTTTTCACATGGAAAAAAAAAAAGACAAACTTCCTTCCTTACGAGCGCCCCCCAAAAACACATTACCGAAACGGCGTAGAATCGTCTCCTATATTATGTCCCTAAAGTAAGAATTAACGACACCACCGATCGTGTATACATGCCTTCATCGATATACAACCGTTCTATCTAGCTACCCTGCAATTGAAACCCACGTTCTTTGCGGGGATGCACACACCCCTGTCCGATATACGAATACGAGCTGGCTATTGATATAGCCCCTTATCTGCTTGACCTGTCAAGTATTACTATTCCACCTGAGGATACATATATCGAATAAGATTATACTTCTATCGCCTGCAGGGTTGCATTGGGCGCATGGAAGCGGTATATAATGAAACCTAATCAAACAGTACTCGATCAGATCTACCACTGCCGGGTTTTAGGTTTTCAGTATTAATGACAAGCGGTACTTCTTCTACATTGCACTTGAGGCAGTGTTGACCCAATGATTAATACCTAGACGTGTGTAGCCAGCATCTGCCCATCCTCCATGTATCAATCTTCTTCAGACACTTCCCAACCCAGATCGCACTGATTGGGTACGTCTATCCACATACATGTATCTGCACCTATACGATATTTACCCCCCAATCACGGAAGAGCAGCCGCCTAGGCACTCAGCTGGGGCTATCGGCACCGATCACCCCAAATACCCTGGACAGAGAAGAATCTCAACGCGCTGTCTCATCATATGCACCCATCATCTCAGGGCAAATCCACGAGTGATATTGTGAAGTTTTGTTTTCGAATCTTGAAGGTATGGGAGAGGTAGTGACCAAGTATAATATTTTGGCCTTCCAGGTCTGATTGCTGTGTTTCTGAAGTGACCATAAGCTCTTGTAATGTTTATTGATGATCTCGAGAGGAGAAAGCCCCTCGCTAAACTACATGTAATATACTCTGCTGTGGCCACCTCACTAGCCTACATCATACATACGTGACTTCTCACCAGCAACTGCTTCTCAGCCTTATTCTCGGCATCATACTTGTATGTACATGCTCTGATGCCGATATACACATCCCGCAATTCCCGTAGATTACAGAGTGTCCACCACGAGCCAGCACGGTGTTGGCCGGCCATGTTGTGTACAGCTATCTCTTCTTCGTGGAACGATACGAATACGAGATGATCAACTTCGACTAGCAAACAGGAGCAGTATTGATGATAGTGTAGACAAAAACAGACAAGAGCTAGCTACAGAATATCCGTGATGCGGACACCTGTACATAGTATCCCTAACGCTACGTTTCCTTTGGGCGCCTAGTTCGGCTAACCCACGCGTCTAAGACCGTATTACAAATGCTATGCAACTAACCTGCGCTGCCCAACAACGAGTCCTAGCCACCACAATAAAAAAACACAAAGGCTGTAAAATGAATTGCTTGTGTCATTTACCAACGGCGTCCCCGGCAAATAAACCAACCGGTCCCTCCACACACCCCCCCAGTAGAGCCCGAGCGCTGAAATACCACACCTGAGGTCAGAGATATCCTCATTTATGTTGACAACCTTTGGATCAAGCTCAGCTCCACCCTGAGCTTAATTGTTCCTTGTGGTTCTCCCACACAACGCCCAGCCCAACGCTGCAAGAGGTGACATTCTATGAGCAATAATCACGACGAAGAGATATATAAAAAGAAGTGTATATGGATATACCAGCTGCGGTGCTCGTCTCGCCGACGCCGACCCTCTAGCACCGCATCCCCACCACCTGTACGCACGCACGTAGAGCCGAACCACCCGCAAGACCCCCACCCTTCCACGCCTCCAATTAAAGCATAGTGCTGTGCTCCCTCACGGGAGCCCCGAGCCGCCTCACGATTTCCCCGACGCAACCGTAGGTCTGATGAAGCTTGTCGAGTTTCGCCCTCAAGCTATAGTCGATGCGTGAGATGTAGTACTGGTGGAGATGGAGGCCATGCCAGGTGTATACATGTACGTATACGTATGCGTGGGAAACCTCTAGTCCTAGTGTCACGGTGCATGCACAGACAGAGTCGCCGAATATGTGAGGATAGTCCATCAGCTGCAGCTGTTGAGCCCCTCGCGCGCTCGTGTCACGGTTTCTAGATCGACACATGGCATTCTGATATCTACACGCAGCCCCGGAAACATAACCGCCAGAAGATATATATATGTACGTTGCAGTTACCTGCATGACCCGACACTGCATCCCTCCTTATCGCTATCGACACCGGTGGGTATCCCGCTGCACGGACCAACCAACCCAAACATGAGACATCACTCGGCTCTGCGCTCGGCCCAGCCCTGTCACGGCTCTGTCTCGGCTCTGTTTTGGCTCGGCCCTGTCTCGGCTGCGCGATAAGCCGATTGCCTGACGTTTCGTAGCTAGCTGTCCAACAAAGTAAACTCCCAATTGTGCTTATTGTTTCTTCTGCGCTCGCTCGCTCGCGAGGAGAGGTGGATTGTCAACCTTCGATTGTTGACAATATGGCTGTCGCAATGCACCACACACACACACACCCAAACACCGAGCGAGTGATACCCCATGCCCCGGAACCTCCCGCCCATGACTCAGTCGTACGATTAATTAATCCCCCGATTAACCCACAACTGCAACTGCACAAGCAGAAAGTGCTGACCACCCACCCACTCACGTGTTTTGCGAATTTTTCGGATGGCGTGCTCGCTTCTTGCTGTTGGGTTGTGATATGATTCGCTGGCTCGAGTATCCAATTGGCAGCACCGGGCAAGTGATGTCACCACAGATGGCTCGTACGGGACAATGTTGTATGAAAGAGAAAGAGAGAAAAAGAGAAAAAGAGATAAAGAGATGATTAAAGAATTAACATTTCATCGTCGCATCTAGATCGAGTAGCTAGCTACATAGCTATACACATGCACATGCACATGCGCCCCCCAGGCCTCATTACTCCCCAAACCTAAACCAAAACCAAATCCAAATCCAAATCAATATACATCCGTTTCACCCAGCAAAACGCTCATTACCACCACCCCGCCCTCTCTCCCCCGCTCCGCCATGCGTCTTGTTACGTCTGCACCATCTGTTTCTGCCCCCCAGCACCTGCTGCTCCTCCCATGTCCATTTCCCGCCCGCCGTCGGCAGGTCCCATATACCCCATGCCCGTCCCTCCACCCATTTCCCTCCCAGCACCGGCGCCGGGAGCCATGTACCCCATCCCTCCACCCATCTCCCTCCCGGCGGCGGGACCCATATAGCCCATCCCCGCACTCATCCGACCTTCGCTCCCACCGCTCATCCGGCTTTCCCTCCCCCCCATTCCCATTTCCCTTCCACCCATTCCCCCACCCCCTCTCCCAGGCCCCAACCCCCTCTCGACGTCCCCGGGCGGAACATACACCCTCTCCGGCGTCGTGACCACGCTCATACTAGCTATACTGCGGTCGGGGACGGTCTCGTAGTTGCTGCTGTACATGTAGTACGCCGAGTACGGCTGGGGCTCGGGGGTCGTTGCGATCTTGGCGAAGGCGATGACGCCGCCGACGACGAGGAAGGCCATGAGGATGAGGGGGATGAGGGCGGCGAGGGGGATGCCCATCTGTGAAGGGGTGGTTAGTGGGTGATGGGGAGGGAGGGAGGGAGGGAGGGGGAAGGTACTTTTTATGGTTGTTTAGTTGGGATGAGGTGAGATGGGGTGAGCTTGTTTAGTTATTGAGGATGTGCGGATGCAGGAATTGCTTATGTAGCTTTAACGATTGACGATGCAGTACTCAGATGGCAGCGGAAGTATAAGTGAACGTAGAGTTAAAAGTAACGATCGAGGTAGCGGCGGAGGAAGAGGTGTGCATATATCAACCCACAAAAAACAAACAGAAAAAAACTCTTCACCCACCACCAGATAT
Organism: Morchella sextelata; assembly: GCF_020137385.1. Lineage (NCBI taxonomy): Eukaryota > Fungi > Ascomycota > Pezizomycetes > Pezizales > Morchellaceae > Morchella > Morchella sextelata. The sequence goes on from NW_025408634.1 coordinate 64,134, forward strand.
ATTCCCAGACGGTTCTATATATCCCCGGGCACCCGGATCATCCCACGCCCTCCACCACCCACCCACCCACCCTGCCCGCCATATTGTCACCACCCCATTGGACACCGTCGTGCAGGTGGTGGGCATGCTCGGATGGCACGCAACCGTTCCGTGAGGCTGTGTTTCGTAATCCATGGATGGATGGAGGGTGCGAAAGCTTGGCTCTGTAGTGTAGGGTGGGCAGGCAGGGATTGCTTCTGCGAATTATCCGGGAGAGACGACAGGAGATGGACGTGGCAGTGCTGGCTGGATGGAGGGAGGGAAGATGTGTCTAACGGCTGTCAACCGGTGTTCAGGGGCCGTATGGCTTTTTCGCCTGGGCTGGTACATACATATGGGTGTTCTTCTCTACTCTAGAGAATGAGCCCTATATATCCCAGTGCACTGCTAGAGATGTATTGCAGGCTGGACTTATCGATAGCCAGAGCGTGGACACAGTCATGTCTGCGGTATAGAGTACAGTACAGTGGTGATGATGTAGCGATAGCGATAGCGATAGATAGATAGATACAGCAGTGCACTCCAATCTTCTGCTCGAGCGCCGAATACGAGTGATCTGCCCTCCATTGCGTACTCGCTGGCCGGAATAGTTAATTGCGCGTCGCCCAGGGAGCGAATGCTTGGTATGGCCCGATTCGGGTGGGCATCCCTGCTTGTTACTATTGCTGGATGCAACGAGTGTGGATTAGCTGGGTATATGTAAATACGAGTGCAGAGAAGTAATCGGAAATGTCCATATGCGGTGCACGTGTCCTGGAAATACTCTTTTCTTCATATGCTCGAATTGTCAGGATCGATACTGCGGACTACCAGCTCCCTGGTGCAATACATCTCTCACGATCCAAAGCATCACCATCCCTCCATCCTCCCATGGCCAGCCCTACCACACCAACCGCATCCCGGATCCCTCACCCCCGAAGGTCAATGATCCGACAAGCCGCTAGCAGCATCCAAGGCTCGCTGACGTAACGCCGCTAACCCACCACGCCAACGATCAGCAGGGATGCCACCGACACAGCGAATCAGCGCCCGCGCACACAACACATGGGCCAGACTGCTGGGTCTTCTGCCTTTGTTTTTAGAGTCTAGAATAACATTAGTAGACATAGCTGCAGTACCAAGGCAGCCCGCTCGCTGTGTAGGTTAGAGTGATGCGGGGGTGCGGTGAAGTCGATCGAGTTGCGTGCGTGTGGTGATGCTTGGCATGCCCGCCGTGGAGTTGTGTGGTGGGAGATTCGATGGCGTTGTGTGCGTACGCGTGTAGACGAGCGCGTGTTTTCTGTCTTCTAGAGCCGCATGCGCTGCATTGCGGGAACCCGAGGCGTTTTTTTGCGTCCCGTTCGTGGGTCATTATGCATCACTCGCTTAACCGCCCGCGACGAGTGAGCAGCCATGACTGCGCCGCGGTCGCGTTAGCAGACTAGCGATACTGGTGCGGGCAATTAATAGGGAATGATGTACGATAGGGGGATCTTAAACCGTGATTTTTATGATATGGGGGCGGAGTGGTGGGGCAGTTGGACTTGTGATGGTATGTGGGGAGACGTACGTACTTTCTGCTGGGCCAGGAGGTGTGTGACGGCGGCTCATGGGGCGAGTGAGAGCTTGTGATGATGCGACGGATGGGACCAGGGATTGGAATTCGGGGTGTTGGTTGGAGTAAACGTACTGTCAGATGGTTGGGGAAGTGGGTAGATTGAAGTAATTCGATAGATGATGGTTCTGTTAACAGGTTTGGAAGTGGGCTCCTTAAATACTCTACTAACCTCCCCTTAATGTTACGCTGTTATCACGTTTTCGCCACGACGTCCTGAACCTCTACTGTATACGGCATCGATATCGCATCATGAACCTCTACTGTAAGTATACAGATAACCGTATACGTAAATACGAACGGCTCCCTATACCAGGGGTTTTGACAGGTGTATAGTACTACGGGGAATTGGAATAAAATGACATTTTGTGTTCTCACTATTTTAACTCGATGGTGTTTTCAGCAGAAGGCTTTGATGTTGATAACTAGGTCACTGTCGATCACTCGGATATTTCGAAATGTCTCTATTGGAAATATAGACGGGTATTGGCTGCTTTCTTGACTGCTTGATTGATGTTGCTTGTCTATATATCTTGTATGCTCGACTACGGTACAAATCAGTGTTCTTATATACCCGTATAACCCTTGATATACCGCACTATATAGCTGTTGGCATCACTATTCCCTACCGGACGCTTGATACCGACTTCAAAGTTTCGAGAGCTTACACTAGGGTTAACTACTGTTACTATCATGAAAGAAGAAATAGCATCCATGTCCAGCCCCAGCACTACCGGCCAACGCCGTGCAAAATGTCAAGCCCGCGGCCTTTTATTAGCAAATCACTGTTCTTGGAGAGTAATTACGTGAACTGCTATGAAGGATCACCCACATAACCCTAACCCTAGTCAATACCGGAAATTGGAAATGCCTGTGACCTTCAATTCCCGCCTCCAGACTTTGCACAATATATGGCTTAAGTGTTGGCAATTCCGAGGCCCCCCCTCTCTCTAGTTTACGAGAATAGACGAAATATCAGCAAGCATCGTCTTGTTTTGTATTGTGCCCATCGCTGGTAGAGGATCATGGATAAACAGGGGGCCATCTGCTCCGTCCCCCTCCAATGCCACAACGGCCTCCACGTCGTACTCGCCGCCAACCTACTGCTCTCTACCTCCCTACTCCTCAACCACCCCACCCTCACCTTCCAATACCACACGCCAAACACGCTCCTCCCCGGCGCCTCAAACTCCCCCTCCACACTCTTGCTCACCCGCTTCACCAGCGACGCGCCCCCTACCGGCCCCACCCCCGCCCACGCCAACGCAAACCCCGCCGGAAACGACATCTGCGCCTGCCGCAGCCCGTCCGTCGTCACGCCGCTCTGCACGACGAGCTTGGCGTTGTTGAGCACCAGCAGCCCGACGATGAGGTAGATGTCGCTGCTGCCGGCCCACTGCTCCTGGATCCACCTGCGGGTGTCGTTGCTGCGGCACTGCGCGGCGAGCCATGCGGAGTGGTTGAGGATCGTGTGGAGCTCGCTCTCGGGGGCGGAGAGCTCGCTGGCGGAGGTGTTGGAGGAGGTGGCGGCGAGGGCGAGGATGTCGGTGAGGGCGGAGCGGAGCTTGGAGGTCTTGGTGAGCGTGGAGGAGGTCTTGTAGATGCCGAAGGGCTTGATGACGATGGGGGTGGGCAGGTCGGTGCGCGTGGGGAAGGAGTCGTGCAGGTTTTGGTGGAGGTTTTGGGGGTTGGTGAAGAGGGAGCCGAGGGTGATGGTGTCGGGGGTAGCGATGTAGGAGAGCGGGGGAGCGGACGGGGGGGCAGACATTAGGTAGGGTTATAAATATTGCGGTGAAAGAGCTAGGGAGTAATAGAGATCTGGTATTAGTTGAGAGGTCTGGTGGGGTGGTGTTTCAAAAGGCGCATGTACTTGGAAGTTATATATATGTGAGGACTTCCGGAATGTTGGCCTTATGAGTTCTTGAGGCCTAGGCGGGCGAAGTTTGGTTAATCCAAAACGATATCTAGCTACGCAATCCACGTGCGTTCACATGGAGGTGTTCTTGAGTCCTAGGCAGCCAAAGATTATTACATGTATAAATCCTCAAGGCATGCAATCCGAATCACAAGGGAATCATGCAAGCTGCTCAACTGGCTAGAGGGTAGGCTCAGCCTTGCGGGTTTTTGGAAAGAACTGCTAGTATTGCATACTGTATATACTTGCAGAGCACATCTACCTAACTGGACTCTCTATAGGGTGCGGCAGCTAGCTAACAGCCAGCTGGCCTGCTTTAATTTGAAAACGTCAACTTCGCCCCAATTCAGGTACAGCTTGCGGTAAGATTATTGTAGAAGTATGGGAGGAGTTCTATTGGCTTGCCCAGCCATAGAAACCCTGTTTTTAGACCCCTGTTTCTACAATAATTCTACCTCTCGCTGTACTTGCAACTAGCACAGGAATCCGGAAGAGATAACGTATAACATACCTAGTACATGCACCTATAAATGATGTAGGTACGGGGTTCATGTCGATACATGTACATTCGGGGTACAGAGGTTTTGGTAAATTTTGGTTGCCGTTAATTGCAACGCAAAGTTTGTATGGGAACACCATACTTAAAATCAGAAACACTCAAATCATGACTTTAAAACTCAGATTTCACATGCCTGAAGAATGGGCTCAAAATTCTAGAATTCTCTGAACTCCGTCGTGAGATAATTTCCAAGTGCCCTTGAAGAGTTGCAATTTTTTTGATGAGGTTAATGGGTGGTTGTTTCGGGTAGCTAAACATGGCTACTTTGGCTGTAAAAAGGGTATAGTACCAAAACTTCTGTCCTGGTACTATATGTAACGGGTATGTATGTAGTTGTGTCGGCTTATATAGGTTTTAAGAGGTGGGAACGGGCAGCCAGTCGAACGAAGCTCTCCCATGCACCTAAATCTTATCAATTGCGGCTCAACTACGTATATGTATCTACATGTAGTATGTACCTTAAGACAAGGGGCCGAATCACATGCCCTATAAGAGGACAACCACAGACCACCCTATATAGACCTGGTCTATATACCTTGGCAGCCTGGCCGGTCCTGCCCGTTCAATTGCAATCTTGTCGAGTTTTAGGCCGCCCTCACTCTCTCTCACCAGTTACTCGCGTGGCCTATATTTGGGCAGTGACTCCATGATGTGCAGAACATCTTACCATTCCTGTGTTCTGGTAGGGTCATTGAGAAGGAGCAAGTTCTGAGTTTCTTTCTAGCCTAACCTTAATTATTTCCGTTGACCACATACACCGTGATCTACATAGATCATGATCAGTGCCTCTAGGCAGAACCCGATACGCCACTACATACATATCTATTGGAATATGGGTTAATGATAATCGCCACCTCTTTTTTTTCTTTCTTTTTTTTATAAATCATATAATTTTTAATTCTAGGTACAAAATTGCGCATGCAGTCGTGGGCTATGGCGTAAAAATAGCTTTCCCCGTCCTAAAAATAAAAAGCTCATCTCCGGATGCTGATCTTGAGTGCATGGTAAGGTCTAAGCCTACTATGCCTAGCTAGAGGCCGTCACCAAAAGGAAAATAAGGCTTTGCGCGGGATACATAAAATACCACGGATCATTATAAGGTCCCCCTCCCCCCAGTGCACCAGACTAGTCGTGACGCCAACACTAATGGCACAGAACCCGTCAATGAGGAGATCCGAAGTCGAAAGGAGAATCAAAAACAAACGCATCCTGCACGCTCGGGTTTTTTTTCTTATTTTTTGCAAGGTTCTAGAAGGTTTAGAGTCCCCTTCTGCGCGTGTCGAATAAGCTAACCAGAGGAGACCAATAAACTTCTGCTAGCTCAACCACCATGAAACTCGACGACCGTGGAACCCCGACAGCGGGATCCCCGCTAGGTCTGATAACCGGTGGGACTGTGGACTTCGCACTTGACGAGCAAGGTCCAATGGATGATTTGAACTTCATAGACCTCGTCTCTGATGTCTTCAGAGACGACCGTGCGTGAAAACGGAGTTCTAGAAGGACTGGTATGGTGCAGAGGATGGGGGATTACTTCTTCCAGAGGTTCCTTGTGGGTGGGGTATTGGCAGATGTTGAATGGGCTATAGACCTCATCGCGAAGGATGATAGCAGGGTCCCATCGTTGATATCCAATCTGATAAGGCTTGGTGAATACGGGCGTAAGAAGTTCAAAATCACTTCTAACCCAGTCGATATCGACCGCTCTGTTGAAGCTCTCCGGATAGCGCTGTCCGTGGCACCATTGGATCACCCACGCCGATCCCTGCTTCTTGTCGCCACAATGAGTAGCCTTTCCTGTGTCGACGAGTATAGTGAGGGGCAGTCCCAATATGAAGCGAGATTGGCGGAGATGTATGACGAAATATCCTTAAATTCGTTTGATCTGCCCCTACAGTCGGAGCAGTTAGCAGCCAAAGCATTTGCCAAGTCGTATAAATACATGAGGAGTCGCAACATGGATGATCTTGCGCAGGGCATCAGTCTCTTTCAGCAAGCGACTAAAGCTCTGCCACCAGATGACGAGGAATGGCGATCAAGGTGCTTGTACTCTCTGGGGCACCTTTTGGTTATCAAGTTCCAGAGATCCAAATCCGTTGCAGACATAGACGCTGCTATCGATGTGCTTCATGAGATGGCACAAATAGGATCAGTCTCCACAAAAAAACGGGCAAACAGCCTAGGAGCCCTGGGACGCGCATTTTGCACAAGGGGGGTTGTCTTATCCGAGATGTCAGACGTTGAGCAGGGTATAGAGCGACATGAGGAGCAGTTAAAGCTCCTCACACCAGATGACCCGGATCGGGCTCAGTGCCTGTATAGTTTGTCGGAAGTGATTAGCTGGCGCTACATCCGCTCTAAGAAACCATCCGACATCGCGAAATCTATCCGTTTATTCAAAGAAGCAATAGCTACCTCTCCAGAGGAGAATCAACGCCTAAAGTTACAATTCCAACTGGGACTTAGGCTTTGTCTCAGAAACCGGACTTAGGCTTTGTCTCAGAAACCAGACCCAGATTACCAAACGGTCGAGGGCCAGATCGCTGGACGATATCGATCCGTTAATTCGTACATTACGCACAATAGTGAAAAGGACTTCAATTGACGATCCCTCAAGGGGTTTTCATCTACGAACCTGTGCCCAATTGTTTTCTGTTCGCCGCGAATTTGAGGAAGACAAGAAGTGTCCTGATAGTCTATCACATGCAATTGAATTAGCTGAAGAGGCATTTATATTAATCCCACCAGACTCGGATGTAAAGCGTGTGGAAGAATCTGTTTATCTATCCACGCTTTGGCTTAAGCATGACGTTGAAATACATGGGCGTTTCGATTTAGAGAGGGCCAAGGAGGTTTACGAACTCAACAAGCAAGCTTTGAGGTGCGAGTTTGCGAGTACAAGTATCCGAATAAGCGCTGCTCAATACGCCAGCTTCGTTCTCTATGTCACCGGGCTTGGTCACCAGATACGGTCTCCTGCAAGCCCAGCGGAGGAATACTTGCCGCTGTTTGAGGAAGCCTTCGAGATCTTGGAGGAAGGCATCGCTCTTCTTCGCATACTCAGTCCGCAGCACTTGCGCCGCAACGAACGGCGAGAACTGATGCAGGTAGCTATAGGTGGTCTCGATGATCTTGGAGCGAATGCGGTGGGTGTAGGTATCTATGCAGGGAAAACAGCAGCTCGCTGCTTGTCTACACTTGAACTCGGTCGAGGAGTAATCCTAGGATTTTCCATTGACTGCAGAAGTACTGGAAACCTTCAAGAGCTGCAGAGGACAAATCCAGAGCTTTTGCTCAAATTCAACGACCTACGTAGTTGTATGGACTCTCCGATAGGCGCTGGCATATGCATGGGAGCCTTAGATATTTCGACTCTCGGGGGTATTTTCGAGCAGAGTGCTACCAGAGAACAGCTTAAACGCCAGAGAATGAACGACTCCAACGAGCTTACAAAGACATTACACAAGATCCGAAGTCTACCGGGATTTGAGAAGTTCCAGCTACCACCTTCATATGAGGATCTCATTGAAATTGCCAAAGATGGCCCTATCGTGGTTATGATATGTACGGGCCTTCGGAGCGACGCGATAATTGCTACAAGCTCATGTATAAAGTCTATACCGCTTCCAAAACTCCTCCACCCCGACGCAATAGATAGACTTCAAAGGCTCAACACAAACATCATTCCCGGGGGGGCCAGTACATATCGATGGAGAAACGAGAAGATGGAACACTTGCTTCTTTGGTTATGGGATGCAGCAGTAGAGTCAGTCATTGACGATTTGAAAGCCCAAGGTTTTGTTCCTCCTAGTCCTCCTAGTCATCCATCCAACCTTCCCATATATGGTGGATTGGCGTGGGGAGATTCGCCATTGCAACATTCAATGCCGCTGGCGACCACTCTCCTGGATCAACTAGGAACACATTATCTAATGCAATTAGCTCCTATATTCCAACGCTCAAAGCTCTTTCCTACGCCCGCGAGAAGGCCTTCACTTTCCAAGCCAGCGACTCCAGCCTGCTCATTATTGCCATGCCCAAGACTCCTGCTCACTCGTCTCTGGTTAGTGTTGATAGTGAGGCTGGGTCAGTCGCGGGTCTGGCGCCGGAGGGTGTTAGGACGGAGATACTGAACAGTCCAAGCGCCAAAGCCACACTCGAAAAACTTCCATCGTTCAATGCCATTCACTTTGCATGTCACGGAATTTCCGACACCAAAAATGCTTTAAATAGCCATTTTTTACTTCACAGGCCGAATGGGGACCGCACCCCCGATATTAATAAGTTAACAGCAGGGGCGGTTTCGAATATCAACATCGAACGAGCGCAGATAGCGTACTTGTCACCCTGTTCTACCGCCAAACTTGAGTGGAAGCAGCATGAAGATGAGGCACTTCACATTGCCAGTACTTTCCAACTCGCTGGGTTCAGCCATGTACTTGCAAACATGTGGCAATCGGACGACGGTGCCTGCCTAAAGGTCTCGACCGAGTTCTACCGTAACCTGTTCGACGATGAGCTTTCCGGCGGTGTTTGTGGGCATAGGAGGGTCAGCGCAGCCTTCCATTGTGCAGTCAAGAAACTGAGGGACGAGCAGCCAAAGCTACCCCTCCTGTGGTCACCGTTTATTCATACTGGCGCATGAGTGTGTGAGCTCAATGAGGGGACAGTTTTGGTTTTTGGTTTTTGGTTTTAACTCCTTTGATTATGGGGTTCCTGGACCGGGGGCGGGTGTGGCTTCTTTCTCTATTGGCGCGGGATGTTTTTGATGAATCTATTCCGATCGTTTTTCCTTATCAATTTCACATATTTCTCCCGCTTGCCCCACTATGTATACAGCCAGCGTACGCGTTGGTTTTACTTATTTCTGTGTTGACGCAATCGGATGTACCCGGGCAAGCTTAGGAGAATTGTTTTTCGTGGCGAACTTTATTTTACTTATTTCTCTATATCTCGAGGATCAGTAGCAAAAACTGCGATACCTAAAGTTTCAATGATGGAAAGACTGCCTTGTATGCCGGGGGAGAATGATGCCGAGCCAGCCTCAATTTTCGCCGACGGTGGTTTAAAGTAGGATCAGCCATATATGTAGTCAACAGGGTGTCCATGTGTTGTGTGGCTCTCTTATGGCTAGCATCACTAGGGCAGCTGAGGTGGATCAATGTCTGAGTCTCCTTCTTTAAAGCATCAAAGATGAGATGAAATAACTACCACCGTTAGTTAGGGTTGCTTGCTTAAACACGATATTCTTCCCATAATGTGTTTAGATAGCAATATCCGGCATGGTGGTATGGTAAGTAGAGGTAGTTTAATGCTGTACCACGGATCCCGCCTAGCTAAAAACTGTTGGACTCAGATTAAGATAGAATTTTATTTTACAGGAAAGACAAGCTAACTGATGGGACAACGAGAGTAGATAAGCTAAGGACCCCAGATATAGATGGTACATGTAGTATTTATATAGACATTTTAGGATAAGAGACGCATTAATGTTTTTGGATGGGGAGTGGCGTCATATCTCATCACTCGGCTTAACCAAGGCGAGTGAGAATCTATGATTCCGCTTGTTTGTCAACCGATAGGCTAACTTATTAAGTGTAGGCGGGCTTTGGAGAGTACAAGCGCTGCGTTGTGAATCTCTCCCATATTTTCAAATTCTGATAGAGTACTCATGCATGTCAAGCCAGTTCACTGAACTCATTATATCTTGTCTCAGGCTCATTGTATTACGACTTTTGTTATATAGAATAAGTGATAGTCCGTATTTCTATCGAGCAGGATTATGCACCAATTAAGGGTCAGTTTGGAGAAACTCCATGAGACCATACCTTTCTGTATAGATATAACCATGCCGGTTTCTAAGATTGCAAATAACCCTCGATATCTCTTTCGTTTTCCATTGGGTCCTTAAAGCTAGCGCCATAGCGCAGTTGGCTCTAGGACTGGGCTCAATTTGTATTATACGGCATTCGGGAGGAGCTTTTCTGAACTCAAAATTCAGGATCGGAAGCCGTTCAAGGAGTGACATTATTTTATTAAGTTAGGGTTGAGTAGAATGGCTGGCGCTAATCCATATTCTCGCATACTCCTCCGGCAGAGCTTCGTACTAGTATATGAGGCATTTTCTACCGTAGAAATGTGCCACTTTATATCAGTGATTATTCTGCAATCAAACGTACAGAAATGCTTCATTTCGGACCTTTTTCGTTCATTGTATTACAGACAACCGGTAAGCGCGTTATATAAATTCGGTGCAGCCAAGCTGAATATCCTTCCTCCACGAAAACTATCACCACACAACGAAACGTACGCAAGAAATCACACATAACACAACCCCAGCCATGCAAGAACTCTATTCACAGGGTACGACATTCAACATCATGAAAGCGTGCCTATCTCAGAGTCCTCACCCTTTCGATGAACAGGTGTTCAGGAACCTTCAAAGTGCCCTCATCCTCTCCGGACAGCTCAGCGCACTTCTTGACAAGTACATACCAGGAGTCAGCCCCCCCGAAGACGTCCCATACGACGAAAGTAAACTCCAAGAAGCCAAATATCTATGGACAACCGTCGAAAGCGCTTCCAAGGCCATTTTCGAGGGAATGACAGAGAGGAAAACAGGAAAACTTGGGTTAAATGATGTCTTCAAGATCTGGACGAGATTTGAGGAAGAAACCGGGATGCTCCGCCTTTCGCAGAGACTTCACAGGTTGAATCATCACCTGCTGGCCTGTGAGCAGATTCTCGGCCAATATGGGGGTATACCGTTGGATGCGGAAAGGCAGTCAAGACAAGACGCTCAGATATTGGAGAAGATTGTATTCCCGGCAAGTGAACAGCTCGTGAGACTACATGCACATCTTTTAGACGCAGCTGGCCCAAGTCGCGGCAGTCCACCCCAACAGAAATCAAACGAAGGCCTGCTATCACAGATCCGGAGCACGACCAGCAAAGATTACAAGGACTACCACCGCTTCGAGGATATCATGCTCCGTCTGACAACCGTAGGTCTAAAACTAACGGCGCTTCTATGTGTTCCGCAAAAGGTCATCATGGCCCAACATGAATTACAAGAGTTTTCCCGCCTGGTGCTGGAATATCCACGACTGGCCGGCGCCCCTGCATCCCACCAAAATCAGTTTATCGAAACTCACCTCATCCCTCTTAGAGAGACGGTCATAACCAGAGTGGATCATATTTCTAAGATCACGGCATGGGAAGATGGAAGGAGGGAACCAGCGGCGCAGGAACTCATCCTCAAGTCGCGCGACATGATCCAACGCTTACAGGTTAATAGATGATAGCTATAGATATATATTACCTAGCGTTCTACAAGGACTTGTTTGCCTCTACAAACTAGTCCCATTACCGGGCTTTTTCTTTGAGAAAGGGTCTTGAGTTTGCGCTTATGAATTCACCAATACATGTAGACGTTAGGTTCTGTACATGTATCCACATTTGTATTTGTATTTACTCTATATATTAGGAGTCTGAATGCGGTTAGAGCATGTAATTAGATAGAAATAGAGTGTACCATATTATATACATATTAAATCTAATTAACGAGTACTTCATAATCTTTCTATATTTCTTGATCTGTTTTGACCAGCTGCAGCTTGACTAGCGATCGTGGAGGATAGAATTCTGTGGACAGGAAGAGGGTTGTAAAAGCTGTAACATCTATCAAATGGGTCATGATATTCAATTCTCTTATAATGGTTGTAGCGGTAGGCACTGGGTACATTGAAAGCACGAAATCGCCTGGTAAGTAACACCGAGTGAGAACCTGTGACGCAGGTTCCGTTCTGTTTACGATTTTATCCTACACAGCCATAGATGACGAGGTGCAATCAAGAATTTACAAATGGCCACTAGCTACAGGTAGATTCGTAACAGCGATCAAAACATTTTTTAGTACTCCGGGTCTCCATATGAACCCTCGCTCTATCTACATGCCCTCCCTTAGTGACAAGCCGTCACCAATATCTTCCTCCACGTTACAACGACAGTGGACTGCATCCGATGTACGTTCACCGCATGTATTGGGACCTCGAAGTACCTCCAAATCACCTGGTGCCTCATTAATCTTTGGTATAGGGCGACACCTGCCATTTCAGAAGCGGGAATCGGTAAAGAGTGCCGTATACCCTATTTTCCTTTCCTTTTTCCAAGGAGATGCTGACTCAAAAGAATGCTAGTTTCATAGACATATGTAGGTATGAAAGATCAGTCTCTCCTCTACTTCTTTATACATGTCTTCATCTGTACTGGCCATATTCTCGTCTTGCGAGGAGGCAGAGTCCTCCCTGTCTGTCTGTGATAGGGAAATCTCCCCACCTCTATCGGGGGTATAGTTCTTCGTTCCTTCTTTCTGCCCACTCATTCATTATAAGTTATTAGAAGGGAACGTTTCTTTTAGTCTCCCCCGGTCTGGGGCGTGGTCAATCCCCCTCACTATACCAACACCATCACCAAGCGATGAAACAAATTCCCCCTCCCTTCTCCTATTATAATAATCATGTATAAGACCACTACCTATTTCCTACACTGAGCGCATCATGCTTCTTTATATCCAGGTTAATCTTCTTCATGGGATATCACTCGATGATTCTGCTTCCGCCCATTCTATGCTGCTATCTAGTGTTTTCACCCCGCGTATCACCCTAGCTCTCCTGCATTGGATTTTCCCAGAACTTTGTGATACTAGAGGCGGGGGAGGGGTACTAGTTTCCTAGAACCAATGATCGTAGCCTGAGACACCATCGTACACGGTTCAAGGCAAGAGATAGAAATACGGAGTTGTGATCAGAGAGGTATAGTTTAATGGCTATATATAGAGCAGCCCCTTACCAGCGACGCCCCATTCTAGGCCCGCTAACCATTGAGTTCGCCATCTGGGCTCTTATCGGTCTATGCAGACCCTGCGTCAGCGGATAGCGTAGGTTTGCGGTGTTCACCACAAATCACATTCCTGTAAACCTGCCTTCGAACCACGACTTTAAAATGGAGAATTGAGTGATAAGATGTGATGCTTATGCCACTGGACTAAGCCAGCCATTCTTAACGGAGATGCAAGAGGACCGCTGTACGTTTTCGTGGATGGTGCAAAGCGGGGCTAGGGATTAAGCGAACTCCGGAACCTTGGGTAAAGCTTAATTTCATGATACCTGTCTCATTCTCTCTTCCCTTCCTTTCACTTTCACCTTTCACCCCCTCCACACACATCCTCATCAGGAGCACCGGCGGAGTACTCATTAATTCTTTCAACGACCTCATCATAGAACTATCGAAATGTCTCTTCTGGCTCCTCATTACGCACTTTGCTTGGCTTCTGGGAGTAATTCTCTCGACTTCGTGACATGTGGCTACCACTGTTATAGCAGTATCAACAGCGTCAGTAATCTCAGTTTATTGCGTTTCATCGTCAGATCTATCAAAACATGGCGTTTTATTACTCAATGTGCACCAGAAAGCTTATACCTAGAAACAGCGCTGTTTACTAACTTCGAATGAGAAGATACATGTAGGCATCAGAACCATTTACTTTCGTCACCGTACCCGATGGAGGAGGAGGAGGGATACCACTATCGACACTATTGACAAGGCGGCCACCAGCCTAAAACCCAAGTTCCAGGCCGTGCTTTTCGACATATTGCACCACCGGCTACATGATTTATAATGGAAAGTAACTTGTAATAATCTTACAGAACATACAGAAAGAGAAATGACCGCTACCTAAGAGTAAAAAGAATAGGAAAAAAGGCCCAAGAAGTTCGTCAACCCAAAAATCACCGCTCATAACCAAACACCCACTATGGAAACAAAACAGAATCCGCGAAAACAGAATCAAAAAAAACACCACCAACACCCTAAGCACCCATATGTATAAACGGCGCCCACATCAACACCTTCTGCGGCTTACGTTTCCTCAACTCTACAACCGCTCTATGCATTGCAACTCCCGAGCCAACCCCATCCACAAACAACCCGGTATAGAACCCTCCTGCAACCTCCACACACGCATCATCAGAGCTCTCCCACAGCGTCCCCACCACATTCCTGAAGCCCGCGAGTATAAACGCCGCCGCCAAATGAATGTTCTCGTCCGCCAGCTGCACTGCCGAGTTCTCGGCCGTGCTGCAGGCACTAAGATACGCAACCTGGGCGGTTGTCGTGTTTGCGTCGGAGATTGTCTGCACAGTCAGCCTGTCTTGCGTGCCGTCTTTCGCGTGGAGAAGGAGCGCGCTGGCGGAGGGGTTAGACGGGTTGCTAATGCCATGGCAGGCAAAGTGGATAACGGAGTGGGATGCGAGCTGATCAAGGACCTCGCTGGCGGTGGGGTGTGTGAGGCTAGTGGCAGAATGTGCGCCGACAATCTCGCTGATACAGGAGGCCTCCTGCTCGACGCCATGGAGGTCGCTCTCGCCGGGTGTTGTAGGCATCGTGACAAGGAGGACGTTTGGTGAGCCGCGGGGAAGAGTCGGGGGCCGCATGCTGCGGGCATAGGTGAGTGCCTTGATGGTCGGGATGTAGGAGGAGATGACCCGGCTGATTGTGTTCTGTGTTGAGCCCGCGGTGTGGATTCCGGCGGCGTGGAAAGCCGCAAAGCTGAGAGCGCCGCTGCCCACCCACCACACATGCGGCATCACGGCCTCGCTGCCATCGATCCCCAGCGCCGCCAGCACCGGCTCCACGGCGACGTTCCAGAGCCACTCCAGAGCAATATTCATCTTCTTGTTCCTCCGCGCGTAGGTGCTCACCTTCCCGCGCACCACGTTCACGCCCAACCCCACCGTCTGCTCAACTGCCTCCTTGATCTCCCACTTTGGAAGGCAGACACTCTTGATCTCGTCTGCCGTGACAATGATGGCGTCGCACCGGTCAATCCCGCTCGCATACACCACTATCGGCCCCTCCTCCGCCATCTTCCGCATCTCTGCCCCTGTTGGCAGAAGCAAAAAGTTCTCAAACCCTTCTAGGGTGCGGATCTTTGCCAGCACCTCTTCAAGCTGCTCCGCTGCGCGCTTCCTCCTCGCCGACACACTCCCCGCCGAAAGCTCCTCGAGCTCCTTTGCCAGCCCTGTGCTCTTTGCCGAGAATCCTGCCGTGCTGTCGAGCTCGCGCCTCAGCAAATTGAACTCCTCATACAATGCCGGGTGCGCAGCCTGCAGATCGGTCGTTTCGCTGCGGCAGTTGATAACAAATCCCATGATGATGCCGCGGCCCATCTCCAGCACTCTCAGTGCTCTCTCCGCGCCATAACCAGCTGTGAGCGCCGCGTTTGCAGCACGCGTCGGGATCCCAAAGAGAAGCTTGAGCTGCGCCTGCTGGTCCTCCCGCGCCAGTGACGGCGGTGAGACCCGCGGCATGAGCTCCACACACTTCTCGAATATGTCTGCAGCCTCGCTCCACCTGCCTGACTTTTCAAGGACATCGCAGAGGCGCTTTCCTGCGCGGATTCGGGTGAGCGGTGGCGCGAGAGTCATCTCCCACAGGTCGCGGAAGGTGACAAACGAGAACTCGCCATCAGGGCCTTTGTTTTCTAGGGCTTGGTAGCGGATAAGATAGGAGCGGGCGAGGTCGTCGAGGATGTCGGCGCGCACGGGCAGCTCATCGTCAATCTGCGTTGCTGCGGCCTCGAGCCAGCTGATTGCGCTGTTGATGTCGGCAATGCTGCGGCCGCGGCGGTAGCGGCTGCGCAGGAGTTTGCCCATGCGGTGCTTTATCTCTGGCACCGTTATGCGCCCGCCCCTGTAGAGAGTCAACGCATTTTCGGTCATGATCAATGCGCGGTCGAGGTCGTTCCAGAAGACGCCGTACACGCTGTGGCGGAGATGGAGGGCATCGGCGACGATGACGAGGCGGCGAGAGTGATCGGGGTCGTCTTCGGCGGTCTTTTCGAGGCAGAGATTCCCGAGCGTGATGGCATTGAGCAGATTCTCCTCCTCTCCGCCGGCCTTGAAGCTCTCGATAAACCGCTGGCAGAGCTCAATCAACCGCTCAGGCCGGCTTCGATGCTGGACGGGCGTGCAGTCGAGCGCCTCCCTCGCCGTCTTGACCGCGATGGCCATATCGTCCTTGGCCCCGATGCGCCTGAACCGGATGCTCAGCGACTCGCTCAGCTCGCTGAGAAAGTCGCCCTTCATTGCCGTCGACTCCTTGCAGTGCGCCACCGCTGCATATCCATTCTCCACCGCGCGGTGCAGATCCATCACGTTTCCCAGGCGCTCGTATCGCGCACGGTACGTTGCCGCGAGTGTCCCGAGTATAGGTGCACGATCCGGATGCCCGACCTCGGCCGCCGCCGCCGCCTTCTCACCCGCCTCAACCGCCGCGTTGAGTCCCTCCGCGCCTCTGTGGAGATGTTGGACATACCTGGCCAGCACCGCCATCGTCCCCGCCTCGATCCTATGGCCTTGTGGAATGGACTCCAGGGAAACTCGGGCGAGGCGAGCGGCGCGCTCGATATCTTCACGATGGCCCCGAGCATCCAGCATCGTCGCGAGATTCAGAAGCCGCTCTGCATAATGCGGCGAGCGCGTTGAAGTTTCTTTCAAAGACCTCTCCGCGTATTCTATACACTCGGTAATGTCCCGGGACTCACGAAATGCTTGCCACCGTAGGAGCAGCTGCGCACTCAGATTCCCAATTATGCCCGGCCTGTCAGCACTACTCCCTTTCTCTGCCGACGCCTCCAGTGCCTGCCTCATCTTGGAAATTCCCGTATCAATGTCCTCCTTTGTTCCATGCACCCTGAATCTCCCCGTATAGCAATTTGCCAGGTTCAGTAGCCGCCCCGCATATTCTTGCTCCCCCTTCTCCATCCCGTCAAACGCCGCCTGTGCAAGAAGCAATGCCCTGTCCAAGTCAACTACGCCCCCGGACTCATGCTTATGTCTTAGATACAGCGCCTGACTCATATTGGTCCTCGCCGTACGCTGCTCCTCCCCCTCTGTCGCCTCCACGACCAGCTCCCACGTCTCGATCGACCTATCTAGATCGGCCCTTTCCCCTAGCCTTTCATACCGTACCTGTAGTATATGTGCGAACAAGCCAACACGCATTGCATACTCCTCATCCTCGCGCTCTGTCGCCGCCATCGCAATCTCCGCAGGCTCCACCGCACTATTCAAATCCTTAATATCCCCGAGGCGCTTAAACCGCCTTAGCAGGCTGTGGGACAACTTGGTCAGCGTCTCAACATCGCCGTCGCCCTCTTCAATCTCAGCTTGCAGATCAGAAATATCATCACCCTTTCTGACGTTGAGAAGGCTCTCCATGTTCCTTCTCATGTTGGCCGCCACAGGGTGCGAAGCTGGCAGCACCTCAATCCCGCTCTGCAGCCCGGCCAGAATAGCCACTGTATCATTACGATCGCGCAAAAACATGGAGTCTACCCGGGCGCCCAGTGCTTCCGCGCGCAGGTTGATGTTGTCGCTGAGGGCGGCCGAAAGCTCGAATCGCTCGATTGCCTTGTCGATGTCACCGTGCTCGCGGAGGCGGTTGCCTATATCGAAGTGCAGCTGTGCTATGTTTATACCGGGTACTCTGCAGCTGCCGCTCGAACGTTCTATGGAGGATGCAAGTTCTTCGGCGAGTGCAATACACCTTTCGAGGTCGTCGGTGCCGTGGAGGGCGTCGTAACGGTAGCCGTGAAGGCGGGAGAGGAAATGGAAGACGAGAGGGCGGATGCCGCGGCCTTCGTGCCCAGCTTCTAGTGTGCGTGATAGCATCCCGATAGCAGCAGAGAGATTGGTGACATCGTTGGTATGGATATAACGAAGGTTGAAGATCTCACAGAGGTTCATAACTGCGTTGGTGCGTATGCGCCGCGGGGGGGCGAGTAAGGAGACGGCGATTTGCGCGTGGTGGAGGGCTGAGTTGATGGTGGGAGTGTGTCCAGTGGTGCGGAATTCCTGTTGGTAGGCATTCGAGAGGATGTAATGGGCCACGGGGCGATGCGGGGATTCGGTAGGCACGGATTCCAGCACTGCGAGTGCGATATCTGGGGTAAGCGACAAGGAGCTAGGGGTGAAAACGCCGCCATTCATGTCCTCCTCGTCAAGGGCGTCGGCTTCTTCTTCAGAGATGGGTGCCGGCCAGAGGTCGGGGGCAGGGCCAAGGTCAGGTGCGGGTATCTCCTCCTTTCCCTCTTGGACCAATGACTTTACAACAGGTTTACTAGAACCCGAAGACTCACCGGCGTTCTCGTCCCTCGCTCTTTTCCGTGACTCTTCCACGCCTCTGCTTAGGTCCATTTCCACCACCTCATCCTCTGCATCCGCACCTGCGTCTACATCCATATCCAAACCTACCGCGCCCGCGTCCTCACTGTCTGTGGCCACTTCTTTACCCTTTCCTTTCCATTTACCTTTGCTTTCTATTTCTTCCGGTAACTTTGAAATCTCAGTACTAAAGTCAAGATTACCAAGCTCAGCGATAGCTTTGTCGGCGGCTGCCTGTGCAGCTTCGGTGGTCATTATTTCTCCTTCCTATAGTAAGAGTGGGTGCGTTAGCAGTATTCAATTTATCCTACTAACGTCTCCGGAAATTTTATGGTAATTCCAGGGGCATCATAACGGCCTCGAGCTTGACCCAGAGCGAGTTCCATTATCCAGCTCCCCGATCGGTGGCCTAGCAGGGCACTGGGGAATGGAGATAGCATTGTGTACGGGTCTAGGAAAAGAAGAGGCTATCAAGACTAGATCCATATTGCAACATACCACTTTTAACTCAAACCTCTTCTTCTTTTCCTTCTGCGCTCCTCCCTCCTCCTCCTCCTCCTCCACCTCCTCCTCCTCCTCCTCTTCACCCCCTTCCTTAACCACCACTGTCTTCTCCCCGCTCCGCCGAAGCGATAACCTCGTTGGCATCCTATACGAAATCATCGCATTCTGCAGCTCCGGCAGATCCTTCAATGCCGTTGCCTGCCTGATGTTAGTGCTCTCGAGCATGAGCGACAGCAATACCTCCCCCATCTCCCGCTCGCGCGTGTCCTTGGTGCGCATCAGCTTTGCCAGCTCGTTGTCGGGCGCTTCGAGGTGGTCCATCGGCGGTATGTAGCGCGCGGGGTCGTCCGTGTGCGCCGGGAGGCTCTGGGCTGTGAGGGCGCCGCGCACCACGTCACCGGAGATGCTGGAGGAGGAGGAGCAGCGGGACAGTGGTGGTGGGGAGGAGGAGGGTGTGGAGGGGGAGGCGCTGGGTCGTTCGCCCGTGGGCGAGGGCGAGGGGGATACCATTGTGGGTATCGGTGATTAATTGACTGGTGGTTTGGGTTGTAGGAGGTATTCGTGGAGGTTTGTCCAGTCGGTCCGTTCAATAGGTATAGATAACTCTGTAAACTTTGCAAAATTGTAGATTCGTAGCTTTTTATACTCGAGACCGTTATATTCACAAACTCCAAAATCAAGAAGAAAGCAGAAGAAAGCAGAAGTCAAAAGAAAAGAAAAAATTGGGACGTATGTCCCCTTTACATGAACATTTCTCGACTGCGACTCCACTGCCAAACCGCAGCAGCCGTGAGGCTCTGTTGGTATATTGTGGCTGTGCAGCGCTTCAATCACCGCCCCTGTCCATCTCACGGACTAGGATGGTGGGGGGTAGGGGGGATATGTAGGAGGTGGACGGAACACTATCGATTGGCCAGATATAAATGACAACATTCTGCAGGATAGCGATCGGCACGCTGATCTACTAGCTGGCCAGTGCAGCGCTGCAGAATTAATAGAGTAAATAGGGTGTTTTCCTTCAACGAGGTGGGGTCTATCAGTCAGTCTACCCCACAACTCTCGCTATCTCATACGATTGGTCGCCGACGTGAAGTGAGAGCGGGCGCGGCGCGCGTGGGGAAGCTTAAGTGCGGGTTGACGTTGCAACGCCGTCCGTTGTGCGAAGTGCGCTCTACTACAGATCATTCCGCGCTACATGTAGTTATAGAGAAGTCGGGGCGATCACTGAGCGGCCCGACCTCCGACAACAGACAACTGATCGAACAACGGCCAATTGGAAAGTGCTGCTTGGGAACGTTTATATCACCCCTCGCTTGAATTCGGCGGGATGACTTGACCGACCCGCATGGCATGGTATGAGATCTGAGGCTGAACTTCATGAACATACACATGTCGATCGTCAAGCTTTTGCGACACAGTCAGCACTGATTCTGATTCCGAAACCAAACCACTGCGAGTGTTGCACAATCTCGCAAGGTAGCAGAGCATAGATCTGATCTAGAGAAGGCTAGATCACCCCATGAAGCGCGGCGAAACAACTACTGTCTTCCAGAACATCAATGCGCACAAAGCCCGTCCCGCCCCGCCGGCCCTATAGTATCGTCCCACAGGGAAAGGAGCTACTCTAGATAGATGGATAGATGGCTAACAACTATACATCCCCCCACTCCCATCTCCGAAGACCGGGCCGGGGAGGAAGAGTAATACAATAAAAAAAACGATTCCAGATACTTCTCGTGAGTTATTTCTCCCCATACCCATACACATGTCCGGTGTTCACAGTAGGACTGCAATCTACTCTACACATCTTCCGCTCCAGGGTCAAGGTAGATAGTCAAGTACAAAATACAAACAACCCCAGGTAGTTACATGACGGTCGCACAAATATCCCGCGATACAGCCCCTACGCTCTCAACCCAGTCCGTCCGTCCGATCGTTTGTTTCCAGTTATCTGACAAAGCCGCCGCCACCGCATCTAGTCAGCCAGCAAGCCGCTAGTCATCCCCCATCATGCCATCTCAGCTCTATTAGTAACCACCCCATCGCAGCTGCAGGGATCGATGCGCTATATCCTCTGGTGAGAGCGGGGCGGTGTGGTGGATCGATCGAGGATCCAGGAACTGGATGATGGATGAAGCGAATGCCATGTCGGCAGAGATGGGGATCTGTGGTTTGCCATGTGAAGAGTGCGGAAATACCGGTGGGTGTGGGGGAAGTAAGCAGGTGGTACAAGCTTGCAAGTGGAGTTGTGTTGCAGCCTAGGTGACGGGGTTCCATCTACCTGGAGTATGCACCACTTGAGAGATATAGATGGTAGTTAGTAATTTATTACGGTAAAGGTTAGAGATAGAGGTAGAGTACCATGGCCAGCTGAAAGGTCTTCTACCTAGAGTACTAATGTATCTAGTACATACATGTCGATTTGTGAATTGTTCTGCAGAGGTTCGTTTCTGTCTGTGGCAGAGCGAGATATGAATAGTAGCAACACAATCACGTCTTGCAAGTATGTAGCGCAAATAGAGCCCTACGTACCACCTTCTCTCTCGTTCTCTTCCCCCTTATTTCCCTCTGATCAATCATGATATTCCACGTAGCAAGAATACGTAGAGGATAAACACTCCAGCCACGACCAGCGGCACAGCCTCACTCCGAGCCACCACACCACCACACCACCACACCACCACACCACCATGTTGTTATTCCTGGAGTGACAGCCAAGCTAGTGTGGCTGGAAAGTGATTCATCCATACGTACATGCACCCCGGGCAGGGGTATCCATAAATCCCGCCTACGCCGTATATATGCCTACCCCCCACCCCCCACATCTAAGAAACAAAAATTCCTCATAAACAAAAACTCACAAGCTCCGCCTCGAAGTTCTAAAAAATCAACAAAATCTACAACGCCCAGAAAAACTCACATCTAAATCCCACATATTCCAAATCTCACAAACCCGCATAATGTCCACCTCCACAACCTCCGCCTTCCAAGCCTCCCTCCTCCCCCTCAGCGCCGTCCAACTCGGCCGCCTAATCCTCAACATCAAAGCCCCGCACGAAGACTACGTCGACCCGCCCGCCCCCACTCCCCCGGAAGTCATAAAAAACCCGCAACGCAACTTTACCGAGCTCCGCACCTCCTCCAACGCCTTCAAGCTACGCGGGCGGCTCACGCAGCTCCTCAGCGCCTCCTACGAGCACGAATCCAAGCATCAGATCGACCTCTCCGCAACGATCGCATACACCTACGCGCTGTGCAACAGCGGCGCATGGTTCAAAGCTGCGTGCGCGCATCATTCCATCCGGCGGTGGCTGCAGGACGCGATTGAGGATGGCGACAGCGTGTATTTGGTGACGGGGTACCACACGGTTGTTGATGCGCGGTTCGGCACAGGGATGAGCAGCACGAGTACGGATCGCCAGCAGGTTAGTATGCCGATTGATGCGACGGGGTTGCCGAGCATGCAGGGGATGGATATGACGGCGGGGGTGGACACGAGCCATAAGCTGTGTCGCGGGTTCGGGAGGACGTTTGAGGCGCCAGGGGAGCAGGTGTATGCGGTGCAATTTCGGAAGGTTGTGTTTAGGTGGTTTAGTAGTAGGAAGATTGAGAAGGGGATGCTGAAGGAGAACCAGTGGAGGGTGTATGCTGGACGGGGACCAGTAGATAGGTATGACTCTAATAGTGATAGTGAGGATGAGGAGGATGCTGTAGAGGCAAGCTTGGGCGGGTTAGAAGGAGATGACCTGTCGGATGATGATGATGATGATGGGATTGATGGAGAAGAGGAGGATGACGATCTAGGGGAGACATGGGTGAGCAAGGATGATGAAAGCGTTTGGGTATTATAGAGCTTTGGCAGTTATTGAAATATAAATAAAATTATGTAAAAAGTTTTTAGACTCAGCTGAATGCTGTGCTTCGTTGAACATCTCAGGAGTTTACAGTGAATCTATCAGTGTAGCCTGAGAAATCCTAAGGACTGATTCTGCTAATCAGCTCAACATTATTGTTTCGCGAGTGAAAATATCCACGAGTCTTGGTCATATCTCTTGGCTAACTGTGATTGGTGGTCAATTAATCGTTAGCCACACCCCTTCCACTTTCGTCGAGATAATATTTTCTAATGACATAAGCAACGGAAGCCTTAATATGTCTTAGTCTCTTTCTCCTATACCCCATGGCCATGGGATTGTTCCGGAAGCATCTTCTTTCTTGCGGGGATAAACTGATATCTCCGTCCACCACCTAGAGCTACCTGATCCAGAGGATTCCGATCATGGAGGCTCTGCGGCGGCGGGTTGTGTAGGGTGATCGGCCATGCGTCATCCAGACAGGGAATTGTATTAAACTCGCATATATCTCAAGACTCACTTGAACCCACCTCGTGGATTAGATGAAATACATGCTCAAGACTTGCTCGTCAGGAAAAATCTTCAGGACCGCCACTGGCCATAGTCATCGCACATGTAAGCGGCGAGGAAACCACGCATATGGTGCTTTTATTGAATTTCATTTTAATTCTTATCCTTGTTTGTCGTCACCGTTATCCATGACCAGTAAGACTCCGATAGGACCTTTCTCGATCATTTTCTGAGATCATTCATGTAGTCACCTTTATCTATCCGCTGAGTACATACGTCCTTGGACAGTCACCGATCAGATACTCCACTCAGGCCCGATATCATCCATGCTCTAAGGAAACAGCTCAGTGCTATTGATTACAACGATCGGCGCGTGTATCACCAGCCTTTTAGAGCTAGTAATAGAAGCCATGTGGAAAATTAAAGGCTATGTGAATATCCATTAAAAAACGAATGTGTCGGTACGGGCAACTGTTTGACGTTAATTTCCACCCGCGGCTCGCCTCTATCTAGGCCTCACAACATTTAATCGATATCCACCGTTGCGGAGAAGTCGAAAGACTCGGAAATTGATGAGCATAGAGGGCGCGACTCCAATATTCCTGGTGATACCCATATGAAATTTGTTTGATTCTGGTTTCTTTGAACGGTAGTCTTTTGTCTAGCACTGCATGTTGCATATCATTCAATATTCTATTTTAGCTTATCCATCTCCATTTTCTCCCGAAAACTGATATTGCAAGACCTCCGAATCAAAGGTCGAATGGGGAAATATTAGGCCTCATTCAGCGATCAACCAGTCAATAACTGAAAGCCGGCGATCAGTCCCAGTACTTTAGAATTGAGGCGTCTCCATTGTAGCCCAGTGCAAACAATAAGGTCTGCATTTCCCTTCATTCTGGGAGTGTTGCACTTATTTTTTGATTATCTCACTGTCCAATAACTTCCTCTGGCAATTACTACAATTCATGTACTCTTAGAGCGAGGAGAGGGGCCTTTTTTCTTTAGTCCATTGTGGTCAATAATCTGTTGACTAACAAATTGGAAAGCGTTTGATTTTCGTCTCTGCGAGATTCAGCCATAGCTCCGGCATTTATTTAGAATTCTCCTCTCCGTGTAGATTCTTGGGTATCATGCAGGGATCGATTCCCGACGAAAGAAAATCGTAAGGTTTGGTTGTTGCAGTCCATTTTATTTCTTTATTTTTTTTAGTTATGGTGAGACTGGATAACGCTGTGGTAAGAATTTGATTAAGTGTGCCAAAGTTGCAAGCATTATACTTAAGCAGATATTGATAGATCTATGGTAGCTCTGTGTCGATCACCATCCAATATACGATTGGGCTAAGAATCCAAAGGTTATCTAATAGGTCCATGTTGTCTTGCAGCCCATCGCTGACTTCCTAGGGTTAGGGTTATCCGGCTCTCTCAAGGCAAGCTTTAATTTTCATAATTTATCTGTGTTTATCGGTCAGTGATTTATCTAGATGTTAGCGGTGATTTATAACTATTTATATTATCCGGAGATTATATCTAGATGTTAGTAACATATTATGATATTCCATAAGGGAAGTAGTTTGTAAGACCGGCCGCTCAGATCGCATTATTTCTTGGCCTAATATTTTGCCGATGGCGCCATCGAATAACTTGAATACGATGCTTTCGATATTACGACCAGAAGGGATTCTTGGAGAGCGCTATGCGCATAGGTAATGCGCATGGCGCAGGAGAAAGGACGCTTCCGCTACTAAATGCATGTTTTTTTCCCGGCGCCGACGATCTCTGCAGTACCAGTGGACACGATACTTAGAAGTTATTCCGACTCCGAAGCGTCAAGAAAAAATGGGATAAGAATCAAAAAGAAAATAGGAGCGGCGGAGGTTCAAGCGGAGAGGGGGAGCGATAGATAAAGAGAGTGGGGTGTTAGAAGCAGCGGGATTGGGCGGAGAACGGTAAGAGTGGACAGGTGCGGTGGTTGGAGGCGGAAGTAGGTATTAAAAGTTGGAAGTACTGGGGGCGGGGGATAAAAAGTAGATGAAAATGTGGGATACCAGTACGGATATATTTGTGTACTTAAAACAGGAGATACATACAGAGAGAAACACAGAGAGTGTTCACAGTATTCCCTACCAGCCAAGACAGTACATTATCGCTGTAGAATGTGTAGTTTCTGTTCACCGCTCTTGCTCGCTGCAGTACAATCGATGGCGACAGTTAGTTACCTGGTGTCAGCAGCGGTACTGATGGCTTTTGGGTACCAAGATTGGTGTGAAAGCTGATGGTAGAAGGGTGATGAATGATGGATGAATTACGATGATGATGGATGTATCAAAGAGGGGAGAAAACGAGATGTGATGGATAGAATCTGGTGTAAATGATGAGGATACAAAGAGCTCTTGGCCGGGGAAGAAGGAAGGAAAAGACCATGGGAGTAAATGTGAAGGGAGGGAGTAAGGGAATGGGAGTTTCAATTCATGCAACGGAGATCGATGGATAGATAGAAAGCATGGAGGAGCGAAAGGACAGTTGACGGATACAAGTTGACAACAACGGCCAAATTCTTGGGCTTAAGGGCTTTAGCTTATGATCGCATCTAATCTAATCTCAATCTCAGCGGGCAGCAGGAGCCGCAGCAGGCAGCAGGTAGCGGGTTAGCGCTAGTACATCGAGTGCAAGAGTAGCCTTTGTGTTTACAATGTATGTACTTTTTGGTTTTAAGCTCCTTGACCACTCAATATGTATTTTCTTCTGCTTGAATGGGATTGTTCTTTGCACTCTATCTTTGCTTGTTCCTCTTTTTGAGCATTAAAATGGGAGTATGCCCGCTGCTTTGCCCCCGGGTCGGAATATGACCGGAAAGCTGGCTTCTTTTCAAAGCAAATATCAACACTGAGAGTATTTACTTTACCTGCGTCCCGTGATGTATACATTCTACCATTTCTATGTTCCTCTAATATAGAGGAGTTAAAGCTTTCGACAATTCTCATTGCACGCAAATGGTGGTGCCGGAGGTCTCCCACCCACTAACAACGAGATAATGAGCCACAGAAGGAAATGAAACGTAAGAACGCTCGCCGCCTCTATTTACAGTCTAGCTTGAATTATTATCTCCATTAACCAAAACCTACATGTATGCAAGGATATCAACGCAACCAGCCATATGTCATTAAGGCCACAAGCTATGCTAATATACGTCTACTTTGCTTCTGGTATTGATGGTATCATATATAATGGACCCCATTCGGCGACCCCCACCAAGTAGATCCTAAACGATACTAGTGTTGAGAATCAGTACTAAAGGGACATCATTATCAATCATCATTACACGTTATCACATTAATATCGTTGCCAATTCCCCATCTTCCATGCACGCAGACGAGAGAGTATCTCAAATGTATATCCCATCTTCTATGATCACGAAAAAGCCACCCCCGCCCAACAGTATTTCGGCTCCGTCTAATTCAAATCCTAGAGCGGTGTCACCACGACTGCAGCTGGTCATACAATCAGCCTAAAGTTAGTAACAAACCCTAACCCGTTCGCCGAGTGATATGTAGTGACGGAATTAGCCCCAACATCTATGGGCACTAGTTAGAATCGATAAGTTTATTTGCCTACACTCCCCGAAATCAAAGATTTCTAATCCAAAACACAACAGTGTCCTGCGTAGCTACTACCCCATACCATAATCAGTAATCGGAGCCAATGTCTCTAAGGCCATGTTGCCTGCCAAGAGTGAGGAGTGCTGAGAAAAAATATCTCATAAACAGGGCGCAACGGGCCGAAAGCGCGTCAAAGGCATTTTCTGCGTTCTATGCTGCAACTATAATAATTCCCCGCAGTACAGACCCAGGTTCTGTATATTCGGTTAATAGCCGAAAAGTGTGGGGGAATTTAGCCTGAAGTTGAAGTGTACATTAAGCTTCCCCGCAAGGTGTTGGTCGGGGAGCGTCGGGGTGAGACGCGATGAGCTTCGATGAGCGTGGGGTCTAGCTCGTATATTCAAATGTGGGGTGGATATAATGAGGTGGGGAGGAGGGGCGGATGGGTATATATAGAGCTAGTGATTGCAGTTGAGATGAAGTACGGACAATTATACTGCAATTGCAACGTTATCCTCGAAAATGACAGAAACAAAGTTCTCATTCCTGAAGGTTGACGGCGAGAAGATTGTTGATGAGAATGGCAACAACGTGATCTTGAAAGGCGCGGGTTTAGGAGGGTGGATGAAGTATGTTTTCTCCCTCTCTCCAGCTTACAAGCCTTTCCTGTGCACTGTGGTTCATGATCAGTCCCCCGTTCATACCTCACCACACCCCTAGAACCCATTAGAGCTAACCACCCCTCCCAGTATGGAAAACTTCATCACAGGCTATCCCGGGCACGAGCACCAACACCGTGCAGCAATGCTCGCTGTTCTTGGTCCAGAGAAATATGAATACTTTTTTGACCAGTTCCTCACACATTTCTTCAACGATGCCGACGCCGCATTCTTCGCCTCGCTGGGACTCAACTGCCTCCGCATCCCATTCAACTACCATCATTTTGAGGATGACATGAACCCGCGCGTGCTCAAGACCTCCGGGTTCAAGCATCTCGACCGTGTTGTAGACCTCTGTGAGAAGCATGGAATCTGGACAGTGCTGGATCTACATGCGGTGCCCGGGGGACAAAATCCGGATTGGTATGTTTTGTGCTGGGCGTTGGGAGCTGCAGCTGCGGAGTGCTAAGCTAATATGGAGATGACTGTAGGCACTCGGATAATCCGACGAATGTGGCACTGTTCTGGGAGTATAAAGACTTTCAAGACAGGGTGGTGTGGCTGTGGGAGGAGTTGGCCGAGCACTACAAGGACCGCAAGTGTATCGCGGGGTATAACCCTTTGAATGAGCCTGCTGACCCTGGTACGTCCTTCTATGTATGCCCTTCATATGAGGTCGTGTTTTTCTAATGTGGCGAGCAGAACATGTACGACTCCCGAAGTTCTATGACCGCATCGAGAAGGCCATCCGAAAGGTCGATGCAAACCATATTCTTTGGCTCGATGGAAACACATTTGCAATGGACTTCAAGGCTTTTGACAGTGTACTGCCCAACACTGTCTATGCCATTCATGATTACTCCGTAAGTCTGACCTCGTCCCTACCTCGTAGAATTAGACTCTTAGGATTATCATTTCCCTTTCCTCTCATTTCCCGCGCTTCTTCCATCCCTACTGACCGTCATTTAGATGATGGGTTTCCCTACTGGTAGCCCATATACCTCCACCCCCTCCCAGGACCATAAACTCGAGTCTCAACTCCTCCGAAAGACCGAGTTCATGCACAAACACCAGGTCCCTATCTGGAATGGCGAGTTCGGGCCAGTCTATGCTCCACCCTCCTCTCAGGACGCAGATACAGTAAACACGCAGCGCTATAACCTTCTCGGGGCACAACTGCGTATCTACGAGAAGTACAACATCGGCTGGAGCATCTGGACGTACAAGGACATCGGCATGCAGGGGATGGTGTACGCGGATCCGAAGGGGAAATGGATGAAAACATTACAGCCGTTTATTGAGAAGAAGAAGAAGGTGCAGGCAGATGCTTGGGGGTATTGGCCTTCGGACGAGATTGATGGAATCTTTGGTGTTAGTCCTCGTTAACTCTATTTCTTTTATTGTGCTGGCGATACTGATAAAGAACAGCCCTTGGTAGAATGGATCTCGAAGAACGCGCCAGAGGCAGCGCAGAAGTATCCCGATCACTGGGACGTAAAGCGCCATGTGTCAAGGCTTGTGAAGGAGTGTTTTCTGAGCGAGACGCTGTCTGCGGAGTTCGCGAGGTATTTCGAGGGTATGGGAACGGAGGAGCTAGGGGAGATGGCAAAAAGCTTTGCTTTTGAGAGGGTGGTGCAGAGGGAGGGGTTAAACCAGATTTTGTTGGAGCATGCGTCGTTGGTGTAAAGTGTAGAAGTACGTGTAGAGATACATCAGTCTCAAGTTGTTGTAATGAAGACGAAAAAAGGAAGAACAAGATCTTAAGAACACGATAACCAAAGTAATTACATGTAGTATGAGAGAAATCGCTAAAGCGAGTGACTTGTTCCCGAAAGATGTATGATATAGCTACTTCTCAAGGATGTCCGCCGGTGTTAACTGTTATCTATCCTGATCTGAAGGTACTAGTGCCGGTTTGGGTAACAAGATGCCAAGATGCGAGTGAGCGCTGATGGTTGAAGGTTCCCCCTGATTCCACACGAAGGCAAGACAAAAAACAGGATAAATTAAAATAGCAGCGGATAAACTCATCCTTGCTGCCTTACTAGTGAGTTACCTTGAACCTAGAGTATTAGGCAGGAAAAGATCTTAGGACGCGGTGTTCGTTGGTACAAGTGATAATATATGTTCCAAACTATGCATCGCGCGTAACCTCGATCGCGATATTCTCACATTTACCTAAAGATTGCCCTTCCCTATCTGTCACAAACCAGCAATATGCGTTCGATCACGTCTTCCTTGTAGTTTGGAGAGATCTAGACCTATAGGTTTTAATAATCCTCACAGAAGCGAGAAGCGGGGATGCGGGAAATTCGAAAGGCTCACCTAGCAGGGATAGTATTGAAGTAATGAATTATATCAAAGAGACATGGTATGGAGTTCATGAGTCGATAGTAGAACCTCTATAGCTAAGTTTTCGGGTGGATGCAGGTTTCTATTCAAGAAGTATCGTTTTTACCGTTTCGATCGTAGGGAACGATTACGGCTATAGCTACATATGCATATATCCCTAACTTACCTAAATTATCACTCATATCTACTACTATCTCCCTATAGCAATTTTTCTCTTTAACACACATCTAGTACCGTGCAGCACAAGATCCAGAATCACTCCAGAGTTAGTACGTATAACGAACCCTCCAGGAATTGCAAAGCCCTATTATAAGCCATATGCATCACCATGCAAGGCGCCACAACTTTGAAACTCACGGGATTAAACATTTGTAACTCTGAAGTCGAGCCAGTATGTCTAAGAAAAAATTAGACTTAAAAGAATATTCACCGTACACTGTAAAGATCTTAGGTCTGATTTCGTTCCTCCTATAGGTTAAATTTAACCCTAAAATAACATCGACGTGAAGTACTTATATGCTCTTAGCCGCTATCATGAGTCCAACTTGGAGTAAGAGATGCAAGAGCCGGCTTAGCATGGAATAAGGTGGCAGTTCATACGTACTAAACCGATATATATGTACATGTACTTAATCGACCTTTCTCTGTACTAATAAGCACTTCTACTCGTTGTTGTCAGTACCTCTACAAAGCTACACCATCAATATAGAGGGCGGTATTATATTAAACCCTTCATCGAATAAGGAAGTATTCACTGTCACAAAGAATCTCTAGAGCTTCCCCTGAGATAAGGAACAACGACCCCAACACATCCCTAGAAGTGTAATCCGAGTGATATTTTGTGAGTTAAAAATCCGAAAACCTGGGTTCACCACCGTTGCACGGAACCGAACCCTCTTGAGCCTGTTATCTCCGAAAACGTTCTTAATCTAATAGCGATAGAAGGGGCATGAAAATGTTACCACGGAGGAGAGTTTCTTGAATCCTAGATCTGGGGCGCTTGTTGTTAGTTCATTGATTCATGTATGCAACCCGTGGCCGGCGGCCCGAAGATTCATTATGACAATATCTCATACTTGTTTTATCCCTATAGCTTCCCTCAAACCGCCGCTGCCAACGCTCTCAAACAAATGAAAATAAACAAATTTCACTATTCCAATACAATTTTGATTGTCTCTCTCCCATCTTTCATTCGAATTTCGAACTCCCCGACAGAAAGACCCATTCATAAGCGAGTGATATCCAATGATTCCACCGGTCGCGCTATCCGTAGAACCACCCCTTTCAGCACCCCAATACGGCCAAAAGGGACAAAATCTAGAAGTGTTTACTCATCATAACTATTTATTATAAGGGGCGCAATTAAAGGGGCATCAGAGAGGCAGACCTCTCCCTACAGCTGCCGCGCGCCGAGAGTTCGTCATGAACGTGAATGTTTATGGATAGAGATGATAGTACTTCTTATAATATATAAAAACGGCTTCCAGGGATGTCAAAGATGAATTCACCGCTGGTTGAATAGGAGGATTATGGCTAATTGGTAGGGTGTGGCTGGGTTCGCCAAAGGTCGGGAGGATTCATACATGTATGTGATCGAACTCTGGCCCTAAGTTCCTATAACATCGGCCTGCATCAGATGCAGTTTGCGGTTTACTCCTGTTGGAGATATCGCTAATTATAATCTCGTGCCGCATATAATAGCAGGAAAGAGCCCATCCCCAGGCGGTAACAGACGAAAAGTTCAGATCCGGCCCTGGTTTCTTAGAGCATTTCCATTTAGGTTAACCCAACGCCGGTAGAAACAGGGGTTCTCTTGGTGTTGTGGAAATTATATTTGATACGCATGCTGTTATTGAAACGTGATGCGTAGTATGATACATGTATCCACGGTACCGTGGTGGTGTCCGCTGTAGCATTTAACTACATGTAGACACGACGGCAACTCTTGCGATGTAAATACATTTGAGACTTCTAAGACAACTAAAGGTCTATGTACATATACAGTCGCAACTCGATATGCCGGATTGCGAAGATTCTAAGGATTTCGTACGGGATAGCAAAAAATCCGGGATAGCAAATTGATTTTGCAGTAGGAAAAATAATATTCTCAGAGGATCTCGTACGGGACAGCAAAGGATCCGGTGTATTGAGTTCCGGCATATCGAGTTGCGACTGTAGTTCTATCTAGCTTTGGGTATGTCCAAAAACTGGGTTTCACGTGACTAGGCCTAATCGGACCTTGATGCTTCTCTCTATGCTCTCCATACACAGATCTCCACAGTGCTGCATAGAAGGGCGCTAGTTTTTTTTCATCGTTAGTGACGTTTTGCCATCCTTGCTCGGATATGCTACCTCAATGGAACTGTGTCTGTGGAAAACAGGCGACATACACATATTGATTCTACATTCTGTCTATGTACACGCAGTCAGTGGCGTATACATAGCGACTACATATACCTATACCTACATGTAACTTTAAACTTTACCCCGCTTTGACTTGTTTCCCCTCTTCTTCGTTTCAGCTCAGCTACCTACATGTATCCATCTTCTTGATCATTTCATCTCTCATCACACACTCAAGGCCATTTCCTTGGCCCAGCACGAGACCAAAGATCTCTTTCCACATTTGCCACAATTACTGCTTCATAAATGTGCTTATTGGTATGGATGAAACCAATTGATGGGTCGTGGGCTGATATATCAAGGGCTGTCTCGGCGTTTGAGAAGACACGAGCCAGGCTAGAAGATACTAAGGTTGATGACAAGATCATCCCAAAGGCATGGGCATCCTACTCTCGCTCTCAACTCCTATGTGGCGGATATGAGCTGAATCACCTTGCTCCCGAAAGAACGGATAGTGCCCTGGAACTCTTGGGCCAACTTACCTCCGGGGTGTAGGTACATGAACATTTTCGACCTGTCCCTGGGGGCGGCACCCCCCAGCCGCACGCACAGTGCCCGATACCAAGCGAACGCATATTACTTCAGTGCGCTTAAAGTCAGTGGATCCAGCCATTTAGAGCTTGATTCGAGCGATCAAATCACGGTCGCCGGAGGTGCGAATCAGCCAAGGCCTCTTATTGGCCAGCTCGTTCTAAAGTCTCCCAAGTCTCGAATTAGTGGGGTTTGAACGTTGAAAGCCACATTTATTAGCGCAAAGACCATTCCTATTCTAATCGAAGTATGCATGTATGCTAACATAACTCCCTTCCCTGTTAGGATGACCCGCCTTCCAAGTATCAAATAACAGGTCTTCTTCCCAAGACACGAATCAAATTCACCTCATCTCGGCCTAGGCAACTTATATTCATGACTGATGAGTTAATAAGAACAACAATCTTTGTTCATGATTGATGATCCAAGCCCGAGTGATACGGCATGAACGAATGACCTAGGCGTCAGACATCAGTATCGTCCCCAAATCACCTTCAGAAATCTGATATGGTAACAGCAAATCAACTAAAGTGGATCCATCCATAACTCCAACCAAAAATCAAATGACTGTGCAGGTTAACGAGAAAGCACACATCAGCTTGGACCTCTCTCGAGCAATAGAGGTAGCCCAAGTCTCTTAATTCTGATTCTCAATAACCTATGTAGCAAGCAGGAAGAAGATCAGCCCATCAAATGATATTGTTCAACCACACCTCCTCCGACGCTCTTTTTAACAAAGGCCGAGAAACACACTATAGCGCGCCCGTGCACAAATGTCTACACGCACGGTCAACAAGATTCAAGACGTCATTGTTAGAGTAACCATGCGATGCATACAATCCGTCAGGAAAGCACAAGACTGCTGCTGCTTACACAAAGGTATGGGTAACCAAGATTGAACCCTCCCCACCCCTCGACTGGGGCATTGTTGGGAATGTATATAGGTATGGACGTGGCGTCCATAAAAGCGCTGATAAGACCGAGATCATTGCGCGGATCAGGGATCGTAAGGTGAGTATTTTTCCTCGGAGACTGGGAATTGCCTACACGTCTGGATCCGGATATCTGCTTGGAAAGGTATGCTTTTGGCGAATTAATCACGGAGCCGACGGGGACCGCGATGGCTGGTGTGAGATGTGGAAGTGCGACGAGGTTTCAGCCAAAGGTAGTGAATTCTACGTCGTCGACTCGTGGGTGTACAAAATTCTGCAAAGTGAAGATAATAAAGTACAGTAGCCGTGGGGTTCTGAGAACACATCAACGGCAAGGTAATCGACAAAACGGTAGATGGCGGTACGAAGATTATATTAACGGGTCAAATAGATGGAGATCTTTATTTTATTATTGACTTACTTTTCTCCACACTCTCAACGATTACTATTCAACCGCTCATGCAGGTATACGAGATTAGAGCTCCAACACCCAGGATTGAAAACGTGTAAATCCCCGGTATTCAGTCGATCTTCCCCTCTCGGACCACGGCTCACTCGATCTTATAATCGGTAACATAAAGTATCCCTTCCTTGAACGGGAAGTTGGGATGAGATAGATAGGCATCTTATCCGCATCGAATGCCCTGTCTGTAGCAATATATCTATAACCGCCGTTTACCATACAGTCACCCCCGGGACAATGACGAACCCGGAACGGACGAAAGGGCAGGCCAACCAAACGGCCAGATATTGGCTGCTCCCTCTTTCTCACCGCTCGCCCAGTTCCGCCATCATCCCGGGAGTATCTGTAAATACTGCTACCCAACCCAACCTCCAAACCCAAACGTCTGTACCTACCCATCTCCTAGATCACCAGGAATCACTCTCACTACCCACCTACCGACCCAGTCCACCGGTACCCTACTCACCGCCGGTCTGAAAGCGAGAGGAAAGAGGGAAAAGAAGCAATTGCCATCCAGCCGTGGGGTTCGCCGCCTCCTTCTCGCGCGTAAGCGATCCCGACACTGTGGTTCCCGTTCCCCTCCCAACTGACAAATCCATCCCAAGTCTAGAACAACTTAACATTAGCTTCAAGGAAGGTACAGGCACCCCCATAGTGGGTGGTAGGTTCTTTGCCCACTAACATACTCTAGAAGTACATACTCGGGAATGGGGTAAGAACCAGAACATGCAATATGGTTATTTGTATGGCAGAGCGGCGCCGCCCCATACAAATAATCCCTGTATCGTCACTTGCATGTTCTGGTTCTTATTCCTGTGCCCGAGTATAGTCGCACCTCGTTATGTCGTTAGCGTATTCTGGAAGCCAAACCCCTATGGTATAGCAAATATACGAGACAACAAATAGTTTTTGGTGGAGAAGGGCAGTACCTGTCCCGTAAATCCCTAGGGGACAGCAAGAGATCCGAGATATCGAATTACGAGATAGCGAGGTGCTCAACACAGGTTGGTATGTATTGGAGCACGGACAGAAACACCCGCAGTACGGGCGTCAGGGAACATCCTAGGCAGGTGGCGAAATAAACTTCTAACGAAACGCCTCGTTCTTGGTAGTACACACGTCCAAAACTGACGTGTCGGCGGCGATGGTAGGGGGGGAGATGGTAATGGTAAGTACTCTAGTGCTGCAGTGGTGGAGATCAACAATCCTCGGATGGGTGCTCAGAAAGTGCACCTACCGCTATTTACGGAATGAGACTAAAATACATTTATATAAGGAATTGTTTTTAACCGTTGGGGTGCATTGAAATCATGAAGTCGAACACCGAACATGCACATAATATTCAAAAGAAAAAAACCGGGGATTGGGGGGGATGTGCCCGCTGGTAAAAGGGACCAATACGGTAAAAAGACCGTGTGGGTTGTTGATACGAAGTTAAGTTGTTATCGGTCAACCCGGTACATGCGGTGGGGGCCAGAATGTATCAAGTCTTGGCGTGCAGTAGTAGGCCTGCAATACCATACTGGACTCGTTCATCAAGAAAGGGCTGAAATATTATAGAGGAAGGAAAACACGGGAAAAGGAAAAACAAAAACAAAGACAAAACAGACTGCTGTACCGGGGGTTGAGGGTAAGTACTGAGAACCCCTTTTTGGGGAATTTTAAAAAGTGAGGGTTTGTAAAGGAATCTGATTGGGCTGATATAATTAAAATGACACTTGGCAGCCAAGCAGGTATTTGGACAGTCTGCCCCGCAGCTTTTGCAATGCAACCTCCTCAACCTCTTTTCTACTCCTGTTCTTTTCGAACTTCACCAAAACTTCTTTGATAACTTCGAATCAGTACTCAGGTGAACCTGTGAGTAAGGGCTATTCAGTGGTTATTTTTTTGTATTTTTAGGAAAATATTTGAATTTTTAAGTGAAGATAGATAAAACGTCTCGGTATTTTTTTCCACCATATAAATTTTGAGGCCAAGGCCAAAATTCATTGGCTGCTTTTGGTTACCATGGGCGGTTCCCATACAAAATCAACCAATCCTTCAAGGCGTCTCGGTCTTTAACGTGCACACCCGGTACATAAAGCTTGATATATACATTTTCTTGGTATATATATAAGTATAATATCCAAAAGCCCTCTCAAAATATAAATTATAAGGCGGGGGGTGGGGGCGATCCAGAAGCAATTATAATGACTTTATTTCTTTTCCGTCCGTACGTCCAGTTAGCGCAGTAATGATTATGTCCTTGTGTGGCGATTAGTGGTTGGCTTCTGTCCAATCCAGTAGAATCTATAAGAAATCGAAGCGTTAGAATATGGATGCGAAGAGGGGGCCGGAGCAGGGAAGTGTACGTTTTGAAGTATGAGTGGATTTCGGGATTTGTTATTTCCTGACGGAGATTTCCATAATATGCCTGGACTTCAGTGCGATTCCACTACAAGTACGGTGTCAGCTCTAGACCCTCGACAAAAAAAAAAAAAAAAAAAAAAATAGAACTGGCCTAACAAGGATGAACTTACCCCCAGGTATCTTGTAAACAATGCTGTCGTAAATCCATCCTACAATCCAAAGAGGTTTCATAAGCCGTAGGCCCACAGCGATCCGAACGGGTGAACATCATACCATCCCCTCCAACAGATTTAACAGATTGTATCTTCCAATCTCCCTCAAATGGGGGTCTCTCTCCCAAGGCCCAATTGGCGTCTTGTAGTACTTCTGCGTGATATTTTCAAACCCACTGTCCACCAGCCAGCGTCCAATCTTGTCCGTGATGTCGAACGGCTTTCCAATCTCTTCCCCGGCCTCAATTGCATACTGCGCCCACCGATTCAGATAACTATTCTCCGGCAACGTTCCGTCATCGCAGTCGTATGGTAGTTTGGCCTCAGAGATTTCGATCCAGCCTCCTGGTGCAAGTTGTCTGGGGGGGAACTGTTAGTGATATCTGGTGCAGGGAGGATGTGACGGAGGGGAGGCCGACTTGTAGGCTTGTTCAATCAGCGTGGGCCAGTCGGAAATAGCGCCGAAAAGACAGCGGATGTGAATATAGTCGAAATGGTTTTCTCCATATGTCCACTCGCTCTCTGCGTCGTCGATTTCGAAGCGGACGTTCGGTGGAACCCTGTCAGGGGTGTGTTAGTTTCTTTGTCTGTTGTGTGGGGTGTGAGAATGTTAAGGAGCAATACCATTCAGGTTGTATGGGCGAGAGATCGGTCCCAATAACCTGTTTTATTGACGGACGTTTAATCGATACTGTAGAGCGAGGGTGGGATTGAATGGAGAGGGGATGCGACGAACCTCAGCGTTGGGAAACTTGTCGGCCATGTCCATTGCCCATCTTTTCCCGCCATTAATTTACGTTCCGTCCCAATTTCTTTGGTTAGGGGGCCGTCTCTACTACTTACATGCCTGTCCCAGTACCGACATCGAGAATTCTCTAATCGTATCACTTAGCAGGGTACCTCACAAGTAGCGGAGGGCAGGGGGTAGGATACCTTTGGTGATTCCAGTGGTGCAGTGTAAAGATTCCCGCCGAGCATAAGGAGGAAGATGTGATGGCTACATTGGTTTTTCTTACGTTAGAATCGCGCGGAATGGATGGGAGAGGAGGTGTTGAGGTTCCGTACAATATGTCTAATTGATTGTTTTGATACTGTTTTATTTGATGTCAGTAAGTGAGCTCAAGCTTCTAGTTTGATCAAGCGGGAGTCTAAGCTAGTTACATAGCTAGCTAGCTGGGTAAATATTCACAGACATCATCATTTGGTGCATAATAAGCACCTGCAGTGCACAGAGTTAGTATTTAGATACAAGAGCTAGAGGAAGGATTCCAACGCACCCTCTCTGAACGCGTGATAGCGTCTTCCGTTTTCATACTGGTAATTAAATATAGACGAGGTTATCGAAAAAGTTTCGTCATCGGTTGCGATGTATCTGTAAATGTCAGCCAGAATCCCTCATGAGAGGTGATAAACACACCTTTCATTCGCGTTATCTCTAGGGAAAACTCCCGAGATTCCTGAGTCTCCCGACTGCTAATTGAAACAAAAATCTCCGTCAGCATTGGTACTCACAGGGAGGCAACTAGTAATCAGGTGGAGTGGTGCCTTGCCATTTTCTCCTCCGTTGTCCCTTGGTGCAACTTTAACGTTAATTTTCGGTTCCTGGGGTTGGTAGTGATGTGTGGTGGATGAGGGCCTGGTAGCGTCGGCGAGAAAGTAGCCGACTCAAGTTATAAGGCAAGAAGTGCTTCTTTTTTTCTCTTTTTAGACTCTTTTCTTGTCGCTTCTGTTTAATCCTCCGCAGAAATTGGGTCCAGTTACAGGCCAAGCTCGAGCAGGAATAAAGTCGGAATAAGAAGAAGAGAGACACAAATAAGAAGAAGAAACGTACGTAGATGAGGGGGAGCAGATCAAATCAAATCAAGCTGGCTGGCAGGTGTTTTCTTCAGGGTGGTGTCGCCGCTATAGCGCTAGTTTGTATGGCTGGCCAGATTTTTCTTACCAAAGACAATAAACTATCGGCGGTCTAGCTAGGGAGACAGGGATCACTACCAGTTAGCTGGTTAAGCGCAACAGGGAAAAAAAACAGCGATAGATCAGGAATTAATTCAGGTCAGCGCGATAGCCGATATGGAGTAGAGAGTGCACACCTCAATTAAATACCCAAAATATCTATCAAGACAATACTCTAGGAGTAGGGTACCAAGCAAGCGGTGCATAGTTCAGTTGATTGTAACGCAGGCCTACTCTAGTATGCATCGCCCAGTGCAGCTCTGCTTTTCCAATATCCATGCCAACCAATATACGAAGACGTACTGTAATATCCAGATGCCTTTTCTGCCTGAGTTTCCATCTGTAGTCCGTGGGCAGTAATACTACCTATCCAAATCCAGCCGTATCCAAAACCTTATGCACATATCGATTATTTGTCAACCAATATGAGCACGACACATGCGGCTCTCCGCCTTCCCCAGGCCTCTTCCTCCTCTACTCTAGAATAGTCTCCCTCGCCCTCTCGACCCTTTATGGCCACCAAACCCTGTGAGGCCTTAGTCTCTAGAATCCAATCCAGCGGCATCTCCCGAGGTCCCGACCCCGCACTGACAGCACACTTGGCACTCCCTCCATTTCTGGTAAAGGGTCCCTTTTCCTTTTTATAATCTTGCCAACCTCCGATTTCTCTATCCCATCCCACCCGGTCCGCTGGGTGGTGTTCCGGTATCTTGGAGTGCTATCCATGCGCACCTGTTGTTGCACATGCATGGCTGCCTGCTGCTGCTGCTGCTGCTGCTGCTGCACACCCCATCACGATAATTTACAGAACCACTTATCATACTCTACATACTCTACATACCTTACCTACTCGAGGTAATGTACTTACTCTAGAGTAGAGCACTCTACATAATGCCAAGATGATGCTTTACCTCACATAGATGGAGTACAGCAAGCTGGGGTAGAATAGAGCAGAGGGTGCGTGTGGAGTTGCAAGTCGTCTTCATGTAGGAAGGAGGTTATCAGCTGACGAAGCGAGGCTGAAAGATGATGAGCGCTTTAATTCTTACGTGCGTAACCTCGAATTTCGCGCTCGGTAAGATGCAATCCCAACTCTGCTCTACCTACTCTGGCCGTAGCCACATACATACCCCACGATGCTCTACCACTCCACCTAGCTAAGTGATGAACCTGGGTTTCAAAGGATCTACCAACGCCAAGTGTATGCCAATTGGCAGCCCCGTTTATGATCTATCAACCCAACAATATCGTCATCTGTCCCAGGACCCTGGATAGACAAAACAAAAAGGGTCCACTCACATCCAAACTTCAAAATTTCAAACCACGGACGGACATGTAGGCCGACCGGTGTTGGGCCCTGGGCATTCCCGGGCCCCTTGCTTAATTCATTACTGCTCCTCCGTGCCGGTGTGATGGGTTTGTGTTTGTGAGGTGTACCGTTGATTCTGACTTGTGTGTAGCACTTCGTTCTGATTGATTCACGGTTTTGATGGGATGAACACCATCAGCAAACAGACACAATCATGTACGGGATAAAGTCGAACACTGGTGCCCCGGGCTTACTGGCTTTGATTATAAAACATGGATTGGGGCGGTAAGGAACGGTTAAGCTGTCAATTGTATTTTGAAGATCCCGAGCGTCTGTTGCTTTCGATTGGTTCTGACCATTACTGCAGGCTCGTATTGTTTGGTATTGTTCGGGGTAGACACTTTATGCCAAGATTACGAACCGAAGAAGGATGGTGATACTGATATTGAAGTCGCAGCCATCTGATTTTGATTCAATGCACCAAGTAAACTGATTACAATTGCACGAGGTGCACAACTAACATGTACGTGTTCTCACGAGGTTTTTGGGGTGTCTTGTCTTCTTGACGCGTAATTCTCAATTCTAAGATTCTACCGTTTTCAAAATGGTATCTCAAAGTCGGTTAATTTGAGCAGTCTTCTAGAGTACATCATGTTACACACTGCGTACAGTACCTACTCTGTTTAAAAAATTCTACTCACACACATACATCCCTGGTCGCTAAGGACCAGATCGATTATTCATTTCTCAACAACGCCCGATCGATCCCTAGCCTTCTCCGCGTTTCCTTATCTTCTGAACACGGGAATCCTTCTAAAACCGCCCGTGGGAGATTCCAATGCAGAGCTAGGGGAACGAAAAATTCATCGAACACCGGCCTTCCAGGGTTCATCAATTCTGCATAGTCTTACCAGAGCACGAAGCTCTGTTCTCCGGAAGTTCTATCCACCTGTCATAGCCTGTCGTTAACATCCCGGGTTCAGATCCAGATATACGACCCAATCTGTCGGAACAGTCCTGCACGAATTTAGCCATGTCTTGACGAAAGAAGCGGTCTGTGGGCTTGGATCGGTTGAAACATCTAGAGCTTCCACGGCGAGAGTATGCTCCGATAGTTGATACCTATCACATCGTGATATTAATTGCGAAGGAAACAACACCTCTCAGCTCGGTTTGGTACCTGGTCGTTGTTGTCACACCCCCAGGTATTGTACGTATTGGGCGGCCGGTAGCCCCCTATGATCGACGTCAAGGGGGGGCTAATTACCGCAGTTGTACAACTATTTATCTAACTGGATATAATTTGTAGTAGATCACCAAGCCCAAATAAGGCTTCAATACCGGCTTCCGAACATCCCAGTAGCAGGCGAGAGTGGGCTAGTGGAAACAAATCAATGTTTATTGGCAGGTGACCGAGCCGGGGATGTTCTAGACTGTTGGAGGGGTAAGAGCTGTCCGGGTATGGAACGGGGAATGGCGTGGGGTAGACACGGTGGAGGCAGTCGGGTCGGGAATCGGGGTCGAGTGAGGTTTTATGATTGATTTTCCAACACTTGGCTTCAGAGGACAATTATTACCTAGTTTTATCGGCAGAAAGTAGAACTTATAAACTCATTCTTTGGGAGTGTAGTCCTTAGGAACGACAAGCTCATCTTGTTGCAAATACAGATCACAATATATTCCAAGGCTTCAACTCAGAATCAGTGATCAACTACTTCATTCTAAATCCCCCCCCCCCCCCCCCCACGGGGGCGACTTCCTGGCGTCGGGGCCGATCTCACGATGCGACTAGGTCTATCATCAATAGCATCTCTTTTGATAAAGGCTGAAAGTCAGCATAGAATGATAAAAGCAAATAAAACGAGATGCTTCGACACCATAGATACCTCCGGATCCAGAGTTCGTACCCTTTTGTGATCTTTCTCACTATTGTTTATTTTATTATGGTTCTCAGTCACACTACCCAAAATTAATAATTCTATAGGGATTCGAAATAAAATTTCACTAAATGTTTGCCACACATGAAGCCCATTTGCAGAAAACCCCGGCAGAGGATCAGGCCTAGAACATTACGATCATTACCACCGAAAGAAATACCACCGCCCAAGTTGTACGCCAACTGATCTGCACAACACCTGCAGAACTATAAATATCCTTCAACTCTGCCAACTCAAACTCCTGTTTATCCCAATCCACATAAAGATAAGTTCGGTATGACACGAAATCCATCCCCAAGAGCGCTTCAACACCCGGATTATCTGCCTTTACCTCCGCATCCAACAAATCAATCCCTACCATATTGCTCCTCTTATACAAAGGTTGAGCACCACTCCCATACGTATAATACTCACCCTGAGAAATATAATACAGACCCGTATCATTCCCCTCCCAAATCGGGACCCTCAATAAGGAACTCGGTACATTCAAAGTCGCCCCATTCGACAGTTTCACGACCATGATAAACGGCTCCAGCGCCGAGGACCTAGCCTGGTTCCACACAGGCTCATCATAAGTACTCCAGTTCGTGGGAGCGTCTGCATTAGTTACATTATAAAAATCCTCCGCCACAACCTGAGGCACATAGCTCGCCCTCCCTGTCGACAACCCTAGGGTCGCGTTAAAAGGCCCACTTGTCCGATTCATGAGGGACTTCCCGTTTATTGTCATATCTGTTACCGTGACCTGGAGGCCGCCGAGGTAGCCCGTATTCTGGACGATGGGCGACGAGTATCGTTTCCCTACGATACGCGACTCGTTAAAAGGCCCGATGTCGACATTCTTCTCGTACAATCCAAATGACCGCGACTCAATAACACCGTTCCTTACCAGGCTATTCAGAAACGTCGAGTTGCTTCCAAGCCCCAGTGTATTCGGCGTCGGCACCGAATCATCCGGCGAGTACTCGTTCAGCACCGCGATCTTGATGCCTAGATTCGAGAAATTTGTGTTTTCCGGTGCGTCCACAAACTGGCCTTGCTCGTATCCTAGCGTAAATTCCACCTGGCTTCCATTCCACCAGTCGAAGGCGCCAGCATTACCTATCGTTACATTTGCGGTCGGACGCCATGTGCTGCTAATGGAGGTGTTGAATTGGGCGCCGTTCCGAGTGAGGCAGGTGGGGGTGCAGGCGTCGGGGCCGACAACGAAGATCTCGTCGTCGTTCACGGAGGGTGCGAGATATACAAACTGGCTGGGGGTGCCGAGCGAGAGTTCGATACCGGCTTCGGCTACTCGGTTGTTTGCCCAATTGGTGAGCGTGAAGGATTTTGCGGTGGGTATGTGCACTAGTAGGGAGAGTGGGAGGAGTCGGACGAGTTTTGGCATTTTTTGGGGTGGTTGGTGAAGTTTGCTAGGGAACGATTACTTCGTAGGCGCGGGCGCGGGCGCGGGGGAACGATAAGTATTTATACCTGCCGGTACATTGGGCAATCGCACAGCTGGTGTGTATCCATTGTAGGGCTGTGTCAGGGACACCTCAGGGTCAATTTGCTGATCCTACAGGATCCTGCATCTCCTCATACAAGGCAAAGTGGTTGGAATTCTTCTATGCCGCCTGCTGGCTGAATAAACCTCCGTTAGACGGTCGGCTAAATATAATAACCTTAAAGAAGACACCGGGGAGGCGCAGTACATACATGTCGTCTGGAATACGACAGGGATTCTTTCAATTGGAGCCTCATATGCTGGCGAGGGTTGGTAGCGTTTTGAATTGAGTAGGTTATGATCATTGCCCCTCCGCGCGCTTGTAGAGACAATAACTATATTGCGAATTATAGTTTGCTCCGCGATGGTGAGCTACGCTGCGGAATCCCGCGTGGATTTGACGGGGGGTAGTTCGTGCAGCAAAGGTTGATTGCATGGTGTTTGGGTGTGGTTGGATGGGAAGTTACATACCTATGCTCCCTCCATAAAAGCACTACTTGCACTTCTGATTAAGTCAGCCTCGAGGTTCTTTTCCAGATGGATGGCGTTGTATTATACAGACTCGTGATTTCACCGCGTTTGTTTGATCTATCAGCTTGAGGCCTGGATGTCAATACTGGGGTTTTCAGCCGAGGAATTCCTGGTTGGATTTTATGCCTTGTCCGCTAAGGCAGCTTGCTTGACAAGCGCTAAAGCGATAAAGCCTAAGCTACGCTTCAGAAGTACATATACGTACCGGGACATATACATTTTATGCAGGAACGTAAAGAGAATGCAGTAATATCGAAAGTAGCAACAGCTGGGATATACCGCGTTTAAAATTGGGATATCATCTGCAACACAAAAAATAACGCACTAGGATCGAACAATCTCAAGATGAGGACCTTCTCTTAGCTGCTCGATGCAAAACCGGGGGACATATCCGGATCTCAAGAGACCTCCATCTGTCCCCGCCGGGGATGTATTATCGCAAGGCGGGATATAAGCTTTCTTTCCTAATGGAGCTACGGTGTGTCATATTGAGCTCTGATGTTTTAGTTCTTCGGGTTCGTGTTGCTTTATGTGACCTGCGCCATTGTGTGGAGGATATCCACGATACACGGTTTAACGGCTGCGTGTTTCATGGTTTTAAGGTTTCTAGTTAAATTTCTGAGTAACAGACATACTCATGCTAGCTAGGTCCATCACGATATCATCTAAACTAACTATCTCTCCGTTCTCCCAATGCTTGATTGATCTTATCACTAACCACATCTCACCTCCCAACCACACCACTAACTTACCTTGCACCACTCACATCGTTCTCCCGTCCTCACCCTCTGGCCTACTCTTTGTCAACTTCCTCCCTGCCCTCTTCTCCTCGCCATCGACCGGTCTCTTCTTCGTCAACTTCCTCCCGACCCTCTTCGGC
This sequence comes from Morchella sextelata, assembly GCF_020137385.1. Lineage (NCBI taxonomy): Eukaryota > Fungi > Ascomycota > Pezizomycetes > Pezizales > Morchellaceae > Morchella > Morchella sextelata. The sequence continues at coordinate 108,932 of NW_025408634.1, forward strand.
TTTCCCGCACTTTCTTCCCTCGTCTCAATCCTCCGCCTCTTAACACTCACCAGAGTCCGAATCCCCAAGTCCACCAGTCTATCTAAAAAGTTCTTCGAACTCCCAACTACCTCCTTACCTTGTCTGTCTTCCTCAACGGCATGCAGATCCTCTGCCCGCGGCACTCCCTCGGGAGGATATGGCAGCCAGATTTGCCCCACAGGGTGATAGTACATGTAGATCAATCGGTCGACCCAGGTGTCAGTGGAGGTGTCGGAGGTATCAGATGGTGGTGGAGTTGGTGTGGTGTTGCCATTGCCAGCAGTGTATTCGGCTCCGACCCGCACTTCGCCTTGAAGTGTGGGGGAGAGACCGAAGTGGTAGTCGATGAAGTTGGCGAAGTCAATATCGTTTGAGTAGAGGATGTGTTCGATCTCGGATTGTGTGGGGGAGCGGGGTCTAGTCATGGCGGTTAGTTGTAAGTATTTTAGAGTGTTGTAGGTTAATCGATGGTCTGATAGCTAGTAGTTTGGTTCTTAGTATGGATGCTGTGTATACAATAAGGCTTAATCGATCGATGGTGAAGACCAATAGTGGAGCAGTTCACACCGCTTTTATCAGGCAACCAATATTTTCAAGAACCGCTATAGAGCAACATCAATTTCATCGTGGAAGTGAGGATTCTTGATACAAACATGCAGAAAACCTCTCATCTTGATGCGCTTCCCCCCTTCCCACTTTCAACCCCGAACGTCATGAATTAAACTAAAGAAAAGAAAAAAAAAAAAAGCCCAACTTCAGCGTGGGTAAGGGTTATGCTTCTCATACAAAACACCCGAGTGATACCCCATGAACCCGCCGCAAACAACCGCGATTCATGATTACACAACACATGGCTGATGCACATCAACACCCCTCTAGCCCGTTCCAACACCAACAACGCGGTCGCTGGGCCCGGATGGCGAATGTGTTTGATAGCCGCTCCGGCGCTTAGGGTGGTCCGAATCGGAATTTAGGCCCGGGCCGGGGCTGTGATTATGTCTTTCGGATCGAAGGAGCGAAGATAGGGAGGGAGGGCAAAATGGTGGAGACGGAGGGCCCGAGTCTTTATTGCCTCGCGTGTGCATGCGGATGGGTATGGCGTGGATGTGCGCAGTGTCCTGATCGGCGTTGAGCTAATACTCATCGGTTTGGCCGGCGTGCGCATTGGGGTTATCGGTTCCGAGTGTTATAGGTGCCCCTATGAATATGTCTGACTTCTTTTATATACTGGTAATAATTGTTGTGGAGAGGTCTAGGTTATGGCGAATAGCCCCCAATTGAGGCGCGAGTATACGCAGATAGTGGAGCCTTTTTAGAAAGACTCGGTCAGTTTTCATATCATGGCAAGGGCCCGCTTTTGTGGCCTATTACTTAGCTCGTAGAGTACAGCCGCACCGCGTTATGTGGTAAGCGTATTCTGGGAGCCCAACTCTTACGAGATAGCAAATATACGAGACAGCAAATAGCTTTTGGTGGAGGAGGGCAGTACCTGTCCCGCCAATCCGTACGAGACAGTAAGATATCCGAGAGATCAAATTACTAGATAGCGAGGTGCGACTGTATTTTAAACTCCGTTAATACAAGAATATGAGATGTGAGTTCTGGGAGCTGTTATTTTAGTCATGGAATATCACTCGAATCTTGGAAAGGATGGTGAGGACGGCGAATTCCGTTCAGGTCCGAGTAAGCACCTGATATTATATATTATCTTATAGAAAATCTTGATCCCGATTCTTTAACTCCAGTGCCTGTATATACGTGAGTTGCGTGTGGCTAGGACATGTCCCGGACAGCTCAGTCCAGTACTTCTAGGCGTGGATGACACCTCAATCGCGAAAGTAATTGAGATCCTGTTGCTCTGAGAAAGACCATACAAATCTAGATGGTCGCAGGAAGGATAGGTGACATTTTGATAGGTATATGACGGTTTTCTGTCGTGGCGACTTCCCAACTAAGAAATCCTCTATTAACTAGTGTTAGAATGAAGATTCTAGGAATTCTTTTGTCCGGGAAGTTGAAACGTTCTTTCCTGGCGGCGGCCACCCTGAGAGTTCTTGAGGGTGTTCACAGATGGACTAGTGCACTAGTGTTATCTATGCACTGCGCTTGCTAAACCGCCCTAGAGCCTCAGACAATCGCTCGAGTGATATCTTATGAATACAATGGCCAAAACGAATTCTCAATCCCTCCCGTACTGTATACATAAAAAGAAAAGTTGAAGAGGTTTGACCCCCAATCTAATTGATTGATGGCGGCGAGATTCGAACTCGCGCTCTTTCGAACTACGGTTTTGACACGAATGTCCTAAACGTAGCGCCTTAGACCACTCGGCCACGCCACCTGTGAAAGTAGCATCAGGATTCGACTCTCGGCCTTGCCTATTCCCTGGTAGTCGGTCCGGATTGAAATTCAGTGTTTAGCCTAATACGGAATCTACTAGACATGGCACCCCATCGTAGCCTCAACGGCGGCTTCCGTAGCCTCCTTCGTGCTCTGAGGTTTTCTTGGTTTCACCGCCATTAGAGCCTGGGTTGATTTTTCGGACTTCTATCTATATGGACCGATTGGGCAAATGATGGTGGTACATCTTTAGCTGTGCATAAACATTAAATTTAGATAACTGTTATCAGATAATTCGAGTCTTTGTATATACCAGATCAGTCTTATGTATTCATCAATAAGATGTTGGTTGTGAATGAGGTCTATATAAGACTTATAAATTCGGATAGTGTAAGATCAAGGAGGGTCGAATTCATCCGACTATCGCTCGTGGAAATAAAGCAGAGAAAATTTTCTTTGAATTGGATTTTTATGCTAGACTCTTTAAGAACGAGCGGGCTTAAAGATGGGAATTTGGTTAAAACAAGCTCTGACTCTGAGAAATTCAAAAATACTATGATATTAGTAAAATGTCGCCCGACCATGTCTTCCTCCTAATTTGAGTTTTTTAGGAACCGATATATATTAACCATGACAAAGCCCATAGCCATTGGATCATTCAAATAGTTTGATGCGCTTCCAATCCGGCTTTCCGGTTGACCAGGTTTACGAATTCCGGAAATCTACGCACCCAAAGTTAGATTTACCAGGCTTAGTTATGTTTAATTAGGAGCATTCAGAAGACAGTGCTTGAGAGCGATAGCTAAAAGGCCGGAGGATCCCTTACACAAAGGACGGCGCTTTTCGGGGGAAAATCGGCCTCATCATGCCAAATCACTCGGTCATTCGAAGCCCCACCAAAACGGATTCATATCAAAAGAACTTCCTAGGATAGGAGTGAATTGTGACTCTCACGATCCTCCTACTCGTCTCATCAGGGCTTGTAAACTTGAGGTTTCTTTCTATTGAAACTGGCGAGAGACGTAATAGTCGAACGTATCAATCGGTTCGTATGTCAGAATCAGAAATAAGAAATAAGAAGTCGTAGCCGTGTGAACGGCCCGCGTGCGAGAGTTCGTGCGTTAATCAACAAAATCTTAGGCTGGCTAGATATGCGTTCTGCCTTCTTCCAGCAGGCCAGGACATGTTGGTAAAACATATAGATTAGTGTGGTCGACGAGACGAGTTAACTCGAGTCCTCGACTCGAGCCCAAAGCTCGAGCAGCCACGAGCAGCTACGTTCACGAGTCGAGTTGGCTCGAGCTTTTTTCACTGCTCGACTTGAAAAACTCGAGCTTTTCGGGTGTTATCTCTCTGCATTTTCCCAGCCTGAAACCATACTAGATATGCCCATATTATCCTTCCATCATTTGATCTATAAAATCCCGAAGTATTCAACCCTAACCCTAATGACATATGTGTGCATAAAGGGATCTAGAATGACTTCTGGAACTCCGACCTGGGACCACTGAAAAGCCCGAGCTCAGCTCGAGCCACTCGAGCTTTTACAAGTCGAGATAAGTCGAGCAGCTGCTATCACGAGTCAAGTCAAGCTTTTCTTCCTGCTCGACTCGAGCCGGCTCGTCGACCACACTAATATAGATTATTGGAGACTCATCCGGGGGGAATATCATATCATCGGAATGAAGGCACTCTTCAAATTAACATTAAAATATCCTTGTAACTACTTATTAGTAGGTTGTTAGACCATGATACGACGGAAATGTCTATATAGCATCGTCTTCTAGATGTAGGCTGCATAATATAACCTCTGGTGAGTTTGTATCTCTATGTATCGTGACGAGAATCTTCTCGTGGGCCTCCGGGCACTCTCAGACTCAAACTATAGACTATAGCGAAAAGATAATCTTGGTGAGAAGGAATTATAGCTCGCAATATTGGAAAACCCTTGTAGCAAACTATCGGTTTAATCACATTAAATCACTCGGCTACTACTAAGCCTACTAAACTAACTAAACTATTAACTACTTAATTTCTAGCGCAAGTTCTCTTTATCGTGCACCCTAATAACAAAGAAAAAGATAATCCAGTATTCAACTCAAAACCACACAAAATGAATTCCTTCATCCTCGAGAATATGGGTACATACAAAAAAAAGATTTAAACTTCCCCGGACAGGATTGAACTGTCAACCTCTCGATTGCACCCTCTTCAAATACGTCGGTGGTTGAAATACTGACGGCTTATCATGGAGTGATAACAGTCGAACGCGCTAGCCATTGCGCCACGGGGAATGAATGAAAGTCACCCGCACCCGCTTCTTGCGAGAATTAAACGCGGGGAAAGTGTTGGTCTCGTACCTGTCCTCTATGGGAGGCTTGCAAGAGGAGTGGGTGCGAGCTTAGAGAGGCATACATATTCTAGTTACGCTGCAAGCCAAGGTTTTATCAATGCAGTTCAGTGCAATTCAATTCAATCCAATTCGTCTTAAGTCTACTCTAATCATCTTCATCTTCTCACGTACTTGCGGACACACACAACCCCCCCCCCCCCCAAAAAAAAAACCCTCTCAGAAATCATAAACAAACTCCCTCACCCCCTCCCCCTTCCCGATCTTCAACCTCGCCAACAAACCCCTCACCCGATCCCTCTTCCTCCCCGCCGCATCCACCGGGTAACAAAACCTACACTTCGCATTCAGCGCATGATACTCCAGCCACGGGTCCTCGGTGCCGGGCGGTGCCGTGTACGGCACGCAGATGCACGCTGCGCAGTGCGCGCACCCGGGAGAGAAGGTCACGGCGTAGGCGGGGGTTGTGGTGGCGGTGAAGGTGCATTTGCAGAGTGTTTGCGACTTTGGAGGCATCTTGGATTCTGTTTATTTGGGGGGGGGGGGGGGGGGTGCGGGTGGTGGTGGTGATTGATACGCTAAGTACGCGCGCGGTGATGGTGAGTGATAAGTTGTGAGCGGTTAGTTTGCGGGCGGGTGATAGGCTATGAGTGGTTACTAATTTTCTGATGAGGAGCACAAAACCTGCTGACAGCGCTATTTATACCATCATTATTTACTGCAGATATTTCATCTTGTCCCCATCGCGGGTATCTCGAATCTCGAGAACGCTGGGTGTGAGGTTTTTTCAAGATGTTTTGCTTCAAGATATCCGGCTATTCCATTCTCGGGTTAATCCTGGCCTCTGCAGCGTGTTGCTCGTTACAACCGCTGACGATCCGGTTGTCACCGCTCTTGTGGCCAAGGGGTAAGGCGTCGCACTTGTAATGCGAAGATCTGGAGTTCAAATCTCTACTGGAGCAATTTCTTCTTTTTTTAGGTTCTGGGAATGATGGTGAACCGGCTGTTTGTCGGCCGTGCCCCTCAAAATGACGGAGATTTGTGCGTGCTCGGATTTTTTTTTTTTTTTTTTTTTTTTTTTTTTTTTGGTGGTGGAAAAGATGCGCGTGGAATCGATGTTTTCACTGGTAGCTAGAGTTGCGAGGAGATGTTGTTTCTGATCAGTTGATATATTGGGATTGGAAGGAGTCTTCCGGTTTCGTGCCGGTGTTGGATACAGACTCCCGACCATAGCACACCCCTTATAGACTCTTCTCACTGCCATTGAATTGAGCGCAAGTCTGTGACCACGATGTGTAGGGTAAGATGGATAGATGTATGGGATGAATGGTTGGGATGGATAGAAGGATTGGCAGGATAGATGAGTGGATGAGATGGATCATGGAGGGGTTGGTCGGATGGAGGGATGGGCGGGTGGACGAGATGAGCGGTGGGTGGATGGATGGATGGATGGATGAGATGGATGGGATGGATAGATGGATGGGACGGGTGGAGGTGGCTGTGTCAGCAGAACCTGTGGCTGTGTGTGTAGTCTATAGTGAGATGGCGTGAGGTTGGATAGATGGACGGACGAGAAGCGCTAGATAGACGCGCTGTAGCTAACGCCTCTAGAATAACTAGTGTAGGCGGACCACCGGATAGATAGGATAAAGACGAGTGACACTCCATGTCTGCCGAAAAAGCAGCAATAAGCAATAAACCAGTGCCACACGGCAATTAGTAGCCCAACCCTAACCCTCCCAGCATTAGTAGAAGAATAGTAACAAGCGCTCAAATGGTACATGCAGTCAAATAGTAACAAGCACCTAAACACTCGCAGTAAAAAACAACTATCAGTAGCACGCCCGAGTCTGTATATTACTACTAACTATGGAACTATATAACTACCGTGCCCGAAAAATACATGTCCCTAACCTAACCTAACCTGGCAAAGAAAGAAACTACCAATACACCACGCTAACACCATAAAAAAAGACCTATCTACAAAACAAACCGCCTCTACACCTCTACCCCCCCCTCTCCACCCTCCTCCACCTCCTTCCCCCCTTTCCCCTCACCACCAACAACCAGTCCCACCGCCCCAACCAACCCCAGCACCGCCACCCCCGCCAATGCCCACCACGCACACCCCACCCCGCCTCCACTGACACCCAACTTCCACACGCCCCCCGTCACCACCGGCCCAACCCCCTTCGCGGCCCCCGCAACAGCAGCACTCAACCCATACACGCTCCCCATCGCCCCCGCGCCCCCCGGCCCGCTCATGGCAGTCTCATACAGCACCAGGAACAGCGCCGGATAACACGTAATCTCCAGCACCACCTTCATCGCCAGCAGCCCCGCCAGGCAGCTATAAAACACCGCCGAGCCCGGGGTGAGCAGCACCAGCAGCGGCATGAACGCGTAGAACAGAGGATAGAAACACAGTGTTGCGATGTAGATCGTCATGTTGCTCCACCTTCGCGCGAGGAATGGGAACGCGGTGAACTGCAAAGCCATTTGGAAGATGCCTTGGATGAGGAATAGCGCGCCCATGGAGTGCGTTGTGAAGCCGAAGCCCCCGGGGAGCTCGCCGATGTCGGTGCCGGGGAAGAGAGGCGGCAGCGGGGAGGACTGGAGGAAGATGGCGAGGAGGTGCTCGGCGGCGGTGGTGTGGTAGTATAGGATGAAGAAGCCGGCCATGAGGAGGTAGAAGCGGGGGGTGTAGATTGATTTCTTCCCTGCTGCTGCGGCGGCGGGCTTCCCTGATGAGGTTTGAAGAGTGGAGGTAGAGCCGGTTATGGTGCTGGTAGTGGAGTCAAGGGCAGAGAGGGAGGCATATAGCGATGTGGACGACGACGGGTTCGCGGTAGTGAGCGCGCTGGACTCATATACACTTACTCTGTCCGCCTCGTCGTCCTCTCCCTCCTTCGTACCGCTGCCTTCATCCCCGACGTCTACGGGCGGTGGCGGCGCGGTATCAGCACGCTTCAGCAGCTGTGTCAACAGCGCTCTAGGACCGCCGAGGATGTAGCGGCCGACGGCAAGTCCCGTATCGTTCTTGATAATGACCGTCTTGTTCGTCTCCTCCATCCACAGCCACCCGACCACAATCCCCATCAGCGCCACGAGCGCACACACAATATTAGGGAGTAAATACGGGAACCTCTTTATCAAGGGGATCGCCGCATCGAACTCATACACCCCCATCTCCACATCGTCTTCACCTGCACACCCGCTAGGGGCCAACCCACCACCAATCGCAGGGCCTATGATACTTCCAAGACACCACACAAACGGCAGCACCAGCTGCCCCTTGGCGCGCCAGTCCTCGCGCGCCCCCGTCAGCTCCATAACGGCTGTCTGCAGGACGCCGACATTGCCATTGAGGAGGCCGCCGACGATGCGGGCGGTCATGGCGAGGGCGATGTTGGGGGCGAGGCCATAGAGGAGGAGGGAGAGGAGGGAGCCGGCGAGGCCGAGGAGGATGATGGGTTTGCGGCCATACTTGTCGGAAAGGGTGCCCCAGAGGTGGGAGGTGAGGGTTTCGCTGAAGGCGAAGGAGGAGATGAGGAGCGCGGAGTAGAGCGCAATTGAGCCTGTCGGATGGGGGTCGGAGGGGGTGGCGAGAAGATGCCGGGTTTGGCTGTAGATGTAGGGGAGGACGGAGGTGAAAGTTATGGGTTCGATGATGCGGACGAATGCTGGGGAGTTGTTAGCTGTGGATTTTGATAGTGGTGGACGATTGAGAGGATAGGGAGATGGTGGAACAACATACCGAGAACACACAGCTGCGCTGTCGGAAACCTCTCTTCCTCTCCCTCTTCTGCTATTGCTCCTGCCATGTCCGCAATTCCTGTTTCCACTCTCTCTTCTCCAATTGCAAGATACCCCGTCCGCAACGGGGTATAAACGTCCAGCAGCCGCGTTGTCTCATCGTGCATATGCCCGGAATTCTCCATTGTCTTGTCGAAAAAGCCGTTTTTGTTTCACTTCCTCCTTCCCTTGGTCCGCGCCTGTTGGTGGAGGGGGAGAGGGCAGAAAAGAAAAGAACCAGGCGAAAAAAGAAAATGCGGAGATGAGACGCAGGGCGCGGGCGCGGGATCAGCGGGAGTAAGGAGGGATGTAAGGAACGTGAGGAACGTGAGCAACGTGAGGGATGTGATGTGATGTGATGTGATGTTCGGACGGGTACACAAACACAATATTCGCGATATTGAGTACACGATATGATACTTACGTCTTCACTTACCTATGCACTTCAATTAAGCAGCCCCGACCGACCACAGAGAGGGTGATGGTGAAGAAGAGAAGAAGAAAGAAGAAAGAACAAGAGAAGACAGCAATTAAGTGCCTCCTCCCTATCACGCTCCCTCCATTCCTGATCCCTCGCCCTCCGGATCCCTTCCTGCGCAGAATCTACGAGAAGGTCATAGCGTCGTAAAAAAAAAAAAAAAAAGAGGGAAAAAGAAAAAGAGATACCAGCAAGCCAGCCAACAAGGCGACCAGCCAATTGATATTGAAAAAAAGAAAAGAAAAAGCTAGTAGGAATCAATTGAAGGCAGGCAGGTATAAGAGAGATCGAGAGCCGTTGGACGTTGGACGGCAGTAGTGTGCGGGGAAGGAAGGGACTGACTAGGAGGGATGAGGCGAGGGGAAAGGAGAAGGAGAGATGAGAAGGCAGGAGAAGGCAGGAGAAGGCAGCTTGTTGCTCTCGTGACAGCATAAATGCAAATGCTTATCCGGTGGCGGCGCTCTACTTTAATTAGCAGCAGCAACAACTCGACTTAGGTACATAGATGTAGATACCGTGAGCAAATCCGAGTATCCTATCTGGAGAAAGCCCGGTACGCGGAGACGCCTGCTCTGTCCGCTCGGGGTATGTATTTGTATCGCTCTTTATAATTAAGCTACATGTTAACATAGGTCACAAACCGTGTCCTCCAAGGTGTCCTACCTAATATATACACGTCTCCTCGATCCTGACCTGTATATAAAAAAAACAGTTTCTGTGGGCTAGCTCCCCGGCAGAAGTAGAAGTACATGTATCAGGCGCAGTTACATTGGGGACAGTTGGTTCGACCAGTAGTCTCACGGCCTTTTAATTACAGAGACCGTCTTGGTCCTCCCACAATATTGAGACAGTGTAAATGCTTATTCGGTCGGTGGTGGCACTTTCCAGAATTCTAGCACTCTACTAACAACCTCACAATTCGTCCCCCAGCAGATCATGAAGCACAATCCCCCAACCCGAGTCGGGTCCATAGACTCCTTCACGGGGGGGGTATGGTCAAAGGTATTCGATCAACTCCCTGAGTATCATATATCACCCCGGCGTATATTTGAGATTGACCGTACCCCCCGTGTTGACCATACTCCGGTGAAGGGGTGTAGGTACATGCTGATATCCAAAGAAGTTCTCCTCGAGTATCTAGCTTGGGAGAACCCGATTGGATGGATGAGACTCGCCACCTCTCTGCTATCTATTTGTATCTGTATCGTGTCTTCCAACGTGTCCCCCCAATCCCTTATTTTCAAGAGCAATGAAAAGCTGAGGTTGTTGGTTGTTCAACTGCTCTCGTGACAGCCGTAAAACGCAAATGCTTACTCTAGATGTACTCTAATTATCCGGTGGTGGTGGTGGCGCTCGAGCGCTCTCTCCTCTACAGTCGCAACTCGATATGCCGGATTGCCAAGATTCTAAGGATTTCGTACGGGATAGCAAAAAATCCGGGATAGCAGATTGATTTTGCAGTAGGAAAAATAATATTCTCAGAGGATCTCGTACGGGACAGCAAGGGATCCGGTGTATTGAGTTCCGGCATATCGAGTTGCGACTGTACTCTTCCTACCACCAACTCGCCCATACTCTTCCACCTGCCATATGTACTCTACCAATCGGCAGTCCCTAGAAAAGCATCATGAAGCCCTACTCCACGCCGGCAGGCATATCCTCCTCGAGCACTCCTCTCCCCTATGTATGTACCCACCTACAGATTGGCCCGGCCCTAAAGCAGTTTCCGCAGTGAGCACGGACCATGCAAGAAACCCGCTCTTTTAGCTCTGACTTTTCGCAAAAATTCTACCGCAACACCTCTCCACGATCTAGAATCTGTTTTTCCCTCTCCTCTAGCTCTACTCTACATAGAGTATGTGCACGTCGTTACGAGTAGCCCAGCCAGGCAGGTATGCAGAACGTCGTGGGTTAATTGGATAATGCACGACCGGTACGCTAGTGCCGAACCGGGTCTAGTCAACAGGGTGTTCTTTTTCAGCCGCGAGGTGGCAGGGGGTGGAGGTGCCCGGGTTGGTTGGGCTGTCACATGCCAGCTGACTGTTACTGGCTACATGTAGCTAGGGTGGAATTTTCACGGTGCCAGTAGGGTTTGTAGAAAGGAAGGAAGAAGGATGGATGGGTTGGAGGGATGCATATGGGCACTCATGTGCGGATTAATTAATTTGGGATTAGATACATGTAATTCGGAATATCCTTATTGCAGACAGCAAGGAAGGGAAGGAAGGAAGGGAAGGAAGGAAGGAGATTTTGTTTCTCGGCCCCGCTGTTTCGTGATCTGTGCTGGGGAGCATGTCGAGCACGCGAGGATTGACCATGCCTTTCTGCATTGGGGTTACGTCCGTACATGTATTTATTTCGAGAAGGAGTTGAGGGAGTTACAGAAGGCTCCGTGGTGAGGACTCGAGACGGACTTCACCAGCTGACTGCTTCTCAACCGCTCCATACAGACCTCCCCATTCTCCAACAGAGCCCAAGACGAAATGTGACATCACCTTGCCTCTAATACTTCGCCCTATAGTACCATACATAACAGCCCCCCATGGCCCCCCCACGTACCCACAAGCCCACGCACCCTCGCTCGACTCCCTCCTTTCTCCTTCAAACCTCCACTCACCTCCTTCAAACTAGGTAAGCAATCCCCCCCTGTACCCTATGTACCTACACACAAAAACCCTCAAAAATCTCAGATCACTGATCCCCCACAAAGCCGCCCATTACAGCCAGCTATATTACCGGCCATACCATACAGCGCCAGTGTCCAGCACAAATTCCCTCAAGAGCTAGCCAGAGCGCCCAGCTGCGCCCCTCACAATTCCAATGCCGGCCCGAGGAATCCCTAGAGTAGGGGTCTGTCCCCCGTCAAATATCGACGACCCGGAATAGCTACAGGTCAAAAAAATAAAAACACAAAAAATCACCCGATATTTTCGGCTGGAATAGGGAGCCCATGGATGCCTATAACTTGCCTGCAACCCGTCCACCCACCCAGCCCACCCACAATGCTGGCTGCAGTAATCCTTCCATTCCTTTTCTGCTGCTTGTTATGGTCCACAATACCGCACGATCAGAGAAGGAGTTTCGGCATATGCGGATATCGTCTGTTTTTCATTTCGTCTGCTCGTTCCATCCGATCCCAATCCAGCTACACCAACTTGTCACGCCAAAGTAAAATCATAAAAAAAAAAGTTTTCATATAAATAAAGCATTGAAGCCATGCGGTCGCACCACCACCACCCCCGCAGATCGTTCCATGACGCAAACTGGCGCGGCATGAAGCTGCAGCAGGACCGCAAGAACAAGACCACCTGGGTGCCCTACTCGTTACGGGTCCATGGTGGCGGGATCCATCTTCCCCAGGTATGTTGTACATCGGCAACTACCCGGGCATGCGCCGACCGGGGGATTGATAACGGAGAGGTGCTGATATCGTGTGCGACGGATAGATTCTTGGAGCAGGCCTCTTTGCAGCGCTCATCTGCTACCTCTCGTCAGATGTCAACGAGAAGTATTCGCTACACACGCCAATTCTCTTCCCCGTCTGGGGGTATGTTCCCCTTGCCATTTCCCCCACCCCAATCTTTCCCATGCTAACAAAGCGACAGGTTCATCGTCGCGCTGTCAATCAGCTTCCGCATGACGTCCGCCTACTCCCGCTGGTGGGAGGGTCGCACGGAATGGGACAAGATCTCGGCTCTCACCCGCAACATCGCGCGTACAATCTGGCTGCACATCCCAACGCTCAAGACCCCCGCGGACCACGACCCGTCGGCAAAGTCAGACCTCGAGGTAAAAAAAGAGGCCATCGAGCTCTTGCACGCATTTGCTGTCGCGCTCAAGTACCATCTTCGCGGCGAGCGCGACTGGGAGCGGCTTGGGGAGCTGAAGGAGCTATTGAAGGGACTGCCAGCTGTAAGTCGCCCTACCTAGCGAGTGGGAGTAGTAGGAGAGGAAAAGTGAACTCAAGTGACGGTGAAAAACAGTACCAGCAACTCCACCTCCACCATGATACCGCAAATCACCCGATCCAGATCACGCTCCACATCTCGGCATACCTCGAGCACCTCCGGCAGACTCGCCCCGTAGACACCCAGGTCTTCACGCATCTGCTGCTGTACATGGACTCGCTCACCTCCTGCATTTCCTCGTGTGAGCGTCTCCTGCGCACGCCCATTCCTCTCGGCTACAACATCGCCATCTCGCGCGCCGTGTGGATGTTCATCCTCGTGCTGCCCAGCCAGCTCTTCCGCACGCTCGGGTGGCTGACCGTGCCGGTGACGATGGTGACGGCATATGTGCTGATGGCGCTGAGCGAGGTTGGCCTCGAGATCGAGAATCCGTGGGGAACGGGCCCGAATAATCTGGATCTTGATCGGTACTGCATGCTGCTGAGCTTCGACCTGCAGGATATCATGATGAGGCCCGCCGTGGAGTATGGGAAGTGGATTAGTGAGCCGGTGCCGATTGTGTATAATCCCGGAGTGTTAATTGGGATGGGGAGGGGGGCTTTCGGGAGTGTCGAGACCACGTATGGTGCGGTGGGAATGGGAGTCGGTGGGTTCGTGTAGTGAAGGGGGACAGATCTGGAGTGGAGTGGATGGGATGGTAGTTGATGGGATAGACGGCGTAATACTCTATAGATTATCCTAAATTGAATTAATTTCCTTTATCCCAGAACAGATTGTCGTCCGGACCTGAGGTCGGCCTGCCAGCTGTAAAGGCCCGAAATTCCAAGTCATCCTCGGCATCAGTACAGCTCTCTTCCGGGAACCTTACCGATATTGAACCATATAACGAGGCGGGAGACAGAGAAAGCAAAGCTCAAGGCAGTCTTGAATTGAGAGATAAAGACAGCGTTGTATCAAACGGCCCGATGAAAGTCATTCTTTGTGCTCTAATTCGTCATCGATCGTGGGGTCATGTCCTGCCCCCTTTGCTCTGGAGGGAGGATTTAAGGATGATGGGGAAGGCTGATGGAAGGATGGAATGGTTTCGGAGTGATGGCAATGGCAATGGCGATGGTTGTGTTTTCAAGTTGCCACAGATTATAACTAGATTTATAGGTCACAAACCTAAACGCTAACTATCCTTAATCAACTGTTTATAGCCACCCAACCTCCGCAACCTCACAAACAACTACTCTACAACGCCAACCTAATGTACATCGATACCTCGGCAGACCACAGAGGAAGAGCTCCAACAAAGATACTGCCACTCAAACAGTTCTGTTCTCCTTGTCCGGCCAGATACACATAGTACCGTGCACCGCCGTACAGGATTATACATGACTGCCACACACGCATACCACAACTGTGGACTTCTGGCGGAGAATAGGTCATCATCATCGTCTCTTCTCCCATCCAATAGTTTGATTTTGCTACAGCCATCGGAACATGCCTGAACATTCTCGGGGTTTATCTCCGAGGGTATACTTTATTTATACATGTATATAGCAGCTAGAGACCATCCTCCCCCGAGGCAGGTTGTCTTAATAATGACGCAGTACACTCTACAGTTCTTGCCACATACTTTGCATATATATTCAGCACTGCTCTCACTCTCACCCACCAGTCAGGATCCCAACTATCCAACAATCCACTCACTCACTCACTCACTCACTCACTCGCTCACTCACTCACCAGCAACCGAGTGATCAGCCATGCGCCAAGTCATCCCAAGGACGCCACCAAGCCCGGGCCCCCCCACGACACCCCCGGAGTCACCCGCACCTGCATCCGCACCCCCAACTCCCTCTATGGCACCTCCGACCCCGCAGCCAGCCACAACACCCAAGCCAACACCCTCCAAAACACCGCACACCCCCACTACCACCCCTACCACCACCCCCACCACAGCACCCAGCACACCCCACCTCCTCCTCTGGTGGATCCTCGGCCTCATCCTCTTCACCACCATCCAGTCCCGCACCACCGACACGCCCCTCCCCCACACCATAGCCTACACCACCCTCTTCTTCACCGTCTTTGGCGCCGCCGCAACGGTGGTCGTGCGCGCGGGCGGCAGGGCGACCGATGTGTTGCTGCTGCTGGCGGTCATGGTTGGGACTGTGCAGCTGTGGGCGGGGACATTGGGCGCTGGGACTGCGGGGACTGCGGGGACTGTGGGGACGGGGTTGGCGGGGGCTGAGGCGGTGGGCGAGGGGGCGGCGAGGTTTACTGCTGGGTACGCGAACCTGGCGTCCACAAACCGAGAATGTAAGAGGCGCTTCTAGGGCGGCGAGCAGAAGACAGCGGCGGGCGGGCGGGCGGCCTGTTGGATCCACTCGTGCGTCGTGCCATGGCTATTATCCAACCCAACCCAACCCAACCCAAACTAGCCCCGACCTGACTTCCTGCGCCCCCTCCTTCCCTCCTTCCCTCCCTCCCTCCCTCCCGCTCCTCCCCCGAAAGAAAAACAGGTAGTATGCACTGCCAAGAGAAAGAAAAGACACTCACCATCACCACCGCTGTAGGCTGCTGCGTCCACTGCCCGCCGCCGCCACCGCCGACTCCCACGCCCAAGACAGGCGACACGTTTGAGATGGACCCCATGTATACGATTGACCACATATTTACCGCAGACGGATTGACAGTGACCCGCATATGCCCCCGTTGACCCCCCGGGCTGTTATGGCGGCCGCTGTGACTGAGCAGAGCAGCTATCCTGGCTTCGTGGCGGACGATATTCCCATGGATGACCACCCTCACCTGGACGGAAGGATGGTTCTGGGAATAGGCTTTGCTTTCGAGTATCTATGTATTTGCATTAAGGGCGTTCGTCCTATGGCGGGGGGGTGGACACTTGTACTGCCATCTTGCCAGAGCGGAGTTTGTATTTACCTAAGCTACTACATTACACTGCACCACGTTGTATAAAGATCGTACTCGTGGCTCACGACGTTTATATTCAGGATCTCGTCTCTTCTTTTTTTGTGCATGGAGGAGGTGTGATACGAAAAGCTCATAATTCCCCGACCCCTTATGATTATTGAGATATGCACGCCGAATGCCGAATGCCAAATGCTAAATGATTATAAGCTATACACCAGATATAGATGTATCCATGACCGGACACCCGGGTGTCCAGTATAGTTCGTGAGATTCATAACTGGTTTCAGTCGAATTTACCAACACAGCTGATGTTTACTACTCTATATACGCTTTCAACTCCCCAGAGGAACCAAAGCAATGCACTGTAAACTCCATCAAGAGTGCGCGCCTAATGTCAAACATCCTCATCCCCACCATGCGCGTTGACTAAACACTCTTGGCAAATCCTAGTGCAGTCTACAAATACCCAGTCAGTCAGGCAACCACCATACCGATATTTAAAAAAAAATAACCAACACACACCTCGCCCCGCAGTTAAGTAGGGCGCATAATCCCACCACCAGGCGCCATCCGTTGAAAGCTAGAGAAAAGAAAGCCGGATGCTCTCTCACATATATTAGACCCCGCACTCGCCCGGCCACCCGTCAAAGCAATAAACAACATACCTCAAATCTTCTCTCCCCGCACCCATATACATATCTCCAATGTCCACTCCACTCATCCCCCCGCACCAATTCCGCCCCGGCATGCCCCCCTCCGCCCGCCCACTCGCAAGCCTACCAAGAAGGCCGACACCCACGACGCCCGCAGCTAACCGCCCGCCATACACACCCGCGAAATACCTCTCCACAGGCTCCTTCTTGACGCCGCAGCAGCTAGTGGACGAGTATCAAGGTTAGCCCCCCCCGAGTTCAGTGTAGAAGCAGAAACAGGCCCGTGATGGTGCTGATGGTGCGCCGGCAGAGTTCGCAAGCAGCTTGAAATACGTAGCCACCGCGCCCGAGCTGGTGTTTGAGCGTCTGGTTGCAAGCGTATGTAGCCGTTTCTGTTGCTCCCGGAGTAGTTGATGTGCACGTGTGCTGAACTGGAGTAGTTGAAGGATGCGTTTAATGCTGCGGTTGCGGTTGCGGTTGAGGTGGAGCGCCGGAAGGGTGTTCGGGAGTGGGATGATAAGGTGGTGGAGGTGAATTTGGTGGCGAAGTTGGGGAGTGTTGGTATTGGGGAGAAGGGGGAGAATGGGGTGAAGGAGGTGAATGAAGTGAAGGAGGTGAAGGAGGTGAAGGAGAAGGAAGCGAGATTGGTGCTGAAGTTGCAGAATCTTGATATCATACAGAAGGAGAAGGAGAAGGAGAAGGAGAAGCAAGCGAGACTGGTGCAGAAGTTGCAGAATCTCGATATCGTACAGGAGAAGGAGGAGAAGGAGAAGGAGAAGGTGGAGAAGGAGGAGAAGGAGAAGGAGGAGAAGGAGAAGAAGGAGAAGGAGAAGGAGAGGGAGAGGGAGAAGGAGAAGAATGCTTCAGGCGTTAAAAAAGGTTCCACCCGTCCCCCCCCCCCACCCGGGACTAGGCCCGTGAAAACCCCTCTCTATCCACCCCCCCCCTCCCCCAAAAACCCGAGCGGGCAGTCCACGAAAATGAAGAAAGAAAAACCCTTTTTGTTTCATTGACTACCTGCCACCACCAATTATACCAAGGCTTCAAGTGAAGCAGATGTTTTGGCGGCCAGGGAAGGCGTCTACTGGGTCAATGTCTAATTGTTGGTGTATATCTAGACTCAGTGGCTACAGGTACGGTGGTTAAATCCGACGCCAGTTCTACCGTAAAGCCTTCAAAGTGTAGGAATCTGTTGGTTGGAAAGTATAGCAGCACTTTAAAAGGTGTATCGACGTGCGACATTGGATCTGGCAAGCACTTCCATTTCAGCAGCTTTGAAATACCGTTGAAACTCCACGGGTCTTCGCCTGGAACGCGTCACAGAACCCCACCGATAACATTTACGAAACTGAATTTCAATACTCCCGTACAGCGCCCGAGTTTCTCAAGCACCGACCATAGCATACACGTTCCTGCCCAGACAAGCTACTCGCAGTCGCTCGAGGTAGGCATCAACTGGTTAGAAATCAGCGGCAGCGAACCAGATTTTCAGCACAGGATAGTCGATAACGGAAGTTATAATTGCCTCACCCGGAATGAATTTCGATCTACTAGGGAAATACGTGTTCATTTCATGCCCCCGTATACCGTAATACCGCACGTTGCGGTGTGGTTCTCTGATTTCACCCGCGAGGAAAACAATGGCGAGCGGCTCGAAGCAAAGGTCTATGCGACCGACGTCACTAGGACAGGTTTTATGATTAATGTTATGAAAACCAAGCCGGAACGCTTCTTGGAACCCATTATCACGTGGTTTGCTTATTCCGCAACTAGAAAGGATGTCTTCAAGGGCACGTTTAGCACCACAGCAGTCCGTCCGTGGAACAAGAAACCGCACACAGCCGATTTCGGGTACGAGAAATTCCACAGCTACGGACTCACTTCTCCGCCTCGTATTCTGATGGGGTTTGACTCGCTGGATGTCGATGCGCCGAAAGGTTCCGTAGAGGTTGAGACGGGTGTTGCGGATATAACAGAGAAGGGAATGTCGTGGCGTATCAATGCTTCTAAACCCACGGAACTGAATTCAGCTAGTGTCACTTATCTGGCGTTTGCATGAATTTAGCTCTTTCTAAAAGAGCCTAATTATTAAAGCTCTCGCTGTATCTCGACTTGTACCGTCTCAGAGATTAAGAACAGCAAGATTTTCTTTGTTGGACTGATTCAGTCACTTCTCCTTCATTGTTAGTTGGTTGTAACTACTTAGTAATTAGCAGGATTTTGTGTTTTCCAGTGTTCAAATTTTTATTTCTTATGTTAGTCACAAAATATATAGATCGAACTGTACTGTTTTTCCCTCCTCATCTCCACTCTACGTACCAACGTGTCTAGATTCATCAAGGGATATCCACATGAGTAGCCAGGATCTACCCGAAATCATGATACCGTGATTATAATCGTCCTCTCCACGTTCTCGGATAGTGAGGTGAGTGCAAATTGGACCCTTGAAAGAGTATCTTCGATCACGGATTACGAGTGATATCCTATGAAGATCTTTACCAAAACGTAGAATACGGTTAGAATATACAAAGTACTTATTGAAACATGAACAGCTTACCTTTAGTCCGTGATACTGATCAACTGGCTTTTCCGCTTTGATTAGAGATGTCTCGAGGTCGCTAAGTAGTCGGTTGCACTTCCTTTAAGCCGGGAGTGAAAAAGGGGTGTCCCGATTCTTGATCAGTTACACGGAACCTACACGTAGGTATCCCTATGCAATATGAATGCGTGGGCCATACATGAGTAGGTGTAGGTGCATGTGTAGCGGAAGGACATTGTGTTACGATCCTGTCTGTATCTTTAGTAAGCTATGGCCTCTAGATCACCCCCGGGCCCCTCTTTTGCGGAGAATTGAACTTACACACTCTTATTTCTATACGACCATAAATGTCTCTAGATAACTTGTAGTCTGGAGATATCTTAAGGCCAATGGTATGTGAGGTCGAAACCAGAGCTATACTAGTTAACCAAAGTAGATATCCGCTAGGTTATGGCATCTTATCTCATGAACATGCCGAGTACTGGATACACGGCTCGACTTGCATTAGTCGTAGAATATCAGAAATATACGAGAATTGGCTTGAGGCAAGATGCTGTATGTAGGCGTGGTGAACGAAAATTTAGGAATATAAAGACTGCATGAACGTACACACGTACACTCATGTAACTTGATGAATCCATCAATCAGTTGAACACAAGTTTTACAATGACGTGGCAAGCTTCTGCCCAATGTTTATGTGCCACAATCAACCAATTGACGCTAGTCATCGACTAGTATACGTATACTTGGTCTCGACACCCTCGGCGCCAGTAACCAAATCCCTCTTGTCACCACCAAGGTCATCACCTAAAGCACCTTTATCTTCTCCCGCTATTCTCTCTCCGCCCACGTTTCTCCTACACATCGTCCCCGCTCGCTACTCCCGTATGTCCTTCTTTCTACGTTCATTGCTGATTACCAATGTTCTCAACTCCACCTAGCTCTACCCATCTCGGAGACATGAGTTGAATCTCGAAAAATTAACACCCTAAGATGTACGCTCCTGACACGAGACTCAAAATCAGGGCTGAGGCATTATTACCAAGGTGAAGTTCGTTCCTTCCAGGATAGAAGTACCTGCCGGTGCTTGAATGAGGAAATTGTTCTCTCCTAATACAGAAGCAGTGAGGCCTCCTTTCCATTTATTTTTGTGCGGGATGACCCTTCTAGCTAGTTTCTAAGCTGACAGAAATTTGATGAAACTGTAGGTGCAGAATATTTAAAATATAAAGACAGGAATAAAGTGCAGAGGCACAAACAAAAATCCCGAGCCTGTTAAATCACTCAACCGATTTATATCCAGACAACATTCCCGACACTTCAGAGAGCACTCGGCTTGGATTGGAGCTGTTCTTAGAGAAATATTTGCATAGGTAACGGACTCTTATTCTAAATATATTCAACAATTGTTCGAATCTGACAGATCTCCCGAGTGATAGGCCATGATTGCATCACGCACAAAGACCTCGTTATCTTATATTTTCTCATGATAAATTGATTTCGAAGCGGATATCACTCCCCGGAATATAATGATCATGTTCTAAGCTCAGTGTCTTCCGGCATTTATCATCATGTGGGGGTAGGGAAACATTCCTGGAAGGTGTCAACGACAGCAAATACCGATGCTAACAACATACGAGAGGTTTCTTAAGCGGATAGGGGCATGTTCACCGAAAATTTGTACAGCATCCCAAAGTGCGTTCGGTCATTTGCTATAGGAATCTTCAAACGCATATGGAAAAAGTCAATGCTGTTCGACCCCATGCTCCACCTTTTATACTAAATACGTTTATCGCAGCCCCGCAGACCGAATGGTTTATCATTCCAGTGTCACACCCGGGGTAGATAAAAGTGCAAGTGTCGCAAATTCAGGGCAGTGTTTCTATTTGCGGGTATGCGGTGTGCTGCAGCACCTGACTGGGGGAGAGAGGTAACTTACATGTAAGAAATATGCAGGTACGCATATCCTAGGCGTGTTCAAATGTGCACTTCTTTGAGTGCTTAGCTCCAGGACACCCAGCCCACTCGAGTTTCAATTTAGGTTGATTACTGTGGAGCTGCGGACAATATGACATCTATATTCCTACCACCACCGAGACGTCTAATCTCATGTCATAGTTAGGAATTGCATGCCTTATCATAAGGCACGTTCTTCCATCGAATTTTGCCAAAGACGCAAAACAGCACTTTGCCGCAGGATTCACACCCATGAACAGTTGACATCACGCGATGTCACGCGATCCCTTGCAACGTTCAAAGTCTCAGCAACCGAGAAATCTACCATGTACCAAGAACTCGGGATATCTTCAGCCTGGCGAAGGTATCACATCTCAATAAGACACGATTGCCAATCCTTCTGGAAGCACATTCAGTCGTCTCGGCTTGGCTTAGCTCCCACTCGTTTCAGGTTCGCGCCGAATCCAGCGCTGCTGGAGGCGATCAAATCAACGAGGATATACCATGCTTACCTATTGGGCCTGGAAATTTTGATATTCATTACCCATGCCCCTGTCGATCTTGGATGGAGAATAATTAGTCTAATGGGCACGGTGACTTCACGGTATTAACATTTCGGATATGAAGCCTTGTCGGAAATATACAATTATTTATTTCTGTGCTGTGCCCGGGAGTGTGAGTAGGTAGGTAGGTGGGTGGGTGGGCGTAAGAATCGCGCGCGTTTACTCTAAAAACAGTCCCCAATTCATAACGGCCAGCCTCAGGTATATGGGTAATTCAATCAGACGATATATTGATTGCTAGAGTAATATTACAGGCTCGAGTACGGTGTGCACAATATATCACTCGTCTTAAGCTTCCGGATCTCAAAGCTTACTGCCACGCTAATCTAGAATCGTGTATTAGTACAACACCGGCCAAGATTGTACTTTCCTGTAAAGTACTGACTTTCCGGTCTAACTCTACACAATCACCCCACAGAAGCTCAAAATCACCAAACTCTGTAATCCCGCCGCAATCGTGCAGCGGGGTGGAACGAGATTCGCTTAGTCCACCGTAGATATCAAGTAAGGCGTGGAAGGCAGGAATGCGGCTCAGTAAAACATCGAAAGCTTAAACCTCATGTACTTTATCTATCTACATTGAATTGAAGGGTAAAAAAAGATCCGCCCACAAGATAGCAGAAAATCATTTACTTTTGTTTTCCTAGATGTAGAGAGAAGAGAAACATCGAGCAGCGACAGATAGATAGATCAAGCAAGCAGCCTCGTGAAAAGCGCGTTTGGACAAGTATTGATTCTAACGCGCGCCTCAAACATTCCAAAACAGACAGCGATAAACAAACAAAATGCAATCGAAAAGATTCGTGGTAAATCAGTCAAAAAACAGAAAATAAACAAAAAATGAACCCAAAAATGACTCCTTAAAAAAAAAAACGCCAAACAAATAAAACCACCACCAAAAGCACTCGCCACTGCCGCCTAATTCCACGTAGCAGCACTCGCGCCAGGTATCGCAATGAACGCCGTGGACTCCTCCGCCAGCTTCCCGGTCACCGGATCCCTCTCAATCAACTGAACATCGCCGCTCGCGGGGTTCGCGACCGTAACATAGTCCTTTCCGCCCAGCGTCACAAACGAGAAATGTCTCGGGTTAAGCCCACCCGCGGGAGTAAGGCCGACGAATTCGAGGGTGCCATCGGTTTTAATGTTCCATTGCGCGAGCGAGTCGCTGCCATTGCCGGAGGAGCCGACGTTGGGAAAGGAGCGGTCGATGCGGTTGGAGACGTAGAGGAATTTGTTGTCGGACTGTGCGGGCGGTTGTTAGTCTACGTGTGGGGTGAATATGGGGGTTGGGGAAGTGCTTACAGAGATTGCGATTTCGCCAGCGGCAGGTCCGCCAGTGACGACGGGGACCTTGTCCTTAGAGCCAAAGGTGCTGTAGGTGGTGATCGGTGTCATGGTCAATGTACCGGTTCCATAGGTGAGCGAGTACGCCGTGATCTCGTTGTTGAGCTCCGCAACCACAAAGAAGTGGGTAGCCTTCTGGCCGTCCTTGTTGGGCCAGAAGGCGCCGTGGCGGGGACCACTTCCCACGGTGGCTGCAACGTCGGGGAGGGGCGTCATATTGTTGGTGTAGCTAGAGCCGGCGATGAAGTAGACATGAAGGACATCGCCGCCGAGATCGGGGATCACGGCAAAGGCGCCGGTGGGGTCGATGAATACTCCGTGGGGGTGGGACTCGCCCTGACGGTCAGCGACGATGGAGCTCACGTCGTAGGTGAACTGCTGGTTCTTCTGGAGTACCCCGTCGTTGGTCACGAAGGAGTTGATTCCTTGGCCGCCGCTGGAGAGACGTTAGTATGGACGGAATGGGGCCGGGAAGGGGGAAGGGAGCATACTATGCGGCAGTAATGAGACCCTTCTTGTTCTTTGTCACTGCAATGTGAACTGGGCCTGGGAGTCCAGCCGATTGACTGATCTTTGTAAATGTCCCATTCTCAACGGTGTATGAGGTGATGGCTCCTGGCGTGGTTCCGCCGGACTCAGAAACGGAGTACATGATATCACCGTCAAATGTCTGCCATGTGGGCGAAGGGAAGGAATCGTTTGTGGCAGAGATGGGCTGGAACGAGGTGCCATCGAAGGCGTATGAGAGGATCTGAGCTACACCGGTACCGACGTAGAGGGTTTTGCCCATCACCGATGAGCCAAAGAGCAGTGCGCACATGGCTTGAGAGATTGCGGCGGGAGTTGAGTATTTCATGATTGTTACTGTTGTGAGTGTTGTTAGTTGTGGTTGATGTGAATGCGCACGGTATATTGGGGAGGGAGGCTTTATGTATTTAAATCTGATGGCTGAGGGACGAATAAAAGAGAAACGGTGTTTATAAGTAACATAAGGAAAGGGCTGGTGTCTTTAAACACATTCAGTGTACCGGTACCTGCAGGGACCCACCCACCATCTTTAAAATAGTTCATTCCCCCAGAGCTTTTGTGTTTTTGAATGAGACAGGAGGTGTGGTAGCAAAAGGCCAAAGCCGTAAGAACCAATAGCAGGTAGCCGCCACGTTTGTAGCGCTGAGGTGGCCTGAATGGCTTGCATACTACGGCCATACTATAGGCTAGGAAATGCTGTCTCTGTTCTGCTGTTTCAACTTTTGGGGGAGTCATGGTGGAGGGATGGAAGTGAATAGACCTGACGCAGTAGGTACTGTAGTCTGCTCTACTACCTATCTCCATCAATTGTGAAGCCTATGTACCCTGCCCAGCCGACAATAGGCGGGGTCGCCCAATGTCAACGTTAACGCGACTTCTTCTCTTCTGCTCTAGAGTAGCAAACAGGGGTACGGACCGTGCAGGCCGTTTGGGAGAAAGAATACTACCTATTTTAGCCACCGGAAGTTACCAGCTATCAACGGACTGTGGGGCCTGGTTCTGGCTCTTTACCCGACAGTAGATTTTTCCCCGCAGAAACAGTAGGCCCGGGATCACTGGCACTGCCTGTACTCGGCACCCAGGGGAGCAATCTGCTAACGGGGAAGAGAGTTTAGAGTAAGGGCGATGTTTGTACTCTACCTGATGCTGTAAAGAGCATGCGCAAATAATTTGACCAGCTGTAAGTACTATCGGCAAGCTAGCTCGCATCTGCGTGGGTTGTGTCTTAGACTGCGGGAGCTAGTGTGCGCCACATTTGCGGCTGAACATGAGGTTTATGTGATCGACACTCAAATCTCCCTTCTCGTCAATGATCCCCAAAGCTTAAATCCCCGAACCCTAACCCCGCATTATCTGAAGGGTCTATGTACGGTCTGGTGCATTCAATAAAAAAAAAAAAACCAAAGCGATAAAAATAGCTTTCGTCTTAATGTTTCAGGGCCTCAGGTTCAGTGCGTTGGCGGTACCATCACATCATAGATAATGATCAGTAGCCGGTATGTATCTGGTACAAGTGACTTATCTCACTGTGGCTGGTTGGTAAGGTATGTCGTGCTTGCACTTGCTTATTCGACGGAATATCGTCAGCCTCACAAGACAGCCAATTAACCCACCAGAAGAGGAGTACCTATTTGCGGACAGGGTACATACATACATCGAGCACAGAGATACTTGAAATTGAGGTAAGCCTTTTAATATTCTCTCAGTCTAAGCGCACCCACAACTGATCATGAGGTAGAGATTATCAATCTTGGTTTCGGTCTAACGGGAACCGTGAAATGCAGACTAGGTACATGTACTCTATGTACTCTAGAGTAGAGTACGAGTATGCGGTGTGATTATGAGAGTGCTCTACTAGTATTTCGCTGACGTTTTTGAACTGGGCCATTATTGCATACACCCAAAATCATGAGCTTGGCGTATTTTTGTATGGCATGCAATATCAGTCGCGTCCACAAACGTCAGAGAGATACGAGTAGAGTAGACAGGCGCATGCAAAGTGACTGAGATTGTCTTACTCAGGGATTAACTCCACAGATCGATTCCAGTCAGGTAGTTTGATAATTATAAGCGAATTCATGATTGCTCTAGACATACATACATGACTCGAAGAGAACATCGATTTCGGTATTCATAATCAGCCTCGATCACAGCCGCTGGTTCTGCAATGGTCTGCATATCTGGGGCGCTCTCTTAACTTTCTATCGAAAGTAGCAACTCTTTCTGCCTTGGCCCTTGCCCCCCAGTGCTTTTATCACAAAGTTCCCGTAGAATTAATCTCCTTAGAGATAAATTTTATAGGTGTAGAGAGAATACGTATGCGCCGGGAAACCAATCTTTAGTCCCCGCTTATAATTGAACCAAAAATTGAAGTTTGGATATCAATATTCATGCACCAGATAATCTCGCGGTTTATGTGATACAGCCTTATGCAAGACCAGAAAGTCATTCCCATAATATCGGTGAAGAATTTAAACCCTGGGGGGATACTTATCACAACGTATGTAGTACCTGAGCTAGATGCTGCCCCAGCGCGCGCGGCGACGGCGGCTTTGCCGAAAGTTTATAAGTAAAAAGACAGGTCACACCGCTTCCGGTAAAATGGCTCCGCGGAAGTTACATAGTTTATATAGTAAATAAAGTTTACTTCGAAGTTCTTAAGGATCAGGGGACCAATTGACGGCAAAAACTTCAATTTTGCGGAGAATATGATCAGCCATACTTCCAACGCTGAGCAAGATTTGACCGATATCTTATTGACCGGTTTATTCAAGAGAATCTTTCAATCTAGCTCTCCAAAGTACTACTTCCGGAGATAATTTCATTCGGGAATGACTAGATCCATAGAATTGTGTTTTGTGGCAGTGAGACGTTTTTTCACCGTGGCTGAGCTAGACCTATGGACCTCCACTTTCAGCGGAAACTCTGGCAAACAAGCGCTTGTAAGTAGCTATGTAATTAAATGTATTCCAAGAAACGGATAGTGTGTCCATACTTACCAGCACGATAGCGCAATAGCCCCCATGGCCATATGCAATACCGTTGTGTAAGGATGTACAACAGTTGGTACAACAATACTAGGTTTTGACTCGGTAACGGACCGATTTCCACATACAATGGGGTACCATGTTGCTAGCCCATCGTCGAGTACACCAGGGACCGGGGGTAATGATCAGTAATCTACTATTTCCCCAGCCCGTGAATCAAACCGGGTCAATTATTTTGTGGCTCAACAATACTAAAATACCCCACCTCGCCCGTCATGAAGGGTGAACCCGAATGGCCGAAACCATAATGCGGAGTTCTCCCCGGTTTTCATAGAGAAAACGAAAGGCTAAACATGTTGTCGACGCCAGACATACATGTCCCTTCATCTTGATACTGCGGGCAGCTAGCTAGACTCTCGTAGCCTACGTACCACCGGATACCTAGCTCTTTCTGTCAATTTTTCCATGTCCTGAACAGCTTTGTCAGTTCTTATAATTTTCCTCAGCCGCGTGCGCTACTGTGGAACACTAGAAACAGCATTTATCCCCACACTCGCCGCATAACCGTCACCAATTCCACCCCGCACCCGGGGAACGTCGGCCGGCTCGGAAAAAAATGTAACTCTGCACCTGCATACTTTCCACTGATATTAGCACCCGCACGCTATGCCCTAGAAAATACTCAGACTTTGGTGGGATCCCCACAGCGTTTAAAGTAGAGTCGGCATATACCTAATCCCGGATAAAATACCCTCCCCATCAAAGCTTGAGCAAATCCATGCTCGGACTGATACCCCGACCATCCCGTACCAGGTTCCAAGAGCTACTGGTAGTCCTTCTTCGCTTGCTCGGGATAAGCCACCCGAACGCCCTAGTTACCCCACCACCAGTGCACTACTGGAGATTTTTATCCCTGAAAACAGGAAAATGGTGATCAGCGGGCTTGCGGAGAATTCTTTTCGTCTTTCCCCTGGGTTGGGTGAAAAGGGGAGGTGTTACACGTGATCGGCGTCTTTAATTGCCTTGTTTCTAGAGTGAGAGTCGGGATTCGAGGCCGTGGGTACGAAGGGCCTCCGAACCGGCGGTTTGCCCCCTTGGCCGGACGTGGGTTCGGGAAGGTGGTTGTGTTTCGTGTATGTGACCCATGAGCATGATTGAGATGATTGTTTCGGTTTGGCTATCCGCCAGGGAATGCAGACTCAATTGATAAAACATTAAATAAATGAAGGGTGGCATCATATCAAGTACTACAGGAGTAGATAATTTACTTGCAGATGTGAGTATGAGAGTCATCGTATATCACTCGTAGTGACTCTGCTCTTGAAAATGGTTCTTCTAATTCGCTCAACTCTGCGGACAATAGGCGAGTCGCTCAGGTAGTGAGTGACTCATAAAAAAGGGCCATGGGTTGTTTTTCTGTTGGTCCCTTTTTGCGGTTTCCTCTCGGTTTGGCGGGCCTGCGGATGTAGCTTGCTTGGTTGATCAAGCTCTGGCAATAAAGACAGCGGTGACGACGATGATCATGATGATTAACGAGGAGATGGAAAGGGAAGAGGAGAGAGATCCGGGGTTGAAATATGGCAAGCCTTAGGACAGACAGCTCTAAGAAACGGTAAAAGTGAGACGTATCTCTGGGGCGATGTCATAATGTGTGTCAACTTGGTCTGGGCTGGATGACAAATAAGCTTTTCTTGGCCATGGCTTGCAGCGCCGGGCTCTAACGTTCCAGACTACATGTAGCAAGATAAGCATAAATCAACATACACACATGTACATACACTACATGTAATATCCCTTCGTCTATCAAAAAATTAATGTGCCCACCCTAAAGTTGGTGCCAAGAGAGTGGCTTTAATTGCTCACAGATCTCTTTATCTTTCTTGTCAATCAATTAATTGATCGTTCACCAAAACTACTACCCTCTCTTATAGGGTGGTCAGAATCGAAAGATCTGACGAAAGGATAGTATACGGTTCGCATCAAGGTCGGATATTTTATCTGTGTTGTGTGATTGCAATCATAGACTATCACTCGTTCAGAACAGCCACCGCTGGGCATGGGAAATATATAAATATCGCAGCTCAACCCACTGGGTCCGGGACACCTAGCTCAGAGACCTCGTCATTTCTTTCGAGATCCCTACACGACTGCAAAGTTCTACTAGAAATGTCGCTTAAAATATTCATTATCTGATGTGATATAGGTGGTAGTTACTATGGCGCATGGGAACTAGAGGACACGGTCACACTGGACAAGTTAATTGATTGATTGATAGACACCTTCCCGGGCCACTCGAACACCCCCCTCACTCGAACAGTTTATGTAATCTTGTCTGTGATTGGTTGAATGTGAGACACTTATGTCATTAGTTGCATATTCCAAGGAAATCAGTTGTACCCGGCTGATGTAGAGTGTAGCCGTTGAACCCGCTTCCAAATGATTACTTTCTCCAACAAACCTGTTGAGCCCGCCTTTCAGATAGTTACGATCTTTGAGGTAGAATGGTCACCAGTGATGATACTCTCCGCAGGGAAGCTCAGCTAGCTGAAGCAGCCCGAGT
Source organism: Morchella sextelata (assembly GCF_020137385.1). NCBI lineage: Eukaryota > Fungi > Ascomycota > Pezizomycetes > Pezizales > Morchellaceae > Morchella > Morchella sextelata. Next base: position 137,879 of record NW_025408634.1, read on the forward strand.
CTACAAAACCAAACCAGAGTACAGTTCAATAAGAAAGACAGCAGCGTGTTTTGATTTAGTCAAGCCAACGACACTACTTGACCGGATTAACAAGGGAAGGAGTAAAATCCGGAATATTGAGCATAGGCAGCACCTATCAGGTACACTATCGGGGTTATATTTGTGTTGATTAGACTGTATTTATTGATTAGTTTACAGATAATGAAGCCAAATACCTGTTTCAAATTTGCGATCGCATGTCAGAACATAATTTCTCGGTTACGGTCCCAATGTTCACCGAATATGCAAATGGGATTTTAAGACAAAAAATCAACAAACAGGAGGCTGCGGACGAGCAAACAATCAAGGTTGGGAAGAATTGGGTGGGGGAACATTTTCAACGATGGAAAGACACATATGAGACTGTGCGTTCTAAGCGTCTCCACCACGCTCGGGCACAAGCCAACATCGACCACCATTTCTATAACGATTACTTTGAAAAGTTGAGGACAGTCCTTACCGAATACAATATCCAAGGTCGGGACATTTACAAGCTAGATGAGAAAAGCTTTCGCCTTGGAGAAGCAGCTCTATGTACAGTTATCGTCAAGAAAGGACACCCGGAACAAGCAGTTAGCGGAAGATGGGTCAAAAGAGATGGTTACGGTTCTCGAATGCATATCAACGGACGACTGGGTTGCAAAGCCATTAATTATTTATAAGGGTAAAGGTTATAATTATGGTTGGTCAGTAAAAGATGGGTATTTATATGGTTATTCGGAGTCAGGTTGGATAGATACACACCTCTATTCAGCGTGGATAAAAACAGTTTTTGACCCTACGACATCAACAAGGTTTGTCTCAAGTCGATTGCCATATATTTGGATTTCATACTAATGATGGTAGAGCTAATGGCCGGTGGAGACTGTTGCTGGTCGATAGTCTAGCTGCACATATGAATTTTGATACAGTCGAGTATTGTTGGGAACACAAAATCATTGTTTTATGTTTACCTTCTCATGCAACACATTTGTTACAGCCCCTCGAGGTCGGTGTCTTCCGCCATTACCAACATTGGTATGGGATGGAGGTGGCTGCAAATTCATGGCATGGAAAAACTGGTATCGGGAAGCACAATTTTATGGAGTTCCTGGAGCCAGCCCGTCAAAAAACCTTCCAAAATGGCACTATATGCAGCAGAGCTTTCAAATCAGTAGGAGCGTGGCCTTTCAACCCAGATGCAGCAAAGCGGCGTATACCAGAGCCATGTCCCCCTTCTTGGACCCCACCGGCATGGGTAATGCCATTAGAAGATTCCTATCGAGAGGCTTTATCACATCTTGAATCATATGAGAGGGAGCAGTCTCGGCATTCTGATGTACCTTCCCGGAATGGGCGCGTCTCAATTCAGCCATGTTGCGCGAATCCTTGAACCAACTCCATCATGAAGTTGAGCGGCAGCGGGCAGAAATATCATTTCTTACCTATGAGAAGGATAAGACTCAGAGAGGTACTCAGTCCCTTTCCCATTACCTATTAAACGACATATATTAACAACTTATTAGAACTTCAACGCATCTGCAACACAAAGCCAAATAGAAAAAGAGTTTTTACTGAAAGTAGATTATGTACAGGAGAGTATATAAAAGAACAGAAGAGAAAGCGGGATGAACGGGATAGAGGGGAACTCCCTAATGTAAATAAACCTGACAGAAGGTCGAGAGGTTATGGGGGAGGCCAAGGTCTTAGAGAAAGTCGTAGTGCGAACAGAGGTCGGTCTACAACCTCCAGACCTCGTGAACCTTTTGAAGAATTGGAATTGGGGCACTTCAACGAGTGGCCCAACTACCCTGAAGGTGTACCGGGTCTGGAGGTTGATGGGACGCAGGTTGAAAGTCCATAACGGGTTGTAGAATTCTGAGCAGCGGGCCTGTACCATCTGTTAGCAAAAAGTACTTTGAGTGTAGATCGATACCAAACCAAGAACTCTTTCCCAATCAGAAGCCATAGGAACCCGGCAAATTGTGGCGAATCAGGATCTGTTCGAGTGAGGGGGGTGTTCGAGTGGCCCGGGAAGGCGTCTAATTAATACTCGCATGCAACCCGAAGGTTACGGCGGTACACTGGACAAGTTCATAGGGGGGCAATAAGACACGGGTTACAATGGCGCTAGTCACAAGTTATAAATTCAATCGCCAGCTTCATTGATCAGTATTCCAGTGTTTCTCTACCCGTTCTAAATTGTGATTCTCGTCCGGTAGTCGGCTAACCCTCTATTCCACAAAACAGGCTGCCAAAGAGGTTGCGACGCCACAATCGACTCAAGTGCTCGCCATCTATGAAAGTTGTAATGTCCTCCACACCCCATGATTTTTGCTGTAGTTCAAGACGAATACAAAAGCAGTGCTTATTGATAAGAAGACTTTAACCCCATTCTTGAATCACGCCATCTTCTTTCGTAGTTTCGTCCGATGGGATCTTCACACACTCGCAAACGACACATTTCTGTTCACCTCGGGGGAGGTCCTCTTCGACAAGCGATAAGCCTCGATAAGAGCTAGGACAATAGTCACACCAATTTGACAGAATCCCAAGAGTTTTATCATCTTCTAGAATGAAAACTGGGGGAGAAAAAAATAAAGGCCGCGCAGGAGTCCCAGCTGGTTGGGCGCCGCCGTCGCTCCGGCTATCCAAGGCGGTGCGAGTCTTGGCATGTTCATCTAAACCAGGGCATCGAGTCCTAGAGCGGTGATAATCATCACGGTTTGCAGACAGCTGTCAGTTTATGCAGGGCTTACCCCCAATCCCAAATGTTGTATGATGATCATTTCCCCCGCTTACCTAAGAAAGCTCTAAACACCAAAGGTCCCGAGGACATTATCTTCTGGCCGGTGCTGAAAGGAGTCGCGCGAGAGGCGAATTAACTGATCACCCCACTAACGACCAAAACGCCTTGGTGCTTAAGCTTGGGATCTTTTTCCGTCACGTCATTTTGAGGTGGCGGAAATGGTTATCCCCATAAAAGAAGCAGAATATGAGTTGAGAACACTATGAATCCACCTTTCCTCTCAGAACAAAACAAAACAAAACAAAAAACGTACAGCCTTATGGCGGAATTAATGGAATCTGTCACCATCAGCGATGTGAAGCCATCAGTTGCATCAACTATCAGTAATCTGCCTCGAGAACTCCTGTACATCATCCTCTTCCACTGCCACCAAACACATGATGTTGTACGAGAAAAGTTCAATTCCAGCGACGGGGAAAGCTACCTTTCCATCGATCATGCATCTGGCTCAAGAAACCTTGGCCGCGTTTGTCGTTTGTGGAAGAATGCTATCGAGGTCGGGATGGTCCCGGCGCGGCCATTCCATGAAATCCAACTTAGCGACCAGCAGTTCTTCAGGCTGGTTTCCGAAGACGCTTCGTGCAAATATATGATGGCCTCTGATCAAGTAGACCGGATGGAGCTCCCGGTGCTCTTGAACTACCGGACGCTCACGATTGTCTGCAAGCAGATAGATGATCCCTACCCACTTGACGCCATGACTATTCTAAATCCACTGGCTACCCCTAAGAAACTAAATATTGTCATCACCGATGGTCGAACCGTTGATATCCGGGAGATATTCCAACATTTCAAGACCCCCTACTTAAACCTCCTCGAAAGTTTACACCTAGAATTCCTTGCCTCTCGGAGGAGAGTCGACCCGGATAACGATATCAGTATCATCGTCTGGGACGGCCGGATCACCCTCACATCATCAAGTGACTTCATTCCCTCCCTAAAGATACCCATCGCAATGGGCAGAGTAGACTTATCCATCAACCACTGGACCGACAATGCCACCATCGATGACATACCCTGGATCTTTGGGCAGCTTTGCCGACATGCGCGGCCACTGGGTATGGGCTTCCACCTGCTAAAGGTGCAGGACTCGCCCTTCACCGACAAATGGTGCCGGCAGCGGCCCAGCTGCGCTCTCGACAACACCTTCCTTCGAGAGATCTGCCTAACCGGCATCAGCAGCGACGGCTTCCTACGCCTACTCCAGTGCGCCAGCATCGAGGTCTGGTGCGTCCAAAATCTACGGATCAAGTTCCTGCCCACCCATGACCGTGAGCTATGCTACTGGGACTACCGCATCTTCGACAAGACCACCTGGCCATTCAGGATCGAGAACACCGAGAGGGATATCTGGAGCGACTACGCGGACTTCCTAACATTCCCGAAACTATCACTGCGGCGACGCCTAGACGGGCGAATCCAGGAAGTCGAGAAGCAGCAGATGCAGGCGCCGTGCCAGATTGCCTCGCCGGTGGAGGTGGATCCCGTGGTTGGGTGGCCATGGCGCGCGGCTCCGGGGGAGGACGCGGATACCTATGTCGAGATCTTTACCGATGTCGACAAGTATGTGGGGAGAAGCTTGCGCTGGTCTGGCCTTAAGACGGTGGAGATTGAGGGTGAAATCAGCGATGAGGACATGGACGGGTTTCAGGAGCTGAATGCCCTGCAGGAGGAGCCGTTTTTGGAGGTGTTGGGGCCAATGTCGACGGGGAGGTCTTTAGGGCATATGACACGCCCGGATGCCCTGGAGGAGTCGGAGTATCTCCCACTACATTGGTGGGCTGTGCTTGGGTAGTGTACGGGGCGTTTATTTGCCGGCCCACTAATCGCTCAATTAATCAATCAGCAATCACTGAGCGGGGACGCAATCATGGATTATCACTCGCTCTGTGTTTCCGGTACAAAGTACGGCGATTGGCCATCAATATGTTGTGTAAGAAATGTAGAAGGTCATTTGTAAGATGCCTTATATACATAGTATATGTAGTTCTGTATGATGAAATGTAGCAGTAAAGTCGTAGTTGGGGAAATTCGGTGTTGGACGGTTGTATCATCACCTGTACATACAGAACGCTACATTACCGTCTTTTGGGGTAAAAATATAAGCCTCCAGTAACGATTTACTGCCAAATAAGCGTTAAATAAGGCCTTATGGACGAATAATGGTGGTATTGGCCTTAATTTGGGGTAAGGCTTTTTCTTGTGAAAGAGTCCTCCAAAAATAAGGCATATATACAGCTTATTTTACGTGTAAGCATTAGATTTAGGTGATTATTATCAAATAGCTTAAGTCTTTCTACCAGATACCCCTTATTCATCTCGTAAGAATTTTTTAAGGCTTTTCGGTAGACAAGGTTTATATAAGGCTTATATAAGGCTTAAAATTCGGATTATACTGGCATATATCACTTCCAGCACCGGATTGTCAGCTCTCCCATGGCTTAGTGGGTAGCATGAGGTATATGCTACCTGCATTTCATGGAACCATTTGGCTCAGCCTGGTATGGCTTACCAGGCTGAACCATTGTGCAGTAAGGATATGGTTGGGTACATGCGCATTGGATATGCAGAATTGGTAATCGGGTTTCCGTTGAATTCTATGGGTTTCTATTGTTATGAGTCATTGAGTATTTATCATCGCGGAATGTCCTTTAGTATAATAGAGGCTCATACCCTTCACTTATATTGTTTTCTTTCTCTTTCTTTCTTTACACAAGGTCTTCCTGTACTCTCACCATCAGCAAACCTACAGCCTTCGCCAGACGCCATAGGCGCTCAGGGCGCTCAGGGCGCTCGGTAGGTAAACTACCTCTCCAGAGATACGGCAAGTGCTCCTGGCGAGTTCTGGCATACGGTTGTCCGCCCCAGCGTACAGTAGTCCGCCCAACGCGCTCCGACACCTAATCCTAGCGCTCGGTGCAACCCGGATATCAGTCCGGTCGCCAGAGAACGCCAGTTGCTCGCTTGTATATCCTGACTGCTTCTGGAGCACTCCAGACTGCTCCAGCGGGCCCTGGGTTAGAATGATTGCATTCGCGGGAGCATTCGCGGGAGCATTCGCGTGAGCATCTTGTATGAAAGTACAAACCGAACCATTGAATCCCATGAAACCATTCTACCAAACTCCACAGCCTTTTTTCCCGACAAAACAGAAAGTAACCCATAAAAGAAAAACGGTTATATTTGCTCCTTTCTCTGCTCGTACCAGTCATACCCAAGCTTACCGCAGATAGCAATCAGCTTTGCCGAATGTTAGTGACAGATACGGTAGATTGTGCAGGACATTTAAACCATACCGGAATGAGCAGAACTCGACCACCAACAATCAGCATGCCCTCATTCTTTTTTTGAGCCTTATCATCGATTAGTAACTTCGCCTAAGCTCAAAATCTCGGAACGTACCCCGTGCAAATTTGTGAACTGCTTATCCATCTTGTCGCCCAGTTTTTTGATTTCGTTGCGGAGTTTGTCGATTTTGTTGTCGATTTCGTTGTTGAGTTTGTCGAACCCCTTATCCACCTTACTCTCCAACCTATTCAAGGATTCACCAAAAGCTCCGATAGCACCGTAGTATTTTACAATATCCTAATAGCTTTTAGTATAAGCTGTATAATGACCTATTGTCTACCGTTTTCGAATGAGGCTATACCTTTTCTACTGCTGAAAAACGGTTGATGTACTGCGTATTCTGGTCGGAAAACCTCTCCCATGTTACATAGCGTCCATGGTCCTCGGAAGATTTGTTGCCCGAGAACTGGGATGACTGTTCTTCGTCAAGTGCTTTTCTCTGATCAAACCAGTTAGTAGTGCTAATTTAGCATTATTGACCGATAACTTGCCTGAGTAGTATGGAATCTTCGGTGAAACCCCAGACGAAGGCGACTACTAGTAACGCCAAGGTTGCGTGCGAGCTTGAGACTAGACATTGTTTGACTACGGCTTGGGTCACGATATCAAGTTTGGTGGACTACGGCGTAAGGCTTGGTCGACAGCTCGCTGATGTGCCAGGAAAACGTTGTTGTAATGAAGATGGAGAAAAAGACCGATAGATGCTTGATGTGGGTCTATTTAAACGCCATGCGTTGCGAAGTGTTCTTGTCGTAAGCGCTAACCCCGTTGTGGTTGTCTCGCTGGTTTAAGGGACTTCCTCGGACGTCCAACGTAGTCCTGGTGGGCAGAGCCTCATGGTCAGTGGCACCTGTCCAGGTGGCACCGGTACAAGCGACACACGTAAATTACTTAGTAGCAAGGGGGCTACTTTGTCACTTTTCGCTGATGGACAGCTGGACAGACAGTAGGGGGGGAATCATAACCCCCTACTGTCCATAATCAAAATGGCGAGTCGCACAAAGTCACTCCGCCCGACCCTCGCTTCGCTCGTTAGTACTCCACCGGACCTATACTAAAGCAAACGCCAACCGGAAAACATGCAAAGTAGTGAAATACCAGTTGATCTCCATGATTCATTCTGCACCATTTGTGCCTTTAACTCCAATTGTAAGCTCCGCACTGGCATTTTCCTTCTTCAGGCCGCCGATTTTCTCCATGCTCTTAATCTCAAGGCGAGCTTGATTGAGCAAGAGCTCATTTTTTGTTGTCTTAAGAGCGTTCTCAATCATTGTAGTCATCCTCGTCTCGGATTGTTGCTGCATTTTGGCATCGTAATAGAATATCTTCAGGCCCACCTAGTAGATGTGTCAGCAGAATGAAGGTTTGAACACTTCATTAGACAATATACTCCGAATATACCAGTCCCCACAAGTATCCTGATCCAACTGTTCAATCCTTTAAACCCTTCATCGACCTTGGACTTCAATTCCTGCAGCTCCGTTTTGATATTGGTGATGCTCTAATAGCTACTTAGTATATTTCCAAGTGAATATGTTCCGAATACTTACGGCATCGACTTTGATGAATTTTCCTGCGATGGTATCATCACCTGGAATTCCATGCTTTGCTTCACCACCTTCGATAGTATTGCCCATTTCGTCGACTGAATTCGTCTGCTAAGCTGACACTTGAGCCTTGCCTTTGTAAAACTGAACGAGCGAACTTGCCCAGTAGTGGCCAATCGACGAAAGAGACCTCCAGTCCTTCTCAACATGGCGAATTAGCACCCGGTGCCCGGCAACGTCGCCCGATAAATATCCTTCCTTCCGGATGTCGTGGTCAGAGTCGTCGTGTTGTTTCTCTGCTCACGTAGTTGTACAGGTTTAAGTCTAAAACGACGATAGAAAGGTTGGTGTGGGTGTTTAAATACTCCATTGGTGCCAAGTAATTATCCTTGTCGCTCGCGGTCAGTGGCACCTGTCCAGGCTGTTCTATCCGATCCAGAAGTCATCCTATCCAACAGAACTGATGAATCAGGCGCCCTATCGGGCAGGAGACTGTTATATCGTATTTACTTTACAATAGCGCCCCGCTCATGAGAAAACGCTCCACCCGGAAGTCAGAGGACTCAAAGCTCAATTCACCTAGGCTCGTGACCAACACTATCAGAAATAGGTATCCAGGTCTGCCTTCTGGCGACATGCGGGGAGAAACATTTTATTCGTTTAGTGAGGCCAAGTTGAAATCCATTCATTATTTGACCGTAAGTTCAGGAAATTCCCTTTCCAGGTTGTGCTGTTTATCAAAATTGAAGAATGAAAACCCGCGGAAATCTTTGATAGACTCCACCATATCCCACGGTAGGATGAAATTTGTCATACGTGCGACCTCCCTTTTTCAGCTAGCTCCAACCTAGTGTAGTATTTATTAGAACACCTTGATTTGCTCTGTTCCGTAAAAAGCAAGATAATTCCCTCACTACGTGGTGCACGGTCGAGGTCGCAAGTTTGACATCTTTTCATCCTACCACGGGATAGTTTGACATCCAATATTAAGTGCCGCTGGTGAATGGGGTATGAATTCTCTGTTCGGCGGGGCGGCCCTTTGAGTGTCTTCCGATAAAACAGGTGCCTGCTGGATAGGGCACTCTTACGGCTCAGTCAGAACAACCCCCTACTGTCCATAATCCAAATGGCGGCACATTTCTGTACCGCGCTTACGCCCAAAATCCACTCGACCCATCTCACGCGCAAATGCTAATTACTATTTTCCACTGCGCTCAGCTGCTTTCGCGCCCGCCATGCTTAATATTCACTTCTACTCACTTTATCGCTTCGCTCCCGAGTAACCTTTCTTCTTGTATCGGGCTTCGCCCCCCCAGCTTGCGCTAGAGCCCCCCGCCTGTATTATAACAAAATCAATGTAAACCGAAACCCTTCAACCCGCAAATCGGTCGCGCAATTATTATACACACTGAAGCGAAAACCGCTTCCCGTACAACGCCCTCCAAGTGTCCAAGCAAACGCCATTATAAGTATGAAGGCGGACCACAATCCCAAGAAAACACCTCGGATAGTGTGGAAGCGATCACCACCATCGCCTCTTAGCCTCCATCCTGCTCTCCATTTTGTGCAGTTCTAGCACGATATCGCTTTTCAGTGCGCTCATTTCGCTCCTTAACTCGCCCCTTACCAATTTCACTTCACCCTTGACCATGGACTTCATCTCTTGCTTCATATTTTCGTCCAAGTATGCGAGCTTCACCAGAATCTGACAGATATGTCAATGTAAGAAAACCACACAAAATTCACTGGAAAAACGTACTGTTCCCACAAATAAGCCAAGGCCCACCTTCATCCAACCATCTATCCTTTTGAATCCATCATCGACTTTTGTAGACAGATGTTGAACGGTCACCGAGAGACAGGCTACATCCTAGCCAACTATCAGATTCTTGCCGATGAGAGATATGGATGCGTGTTCTTACTCTCTCGAGGTTATCAAGTCTAGTACCATCAGTAGTTCTGCCCACAGAGCCTTTCTCCGCGCCAAAAGGCTCAGCTCCCTGTCCGTCGGTCTCCTCTTGCGAGCTATCACAGACAGCCTAGTTAGTATACTTAACTCTACACAGTTAACAATCAAAACTGACCTGGTAGTATAGATTCTGTACGGAGCCAACCGTTTAAACCGAAACCGATGAGCACCCATCACCCCGAATCGACTACCACTAAACTGGCAATTGATCGGAGCACATCTAGTAGCAACGATTCTCCCAGATCTAACAATGTTGGTGGTAGGCATCTTGAAAGATCGATCTAGCTCGGTGTTCGTGAGCTTATGGATGCTCGTTGTTCATTGGGCGACTTCCCGTGGAGGTTTGGAAGGCGTTTAGAAAACATATTTTTGGAAGTAGGTGCGAACACCTTCCCATAGCGACCATACTTTCCAGATTTCTAAGTGTTCTTTTTAGTGCTAGTGGCTGTTGCATCCGGTAGTGCGGTGATGGTGGTCGCGCGGGTTGCAACTGTGTTTTCCAAATCATGTCGCGGTTCACCACCTTTATGTTGCGGTTCACGCAGCGAACACCTGTTCATCAACCATCACCCGTCTATCACGGCCCGACAGCCCCCACCTCGCTTACCAGCAAGGCAGCTTCAGAATCGCGTTGTTAGGTGAAGGATCGGTGTGGCTTCGGTTTTGTTTACTATGTTTGGATTACAGACGGAATTGGTTGTAAGGCCTAGGCTTGTTCTGTTTTGTTATGCGTAAAGATGTTTCGGATTTCGGATTAGGTTTCTGTTTTGTTCTTTGGGTTTCTTTTTGGATTTGAGTTATATGGATTAACGTATTTTACCGGGAAGCCGCCCATGACCGGGTAACCGCCCGCAAGCGGTCCGGATCGATCCCTCAACGAAGGTCTCGAGGAATATCAATTGGCAACTCCAAATCCCATATATAGTTAAAATTTAGTAAGTTGTTAATATAAATATATTTCTATATACTCATGGAACCTTTTCTGACCCTATTTGACCTTCTAGTGCCAATTTTAGGAGCTAAATCCGGAAAATCCTCAATATTAACCCACTGTTCTTCATGACCTGCTACACCTTCCCCCACACCTGACTGCTTATGAGAGGTCTCCTCTATAGTATATACAGTAAGCTCATTGCATATTTGAACCCTTTTGCCCTTGTGCTGCTACTTTTTCGGAATCTCTTCCTTCTTGATATTCTTTTTGATTTCCCTAGCTAATGATTTTGCTGCCTTTGAATTATCAGCAGTCTCTCTAGCCTCTTTGAGGCGCGCTACCTCATCAGTAGTAATTACTCTAGCTTTGCTAAGCTGTTTCCTATCATTAGTGGCCACTTGGGTTGACCTTTTAGCTACAGATTTCCGGAATTGAGAATTAATATGGTCTCCTATATCTTTTTCTGTTAGAGAGATCTGCAGTCCCTTATCCAATTGCAGTATCAGTTCCCTCAGCTTTTTAGCACTGTCTGAGCTTCCCTTTACAAGTGCTAACGCTTCCCTAGAGGCATTTCTGGCCATGCAGGTGGTTCGAGGTGTGGTGGGGCCGGTAACAGGAAATCCGCCTTTTTTGCACTTTTGAGGTGATGCGACAGGATGCAGGACCCTGTGTGGGTTGAAGGGCACAATTCCAGCTTTATCCCAAGCCGACATGACATTGTGATGAGTATAGGTCCGCCTCCGGGCTTCAAATAAAAATCTGATCAACGTTCAAGTTAATGCTAATACTTTTGATAGATCTATTTGTACCCTGGCCCATACCTAAGAAATACACCTTTATTAATTCCTGTGTCTCCACCTGATTCCTCCATATTCTCGTCTAGAACATTGCTGTAGTACTTCTGCAAAGGACCAAACAACCCCATGTCAAGGGGTTGAAGGAGATGGGTCGAATGTAGTGGTAGACAGAATGATATTATACGATGATTTAGACAATAATCAAAGAACTCCCAGGTCGTATGTGATACATGACCATCCAAAATCAAAAGCCTTCACCTTTCACCGTCACTAGGCTGATATCAGTAGAATTCTATATGGCTATATGAATTTCAGATACTTACGTTGTTGATGTGTAGTGATCGAAGTTGTTTATCAACCAATCTATTCCCAATTTGGAATCCGTCCAACCCTTTAGAGAGTATGCAAAAGTGGCAACATCTTGTGTCTTTACGCCCGCATACCAGCCTTTATAGTGCACGGTCCCTTGATTAATAATCATTGGTAGTATTACTATACCAACTGCGGAGATGGCTTCGATGACGGTGACCCAGGTTCGGTTCCCGGAATTAGTTAGCCTAGGATTTTTCCGACCTACTTTGCATATAACCTTCACTTTGGCTGCGTGTCCCATCATAAAGCCTTTCTCGTCCATCTTGTATGTGTCTTTGGGTAGTACGTCGTAGAGCGCAATCACCTGTTTTAACTGCATAGGTCAATATATAGTATAGAGGGGTGCAGGGGCGCATATGCGGGTTATTACCTTCCTGTAGTAGTCTTTTATTAGCTTTTGATTATCGGTCACCGCCCTTTGTCGATCTAGTCTAGCACTGAATTTAGACGATATTTGTGGGTTGCGGCTCAGAAATCGCTACAGCCAATGTTTTCCAAGGGTTCTTCCGAGTTCTCGCTTCTTGACTAAGTTGGCGGCCATTTCTTTAACCAATGAGAGCCTCAAAGGGAACCCCCAAACATCCATCCGTTCACACCATTTTACAATTGTAGCTTCCTCATATTGACTGAGTAACTGCTGTGACCGGTGTGCCTCTTTTCTGGATTTTGCCCCGTTGAGTCTATCCCTCAGAGTTGACCAAGGAATACTAAAGGTCTCGGCAGATAACCGAAGAGAGGGTTTTTCTGATTCATTATAGTGGACAATTGCGTCCTGAATCAACTTCTCCCTCTCCTCCAACCGTTTTCCTTTCAGTCGGGGCACTTGAACTGGTCGTGGTTGGCCTTCCTAGTGGTTTGGTTTGCCCTCATAGAAGTTGGTTTGCCCTCGCACCCATCCAACAAAACTGGGCGGTTACCCTATCACGGGCGGTTACACAGTAAAATACGTTAGTCGTTAGAATTTTCTTAGGGTTTATATAGTAAGCTCGCCCTCCGCTCTTGTTGTTTTCTTTCCTTCTGCTTTAAGCAACATCTTATTTTATTCCTGCACCTGTTAGAACAATACTATTGTTTCTCCTTGTTTGGGACTCGTCTGTTATTTCCGAACGTACTGGTCCAGCCCGATCCACGGTTGAGTGAGACCATCTCGAGCTCCATGTCCTAGTTCTCCCCCAACCGTGTCCAACTAGAACTTGAACGTATCCTGAATCGATCCTTGCCCCCGCCCCGCCCCGTTAGACCGTCCAGCAACCCTCATTCATCAACCATCACCCGTCTACCAATACCTGTTGATTGTTGGAATTGTGTTCCGACCTCAGGAGCAAAGTCTAATACTCATATGAGTATCAGTATATATGTCAATGTGAAGTCCTATATGGACTGTTCCAGGCACAATATTGTCGTAAAAATATAGGTTGAAATGCCCCCTGTATTATAGTTAAGCAAGTCAATGAGAAAGTCACAGTCTTCCGCATTTATTTTTATTTATTCTTCACTACTATTTATCTTCAACAAGTTATGAGCTCGGGTAGCTCTGATTTTCTATCGAAATCATTCTTTATTTCTCCTCACTACGACAGCTTACGTTACGTCACTACAATGGTACCCATCAACTCAGACTAATATTGACGATGACAACCAATCCCCTCCTCAACCAGTCAGAAGTACGGCAGCCTAAACATACCAAAAGGCAAATATAATTTTGCGAGGTGTAGGTCAGGGTAGAGGTGGTTGCTATGACAACACCACCACTGCCAACCTGCCACTCCATCAACCCCGCCATCAAAGTTTCATTCCTGATATGAAATCTCCATCACACAATCCGACCCTGTACATCACCCAATCAAGCTGTCAATAAAGTGATGATCCACCCTACCTATCCTAATAATAAATATATTGCTGACTGATTGACGTAGGATTTCATCAGGTTTCCTGACTTTGAGTTATACCTCCAGCTGTCAGGAGATCTGTGACTGGCTTGTGAAAATCAGCAAAAAATACTCTGAGTGGTACATCAATCCCAAAATCATCTCCTACACCGATTCCACTCACAAAGTCAATGAATTGAAGAAAATCTGGAATGGTTCCTTGCCAGAAGGGTATAAGGAATTGTTCTTGGATGATTGAAGTCTTCCTGATACGCTTGGAGCTGTTGCAAAGCTCCTCAAGCTGGAAGGATCTTTTTTCCTTTTCTGTGGCCCAATGTGGAAAAATGAACAAGTCAAAGCCAAACATATCGCCTATTACACCTACGTACTTCTCTAGAAGAATCAAATACTTGCCCTTTCATATCCAGGCTGCGAGTATGAGTATCAAGATATGGTGAATGGAGTGGCTAGTAAGTTAACGGACTACAGAAATCTGTTATAGTTTAAGTCTGGCTACTACCTTCTTCAGAATGGTACGCAAATGCTACAAAATCGAAAAATGCTACTATGGAAAAGTTACCAACACTATGATCTATGATGATATCAATTGCAACAAAATGTCTCAGGTTTTTATCATAGACTACTTGGAGAATGGAAGGGATTTGGATATCAATTGGGAAAAGGCTGGGTTTGTGGAATTGATATCTTAGAATTAGAATGATTTTTGTGCACTTAACAGAATGGATATTGTTAAGTCGTAGTCAGGCATAGCTAGGAATTAAATATGTGTTGCATTTACTATTAAGGAGTGTACTGCATATCCCAGAATCCATTTCTGTGTCCATATTGTGTGTACTACTTGCGGGTAAGCCCAACTGTAACTGTTTACAGCCACGTAGGACCACTATTGAAGATGCAGTCTGGCATAGTTAGAAATTATATATATGCGCCATTCACTATTAGGCAGTTTACTGCAAATCTCAGGATATATTTCTGTGCCTAAATAGTGTGTACTACTCACGGATAAGCTCAACTGATACGATGTACAGTATGATAATACTCATACCGGATTTCAAGTATTGAAGATGCAGCCTGATATTGCTAGAAATTAAAAATATAGTACAACTACTAATAGGAAGTCTATTGCATGTTTTCGAATCTATTTCCACGTCCACATTATTGGTATTACTCGAGGCTGAGCTCAACCGATACTGAGTACAGTATAGCAATAACCAAACCGGATATCATGTATAGGAGATGCAGTCTGACGCAGATAGAAATAAACTACATGTTAGACTTCACCTTATAGAGTCATTCACTAGATTCAGAGTGCGTTTTATAAGATTTATTCATTATCACTATCCCCTTCTAGTATAATATCTCCAATAGGATGGTCCTGATTGGGGCCCTCCCTCTCAAGCCATTTAAATTCACCAACTGGTGCCTTCTCAAGCCCTGAAAGTGGAAGATAATTATTTCGAATATTTATTTTAATACCCTCCCAAAGTATACTAGTTATAGTAAGTGGATGAAATTTTGAGGTAAAGGGAAATACATACAGGTATGTCTCCACATCAGTTTCTAACTCATCAATCTCTCTACCCTCGAGTGTTATCGGGAGTACAAAATTATTATTCGTTAGATAGTCCTGACAACAATTCAAGTTTGTTCTGAGAGTACAAACGTTTAATCTATTATATTTATCAATATATATTAATACAAGGAATAGGAGCAATAATACCGTAATTCTGTTTCACCTCTTTCAGGCTAGTCAAAAACTGCTTATCAGGTACCTTCCCATAATTTTTGACTGAAGGATTATTGAGATTAGAATGAAGGTAATTCATAATAGGTTCGCCGGGTATGACATGTGGACGGTCTTCTGTAACCGGATTCTATGAATGTTCCATATGTGTGCGAAATGGTATATATGTTCATGCAAAATAGGAAGATATATATTTGATATTGCAATCTTATCTGGAAGACTATCGATATCTAGATTGTATTCATCTTTTAACCTGGAGAACAATGTCTTGAATGAGTGGAATTTAGCATCGATTTAAGTAAAATGTAAGTGGTGTCACTATACCTTCCATATTTCCGACTGTCCTCTAGTCATTATCTCCTACCACGCTTCAATCATCTGATTTCTCATAGACGTACTATATAAGTGCACCTCTTTAAAAGGTAGATTCTCATCAACTATTTCAATTTCTGCAAATTGCCAATAAGCATTCGCAACCAAAGGGGTTTCTGTTCCATGATCGGAACGTAAAAATTTCGGTCTGATTCCTCCAATTTCCAGTGTACTAATATATTGGGAGAGAATTCCGACAGCGGTAGTGGCCGAAATTCACACATATATCCATACAATATATCTCGAATATGCATCAATAGCCGCATATATCTCAATCCCGTAGATTTTGAATTTGAGATGTCTATCAATTGACCAAACCCAGTTAGGACCGGGGACACGATACTGTCATTTGTGAATTCTTTGCTCATGTGTTCTCTCCATAACGCCGACCAGATCTAACTCCTTCATGATCGAGAATATAGGATCTCTCATAAAAGGCATTGTTTTCGACCTCATATGTCTGTATATATACTCTCTACCATACTGTGCTGGTAATCCGGTCATTAACTCTCGACGAATAGCAGTTCTAAGAGCTTCATTAGAATTGTGCATTGTTTTTCTAACTGTTATCGACCTAGGATATTCCAGCTTCAATCTCAGTCTCTGCAGTTGGCGGCGTACGATAATATAACCTATGTAAGATTAGAATTGATATAAATAAGAGATCAGGAAATTTAAACCTTCTGAGCGCAGAATGAAAAGAATTTCTTCATCATCTAAATCCATATGTGTAATACAGCCAATTATCCTTAAACATAAGTCATAATTGTCTTCGGTTTTGCAGTTCTTTCGTATATCCCAATCCTGCAATTTGGACTTCAACGAATGCTCACTGATTACTGTGTCAGCTGGAATTTTAAGACATTGTGTTAATGTTATGAACCTCACGTAAAAATCAAGTTCTTCACCTAAATAATTGACGATTTGCTTAGCAGTGAAGTTGTTTTCGATATAGAATTGTGTGATAATATCTCTATAAAGATCGAACGGTTTTTTTGGTTTACCTATATCATTGAAGAATACTCCAAATCAATGAAGCAGAAAAAAGATGAAAAACGAGTGAGTGATTATGTCTGATGCGGGGTTTTGGTTAATTAAATAAATCAAGCTTAGCGTTTCCTTTTACTTGTGAAAATTGTCATTGCACGCTAAAAATTACCTAATGGAAACCAGAGAGTTAATTGGGTTTAGAAACACAAAGTATAGTCGCGGAATAGCTCAACAATATCTATTAAATTCCAAAATCGAAGCTCATACGGGTACGGCTGCATCCAAAATTGATATCTCAATATTAATCTCGCAAGTTTCTATACACTTGTATCCGAAATCCACTACCACCAACCATATAGTAGCAAAAATCCTCTTTCAGAAATACAATCAGGTTAAACTAGTACCACCATGAACCGTAGGATGATATATGATATTGATCTCAAGATTACCTTACTGCATCGATGATAGTGATCCTGCACTTGAAGTAGGAGTACATTATCAACTTGGACACTCCCCCCCCCTATATCGCAGGGAACGCCAAATTCGTAGAAATGGAATCGGATTGGAGCATTACCATTATCGTTGATAGAGTATTGTACAATATTGATATCAAGTTCTCCTTATTGTGTCGACAATAAATGACCTGTGCCTGGGATAGGAGTACTTTACTAACTGGACCCTATTCGATCCTATAACGCGGGGTACGCCAGTATCTTAAAAATGTAATGGGATTGCTGTATAGCTATTGTAGTGGAAATGATAACTTATAATGTACATATCAAGATGTCATTACTGCTTCGACGATAGTTATCTTGCAACGGGCATAGAGGCCCCTTACATACTGACCACCCCCTAACCCTATATAGCGGGACACGATAATATCTTAGAAATTTAGTCAGATTATTGTAATATCGCTCTCATACATACCTTAAGTTATGGTATTAATATCAAAACATTATCACTGCGTCGACAATAGTTGTTCTGTGGCAGGGTAGGGTCCCTTACATACTGGCCACTCCTTAACCTTATATAGCGGGACACGATAATATCTTAGAAATGGAATCAGATTATAGTTGTATCATTATCACACTTACGGTAGGCTACATGATCAATATTATCACATTATCACTGCTTCGACAATAGTTATTCTGGTGGAAGTAGGTTTAGCCACACATGTCAATCCCCACATGTCAGTCACCTATGTCACTTACCCTGTGTACAACCGTTCACTAGAAATCTAATCTGATTGCAGAAAAATCATTACAAGGCCAGATTTGATTTACGTTATTAATATCATTACTTTGATACTATGTCGGCGATAGTTGTTCCCCACTATAGTAGATATCATCCTTATCTCCGCTATCCCTCTTTACTTGTATTGCGGCACACAACCACATATCAGAAGTAGAATCGGATGACAGAAATATAATTCTCATAAACGATATAATTTTTATCATTAATATCAGAGCTACGGTCCTGCATCGAAAATACTGAAACTTGGAAATTGAAAAATAATTGGACATAACCTATTCATCCAATACAGCTTCTGTATCTACCGGTTCACATAAATATTCTTTTGGGGCTTTTGTGGTAGTAAATAGTTGTCTATCTTTGACTCATTATCGGAATGAACTACAAATTCTGTCAATGAATTTGTGGCTTCCCCTATTGTATCAGGAATTGTTTCTTTCTTCACCGCTGGGCTACCTTCGTCTCCTGATACTTTTTTAAGCTCCTTGTTCACTTGACCCAAAAGAGTTGAGTCAGTCTTTTTGTTTAGGGAAATACCAATGCTAAGCAATAGTTCTGTAACTTTTAAATGGTTTAATATTGCAGACCGGATTCCACTTGCTTAATGGTTGATGATCATACTAAGTCGAGGCAGAACCGTCTCCTATCTATACATCTTGGAACCTATGCCAAGGCCCGCTTTCTAGGACTAATACCATTACAATAATAGAATAACACAATCAACCTGAAAATAATCCCAATAGAAAAGCGTCTCCGCATAGTCACGTTCTCCATTCTAATCCCGACACGTAACCTTGAACCTTTCAACTGCCAGTAACCGAGCTGTATCATACTATCGTTCTAGACCTACTTTCCGAAGTAGAACAGCCTGTAGCTGTAAGCTCCACTTCTATTCCTTTCCGGGTGAGTCACCCTGATAGTAATCGTGCCATCACAATAGCCTAATACTGGTGTAGTCGCATCACGTGCTTCCCCACTAAATCAGCAAGCTCACGTATTACCCAGCGCGTAGCACCTTTATCCTGTTGGGCGTTCCGCACCCCGAGTGCCTACCGCGTATGGCACCGCCAGTGTACATTGCTCGCGCCCGGCCCCGCCGCGGGAGTGCTAAACATTCCGGCACCGCGAGTAGATATATCTCACGTCTGGAGGGCACTCGTCAACGCTCTACTCACCTGGGCCGTCATGAGATTACCTCCCCCTCCGGAAATTCTAGGATGGATTGACCCCGCCCACAGCACCCATGGAACTTTTGCTTCTTTTGATTACGTCAGTACTACCACGAGAGCACTTCCTAATGCTCTCACAGTTTTCTTGAATGCTCTCACGGCATGACGAATGCTCTCACAGCATGGCGAGCTTTCCAACGGTACCATGAATGCTCCCGCGAATGGTCACGTGAATGTTAATGCCGATGCTCCCGCGAATGCTCACGCGGATGCTCATGCAAGTGCTCCCGTGAGTGCTCCCAGAGCACTCATCAATGCTCATAGAGATGAGGCAACCCTCACTTTGCCCCCTTAGTATTGATACGCTGTCATCAAAGGATAGAAAGGCATCAGTCTCTCAAATGATATCTAACGTGGGTATCCTCAACGCCGCTGTACGGTCAGTCGCGGGATACTGATACGAGCACTGTCCTGTATACTGGTGACGACTAGCCAACATTTGATGGAGGTGTATGTTTCTGTCGATTCATGAAAGGCATAATTAGCCTTTAGGTCGAAGACATAGTACGGCTCGTCTGAAAAGCTCAATGTCCATGTGTAAACAGCAAACATGGACTGGCATTGCCCTCCTAGAGCGAGCTTGCTAAATAACCAGACTCAGATACTGAACGGCGGAAACTTTACCTCCTTCTTCCAATCCGCATGAATAGCAGAACGATGCGAATTTTGAATTAGAGAGTCCAATTGGGTCTAACGTTCGTAGAGCACTTACGAATGCACTCACGGCTTTGCAAGTATTCAACTAAATTCATTCCATGTACGCAAGTCTTTCCTAGTATTTACCAACCAATTCCCAGTCTCCACCTCAAACAAAAATGCAATTCCCAATATACCCCGAGTAATCACGACCCACATCCTATTCCTCCTCCTACAAACCTTCAGGAGCTCATTTGAGCTATCAGCAACACCAGGATCCTTTGCCTCAGGTAGCTCCACTATACATAGTCTATGTGCTCGACCCCCACTATTCACCAGCTTAAACAAAGCCTTCACATGTCCTGGTAAGTGTCTCTCCTTACTCCTCTGAGGGCGCTACCGATACCCATACCCAATCGTTTCTTATTGTCCCTTTCCTAAAAGCCGCGTTTCTCGTACATCTAATATTGTGAACCACGTACAGTTCAAGTCTTTGGAAGATTGGTATCGGAATCAGCAAACATGTGAACATCTCTACCCGGTGATCTAAAATGCTCTCAGAGCTTCCGGCAAAGCTTTGAGAGCATCCCGCATCCTCTGCATTCTCCTTTATCATGCGATATAACGTGGTATGGCTTATTTGCAGTCCATCCACAATATTGAAAAGTCCTTCCCATTCCGTGAAGAGGTTGTAAAGACGCCTTGGAGGCAACCCTCCTTCTACTATGGATCATTCATTTGGAGGTTTTTTCCAGTCTTCGATTTTAAAAATCTCAAGTTACTCCTTCAAGTTATCTCGATGGCTCCAAAGGATGTGATCAGTGCTATCAGAACCTCCAGCAATGTCTTTCAGATTCAGTATTCGAATCTCTAATGCCAACAGCCACCCCCCATAGTCCAGTACCTGCGTTGCAGCATCGATCTTGTTGGATACTCCGTATGCCTCTTTTATCTGACGTACATGGGTGAGTTCGCTGATGTCGGTGGAGTACTGGGGAATGCTCCTAAAGTGCTCGATATGTTCCCGATAGTGCGATAACATGTGCAATTTGATGAAGTGGAAGTGAGACCTTTCTCGTATCTCGCGGATCTCCTCTAAGCCTCGCTGAGCACTCTGGGAGCCTGAGGCGTTTAAGGCTTTTGTCCGATTTTTCGCATCCCCAATCATCCTCTTGTATACCTGGAATTCTAAAAAGATATCCTTGTGCTTATAGAAATCGTCGAGATAGCTCTCCATATAATTCAGTGTGCTTGTGGGATGAGTCCCATACTGCGCCATTAAGTGGAAGTCTATTAAGCTTCGTACACATTTCAATGTCTTTGCGAAGTCGCCTCTGACAGCCATTCCTGGGTTTCTCAAAGCAGCCGGGAGTGCTTCAAGAACGACCCACCCCAGATTTCCAATCTCCTTCCCTTACAATTGGGTTATGGCACGATATGCCTTGATTGGTACTGCCAGTCCAGGGTAAAGCGCAATCGAGGCCCAAGCCTTGTCAAATTCCTCCAATCGATTGTGCTTCTTTAAGAAAGCCTGAACCCACTCCATCATGTGCTTCAACATCCGTAGTTAGATATTGTGCAGAATGTCCAATTTGATGAGATTGTCTGGATTAACTCTCGGCATACCCCAGAAGGCATTGAAGAGTGTCTTCACTGATCTTGCGACAAGGTATTCCACCGGTGCAAGGTTTCCCGGGTTCTTCCTGAATAGCTTTACCCGCTCCCAATGATCCTCGTGATTGCGCGTAGGGCTCTGGCGAGTGCTCTCAAGACTGTGGAATTCCACCTCACATCTTGGACAAGAACTAGTACTAATATTTTGTAAGTTTGCATGCTCAAGTTGATCAACGATCCAACCCGACAACACCGGAAAGTATAGACGTTCGTACACATCGGTGCATACGATTAGCTCTCCTTCCTGAGAGCACTCTCAAATGCTCTGAAAGATCTCCCCAAGGGCGCGATACAGCGCCATTTGAGTCTGATGTCGTAAAGCGGAATTAGCGAGTGAGTTATTCCCGAGCTTAGGTGGAACTGGCAGTAGCCCTAGGAGAATTAACGAATGCCCGGTGGGCTTGCTCCGGACCGATGACTTCATGTTCTCTATGGTAAAATGGATTGACCAGGCTTTCTTGTCCCCACTAAAATTTGTCAAATGTGTGCCATGTGACGCGCATATAATTGGTACCACAGTCGACCCCTCCAATAAGGTATTCTGTCCAGAAAGCATTAGCAACTGCTCATAGAGCACTTGTGAGGCTTACTGGACCTGCGTCTCCCACCATGAATCACCTGTATGCATTTCCCCGTACATTCTTTCGCTAGATTCATTATGCTCTGCCACTGGCGCGTACACCAATGACTCCCCAAAGGCCCGTTGGCATAGAAGATGTCGCACAATTACCATTGGATACCGGTAATAGTAAGGGATTTTCTCTCCCCCAATATCCACCTCCGAATGATGCCAGCTCGCTTTTTCCAATATGTCATTCATTTCCTTCAACCTCTTTATAAAACCTCGCCCAGTCCTGTAGAATCATTCTCCACTGCTTGACGGAGCGTGTAGAAAGAAACTGTCGATATTTCCTTGTGAGGCCTTCGACAGTATGAAATAACTTGACATTCTAAACTCGTATGCTGAGTTGAATGGGTACCACGGGTATCAGAGATTTTGTGAGCATTCCTTGTAGTCCTCTGAGCGGTTGAGACGCTCCCCAGCACCCTCGTAAATTGTTGTCACTGCATAATGCCTATTTGCATTTCCATCTGCCTATTCCATTATAAAATATGATTCAGATTCCAGATACGAATGATTATCGGGATATTGGTCATGATAATTGATACTGTTACTCTCCGAACTATTTGAGTCGTCATGAGGATCTGAATAGGAATCATGAATGCCTTCCGGGCTGTCGTGAGTGTCATCGGGTATCTCTTGATCGCGCTCCAGGAGTAAAAACTGGTTTCCTAGCCATTCATCTGCTTCAAATGAATGTGTAGTCCGAAGATGTTTATCGAGGTTCGCGGAGGAGCTGTACCGCTTACTGCAAAAAGGGCAAGACGATTTCATTGAAGTCTCACGATGCTACCAAAGCACTCCCGAGTGCTCTGAAAATTTGTTTTCTGCCAAGGCCGAGGAAGCTCTTTCCTGCAGGTGCTGCTGCAGAGTGCTCGAATGATTTGATTTCTCAGCCAATGAGGGTCTTACTTGCACCCCGTCGGCAATGCTGACTTTCAGTACGAGTCTGATGTCATACATCAACCCAATACAAATACAAACATCAACACGAAGAAATACCCACTACCCCAATCAGGTGGCCAATTATGCTAGATTCTATTGCCCTGAGCATCTGCACTCTCTCCCTGAGCACTCGCAGAGTCTCTTGAGATCGAGACAGTGTTCTCAGCGCCAAACTCAACACTAATATCGACTACGAGCTCAAAGAATACATTCTCTCCAAATCATCTTCCTAGAAGACAGAGCACCAACACCAAGAAGAACACAAACACCAACCCCAACACCAGAATGTTATCGATGTCACCATTGGTACCGTCCGAGCATCCCCAAGTGCGCCTGGAGCATTTAGATCATCAATGTCATATATTGAAGCAAACATTGAGTACAAGCACCCTCGAGTACTTCTAGAGCATTCGTGGGTGCTCTCGGAAGCGTGGTTAGGTCAGGAAAAAACCAGATCGTACTCGGTATAAGAGCACCACTCCCTTCCTTCAAGTTCGTGAGAAGTTCCTAACCACCTTCAAGTTCTCCTCTACCTATCACTTCAAGTTCTCCATTGCTTTCAACATTACCTGTTGAAATGTTATCCTTCAAGTTCCTCCATTTTCAAGTGATTCAACCTTTGCAATCTATATAAATAAGATGGTATTTCTCTCTCCTAATCCAATTAATTTCAGATCCATACTCACCAAAGTGATATATTAACATTATCAGACTCCAAACACCGCTCAGGGCACTCCTGGTAGCTCCAGGAACACAAATCAACTTCCCAATAAGTAGCACTTGCGTGACATAGACTAAGACGATAACGAAAAGACCCACCGAAAAACCAAGAAACACAAATCGTCCGAAAAATATAAGAAACACCGAAGTTCCTCAGGTCGCAAATTGTCCCGCAAAACTGTCCAGCCTATCCTGGAGGAGATACCAGAAACACCCTCGAAGCAGTCGCCAGTGCTTTCCGGGCTCACACCGATCAAGAAGAGCTGAAAACAAAACCCCGTACCTCCACCAATCCGGACTGAACCCTGGACTCCGCCAAATACTAACCTAGCTCCATCGGATACTGAAGGGATCTTCCCGAGTAACTGGGGAGCAAACATAACTTATTCCGACGATCAAGACCCAGCAACGGGTCCAGCAACAGGCCCACTAGCAGCAGTCTCTACTGCTTCCTCAGCACGCATCAGTGCTTCACCAGAACCCTTGTACGGACGACTGTACTTAAGGTTATTGCTACCCCACCACCACCCGCTAGTGCTCCAAGAAAGAACATTGCCCGGAAGATCATAGTCCCAGGTCAAGTTCTCACTCGGTCCAAGTCTAGTGCAGTATGCTCAATAGGCCCAGCAGCAACAGGCCCAGCAACAGTCCCAGCAGCAACAGGCCCAGCAACAGGCCCAGCAGGCTCTACTACTCCCTCAACACTCGCCAGTGCTCCACCAAAGGCTCTTGCACCAGAGAGCCCTATATTCAAGCCCCGATGCCCCTCTCGGTTATTTTCTAGTGCAAGCCCGTCCGAACTAATAGACCACCCCTCACCAGTTCGACAGAGATGAATTAGACCTGAGCAATCGCCGATTGTCCAAGAGACATCCCCGATTGTCCAAGAAACATCCCCGAGTTTTCAAGAGATATCTTCGAGCTCGAGGGCATTTAAGATATCTCAAGCGACCAAAGCGAAGATGACTTTAGATGCACTCAACCTACCTAAAGTGTACACCAGCATCCGCCACGGCCTAAAGGCGGAAATGCAAAATGTAGGTTGGGTCAATAAAAACACCCCCGGATTGGCTGCATTTAATGCCCTGTGCCTTTACTTAATGAACTTGCCCTCCCTCAATGTGTTTCTACCAATTTGAATTGGGGGTGACTCTGATGCCCGTAGAGCACTAGCGAGTGCTCTACAGTGGCTCATCGCGGATGTTGGTAAGAATGATAAGTTATCAATGGGACAGGGAGACCGTCAGTTCAAAGAGGCTGCCGGTGATAGTGATGATTGTAACGGGGACTATGGGCGTAGGAACTATGAAGCCAAGGAATACAACCGAGGCGAAGACGTGAACGTAGGAGGTTCGTGGGCTATGGACTATGGGGCCGAGGTATGCTACCAAGGCGGGATCGTGGACTATGGACTATGGGGCCGAAGGGTAGACCTAAGGCAAGAACGGAGACTGTGGACTATGGATGGTTGTTCCTGGTCTAGTATACCGGGTAAACCCTATGACGTAGCGCGAACCAAATAGTATTCGTAACTGTGAAGTACAGAGGTTGCATAAAGAGAAAAGAGAAAGAAAGAGAAACAAGAAATCACAAGACAACGCCCCCCTTATATATCCATACCCTATCCCAATGCTGACTCATACCCTCGCATAACAGAAACAGAAAAAACACAATAGAAACCCGCTTCACTAAACCCAACCACACTGCATATTCCTTCTCCCTTATACCCAAACAACTCACATAGCCAACCCGTCTAGCTGCCGTTACAGACCACTCCCCCCTCTAAGGCCTACCTCCTGGTAGGCTTAGGCTTCCGTGGATATCGTTTATGAAATCGTTTGACAATATCGGACGAATGTTCAACATCCGACAATGGCTGCCACGAAGCTTCATTATAACCGGCATACTTAACCAAGTATTCAAATCTTCCCCGACGATCCCTGGAATCCAAAATATCCTCGACTTCCCACTCCTCCTGTCCTTCAACTTCGACTGGCGGTGGTGGTAACTGTTGTTGTCCTGGTAAGGGATCGTTTGCTGCAGACGACAATAAAGAGACATGGAATACGGAATGAACTTTCATAGACCGGGGAAGTTCTAGCTCGTAGGCATAGGGATTAACGATTCGCTTAATGACATACGGCCCAATACGCTTCCAATCGAGTTTCTTCGAGGGTCGTCTGGTGAGGACATGGCGGGTCGATAGAAAAACTTTATCTCCCACACGATAATGAGGGGCGGGAGTCCGACTGGTATTGGCCGATTCTTCTTGAATCCTTTGTGCTCGGAACAACTCATCTCGTAGAAAATCTAATACCTCCTTCATCTCCCGTGCGATACCATTAGCCTGATCCTCTGCTGTCGTCCTACCATGTTCCAAAGGACCGAACGTCATTCTTGGATTTCGTCCTGAATTGGCAAAGAAAGGAGATATCTTTGTTGTTTCCGAAGCGTGATTGTTGGTCGCAAATTCAGCCATTGGTAACCATCGAGTCCAGTCATCTTGTTGATAGGAAACATAACTCCGAAGGTACTGTTCCATCACGGCATTAATCCTTTCCGTCTGTCCATCCGTCTGAGGGTGGAACGCAGTAGAAAACTTTGGTGATATTTCCAGACGGTCGCAAAGAGACCTCCAGAATTCCGCAACGAATTGTGTCCCTCAATCGGATACCATAGTGTCGGGTAACCCATGTAATTTCCAAACATTTTCGATATACAGCCTCGCTACTTCCCTCGAGTCTGCCTCCTTAGTCGTTGGTATTAGATGTCGCATTTTGGTTAGTCTATCTACCACAACTAGAATCGCATTATACCCATTGCTTTCGGGGAGATCGGTGACAAAATCCATTGACACATCCGTCCACGGTCCATCAGGTATTGGCATGGGACGGAGTACTCCATAAGGCGCATTACGTAGTGCCTTACTACAGGCACACACATTGCAATTCCGAACATACTGGTCGACATACTTTCGCATTTGTGGCCAGTAGTATTCTCGATTCAAAAGCTCTAGGGTCTTTGCTCTACCAGGATGTCCTGCTGATGGTTTATCATGGTGTTCCTTTAGGAGCCTTAGTCGAAGATCGTTGTCATCCGGTACATAGAGTGCGCCACGGTAAAGTAGCCGACCGTTGTTATCTTCCGTGCATTCGGCAAGCGAGATTTTATTCGAGTGACGGACGCCATTCTGAAGCATCGCGAGTACTTTGTTCGGGAAACTGTCAACTTGGTAAGCATTTAAAAACAACTCTTCTACAGTGGACATTCCTTCAGCGGATTCATTTGAAAAAGAACCCGCGAACAAACTTAGCTTTGAATCCAAATTTTTTCGCTTCAAAACCACCTGGCTTTGATGCGTCAACCGTTCATCCCCCTCCTTAGGTAGGTCACCCGACCTCCTAGTCAATGCATCCGGCTTTACCCCTTGTTTCCCTGGTCTAAATTGAATGACGAAATCGAAACGTGAAAGTAATTCCGACCAACGGGCTTGTCGACGGTTTAATAGCTTTGTTGACATGAAATATTCGAGGTTCCTATGATCACTGAGGACTTCGATTGGGAATTGTGCCCCTTCCAAATGATGTCGCCATTCCTCAAAACATCGTACAATTGCCAGAAGTTCTTTGTCATAGATTTCATAGTTGCATTCCGCAGGGGAATGCTTCTTTGAAAAGAAAGCAACTGGATGTAAAATTCCTTCATCATCACGTTGGGACAGGATTCCAGCAGAAACGTAGTCGGATGCATCGGTTTCTATCACGATTTTTCGATCCGGATCAAAGTGCGCTAGGATGGGTGCTGTGGTGAACATTTTCTTCAATGTCTGGAATGCTCCCTCCCTTTCATCTGTCCATTCGAATTTGACATTCTTCTTTGTTAATGCTGTAAGGGGAGCAACAATTTTCGAATATCCCAAGATGAACCGTCGATAGAAATTCGCAAAACCTAAAAATACCTGAACATCATGAAGATTCCTTGGTATAGACCATTCTAAAACATCAACAACTTTCTTCGGGTCCATCCTATTCCCATCAGGGGTGAGAATAAGGCCAAGATACTTTGTTTCCTGGACCATAAATTCACATTTTTCAGGCTTAAGGTGAACATGATTCTCATCAAGTACCTTCAAAACCTTCTGAATGTGTTCCTTGTGTTCCGACAAGGTTTCCGAATATATCAGGATATCATCCAGATATGCCGTTACGAATTGGTCAAGATAAGGTCGTAGGATATCATTGATCCAATGTTGGAATGTGGCCGGAGCGTTGGCTAACCCAAATGGCATTACTGTGTACTCGAAATGTCCATAACGAGTCCTGAACGCCGTCTTCCATTCATCTCCCTTAGCTACCCTGATCTGATTATATCCCCAGCGTAGATCCAACTTGGTGTAGTACTGTGCCCTTGACAGTTTGGCTAGAGTTTCTTTCAAGAGTGGTAACGGATACCGATTTTTGACCGTGATTGCATTTAGACCTCGGTAATCCACACAGAGTCGAAGAGTCCCATCATTTTTCTTCACGAACAGTATGGGTGCTCCCGCCGGCGATTCACTGGCCCTGATAAATCCCTTTGGGAGATTTTCATCAAGGTATTCTCGTAGCGCTTTTAATTCAGTCTGTGATAACCCATATATTGGTCCGTAGGGTGGTCGTTTACCCTCTTCCAATACTATTTCGATGTCATGAGAGGGTCGATGGGGGGGCAGGACAGAAGCATCATATTCTTGGAACATGTGGAGACGATGGTGGAACTCCTTTGGTACTAGTTGCTTAACGTTGACGGTGGATTTCTCAACTGCTGAAATGACAATAGTATGATGTTCCGGTAGAGGGATCGATATTCCATGGACAGTGACTGTCGTTCCACTGAGTGAACAGTGTTGACAACAGCTTCGAGAGTCAAAAATAAGTAAATTTTCCTTCGGCCGAATCGTAACATCGTGACGTCGCATCCAAGGTATTCCCATCACAATTGGATAGTGTCCCAGCTTCGTTACAAAACATGATGCAGTTTCCCGATGACCATGGATATCCAGCGACACATTAACAATATGGGTGATCTTTCCTGACTCAATAGGCCTTCCATCCATAACATCTACCTGACGAGGTACTTTAAGGCGGGTCATTGTAAGATTATTGTGGCGTACAAAAGATTCGTCAATAAAAGCGTATCCAGAGGCTCCGGTATCAATAAGGGCATAGGTGGGTATAAAAGAGTCAGGATTCTGGGAGATGGAACAGGTAACAACAAAAGAATCTTCGGACATCTTATCCTCAGACACAGCAGCGGCAGGGAGAACAGAAACAGTTGGCGGGGCTGGCCCCTTTGGTTTGCCATTTTTTACCAAAGGGGCTGACCTTTTAACGCCGGCTTTGAGGATCCATTTTCAAGTGGCCTTTCTCGCCAATTGCTAATGGTACGGGGATCCTGAGAGCGAGGGGACAGATAGCGAGACTTGGAGACATGGCGAGGTTTAACTGTAGCGGTGGGAACGGAGATACGAGAACGAAGGTCGGCGATAGTGGCATTGGCTTGGGCCTCCCAGGCCTTTGCAACAGAGGTGATGTGAAGAATCTCATCTTCAGCATCAGCAAGGTTCTCGTCAGCGATGGCGAGACTTTCTTGATGTAGTGCCAGACGGAACCGAAGCTCTTCTTCTTCAGCCTTCGATTCCTCCAGCTCAATCTTCAGAGCAACGATAACCTCGTCGCGACCTCGGATGATCTCGGTAGAATCTTCCTGGTTATCGCACAAGGTTTGCCAAAAATCGGCAGCCTTTTCGTTGGCTGCTTCTAGTTCTATGGTGAGGCCGGCAATGACCTCTTCTTGAGCCGTATCGATAACGGGTTCTAGTGGCGCGGGGGTGTCAAGAGGCTTGGTGAGAGCCTCCAAACACTCAGCAATAAGACCATTAGCTTCCGTGAGTTCTTCGCCGAAGTCTATATCGGCTGGGAGGGGACCATAGGTGGTCAGAAATTCTGAAAGACGCTGTAACAGCGTATCCTGGATAATGTCGGACATAGTCACGACCAGAGCTAAGCGAGGTGGTGTTGTATTGGTTGGCTGTAGAGGATGCAACCTAAGTGTAACGGGGACTATGGGCGTAGGAACTATGAAGCCAAGGAATACAACCGAGGCGAAGACGTGAACGTAGGAGGTTCGTGGGCTATGGACTATGGGGCCGAGGTATGCTACCAAGGCGGGATCGTGGACTATGGACTATGGGGCCGAAGGGTAGACCTAAGGCAAGAACGGAGACTGTGGACTATGGATGGTTGTTCCTGGTCTAGTATACCGGGTAAACCCTATGACGTAGCGCGAACCAAATAGTATTCGTAACTGTGAAGTACAGAGGTTGCATAAAGAGAAAAGAGAAAGAAAGAGAAACAAGAAATCACAAGACAACGCCCCCCTTATATATCCATACCCTATCCCAATGCTGACTCATACCCTCGCATAACAGAAACAGAAAAAACACAATAGAAACCCGCTTCACTAAACCCAACCACACTGCATATTCCTTCTCCCTTATACCCAAACAACTCACATAGCCAACCCGTCTAGCTGCCGTTACAATGATGATGATGACGGCTGTGGTCAGGCAGCTGGAAGATTTTCTGGCAAAGGGAAAGAGCATGCAATACCCCCGAAACTTGTGCAACCTTCCATAATGGTTACCGTGGTGGACTCCGATGCTCTAAAGACATTCTTTATCCTCGTTTCACCTCCTACTTATGACTGGAATGTTCCCCTGAACGAACCTTTGTTCATCGGAATTTGACCAAGATAACTTTCTCCGAGTTATGCAACTTGATCCTGAAGCATACTGCAACTGGCAGAGCAGTCAGGACTATCTGGGGAGCAATTGAGAAAGTCCCCCTGGCAGCTGTTCCTCCTGTTCGGCCGGTGGAGGTACAAATTACGGATTCAGAAGAGCTCGAAGGTTGGTTGAAGAACAGCAATGGCAGGCCTCAGAGGATATTGGCGGTCGTCTACAGAGCAGGTGTGGGTGCTAACCTGGGTGGTACGGAATCCCCCCGGTTGAACCCGGCTTACCCTCACGTTGAGGAAGATGATTATAGCATGATCGATATTCCTGCAGAGGATTCGGATTACGAGGAGGGAAAGCACCGGATAAATGCCACAGGACTGAGGGTATATATGCCTAAAACTGGTGCCAGTAATCAAAGCCTAATTCAGACTCTTATTAGGTGTCACGATAGACAGCAGGATGCTATCGATGATTTAGACCACAAATACCTTTCATGGATCGATTAGTTAATACACTAGGTTACGAGGAGTTGGATTAGTCAGAAAGGTTCTATTAGGTTCTATCGGGTTCTGTGGGTTGTAAGCGTATGAGTCACTTTGGATTTGCCATCGTTGGGGATTTCCTTGGGTATATTAGGAGGTTTCCTCCTCGTTTTTTGTTCTCTTTCTTTTCTTTCTTTTACTACGCAACGTCTTCTGTACCTACGCTGTCTATTACTATACAACATTATTTCCTCTTCTTATTCAAGAAGACCACCGTGCTGCTGCTTCCTTTGTTCCGTTGACCCTTACCAACGCTAGAGCCCCTTAGAACCCCTATTGCAGGCTCCCACACTGACCTCTACTATCCACTTTGTACCCTGCGGAATACTCGCTACTCGCCCCCTTGAGAATACCTTAGGAAGTATCCTTTGGGTGTCGGGGTTGCTGACCCAAACTTCTTACAGGGGACGATCTGAACACCTACTGGGATAGCAGCCAAGAGAGCTGCTGACGCACTCGTGGCTGCTGGTGCTGGAGGTGGTGGTGGTGGAGGTGGTGGCGATAGTGGTGGTGGTGATAGTGGCGGGCATCATTAGTTCCCTTTGGTATGATCTCTAACTTCCGTTCCTGCGGAATTGTCACTAACCTTTTAATAGTTGTTAGGATTACTCTCTGAACACTCAGGATAGCTGCTGAAGTACGGTACGATTAGGTGTTTTGGATTTCCCTTTGTATATCAATGGATGGATTATATCGGATAAGATTAGATTAGATTAGATTAGATTCGATTAGTCCAGGTAGTAATTGCATTGCTTTTATTTCAAAGTCGAATCAAACTCCTAGATTGCTCTCAGAGTACTCGGTACCGCTTCAGAAAGTGTAGTAAACTGAGTGATGATAAATGATGCGGTTGAGTGCGGAAATAACGGTAACACCAGATGATCCCTGCTGTATGAAGATTAGCGGTGCAAATTTTCTCGCAAAGAATTGATTTTCAATTGAAGATATCGCGAGTGCTTCTAGAGCACTGCAGATATTCCTATCAGTCATCAGAATAGCTCCCACTAAGCACTCCTCCGGTACAGCACCTCCTGCACCAAAGCACCCACGACTCCTACATGACCTGAAGAAGATGGAGAGACTGATGAGTCTGAGATATATCTTACCGAACATTGACTCTATGCCAGCCCGCACTCGGAGTAGTCAATCGACCACCGCCGTCCAAATAACTCGGAAAGATCTTCTCCGTTCTTCCGAAACCCCCACTGGGAGGAGCAGTCCTCAGAGGGTAGAATTTCATCTCCCCGAGGATCATACTGACAATTTTGAAGCGCAGGAGGAGCCTGAGGCAATTGAGGCGCCTGAGGTGGAAGAAATAGTTGATACTCGCCACTCAGACTATGATGATGCTCCGGAGAATGACCACAAGAGCTCTGAGGAGGATGAGGATGAACCGGAGGATGAACCTCAAGCCCCCCCAATCTTCCACCCAGAAGTCTCAGACTGTCGGAAAGAGACCTCATACAGTTCAACCAACCACTGCCAGAGCAGTGGGCAATGCTCAGAGTAAACCAACTGGCGCGGTAGCGGAGCTCATTGCTTCTTCCGACGTATCGGTGGACGTGATACAGGTTCAACTCTATCTCGTTCATTGATGCTTTTTAACATGTAAGTATTAGTGGCTAATGATTCAGAGAGGAACTCGATGGGGCGTGAAAGTAATACGTAAACAAGGGAGAGCAGCACCCACTCCAGCACCCAGCCAGAATGAACCCCAGAGAGCATTTCCGGCATCCCACAGAGCACCCCCAATACCCTCACAGTCTAGGCCCTCTCCACCTGTTTATCCTCATGAGTATGCCTCTTCTACGCGCCATATCAATTTTTCCTCGATGCGCTCTCGATAAGGGGAGTCATCCCCCACTTACCGGACATATCGTTCTTCACTGCCTAAAGAGGTAATTGGCGAGCACTCTGTGAGCAGTCGTCAGATTCCTTCAAGCCAACTTCACGGTCAAGGTCGATCGCAAAGAGTCTACAAAATCAAGTACTTTCCCTCATATAGGGAGGAGGACGAGAGTGCTCCGATGCCGGAAAGCGACGGTATTTTGATTCCGGGAAGCGAGGTTAGTATTCCGGAGGACACTCACGACATCTTTGAGAACACTGGCAACATTCCTTCAAGCCAATTGACTTAGAGGCCTGTGGTCTCTAACTCTAGGAGTGCAAATGTGCTGCGAGTGCGGGCTCAGAGAATTGAGAAGGAGTGTAGCGTGTCAATCGGGGAACATACTCTCCTATATGAGCCCTTTCCACCTGCAGCAAGACTTTCGATATTGGTAGTGAGCATGTGGGCAACTGCAAGTCGCCGAGTGGGGTGTAGAATAGACCTTGATCAGGTCGTTGTTAAACAGGTGAGTGACCCAAAGGGATTACGAGTGCTCTAGAAGCATAATTGAGAACGATTGGTCAGAAGTCTGCACTCCTGTATCCATTCCCACTTGATGCACGAGGTGAAAGGGTGCCTGATCGACTCTATGATATATGGGCTTGAAAATCTTGTGGGGCCTGAGGCAAGGGCAGCTCAAGTGGAATACCTTTTGAAGAATGATAGTTTTTTGAGCCCCCAAGAGCATTACGAGGTATGATGGATACCCAGAGAGCACTCGGGATAGCCACTGACAGATTCTAGACCTACCGACTGCGCTTTCTGTCTCCGGAAATTATCGATATATTGTATTTTAGATACTTCGATAGGGTAAGAATGCGAGGGGTTAGGGATCCCAAATTTTTAGAGCTGATAATCCCTATCTGTATTTGCCTGATATCGACGGCGATCCGGCATAGCATTTGAGCATGGTCAACAGAGAGTTACTTGAAGCCTGATAATTTTCATTCGCAGAATGAGAGTGTTGTGAATAAGTATGGCCCGATGCGCTCATTGATATGACGAGTGCCTTGGCAGCAATAGCGGATGCTACTAGGGCCATACGGGATTGCCGAGCTGACATCCAAACTCGAGTAGAAACATTCAACAGGATAAGTAACACTTGAAAGGGGAGAAGTAAACAGAATCAGGAGGCAACCTTGGAGGTAATCAAAGATAACCTTCGAGAAAAGGTATGATACTTCTAGATGCCGGTAATGCGAGTGGTATTCTAAATGCTAACCCTAATAGATACGAGATAAAAAGGGGGTAAGTATTGAGGTGATACCGGAGGAGGGTTTTAGCGAGGACGATGAAGCGCTGGCTGCGGATCTTGCCGCATTCCGAGATGCTCGAAGAACATCCAGGAGTGCTCCAGGAGGTCGGGTTCGTTCTGACAATGCCCAGTACGAAGTGATTAACGCCCAACTTCGAGGCATTGACACCGAAGAGGAGGGGGAGGAGGAAGAAGAGAAGCCAGAATTACCTGTAGCGGGGGATTATGAAAGAGGGGGGGAGCAGGATTTGTAGAACAATCGCGAGTGCTAAGGAAGATATCGGGGGATTTGTCTTTTCCATATATTGTATTAGGGTTAGTTAGGGTGTTAAATAGCGTATTGTTTTAGTATTAGGTGGAGGATCACGGTGTTGAATACACCAATTCTAAAAGTACAGTCGCGAGTACTCTGGAGGCATTGGAGATCGTCGTGCGAATGATGTTTTGGTAATCTCATGGGGGAATTGTGAATACCAGAGGCCGGTATGGCAGAGAGGTGTATGACTGGAGAGAATAGGGCACCGACATATAGGAATCGGTACATCGGGCATGAACCTGGTTTCAAAGCACCCGATCCGGCAATGTCAGGAGGGGTCAGGGCAATTATTCTATCCCAGGGCCAGCTGAAGCAGTCTGGAGTACTCCAGGAGCAGTCAGGAGTACTCCAGGAGCAGTCGGGAGTGCTCCAGTAGTAGTCAGGATGCACAAGCGAGCAACTGGTATTCTCTGGTGACCGGACTGACCAGCAGCACTAATTTCTTATCAGTATTATTCATGATTCCTGAATATTCTGAACTTACCGCTCACGAGTAATTGGATTAAATACAGTTTTCATCCACTCAAAATACAATTCTGTGTCCATCCAACTGTTGCTTGAATGTGCGTAGGAATATATCTCTAGACCAGGACTCAACACATCTGAATCGAGGGAAGAGTACCAGCCCGCTTGATGTGTTTCTCATTTTAGAATAATACAAGGTGGGAGAACAAATCCTTCCACTGCAATACATTCGAAATCAGTTATTGTTTGATGGTTACCATCTTCCATTAATTTTTTCATTTCCATTATCCTATAGTTTTTATCTCTCCTAAGGATTATATGGCAACAATTGCTACGAACAAGTAAAAATCTTTTTCGTTAAGATTGGACAGGTTTTGCTGCTGCACATGTGTAAATTCGAATGCAGCATCAAACTTGATTGGTGTTAGGCTTTCAGTTAGCGAAAATTTATTGAGAGAATTATTACTTGATCCAAAAATATCTCTAACAACTATAAACCTTTGAGACCATTCATACGTGCTCTCGTATAATGAATCTGTTGGCTCCATTTGCTCTTCCAGTTGTGTCTCTTCAAAACTTCTGCCATCCAGTGGGTTCTAACTTTAGCATCATTATTACCTCAATATGTAATTGCCCCATGCTTTGAGTGTTGACGAAATAACAGGAAAGTGGTGTTTTGTCAACTCGTCATATCGTTTCAGCAGAACCACTTCTTCCGCATATGTCAAATGTTGTCTGCTCTCTATATCGGCCAACTTGCTTCTATGCTTTTTATTGTAATGGTCTCGCAAGGTTCGAGGAGGAATATCATGGGCAATCCCTGTCTTCGCTATATTAGGATATAAATCTGGTCGTTCTTTCAGAGCGGTAAGCTCATCCTCAATCTTTCGCTGTCGCAACCGCGTCTACTCACTGACAACCATAATGAATAGAGAGCTATTTGGATCAAGCCGGCACCGTGGTTGAATAAAGTGTCGATTTGCAGGGTATAATAGCTTTAATTCTAATTTATGGCAACATTACTTAAACATCATTGATCAGCGGGAAAACTAGCCTCATCGATCATTGCCGAGAAAAACTGCGAATAAATCGTCGTAGCGACTGAACCCTTTTCTGCGGTACATAAAAGCTTCACAATTTGAGTAACATGTAGAACCCTTGGCAAAGACGTGCTGGTACACTATGTAACACAGATAGCTTTAAGCCCGCTATAATGCTAGAGGTTATTTGTAGGGTTATGCCTCTATATATGTAGACCTTTTGTCTGTCGACCACATTAAGGGACAACAAATGTTGTGGGCTACACGCAGTGTTCTGATTCGTTCTCGCTCAAAACTAAGCTGAACAAAATAGAGGCATGATGGTTGTATTAGTTTAGAATCCTCTCGTTACATAGGTATGTCTGGCTACCTACGTTTCATCATCTAGCCTAGTGCCTCCTGCACCGCCACTCCGCCATTCCGCCACTTTATTGATTACGTGTTTTCTTTATTAATGTTCTGACCTGTCCCACAATGAATCCTCCTTCCTCTTTTGTTATCGTCTAATCTACCTCCCTTTCTTTTAGCAGAACGCTTTCAGTAGCAAGAAAACAAAAAATTAAATCAAAATAAGTATACCAACGCACTTCATATAACGTGGGTCTATGGACGAAGGACTATAGTGCCAAGGAATACAACCGAGGCGAAGACGTGGTATCAATAGATTCGAGACTATAGACTATGAGGCGGTTCAATCCTGATCTGAGATCCAAGACGAGCCCTATGACGTAGCGTAGAACAAAAGTAATATTCGTAGAATAAATACAGAGGTTGCGTAAAGAGAAAAGAGAAAGAAAGGAAACAGAAAAAAGCACGAGACAACACCCCTTTATATATCCAATATCCTAGTCCGATAATGACTCATCTTCCCGCGTAACAGAAACCAAAAGAACATAATAGAAATCCCCATTACAAATCCCAATCCCACTGCGCAATACCTCCTCTTCATATTCCAGTTCATCACCTAGCTGAAATACAAAGCTGCCGTTACAGATCACGCCCCCCTCTAAAGCCTACCTCCTGGTAGGCTTAGGTTTCTCTGGATAACGCTCGTGGAATCGTTTGACAATATTAGGTGAATGCTCAAGGTCCGATAGTGGTTGCCAGGAGGCTTCATCATATCCTGTATATCGTACCAAGTACTCAAACCTTCCTCTTCGTTTCCTCGAATCCAAAATAGCTTCAACTTCCCATTCTTCCTCCCCTTCGATCTCAACCGGAGGTGGTGGCAATTGTCGTTGTCCTGGTAAAGGATCATTTGCTTCGGGCGACAATAACGAAACATGAAATACTGGATGAATCTTCATTGACCGGGGAAGTTCCAATTTGTAAGCATAGGGATTGATAATTCGCTTAACGCTATAGGGTCCAATACGTTTCCAATCGAATTTTTTGGAAGGTCGCTTCGTTAGAATATGGCGTGTCGATAGGAAAACTTTATCTCCCAGGTTATAGCGAGGTGCTGGAGTTCGATTCACATTGGCGGATTCTGCTTGTATTCTTTGTGCTCGGAACATCTCGTTTTTTAGAAATCCCACTATCTCCTTCATTTCCCGTGCAATACTATTGGCTTGGTCCTCCACAGTGGTCCTACCATGTTCTAAAAGGCCAAAGGTCATTCTTGGGTTTCTTCCCGTATTGGCATAAAACGGGGAGACCTTTGTTGTTTCGGAGGCATGATTGTTTGTCGCAAATTCAGCCATTGGTAACATTCGAGCCCAATCATCCTGTTGATAGGAAACATAGCTTCGGAGGTACTGTTCCATTACGGCATTGATTCTTTCCATTTGTCCGTCTGTTTGGGGATGAAATGCGGTAGAGAATTTTGGTGATATTTCTAGACGATTACAGATCGTCCTCCAAAATTCTGCAACGAACTGCGTTCCTCGATCTGATACAATAGTATCTGGTAGTCCATGTAGTTTCCAAACATTATTGATATATAACCTCGCTACTTCCCTTGAGTCCACTTCTTTGGTTGTTGGTATCAAATGTCGCATTTTGGTTAACCTATCAACCACGACCAAGATTGCATCATATCCCTCACTCTCAGGAAGATCGGTAACAAAATCCATTGACACATCCGTCCACGGTCCATCAGGTATTGGCATCGGACGAAGTACTCCATAAGGTGCATTTCGAGGCGCCTTGCTGCGGGTACACACATTGCAATTCCTAACATATTGATCGACGTATCTTCGCATCTGTGGCCAATAATATTCTCGGTTTAGAAGTTCTAAGGTCTTTGCTCTACCCGGATGACCTGCCGATAGTTTATCATGGTGTTCTTTTAGGAGCCTTAGCCGAAGATCATTGTCCTCTGGTACATATAGTGCACCTCGATAAAGTAGCCGACCGTTGTTATCTTCCGTACATTCGGCAAGCGAAATTTTATTCGAGTGGCGAATGCCGTTCCGAAGCATGGTAAGGATTTCGTTTGGAAAACTATCAACTTGGTAAGCTTTTGAAAATAACTCCTCTACAGTGGACGCTCCTTCAGCGGATTCATTTGATAAAGAACCCGCGAACAAACTTAGCTTTGTATCCAAATTTTTTCGCTTCAAAATCACTTGACTCTGATGCGTCAACCGTTCATCCCCCTCTTTAGGTAGGTCACCTGACCTCCTAGTCAATGCATCTGGTTTCATTCCTTGTTTTCCTGGTCGAAATTGTATAACGAAATCGAAGCGTGAAAGAAATTCGGACCAACGGGCTTGTCGACGATTTAACAATTTTGTTGTCATAAAATATTCAAGATTCCGATGGTCGCTAAGAACTTCAATTGGAAATTGAGCTCCCTCTAGGTGATGTCGCCATTCTTCAAAGCATCGTATGATTGCTAGAAGTTCTTTATCATAGATTTCATAGTTGCATTCTGCAGGAGAATGTTTCTTGGAGAAGAAAGCGACTGGATGTAGGATTCCTTCGTTATCACGTTGAGATAGGATTCCTGCTGAAATGTAGTCAGATGCATCGGTTTCTATCACAATTCTCCGATCCAGATTAAAATGAACTAGTATCGGTGCCGTTGTAAACATCTTTTTCAAAGTTTGAAATGCTTCCTCCCTTTCATCCGTCCATTCGAATTTAACGTTTTTCTTTGTCAAGGCTGTAAGTGGAGCAATAATTTTCGAATATCCTAGAATGAACCGTCGATAGAAATTTGCAAATCCTAGAAATACTTGAATATCATGAAGGTTCGTTGGCGTAGACCATTCCAAAACGTCGATAACTTTCTTTGGGTCCATTCTATTTCCATTCGGGGTAAGGATTAAACCAAGATATTTCGTCTCCTGAACCATAAATTCGCATTTTTCAGGTTTAAGGTGAACATGATTCTCATCAAGTACCTTTAAAACCTTTCGGATGTGTTCTTTATGTTCTGATAGAGTCTCGGAGTAGATAAGGATATCGTCTAAGTATGCCGTTACGAATTGGTCGAGATAAGGACGTAAGATATCATTGATCCAATGTTGAAATGTAGCAGGGGCATTAGCTAATCCAAACGGCATTACTGTATATTCGAAATGTCCATATCGAGTCCGGAATGCCGTCTTCCATTCATCCCCCTCCGCTATTCTGATCTGATTATATCCCCAACGTAAATCCAACTTGGTATAGTATTGTGCTTTTGACAACTTAGCTAGTGTTTCCTTTAACAATGGTAACGGATATCGATTTTTAATCGTAATTGCATTTAGACCTCGATAATCAACACAGAGTCGAAGGATTTCATCGTTTTTCTTCACAAACAATATAGGTGCTCCCGCTGGTGATTCACTAGCCCGAATAAATCCTTTAGGTAAATTTTCATCAAGATATTCTCGTAGTGCCTTCAACTCGATTTGAGATAGTCCATATATAGGTCCATATGGTGGTCGTTTACCTTCTTCCAATACTATTTCAATATCATGGGACGGTCGGTGTGGTGGGAGAACTAAAGCATCGTATTCTTCAAACATATGGAGATGATGGTGAAATTCCTTCGGTACTAGTTGTTTAATGTCGACAGTAGATTTTTCAGTTGCTGAAACGATAATTGTATGGTGTTCTGGTAAGGGAATCGAAATACCATGAACAATAACTGTAGTTCCACTAATTGAACAGTGTTGACAACAGCTCCGAGAATCAAAAATAAGTAAATTTTCCTTTGGTCGAATCGTAACATCATGACGTCGCATCCAAGGTATCCCCATCACAATCGGGTAGTGTCCTAACTTTGTCACAAAACATGGCGCCGTCTCCCGATGACCATGAATGTCTAGCGAAACATCGACAATATGGGTAATTTTTCCTGACTTGATAGGCCTTCCGTCTATAACGTCTACATGGCGAGGTATTTTCAGAGGGGTCATTGTAAGATTGTTGTGGCGTGCAAAAGATTCATCAATAAAAGCATATCCTGATGCTCCGGTATCAATAAGGGCGTAGGTAGGTATGAAAGAATTTTTATTCTGTGAAATCGAACAAGTTATTACAAGTTGATTTCCATCCATCTCCTCCTCTGATACCGAAAAACCAGAAATACACATCCTAGAAAAATCCTTAAATGGTCCCTGGGCTAAGCCACTTAGTGCAGGGACAAATCTTTTGCCGACTCGTTATCGCTCCCGGCATTTTCTTCCACCGTCAATGCCGCTCCCCTCATCACAGGCCTCCTTGTTTGATTTCCAGTTGCCCTCGCTTGGGGGCAATCCCTAACCATATGTCCAACTCCTCCACAATAGAAACATCGGCCCTCAACTAAGCGGGCATTTCTTTCAGCAGGGGTAGGGCGACGACGTCCTCCAGATAGATCCATTGGTACATCACCTCCTGGACGGGATGAGGGATGACTTTCAGTAGCAGGTGCATTGGCGATTGGGGCGGCAACGCGAGGAGCAGGAATAGGATTCGCTGGTGGGGGGCGAGGGGTTGGAGTAGTAGTAACATTCCAAGGTTTTTTATATCCTCGTTTCGCTTCTGCCGCTCGACGACGATTATCCAACCGTTGCAAAAGTGTCGCACAGGCATTTACCGTCGCAGGAGTATCATGGTGTATCATTGATTCATCAAGTTCCGTATTAATACCTTCCATCAAAGCCTCAATCCGAGAGACTTCATCCATACCCGACTCAGCAGCATACCGTTGAAACTCAGCGAAATAGTCAGCGAAGGTTCGAGTTCGTTGACGGATATTCCGGAGGTTCCTCCTAGCTGTACGCATTCGATCGGGGTCCCCAAAGGCTGTATCCAAAATTTCATAAAACCGTAGCATAGAAGGTAAGGCAATACCTTCTTCTCCGATATACTGTAAGAACTGATTGGCAGCAACGCCTTCCAACCTGCTGAACGCATAGGATAATTTAGACTGTAGTGTGGGATAGCGATCGGTGTTTCCCAGTAGCTTGATTTTCATTTGTTGCTTGAATAAGTGTAATCTTTCTCGATCGCGATCCCCCCTGAACACCTCAGGGTCTGGAAGTTTCTCTGACCGATAGGTAGTATCTGTGGCGGGTGGTACTGGGGGTGCAGGTGGAGCATTTCCTTCGACAGGTGCTTGCACAGGGGCGACAGCCCCAACAGGAGCCTGTTGAGCTCGGGCAGCAGCAAGATCTCGCTCAAACATTCTTCTTGCCCCCTCAGCCTCCGCTTCTACCTCCTGTAAATCCGTTGCATATTGAGCAAGACCATGTTGACACTGTTGGAGAAGCGCATAGGATTCAGTTCCAACAACATCATCGACCTGTGGGTGTGCTTGAAAAAAGGTTCGGAGAGTATTGCTGAGTTGTTGGTAATCAATAGGGGCATGTTCCGACATTGTAAACTATGGTGTTGTATTGGTTGGCGATAGAGGACGCAACCTACGTATAACGTGGGTCTATGGACGAAGGACTATAGTGCCAAGGAATACAACCGAGGCGAAGACGTGGTATCAATAGATTCGAGACTATAGACTATGAGGCGGTTCAATCCTGATCTGAGATCCAAGACGAGCCCTATGACGTAGCGTAGAACAAAAGTAATATTCGTAGAATAAATACAGAGGTTGCGTAAAGAGAAAAGAGAAAGAAAGGAAACAGAAAAAAGCACGAGACAACACCCCTTTATATATCCAATATCCTAGTCCGATAATGACTCATCTTCCCGCGTAACAGAAACCAAAAGAACATAATAGAAATCCCCATTACAAATCCCAATCCCACTGCGCAATACCTCCTCTTCATATTCCAGTTCATCACCTAGCTGAAATACAAAGCTGCCGTTACACTTCATCCGTCCAAGTAAGCAAAATCGAAACAATCAAAGTAATAGCGATCAACCGACCAATAAAAGAAATAAAGCGATTAGTACAAAGGAAAGCAGGAACAACTCCATTCAATCTGCTCCCTCAGTTCTCTCTCAGTTCTTCGCCCCTTCTGAAATTTCGCCCTTATCCTTCTCCTTTGTTCCCGCCTATATCTGACCATTCTGTTTCCTACCTCCATTCTTCGCCGTCCTTACCCTCAAACTCAAACCTTTTAACCTCAAACGATACAGTTCTTTCTCCTCTATTTCTGACTCCTTGTTCTTCTATCCCATCTAATGCCTCGCACATGCCCACAAATCTCATCATCCTACTTTCTCTTATATCATTGTCAAACCCTATCCACCTCTCTTTACGCGGCACAAATACCTTTCAGTCATCAAGATACACCCTTTCATGCAGCCCTGACTTCACCACTCTCGCCTCCTCACCACTCTTCAAATCAAATACCCTGCCCCTTGTGCCATGCCACGCTATCTTGCCCAATCTATAGGGTCCTTCCCACTTCATCTCAAATTTCCTACCGTGCTTCCTACCGTGCTACCTATCGACTTCAAACCTCCTCAGGATCACTAAGCCTGCATCTTGCGGTACTTCTCAGAACCATCCAGATCTTGCTATTAACCCTTTCTTTATCAGTCTTTCTCGCACTTCCTCCCTTATTTCTTCTAGCTTTGACAATCTTTGATTATAGCACTATTGCTCAACGAGCTCATCATCAAGTTGTTCGGTTGAGCCCCCGGTTCTTGCCGATGCTATTACTGCCGACACTATTTGGTCTCTGGGCGTTGCAGCTACCCATATCTTCCTGATATCTTAACCATAGAGCAATTGGCTTGAAATCTACCCATGGGTATAGATCACCTTTGTTTTTATCAGATGCATGACATGGGGTAGCACATTATCCCATACCTTCCTCAACTCGTCGGATGCTGTCATTAAAGTACGCAATCCTACTACCACTAGCTGTACATATCTTTCTGCAAGGCCCACTAACTGTGGATGCGATTTTGGTGCAGGGTATTGTTTTACCCCTACCGGCGTCAGTAGATTGCGCGCTTCTTTGTTTACCAAGTTCGATCCGTTGTCATGATATATTCCTCTGGGC
The DNA here is from genome assembly GCF_020137385.1 of Morchella sextelata. Lineage (NCBI taxonomy): Eukaryota > Fungi > Ascomycota > Pezizomycetes > Pezizales > Morchellaceae > Morchella > Morchella sextelata. Next base: position 181,423 of record NW_025408634.1, read on the forward strand.
CATCCTATGAAGCCACTCAGCTCAGTCAGGAAGTTGACTACCTCCAAGCTCTCGGAATTTGGTACCGCTTTAGTGAACAGGTAACTTGTAAAGTAATTGACCACTATCTGGAGGTATCTGCTTCGCTTCTTGGAGATTGGAGCAATTGTGCCGATGAAGTCTATTCCCCACAAACCCATATGTTGTAACTGAAAGATAGGTAATAGGTCTTGCGATGGCTTTAGTGGCCCTACTCTCTGGCAGGCATCGCATGATCTGCAGAAGTATGACATATCTCAATGCATAGTAGGCCAATAGTATCGCCCTATTAGGTTCTTTAGCGTTATTGCTTCTGCAAAGTATCTGTGAATATCGTGCGCCCATTTTAGTAACTCCCAGATATCCCTCCTGCGTATGCATATTGCCGCTTTGCCCTTCTTTTCTGGGTACAGAAGTCCTCGTGCTATCTGAGTCGAACCGGGTTTGTCATTTCCTACGATGATAAACCTGGCTGATTGCTGTTTGAGTCTCCTCTTCTACTTCGCAAACTCCAATTCAGATATCTCCCCCTTTCCTGCTCTCCTTAAAACTTCTGCCTTTGATAGCTCTCCTGAAAGTTTATATCTCACTAGTAGTCCATACCATCCGTCTTTCTTCCACTTATTCCATACATCTTCCCCACCTTTACCTACCTCTACCACAGCTACCATCCCTTCTTTTGGAGTTGGTTCTTCCACCTGATCCTCAATCTTGAGATTCTGTCGGCCAATATATTTTGCGTGCCAGGTATATGATTAAATTTGAGGTTGTATTCCGATAGCTGCATTTGCCAACTCATAATCCTTTCTTTTGCCTCATCGCCTTTCAGCACAGATATTAGCACTTGGTGATATGTATACATCTTAACCAGGTGAGTTGATCCCAGTACTAGCCACCTAACCTCGCTGAGCGCTCAAACCACTGCTAAAGCTTCTCTCCCAGTAGTATGATATCGAGTTTCAGCGGGGGTACATGACTTTGACATAAACATGATGATATGCTCTGCTTCCCTATGCTTGGGTCATGCCACTGTTCCCGCTGGTAACACTACAAGTTCGAATAGAACTGCTCCATGTGCTTGGTTTGAAGCGTCCGTCGATATTTGGTATTGAACCCTAGGATGTCCGCCCCAGACCACCTTGTACTCGATGCTGCACTTGATATGCCTGAAGGACTGCTCATTTATTTGGTTCCAGTTCGGTTCCAGCTCTCTCCTTGCATCTCTGCTCTTTACTCTACCGTGATATATAATCGCCGATGTGATTATCCGACCATGTTCCGCGTGAGCTCAAATCCATTGGCTCAGATATGTGCTAATATGCAGTAACCTTTCTACTTCCGCTACGTCAATTGATGTGGGGTAGTCTCGGATTGCTGCCACTTTATTTATGGAAGGATGCAACCCTCCTTCTCCGCTTCCTGCAAAGCCTAGGAGCTTTAGTGCTGTCATCTAGAAGCAGTTTTTGCTCGAGTTAAGCTTAAGTCACAATCAGAGATTCTTAGTAAAATAGTTGTGATATAAAAATTCCAATTGCACGCTGAAAGTTGTGTTCGCTCCGTAATCATCGTACATAAAATAATCGAAGGCTTATATTCCATCCGATCCTGCGATTCTGGGCTCAGTCTTGGGCTTAGACATTGGCCTCATCAAGATGTCCTTCATCCTGGCATAAATATGCATTGCCCTCGAGGGTCCTATTCCCATACGCAAGTATCAGAATTGCGTAAATGGGGTTAGTGTTCGACAGATTGGTATTTTAACATCTTTTTAACATATATATTAATAAAAAATAAGAATGTAAAGATAACAGTTATCGATATTTTATGTTGTAGTCGTAATCTTGTCATTCTACTTTATTAACTAACTTGAACCGAAGATTTTGATTCAGAACCGCGGAGTTTTGTAACCAGTTAATTGCTGTTAAGATACCCACTGTTGAACACTACAAACCGGTCTCTACAGGTGTAGAGAAGCCTCATTGCATGTTTCCATTCCTCCTCTGTTGCCGCAGCAGGCCTGATTGTGGTTTTGCACGATTCATGCCACTCCTGAATCATGGTATCGTTTGCGGACTTATCCATTTCTCTATGGTAGTCAGCAGGCCTTTCGTCTGTCGGATACCCAGTCGTATTGATACCATAGACTTGGTCATCCTAGTTAATGAATTCATAGGCCCTTCCGTTATGGTCTATCACTTTTCTCATATCTCTCTTCCCTTCATCTTTCTCTTTCTCTAACACCGATATTTCCCTCTGAGCTCCCCCTTTTAGGAACCACTGCATTTCATCTGCCCATACAGGGTGAACTTCCAGTTGAATGAGAGGTTCACCTTCACCCTTTTCCATTCACTTCAATTCGCACCTCTCTTTGTATCCGCCGATGCTCCCACTCTCTCCCCAAAACTCCTTCTCCTCCTTCCCTTCTCTTATTTTTTCATTTCCCTTGGGCTAATGCTCAATTTCACTGCTAACCTCCCAGGGCTTTAGCAGAAGCTGGCTTTTAAATTCATGCTTGTAATAATTCTCTGTTGTTTGTTAAGTAGGGGTGCGGGTGCAATTGATTCTACCTCAGAGCCTTCAATATCTTGTTCTTCGGTCTGCTTCACGATTTGATAAATTATCGCTGACATCAGGTCCTGACCGCTTTCATGTTCTTCGATTATTTCTTCGTCGAGGTCTATTTCATTGAGGTTGACGATCGCCAATTCTCGCCTTAATGAAACTTGCTGTGACTTGACATTTTTCCCTTTCATAGCAGGAACTGAGTAGTCATTCCCTTCGCGATCTTTAATGATGTACGTGTCCGTTTCGTAGTCTCCTTGTACCTGGCATTTCTTCAACTACATTCTGCTTAGTAGGATTAAGTAGGTAGGCTTATCTGGAACTGGCATTAGACAGCACTAGTGTTCAATAGTGGGTATTTTAACAGCAATTAACTGGTTACAAAACTCCGCAGTTATGAATCAATTTCTCTGGTTCAAGTTGGTTAATAACAAGTTAGAATGACAACATTACGACTACAAAATAAAATATCGATAACTGTAATCTTTAAATTCTTATATTTTATTAATGTACATGTTAAAAGGATGTTAAAATACCCATCTGTCGAACACTAGATGGCAAACAACTGTCGCTATGACTCCTGCTATTTCGTGATACATTTCGATCATTGACTTGATTACCGCGATACCTCCATCTGCTGTTTTGATGTTGAATTTTGGGCTGTTTTTTCGAACAAGATTCATTTCTTTTGCTACCTCCTCGGGGATTAGATTTATTACCGACCCGCATTAACTAGAATCTTTCATACTTCATAGTACCCTCCATTGTTAGGTAATCTGACTTTCCCGTATGTACAAATGTTAAGCACAGGCCTATCATCGGCACTAGCTCTCTTGCAACCTATCAAATCAACTCCTGTGATTTCTTCGGCATCCTTCATCTCGATATCTTTGCTTTTGTCGGCCTTAAGTTTTGCTGGTTTTGATGCTCGTTCTTGTACCAGTCCTTTTGCAACGTCCCTTCTAGCTGCGGGAGCAAGCTCAAAGAGTTGCCCTCAAGTCATTCTTGATACTGGTGTATCTCTTAGTTTGGCGACAACATCATCTAAAAGCTGACCTTTCATCATTTTGATAGGTTTCTTGATGTCCAACGCTACTTTGACCGTTGTGCGGGTTTGTGTCTTTGCTTTTTTCTCGGGTGGGTTGTAGTTGCTTTCTTCTTTCAACTCGTTTGCTTTTGTTGATACTTGTTTAGCTTGATTCTCAGAAGTATCAACGCCCCGTCCACTCCCCTCTGCTTCCTCTGTTTCCTCTCTTACCGTTACCTTCTTTCTTGATGCCACTATATTCCACTTGCTACCAAATGCTTCTTTGCCTACCCTTTTCTCGATATTATGTGCATCGATCCACTCGATCAGGCTCGCTTCAGAAGTATGCATCTTGTCCATGCTTTGTCTCCAGTACTCGACTCCATGAGCAATAGGCAAGCTTGGAACTTTCTGAAGGTTCTGGTTATGATGATGTTGTGCCCTTGCATCACCAGATTGTCGGTTACTCTCGTTTACTCAAGGCCGGCGTCAACAGTAGGAGGTTGGTATTTCGCGAGAATCCTATGGGCTACTTATTCCTAGTGTTTCTGGCAGATTCTGTATTGCTCTTCTCTACTTAACGGAGCATTCATGCAATCTCCGCTGTAGTGGTCATTCTAACCACATTTGTAGCATACTCCGGGAGGTCTTTGCTCGCCTTGGAATCCACTCGGTCTCCTCGACTCGTTCGACCATTGTCTCTCATTCGGATACTGATGCCTCTCGCCAGGGTACTGATACTGGTTCTGATAGTTTCGTTGCTCAGGATACTGCGTCGGATCTGAACCATATGGAGCTTGAGCAAAATGTTCAGGAGAACTATACCCCAGTCCAAAGCTCTGCCTGCCCTGGATGTAGCTCAGATGGGTGTGATTGTAGCTGCCCTGATTGTGCTGGGGACCATTAGGTGGGCCTCTCCTACCTCTTTGCCCCGCGAAGACTTCGGTTTCGGGTGCTAGGCTAATTCTCCTATTAAAAGTGCTGTTTTCAGGCTCCTGACTTTTCTTTGCTATGTCCATCATTTTTTTAACATGGCTTGGAGCCCATCTTGATTGAACGACATCTTTTTTATCCTCGTCTTCTTCTTCTGCTGCTTCTTCTTATTCTTCCTTCTCCTCTCTGACTCTCCACTCTCGCTATTACTGCTGCTGCTGCTTTTACTGCTGCTACTCTCGCTGCTACTGCTATCCTCTGTCTCAATGTCTGACTCACCATTAGACGTGTTCCCCACTTCCTCATTCTTCCTCCTGTTCCTATTCTTCTTCTTCTTCTTTTTCTGCGAGGTGGTTCTTAGCATCCACCTCGTCACGCTTAGCACTTGAGAGAGGGTGTATGTCTCCTCCAGCTAACCCAATGCTATGACCAATACCCTCGTGTTCTCATCTTTGATTCCTAGGATGAAGCTCTTTGGTGCAGTCTCGTTCACTTTTCAGTTAGGTTATCACTGATACGAGTTGCTTTTCTGAAGTATTGCTTGAGGGTCAACTTTCCTTCTTTCATTTTGAGCAGCTGGTTCTCTGAGCTACGCCTACTCTCATCATTTCGGTCTGCGTTGTCATATTTATTCTTTAGGGCCTTGACTACCTCGTCCCATGATGACGTTGTTGTCTTGGATCGCCTCAATATCCAATCTGCTGCTTTGCCTTTGATTCTGCTCCTAAGGATAGCTGGTTTGGCTTGCTCTTGGTTCTCCCTAGTATCATAATATTCAATCTTTGAAGCAAATTTGAGTACAATTGATGTCATCAAGGCTTCAACGTTCTCGCTCCTCTTACCTTAGAATTTTCCAGCGGGGATATCCATGGTTTCATCTTTTTGGTGAATTCTACCTCTATTGGTTTAATGGGTTTCAGAGTTGTTCCTCCGTCGGGACTTGTGTTTGGCCCGTTTGTGAATATGCTTGATGATGATCATGTGTAGGAGGGGGTACCGCTCATCTGATTGTTTGTGCTTCAGTGTCGACATCTTCTATGATCGGTACCGCTTCTTAGCAGCTCGATGACTTTAGCGGTTTTTATCCTCCATATGTTGCTTAGTGGGGATGACACTTTTGCTATCATTTTCTTTTGTTTTATCGATTGGCTTGTCTGTTTAGAGATTATCGAATCACCATCAAGGGTCATCACGTTGTAGGCTGCACGTATTGTTATTCGTTCTCGCTCAAAACTAAGCTGAACGAAAGATAGGCATGATGGTTATATTAGTTTAGGAATTTCTCGTTACATAGGTATGTCCGTCTAGCTACGTTTCATCATCTGGCCTAGTGCCTCCTGCTCCACCACTCCGCCATTTTGCTGATTACGTGTTTTCTTGGCTAATGTTCTGACCTATCCCACAATGTCGATATCGGCAGTAATAAAAATCTCGAATATTCGGTTCTGAGGCCATTGAAAAAACATATTCCTGAATAGAAAAGAATTCAAATAACCGAAGCCTTTGGAATATGATCAAGAGTTGAACATACTCGAACCTGTAAGCAAAGCTTTCCCGATCGCGTACGTTATTTTCTTTTTTATGTAGGTATTTGCACTGGAATGAAGGATCGATTGACTGTCGCAGGTATTCCGGCTGCACTCGTTGCAACTTGTCCCCAACTACATACAAGGATCCAGAGCTAGAAATATTAGATATTGATCACCCGGCAGGTAGTCATGGTATCTACAGCTGAATTTTAGCTTCGAGAGTTCGCCCGCCTACATCTAATTATGCTAACGAGCAATAGCAATCCCACATCCGCGTGGTAACTACATCTTTCAATTGCCATAACTGTAAGGTTGCATGCAATTAATGAATTATACAAAAAAAAAAAAAAAAAAAAAAATTCATCTTTCACCCACGACCAATACAAAACCACGAGCATAGAAGACAGTGACAGAAGACATCAGAGCTAGAATTAATTCCAGAGCGGCGTGAGCAACAGCCGTCATCTTGCTATATTCTCTATATATATGATTGCATGTAGAACGTTCATGGCACAGTCGAATTAATCGCAACACCAGGATCCGGGATTTACTCCTCGCGATCGGTCAATTAAACACTAGTGGTGGCAATGGGAGTTGAAGAGTAACATGTACCTTAGGTCCTGCATCTTTCAACTACCTTTGTGTTGAATAATTTAATCCATGCGCTGAATTTCGTCTTCATGTCGCCCGCCTCATGTTCACTGGTATCGAAGCAAAAAACTGTCCCGCAGACATCTACTATACCAATCTGGGCTTTTTATCCCGCGAAATAGTTTACTAGCTTTGAACTGAGACATACATAATTATGTACTTCAGTGGGATTTCCTTGTATATACCCGGACTGCAAACAATCAATTCAATGAGGTTACAACCAATCAATTAGGTAATCCCTCCAGTTCCAGGTCATGTCGATCTTTGGATTTCAATTGACCTCCTTCTATATAAACTTACACTCCCTGTCTTGAACCCACATCCCAACCAACTAAGCTATTCTATCTTCACCTGCTCTCGCGTAGTTTACTATCGATCGATTCCATTCATCCGTGTCGATAGTGATGGACAGAAATAGCCAGGATACCATATATTCACGCGACTCCTCGAACTCAACCATTGATGGTAATCATGAGCCCAACAATACCACGTAGGTTCCACCATTTGGAGCTAAAATAGTGCTTCTATCTGTATTAATCTAATTTTTAGTGAGCCAAATAGAAGAACAATCCTCCTTCTGACATCTTTATTGGCTCAACGTCCCGGGGAAATAATTCTTATCAGCCCTTTCGGGCAACAAGGCGATCATGCTATCAACACATATAGTATTGTCCCGGGCACTGGCACACAACAAGAATTTCCAAGTAGCGATAATCAGGCTGGGTTGAATATATACGGATCCTTGTTCTCTGGGGGCCTTGAGTATGAACCTATTTCCCGTTTTAAAGGCCAATTTTACTAACGTACGTGTGTATGACCCAGTTCAAGCTTTCAGATACACACCAGCCCCATTGACCTTGAGACAAACTATGCTCTTGGAGGTGAATCCCAGGACCCATCGACTGTATTCAATGATGCAGGCAATAGCACTTCAGTCTACTCCGTAACAGCGTATGATGGGCGGGGCTCGGTGATTCCCCCTCTGACCGATATTTCGGGAAACATTAGACTTGCTCGCTACCCCATTCAAACGCAAGCGGAAAGCACTCCTATCAACTATAGGGATAGCTTGGTAGAGACCGCAGAGTCTCAAGCTGGTTCGGTGTCGGATAGGAGAGACCCAGACAAATTCTGGAACCTGCCAGGGTATCGGAAGGTCAGGAACGATTTTAATCTTCTTGACTGCTTTGAGAATTGTCAGAAGGCACGGTGGGGAGACAACGGGTTTTGGAAGAGGCACAACCTGGTCTATCACCTGAGAAGATACCACGGGCAGGATATACCATGGGGAGCCCCTATTGAATCCGAGTAAATACACAAGCAGGGGTGGGAGGGAGACCCCTCCCTGGGGCATACATAACTAGCTATAGGGTTGCTCTTATTGGTTTCCATTCTCTCTTGTCGCTGCGGGCTTAAATTTGTGAGTGGGGGGCAGAATCGGTGCCGAGTTATATTATCCCAATTAGTTTATCATGAAATTGTTGAAAGTATTGGAATTGAATGTGTTCGGTAGAATGTTTCCTTCGCGAGCGAATCTGTTCAAGAACCGACCGCGGTATTCCGATATATAATTAGTTTCCAATTTGTCGCTTGCATAGGCGTGCGACGAATATCTGTGAGTCGCCTGCATTTATCTTCCAGTTCGTTAAAACCATCAAGTGCCGAGATGTCTAAACGTGTGAATCCCCATGGTGAATTGTTGGCAGGAACAAGTTTCCTGCGGCGGAACCCGCCCCCACAAAGGCTCCCTGAAGGGAAGTGCCCACAGACCCACGGTGACTTACAACTACATTATAATGCAGTTGTAATTTGGATGATCCAAATCAACTCAACAAATGTAAGGAAGGGGGTAAATAAGAAAAGCAATTCCGACCAGTATTCCGCGTGTACTTAATGACTTGATTAACATCCACGAGCATATCCTATTGATTAAACGCATGTCCAGCTACCAAGAAGCTTTCATTTATATTCTTTATTTGTGTTTGAAAAGGAAACGATGAAATACTGTTGTAGAAGGGAACGGCGCTCGTGTTATTGGGATCGAGGCCAGCACCTTATTAGTGTCTCAGAACTCGCACGGGCCTCCCGTACTACGCGGGGCAGGTAACAAGAACCTGAACATAAAAACGCGCTAGCAGGGGTCAAAGTGGTTGCTACCAGAAAAACGATGTTCAGGTTCTTCATGCCTACCGCGAGTACACTTCCAGCCAACCCCAACAAGGTAGTTGAACCATAGTCAGTCATTATAGCCAGGCCGTCAAGGCCACCGTCTCTGATGGGACTAGAGCTTCGGCGTCATTCGCAAATATTCAATCTTGGTCTATGCTGTCCGCACAGCCAAATCCTTATTCCAAATAACCAGACAACCGATAAACTCCAAAACTTCCTAGTTAAAATAATGTTGGGAACCATTTTCCCCATCAGTTGGAGGCTGTAAAGTGCGGTAGCGAACTGGTGAGGTCTTATTTCGTTGGCACACAGGTCCCTTTTGCCAGATCGACGACCATTTGTTGTACTTACCCACCAGCTTAAGAACCAGAAAATTCGAGTGACAGGGTCGGGGATGATTTGCGACGTAATTCCATACAAATAACCCTCGACTTTGGCAGCCGCATTTTCTGGTTCTGACGCTAGCAGGTGGGTACTGAGTTCTTCGTGATGTTGACTGGGTAGATCGGGAGATGCTAGTAAAGCCTAGGTGTCACCCAGTTGTGCGCAGCGGTCGATCTTGCACACATTCCGGTAGAATTATTGCGAAAGTTAGAACTAAAGAGTGGCTTCTTGGACCGTGCTCACTGCAAAAATTCCTTTAAGGGCCAATAGGACTATCTGGTCACGGAAACCCCACTTTCGCAACCAGAATGTGTATATATCAGATCCTTATCACAGAAAGGAGTTAGTTTGAATCAGAACGTTGTTCTGCCAAGCTATTAGCGCCAGGGATCCAATTGAATGAATAGGTGGTATGAGTCTTATACCAAGCAAATCCTAACGAACGCAGAGCTAAGCGCGACATAGAGTACTGTGCATACCAGAATATGGAACAAGTTAATGAATGACTTTTAAGGGTGAGTCCCCATAATTATGCCATGCACTGTTAAAACCTCCGGCCTTGCTAAGTTCCATGTCTTAATAAGTATATGAGATAGAAGTACGATTTCAATCGGCCCGATTCGCAGACAGCGTATTCTATAAATGTTGAATAGTCAGTCCAAGTTTGAGCTAAAACTATCAACGGCCTTCAATACTAAATTATAAAAACAAAAAAAAAACAGTTTAAACCACAACCGCCCTCCGCTGTGACGAATACCAACATACCAAATATTTACTGCATCAAACCACTTGGGCTTATCTTTTTCTCCCCAGCAAGTTTGGTCTTCTGTACCAAATGATCGGTTATACCAAGCTGAAGGCGTTCAATATGCACGTTCATTATATTGGAGGGAGATTACATATCCATGCCCCGCGAAATAGGTGGCTAACCTCATAAAGTTCAAGTTTCCCAAGGATTTTGAAAACGGTGATGTATTACTGTCTTTATAAGCTTTGTGTTTTGTGATCGGTGGCTCCCCGGCGATAGTCGGAAGGCAAGAAAGGGCCTAGTTCCGTCCTCTATTCATGTTGGAGAAGCTAAAACTGTTGAATATATCTCCGCCCCAAAACAACCACTCCACTACCGCCTAGCTTTATCCGCCATTACTGATGATTTCACTTGGTTACTCAGGTATGACGAGCGCATGAATTGGTTTGGGAACGTTGCGAAGATGTTGTCACATGAGCCCGCGAATAGTTTTGCGTGTATGCTAAAGTGTCTCTTTCGTTGTTAGGACTACTCGCTGAAGTAATATTCAAGACTTGACTCACCGTGTACCGAGTTTTTCATTCCACCCTCATCCTACAGCTACCAGTTGGTACTCATCTGCGATACAGGTGAGCCTTAGTATACCAACTATTTGCTAGCACTGGAATGAAAATGTTTATCTGCTGGCGTGTTAAGATTGGAACCTCGAGGAATTAACTCGAATGCAACATGACCGAACATTTGCTATATCAAAACACAGGTGCTGGCTTTTTTCTTTCCCCAGCGAAGAGTCTGGTCTGCTGTACCGGATGATCTGCTATACCGAGCAGAACGTTGCCCAACATGCAGGTTCGTTATATCCTTTCGTCTGGCGATGCTGCCCACCTTACAATATAGAGTCGAAATTTATATGAGAGATCTATCATTCGATAAGAGAGATGGATCTATCAGTAAAGCCACACAAGAATTTACTTTTTTGTGGGACAGCATGCGAGGGAATAGTAGATGGGGACTGTACCTACCGCAGGAAATCTATCCGCTGTCTGACAGAATTCAGCTTTCCCTCCTTCTCCTGCAAAACCGAGTCAGTAAAGGCTTTGATAGTGAAAGTAAGAGACTAGAATCATAGGGTAACATGTTCTCTTCACCGTACTAAACCTCGGATATATACCCGTACCATTTTATAGCCACAGGGGGCAGGTTTTTCTTTTTGTATGGAAACCAGAGAAAATGAGACCGTTAGCCTAGACATCAACATCATTAGTGTGTTGGTTGATAGGTTGGTTCTTTGAAAAAAAAATGGCGAAGTTTACACACAGATACCAATTTCCCACGTAAGACCTGCAGATCCATCTAATCCCTGTCTGCGTGGTCGCACAATTGAATTCCGTTGTCTTAGAGTATGTCGATGCTATTAGTCCATCAATGCCGAGTTCTTGCGCTGAAATTAAGCATTGCCCCATGGGCCCAATCTCCCTGTGACCATTCCCTACAAACAACATCCAATAGCTACAACGAAGTGAATTGTATTTATCTTTTCAAATCCAATCATGGTCCAGGCTGCGTGAATGGGCAACGATAGCCGCTTTTGGAGGGAGAGAGTCACCTTTTTCTTTTTCCCTGCAATCTGCATCCGAAGTTACCCATACAAGGAGTTTTGATCGATTCTACACGTCAGCTGCGATGGCAGGCGCATGCTTGGCTGCATATGGAGTGTGGTACTCGCTGCAGGTAAAAAGTACCCGAAAATAGAGTCTTTTAGCTGCGCGAGTTGGGCAGAAAGTCGAGCAGGTTGGACAGAAAGTCTAGCTGTTTTAGGGAGAGACTTGCAGCCGTTCAACCAATAAGATGTGCAGGACTTTTTGTCGAAGTGCTCGACTTTCTGTCCAACTCTTGCAGCTAAAAGACTCTAATGCACGTCCTAATCTGCAATTTCCCTTGGAGTAGAAGTCACGTTGGCCCGAGCAGCTCGCATATTCTTGGCTCCGTGGATGCCACGTTATACTGTATCAATTAATTTAGGGAGGCGTTCAATGGGGGAACTTCTCCTCCCTTCCGTCATGAGTGCTCATCAGTGCTTTGACGTGTTGTGCTGACTAAACGACCCCTGTTGCTCTCGACCAACCAAATGCCTAAGAGTTTAGAAAACTTCATGACTAATATGACCGATATCAAAAATCCGTCAAGACAATCTCTTCCTTATCATTGTTTCTAGCCTTTCTCTTGACAGATCTTTGATATCTCTTGTGGTGGTGAAGTTATAACCGATTGAAATTTAGTAACCTTTAAGACCGGGAGCACCATACCTACATGTAGGTATGTACAGCCGTGCATGCCCGCAAAGTTTTGGCACCCTGTAAAAAATCCGCGATTGCAACAAACACAACATTTTGGTCCTCTTCCGCAGAATGTAGTTATACAAAGTATTATAATCAAATAGCAGTATGGAAGTATCTAACTATAAATTTCTCTTTGTAGTTGTTCTTATCCGGCTGTTGATATCACCATTTAACCTCGTGAGCTTCGAGACTGGGGGTGCCAAAACTTTGCGGACACGGCTGCACTCTACGCAGAACAGTAGCACTGTTGCAGGGGGCCTTGGCAACACCCTGTCCGAACATAGGTACTATGTGACCATAATATTGCAGGATGCGTATCAGATATCGATACATATAGGTATCTTAGAATAATTCTTTACGAGTACCTATTCCTCGTGCATGCAGGGCGGTCTTAGGTATCGCTATATCCTTTCACGGACGCCGTTGGACAAAAGATCGACTCTCATATATACCGGGAGACTGAGCTAACGTTCAATTAAGCTCAGAGCTTCATAACACATGCCATGCATATATAGTAGTCCGAACATATTTAATTAGCTATAGGCAATAGATACTGCCGAAACTTTGCAATTTGACTAGTTCTGGGAATTACCGTTCTATGGCGCCGTTAATTAACTACTTACATGTAACTACATATACATGTACTCGTAACTTCCTGACGTTTTTGAACGCGACTGATATTGCATACCATACAAAAATACGCCAAGATCCTGATTTTGGGTGTATGCAATAGTGGCCCAGTCCAAAAACGCCAGGAAACTACGAGTAGTAGTGTTGGCATAACGCATATAGGAGGCGTGATATGATCTCGCTTAACTTCCCAGAATGCCACGCAAAAAGGCTTTAAGAACTCTATTGATCTACTCTAGGACTCCCGCATTAATTCGCCTCAACGGACGTTGGAATTCCCCTCATACTCGCTGTAAAAGGCAACTTCGACGCCTTGCGTGACAGTCCGCTGAGACGAATTACTGCGGTAATGATATATTAGCAGGGTGACACCACTTAAAGAGCTCAGTAAGTAATCTTCAATACTAACTAACACAATTCCTTGAATACAGGTTGATTATCATTTCTCGTGTGGCATAAAACCTAACCTTTTTGCGTGGTCCGGGAAAGGAAACTACTACAAAGCTGACGTGAACAAACAGAGCATCCTGCAGGTGCTGATTGAGAAATGCTCGGTGACGGAATATTTACCCCAGAAGTAATTAAAGAAGTTTACCGGGGCTTTCTTGGATAAGATTAATTTCACCCACATTATGTACTCATGGGGCTGGCTGCCATCCGTATGTGCGTTCAGGGGCGGGTGACAAATAAATACATGTATCTTAGTCTTAGATAGAGTGGGTATGAACAAGGTTCTTAAGAAGTTGAGTTGTTAAGAGGTCCCGATATTGCCCCGCCAGGATGCACTGCCGATGATGAGATCAGCTCAGTCTTTGAGTTGTCTAGCGTTGCGGGGGGTTGTTGAATTAACCCCCACGTACCTCTCCTCCAGAGGAAGCTGCTTTGTATATCTACGTAGTTTGTCTGCAGTTGATGTGTGTTTCTCAATTGTGCCTATAGCTTCGGTGTTCGAGAGGGTAGCATTATATTAAATACACGTAGTGATCATTGATTTAGAAATGGTTCCGACCATATTACTAGTAGGACAGCCCTTTCCACTACCACTCTATGCCGGCCAACATATCCCTCAAATTAATTCGAAAGAATTACGTACACGCAGTGCTATCAAAGCTCACGGATCCACTATTCGCTGAATGATCTTTACGGCCTTCCCAAGACCAGTACCTATATATGTACATGTATTTTGCACTCTATCGGTTCGATTATGTATGCGAGCTAGTTGATTGATTGATTGATAATTCATTAATTGTGTGCAGCCCATAAGCTAATATGACAAACGAGTGTAGTACATACATCAGTTGTACGATAAATAGTTACTAGTTCACCAGTCAGCACACACCCGCAGTTGCGCAAAGGCAAAGTATTATGTGGTTTGCAATACCACGGAAACCTGAGAACCGTCCTTTCTCCGTCCCGCGTCTGCAGCTAGCAGGTTAGTAGATCAAAGCTGGTTACGAGACGCCAGCGAGCAAGCTAGTCACGCATTACACATGCCGCGTGCTTACCCGCCTTCCGGGCCTCTATAAGCTATATATACATGTATGCATCTGTCCTCCTCAGCTTCGACCGGCCCCATCTTGAAAGATATTAGGCCGTTATACTCGCGCATGAGTCCAGCGAAATTTTGTGAGGCCGTTGCGACAAAGCCCAATTCTCAGGACTTAATTAACGCATGAGTAGATCACTTGTCAAACCAAAAAAGACAACCATTGCAGAACGTTAATTCCGCGAGCTCGGGCGCCTTTCGACCGGATTTTCTATACCTCATCGAGAACTACAACTCCTCAGATCTGGAAGGGGAACGACCTTGAGAAAGGTACGGCTTGCTCCACTAGACGTCGTGAAGCTAAATAAACTTCTCCGAAAGAAGTACCAGAGTTTGGTGAATATCAAATTGGGAATCGTCTATGTAAGACAAAGGAGCATCATTCTCCAAACAGCGACAGAACAGATCTACCGGGAAACACCAAAGAATAAAGATCGAGGGTGCATAGCGCCCTCAACGACATTTTCGAGATGCAATGGATTTGTCGACTCCCAATGCTAATTACACCTTGGATATACACAGCGCCTTGCAGTAAAGAGCAATAGATACGGCATTAGCCGATCTAAGCGGTCTGCGCATAGAATCACAGATACGAAACAGAGTTTCTATGACCTGGTCAGGAAACTATATATCTTGAGAATTCAATATACAGCCGGCCTTTACATTTCTCCCCTTGGCGGATATGTTCATAGAAAGTATGCGTAGTTTTCTATGGATATATCTAGTTAGTACGTCTACTCACTAACAAACCATGTCACCATCGTATGCATGGTAGGGCGAGTTGTGACTTAAGGCCGCAGAAAGAACGGGTACTTTCGGGGAAAACATACTATATTATCTGTTTATATATCACAAATATTGGAATCGCGGAACCCACCCCGATATGTTTCCGGGATACTCCTATCCCCCCCTGGAAATCACTAGATTAATTAAGGATGGATTCCTCCACCACCGACCACCAGCGTCGCCTCTCACGATATTGCATAACATGCAAAACATCCCGTTGAGAGACAAGGAAATGCCGTACATATATGTAGCAGCTGGGAGCACAGTCGATGTAGTACAAGTACAGCCCGTCTTTAATGCCCAACGAGCCGCTTCATCAAACCAATCAACCAATCAACCTATCTATTTTTCATATCAAGGATTTATAATAGAGCTACCCACAGTTAATGGGTTCATACAACAACCAATCAATCAGCCTGGCTAGTGTGAGCCAGCCGATGGAATAAGAATGATATTCTGTGTAACTCGGCCGACACTTTTCAATAAGCGCCGCATTGCCGGGGATTAGTTACTGATATCGTGAAAAAATTAATTTCCGGACGTACCGTGGCACTCATTGTCGCTCTGCATTTGCTCTTCGAAGTACATGCATGGACATAGGTTGAAGACCGGCTATACTTCCTGGGCCTGGTGTACCCAGGCTAGAGTGTCGGGAAATAATGCACATTAGGTGATATCTCAACGATAAGGGGACACCTCTTCACACAAGTCGATATTGAGGTCAATCTAAGTGTGAAGACTCCTTTCGTAATGAAGAAATCAAAAAAAAGGGTATATCATCGATACCTCTCTGGGTTCTTTACCACATGTTTTGGCTACCTACTGATAACCTCTTACCTGAGGAATGGTTATTTTATATTCGAATATCGCCAAATGCACTATTAGGCATGCTGTACTCGAGATCTGAATTTAAGGAGCGTTTGCGCAGTCCCAAAATGGTGTTGCCAGGCCAAAATATGCATCACTTTCCAACCCCTGGGCACATTGAAAGTGACAACCAGTCTGCAAACTGTTACTTCGCAACGGGGTAATCCGTCGGTCCTGGAGGTCAGGACCGGACCGAGTACGGGCTGTAGTCGGTCTTGAGCAGGCGGCGGGGACTGACTACCGACTATGGGGCTAGGACTACCGACTATAGTCTGGATTATGGAGTTGCAGCTTGGCATAGACTACGGCGCTGCCCTATAGATATCGACAGTCCTGCATAGACATCTACAGTCCTGCATAGACATCCACAGTTTGGTGTAGATATCTGCGGTTCTAGCACCTATCTGCAGTCTGCAAGGCTCAACTGGTTTCCAACCTACAAGCTGCGTATATGAGCCCAATATATTAATTCCCCCACACGTATACTTCTATATTGTCGCTAGAACCGAGTGATCGCTCATGACCGATACATATCTATAGTCCGGCGCCTTATCTATAGTCCTGACAAAATCAGGGACGAGACGGACCACGAAAATATAGTCCGTCCATTCTGGAGGCACTGCCAAGGCATCTGTAGATATCTATAATCCAGACCTGACCGTTGCGAACACTGGCAGCAGCAGCAGCAGCAGCAAACATATACATGGAGCATCGAGTGATGTTGTTAAAGCTTCATTTTAGACCGGCATACCTGATCGAGGCTCAAAGCCAATATTGCAAGCTATATGTCTTCCCCGGAGCAACGTAACATGACGGGTCAAGCTCAAATCAGCTACGCTAGATATCAGACACCTGAATTCCATGGACCTTCTCTTTCCCGGTTGGCGTACATACGTATTGGAGAATTTAGCTCTTAGGATATCACTGATTATACAGTATGTAGTAGCTCTATATATACATAACCTTAACCAGAGAAAAACTGGGCCAATCATCTCGGATATTGGCTTGGGTCAATTCTTAGGACTACGAAATGTCGCATTTGATACTTGTAGGTGGATGATGGATTGATTGGTAGTTCGTTAATTTGTTAATTGTAGGTTTCGCTCATTGGTTTGCTTGATTTGAGACACTACGCTGAGGATGTGATTGTGTGTTATATGTTGATTTTTATTATATTTTAAGTATCGGTATGTTATGACTCTCCATGAAGAGATGCGCTTATATGTATGTGGAAGACTAATTATATAAGGTACAAGTGAGGAAATAATGGGCGACAGCTCTGAAGTCAACAGTTACTAGATGGTATGTCGGAAAAGAAGAACAATACGTGTAGCCTAGCCACGAGACGATCGCAATTAATCGCTAAAAGCCAACGAAGCAACAAACGGAAGAGATAAAGAAAAACATAACTCCTGTTTCCTATAGTTGGCCATGGTTAGACGCCACCAACCACAATACTCGCTCTGTCTCCTTGATTACCTTCCCACCACAATTCCTACACGGTAGCGGGATAAGGTATCATACATCCACGTCTGATAAGCCTCATCACTCTCCCAATTCCCCTCCCTCCTCCTCTCCTCCCCTCCAAGCAGATCCTGAATCATGTTTGCGTGAAAATATCTCTCCAATATTTGCAGCAACTTGTACCACGCCTTCTTCATGCACAGATACATATGGTATAGCACATCGATCTCTAGTAGGCTAATGCTGCGCCGTTCAGTTATCATCCCGTGGAAGCCATAGCACCCGGGCGACTCCGCCTGGATAGACGCCATGTCGCTCTCGACCTGCCGCAGGAAATGCTTGCTGCTCAGCATGAGGTTTCCAAGCATCAGGAGATTCTGGCGGATGCCGAAGGAACTAGGGTTGTAGCCAGGCTCGAAGATCCCGCGGTGATTGCGCGAGATCTCGCGCATAGCGATGGTGGCCTGGCGCCACGTCTTTTCGAGCGTGCGCAGGCGGCAGGAGTGGATCGTGGTGCAAGGTTGGGTTACGAGGAAGTCGGTAGTGGAGGGGGTGACGATGTCGTTGAGAAGGTCTTTGGTGGGGTAGTTGGGGCGGTGAGGGTGCGGGAAGGCGGGGAGGCGGGTGTTGATGATGTTATAATTACTCATTGTGTGTTTGTTGGTGGCGGGAAGCTTTGGTATGCGTATGCAATGGTATGGTGGTTCTCAGCCTGGATAATATGGTGTCAGGAGGCTTAGGACTATCGGAGACCCCCCACTTTTATTCTTTAAAGTGACTGACAGCATTCAATGAGAGGTTGGAGAGGAGCTCACTCGATGTCCCCCAAGCTACCCCTCCAACCCAATATATCCCTTCTACGACCGAACGCAGTTGTCGTCCTATCTACATAGAAAAAAACTATAAACCGGCCTACTAACAATTTCCGAGTCATTTTAGGTGATTGAAGCTTTATAACCACATAGCAATGACGCGGGAATCGCTCCCCGTGATATGCCTAGCTCTTCCGAAAGACTCTGATCGCTCTAGCTACTAGAAGAAACGAACAAAGCCCCTGGTCAATTGGAATCCGGATTGACAGGGTACGGTCCCCAATCCTATAGCATGCAACTGGCCCTGTGCGGCCTCATTCATAGGTCCAGCTCTCAAGTCTAAGCTAGCAATAATCAGAACCTCAGATATGCTAAGCTATTCAGAGCTATTGTCTCTCCAGGACCGCGGTGGCGTTATAATGTTCCGTCATGAAATATGACTCGTGGTTGAATCATGGAATATCACTCGTTTCTGTGTTTCGTCTTGATTGATCGATTGGTTGATTATATGTTTGAAGAAGGGAGGGTAGGACAATCTTCGTCTTGATTGATAATTGATTAGCCGTGTGCTTTGTCTTGATGCGTTGATTGATTGATCGATTGATTGACTGTTGTTGTTCATGCCCTTGTTGCATGCGAATGCGCGATTGATCGATTGGTTGACTGGTAATTGTTGTTGTTCATTCTTCCTTGTACACAGGTTTCGCGACCGAATTGGTCGATTGCTTGCAATGGACTGATTCACGGTCTAGATCTAGTGCTCTCAGCCCGGGGCTATATATTCCCTGATGCGAGAGCATGATCAACTCGCCGCCCTCCGCGCCCCGATCTCAGCTGGGGTCATTTGACTTTGAGATACTACTGGCAGTAGGATGCAGCGGGGTAATGCTGAGGAGGAGGAGGAGGAGGAGGAGGAAGGTAAGATTTGTGTGTCTTGGTGGGCCTTGTACAGAAGGTGGGCTGAGTGGATATGTATGTAGGTACGAGGTAGAGGTGCGGCTGGGGTTGTGGATCGCATTGTACATGCGGTTTACAGCGCCATTGCCGTGAGGCCATCCTGTGGGGTACGAGTGAGATACACGCCGGAGGTGAGGGAGTTTGAGGTCTGGTGGAGGCAGGAATACGGGCGAGCTCTCGTAGAGGTTTGGTGTCGTAGCTGGGGTTGTGTATGCCGGTGGAAGTTTATACTCGGACTTATAGTAGACGACTACGTGTTCGGCATCCTCACTATGAGTACATGCAGTACACGGGTGGAGGTAGTATGTAGTTACGGCCCTCGGTCATTAATGAGTTAAACTTAATGAATTGAGCAAAAAAAGATTTTCAATCACTTGAACATAAAAAAAGCCGTGATTGCGAGTGATTAATCATGATTATGGTCGATATTGTAAAAGAAAACTCTATTCAGATTATTTCCTCTCTTTTATACATGTCCCCACAGAGGTCAATCGCCATCCCCTCCCCTTCCCTTCTCTTTTCTTCCCGCTTAGAATGTGTGGGATGTTTGTTTATGGAATGTCTGATTTGTTCCATATTGGAAGGCCTCTGCATCACATGGCTTCTCTATGCGCCTATATGTATGAACCCGCGGCCAATATAACCCTACCTGATTAATCAAAAAGTTTGTTTCTTGAATACATGTAGAGGAGAGGGTCGCCGGGGGTTATGCTATGTGTCCTTTGGATATTTGTGGAGATGCAACAGTTCTGGCTTTTCTTTGTGTCTGCACAACTCAGCAAATATCATTTGCGAAACCTGTAGTTTGACAGTTGCCCGTTCGTTCTGTTATAGAAGATCGATAGATCATCGGCTAAATTACGTTGGCTAGCAGCTCAAGGCATTCATGTTTGCATCGCTTCATCGAGAAGAAATGCAAGGAGCAGCAAACACTAGGGCTGACGTGATGAAGTCTAGCGTACCACTGTGGCGGGCGCCCACTGCCGGAACTTGAAAGGACGTGGAATGTGAACCCGCTTTGGACGAACTGTGTACACGCGAGGCAACGCGCACTGTCTGTGCCGGATTCAATGGGGTGGTTTGCCGCAAAATAGAAAGCTGGCCGGGCGGGAGCAGGAAGCGTGTATGGAGATGCATGCTTTAATTTATACACGTACGCGGGTTAGGACGGAGAAATCATCCTATAATCACGTTACCAGGCAGGTGGAGGTCATCCAGCCCGGCAATCGAGTTGGCTAGAGATAATTGCCCCTTCCATGACGCGCCAATGAAGAACTGTATGGAGTCAATTAGTCGGTCCGTCCGGCAGAGAAGTGGATGCCCAAAGAGCTCGTAGGAAGCACCGAGACTTGGATTGCATGCAATTAGTGAATTAAACAAAAACAAAAACCGAGATTTGGACCACACCGCCGCCCTATCCGAGTGATATATCGTGATTTTACGAGCCCACCAGAATCTCTAGCCATCCCCCATTCAAAACCACCTACACCCAACGCCTCTAAATCGTACGCTCAGCACATTTCATAGTATTGGAGGATTCTCATTTGTCATCATGAGTCACGGGTTTTGACTCATTCTCTCTCTGGTATTTATTAGTCATGTCTTTCTATTTACGGTTATGATTTACTATGTTTTGTGTTACCTTTCTTTAGTATAAATATGGGGCATTTCCCCCTCTAGTTAGTTGGAATAACACGCTCAATTACTACACTTCTCTACATACATTCCTCTAAATCGCGGCTAAAACCATCCAATGGCTATGACGGCATAGTTAACATCCTCACCACCACCACATCTCCGAAGACGTCATACATCACCTTCCCATAGTTACTAAAACGCCGCCGCCGCCACAGCAACAACCAACCTCCACCTCTCCCAATCGCAGAAATCCCAAGCCAATCTCCCCCCCGGCAAAAAGATAAAAAAAAGATGGAGAAAACTCGCATCCTCACCACCAAGCTCGGCCGCATCACCGGCGCCGTCCTCGACAACGTCGTCCAATACCGCGGCATCCCCTACGCCCGCATTCCCGGGCGCTTCAAAGACCCGGTAGGGCCCGTCAACCACCTCGGCGACTTTGACGCGACGAAATGGGGGTGCGTTACACACCCCGTCTCTGCGAGTGCTTAGCAATTTGCGCCTGGGGGGGATGGCGTTTTTTTTTTTTTTTTGGCTAATGTCGGTGGGTGGCTACGTACTAGGCCGATGGCGGTGCAGCAGCCCGATGCCGAGGAGGTGGATGCGCGGGTGCTGAACCACAAGCTCACGCCGATGCCGGCGGACCGAAAGACGATGTCGGAGCTTGAGTGTGCGAACCTGGTTGTTGTGACGCCGTATACGGCGATGCACGAGGAGCGTGAGCAGGATAATCTGTCGCCGACGACGATCCTGTTGCCGACGATTGTGTGGGTGCATGGCGGCGCGAATAGGATCGGGAGTGCGAACTTTGTGGGGTATGATATGAGGAGGTTTGTCAAGCACAGCATCGACGTTGTGGGCAAGCCCGTGGTTGTGGTGAGCTTGAATCATAGGTTGGGCACGCTTGGGTATCTGGCGTGTAAGGAGGTCGGGGCGACGGGGAATTATGGGCTGAAGGATCAGGTGGTGGGATTGAGATGGGTGGGTTGTTTTTTGGCGTGCAGAACGTGGGGAAATGATCGGTTTGCTGATAACGCATAGGTCAAGGAACATATCCAAGAATTCGGCGGTGATCCGGATAATGTAACTTTCATGGGAGAAAGCGCCGGAGGGAGTAAGTTTTCCGTCCGCAGTTATAATCCCCCGCAGCACTGATTCTCCCAGTCGCTGGGTCACTGCACCTATACTCTGAGGTACCGCTGTTCAAGCGGGCCATACTGCTCTCGGGTCTCGCTGGATTGCTTCCGCCGCGGCCTGCGGACGCACAGGAGATGATATATCTCAAGACCTGCGAGAAGCTCGATTTCGCCGGTCTCCCGCCGCCGCAGCGAGCAGAACGCATGCTCAACATCCCTGCCGTCGAGCTCGCAAAGATCGCTTTCCAGGTCGAAATCTGCCCGACCAGTGACGGCGAGTTCATCCCCACCAAGGAGTGGATCCGTCACGAGAACTTCAAGCCTCTCCCGGACTGGTGTGACAGCCTCGTGATCGGCACCTGCAAAGACGAAGTCTCACCCGCCCCCCCCGCCCCCCCGCCCTCTCTCTGTTTCTCCAGGTAGGCAGGACTGACATGCAAGATAGTGGGGCGTGATGCAACAAGGTGGAGCTATCAAGGACTACTCCAACCCCCTCCGCACCTTCAAGCGCCGCATCTCCCGACAGCTCACCCCCGAACAAACAGCTTCGCTCCTGTCGCACTTCCACCTCTCCTCCAGCGACTCCCGCGAAACAACGATCGAGAAGCTTTACGTTCTCATCTCCGACTACGGCTTTAGGCTCCCAGCGTACATGTTCACAAGGTACTGGTCCGACCACCCACAGAAGAAAGCATATTTTGCGCAGTTCACGGTGCCAACGCCACTCGAGGGACCGAACAAGGGCCGGGCACACCACGGCGTGGATGTCGTCTTCTCGTTCTTTAACCAGCACGACGAGCTCCCGGAGACCGGGGGATACCGGGAGCTGGAGCAGGAGGTGGCGGCGGCGTGGTGCAGCTACGTGTATGGCGAGGCGCCGTGGAGTGCGTATGATGAGAAGGGCGAGAGGATTGTCCGGGTGTTTGATGCTGGAGGCCGCGGGGGCGAGAGAAAATTGGGTGAGTGGGAGCGGAATGAGTGGGAGGCCTGGAGGGTTATGGAAGAGGCGGGGGTCGATAAGGTGTGGGAGACGGGACAGGCGTTCCTGGCGGGCCCGGGCGAGGAGGGGGGGGAGGATTGAGTGTTGGGGTGGGGGTTGAGGGGACGGGGCGTGTGGGATTTTGGGATGGGATATAGATGTGTGGCGTCACCGTTGAACTCGCCCCGTATTAGCTAGGGGACGATTCTGTGAGAGGGGGTGTATATATATCGTATGGGAGAGGATAATAGTGCCAATGATTGTAGTTTATTGATTTTTTTTTATCGGTATGCGCACTGGAGTTTGAAGCTGTGGCCTTGCATGATAACCTCCGGAATCTGGTATTCCCATGCTCCGAATTCGTTAAATTTCCTTCCTTCTTTAAGAAGCTGCGGTTTCTGCCGGAATGGGGAGTTTTTTTTGTTTGTGTTGCGCCCCATATTTCTCATTGAGTGATCTATCAGGTATCCAGAATCCTTGATTTCAAGATAAATATCTCTTGATATCACCGTAAATCGGGAGCTGTAAGGAACAGGGAATCTAGCTAATATAATTTCGTTAGGTAAGCTTTCTAGGATCGAGAGCTGCAAAACAATCTACTCGCCTCATGTTGTGTCTATCTCCACCACACGGGTCGAATTTTCGATTCCCACTTTGGAAAGTCTTGGCATCCGGTGCGGCGTTGCCTCGTTCGTGCCAAGCCTTACTATAACCAGGTTACGGGAGAGGCGGGATGCTTGGCGTTTTGAGGCTCGGAATCTCAGTGTTCTGATTCGCATATCTTGGTTCTCGAGCTCTAGCTGTGAAGCTTGCTTAGATGAGGAGGGACGGAAGGATGGAATGAATTCCTCGGTTGCCAGAGCTTAATTAACCTATATACATGTATCTCTAACTTTTTACAGCCGCGCAACCTCTGCAACGTGTTGTGTAACACGTAAGTTCCACAGCGTTCAGTGGTTGGGGTGGCTAAGCGGGTCGGGCCGCCTTTGAGGGCGCCAGCCCAGAAATACGTGTTTGGGCATTTCCGGTGGATGGTTATATGTCGCGCGGGGTTTCGATTCGGTGGACTGAGGTTGTAGGTGCGGTGTTTCCTGGGTCAAATACATGTACGAACTTGTCTGTGCACTGTATTGAAAATACTACCTACTATAACCGAGTCATATTTCATGATTATCGCGAATCAGAATCTCTGAATGAAGTGACTACATCATACATCCCACTCAAGCCACCATCACTGTTTCCGAGATTCAAGGGACATTCTAATTATTTCTGTATCACAAGTTGCTCTAGGTGTCATGGTTTTGTTTCTTGATTTCTTATTCCATAAGACACCTTTTCTTTCTGATAGGTGCTTGAAATTTATATATACTTGCAATGGGCCAGCGCGGCATCTCCGGCACTGTCAGACTTGGACCGAATTTATTCTATTCACAGCCAAATTTGTATGCCAGTGACCGATCTACCAGTTTCACACGGTACCAGGTTACAAGCTGCTTGGTTTGGTCTCTGCGGTGGTAACACCGCTACCTAGTTGGCCATAAAAGAGTGGCTTTGATCATTACCAGCCACCTGGTGATTCGCCACACCGTATTTTTGTGTCAACATGACCCTTGCAAGTTGTCCGTGCATTCTTCATTCACCCTTACCTTATTCCAACGACACCCCTACCTTAGTTTACCTGCCTGCCTGCCTGACCTTCTTCGACCCTAAACCACGCCAGTTCCACGTGGACAGGCCCTGGACCCTGATATCCTGTCGTCGGCGGGGAAATCGTTTCGAAGAAAAGTCGGAGCATCGTCTTCTCATCTTCGCATCGATCGAAGCTCTTCTCGCATCGCGAGCCGCCAATTTTCCTTTTAAGAGAGTCACCCAGAATAGAGTGCGGCTACGTCGCGCGTTGTCGTCCTGCAGACTAACCCCTCTCCGTATCGGTTAAGGCCAAGGCTGCGGCTGAACCCGACCAACCCACCACCCACCGCATCAACAAACACAACCACACCACAATAAGCACAATAAGGAGAGAGAGAGCTAAAATACTCTACTCTCCCATGACTTCGAACAACCATATCTACAAAGTACCACCGCCGTGGCCTGGACACAGAGTTGATACAACCCAGCAGCAGCAGCAGCAGCAGCAACCACAGCATAATATGTACGGCCAGCAGCAACAGCAGTACCTGGGGCAGGGGCAGATGGGTGGGATTCAGTCTGGAACTGCAACCGGGGTACCAAGCTACACTAGTAAGTCTTATCTGCTCATCCCATTTTGTGGGCGAAAGAGGCGGGAGAAAGAAGCAATAAAAGATGGAACGAGCCATTGCCGCGAGGATGTTTGTGCTGGTTGTTTTGCTCTCGGGTGACACAGGAGTACACTTCCCCAAATGACCGCGAAATCTCCACGGTAGCTTACAGCGGTGGTGGTGCCGTGAGCTGGTTTTTGGTTGGCTTGGATTCCTAACGGCTTATTTAGGTGGATACCCCCCACAACAGACCCCCTACCATAATGCGCAATACCAGCAATACCCTCCGCAACAACCTTACACCCAGCAGCACTCGCCATACCAGCAGCAGCACCACCAACCACCACCCCCGCCTCCCCCACCCCCGCAAAGCTGGGGTCAACAGCAGCAGCCCCAGCAGCAATGGCAGCCGCAAGGCCCACCGGTCCCACCAAGACCTTCGAGCGTAGTCTACAATCCCCTGAATAATAACTACAACAGCAACCCCGGCTCATCCTATAGCCCCTCTCCATACGGACAGTCCTCTACTCCGCAACAGGCTCCCCCACCCCCGCCGCCACCACCACCACCGCCGCCGCCTCCCCCTGTGGACACTTCATACGGACAGCAGTACCAGAACGAGGGCAAATATCCACCATCGGCGACTGGTCAAATTCATCAGAGTCAAGGCCATGGGTGGGGATCTACGCCTCAGCAGCAATATTCACAGCCCCAGAATCAAGGTCATCATGGATATTACGATGGAGGTATCACCACCGGTGGTTATGGGCAAGGTGAGACATCGAGCCCGGCCGGTGATCATTCAGGGTCAGTATCCCGGATTTTGAATATTGTGTGTAGTATCGAGAACTGACCTGAAATCGGGTTGTTAGTTATGTTGCACCTTCGTTGGCTTCGAACACTTCGAGTAGTTACCAAGCGGGCAGTATAAATCCTACAGCTGGCGCCTACCCCTCTTCAACTACAGTTCCGGCCTGGGGTGCCACCCAAGAACCGGAACAGAAGAAGCCGTTCACTTATACACCTCCGGTTCTCCACCCCGACTATGCAGCTCCCACCACAGGCCAATATACAGATACGCAGACGCAGCCGCAGCAACAACACCAGTACCAGTATCAAGACACGCAACAGTACAATTCCAGCGATCATCAGCAGCAGTACCAACAAGACCATAACACGCAAAGACCAGCCCAAGCCTCAAGCCAAAATGATCAAGGAAACTACTGGCCTCAAAACCAAGGCGAATACCAGCAACCCCAGCAACAGTCCCAGCAATTCCAGAATGCACAATCGGGATCTAACTGGACTAGCGGATCACAATATAATCAGCCGCTCTCAAATGCCACACCACCGCCCGCTGCTGCCCCAACCCAGCCTGGTGCATCTGCATATCTTGAGCATCTAAACCAGCAGCAACAGCAGCAGAACCAAGCGGCACCCGTCACCGGCTCGCCTGCGTCCGCGAAAAGGAAAGATACCTTCCACGGGATCCAGCCTGAGCCGCTATTTACGAAGCCCAAGCCGCCGGCGAAGACGAAAACATTCGCGGGCGCTCCAGGAAGCTGGGAGCATTACGGTGGTAACAGCGAAGATGCCAACATTGTGGTCAGCAGGCCGATCTCACCTGTCGATGTGCACCATCCGAAGCCGGTGAAGCCGCACAGTCCAGTAGAGATAGCAACAGGCAGCGGTAGATGGAACAATACCGAGGGGTATAACTCTACGCCGCCACCACCACCTCCGGCGAAAGCCTATACTACTGGCCCTGATGCGAAGCATCCGCAAGGTCCCGGAAATGCATTTCAACATGCCCAGCTGTTTGGCAGCAGGCCCGGCAGCAGACCCGGCAGTGGCTTCCAGGGACATGGTGGGTTCCAGAGGCCGTCGAGTGGGGCAGGTGGGAGGAAGGGTACCGGAACACCTAGTGCTCATAAGACTAGTGTTGTGCCGCCCCCAACCCAGACGTCGGATTATGCGTATAAGGACTCGAAAGCTGGCTGGTCGGAGTCTCCAGCAGGCGGTGCGCCGGTGCCGGCGTTCGAGGAATTGAAAGAGTTGGAACAAAAACAGAGCTGGCCACAACAGCAATCGCATGATACTCAGGCGTGGTCGCAACAACAGCAGCAGGTACAACATCAAGATAGCCAAACCTGGACTCAGGAGCAGCCGCCTCAAGATCAATATCAGCACGCGCAGAATAACGGAAATGGACAGCACTGGCCTCAAGATAGTCAGACGCAACAAAAGCAGGGCGACAATCAGCAATGGACCGCACAAAACCACCCTCCAACTACTGTCTCGCAGGGGCACAAGCCTCAGCATTTGCAAATTGAAGATCCTAAAGTTAGTATTAATGTTCCGGGGGGATGGCCTCAGTCGTATACTCCTACTCCGGGGGAGGAAACGAATATTCCTGGAGGCTGGCCGCAGCTAACAGAGGAACAGCACCAGCCGCAACTACCAATCCAGTCTCAAGATCACTCCGAGGCCTCAGGCCCACCTAGGACGGTGGGAGGTGGAACGCCAGCACTGTCGGATGCCACAGTCCTCACCCCCGCGACATCGGTGACCATGACTCAGCCACCTAGCCACGAGCAGCAGGAGCCCGACCCACTTCGTAATTTGGAACCATTCTATCAAGACTCCGTTCAGCGCTACATTGTCATGATCAAAGCAGAGGCTGCCGCAACGAGGGACGAGGAGAAGTTGAGGGTTTTTACCGACTTCATGGAACACGAGTACTATGTCCGTGGTCAGCGGTATCCTCTCGCCCTTGGTGAACCGCCCAGCCGGCAGAGCAGCGTATATGGAAGGTTGCCCCAATATGGTGGGCGAGATGAGGAAAGGGACTCGAAGGAAAAACTTGGATTGTTGCCGGAAGGCGCACTTGGGCCAACGCAGAGGTCTAGAAGCAATTCCTCTGCAGTGCCACCCGCGGAGATTATACTTCCAGTCCCATCGGAGCATATCGAGATGGCCGCACCACATACCCAATGGACGCCGGAAAAGCCTAAGACACCTGTATCATACGTTGAAACCAAGCCGCCTTCCCCGAAACCAATGCATAAGCCAGTAACCTTGGAGGATCCGCCAATATCACCCGAGCCGCTGGTCATTCGGAAGCGGCCCGAATCGATGGTTGCCCAAAGTCTGAACAAGGGACATGCCGCTTTCAACGAAGAGCCTGTTTCACCACCGTCGGCGCAGAAGAATGAGTACAAGGCTTTCAATCCTGCATCGCCGACTTCGCCGACCAGGTTCTCCTCCGGAGCTAGCGAGAGTCAATATGTTCCTTTCAACGGTACCGAAACCAGAGCTGCGTCGCCGCCGAAGCAGACACAAGAGTCAACGGGCATTTACAAACCATACAATCCGGTTGTGCAGGGTGGCAGGAACTCGTCGCCAGCTCCCGGCGGAAGCGAGTTTGTCGCGTATGACCCGAAGAGAGCGTCAACCTTCATGGCCGGTGGTCCGGGCCAGCAACAACCAAAGCGCAATTCTATGGGCCCTGGTTATCCTCTATCGAGATCCGAGACGATGGTGGATAGTCCTACTAGCCAAGGGGGATCTCATCCCTTCGGTCCGTTAAAGGGTGCTAAGACCTCTATCGATGGATACCAGCTGTATTCTCAGGATGCGTACCCCCCCAGCTCTGGTGGGAGCTCGACCATCTTTTCAACTCCGGGTGGTGGAGATGAGGTGTTGGATAAGAAGAGACAGAGCTATTTCCCCGCTGCGTCAGCCCCAAATCCGGCTCTGGATACGCTTTCGGCGGTGTTGCCGGCGAGTCGTGCTCCGAGGAGCAAGGAGACGAAGGTCATGGATGATGTGAGGCAGACAATCGATAGTATCGGTGAAGACTTTAGCTTCATCGAGGACATCAACCGTGCCTACGCCGAATCTGCGAAGAAGCGTCGGAGAAAGTTGGATGAGGAGCGACGGGCGAGACAGGAGCAGCATGAGCAAGTCACGGATGAGCTGTTTGCAGATCAGCAGATTGGGTATGGGGATATCAAGGAAATGGAAGGCGAGTTCAAGGCGAAAGAGGCGAGGAAGGAGGCCAAGGAGGAAGAGGACGAGTATGAAATATACTGCACGGAGGTGTTTTCGAAGGTCTATGATAAGATCCAGGAGGGCATTACCGGTCTCATGGAGAAATATTACGAGATTCAATCGAGAGTCCCGACCACGGTCGCCGGCAAGGATAGATGGGTTTCGTCTGACAGTGTTGAGCTGACGGAGTTGATGGAGGGCTTGCTGGAGTTGAGTAAGTTTATTGAGACCAGGCATGGGAAGGTCCAGTCTGCTATTCTCGAACGGGATAAGAAGTTCAAGAAGACGGTCATCCAGCCGTTGTATGCAAGTGGGAACATCGGTAAAATGAAGAGCATGGAGAAGCACTTTGAGGAGAGCGAGAAGAAAGCGTATGTAACCCCTTTCCCTTTCGTCCTTGGACCGGTAGTGTAACTGTCGATGCTGACTCTCGTATGTGATTTCTAGTGTTCTGGAAGCGGCCCAAGCGAAACACGGGCGCACACAGCAGCTCATGAACACCATCGAGGAAAGTATCGAGCGCGGGCTCGACGCGGAACTCAACTACACCGATGAGATCACTGCCGCCGTCACAGCACTCGTCAACACCCTCCCCTCCCCCGGCAGCGACACGGCCCTGACCAAGCGAGAAATCGCCTGCGCGTACGACACGCTCAAGGACCTCAAGGAAACATCAATCAAGTTCATGAAGGTGTTCCACGCTGCCTCGCTCCTCATCAACGAGTCGTCAAACCAGGTCAACCTCGCAGAAGCACATCTTGCCGGCTCGCCGAAAGAGGTCGTTGAAGCCGTTGCGGGCGAGAAGGGCACGGCGGACGAAGAGACCAACAAGGAGCTGACGGAGCGCATCGCCGTCGTCGAGGGCGACTTCGACATCGTGGATAAAGCGGTCAAGGAGGCGTACAAGAAGCTGGAAGAGCAGGCTGAAATCGAGGAGTCGAGTGGTAGTGCTGGTGGCGGCGTGTCGATTGGAAGGATCTCGACCCCGGCTGGAAGAGTCGCGTCGCCGGCTGTGGGTAGGACTGGGTCGCCGGCTGTTGCGGTTGGTAGAACGGGTTCGCCGGCTGTTGGGAGAGTCGGGTCGCCGGCGGGAGGGAGGGTTGGGTCGCCGGTGGTGGGACCGGGACCGGGGCCGGGGCCGGGGAAGATGGGGATGACGCCGCTGGAGAGGGCGAAGATGAGGAATACGGGGTCGGGAGGGAGCTCGCCGTATGGGAGCACGCCGTATGGATATTAGTTGGGACGTAAATCTTGATGTATGATTTTGTGCATTTTCTTTTAGTTTGTGAGCGTGATTGTGGATTGCATGTTGTTTATGGCTAGAGTTTTGCGTAATATCATGGATGTTTGATGGGTGGTTACTTGTAATGAGGATGATGCGGAGAGAGGGGACAAGGAATGCTGAAATGTTCGTTTTGAGGTGTGTTTTGTGCGTCTCGTTTGTGATGTTGTGGTGTTGTAGATTTTGGCGGGTGTTGGGGGTGTTGGATACATACGTTGATTGGGGATCCTGAAGTAATACATGCATGAACCATCGCCCATCTTGCAAGATAACTACATGTACACGCCAACTCGATGGTGCGTCGTGAATAAGCGTTGAACAGCTCCATCGGTTTGATGCATGGAGTGGGGGTGTTGGTCATGAATGGTCACTCGGAAAGCGTATGTTATGAAAAGGTTTAGGCTTGGCGATACGTGGATGTATCGAGAGTTGTATAGGTGTTACGAAATGCAGCGCTAAGATATCCTTTTGGAGAGGAAGAGATTGAGATGTAGACCTGGACAGGGAGTTAAAGTCGATGTAGGAATGGCGGCCCAAATAACCGGCCTGGGGGTGATTGCAGGAAGATGGTTAGGCGAGTGATATTCTGTGATTACGGATATGCCAGGGTGTGCTGGCGATTCGCGGTGGTGGTCTTCTGTAAAGTGATGACACTTGGGTGCGTATCGGAGTCCAGATATATAGCATTGCGACGCCACGTATGATGCGAGTTCTGGTGGTATATATACCCGCGGCCTCTTCCTCACTCCTCGACTCGCTACAAAGAATTAACAAACTAAATCATGGCCAGTTACAATTTTCACCAGCAATATAACCCGTAAGGCCTTCCGCCCCGTTAAGCTATAACACGAAATACATATTAGCTCGGTTTACTAAGCTCGTATATATTTCCAGTGCCCCCCCCAGCATCCCCTTCCAAGTGATCGACGATCTCCACGACGCCATAATCCGCACCCGCAGGACCCTCCACGACTGCGACAACCAGCTCGAGCAGGTCCAAGCCACGCTCAAGACGTACCTCTCGCAGGGCGACGGCTTCGTCGGCGGCGCGCTGGAGCTCACGTACGATGTCCTGCGCGTGTATTTCACCGAGGTGGCGGAGTTTATGCCGCTGGTGTCGCAGCTGGAGGATAAGGAGGACAAGCTTGTGAAGCTGCTGGTGGCGACGAGGGAGGTTGTGGGGTGTCTGTTGCAGACGCTGAGGTATACGATGGCTGCGGGAGGGAGGAGGAATATTTGTATGGTGTGAGGGAGGGGTGGTGAGGATGTTGAGAGGGGGGGGGGGGGGGGGTGGGGTTTGGGATGTGGAATTGGTTTGGGGGGGTTGAGTTCTGGTTAGAGTTTCAAGTGAGAGGGATGGTCTTGTTGCTATGAATGCTGTGGCGAGTTGTATATAAGTGAGACTCACACGCACACTCTGTATCTCAGAAACTCAACACCGACTTTAACCACCACTCTCCCGCAACTTGCATACCAAGCTGCCTCAGTACCGAACTCAAACAAAAATAAATAAACACCACAAACAAACCAGCCATGCCCACCCACCACCACCACCACCCCAGCACCCTCCCCGCAACCCTCACCTCCCTCTCCACCCGCACCGCCCGCCTCCTCCGCGACCTGGACGACCTCACAACCTACAACACCGAGACCGTAGCCCGCTACGAGCGCCACGCAGCACGCGACGACCTCCTCGCCGAGAAAAAGCTCCACATCCGCGTCGCCCTCGCAAACTACTCCAGGGAGTCCATCCTCGCCCGCGAAGCAGCGCTCGCAAAAGAGATGGCGGAGGTGCAGCGCGCGGTTGCGGATCCGGGGGCGCTGGAGAAGCGGCTGAAGGAGGTGGTGGCGCAGGTCGGCGAGATGGGGGCGGCGGTGGGGGGGTATTTTAGTGTCGAGGTGTTTTCGGGGGAGGTGATGCGGGCGTTGGAGGTTTAGGCTTGTGTTTCGGGTTGGTTGCATGTGGGGCGGAAGGAGGGGGGGGGGGAACAAAGGAGCGGTGGGAGGGGACAAAGAAGGTCATGTGGAGGAGGGGTGGTGTGTTTCTGGGGAGGGAACAGGAGATGTGTGTGGTGCTGTTTTTCTGGTTGGCTGTGGCTGAGGTTTGGGATGTGCGGTGGGTTGGGCTGAGCGGGTTCTGGTTGTGGTTGTGGAGTTGTGTTGTTGCTGGAACTCTCACCCTGGTAATGATATGTGTGCAGGTAAAAGTGGGATTGGAAGTATGCTCGTTCTTTTTGGATCAAGAGCTCCTGTGTGTGTGTCTTTTGGCCGGCTATGATGTTGACCGCATCTACAAGTTTAAGTGTTGAAAGCCCGGAAGTAAAGCAAAAGAACAGGAAAGTGATAGATTCCGGACATGTATATTAAAAACCCATATAATAAACTACAAAACCCAGTTCCCAACCCCACGAAGAAGACAAGAAACCCACACACACAACCAAATCTACCCCCAACCCCACCCACAACCTCAACCTCAACAGCAACAGCAACAGCAACAGCAGCAACGACGAAACACTACACTGCTACTGCATCCCACAATACAGCGCCGAACCATGCGCGTAAAAGTCCCTCAGCATCTCGCCAATGCCCACATACATGACCTCATGCTCGTCCACCAGCCTGCGCACAAGGCCATACATGCGCCTCTCGCTGCGCCCAAACACCCTTGGAAACGCCCGGACGCCGGTGACGCCGTCCACGGCCACGCCGGGCATCGTGTTCCACGAGCGCACGGCGTTGGCCGCGAAGTCGAGCGTGATGTGGGCGCGTGCTTCGTGCAGCGAGAAGTGCGCGCGGAGCGAGGCGTGCGTCTGGCGCTGCGAGATGATGCGCCGGGTGAGGCGGGTGATGTCGGGGGCGGCGTGGTTGGTGGTCATGGTGCGCGCGACGCGGCGGTAGAGGCTGCGGAGCATGAATTGGAGGAAGTAGAGGGAGCGGTGGAGCGTGACGAGGTCGGTGACGGTGCTGCGCATTTGCCGGTTGAGGATGTGGCGGGTGCTGTTGTGGGTGCGGTGGGGGGCGATGGCGGGGATGGTGAGGGGGTTGAGGTAGGGGGGAGGTGGGGCGGGTATAAGGGCGAGGGCAGGGGCAGGGGCAGGGGCAGGGGCGGGAGCGGGAGCGGGGGCGGGAGCGGGGGCGGGGCCACCGCCGCGGAGTGAGAGTGTCGATGGATATAGGGTGGGTTTTGTGTTGGTGGATATCATTCGGAGGTGCTGCTTCCTGCGCGTTCGTGCGGGGTTGGGGGCCATTGCTTCTGTTTTCTCCGCCGAATTGCAATTGTTGAATTCTGATTGTACGATGCGTATCGACGATGGAATCTTGAGTTTGGGGGGGGGGGGGGGGGTTGATGAAACGTAGGTCGCTGATGGCGCAGTGGTGGGTTATGAGAGGTTTGCAAACAAAGAACTGTTTGGCCGATTTTCGAGAACAAAGGACACAATTCACTGTATAATTTTCGAATGGCTCAATGAATGAATGGCTG
Source organism: Morchella sextelata (assembly GCF_020137385.1). Classification (NCBI taxonomy): domain Eukaryota; kingdom Fungi; phylum Ascomycota; class Pezizomycetes; order Pezizales; family Morchellaceae; genus Morchella; species Morchella sextelata. The sequence goes on from NW_025408634.1 coordinate 215,654, forward strand.
TGAGAGAGGGAGTTTGGTTAACGACTGGTTATAATATATCTAAAAACTTCGTGGGGGCGGCTCCGGATATGACCATAATCTTTTGAAACAAACCGATCTTGCAGATCATAGTAATTGTTACCTTGGGGATAAAATATATCGCGGTGGCAGGTATACGCGCACTACACCGATAAAAATGTTCTTCTATTCCAGGCACCCGAGTCTATAACTCATTCGAACCGTTTCTTGTCGCCCTCAAGTATGTATCCGCTGATGGTAAGCGTGGTTGATAAAGCAAGAAAAATCTTTGGCGTAAACAATTGACCCAGATCACAGCTGCAGGTTCGAGTGGTAAAAGAAGAGGTCTATTGCATGCTTCGGTAACTGGGGTCGATGCCACCTGCAATGTAAGGTGTAGCTTAATTAAAAGCTTGTGGTATTAAAACCGGAGGTCGGGAAGGGCCTGATGATATAGATTTCATTAGGCAGCGAAATTTGAGTCTGTTGCTCAAACACCCATTAGAGTGTTTGATTGCAAGGTAGATTACTCGCGGCGTGACTTCCCAAAACGTCGATTATCAGCACCACACCACCAAATGTTCCGGGAACAAAGGTACTCTGTCATAATGAACTTACAAACAGCTTGTTTGTGCTCGCATACACAATAAATATATGTGAGGGGTGCCGTTAATGATCAAATGTGTGAGTCGGACCTGTCACGGTGGCAGAGCGGGTATGGCTCGGGGCCTCCGGGACTGGCTGAGAGGTTTCACAAGCTGGAGATGGGAGGATAGCGGAGAGCGTAGAGATCCCGGTGATAGTGAAGGGTGGATAGCATGGTGTCGATATATGCACATTAGAGCTTGTGTCCGGAGGTGAGGCATCGTGGAGAGTTTGAGAGGGGGTCATTGGTGGTTTTAACAAAAGAATAGCGGTTTTGCCAGATTTACCCCGGAGCTACCATGACACCAAGGGGAGTGACACTCCCGAGGTTGTACCGCAACGCACTTCGAGCAGAATAATCACCCCGAGCCGCCATCGCCGTGTCAACACACAACGCACCATCGATGCCCTCGATCCCCGAAACCGTCTAAGCAAGCGGTAGAACTTTAGGGCGCCCTCCAGGTGACCGACGGCTCACCTGCGCCATCCTGGGGATAAACTTATTGATGAAATGAAGTGTATGGCACTCCTCCTATCTCATTGCATACTGTTCATCTAGAGACTGTATCTCCTCTCGGGGTTTAAGGGTTGTAGTTGTGTGAATTGGTAGTGGTTTATAATTATTTTCGGGATCGGGAGAGCAACCAGAGAGAGAGCTGGGGGAATGCAGTCAGGGCCGGGCGGGCTGTAGACGATGAGTTAGATCCCAGACTTGCTATCACAGTGATGTTCAAGGATGGAAAACTGTGAAGCGGTAGTTATATGTATGCGGTCAGTGGCCTGGATGGTCTCGGGTGCGAGCCTTTTTGGGGCTTCCTCCACAGCATTCAACAGTGAACCCTAACCCTGCAATTGCCCGATCCATCATGTATGTTGAGACTCCAAGGAGACGGAAAACAGACTATTTTTGGTAAATCATTCTAGCCTATCCCGTTCATAAAAATGTTGGGAGCTATGGCCGAAGCCACCTTTCGACACCTCGAATTTTAATCACGAACTATCACTCGCGCGGCCCGACACTAATGCCGGCCAGATCACCACATACAGATTTGGACACGACGTAGAGGCCTACGTCGGTATCCCACATCTTTGCCGAAATGTGTAAGGACAACATATCCGGACAACGAAACCTTTCTCAACCCCTCGAACGACTATAAAACCAGGTACTTCCCCCCACATCCTTTCACTCATCATTAACCGAGCTATAAATCCTCCTTCGGGCAGTGCTTAAGCTAAGTCTATATCCTTATCGTCTATATCCTTATCCTTTTTAAACGTATCACAAACCTATCCGCAGGAAGTATCTACTCAAGGCATCTCCCCTTTGTAATACATGTCCCATCAGCCCGTTTCCACTCTATCGGTAGACCTCATCAACTCAAAGCATTTCGAAATGCCTAAAAGATCCTGGGCTGGAACGTTTGGAGACTTCGGGCTGCCCGGAGATGATCCGGTGCGGGCAGCTGTTGGGGGCGCAAGCAATTTCAGCGGGCTCGGGGACAGCAGATATCGCTGCGGCATGCTGTGGGCGGATCTCTTTGCATCTTGTCTTGCAAGCAGCAAGCTTGAGCTTTGGTAGTATGTTGTGACTAGTGGTAGGTGCTTTTCTATTCGGTATTCCGAGAGTTTATAGTTCTGGCTGACGAAGGAAGACCATTTCTAGATCATATTTTGCCATCCTCCCCTTGCACCAAGAGTCCTAGTGTATCAGTGTTTGGTGTTACTGTGGAGAAGAGAAAACCTCACAAGTGCACCTCCCTCTTATCCGCGCCAAACAAGGGAAGAGTGAGACTGAGCCCTGCATAAGTCTCGCCGCCCGGAACCAAGGAAACCAATGCCTCTTTAAATATAATCAATATTTACACTCAGGGTGGGGGTTACCGACTGCTCTCTGCTTAAAGAAATTGCATCTTTTCTGACTCCTGGTGATAGTTTATATTCCAAAGCTCAACAACAGCTCATATCTATCGTGGTAGTAATAGCTGTCCAAGGTGTCCTCGAGGGATCTATGTGGGAGTAGGTGGAAGTCTTGATGTTGAGGTACGGAAGGATAGAAAATATGAACCTGTTCTAGTTTTCTGTAATCTTGTCATAGCTTGCTGCCTTCCTTTTCTTTTTCCCTTTCCATCAGTAGGAGATGTCACTCTACACCGATGGTTTGGGGGGGGAGTTACTATCCGAACAGTACGTTCTATCCAAACATTATTTGGATAGTACGGCTATTTCAATGAGGGAGTACTTACATGTACTTAAGCTTTTACCCAGACAGGCATTTCACATTTCTTAAATAAGTATCTGAAGTTGAACTTTCCGAAGGGTGCCCTAGCAAGCCCATCCAGATTGCACAAGCTACTAGGAGGTGGATAGGGCCAGAAGACGACAACGGGACGGACTACATGTATGTATGAGCAATTTTCGGTCTAACCTCCTTTGTATCAGCGCGGGTCTTCACAGCTTGACGCGAGATGGCGAGCTTCTTATATAAGCTGACTTGTAGGTACATGTAGTTTCTTTTCTTTAGGTTGCTCGAATTACAAAAACTTGATTACTTGGTACGAACTCTTTCTTCCATAAACCGGATTACGTAATTCTCTCTGTGGGTCAGGACAGGTCACAACAAGAAACTGCGTCTGATGTAGATAGATTTAGTTTCCTCATATCTCAACTCTTCTCTTCTCTTCTCATCATCCTATCATCATCATAGTCAATCAAACTTCATTTGTATCATCAAAGCCCAAACTTTTGTCTACTAAAAATCACGTAAAACAAAGCTGCTGTTTGCTCCAAAACGTATGTTCAAATTGACGCAGAAAGGTTTATAAAAACGGCTATATAATGCGGTACTAGCACTTCGACCCTCATTTGAACGATTTTATCTATTACTACATGTAAATGTAAGCTTTCCCCACTAGCATGCGCCACGGCGTTCACGATTACTAGATATGACCGATCTTGAGGGTCACCACCTCCGTATCAATCTCGCATGCTACCTCAACGCCTGCCTCAGCGGCTACTTCGACGCCTGGATACATATTCACCTACCTCCGTATTTTGATACCTGTACTGAGGTCTCTACAGATTCCTAATCGGCAGTGAATCGACATAAAATCTACGCCTGATTATTCATCAAATCAACGCCTGACGCTGCACCAAATAAACATCAATTTAGCCACCGAATTGGCACGTAGGCGCGGAGGTAGGTAGATAGTTACTTCATAGAACTCTTTTCGTTTAGATTTGGAAATCACCTACTACAATCCTTTTCACGTTAATACACTCCTTCTGATCCTTTGCCGATCCTGGCACATATTACAGTAGATTTTGTGCACGACTAAGTTCGGTATCATCTTGCCCAATCAGGGCGAGGGACCACACCAGTCTAATTGCCATTTGCTGTGTATGAATCTCTCGTTTTGCTTATCCTTTGGAAGTTGAATATCGCGTGGTTCAACTAGAGTTAACATGAAACGGGTGAATTCAGTCAGCTTGAATTATAAGAGAAATAGCGCTCATATCTTTTGTGGACAATATACTCAACAACAGTCTGTCATAGAGATAGTTTTGGCGTGCGCAGCTTGCAATCATTATGGTCATATTGGGCTGAATTGCAAAGAGTTGACACACCAGGATATAATTGAGCCGATTGATCCAATAAAATGACTTCTAACGTTAATCCCATCATTCATCATGCGCCGTCACTTCCCTTTCCCCCCCGCAGCTGGCTTCCTCCGGATCGCAATCTTCAGCTGCTGCATCGACTGGATGATCGGGAACTTGTCGTCCGTCATAAACGTCCCTGCCTCGACCCACAACATCTGCACACTCGGTTTACAACCACTGCCTATATATCCCGCGATAAACATCAGCCAGCCTCCCTTCTAAGCCACACAAGCGATATGCGGGTATGGAAAACCAAGACATACGCTTACAGCTCCCAGGCCGCACCTTGATATCGGTATTTTTGAGGTCTGTGCAGGACCGGTCCTGTGGGCCGTTGAGGTAGGGCGCGCAGAACTTGCTCACGCTTTTGGTGATGTGTGCTGTGTTGGGGTTGTTATCTTTTGGTTTTATGGCCCGGAAGCAAGCGGAGGTGGGAAGGGAAGAGTTGGGGGGGGGGGGGTACCGCAGTCGAGGTAGTGGATACGTGTTATTTCGCACATTGTCTGGGTTTTGGAGGGGAAGAGGTTTTGGGGGGGGGGGTGAAAACGAGGGTTTTATGTGGTGTTTTAGGGTAGTATTCGGGGTCTTGGTGGTGGTGGAGGAAATGAGTGTGCTGATCAGGAGGAAACGAGTGTAAATTGGAACACCGGGAGACGTGAGATGAAAAGACCGTAAATATAAATGTAGCTATCGGTGCTTACCTGTGTAGACGTGTAAATGGGCCTGCGAGGAGGGGGAGGAGGGGATAGAATATATAACCATTGTGGCGATGTTCGGTTCGGAGGTTCTCCTCTTCTTCTATGCTCCTCGCGCTGGCGACGATATCTCCGGTTCTGAGGTGGGCGTGACGATGGTGCGGGGAGCTTGAGTGGTGAGTGTTGAGTGTGTCTTTCTATTTTTACATTGTTGCTTCTTGTTTAGTGGCTGCGGGTGGTCAGGGACTTGGTGGCCTTTGAATCGCTTGCTGGATCCCGCTGCATACATTGATGGGTCAATTGCAATAGCTTCAGGCGGGCGAAGAAGCCCCCGACGCATGGAGTCTCTCTCGGTTCCGTACGTGGGGAGTTCGGTGATGACAGATAACTCTATCTGTTTCTCCCTAAGGAGCTGGACCGTAACTAAGCCCAATCGGAGCATTAGGTTATTAATCGAACTTTCGAAGGTAGATGCTCGATTTTAACCGGGACCGAGTGATCGTGGGTGTTTCCCGCGGGTTTGTTCCCCTTTATTTCAGAACGCTATTATAGCCCGAGAACCCATACCCCTAGAGGGCGATTCGACTGTATATGGAAGTAATTCTATTTCCAGTTAAAAAAATATCAAAGAAGCAGTTGGCAACGATAGAATGATAAATACAAACCTGTAAGAAAAACACCCGAAGAAATGTTTTAAATGCATCTCCAACCAAAGCTGTCCTTGCTTGCAAATAACCATCTTTACTCTTCGTCCAACTTATAATCTATTCGTTTTTACACAATATTTGTTGATTTGATACAGGTAAGAAAAGAATAAAACACATTTTTTTACTTATTTGATTGAGCTGTTCTAATCTCTGAAAGCTGAAAACGTGGAATAGCTAGCAAAACCGATTCAAAATATCGAAGAGACGATTTAATGGAATATCAATATTCAACACCAATAGACCGGAACAGTTTTAGACGGATACAGTACCGTCTAAAATGGGCAAGGAAGTTTCTTAAATTAGTTGAGAATCTTGAGAACTATTTAACATATACGGCGTTCGATTTGGGATTTATAAATGAGAACGGTATCGCAACATACAAGGAAGATAGAGATCGGGAAGCCTCTAATTTGGCGTTACCAGCAGTCAATCAAAATCATTCCAGACTTATCCATAGAGATCCGACAGACTCTATTGGTGGTCTCAAGTATTTCACACACTCTTATGCTTCTATGGTTGTGTGTTACGAATGGAATGTACTTGAACACTTTCAACGCCCATGTCCCTCCTCTTCGATCGATCAATACCGAAACAGACTTAACGCAGAACGGGTTTTCGAACTCTGTTACGATACGTTAACACGTAGTTATGATGAGTTGAACAAAATGGGGATTAATGCTAATGGCGCAAGATTCGACGAAATTCTTGGAATTAATATTCAAATTCCAAATGATTTGAGCAATAGACCTGAATGGGAAACTGAGGATGTAAAACAGGAGATGGTGTTATCCAGCAGTGGAATTCAAAGCGATTGCTTGTTTGACTCTAATATTTCATCAACGATACTGAAAGTTTGGAGATTATATTTTGTCTTGATGAGTCATATAAATCATCCAACACCAGAGCTTGAAAGTTTAAGGGCTATTAAGTATTTTCTCAGTTCCGATGATGAGTCGTTGGAGGAGAATTCGGATGATGAGTCGTTGGATGAGAATTCCGATTATGAGTTGGAGAATTCCGATTATGAGTTGTTGAAGGAGGATTGGAGGAAATTTGGAATCAATTTATAGTGTTGTTTTTTTATCAATTTGATAATTTTTGTTATTCGAATACTAGTCATCGTTATTATTACATGTAGTATTATTTTAGTAATGAGGAATAAATCAATATGCACAAATCTCGGGGCATTTGTCGAATTTTAACAAATTTGCAAAGCTTTAAAGCCCAACTCGAAGAGGAAGAACATGATACGATGTGATATACAATAAATCTATATGAACAATAAGGTCAGAAATTATAATTCATACTTTGGAAATATTATCCCCCGTAATCGAAGTACGCATGCAAACAGTATTACCTGCTAAAGTTCAAACCCCCGATTCTGTATAGAACCCATTGAATTGAGTTTGAATGGCAGTGCCCCCATGCAGAGGGCGACTTGGGCCGGCCCGGGCCAAATATAGGTAGGGCCCGGCCCATTTAGTCGCGGCCCGGGCCATGCAGCGAATATATATGGGCCTTAAAAGGTTGTGATAATCTTTTCAAGATGAGATATACAAGAAGACTTACTAGGATCCGATGGGAATGACATTTTAGCCCTAAGAATACTTTCGGAAATCAAAATTATATAGCAAATACCCGGGCCCATTTAATCACCAAATAGCCCGGCCCGGCCCATGAAAGAAACAGGCGGGCCCGGCCCGGCTCACGAAATATTAGCCCGGGCCCGTCGTTTGATGGGCCGGCCCAAGTCGTCCTCTGCCCCTATCCTGTAGACTGCTGAGCCTACCTGACTAAAGGTTTAGCTCGGTACCTCTCTACTAACCTGAGTTTAGTTCTAATTTGACATGACAATTTGAAGCTGATTACCTGACGATCTAGTGTAGTTGCCTAATAATCTAATAACAGTTATCTGACAATTGGGTTTTGATTTGGGACTCTACTGCTCTCAATCATGATTCTGTAGCACTGTAACTATAGGCGTCAAAATACGGAGGTAGTTGAATACGTATACGGGTATCAAGATAAAGCCTCAGGCAGTGTTCTCAACGGTCCTGGGTGCCCCACTGGGCACAGTTCAGAGCTGTGTTGTGGGGTAGGACCGGGCGGCCAGTAGGTGTTAGTCCATCTAGTCCTTAAGAATAGCGGCCCAAAAATGACGTTCGGAGACCTGTGGGGACCCGGAACAAGGTAGCTGAGTGTGGGTGACTGTACATGTTGGTGATTGGAGTCGGTATCGTGGGACCGCAGGGGATGGCAAGAGATGGCAGAAGACTGCATATGACTGCATGAGGCTGCATAAGACTGCAATATGACCGTAGATTAGTACAGGAGATATTTTAGACCATGATATACTTTTCGAAATTGACATTTCTCAGGCCTTTACCAATGGCTATATCTCGAGCCCGGCCAGAACTCTGTTCCTTAGCAGAGTGCTAAGAGTCCGGTGGTCATGACATATTTAACAATGAATTTTAAACAGTTGCAGTTAAGTAATAGAATCATGATTATTCTCAAAATGTGACTATATAAAGGCTGCGTTACGTAGACTCTGTGAACAACAACAAAGACTTGACTAATACAACACTCCTGACTACATATCCGGTCTGATATTTTATTTTGATTCCATTAGGTAATTACATGTAACCTTCCCTTGAGTTTATCCCGCAAATCCCAAACCTATTGTATTTTAAATGAAGTTTTACAAAAGCTAACCGTATATTTTAATCGACGATAGATTTTCTATATTTAAAGATCAATATTGATACACAACCAAATACGATTCAATAAAGTGATGGTTCAATTATATACGGAACAGGGTTGCCTAATCTGGGCGGAAAATCGTTCATTACGACTTATGGTTTTGCTTGAATTAATTGAAAAGCTCGAAAACTATCTAAACTATACCGATGAAGAATTAGATTTAAAAATCACCGATGGTACTGGAAATTATATCAAAATTCGAGATACAGATTTGTCAGAAGACAATGTGTCCCTTGAAAACTTTGAAAATTCGGAACCTTTGAGACGTTTGTTATCGGATCTTTCTTGCAATTGGGAAAAGTCCGATCCAGCGGTTTTTACGGCTTACGACACTTGGCTCTTAAATTATTATGAATTGCGGGCTTTGAGACACTACTACAAAGTATATCCAACAAGCTCCTCGTCTGCTCGGGATACGAGGAGAATGGTTGAAGAACTAGCTCAAAACTGTATTGAACTTAACCAGGAGGCATTTCGTCCATGGGGGCCCGGAAATTGGACTTGGCCCGCCCACAGGGTTCATGACTGTACTGCACACCCGCGAGAATCAACCTCTCTGGGAAAGCTCCAAGGGGAAATTAGAGCTATTTCTCTCGAATGATCTGTCACCTCCAAGGACCAAAGTACCGTACAGTATGTCTACAACTGTGTTGAAGATGTGGAAATTATATTTTGCTCTTCTGAATCATATGAACCATCCAGTGCCGACACTAAGCGATTTCGAATGTCCAAAGCTTAAGTATCCTCCCAAGAAGCGTTATAGTTTGGTATACAAATACTGGGAGGAATTCGGGTATTACCCGAATTATTGGCAATAGTTGTGTGCACTGGGAAAGTTCTCTTTTGCGATAGTTTTAGTATAGGATACTCATACTGATAATTCAACCCGCTTCTTGATATTTGTACACGCGCACCCCGTAATCCATCAAACATGATTCTACTCTATCTCGACAATATATACATATGTGAAATTATAACGATACCTACTGCGCTACAAACCGCGCAGAAAACACAGTCTCTTTACCCTTAACCAAATTTCTACCATTACCATTTCCCAGCCTACACACTACGCTTTTCCGGACATCTCCTGAACAGATCCCTAACGATACCGAAACTCTGTCGTAATTGAAGGCAATTTCGCACGGACAGCCCAGAGTGCGAATGCGGGAAGGGGGAACAAACCGTAACCCATATCCTAACCGAATGCGAATCAACCGAGGAAGTCAGAAAAGGCGACCAGAAACACCAAACAGTCGTTAAACTGCTCTGGACCGAGACAGGAATTAAGACAGCATTCGAAATCTGGAAACAATTCACCAGATGGCGACATGAGAGAGGTGGAAGGGACGAGGAGGCGGAAGAAGAGAATAGGGAAGAGAGACTAGGATGGGGAGGGCTGAGAGACGGCTCACAAGAAAGTAACGAGTGAGAAGCAGGGTTATGGAAATTGTTAGGAAATTACGAGTTACGAGTATTAGTTGTTTTATTTTATTTGGTATAGTTTAGTTTGGTTTGTTGTTGTTTGTTGGCTTGGTTATTTGTTTTAAGTGAGAGGCGGAGGAGGTTAGAAGGGTGGTTCAGGGGCAGTGCGATATTGTCATAGCTTAAGGGCTGCATACAATTAATGAATTAAACAAAAAAAAAAAAAAAAAGGCAATTTCGCACTGCGCTTCAAACCCCGGTCCCTACTATCATCGATGCCTCCACGAATTTTCATAGTAAGAGCTACCCTAGCTTCGAGGATACACCTAAGATCCGTAACTATTGTATTCACCTACAACTCCCAGTCATTCCTTCTGGGACTCGTTGCAGTTAATGAATGTCTACCAGAGAGGTGATTTCCGGTGTACATTATAAGAGAGTTACACCCCCGTTCAATTAGATACGCCTCCCATCAACTCCTACCATGCAGAGCCAAGTAATATAAAACCTCTTCCTCCCCATCGAACATTGCTCGCCAATCTTCGAGCATGATAATGTAAGAACAGCATCTTATTAAACGTCTGAAGCTTCCGTACCGCGCAGGCGCGCAGGCCTTACTAGTTATCAAAGTCGCACTCTCTTATCATTTATAGGAGGCTGCTTTACGTCTGGGTCTTCATTAAATACAAATAACTATCTACCTTTCGAAAATAGGAACGTATCCCAAGGCCTATTCTCTGCTCGTTGCTAGGACGGAGTGTTATGCGTTCGTCGGTTCTCCTATGTTTACGCGCAACTCAGCATGCTCCGGGAGTTGATATGGACACTCTATTGATCATTCTCGCCCCATAAACTCCTGATTCTCCCAGCTTCCATCGCGATAATACAAGAAAGCAAGGGCATATCACAAGAGGTATGGACCGTCCAAAAACAAAGAGCCAAAAGAAAATGAAAGACCAAAAAAGATTAAACAGAGGAAAAAGAAAAAAGAAAACGCTTTGCATGGAATCTTCATTAAACCTTTCCTCCCACCAAAAGCTTCAGACGATCGTGACCCGTAACTACTTGAACACACACCCAGCCGTCTACTCCATCCCATATGGTTCCTTCAGCGCCCCCTCATTCAGATCTTGTACCCACACGTCCGGCTCCGGCACGCACCCCTTCTCCGTCACTGCCTTCCACCTCTTCAGCAACTCCGTCCTCATCTCCTCCATCGCCTTTAGCACCTCATTCTCCTCCTTCACCTTTCCCTCCAGTACCGCAATCTCAGTCTGCAGATCCTTCGCCCACACAAAGTCCCCGGTATCCTGCGGGACCGTCTCGGCGGCCAGATAAAACTCCGTGAGCCTCATGGTGGCTGCCGCACTTGCGTCGAGGACGCCGTTACGTCTGTGGCGGACCTGGGTGATTAGCTGGTCCAGCTGCGCATAGACGTCTTGTGGCATAACATGGAAAAGGTGCTTGTTGATGGGTAGTTGCGGGGACGCTGGGGCCTCCGCGGGTGGTCGTTCGTAGGCCGCGGCGTTGCGGAAGGTGAGCTTGTTGATGCGGGAGAGCGAGACTGGTGCGCGTGTGGATATCTGGGCGATCAAGACGATGGTTTGGTCGAGAGCCATGGTGAGGGACTGGGCGGCATCACTTGTTTCCTTGCCGCCGGAGCGGGTGGGGAGGGGCCTCATGGTCAAAGACTCGGAAGTGATTTTGTCACTGGGAATTTGTTGTGAGATGGAGAGAATATAATGTGTAGTGTTGAAGGGATGGTTGCTGCAGAGACGCATGCGCAGACATGTATGTGCCTGATGGGCGTGTTGTGCTCAAACGCACATTTTGTGCTAATCAGATGGTGTCATGAGCGGGTGGAACATCTTAGCTCGAGTGAGATGTTGTGATTCGGATTGACTTTGCTGACAATTCTGCAGTGTGTGCCATACTCGTAGGACGATATTCCGATTGTTAGCATGATAATGAATGAGTGTTTATCATGATATAGATATACATACCATCGATTGGCTGCTGTCTTTGGCGCGAAATATTGATGCGGGACGCTATGATAGGCTAAGGTCCATGGGTCGCCATTGTCCTCTCTACATTACTCGGAAGACTGAGTGAGCGAACAGGTGATGGTGATTATTGTGGCATACGAAGGCGGAGGCCATGGTCTCTCCGGACCCACAATGGGGCGATGTCTTTTATCAAGAAATAAGCGTAAACAATTGGTTATATAGTGACCGTGCTTGAAGGCAGTACATATAGGTAGAAGTTTACCGCTTCTCAATTTTATAGAGGTTAAGATGTGAGGATAATGAAAGGGGCGGAAGAATGAATTGTGGTTGCGATCTTGAATATGCCACCTATTGCTGAGCATTCAGGCGAGACGTGGCGGTGTGCCGTCCATATTTGGTAGAACACCCACGTGTTTTTGCGCTCGGCATTAGGCTTTGCGAACTTTATCGTGCTGAATCAGTACATGAACCCGGCCCGGGCGTAGCCAATAGCAAGTCCGTCGCCCTTCTACGGAACGTCACTTGAAATTAACCGCTCGGGCAGGACAGCGATGTCACATCTGCACCGTGAATGCAACTCCAACCTCTGATATAACACCAACTCTATCCCCCAGTAACTTAGAGATATTCGCATTCTACTAACTCGGGAATTCACCCTGCCCAGGAATGTCCGCCGCTCTTCCTCAGTCGAACAGGAGACAAGTTGAAGTTCGGTTTCAGCCTTGGAATAGACTTTCAACTGTACAACCAAGAGCTATTTTCGTCAAATATCCTACCTGGCATGGGGAGCTTAGCACCGCTGCAACTCTATAATAACATAGAATACATCTACGAAAGCATACTCTGGAAAGACGCAGCTGGACCCCAACGCAAAAAGGTAAGGAAGGAACAGCATAGAAAACCTATCTCACGAGCTAATAGTATACCACATAGCCCCACAAACTTCCTCTTACACTGTCAAAGCCAGGTCTTCCGTAGCATGGGCAATTTTACAAGTTCTTCAACTTACAATGAGCCTAGACCGCTTAAGAGAGCCATAGTAGTGCAAGTAGGAGGAGTATCAACAGGACTCGAGGGCTATCAATTTCAGAGAAGAAAAACTATAACTTTCTGAAGGTACCTCGTGGTCATAGAACGAAGCCTGACTTTGGAGTCGTCGAGTCCGGGCATTCTCTGAGCATCTTGCTGCTCACAGGAGATGGGTACGAGACTGCGCATTCTCCTTCGCGAAGGCTAATTAGTCAAGAAAGGAGGTGGTGGTAGGTGCCGAACCGCGCCGCAGTCGATGGAGACATGTCTTACTGGTCGTGTGTTATCCCTCCAGCACGCTCAGGTTCCAGCCACCAATTAAGTCCCACGGGAGCGCAGCGCCACTCCATTCAGCAACCACACCCCTACGACCGGCGGAGCTGTCCGAGCACGTCCCGGCGTACCGCAATCAAGATTAAAAGCGATCGCCGACCCAATTCAATCGGTCACCAGCCAACCAGTGTATGTGTTACGTTACGCATGCGCAGTCTACCTAGAGTACCGCGAATGAGCCGCAATGCTAGAAAATGCCAAGGCGATCCCCCCTGATCCACAGCAACTAGCCGCTAGCTAGAGATTGAGAGTGCAACCTCCATTCCCAACTAAGGGAAGGGGCGTGTGGTTCAAATTTCCATACGTGTCGGAGCCCTACGGTGATAAGGGCTAATTAGCTAAGAAAAGGGGAATCACCTTAACTTCCGGTCACCCGACTAGCTGCTCGTTACGCCTGAAAAATACTTGTGGATAATTTCGTGCGCCGAGCAGAAATCGATGCTCTGGATGGGGCTTTTTTACACCGCTCCCGGGAGGTTCGAGGTACCTTCACGACCCTCACATGAACATTCCCAGGCCTCACTCTGGCTTCAAGGTTCAGAAATAATATAGGCTAAATCGATATTGGCGGGCATGTCGCCCTGGGTACCTGTATGCTTCTCGCATTCAATTCATCCGTTCCTTCTCTGTATCCTAAGCATTCGTACCTTCTCTTTATTCTATGCATTCGTACCTTCTTCGAATACCGGAAACCTCCTCTAAATATCTCGTGCTTGGCAGCTAATGACGTCACGAAGTTAATGCGAGTGGCTTCCCCAGCCTCATCGCGAGCCGCACCTCAACGCACAACGCAACAGCAATGTCTTGCGCAAAGACTGACTGTTCTCAAAACATGGGGAAGAAAGACGACTTGCTAGCGCAGTATGCCGAGAATCCCTCCCCCAACTGCTCCAGTTAGTAGTTCCCGCAGATGCTCTGGTTCTGTGCACTCGGGACGAGACGCCGAGACGGTTTAAAACAGCAGACGACAATACATGTAGTCATAGGTGGTGATACTCTCACTGTATACTGATACAACTTTCCATCTCTGAGGTGCCAGAAAATAGGTGTCTTCGGCACTAAACCAAGTGATATCTCATATGATTCCACCTACATGGCAGTTACGGATACATTGCTCACTAGGTTTCAAACGGCTTTCTATGTAAAGCGCGCGCTGTGGTCAATACATCGCGGATCCTGGTCTCAACGCTCTCATGCGCGGTATTTGTGTGGTAGGTAGTCCGCGAATACCGTTAATCGACGAACGAAACTAGATCGCTCGACAGATGCCCAGGCAAGCCACGAACAAATCCTATACCGCACTCTGATATTATCCCAGGTAGTTCGCGAATATTTCTTTTAATAAAAGAAAGGTAATAACCATTATCCCGAGAACGCGAGGTCCGAGGGGCCCGAAACTTTCTCCGAGTGATTACTTAGGGCGTAGCATCGGGTAGTTTACAGCTTATAAAGGGCTGTATGGGGTGGTACAGAGTTCTCATGACTCAGTCGTTCCCATGTAGTCATTCGAACTAATAACTGGCCTGGTGTTCGCGAACTGCCTACCATATTCCGCTATATCTACTTGTTCATCGCTTGCCTAGGTAGACCAGCTTGCCCATCAGCGAGCGCTGCCCATCAGCGAGCGCTACCCATCAGCGAGGGCAACGCTCGCTGATGGGCAAGCTGGTCTATTTGGCGAATAATTTAGTGTTGTTCGTCGCTTCCCTGTGTTAGTGAGATGCCTACAAGATGGTCGATTATCTGGCAACTGTGGCTAAAACGAAAAGAAATTACTAGGATGTATGTCCCTGGCATAAGATGCTAATGGAGGCATTTACTTCACCGTACAGAACGCATAAATTTCATTGAATCGTTGGTGGAAAATCTGGAATCCTAAATTGTTACAATAGATAATTACAAATTTCTAGAGAATATTTTCTCCAAGTGCAAGTCTTTTAATGATTTACTTGTACACAAACTGGTTGGAATAAGGTATCAACGTGTTTATTGAGACTTTGATCTTCAGATAAACGAAAGAATTTAGAAGGTGATGAAAATGTTTCGTAAATGTGCGTTCTGAGTTAAACAGTCGTGTTTATAGCCTTAAAACTAATAGAATAAGATTTTTAATATAAGGAACATAGTTACCCTTCATTTATAAAACTATAACGTTAAACTCACTTATCACAGAACAAAATATACAATAATTATCCAGTAGAGCTAAGACCAACGGTATGTCCCCACACTTGTAAATGATTTCCTGAAGAGGCAAAAAAGAAAATAATCGAGAAAATATAATTTAAATGATAATTTATAATTAAATAATAATTCCAAACGCTTGCCAATACGGGATTACCAAAAGGTAATCTACGTATACGTGTTCTTTCGCGATTTGCTTATCTTCAAGCCATGGGGCTGGATGATTCATGTGCTGAATGAGTATGAAATACATTCTCCATATTTTTGTAACTACTGTTGAGATGTTAGATGGATATTTAACATCTACGTATGAACCGTCTTCACTACACTGTAATTCCTGGTTTTGCTGTTCTATTTCCCATAGGGGTTTGTTACCGGAAACACGATGTTTACTCCATGGCCAGTTCCAACCAAGGCCAAAGGTAAAGCCCATAGACTTGCTACAAGCATCCTCAGAAGAAATAGAGTCACGTACTTCTCCAAGCATGAACCGACAATCAGCGATGAGTTTCTGAGCCGTAGTTCTGTGGGAATCGATGGCGGAAGATTTGACAGGACATAAACGGCTCAAGGTTGCATGAACCCTGTTCTCGCGACGCAAAATAGTGCAAATGACATGGCCTGTAAAGAATTCGGAGTAATCTAGTATCGGATAGAAATCTTGGTCGATGGCAGGCAGAAATGGTGTCTTGCAGTTGGGGTTCCATGCAGTGCATTCCGAGGCCATTCCCTATCGTCGGGCATACCCAAATCCCGAGGCTTAAAGGTCAAGTATTGTTCAAGCTTCTCAATAATTTGCAGCGAACACACCGCGTTTGCTGCCCGGTTCCTTGCCCATTTTAGTTGGTTTACCGCTTCGCATGGTTCGGAGTTCGTCATTGGGTATGCGCTTTGTTGAATAATCAGTGAGTGAATATCGTATCGAACAGCGTGTCTACTGAAGGAGATTTATAGCGGCGCCAACGTTTATAGAGCCAAAATAGAAAGTAAACCCGCCACTATTTCAATTCCAAGTACCTCACCATTCTATATATTTCTCTCCTCCCCTTATAGAAACAAATACTAATGACCGTAACGTTGATCACGCCCAGTTTTATTTGGAGGATGTCCCTAAATATCTCCAAAGGATTAATCATTGCCTCCACGGGGTACGTCACTGACCATAAACGATCGTAAACCCAGCGAGGCGGCCACTCTTTGCAGATTCTACCCCCCTAGAAAAGAAACTTAGAAAGTCGATCCCCAGCTACAACTAACTACTTCCTGAGAGTAGAGGCAGTAGCATGCCCACCCCCCCCCCCCCCCCCCCACGCCCCAACATCCTCATACCCTGCAACCTAGCCTCTTACCCATCCGCCACCACAATAGGAGGGCTGGGGCCCCGAAACCGCCAGCTGGAACAGTTTCAACCCTAACAGATAATACTATTCCTCACCTGCCCGATACTCACCAGCTTGCTAAACACTACCTTTTCGTCCGTCATTGTATCTTCACTAGACCCAGCACCCTTGAATATAGCAGGTCGTTCTGCATTTTGGCAGTACTATACCGGGCAACAGTGTTCCCAACGGTTCTTCGGTTTGCCAGTTCAAACCGGTTCTCCAGAACCGTTGAACAAAACAGTTCGGTTCAGTTTTACCTTTTCACTACTTGGTTCAGTTCAGTTTGTGGCTTGGGCCAAACCAGTTTTGTATGCAGTTGGAACTCCTCACATAAAGAACGAACACCCTATGTGGAAGAGACCCTAACCCTGAACACAGTTGGTGTTACAGTTCCTGCTAGACTAGTGTCAAGACTGCAGAACTGTTCTTCAGTATAAACCGGTTCTTATTCGGGCGGTTCAGTTGTGGGGGATTTTTATTCAGTTCAGTTCAGTTTTTGCTGAAAATAAGAACCGGTTACAACCGCTGGAAACACTGCCGGGAAATTGCAAAGCGACAACAGGTGTCACGGTAACCTTAGAACCCGCAGTAAATATTCCAAAACTGTCTATATATATATGTAGTAATCTTTGGCGTTTTGTCGCTAACAAGATTCTTTTTGGTCACAGTTAATAAGAATACTTCCCGCAATATGGTAGATCTTTTCAAATTTGGGTGCATCTTTGGCAACTGTGGCTCTCTTGGGACGAGTGTCGTCAAGGGCGGGTGTCACGCAAAACCAACTGTCGCTTTGCAATTGCCAGGTACAGTAGTTTTCTTTGCACGACTAAAAAGATAGAGACCGGCCCTCATGAACGACTCCATGTCTAGAACTAGCCCATATACCAAGAACAAAGCTTATATACTGCTTATGTATGTTAGAACGCCTTTTAACCCAACTCCGCCGTACACAAATGCCTTATGACGCAGTGAGGCAACCATCCGGAACTGCAGCAACAGGCGAGTGATCGACCATGACCGAGTGACAACCCATGTCGCACGCCGCATATGCAACCATGAAGAACCGAGGGCTCGGCACAGGCGAGATACACCACCTCTTCTCTTGACTTCCGGCTAAACCTCTTCTTTTACTCGCGCAACACCAAGGTTTCAAGAGCACAACTGGTATCATGAATTCGCCATACGCTGGTCAATAATTAACCGCACAACGTGCATCGGGCGGAATCATGATGCCATTATATCTCTTCTTGAATACTGGCTTCCGTATATAACGGATCTCTCAACTACTTCTATGCCCATCATCAATTCAGAAGCTACTTGTGCAACACATACTATCACTTGCCTACAAAAACAAAAGACGAATTCCAAAACCCACCAAGAAACCAAAAATATGGCAGAACCCATCTACCCAGAATTCGGAAACAGGACATGGAACCAACTTGCCTACAATCTACTACAAGAGCTCAGACAAACCGCTACCGCATTCGCGGGGCCTCCAGAAGACCCCACCTACTACGTCGAATTCGACACCCTCATGTCCGCCCTCTCCCGCCAGCGCCACGGCAAGTCGCCCAGTAGCACTGACTTCTCAACACCCGAAGACGAAGTCTCACGCATTAAGAGCCAAGACAGCCGGCGTGTTTACCTCTCTGACGTTATGATAAACAGTGAGCATGAAAACGCTGAGCTCCCGCATCCGTTCGATCTCGAGCGGTGCAGGATGGCGTTATCACGCCCATGGCCCCATATAGAGGCGACCTCGCAGACAGATATGTGGTGGCGGCTTGAGGTCATGTCGTGGTATGAGGACTGGGGTGTAATGTCAAGTTTACCGAAGAGTAAGTCGGCGGTTAGGAAGGAGGCGAGGATGCTGGTAGCTTCGAATATGCCGGGAACAATGGAGAAGGTTGTGGGTATGCTCAGGAAGGGGAGAACTGCCTATAAGGAGTTCCGGGAGCAGCGAAAGCAGGAGAGGAAGGAGCGAGAGAAGGAGAAGGAGGAACAGGCGAGAGAGTTGGAGGCCCATAAAAGGGTTTGTGGATCGCGTACATGTGGACGGTGCCGTGGTTGGCGGAGGAAGAATTTCTTGGCACATAAAAAGGTTTGTGAGAAGTGTTCGCGTGGGGAAAAATGTGGGGAGTGGAAATAAAAGTAGTGTCGGCTGAGGAGGGGTTTGCGAAAACTCGAGAACGAAGGTTGATATGGATGGAGTGATATTTAAAGATAGATTGCGTTGATTATCGGTTGAGTGATAGATTGCGTTGATTTTTGGTTGTGTTGCTTTAAAATGAAGGAATTTACTTATCAAATGACCACCGAGTGACCTCAGTGCGAGCTGTTGGTGAGTTTGTTCTGTTCCAAATCACCTACCAGCAAACACTCCTGAGTTGGATACCGGTAGTTGCATACGCGTTCAAATGAAAGTAGGTTTTATACTCAGAAATAGTCAGGGTTATGATTTAAAAACTTACATTTGGTGGGTTTGGTTCTGTTCAGCCTAGCTGCTTCTCGAAGGTCCGGGCTGGTACGGAGCTTGGGAGAGGAACAGGGCATAGAAAAGAAAGTTTAAACTCGCTGCTGGGAAGCGTAGGATTGAGAAGGAAGAAGGTGCCGGGGTCTGTGTTCTACCTAAGCTTTGTGAAAAATGTCCTCCCTGTAGAGCCGAATATCGTTTCCAGGAGCGGCCAAGTGTCACTGGCCACGAATTGTGAAAAATGAAATGAGGTGGCATGAGCATAAGAAGCCCTCCTCCTATTCGCGACGGTTAACCATTCGTCCAGAGAGAATCCGTAGACGCACAACTGGACAAAGTGCTGTACCTCCCGATCCAGCCAGATGAACGCATCACGTCCCTTGAGGTTCCACAGGATCGTACTGTCCAGCCATCGTGTAACAATGGGGCCGGGTGATGTCTCATACCGCGGAAAGCCTCCGGGTCTGTGCGTAAGGCGTTTGATCTTTGGGTCACCTCAGCTTACGCTACAGCCATATGCACTCTCTGGCAACTACATGTGGCTCTTGCTGGCCACAGTATTGTTCTTTAGGGCTGCACTGCCGCAGCGCCATATCGGAGGTACTGCTGTAACGCCTTATGGCGGGGTGTAGTGTCCAGTTTGCAGCATACCGCATGGCGTTCTTCCTTCTCCTATCCCCACCGCTTCCACCCGACTCAATGCTCCTTTCTTGAAAGCAGCTTCAAAATCTGTCAAAATGATTAGTCGTCAAACATGCACCTCGAATCTTCAAGGAACATGGGCACATACTGGAAAATGAAGGGCCAGCACTCGATGCCGCGAGGGATATGCTCTTGGAGCAGCATCTTCCTAGTAAGGTGAATCGAAGAGTGCTTCCTTCTAAAGAATCTATGTGTCGTTGCGTATAAACACCGTGTGCGTTCCGATGGCCGGGGTATCTGGTATGGAGGGCTGCTTTCAAGAATTTGGATGGACTTTGATATTCCTATATCTGCGTTTATCGACTTACAAGTTAGCCTTGAATGCCCACAGCAAAATCTTTCTTGAATCAACTCACCAGTTTCAAGATCCGCAGCCCACAGATGAAACCCTCCAATCCCCTCCAGAACATAAAGGAACCGCCCCCCACCTTCCACCCCACCACCCTCAACTCACCCCGCCCCCAAAGCATCCAAAAGCACAACACAAGCAGTACCACATCTCACACCTTCAAACAAACGCAAGCCGAACAATGTCCATCCGCTCCAACACCTCCAACACCTCCCTCATGCTCACCCACTCCTCCGCCCAAGCCTTCGAGCACGCCCAACGCACCCGCCTCCACGCCGCCGCCTCCGCCGGCGACATCTCCCTCTTCGACCTCGAGATGCGGTCCGTCTCTCTCGCCGCCCACGGGCCCTCCCTCCCGCCCACACGCACGCCCCCCGCGACCCCAGAACACACCGCAGAGCGCAGCGTCCGCCTCGAGAAGGAGCGTGCGTACCGCGAGGTACTCTTGACGCTCGTTGCCCTGCCTGTGGTGCCTGGGCTGGTGCATCCGCTTGACTCTGCGCGGGCGAACATCGCGCTGTCGAGGCCGTGGCCGCATCCGAATGGGCGGACGGTGGCGGACGAGAAGTGGATGTGGGAGATACTGCGGTACTGGGCTAAGTGGCCGGTGATGAGTGTTGCGCCGTTGCAGCTTGTGGTTGAGGAGGAGGGCGAGGGGATGAAGCCGCTGACGAGGAGGGGAACATGGGTGGCGATGGGGAAGGGGGTGATTGGGAGGTTGGGGGTGAGGAGGGGGTAGGTGTTTGGTTGGGTTTCTCTCTGTGCTGCTTTCTGTGGGGAGGTGATGTTCGGAAGGCAGCATGTGGTGCTCATTATTATTGCAACATTGTGGTTTTGCTGAGAAGTATTGTGATGAACCTCTTTGATTAGCTAGGAGGCATTCAGCGTGAGAGAGACCAAACTCGATAGCTGTGTGGAAAAGGGACAACTTGTGATGCTTCTCGAGAAAGCTGTAGGTGGAGCTGGAAAAGAATAGATATCGAATAGACATTGTTTCTCCTCCATGCCCTCCTTTTTGAGCTCATGCCTGTCAAGGATGGTCGACTCGATTACCATACTATTCTCTTCTTAGTTCTCGTGTGGCGGCTACTATAAATGTTGGTTTCGATGGGGCTCTAGGCATCGCTGTAATCTCATTCGCACCAAGTGGTGGAAGGAGAGAAGTGCATCTTCCCAAAGAAGACCACTACCCAAATAAAGCTCATACACATGTAACCAACACAACGTTTTCAGTCCGCTGGCCTTGAAAAAGAGCTGATCGAAGGAGTAATGGCAGGCGAACAATAGACGCACTTGGGAAAGAGAAGAGAGAGGAGCAGAGAACATATCATTTCTTATTTGAATTCTATCTCTCGTGACTTACTTTTATTTTGTACTTACATTAGTTCTAACATAAGGTACAAAGACTGAAGTGACATACATATGTGCTCGATATGAGGGGGAGGGTCGACTTATCTGGCTGGTCAGCTACTTTTTTCGGACTGGGAGGAGGTGGAGGATTCTAAAAACAGGAGGATCGATAGAGGAGAGACAGATTTGGTTTGAAAGCCCAAGCACCACGTCAAGGTACTGTCCATTGCTCAGGGTCCTAAGACACGAAGTTAGAAAATGTTTGACACCGAAGTGGCAGGTTAGTACTTATGCTCTTGCATGTAGTTTGGCTGCACTCCTCCCTACACGCAAGAGCAACAGTCACAAAAAGTCTAGTTAGTATTTTTGCAATTACATATAGTTTGGCTGCACCCTCCCTACATGCAATTGCAAAAGTCACGATTTCAAAATATTAAACATGAAGGGAAATACCAAGTGCCACACGAGGACACTAGCCTGCTTAACAGTATCTATGATGGCCGTGGTCTGGCCTCTTGCTTGGATGAGCAAGTGGCGTGCCTTTCCGGGCGGGTGTCGCCTCCCACATTTCTATTGCGGTGGGTGCACTTGGGTGGTCCTTGCCGTAGTTGAGAGAGCGAGGGTACTGTGTGTTTACGCCTTCCGCGTGGAACGCATCGGTGTACTCTATGCTTCCGGTTACTCGGTCGACCTTTCCGTTGCGCTGAGGGCGGATTCTGATTCCGTGGTGCCACATTCCGGGGTGCAGGAAGCTGAGTTTCTTCATCCGGTACCACTTTGGAGTTTCAACGCGATTGAGTTGTCCAACAGTTTCGGCGAGTGGCACGTGTGGTGTTCCTGTTTTGGCACAGGATTTGTAGTTGATCTGCGTGTCGATATATTTGTACCTAAAGTCATGGCTCTTCTCGTGGTGGAGTCGCTTCATAACCTCGACAGGAGTCTCCTTGCCGGTAATCACCTTGAGGAAAGTCCTGCGTCTGTAGAGGCGACGTCGTACCTGCCGGGGCTCATAAGGTTTGGGGTCCAGAAATCCACGGTATCCGCCTGGAAATGTATCCGCCGATTCGTACCAACCACCAATACCGAGGCCAGCAATCATAACTGTTGTTCTGAGGTTTCCTTTGGCCAGTTCCTTGGGCCGGTGCTGGGGTGGTGCCAATCTTTTCCAGGTAGTCACCTCAGGGTCTCTCTCTCTGTGGGGGCAAGGAGCAACGATCTGGTGGAGCAGAGCAAGGCTGGAGAAAAAGGTTAATATTACGTTCAAAGTGAATCCTATCTCACATTCACATGATGTCTAGTGCAACAGATGGGAAAAATTACCGGATAGAGTCGATGTCGATGCCCACGAACAGGTGGGCATAGTTGGCGATAACATTAATCTGTGGGATGTTGACGAATTCAAAAAATGGAGCTTCCTGTGCACAGTTAGTAGTAATGTCGGCCCTCTTCACTCCTTCTGCTTCACAGCAGTAGGAGACGAGAGGGATATTGCACGAAGTGCAAGTGTCACTAATGCCATACATATGTGTTAGCCTTTCTGCTCTGAAATGAAGGTTGCATACTCCTAGTGCAAGTATGGGAGGGGTCGTTGACATCTCTTCCAACCTCCCCATTCTCTAATCATAAGAAACCGGGATGGAATCAACGACCTTGGAGGACCGGTGATGAAATTCTATCAAAGAAAGAAGGGAAAGGAATAAAGACTTACTTAACAGACGGAACTGTCATGGCAATGGTGAGTTTGTCTTTACCCGCATCAACCCAAGGGCTAACACGAGCGCTGAGCATATCTTTACCAAGATTGACCCAAGGGGCAAAGGTAGAAGACACAGCAGAGAAAATTTTCTGAACGTATGAAGATCTCATTGTAGCAGAATTTTGATCGTGTAAGAACAATGAGGAGAGAAGAAGGGACCGGGGGTTCCTGTGCTTAAGTACATGTACTCTGGAAATTTATCGTCAAATCTTGGCGTTTCGTCGTGAGCAACGAGCAACGAGGAACAACAAAGTCTGTTGTCACAGCAACCAGCTAGCAACAAGCAGCTCAGGCCCGTTGGGTCGTAGAGAATTTGTGCAGGATATTGGCTGACCAGCAGCAATGGGGGTCTGTCTCTGACTGCTTGCTTGCAAGGATACTGGCCTCAATAATTTCCTAAGTTTCACTACATTTCCATGTTGTTTGTACATCTGCTTATTCGATGAAAGATAGATGGGGAGGCGAGCTTCGTGGGTATTGCGAGACAATGGCACGCAGCATCCTCCACCAGGGGCAGAAAACCTTCTGTTCATACACAGAGTACCACAGTGATAGAGTGAATGTTCATCTTAAGAGCTCTTAAGGAACCCTCCTTACATGATCAACGAGGAAGAGAGTCATTTTAGCAAGCTATACAAACTACATGTACGTACATGTAGTTCTAGTTTCTCCCAGACCTGGCTCAACACGTCTCTATTTACATTGCTTATCAGACGCTGAGGATGCTCCCCATGTAAACATGAAGGGTGGGGTGAGCTTGTTCTAGCTGCTCCTTTAGCTTCGCCCACAGTCTGTTGCGAGCAACTAATATTGCTCGGGCAAAGGGGACATGGAAAGTAGAATAACCTTTTTACATCCTTTTCTCTCAAGCATGGAATACAGAGCTACAAAGCAACAGAAATACGCGTAGACATGGCACATAGCAGCAGAGAAACAGAGCAGCAGAGCGGCAGAACAGAGCAGCAGAGTGACGCAGTGATAGTTACATGAGCTTACAGAGCTCCAGCCAGTCATTCTCCCCTAGGGCCAAGTACGATCTTCCTACAAGAAGCTAAAGCTTACTCGGCGTCGATTCATATCCTGAACCTCACCCCTATCCTCTGGGCCATGGAGAGTTTACTCCACCTCATAAGGCTCCTGTGCATACTTCTTACTTGAGCTGCGTCTCTTCTCGAATCACCTTGTTCCCGTTTGGATGGCATGCCCTCACCGTTTCAAGACTCTTGCCTGACTAGAGCACCCTCATGAAGCATTTTAGCCAGCATCACAACGGTAACCACAGCCCCTTGCCTGTCTCGTCGTCCTCCATACCGCATGAATTGCCTCTTAGACCCGCCTATTGTTGACCTAGCAGACTAATGACGGTTCTGTTACACTCCCAAAGTAGTGCAGTTTGTCCCATCTCTACGTTTTCGTGAGTAAGCGGTCCTCGTGTGAAGGGAGATCTCCTGCCTTCTCACCTAATAATACCCCGGGCTTTCAGGAAACGGACAGGACCCCACGTCTAGGGCAGTCCTCTTCTGATAATATTCCTCTGTGGAAGGAAAACCCAATTTCACGTTCCTATTGGCCAAAAATGACCCGTCGAGCTTTACTCCGTGTCTCAAAAGACACCACCAAGGCTGCAGCCCGAGCTATAAACAGAGGCGAGGCAAAGGCTATTCGCTTCTCACATATCCCAAATATTTCTGCCATGAATGGGTCATTGGAAGTCAACGAGCTCTCTGTCGTGACATTGTGACTGCACCCACTTGGTGGTTGAGCAAAAACATCTCCAGCACCAGATCTATAGGAAGAGACGAAATGTCAGTTACATTACGATTGCATGTAGCCGTGGCAAGTGACGGTACTTACTTGTTAAGACACCATATTGTCATAAATCCCAGCCTGTTCTCTTACTTCTACCAGCCATGCCCTTCTATCTTTCTCAATTTCCATTGTGTAGTTCTCCCTACGTACTGACGTATGGTGTTCCTTTCTTCCTCTCCCAGATAGCGTGTCCAGGCACTGGCTCCATTACGGCCAGTATACCTAAGGCCCCATTTAAGCCTCCACAGCTATGACCACCCCCTCAACGAGAAAAAAATCCGGCCCACCAAGCTCGAGCACGTGAGGTTTGATTCGACATAACCAAACACAACATTCCCATTTATGACGCCCTAAACGCGCACCTACAACCGCTTCATTAGTATGTAGTTCAAGTCCATATCATGATTGAATCACTGACCTTTCCTATGCAGCGAAACTACGCGTAGTTGATACTCTTGCATGGGCCGGGACCTGTTCGCCCATACGACCTCTTCTGCCCTACGAACTGGGACTCCCAGCGGCGCTTCCCTCACGCCGATCTGCTGCCTGAACCCCTTGGGTGAGGTGGCAGCGACTGACAAGCTGGTCCGCGGGATGGGGGGGGGGTTGGGGTTGGGGAATGAATAAAACCGGTGACTTGGTGTGTGTAGAAAATACCATAGAAAAGTCTCGCGAGCTCCGAAGCTCCGGGTGTATGGAGAAATGAAGGGACCCTCTGCGGTACAAGCTACAGTGCAGCGCACTGGGGAGCTTTTGCGAGTGCGGTGCGGCTCTCTTAGGGTGACAAGCGTTGAGAGGGAGCGTGAAGCGTCTTGAGTCAATTCATGGTTCCTGGGAGAATGAAGAAAGATCCTGCCCTCCTAGAGACATCGCAGCGCAGTGGGAAGCTCTTGGGCCGCTGCCTGACCTTCGTTGGGTGAGTAGGCTACCCGGTGGGTATTTGAGGCTGCCTGAGGGGCATCGCGGATTAAAAACGAAGCTCGGCGTATTTTTGAGCCTTTGGAAATTGCGGGTGGTGATATTTTCTTCTGCAGACTGGCCCTGACCTAGGGCGGCGCAACTTCGGTGGTGATCAAGTGGGCGCGTTCAAATGGTTGTCTCTAGCTCTAGGTCCAGAGTAGTCTCGTGCCCAGCCTGTGTTTGCTTGATTCAACTTGGTCCCGAGATACATCTTGATCGTGAATCCGTTTCGTAAACATCCATGTTGTTTGGCATGCAGTGTACTGTACGTTCTGGGTAAGCAAGGTACCTTAGCGACCAACATGGTGGCCTACACACCCTCGCAATCTATCCCTCGCTAAGCAACACAGACAGGAGGAATTAGGCAGCACTGGTTTAGAAAGCATGTAGGGAAACAAACGTAAAGCGCGGAATGTATTTAAATAGGGCTGGTGTCGGTGGAGCAATGTATGTACTAAGCTTGGTTACCGCCAAGACGGTCATACCAGAGTGACATCTCGTGATGCTCGACCAAGAACCCCGCAAGTGACATTAAATTATTGTCCCTTAGCAATGGTGAGAGACATAATTCTGTTATTTTGACAGAATCCAATACAAAAAATAGGTATGTGCACATCAAAGTTGATATAATGAGTTATTTTAATAAATATCTTCCTTTGTAAAATCAACATCAATATGAATTTAATACTATTTCGTAAGTACATAATAATATAAAAATTTTCTACTTATATATCAATTTTTATCTGGAAGATTGTTATAAGGATGGTCAAACTCAATCCTCAATACCATAAATACAGAATGATCTCAAATGTGCATTCCCCTTTTCTCTCAAGTGTTTTTTACTAACCGGTGATGTGTTACAAATACTACTACATTTCTTCGAGGACTGAGCACTGAATGTAACAGCGAGCCACCCACCACTCGGGGAACGGGACTGTAGCTTTTGGGAATCCAAGTAGGTGTTTGGTGCATACTGGCACATAAACGCAAAACCCATCTACTTCAAAACTCGTAAAGAAGCACCCAAAGCGAGTTCCAAAACCCTAATATATGATCCACCTTCAAAGCCAAACCCCCAACCCCGCAAACCCCCAAATCCACAACCAAGCCCGCCAGCACCTCTACAAAAAGCTCTACTCATCCCCCATCCTAATATCATGCGTATTACTCCACAACGCCGTCTCCTCCTTCCCCAACTCCGCCAACACCTCAACCTCAAACGCCAACTCCCTATCCTTCAATCCCGCCGCCAACGTCGCCATCCTCCACGCCTGCAAATACTCCACATCCCCCGGCGGATACGCCAACACCGTCGCCAGCCACGCCCTCACCTCAATGTTAGCCGCGAGCAGCACCCCCGCCCCCAGCGGCACCGCCGCATCCCTCCGCATGTCGAGGAAAGCGCGTGTTCCCGCGGTCCACGGGGGGTCGATCCAGGCGCGCCAGGCCGCGTGGTGTGGCGAGGTCTGCATGTCGTAGGTGTAGCGGTAGTACTCGTTGAGGAGGAATTCGTTGGCGGAGTGGGAGGCGCGCACGCTGGCGAGGGCGCGCTCAACCAGGGCGAGGGTAGTTTGCGAGCGCGCGTAGAAGCCGGGGTCGTGGCGGAAGAGCGCGTTGGCCGGAGTGCGGCGGAGGTTGATGTGCGTGAGGTCGGAGTTAAATCTGAGTTCTTCGAAGCCTGCTGGTGGTGGGGCTGGTGGTGCTGGTGGTGGTGCTGGCGGCGGGGCTGGTGGCGGGGCTGGCGGCGGGGCTGGTGGTGGGGCTGGTGGCATAATGGATTCTCGTGAGCGGGATATCTAGTGAGCAGAAGAATTCCAAGTGCAGGTGAACGTTGGCGGTTGGTGTTGATTTGGTTTCGTTAGTTTTTCTTCGATATGGCGAGACTGGTAGTGGTACTAGTGTTGGTTATTTGATATAGAGCTATAGGTCGAGTAACAGGCCCTTTGTTTCTCAGGACCAGGTATTGGAGCGCATTTCTTTGTTCCTGCTGCCCTTCTTTGTTGGCGCATGTCAACATCAGCATCAGGGAAGCTTTGTTCACCGGAAACCTTATTCTCCGGCTACCTGATGGGTTCGGGAAAGACTATCGCTAAGTAATGATCATGAGCGTACTCGGGCATCGACACCGGGAATTGTCCATGTGTAAAGTCTCGGCCACTAAAGATGTTGGCTAGAGAAGGTGTTTTAAATTTTTGATGAACAGTTTTCAATGTCAGCTCAATGAGACACTTTGAGGCTTTGAGGGTAGGACCTTGACAACGGCTTACACCTGGGGAATGGAATCAATCCTTGCGCTAGCTTACGTACCTGATCTCTCCTGGTATCCTACATTTCAATATTATTCCTTTGGCTCGATCAGGCATCCGCATCCCCCCCATCGTAGAGATACATTCCCATCATGAAGTCCGTACCCGCCGGCGCAGTAGTTAAACTAAAATCATACAACCACATGCGCGTGCCGAGGATTCACTCTCATTTCTAGAGGTCACTCCCGCCATTAGCCGGCAAGGCTGTGCGTAAGTGTAGATATACACGAATGCACATTGTGCAGCGGATTTTATTATAGGATAATATTGAACTACACTTATTCCCTATCCGATATCCGCTCTCTGAGCTCAATTAGTCAAGCAGGTTACATCTACCCAGGCCCCATAAATCCTGGTCTTTACAATGTTTCTACCGAATTACCAATCACGAATAATCAAGATCATCTACATATCTCTAGCTCTGCCAAAGATCGTCAAGATTTAAAAACTCCGCAAATGTGTCCACATTATTAGCCCCCCCCCCCCCCCCCCCCCCAAATGCTATGTAAAAATACAAGGTCAATCCTATGTAAAAATACAAGGGTCATTGCTCCCAGACAGGCCACAAATCTTCCACTGGCCCCCGAGACCGCCGACCCCTACCCCATAGGTCTTCCACCTTGCCCCCGAGTCATCAGCACAAAGGGCGCACCGAGATGGTGATGAAACCTTCAGTTCGACATCACCGAAGATGATTGCCCAAGCTTTTGTTCCGCCCAGCACCTTAAAAATGTCAGAATTATATCGAAAAACAGATTGGTCGACATGAACTTACATGAAGAGATCTTCTATTTTTCTAAAAATATGTCAATGCCGGTGACATGTTCGGCCGACCAGATGTAAACGGGGCGAGGAAGACTGCCCAGAAACCGGCCCTGAAAAGACACCGACCGGAAACCACTCGAGACTAAACTCGTAAGACCACAGTCGGTCCAGGGACCGCCCTTGTCGGCTACGGATATAGACAATCGGACCTCTCTTACAGCACCCACAACTGAGCCCCTCTCTCCGGGAGAGGGGACTCAGTCATGTTGAGGACCCGCCCCACCACGTTCAGGGATCATGCGGTAAAGAAACATCCCCGTATGTTCCCCACCAATCTTCTCCGGAAGTCCTACTGATATACAGACAACCGGGTCTCTCTCACAGAATATATGCGCGCGACGGGCCAACAGTGTTCCTCAGCCATGGGAATGAACATGTCAACATGTTCCCCACATAACTTCATCGGAAGTGCTATTGGCCCCAGCCCGAATTCAACGCTGGGTAGAAAATCATTCCCTATTATATGATTAGCTTGAGAACGACTCTTTACATTGATGTATTCGACTCCATTACTAACCTGCACATATTGATGTGCTCCCGGTCCTTTCCTAGGCACATATGTCCGCTGGAAGGTAGAGAGATCTGTTAAACAAATAGTCAGCCAATATTCTTCCTTGACATAATTTTATTCCACTACTAACCTCTCAAGATTGATGTGTTCCCGTTCCTGGCCACATCAACTGGGAACGGTGTGCAGGCGTAACACTTCTCTCACCCTGTTAAATAAATTAGCTGATTTCCTTTTCTTCACGTAGGATTCTATTACTGACCAGATGTCATCCTTTCCCCGCCAGGAGCCATCGGCTGATCCATTTTGCTTGTTTAACAAGCAGCAAGCAGCCGCTCCTATGGAGCTTGGGTGTGAAAGCTAGATATATTCATTAGCTTATTTAACTCTTAGATTCAACAAGCTCGCTGCGCGAGGAAAAGTAGCAGCTTATATTGCAAGAGATAAATACCTTCGATGCCCTTCTAACTTCGACTTCTGGACAATCGGGCACAGATTTGCCCGTGGACCTACCCAGTAGCACCCTTGACACTAGACACCGGCCCCACATATATAGGGCAATGCTTACAACTTGGTCTGAATTAGTAAATGCGTAGAGTTTGGAGAGTTAGCAGTTGTTGGAGATAAATACCTGGTGAGTGGCTTTCCTTTGCAGCTTTGCTCTGCGATCCCAGGTGATATGCAAATCCTCGACCCCTTGAATGTCTTGATAAACTCACTTAATTAGCCAGTTGAGCTTAGAGAGAAATAAACAAATGATTGGGATAAATACCGTAGATTTCCTCTTTACCTCCGCGATCCGCACCAGACACAAAGTGTGACATTCCTCCCCTCTTCGTGTAACCTCTGGTGGTATCGATTAGTATAGCTGTTGAAATTAGAAATGATAAAGCTGCTGGAGGTAAAGATTAATCAGTTACCTCTTCAAAGTTGCCCGCAAGTAACAGGTGCGTTTCTGCTCTCCGCTCGTTATTCTCTAGATGGACAAAAACCATTAGCTAAGATATAAGATAAAGAGGATACTAGGTTTCATACCTTTGATCCACCTCCATCCCCGCACTCCCAGATGAAAAGGGGAATGGTTCCCGTTCGATTTCTGATGATTTGCGTTAGCAGATCTGTAGATCCCGGAGAAGAAAGAGCTCATGGATATCAATACCTATTCTCCAGGTCCTGCTCCACACCCCCAGGATGACGATCCCATCGATCTCTAATTATTTTCATTAGCCAACCTATTAGGCCCAGAGAAGAAGAAGAATTTAATGGATATAAATACCGGATTTAATCCACCTCTTGCTCCACACCCCCAGCAGAGTGGACTTTTCTAAATGCTGCTAGTTTATATTAGCAGATCTGTTGATCCGGAGAAAAAAATGCTGATGGAGATGATGATTTGGATTTGCATATCTCTTGATCTCAGAGAACAAGAAGAAGTGGATGGATATACATACCGGCTTTATTTAATCACCTCTTACTCCGCACTCCTATGATAAGGCACAAGTTCGCCTTTTCCTCCTCGATGGAAGGGCTGGAGGCCGATCCGGGAGAAAACCACCGAGAAATGTGTGGCCAAGCGGTGGTTCACGTTCTCCCAGAAGTGATTTGAATTGACGCAGCCCAGTCATGAGTCATACGATAAAAATGAAGGAAGGAGATGAAAATTAAAAGAGGATGATGGGCTTTTAGTAAAATGTATAAATACAATAAGGCACCTTCGACGATGATTTCGATGGGGGAGAGGGAGGAGCAGGAGGAGCAGGAGGAGAAGGAGGAGAAGGAGGAGAAGGAGGAGAAGGAGAAGGAGGAAGATGGGCCTCTGCTCAGGATATATAGTTTGGGACATTCCTGTCTATACCCTTTCTCGAGGAAGAGAAAGAGGGTCGTGGGCCATTGGTAGATACATGTACATAGTCGAGGGGTGGCTCCGCTTACATGTACTCAATCAGAAAGCGGCCCGGAAGGACCTCGGGCAGCCGTCGTAATCTTAAACCAGTGACCGTCATGAGTCTGTGAGTTCCAACGGACCAGCATTGTGGATATGATTATGCCTCCCGGTCCCTCCCCCTGATCTACGGGCTCAATTCTATCCAGCCTACCGCGCTTTTCATCGCACCGACATACAACATTCAGTACTAGGTACCAGAGAGAGTGAATTACTCGTCAACCAACTCAAAGTATTCCAGTTAAGATCTCCTAAAGCAATTGTAGTTCATTGAATTGTGAAATACAGTTAATCAGAAATTATCACTCAGAGTACTCGTGCAATCAAGTGGCGAAGGTTGTGCATGCCAATTTGTATACATAACTACATTTTTTTTTACCACCTGAGGAAATATTCCTGAGTATCATGTTACACCTGTATCACTTTGTAGTGAAAGTAGAAGAAGATTTCGTCTTGCCCGAGTATCGTGCAACTTGGCTAGCAAAATGTATTCTTTCTTGAATCAATGCAAAGCTCTTCATTGGGCTTCCTACAGTTGTATGCTGTGACTTTTCTAGTGCCGACAACGCTATACCTAGAGAATTAATCATTGTCATTGAAGGCTCAAATCATGTAATATCACTCGACAAAGTTAGCAACGTTTCGTCACCATATATCACTCGATAGACCAGAGCTATGATTACGTAAGAGAATAAGATGAGAAAGTGCTCCATGATCCAAGGATTATGATTAATCCTTGTTTCCTTCTCATTACACATTTAATCACTCATGGATGCTCGAGAGACATTCCCACATACGATGAGAAATGCTTCGTTGAAAATATGAAAGAAACAAGATAGGTTGGTTATGGAAACCCTAGCCCTATGGGTTCATGTTGTTTTGAGTTCATTTGTGTGTGTAACCTTCCGCTTATGGAACGAAGTCGAGTATAGCATACATGTAGGAGGCATTGCAAGTTTATTCACCAGCCGCGCACCCGTGCATATGCGGGCTCAATCCCCCGTTACCATCTGCGGGTTTATTCTTTTTTATCTTCGCACTGAATTTCACTCTGGGTACTGCGGTTTTTACACTGCTTGTTCCTGGCAGACAGACATCTAGCTCCCCTGCTCCCATGTGGCAGATATGGAAGCTTAACTACATGTAGTAGATCATACTTTCAGTTGTTTTACTCCCAGTTTTTTTTTGTTTGTTGCTTTCACAGTCTCAACTGTCGAGCCTTACGGTTGGGCCTTGAGAAATTTGCGGCGAATTTTAGCACTTTCCTAATCCACCTTGTCCTAATAGAAAAGGCTCACAGGGATGCCATACTCGAGTAAAATCTGTGCAGCATACCTGTAGTTTTCATAAACCATGAAATTGGTTGGAAACCGAAATATACCTTGTATTTCGTATACACAGGTATTTCCATTGTTTCGTCATCTATTATGTTAGCCATCCATTACAAATAATATGTTGTTCTGTATCAGACACATCTGGGTGCCAGGCTTCTTTCCAAATCCAGGTATTCACACTGGACTCATAAAAAGCTCAAAAACAGTTATCCGAGTGATATATTGTGATACAACTAGAAACCAAATACCACAAGGTAGTATTAGCGACACTGAGAGTATTCAAATATCATGGTCTCACCGCTTATAATGACTTCCGTCAGTAGGCCAGGTATATATAGACGCTTGAAATATCAAGGGTAGTGCTCGCCGTACTCATCATTAAAGATCGGCGTCCTCGGACCACCTTTCTGAAGCTTAAAGTGTTACAAGTATTTGTCCGAGAGGGTATCTGATATATATATGGGGATTCCCGATCAATACATGTACTCACGCACGCGACCTTTTAAATCGGCGGTGACGTGTATATAAACAGAGAATTTGATGTCCGGGATAAGGCCAGGTTCAAAGTGTGGTCCTGATCTCTTGCAACGTGGCAATACCTACGAGGACTCTTCTCGACGTCCTAGCTCGCACGATACTTGTTTCTCTATCTAAGCTCCTATCCTTTTTATACAAAACTCCAAACACTACCCAGTGAATTGATATCATTTTCATCACTGAATTGCTACCTGTGTCTCGTTGGATTACGTTTTTCGCGTAAAAGTGCGTATAAGCCTAGTTAGCTGATCTCCTACTTATTTTATGTCGCTAAACGCACATGGTTTTCTTCACCAACAGATGGACATTTTTGTCGGTTGGCGAAAGATTTTGCTTCCTATCTTAGTTTATTCGGTTTTAAAAACCTCCGCTCGCGCATTGCCGCAATCTCATGGCTTACATAAATCAATCTCAAATCGAGAGAGCCATTCTCCTTTCACACCATACCAACCTGATGTTGAAACTACGTGGATAAGCTGTGAACCAACTACCGCTGATGGCGTCACAGACTTGGGCTGCACCCTTGTCAGTCATGATACACCGGTTCACCGGAGATCGGTTATCTTACTTGGCCGGGATTCTCATTTGCATCATACCAATGTCGACGAGCCCCTTGATACCGAGAGCCCAGCGGCGAGTCTATACCCATGCAGGATAAGAAATACATCGGGGGCTAGAAGGCTCAGATGTGGAAGGGCAAATCGTGCGTCTAGAAAGGTTTTAGATAATTCAACCTATGAATTGCTCATTTCAGAGTTACTAAATGGGCTACCGATATCTGTTGGCCCCAACATGACTCCGAATCCTGGACTCGATACTGTTAATTATTTTGTTCAAATGTATCCTGTCGACAACAATTATGATCTCCGTCTATTATCTACGTCAACACTATCAGAGCCAGAAACTGAAACAGGGACCCAATCAGTTTCTCCCCGGTCCGTTCTCTCGTCGAACCTCCTGCTCAAATCTAGGGAGCAGAACAAAAGTATGCACCCTACTTCTGAGGGTCAAATCTCCGTCCAGAAGCGTATGGATGGGCTACTTGCCTTGGATCTCAAAGGAGTATTATATTGCTGGTATCACGAGAACAAATATGATACAGAAGTTGAGCTTAACTGTGGAATTGAAGTTGAGGCCGAAGCCCTCATCGCTGTCTCTGATGATGAAGGTGAAGATGATGATGATGACGACGGTCTTGAAAGCTCTTCAGCTCGCGCACAGCAGGACTCTTACCAAGACCAACTAGTTAAATATCTTTATTCGCTAACAATCCCTCCACTAATTGCACTTTATAATTCGGAAGAGGGGTCAGAAGAAGCATGGCTCCAAGTACCGAAGAGTGCTGCAAAATTGCTGGTCGTCAGGTTATCCGAACTTATCGGAGATACAAATTTTGACATTGCCAGTTTTGACTGGAAACCCGTCGTAAAAGGCGTAATGTCTAATCTGCGCGAGGCAGCAAAACAAAAAAATGGATCGGAGAATATGAATTCAATAGTTCTATTCGAAATGTTACTCGGACACTACCTCGAAGTTTACTCGGGGAATTTCACATTTCCAGACGATGAAGACTTCCAGGGCATCTCCACCGAAAGTACAGATGGCCACATTGGATTTTTTAATTACGATAAGAAGAATGAGGAGCATGTCCGACGGCAACTTATCTGGAGCAGCCAGAAAAGGGATACTTCGTATATTAAAAGTAAATATGAGGATACTGAAGATCCTCAATTAGGGATTGTTATTGACCGCTGGTTCCGTTGCTTCGACGGATCAGGCTCGAAAGTGTTATGTGAGATTCCTGATTGGTACGACCATGGCCAGGAAAGTGTGGAGAATCTCCGTGCCAAAAGGAACAACAAGATTCTGAGAAGTCATCAAACCGATGATGAGTTTCCAGTCGGGCAGGAATTCCCAGCGCATTTTTCCGCAGGTCCACCGAGGTTATGGAAAAATTGCAAATTTGATAAGCACGGTGTAAAGTATCATATGACATGCCCACTTACACCTCACCCTGAATATGTTGGAGATGTTGAGCAAGATACAACTGGAGGTTACAAAGGTCCTCTAGTAAGAAGAGGTGTGATCACACCGCCGCTTAGTAGTCTCTTAGCAACACCTACGGGCCTTGGGACACCGCGACTATCAGCTTCGGGCCAAAATACACCCTTAGCAACCGATGCACCTCGAGTAGCATCCTCGTTGACTACATCTGGTACCCCACCTCACGCTGCACCACTAGCACTGCCTAGCACACGGCCAGCCTTCGGCAGGATGGGAGACACTCTTGCTTATATTGGCTTTTTTACTTTACTCACTCTCTTCGCGGTAATCATGTTTCTAGTCGTAAGCAATCTATTCCTCACTCTCCAAGATTCCTTTGATGCTCTCAAAGAATGGAAAGATAGACGATATGGTTCAAAAGGCAGGGGCTCAGCAGTAGAAGAGACCAATCTAGATCAAGGACCAAATCACCCAGCGCCGGCATACATCTCTAGTGATAATGTTTATCACATTGGGGGTGGAGTGGGTGCCCCGATAAGCGCAGCTTTGACGGAGATCAGGCGGCTATCCATGGCAAGTACAGGGAGTCAGCCAGTGGATGAAGGCGGCGATACAATTAAAAGGAAGAAAGTTGCGATGAGAGGTGTCGTGGACGAAGAGATTGGGATAATATGAGCGGATAATGAAGCTGTTACAAATATTGGCGGAGGAGCAGCTGAGATTATTGGCCAAGCACTTGTGTGCTATCTGTGTGCTATCGCATCCTTTTTTATTATTTTTGTTACTTGCGGTTACTGTGCTGAGAAAACTATTGATGCGGAAAAAGCAGTACGTTTTCAGCGTTGCATCTTTAGGTTGTGCCGACATGCACTTCATGTTGATAAATAATCATAAGATACCTTAAGATTCAAACCACGGTCAACGGGGGTTTTGATTGATTACTTCATTAATCGTATGCACGGTCAACGAGAATGATAATACGTGATGCCTCGTGATTACCCTGCACGCATTATCTTAGCTTATAAATGAAAACTTGGAGTTTAACTGAACGTTGTGCGTGAAAACAAGGGTTAGGGTTGACTTCGTGATAAGCAGCTATCAATGCACATACCACTCAATCCTCCTGTTTTCTAAGATACCCATTATATTACACCCCAATCACAGTCTTTCCACCTAAGGAAACAGCTCAACATCCCACAAGACCTATCTAGCTTCCCATAGCACCGGCAGACCACCCCCCACTGCGCGCAACCAGCCAGTTACCCCATTTCTAGCCTTCAGCAATACAATAAGGGGGGTATATAGGAGATGAGCTACTTGAAAATTAATCATAAACTAACAGCCACGAGCAACTTCGACAGCGGTAAGTTGGTTCTTTCCCGTCTAGCCATCGGAGCGCTGTCGTTTGAAGGGTCAATAATGATTGTGGCTGTGGCGGTGCAGCATGTGGCGCTGATTGAATGGACCGCCTTCACCCCCTCTCCTATCTCCTGGTGTAATGCGATGGAAAATTTAGTGGTGATTTAGCTCAATAGGCTTATACTATCTTATTAGAACCTTTTTTCGTCGGCTTTTCTCGTTTGATTTTGTAGAGGGAGGTTAGTCCACTGGTTGGACAACTGGTGACGCTTACCACTTCGGTTGTGAGGAGTAATGGTGGAATAGCTTCATGGGTAAAAATGAAGACGATAAAATTCTGTTGTTATTTCTGTAACTAGTTGAGAGCGAGAGGTGGAAGAGACAAAAATCAAAATGAGTTTGGTATTGTCGGTGCCATGAATCGAACATGGGTCCTCTCGGAGATGTGTGACCACAACGAGAAGTACTAACCACTATACTACACCGACTTGGAATACCTACACCTTTTTTCTATAAGAACCATTTTACCTACGAACAATAACAGACAATCCTATGCGACCGCGTTAAATTTCCGAAAGCAGAAAACCGACACTTGACTTGTGTTCTCGCTCTCGATCGGAATTTGCGCAGATAGATAACACGGAAGTAATGCCGAGAGTGTCTGCTTCAACATAAATATTTTTTTTCCACTTGCTCCGCCACCACCACCGCGAAGTATCCCATCCTATGCCGGAGGAGCAGCAGCTAGGCTTTTTAATAGGCAGCTATCCGGCCGGCCGGGTTAATTAGAAAGTGTACTTTACGAACCGACAGCACCGTATGTTGATCTGATCACTGTCGGCTAGCCGTGCTTGGGTGCATATATAATTCTAGGTACCGCAAAATCCCAATAACCAAGCAACCGGGCCGGCCAATATTCCCCTGGGATTGCGTTCAGCCTCAAACCAGTCCAGATCTTAACCTTTGATCGTTTTGACCAATGATAGTACGGAACTCTAGCCCAGTTCGATTTGTTATTCATGTGGTATCGCTTTCACAACAATACTGAAGATTGAGGCTTGGTAGGCCGTCACGCGACTAAACCTAATCCTACTGAGTATATCACTGCGGCTGTTAATTAGTTTGCAGGTGAAGTAGAGCGACCAAAAGAGAAAGAAAGAGATGAGATACTCGTGTCTGAGGATAATTGGCAGCATGCGCTGCTACCTGGGTGATCAACAAGCTGGTTGTATCGCTGGTGTTTTGTTTGCGATATTGAGGTGGTGTATATACGGCACTAGCTTCCTAACCGGTCGGGGTCCTCCCAGCCCGCAACATCTGATAGATCATGTGGACTAGAAAGCTGGCGATAATTAAGATTGTGTGAATATCTTTTGGGTTTTTTTAAGGTCTCCTATCATTGAGGGAAGGTAAGCTAGCGTGGGGGAGGGGTCTCACCCACCATCAAGCATCGCCGAGCTCGCCTGGAACTCCCTCCTCACGCCATTTGTACCTACTACTTCTGCACATCTCGTCGCTAGGGAATATATCTAGAGAGTTCCTGACGGTGATATGCTCTGCTGGGGCTCATTTGCTGTAAGGAGAGAAGAAAGGCTTGTGGTGAGCTGTACTCGGGGCAGGTAAAAAGTACCGGACAATGCAGGTTTTGGTTCACCAATGGGTGCGCGTGCTAGGCGTGAACTACTGTAAAAAGAGCCCAGAGACAAAACTTGCATTGTCCGGTACTTTTTGCCTGCCCCGAGTATGTGTTGATACTCTCATGGGATGAGACATGTCAGCAGGTTAGGTCAAAGCCACTGTTGCAGGTATCGATCCATGTAAAGTACAAGTGCGATCCCGGAAGGCTATGAATCCCAAGAAGTGGGCTTGCAGTCGAAAGACTGGTCAATTAGGCGAAAAAGAAGCCGCGAAAGGCGGGGGTGAGCTTAATTACTTAGCGAGTTATGGGGACAGGAGGCGGAGACAAGAATTCTAGAAGGCACGGGGACACTGCATGTATGCATGCAGCTACGTATCCTTACGTTATCAATCTAGCTAGCTCGATTACAACCAGTACACACAAAGTGCCCTCACACCTTTCCCCAGCTCCATCTCAAGCTAGCTTCACCACAGAATCTGTGAACTTCCACCTTATCTTGGCTTCCTCACTGAATCTGTAACCAATATCTTATGCGAACAAATAGGTCATCGGGAACTATAAGTTCTTACCCGTTTCGCGCCTGTCTTTTGGATCGAGTCATTCTCTTGAACTTTCAGGCACCCGTACAAGTTGGAGGTGTACTAATGGCCGAAGGTGTGTACTCTAACACTCTGACCTTATAGGGATATAACTTGATGTTTAAAGACTTACGATTAATTGCTCTCAATATGAATAGTCGATCCCGCGCTGGTGCGGCAGAATCCGCTCGATTACATGGATACCTCAATATATACCCCAACCGATAAAGACCCCCGGAATGCATTGGAGACAAGAACAGAGATGGTTCATTTATCCTAATCAGAAATAGGTTGACCTCGAGGATAATTTGGGTGTCTCGCTGCTGAGTCCTTTGGATTGACTGGCTGGTCTGACTAGCTGTGTTATAGGCCA
Organism: Morchella sextelata; assembly: GCF_020137385.1. NCBI lineage: Eukaryota > Fungi > Ascomycota > Pezizomycetes > Pezizales > Morchellaceae > Morchella > Morchella sextelata. The sequence continues at coordinate 255,278 of NW_025408634.1, forward strand.
GAATCTGTCTTACATAACCTCGCACTATGCGCACAGGATCATTCGTTTCGTTTGTGTTTCGAGGTCTTTCGATGCTCCTATAGCGAGTTCGGATAAAATAGACACATGCACAATCTAAGCGTTTCTGGCCCAGAATTAGGAACACCTGACGCTTATAATAGCAATTCGGGCGTTCAAATCATGTATTATCACTCGACGTTACAGAAGACCGTAGACTGACTTCTCGGTATATCAGCCAATTCGTCCGTATATTCACACCCTAAACCTACAAACCCTAGCAAGAAGGATACTAAGTCTCGGACGGCTATTGGAAATAAAAATAATTAGACAATCTTACGTAACTATATCTCTTGTGGTTAGGGTTAGGTTTCTCATAATAGAGTTTATATATATGAAGGAAGGCTCATGCATAATCAAAACATAGCAGGCCGAGCGCGAACATAGACATAGAGAGTCTCCCCCTTTCTACAGAATTGGGACTGATCTTTATCAATAGATCTACCTAGATCAATGCTGTAGCCAGGCTTCCTCCGCTAATTCTTTCTCGATTCAGCAGCGCAGAATTAAGACGAACCGATGGCGTGAAAATAAGGTTGAGGCTCTGTGAGGCTTAAAGCTATCAGCCTATCACCGCGTATATAGAGGTAGATCAGGTACATCTACATGTGTACGCCCTACACATAGATTGAAAAGTAGTCCCGCTCACGGCTGACTTTCCTGCGAAATATAGAGCGCCTGAGGGCTCCTCCCACACTCACCATTCACCACGATTTGGAGTACGTAGCGGCCGGCCGGGGTAGCTGTCTGATCTTACCAATCTTCGCGGGCAGTATTACATCTTCAACGCCTTGTTTTTTCTTTCTTTTCCCAGGTTGGAAGATATGTACCCCGACCATGGCCCCGGAATACGTCATGTCTATCAGGAACAACGGCGCTCACAACAGACAGTTTGCTGTCTTGAGGCAGATTCGAGCTGCGAAGAATTTTTGTTCGATGAGCGCCAGGTTGATTAGTGACGCTGTCCATTGTGCCTGCATCTGACGTCTTTTTGCTGTCGTGTTGTTTCATTGAATGCTAGGCCAATTTTGAACACAACTACCGGCAGTTGTGTGGCGCATGAATAATGTATGCAAACAAAGGTTTTTGAAACCAAGGCTGACCTATTACGAGGCAAATCTCCACTGCGATGGTGTTAAGATCTTGTCTGTGTTTCAGTTCCTTTCTCTCCATCGAGTCTATCATAGTCCCTGGACCCAAACCTGGTAGAATATTGAGCTTCAGTGTTTTGTTGGCGTGTGTGGCGGTGCACTTCATAAAACTTCGGGTATGCCGAGAACTCAATTCATTCAAGTGAAATCGAAATAGATTCTGGTCAAGAATACATTTACAGTTAGCTAATCGACAAGAAAATACTAATTTGACACAGTGCGATCAGTCCCGAACTTCATTGCATACAATCAATGGATTATCAATCAATCAATCAATCCTGAACTTCATTTGACCTGGGTTAAATCGAGTCCAATTTTCTTGCGCTAAAACTTCTAACCTAGATATCTCGTTACAGACAAAAAAAAACCTTCCCTTAAATACTCCAAACTCCAACGGTTGGTAAATAGGAATATCAACTAATAGTAACGGTTCCCGTGCATCGACGCCTTTCTTTCGGGATATTCTCATTATGGACATTCCGACGATGCTGCCGAAGATTATCCTGGCGTGCAAAACCTCTGTCACCAACTCTCCCGCAGCCAATGACCGGGCAACTAAGCTTCTGCTTTGCATAAATTCCTCCATTTCGATGTTTGGTGTTCCAATGTCTGTTGAAGCGGCCTCGGGAGGTGAGGACTGATTCGCAGCCCTTTGCACCACATCGAACGGAAAGTCCCTTACTGTCGCGCATGCATTTATGTTCCCCTCTATGGTATCCAGTCAGATTCTGCAAGGAAACAGATATCTAGATGTACTTACTCGAACCTTCCCTCGCAATTGTTTCTACATCCACCGCCCGTAACCCTCCTCAATGTCCCGGTGGCCAGACTCGCGGCCTCTGTAGTGGGCATAGGCGCAATCGGTTGTGCTTCAGCCGGAGGCCTCCATAAGTTGGAATTAATGACGTTCTGAGGCCCATAATAGCTGTTTTGGTCGTAAGCCGACTGACTTATGTTCAGTGCGGGAAACATTGTCGCCTGGATGAGTGGTGAATTGCGTTGTGAATAGTGTAATGCGCCCATATCTGGTGATGACATTACGGTGTTGTAGTGAAATTGAGGAGAACTGAAGTCAACAGGTATGGCCAGAGGACCCAAGTTGTACTCTGGAATATTTCCGTCATCACCCATCGCCACCTCGGTGTGGATACTGCTGTGGGGAGACCCCCCGACAACGTAGCCGCTGCCGAAATTCCCGAAATCGAAGCTACCAGACATAGACGTGGTGGTAATAATACCGAGGGGAAGAATATACTAAAGACTTTCTTGGAGTAACTATGTATTGATTGATAATTCTTCTGTCTAGGTGCGGCGGATACTGCTCCCTTTATAGATAAGGGTACTATCTACCACAGTCCCCGGATACACCTCCCATTTCTGATTGCGAGTGATGCATTCATGCCTCAATGAACCTAATCCAATAAACTCCGCACCACACGAACCTGACACAGATCTGTTTGTAGTTACAGTCATTGGTGCATCTTGTTGTCCATAAATAGCCTCGTGAGCTGCCAAAGTGATGATTGATGACTATAAAGAGTCACGTATTTAGGAACCTTCACCAATTATTCGAACCCACCTGTAACGCCAGGCGCGTAGACTTCTGCTGCCATAAAATTGAACAAGGCAACCTACACATTCTTATGTTACTCATTGACATGAACATTTATTGGCGTAAAAGGTGGAGAACTGAGTGAAAACCGTTAGAAGCCAATGGGAGTACAGATCGGCGAATGATTGTTCAGTCATCATCGGAAGATATAATACCCCAATAGGCACCTGAGTTTAGATTTGTTGAATTCAAAGAGTGATCGTATCATATCTCATTTTTCGGTGGAGCTTTTGATGTATCTTAAAGTTCTGAAAACGTGGTCGACATCTCACGAGAGGCGCACAAGATCCACATGTTCGCCCTGATAACCCCCACGAAAGCAATGTTCCCTTGAAGATCTAGCTCCGATTCATATTCCTAACTACATAGAGCAGTGAGAAGTCATGCATTAGACACCTATCTGAACCTAGGCTGAACAAGGGGAGAAAGGAGCTCTAACTTGTCTTCCACACTATGCAGTCTTCGTGGCTTCTCCTTCATGTCGGCAGGTAGCCAATATTGTACCATCAATTGAAATGGGTCAATTTGACTGGTCGCTCGATTTGACCGGTCGCTCAATTGAATTTCAAAGGTTTCAAAAGTTTTGCGGTATGAACTGTGTAGGTGCTAGTAGCTAAGGATCCGCCTTGCACAGCTAAATTGAACCTGGCGTAAGCTGTAGTGCATGGGGTAGAAGAAACACCCCCGGCGCTCATGTTTTATGCTGGGATTGCGACTTTGAGTTCCCCCAGTTCGAGGGAAAAAGTAATTATCGACGAGACGTTCTAATCAAGTTTTTTTGGTGCTATGAACGCACACAGTCTCCTTATTTTCAACGATGAGATATATGAGTAGATTGGCAGCATGGACCATTAGATCATGGGTTCCGCGATCGTGTATATATGTGCGCGCAGACCCCCCCCCCCCGGGACAAAGGACCTGATATTTTAGAGTTAACCAAGGCAGTAAATGGGACTTGAACACGTACTCTATCTTTCCCAGCACACTCAGGCAGACAAGGTGCTTTACCAGGTAAATTTAACACCTGAGAACCAAATCTATAATCTAACCTCGTGATATCTGGAGATAGTGTGGTCAACACATCGAGATAGACGACTATTTAGCCTGGAATAGGTTCTCTCTGCGGTAATCTCAATTGTACAAGAGAAATTTTCTGTAACACCAGAGTGGGCATGTGTAAATCGATTGAAACTGCATCCTATGATATGAAAACGGTAAGCCCCTGTTATTCAGAGAGTGTTTCAAATACGTACTCGATTTAGATATGTAATATGAATTCATTCGTTACACGTATTCTACCACGTTTTTGCGGGAGTGCCTAACTGGTACTGTAAGGCTGTGAATACGTTGGTTGTTTTCTTTCACAAACCAATATTAGCACCTTTCTCTAGATCTAGAGGAGCCCATCTTTGAAACGAATCCGTACCTATCAATTTTTAAAGTGTTGGGGTACTGCTTGACACATGTACTTTCAGCCGGATGCATGCATGGAATGTGTGCGCAGTGCGCAGCGCAGCGCATGCGCCACTGCGGCCAGTTGCTTTGTTTTTCAAACCCTCAATATACCGTACTTATCCTATACCCGTAATAAACGAGAAATCTCAGTGGTATATTGATAAATAATCTAGGCGAGGATTTGACAGAATGCGGCTTATTTCCCCGTTCGAATTGATCACTCGGTCGTTGATCGCAGAGTGACAAGCGATACGGAAGCCAGATGATAAAGATGATGAATTAGCGATGGAAACAAGCACAAGAACACTGGAGGTCCTTCGACTACCCCGGATAATCACGCTCTATTGCGAGGGTAGCGGCCGAAAAGATATTGTCTGGAAATGACGGTGAACATGGTAGGTATTTATGTAGCGTGTTATCGACTCCAGAACCATACCACCACCATGTCCACTGCGGCGGGTGATTAGGGCACCTATATATTCCCCCGACGTCATATGCTGAACGTTGGCGGGGCTATAGCCAATCACTGCCTGCAGCCCAGCCTTGCCCCTTGAAACAAAAATCAGGTACACGTAGATATCATGTACATATGACTTCGAGGTGGCCTAGACCAATTGTTTTCTTCCTTTTGCGCTTGCCGAGATTCATTATCGCGTATTGTTTACTTACCGGTACCGTTTTTCGATTGTTTAGATTCTTTTGGAATCCCGGCCGACGCCGTGTTTCGTTCACTCAGTTCCAACTGGCATGAGGTCCTAACTAAATCACATAAAAGAAACAGATTCCGGCCTTGCCGCGCTCTCTGTGTGCTTGCTGCATGGCCTAGATGAGCCAACCGATCAGTAAAAATCGTGTCTACGCAGTTCGGGAAAGCATGATAGAATTCAGACTACAGTGATCATCACCTCAGTCCAACGTACCGGTAGAAGTTGCTAGGTGCGAATCCGTTCGCTGGAGCTCAATATTGTGATATTTGGATTCGAATTCAAACGGAAGGGGATAATTTGGCTTCATACGTGGTCCAATCTTTATTTAATTCTCCTCATAACTTAAAGACGTTGACTTAAATATTAGGGACCATGATGATCATAACTTTAGCCCGAAATCGGGATTAGTTAGAGTCAGAATGTGTCTCAGTTCTCATAATGATATCCCCATTCTCCAGCATTACACTGCAGCTGGCGAATTTTATATAAACTTGACTAGGCTCGTTCCTAAGCTGTCAGTAGGGGATGGACACGAGACTAACATTTGACTTTGATGAATAATAACCCGATACGAGTTACTATGTTAATTAATTTCGGGGGTACGAGCGCACGAGGATAGACTGGGGCGCATACGTAAATCTCAACTGATTTAACAATCCCATGAACTATCTCTGAGCGCCGGCAATATGCCAACATGTCTAAGAGATAAGCTGTCGACTGAATACCATAGATCCATATCAACAAGTAGGACCACATGCAGAGGGATTTGAGAAAATATTGGTCCCTGTCAACCACTATAAGTATACCAAAGGCCAGAAGGCCTGACAGCACACCCACATCTGACAAGCACCCCCAAGAAATGATGAGCGAATTCAACGCGCTTCATGAAGGATCACTCGTCCACATGGCGGCCCGTATAGGAGGCTTGCGACCTTAGAATGACTGCAATTCTCCCAATCCCGTTTCTATCAACCAGAACAACACCGAATATGTATGGGAGACGTACTTTCATGTCCTCGGAGGTGCGATATGAGGCTCTCGCATAACAAATCACTCGCCGGGTTGGTGGCACTATGCCCGATGGAGATAAGCATGCTTGGCATTCACGAGACATCACTCGACCACTTGTGCGTGTTGTCCTGCGGTTACCGCTAGGGCTCAACTAGACCAGTGAATGTTTCAGCTTCTCGCACATGCACTTGGTACTTACCTGGCCACACCACACCGGACGAGAGTTGCTGCTGACCCCCCCGTATCTGTGCGATGAGATGTTTAGAAACTGCTGCTATATCCGTTAGAGTTAATATCGGGCGTGTAAATATAGGTAAGTGTAGCATGGTCATGGGTACCTGCCGTTGCACAGTGTCGTTCAACCGTACCTACAGGTATCCGGGCACCCTTCTTTACCCACATATCTAATACCGAATTTTGAACTTGTCCCACTGAGTGTGCACCGCGTGCTTTAACCCTGAATCTAGTTGAAACGACTTATGCTATGGTTGAATTTCGTTTGACTCTGGATATTGTTTGCTGCGCTTTGTATTCACGCTCAATAAATTGATATGATGCAAAACTAAATAATTGGCGGAATAAACCGGTGTAATAACATATGATGATGATAGCACCTGTAACTACAAGATGAAGCGAGCCGCTACGCTATAAATCACCTCTTCCGGCCACGTAATTCCGCCCGCCTTTAGACAACGTTTCCTCCATCGATTGCGCTCATCCCGATTAGTCATCCAATTTGTGTCTATCAAGGCAGCATGCATGCGCCACAACGGTGAATCAAACCATGGTTTTGGTTGTTCATTCCTAAAAACTGATTTCGATCTCACGTGGTTTGGTTGCATCATAAAAAGATTCTTGATCTCAGAGTCATCAAAACGTTATACTACAACGTTAAATAGATAAGCACCCCGGAAGTGAATTCTCAGTCACAGTATGAATAATAATGAAGTTGTTGTGATAGGGACTCTTTCAAAAAATACCGAGTTTAATTACAGTTGAACAGCAGAAATAGAAGTCCCAGCAACACTAATGTACAAAAGTCTTTATACTCTCCTGCGAAGAGCTTTGACACGTGTTTTATATTCGAAAGCCACCGTGTTCGGTAGGCGGGATGGTTTATTTCGGGGAAGTCATTGATATCGATATATCACCAATACGCAAAGACTTCGACATGGGTTTCCTCGACTTAATCATCCGATTTCATGGGGCACCTCATCCCCTCGAATAGTGCTCCTTATATGTCTCCTAACTGTTCCCGTAGCCGATATCATCGCCGCGGTACCTGAAGCCTCTGGATTACCCAGTATATTCGTATCAATACTAGTTTCCGCCCAAGATTCTTGCAGCTCCCCCGGTTCTTGAACCCCCGGCTGGGGGGAACTTATATTACTCCCATCGGTCCAACTAACACCCGCACTCTCTTCCAGCTGTACCGGGGGAAGTTCATCATGATTGGCCCTAAAAAAAGACGTAAACCAGGATTTGCACCTTGTAAAGGCAGTGTAGAGGCCATAGCCGATGACATAGAGAACAGAAACAGCCATGATGAAGCATACAACATAGAGGATAGATGTTCGAGTCACCAAATTTGAAGTGGAAGGTTGCTTTTTCGTGTCCCATGGCACAAATAATTTGTTAGCTACCATTGTGCTGCCAACTGTCGGGGTTTTGGCAGGTAACCAAGTGTTCTCGACTATCGTTGTGCCGTCAACACCAGGTACTTCGGTTGTGATTGCGGGTTGTGGTGTTGGCAAGACCGAGTGATCCTCCGGCGGGGGAACTATTACGGTTACCACCCTCACCCTTGTCATAGTTGTAGTGCTTGAGTATAACCTGAGGTCCATCTTATCCACCTCTAGTCGGTCTATGTATTCCTCCCCTGGCCAATCCAAATTTTCCACCTTCTGCCAATCCATATTTTCCACCTTCTGCCAATCTTTCTGTCGCACCGAAAAGTACAACCCTTGATCCTTCAAATTGATTCTGGGGGTATCGTGAGGTGAGGATGTTTGGGCAACTGAGCTATCCAGTAGGTCATGACCCTTCTCTTCACCGGAATAGTCCAAGGGAACGGCATTGATGTGGACGGATCCCATAGGAAGTGAGGCTAGTAAGGTCCCTAGAAGGCACCAGTGGACCGTATTGAGCATTTTTAGGTAAGATTGCGATATACTCATGTACTGCGGGTAAAATTGCATACAGGAGCATTGGGTTTAAATGTCTGCCAGGAGTAATATATGGGCGGTAGATCACTCGTTGTCCGTATCCTACACTAGAAATCAATATCCTGGCCACTGAAAAGTGGACATAAGGAGGTTGATTACATCGTAACGTGTTCACCTTTATCATGAAAGAAAGCAAGGAAAAAATAGATGGAAGATAAGCTAGCCTTAACATCATGTAGCATTGACATATGTTACATGTCCTGGCTCGCGCCTTTGACTCGCTCCGAAAGCTAGCTACAGGATCGAAAACGGGCGTGTTTCAAATGCCCGAACGGATCATTTGCTAGTGATAGCGAGCCTTTGGATACTGCGTTTCCTATTTATTTCTGGTTTATTTGGCTGAGAATGCTTGAAGTGGTTTCTATCTTGCATTAGTGAGCGATGCTGATTGTGTGTTTTATCCTATATACTTAGCCAAGATATATACTTGTCTGGAGTGCATGCTTTGCTACAAAGGTTTCAACAATAACAGAATTTGAATCTCAAAACGATATCCACAACCGGTAGCTACATTTGAATATCTTTATAAAAACCTATGCCTAAATAACAAAGGCTTCAAACAATCTCAAGGCTGGAAATACTGAATCTCTTTAAATTGTTCCCCGGACCGCCGCCGAGTTACACCATACATTTACTTAATTTTGTCATATTCTCAGATCTATGCTGCAGCTCCTATAAAACGTTATCGATAATTTCTGCAATTAATCAGGGTACATCATCTGATCTTTCCTTCTATATACATGCCCTTGGTGAGTGTACAATATGTGAAATTGCAATCGCAAGTCATTGATCATAATGGCTCTGTCGGTGGCTGGTTGGTTACATGTAGTACGTGCATCTGTAACCTATAGTGACTGTATTCAAATAGTATACACAGCCTTTACCTTTGTGGAATTGTGGATGATGGTACGCCAATGTTGATATTGCCATTTATCCCGATCAAATGCGAATATATCCCTTCCGTTTAAACCTTATTTATCTAAATATTGCCACGCCCCAAAGCCTTACAGTGAGGTGAGATGCACCCTCATACATGTAATCAACCCCACACACTCCCACGCACTCCCACCTGCGGCAATACCGCAAAAACTCGAATAATTCGTTATCCGCCCAGGGATTATATCTCGAGTGATTGGTTGGGTGATATCGATCTTCATCAGATGTTTCCCATAGAAGTAACTTTGATCTCACGGAGCTAACGAATTATTCGAGTTTTTGCGGTATTGCCACAACAGCCACCTTGATTGACGATACAAAATAGAGAAGAAAAACTTGAAAGGAAACTGTAACCCTTCTCCTTCCTAACCCTTGCCTGGCTTTCGAACGTATGACCCAAGGTAATAGTGCCTTTTACAAATGTCAGGTTACTGCTCGCAAATATCAGAAGAATAATATACACGTACATGTTTCCCCGTTCAGAATATACTTTGCCTTATTAAGAATCCTTGAGGAGACGGATTGATAATTTCTTCTCGGACTCTTCGGTTAAAGCGTTAATGACATAGTTTGAGTATACTTCTGTCATTTCTAGCGCATAATCAAGTGGGGTTTTTCCTTGCTTGTTTGGTGCAGAGGGGCTCGCGCCATAAGACATTAGTAGGCGAACCATGTATTCCGAGCACCCATCACCTTAAATTGCATGATGAAGTGCGTTCCAGCCTTCAATATCTACTGTAGAAGGACTGACACCGTTGTTGAGTAAGTAGTGAAGTGAGGGATAATGCGCGGTGTTTGCTGTGGTACGGAGGGCTTCTGACTCCACTCGTCCCCGGTCGAGATATCGGTTCTTTGTTTAAGCAAAGATACAAGATCAGCCGTTCTATTGTCCTCTCTAGATCCCTTATCACAATGGAGTGCAGTTCTACCCGGATGGTCGACATTGTTGATACGAGCCCTGCGCCTGTACAGCTCTTTGGAAGTAAATCTACATCTGTCATACTCGGCGCAGCACGCTGAAAACTGGGGTACTGTCCGGCCAAGCCAACCGATAATGTTGATATCGGCACCGTTTGCTATTAAAAATCTAGCCGAGTCATGATAGTTTCCAAATACGGCAAAATGAAGTGCTGTCTGACCACAATCATCCGTAATGTTTACCTTGGCGCCGTTCTTCATTAAGGTTCTAAGTAGGTCATAGTGGCTACCTAGAACTGCTGTAAAAAGTGCTGTCCGCCCTCTAGTATTGCTATGGTTTATACTGATACCGTTCTCTACTAAAACTCGAACTGAGTTATGACAATTTCTCATTGCTGCAGGAAAAAGAGCTGTCGAGCCTTGCATATCGACCATGTTGATATCCGCACCGTTCTCCACAAATACTCTAATCAGGTCATAATTGCCATTAATTACTGCAGAGTGAAGGAGTCTCATGCCCGCAATGTTGACATCGGCACCTTGCTCGATCAGGAATTTTACAGAGTCATAATTTCCACCTCTCGTTGCGTAGTAGAGTGCTGTCTGGTGATATTTGTCCTCTGCTGAGATGCTTGCGCCTTTTTCAATGAGATACTATAATAAAACCAGACCTCCCGCAACGCCGGCTGCAAGTTGAATTGTTGTGGTGCCGAGGTCATCAGCCGCAGAGATATCGACACCAGCGTTGAAAAGTAAAGACACTATCTCGGCCTTACGCTCCAACCAGGAATGTCTAGTAAAGCCCAAAGATCTTCTTCGCTCATCCCTAAGCGTAGTGTGTAAGAGAGTGCCCCTATCCCCATCTCCGCACAGGACGACCCCACCCCGCTCAATAAGTGACCGGACAGCTAAACTATGATTGAGTAGACACGCCATAGATAATGGGTTTGAATCAACGTATCCCGTAATATAATCCCTCCTCGTGTTGATTAGGTATAAGGTAACACAGCCTTCTTTGTTAATAAATTCCAATACTGAATCCCTCGTCAGGCTTTCCTCACACTCATTAAGATGGAACGTCAGATTATCGTAGGCATAGAACCAGAAAGGATATTTCGAATGCAATACACCTAATTGCCAACCTCATGAATCGTTCATCTGAGAGGAATTTTAGGCAGGACATTGCGACCTTTAGGTCTGCATGCCGATGTATCTTAGGGTGATTTAGGAGGTATTCTTGTATAGTGTAATGTGCTAATCGTATAGTAGTAGTATTCTCATCGTACGTAATCAAGCTTGCGCACACATCCAGCATTGTTGTCAAATCATGTAGATCCAGCTCGTCAAATCCAGTACGGTCAGGATCAACCGCCAGGGCTAATTGAAGGGCATGAACCGTAAGTACCTTCCTAGACTTGACAAGCCATGAGAGAATCCTGATTGCTAGTTCAATGCAGTTTGGTGGTTGGGAGTTTATGATGTTCATAGCTCTATCATATGTTGGGCGGAGTGGGCTTCTTGCATTTAAGACTGAGCACTTCAGATTTTCAAGCTCTTCTAGGATCTCGCGGATAGTAGTTTGTTGGCATAAATGTTCGACGTGGAAGTGAACAAGAAGAAACCTATAATTAACAGTAAACTTTGTGTTTATTTGTTCACAGGGTTATGAAACTTACATTCCCTTCGCGCACTCAATCAGATCAGAGATTATCTTGCTGCTATAATCCATACGTCCTCGCCTTATCAGGCGTTCCGCTCTAGGGTACTCTGATATTGTTTGGTCCACATAACTTTCAATATCATCCTTTGCCCAAAGTTTTATCTTTGATGATTTCTCAAAGGAACATTGAATATCCTCCGAATAATCACGTCCTGTTATAAATATATGTAACTTAGGTCCATGAGCACAAATCCGATGAAACAACGGTAAGAGTTCTTTCCGCTGATTCACTTAGTCACACTCGTCCAATGCGTCGAATACGAGAAACGTTTTCGTAAATCTTTCTGAAATATCAAGGAGTGCTATATATAGCTCTTCAACTGTAGGTGCTTTCCCATGATCCTTATCGTAGTGCTTCTCAAGGGCGTCGGGAACGTAGCTGGTTTGGCAGGCGAGTTGTTTAACTAGACTAGCAAGGGCTTTTACCGGTGTCTGTTGCTCTTGTTCCTTATAATTGAAATAGATGTGTGCTACTCCGTATTCCTTTATCTTCGCCTCAGATCTTAGGCTATCCATCATAAGAGAGCTTATTGGCGATGTTAGAGATGTAGGTAGCACATGATCTTATGGCAAATACCTCAAAAATGTCTTTCCAGCACCAGCTGTGAGCTCAAAGCATGATCAGCATTCCACAAGGAACAATCCTCCAGCGACGTTGAACATACGGATGCCATAGCCCCAAAGAAGGCCAGAATTCCTGTGCCAATCTTGCACCTCCGGTGACTTTAGAATCCAATTACCTGTATTTGGCTTTCTCCTGCTACAGATCTCGGAATGTCTCTGGTCGTAGGGATATGGGGATATCCAATTGAGAAGAGCTCTTCGTCTTTGAACTGTTCAAATGTGTTCACACCTTAAGCTTGGCCCGAAAAGCAAATGAATAGCCTGTTAGTAACCCTTACCGGATCAGTCCATATCCTGCGCTCTCATAGTCGCATTGGTCTCTCGCGTGCTATCCTCAATGGTTCTCAGGGAAGAACTTGATTTTCGTTAGCTCTTGCGACCAGGAATGCTTTATATCACTCTTCGTTCTCTGGGGGGCACTTACGTTTGATCGATACTAAGGGCAAGATTCAAACTCTGCTTAAATCTTTCGGTTTCAAGAATGAGACCAACGGTTTCCGACTCCGCAAGCGGCCATTGAAGTCGTACGAGCGACGCACCCCACCAACTCGATTGCAGTTTTTTCTGTTTTGCCTCCAGCTTTTCATTCAAACTCTTCATCTCCACGCCATATTTCAGAAGTGGGTTGAACAACTGCCCGAGAACAGCTGAACTTGAATCTTGTGCGGTGCTTTGTAAGGCGCTGAGGATTTTGACTAGAGATTTCAACTCGTCGATGAGTCTTTGGAGACTGGTTGGGGCCCGTTTGACACCCGTCGTGTACCCGTATGCTAACGATACCACCTGCGTGGTGATCTGGAGAACCGCAATAACGCTCGCCGCCGCACCTAAACCTTCCATTTCTAACTTTGTTAGGGTTATAATAAACTTGGTTGTGCCAAAGGTAGCTGTTGATTTGAGGTTCTAAAGAGAGCGGGGGTACTACCGGTTGCTGGGGTGTACCTACATGTGGAGTTTCTGTGTAATGCACAGGAACCTGCTGCTTCCCGGCGGATAAAATCGAGGTTTTGTTCAACCACTGGCAACGTCCACAGTCGTTCACCGTCGCTTGTGCCAATTGATGAATAGGGAGGACTTTGGGCCAATAGAAATTAAAAGAACTGAAGATCTCGCAGCTTGACTGTTTTGACCGTTTTGAATCCATGTTCGTCAAGCTTGTCTTGGTCAACGAATGAAATCGGTTAGGGTTAGGGTTTGGTACCTCAAGGTTTAGATATAAACCAATTCAAATAGAGCAAATAGAAATCGACTCGGGTGCTCTTACAACGCCAAGGCTGGTTATGTCATCAGGTTGACACGTCAAGAGGTCATGCAAAGAGCACGGGCCACTGAGTAATACTCTACTCTAAACAACCTCTTAATTCCTGTTTACGACCCATCGCGTCTCAGCCATTAATCCACTCTCTCTAGCTTTCATCAATGGCTCCGGCTGAAAAGCGCACATCAACTGAATCGGACTCTGATGCCCCATTGGCCAAGAAGCGAGCAATAATTAACTCAGCCTCAGCGACAAGCTCGGGCCCTTCAAAACATCATAATCCCGTCTTTGACGACCTGTCGGCAAAGTACCCCACTGTTGAGAAATTGGAAGAGCACATGAAATCTCTATCCCTCTCTGCTCTAGAGGCGCTGATAATTTCGGGGGCAATTCCTGAGGTATGCCAACTACCCGCTGGGCTATGATACTAAACAGAGCATTGATACTAATTATCCATTAGATCCAGGCTGCTCCAGAACTCCGCCATTGTGTGTATTGTCATAAAACATTCAATGCATCCGATAATACTCTAGGAAACTGTGTCGTGGAGCACTTTATTCGTGAGTGCAAGCCGATCGATGCAGACGTGAGCGAATGGCAGTGTTGTCGTCAGCGCTGGGATGATATAGGCAATGATGAATGGGCGGAGAGTGCCAAAGATACGTTCCCCCATTGCTATGTGGGGTGTCATTGGGAGGAGGAAATCACGACAGACGATGAAGAGGAGGTTCAGGAACATAACCAGGCAGATTCTATACACTACAGGGGAGTACCCAGGATAAAGAAGCCGGCATGGTGGAGAGTGTGGAAGAATCATGGAAATACATGTGACAAGATGGGATGTAAGGAGAGGTTATCTGGGTAGAAATTGAGGGAATGTGGGGATTAAACGATATCTAATTTTTATACCAGCTAGTACAAGTACATGTAGCTACAAGTATTGAAAGTGTATACGTGAACATGCACTATGTACTTGCGGTGAAATTAAGTATTGTCCCAATTGCGCTGCGCTGGCAACCAGTCAACCCCACCAAACTTGAGACCCTATAAAACCGCAACCAATAGCTAAAACCAAGTGTGCTAAAGTCATAGTCATTTTTATGCTCAAAAGTAAATTATCTCCTGCTTTAATTATCATGGTTATGGTGGTGGTTGGTGGGCCTATAAAGGAAATGGGGAGGTCGATGGTTGCTATGATCGCGAGAGACAATACTTAATTTCATCGCAAGTATACCCCTCTCAAAGCCACCACTACCTAAATAATTGAGGCTAGGACTATTAGGTGGTCGGATAATTTGTAACATGCTAAATTTTGTTCAACTCAACTGAGTCTCCGTAATCGAAAAGTCAAAATACGACAGATACAAATATGTGATTTACCCATTACAGTAGCGCATACATCTCTAGCTCTATAAAACAATTGAATGTGTCCATACTCTCTACTAGGGAGTTAATTTTATATCTAGAGCGTTGTGTGGATCGTCGCTTTGTAGGATACCGACATGATATAGAAGCCAACCACCTGTGCGTGCACGTGCGGATGAAACATTACTAATTAATGAAGGATATTCATCTTACTTCTTATGTAGGATTTCACATTGCATCCTGCATTAATTACAGAGGTTTATTCAATTCTTTTCTGGTCGTATATCTAAAGCTTCAGTAGTCTACGGGTTTCCCCAGTTACAATTGCAGACCAGCGTTGTAATCTAATTTATACTCATGCGTTTATTAAATGGTCGGAATTCTTAGTAGGGATTTGGTTGCAACGATATCCGACCATTTAATGAACGCCCGAGTACTCGAGCTAGCTTTATTTCGCTGAATTTAAGCCTTTCCTCTATAAGAGATCTAGAATCGCAACGAATCAACGCAAATACAAAGACCCCACCCCTTCGTATGAAGATGAGAGGACGGCACAAATTAAACGGGGACACAGGCCTAGGAAATTAATACAAAAGAAGGGCACCTATTCTCTACAAGCGAGGACAGGATCCGGAATGGTTGAACGCAGAAAAAAGAGTAAACCTTGCCCATAAGGGGGGCAATTCGAAAACGAATATTTACCCCTCTCTAATAAAGGCAAGAGACCAAAGAAACCTAACTCTCCTCCCCATGAGAGGGGAGGAAGTGACTACAGCCCCCACTCCCGACAAGGGGAACCGGAGGGAGGGTAAGAACTAAATCTACTCCTTCCGCGTGAGAAGGATGGAAGAAGGACACCAGGAAGGTCAGAGAAATATCCGAGTCTGAAGGAGGTAGGGGGATCGGTTCCTTTATAAGGGAACATTGGATGACGACATTGGGTAGGGCTTAACCTAGGTGGGTGGGTGTTTCCGTCGCTCCGGCTCCACTCAGGCAACATATGCACATGTACCTTGGCGGGGTTCCGTTAAATTCTGGCGACGGAGTCTACCCGGGCCGGCGCCTATAAGGACTCTTCATGGTATATACAGCCACTCTGCAAAAGTGTTCGTGATTCCGATTTCGGAGTGAGACATTTCTTCATATGTAACCGTGGCGGACCATCAAAACCCCCCAATAGAAGACTTTCCTAGTGACCAATGGCGCCCGAAATCAATGTTGAAGGTGATTAATGACCTACTTTCTTTTATATATAGTCCCGAACTATATTATCTATTTTTCGTTGTTTTGAATCTCAACATTAATAACATCAACTCCACGGGTGCGCCACACTGCGCACTGACATTAAAACTAAATCACGAACACTTTTGCAGAGTGGCTGTATATATTGAGGTCAACTACGGCGTATGGTTTATCCGGTCCTATCCCGATATAATGCATATTTGATGTATTTACTGCCATTTAGGGTGCCCGGGTGGTCCACGAGGACGCTCGAGGTGTCTCCTCCTCGTTGACCTCTGTTCTTATCTGACCCCGATGTCTAACACTGCCAGTATCCTCGATGACGATTCCGATAGAGCAAAAGTGGTGTTTATTTCAATTAAAGAACATACATATTATTTATTCTATCCTTGATCAACTGACATCATCCTAATCGGGCAGATTATATAGGTCTACTATATGCTAAGAATTATCGTCGGGGTTCCTCGAGGCAAGAACAGACAGTGTCCTCGGGACTCCTTGTCCTTTTAGACCATTGTGCTTGAATGTCATCGAGGACATTTCTTCTCTGTATGTTGGGTTGAGGGAAGACATGATGTACATACGCGTACGTATGATGAGGAAAGTAATAAAATCAGCCTAGCTTAAGCAGAAGACAAACTTGATACTTATGATGAGCTATTCTATGTTGTGGCGATCATTAAACGTATTTGAAGCTTTGTTATCGACGCTTCATTATATCAAAGTTTAGATGTGGCCCTAGAGTACGTAGTATCTATACCTTTGTCTATAGATAAGGCAAGTTGTTCTCAAAATTATAACCATGGGAGGGACCTTCTCCCCACTTTAAAGCTTTCCTCTTTTCAATTAAATTCTTCGATGCTAAGACGTATGATAGACTTTGTTCGTCTACTCGATCTTCCCTAAAACCCACCTCCGACAAAATGACAAACTAGTGCAGAAAGCTGGTGAACTGGTGCGTTCACTCGTTGATTGATCTATAATCCATCACTATATAGTTTGACTAGTATAGTGCGTACGCTGATGACCGTGATAGAATTTTACTACCTGTTATTAATACTATGGGAAGCTACCCGTTTTTCTATCGTTATAGGATTAAGAGGACTTGAGGCGCTCACCGGCGCAAAAAACAACGCTTTATCGCGTACGTATGCCTGAAGTCTTCATCTGAACGACATTACCTTCCATGGAAAGTCCTTAGTTCATGTCTTTATAAACCCCAGGCCAAGGATCAACGCAATAGTCCCCAACTGTCTAATCCATAACCAATACCGCAGCTGGCAATCACCAAAATCACTTTACGACATCCCTATTATATTAGCACTCTACAACATGAAGACGGCTAGCACTCCATGCAACCATGATTTCGAGATGAAAAAGAGCACAAGCACTCTAATGCTATGGAGATGTCACTTGTGCTACTCCGGACCGCATTATGCCATCTGGCAATGCAAGTATTGCGATCTCGTTATCTGTGAACCTTGTAAAAATAAGGGCAAATGAACCTAGATTTCTTTCTCTTTGTACACTTTGTGATTGCCTCACTCATCTTCAGATTTCTGTTAGTCACTTGGGGATTTAATGTATCTATAATCAATGTGTCCTTGTATATGCATCGCCATGTTTTCCAGTTCTATTCAGTAGGTTAAGGTATGCTTTTAACTATTCCTATAAAATGGAAGGTACTTTTAATGAAACTACATGTAGTCCGTGTTCGCTCCACTTCTCCATTCTGAGTGCCTCGAGATCAAGTACTGATAGTGTAGAATACAACTACATGTATCAATACCATAGAATACCACATGCCAATGAGATGAATCTCAGAGCTTTGGGCAATTACTTTCTATTCAGTGAGAAATGGCTCTTTGGGTATTTTTTCAAATAAGGGCTAAACCGGGTGAACGATAAAAAACCCACGTCTCCGGTGGGAAAAGAGCCAGATATATAGCCATGACCCTCTTCCCCCGGGGTTGAAAGCTCATACCGTGGTTTCTTTTTATCCCGCCAACTTGTATCTGAATATTTCTTTGGGGGGTATATAGTTGATCACATCCTGTGGTAAACATGTCCAGTGGTCGAAGCTTTAAATCCAATCTACCCCCGGATCGATAGTAAATGCTATACTATATTCAAGAAGAGTCTTTCCCTAAAGAATCAACCAATAAATAAGCCAACTTGACTATTACAATGAAATCTAGGCGCCAATCGTACCTTGGCCATCCATGAAATCATTTGAATCCAGTGTTCCAGGCTCTTCTTAATATAAGGGCTCATTATATTAATTTTAAGGTGAGTTAGCATTCACACCACTCATAAATCCCATTCTCAGGGTGGTACAAACGTTCTATATTGTCTTATTTCAAGCACGATACGAATGACTCGTAATGACTCTCCTTGTGATCTCATAAAGCTCTGTCATAACGCTGATAGAGCTTCTGTAGACTGACGGTAGTAGCTAGCGGCCGGGCGGAAATAACGATATCGTGCAGATGCGTGGAACGCCGGAATTTTTGTGTTTGTACTCGGGGGACGAGTCACACGATTCCGGGCATGTGGAAATAGTTTGAGACTCGAGCGCGCTCCTTTACTGCATCTCTTGCGATGACAGGCTTTACCAGCGGCTTGGTCTTCGTATTCCATGATTGCCGTATGTTGTTCTGTAGGGTGACCACGTGGAGAAGCTAGCACTAGGGAGATCGGGACGAGTATCATCAGGGGAGAGAGTATCGTCGCTGAGTTGTGGAGAAGGGGGAGGAGGAATCCATGATTTCAGGTCTAGATATATATCACATGCACGCTTCGCCAAGGATAGAGACGGTCAGGCGATATGGCACTGCAGGGGGGAGAATCTCTCAATGAAAGTCGTAAACAAAAATTTAATTAAACACGTTGCTTCTAGCTAGTAAGCCATAATTAAGCAAGGGCATCCTTCGATACACTTGCATAAGATTAGCCCGGCCCGAAATGTTACTAGGCTCTAAATGCAAACCCCATCCGTTCCGCCACTCTATCCTGCAGGCCAGTAAATCGAATTCACATAGTTCATGCAGAAGGTTTGTCTC
This sequence comes from Morchella sextelata, assembly GCF_020137385.1. Lineage (NCBI taxonomy): Eukaryota > Fungi > Ascomycota > Pezizomycetes > Pezizales > Morchellaceae > Morchella > Morchella sextelata. The sequence continues at coordinate 274,621 of NW_025408634.1, forward strand.
GGGAAACAGGAGTAATGATTAATTTACTTTGTCAACTATAAACATCGAGTGATATTCTATGAAGAAATACTAAACCTGGCCATATATCAGACAAGTATTGTGCGTTATCAAAATTATCCGGACGCCCGCGTCGCAACCACATAAGTTGGCTAGAATAACCAAATCTTGAAACCACTTCAATTGAGCTCATATTGAAGCATAAGATAATAGATGCATAGGTAATCCCAAAAATCAAATCTTTTGTACTCTGTCCTTGTGGTTGTGGAGAAACGCGAAGTTGAAGTTGAAAATTTTGTTGCAACAATGTCCAGATAATTTTGATAACTCGCAATATATATGAAGAGACGGCAGATATATGCAGCACACCACGTCACGTCATGGCCAAAGGAGAGAGGCAAGCTTAAGGTAGAACTAATGGAAAAACTAGCTCCCGAAAAGGTGCAACATGGCTTTTATCTTCTAGGGGCCTAATTATTCACCGGAGTAATAACAGCTGCAGCGGTGAGGTCCCAGACAATTATACCGCACATAATACAAGCACAATGCAGTCTGAAGCTGTCCTCGACAGAACAACTTACAACGGACGACGCGAGAAGTATCGGTATGCCATCGGCCCCACTACATACTGGAGAGACTTGAAAGCTGATCATGCAGTGCAGCACGGTGAATTGGAGCCAAACAATAGCGATCCCGCGCACAGGGCTATAGCTCTATGGCGACTACCCGCGTACCGGCCAGTACTGTGCAGAAGCCAATCCACGATGAATTGCCATACGAAATTAACGCCAACCTCTGTATCTCATGCAGCAGAAGGATGTGTACTCTATGTATCATTCAGAAACCGTTATTCCGAACTGGCGAGCTACCTCACGAAAGGACACGAATCAACATCCGGTACCTGAGTCGACAGCTCTCGAAATTCAGCAATCCTAATGGGCCCGGGCGGAATGAACATTATGGTATCCAGTGCTGCTGGTGATCTTGGGAGGGCATTACGCGCAAAAAGTTGCTTTCTAGATCTATATAGAAGTCTTTTCATACTCGGAAATCTCTCATGGCTCGTGTGAAAAGCTGCGAGAGCATCAGAGACCTCGGAAAGTTTTGTACCGCTTATATCGTATTGGGTCCATATGAAATTCAGCTCCGCAGGTCCCCGAGAGAAGTGATACAAAAGAACCATATCTCCAGCTTCTCATATCCATATATATGGTACGCAGGCTTACGTTTATGCCATGTTACAAGATCGGGGTAAATCTCATTAATAGTTTATATACATCTTTCAAGCCTAAGCTGAGGGAGTATCGAATCACGAAATTTATATTACGGTTTATTGGATCCATTTGAGGCTGGTGTTGTCAAGGGGGGATGTAGTCAGAAAGCCATGAGAGAAAGATTCTCACCGATCCAGTGAGTTGCAGCATAAATTAATTCGGCCAAGGTTGTGAGATATGACAGGCGTATATAATACCGTCGTAGCTACTAATGATAGAACAGATATAACAGAACTCCTGCGAATGCATACATGATGAGAGTACATCTATCAAGTACATATCGTGATTTTAAGTATATACATAATTATGTGTATCCTAGCCAACCACGTTTGAGAATATGACGGAAAGAATTGAGATCAGGCATCATGGTGGAAATATGCAATCAGTCGCCCCATATTGACGGCCAATTAACGGAATTTTTCACATTGTTTATCGGTGGCGGAATCGATCATTCTAATACTTAAATTCCTATTTAGATCTGAAACTCTCCTAATTCGACAGGTAGAACTACATATGTATGATCAAGTTAAAGGAGTTTTGTTTCCGTTTTCATTTTCGCAGTAATATTTGAATTCTAACCTCTATCCATGCATTCCTATGTTCACACACATTTAAGAGTTGCCTTAGAATAAAGAACTAAGTACGTGCCAATAGCATTTTATTACCGAAAAAGCTATTTAAAGTGCCAAATCTGTATGAAAAGATTTCATGCTAGACGAAAGAAACCCAGAATACATCCTCCGTCAAGGCTCTTCTTGGTGGATTTTTCGAGATATCGATGCTATCACTTCGTTTATCAATGCCGCCACCCTATAATAGAGGAATTGAATTTTGATGGGAGATCTGTTATTTGACAAGAGAGATAACGAGATCTGTTAGTAAAGCTACACCATATTTGCTTTTCTTGGGGTGACAACATTTACTGACAGAGGAAGGGATAGTGAGCCACAAACATAAATTAGGGTCTCTTGATTCACGGCTTCTTGAACAAGCCCTCCATCCAATCAGTCTGAGCCTTGAGAGTTCTAATTTCCTTCCTGCAAGCATCCAAGTCCTCCTTACAGAGTGCGAGGTCGACTTCCAGTTCAATATTTTCTCTCCTTAACTTTACTATCATTTCAAGGTACTTCTGATTGAACTTGGTAGTGTATTCAAGGTCCTCCTGAAGGCCCTTCATTTCAGCAGCAACGGTCCGTTTGCCTCCAACTGTGGGCATGGTGGCGGCTCGATATTTCCTTGCAGTTTCGTAGAGAGGAGCCAAGGGAGCAAGATAGTCGCTCTTGGAGGGGGTATCGATGTCCATGCTTTCAGCATTGCCGCTCCTCCCAGAGGTAGAGGAACCTTTCCCAGGTTTCAACCCACTGGTGCTACTGCTAGCACCTCCGGTAGTAGTCATCGAATATTCTGTATTCCTCTATTAGTTCTACTCTTGATTCATTGATTCTAGGATGGAGTTTCGTACTAGGGGATACTAGCCACTTTCTTGGGGACCCAATTGATGAGATGCGATGTTTTTGTTACTAGTATCAAGGGGAGGTACTAGTAGGATAGTGGAATTGTGGGGCAGCGAGATAGTGCGATGGAGGGATGGTGGGGTGGAGGAACGGTAGGGTGAAGGGATGGCAGAGAAGGGCTTCTATTTATAGCTGGGACGGGTCAACAAGTGTATACGTATTCCTTAGGCCGTCAGGCGAGATGTACAGAAATGGATACTCTGGTAGCCACATATACATACAATACCAAAAATGGGGCAGGGATTAGTATGGTAGTGCTACGGTAGTCTTGCTACAATGCGGTATTTTTGGGACTGCTGCATCATTTCGGCATTTCAAGGAGTATATTTTTCATAGAATGCCGTAGCAATACCATAGCAATACCGTAGCACTACCACAGCAATATAGACACATTTTAGCGTTGTGACCAGCACCAGGTCCAGCGCGCCAGCACCATGTCCAGTGTGCCAGCACCAGGTCTAGCGTGCCAGTACGCCAGGTCCATGACCAGGACCACACCTACATGTAGGCTCGTCGACACTATGTTACAAGACTAGACCACACCTATATGACTTCATCATTATCATCATCATCATCATCATCATCACCAACATGAGCGTATCATAATCGAATAGTAGACGCAACTTCTAATTAAAATGATGTGTATATGTATGCCTAAGAGCCCAAAATTTATTTTTCAAAAGTATATCCCAATTGTTTAAACCCCATCCTAGGATGATAAGAATTGATGGATCGGTGGATGAAACAATATCTGGTGATCTTTGATTCTGAAATGCTTCATCACCAAATATGATATTTCAGGGTTAGGGGAATGGCATTGTCCTAAATACCACAAGAATGCCGTATTTTAGGAAATGCGGAAGTACTAGGGCAGTATAAATATACCACCCACACTGCGGAATCCAGGGAATATATAGATTATTTAATACAGTATTGATACGGCATTGATAGAGCATTTGCTGCAAGGCGGCTTTACCCGCTCGACAACCGGAGTGCTACCCGATTTTATGGGATGGCGTAGTACTACCGTACTAACCCCCACCCGTTTTTTGGTACTGTATGTTTGTAGTTGAGCGCTGTTTCTATGCTACAGATACATGTAGTATTTCTATGTCACAAATACATGTAATAGGCTCCGCGGATGGTCACGCTAGCGCCAGCTTGCACGTATCAATTGTTGGAGCCTGATCGCGGAACGGCCTACTTGAGATGTAGCAGGCTGAAGCAATCCAAACACGTATACTCTGTTCGTGTACAAGTAGTGTTATAGGAAACACGAACATTGCTCCTAAGTCAAGAAACAAGGATAATATGAGTGATGGGTTGTGATGCGAGTACGGTCGGGTAACGAGGGAACCAGCATAGAAAGGCACCGAGGGGTGTGGGGGCACCGGGTGCAACCACACTAGTATTAGGCTGTTGTGAGGGCACGCTTACTATTGGGTGTCTCACCCGGAACGGAATAGAAGCGGGGCTTATGGCTGCAGGCCATTCTACTTAGGGAAGTAGCTCTAGGACAATAGCATGATACAGCTCGGTTACTGGCAATTGCGGGGTTTATGGTTACGTGTCAGAATTAGAACGGAGGAACGGAACTATGCGGGGGCGCTTTTCTACTGGGGTTATCTTCGGGTTGATTATCTTATTCTATTATCGTTATCTCATTAGTATTAGAAAGCGGGCCTTGGCATAGGTTCCAATATGTATAAATAGGGAGGGTTCTGCCTCGTCTTAGTGGCATCATCAGTCACTCAGCGAGCGGAATCCGGTTTACAATATTACAAGTTTAAAAGCTACAGAATTATCGCTTAGCATTGGCATTTCCCCAAACACTATATTGTACCTTATCCACTACGCTATTATTTTACCGATCGCAGATCATCAACGTCCCGATAAGACAACTACTTGCTTAGACCAATACTTGGGAGTATTTTGTGTGGCGGATAGTCACCGTGCGCTCAAGTAAAGGGATAAGAAAGTAGTCTATTGGAAGGGCTCTTTGATACCTTATGCATCCCCGAGTAGCAACAGCAGCTATCAACAACTTTACTTGCACCATCTCCTTCATCGTTCGCAGAGGCAGTACCGAACATCTCTATTGCGGATACCTCGAGTACGCCGGGTTTTTTATCGAAGCAGGCACTACTTGCACGTTCGAAGAACACGACCCGGAGATCCTCGAATACCCTGAGCTTTTCCCCATTAAAGTCACCCTCAGACAGGAATCCTACGGATTAGCTCACTCCGTCCCTTGGTTCGTCGTTCAACCCTGGTGCAGGAGACAGCCACAGCTCAGAATTGAGCAACTTAGCAATGTCAAGGGGTCATCAGCAATGATCGGAGGAAGATTACAACATGGAGAGCTCAATCACAGTGAGAGATCGAGGTATAGTCGAGACCCAGGCGAGACAGCGCCACAGGAGGGATCTGGACATGCCAATCAGCGACCTCTTCAGATCGACTCAGCCGGCCGAATCCTATGGCCAACCCCGCTCCCGCAGGCAAGGGGACTATCGAGATTATTCCCCGTACAAAACGCCAATCAGAGAGAGATCTTCTATTCCGAGGCCCTCGGTCCCCAGGGTAACGGACGAAGACGAGGATACGAATATGGACGTAGAGGAACGCCGTATCGAGCACCCCTTTGGAGAAATCATCGGGCAGGAAATCGAACGGAGAGGAGCCCCAGTGGTTCAGCAGCTGAGCCGCGGACTTGGAGACCTCACTGTGAGCGTCCAAGATCTCCCCGCAATCAGGGAAATTACTCGGCAGCACGCTGCGCAGTTTACCCAGCAGCACGAAGAGCAGACCAGCCTCATCCGCGAGTTGCAGATGAAGTTCAACCAGGACCAAGAAGAACGGGAGCGTCGCGAAGGGATTATCCTCGCGCAAGTGCGGGCAGAAACAGCCGCAACTACTACGAATCTCGGTCAAGTCTTGGAACAGATCGTCAACACTACTAGGGCCCACCAACAGCGACAGGAAGAGCAGGCTCAGCATATAACCATGCTGGCTGATTGGATCCAAAAACTGCCAAAGGAAGGACCAGCCCAAGTCCCAGAAGGCGTGGCAGCCACACTGGCACAATTGGAAAAGACCATGCAACAGCAGGCCTCACTGGTAGATGGGTTCTCCGGAACAAAGACGGCTCTAGAGGAAATGATGGAGCAGATGAAGGAAACAGCCCGTAAAACGGCTGCGGAACAACCACTGGCCCCAGTAACAGGAGGCGGCGGATCAGGCCCACCTCCTCAACCACCCCCCCAACCACCAGTCGCCCCTCCAGCTGGCTCCGAATCCAGTGAAGACCTCGAAGACCAAAGCCAACAAGGGAAGCAAGGAGGTCAAGGAGCACAAGGTGGAGGTAACGGGAATGGCAATAAGGGAGGAGGTCAAGGAGCACAAGGTGGAGGTAACGGGAATGGCAATAAGGGAGGTAACGCCCCGGAAGCACCAGGATCATCCCCATCGGATTCCTCAGATTCGGAAGGCGAACGCCGCAAGCGGCTGGAACGTAAGAAACGAAGACACGAAAGGAGGTACCAACAAGAGAAAGATCTCTTGCACCCCCCTCGCGCCACCGTAGGTGATGCACCCAAAAAGGCCAACATTCCCTTCTCCGGAAAAGCCGATCAAGACGTAAGACTCTGGATCGACCAGATGGAGATTCTAATCAGTCTCCAGAAGAAGGTCCAATGGGATAACGGTACCAAGATCATGTGGGCATCCCTCGAGTTTACCGGTAGTGCGGCAAACTTTTGGCGGAATTTTACGGAGAGGTTGGCTGTGGACAGCAGTATCGGAACCTGGGAACGGTTCAAGCAAGAACTCCGTACTCAATATGGCAACCGCACGAGTCAGGAACAGGCCAAGCAGAAGATGGACAGACTCCGGCAAACTGGCCCAATCGACGACTACATCAACGAGATGCATAACCTAGAATGGGACGCACGAGTGGGACCAGTTGTCATGAGATCCATGATCCTAACAGGAATAAACTCCTCGCTGGAACAACGGCTCTCCAATGCGATTGAGGAACCGAATGATTTCGTGGACTGGTTAGCCTGGGTACGAAAAGTCGGACGCAAGGACCATGAGGTGAAGGCTCGGAAAGAGATCCTGCGAGGTAAAGACACTGTGAAACCTCGCGAGGAAAAAACGGAACGGCGGAAATCGCGCAACAATGCAAATCCTCGGAAAACTTTCCCCGCATCAGCCAACAACTCCAAGACCTCGGATGACTTAGGTGTTAACAAGGAAGAGAAGGAGAAATGGCAGAAGGAAGGAAAGTGCTTCCGTTGTGGTAGAGATAACCACTTCGTAAAGGATTGCGTGGCGACGAGCAAGGTCAGGTTAACGAACCTGAAGAGAAAAGAGCATCCTTCCGGGAGAAAGGACCACGGAAGGGAGGGTGATAAGAAACGGAAATTGGGGCCACAAAATGAGGCATTCAGGGCAAGGATTACGAATTTGGAGGACTAAATTGATGGGGTATTTCTATTTTTATGCGGTGTTTCATTCTATGTTGTGTTACGGCTTTTATTCTGTTTGGAAAAAAGACTTTTCTAAGGGATCGGATTATGTTATGCTCTATCGGTTGTTATTTCGCGCAATTTAAATTCTCTTTACACATACTTCGAGAAGCGGGGTCACATTCCGAAAAAACGCTTGGCGCGTAAGTGTTGTACTATGATCTTTATCAACGCTCGAATTTTCTATATAAACTCCCTCGCCCCGCGCTCAGATCAAAGAACTATCAACATTAACCCACTTATACCAAGAACAATCCACCTTACCTTATACTTTCAAAAAAACATACGAATATGTCTTCACACAACCAAGAAACCCGCCTTGAGATTGAGATCTCTTGGAACCACCCCGCAACTAGTACCCAACATATAGGAACAGTCAACGCACTCCTAGACAGCGGAACAGAGGACTGGGTTATGTCCTGGAACTGTGTCCACCGTCTCAAGATCCCAACTCAACCTCGACCCAAGCCCCTCATTATCAGACAGGCTGACGGCACCCCGATGCCTAACTCCGGCACTCATATCACCAAATCTCTTACCCTCCGCGTCGACAACATCAATTGTCAAGTGAAGGGATGCTTCAGGACCATGTATGATATATACGAAGAAGACCCAGAAGAGCTGGTCATCAGGCTGTTGAGGTCGTCACCTGAGACACAGATGATGATCGAGCAACACCCCTTCTGGGCAAGGGCATTGGTAGGCGAGGCTCTCGCTAGTGCTATACCAATGGAGTACCAGGACTTCGTCGACGTCTTCTCTAAGGAGGGAGCCGATCGACTACCTGATCACTCTGAATGGGATCACACCATTCCCCTTATGGAAGGAAAGCAGCCTCCATGGGGTCCGATCTATGCGCTCTCCCCAGTGGAACAAAAGGCACTCCGGGAATACTTGGACGAAATGCTAGCCTCGGGCAAAATAGTCCCCTCCACCAGCCCGGCAGCAGCACCGATCCTGTTCGTGAAGAAAGCCAATGGAAAACTGAGGCTATGCGTAGACTTTCGTGGCTTAAATGCTATCACGGTCAAGAATCGCTACCCCCTTCCACTCATGACAGAGCTGGCCGATTCGACGAAAGGAGCAGAGTTCTTTACCAAGATAGACCTGAAAAATGGCTATAACTTGATTAGGATTGCCGCTGGCGAGGAATGGAAAACAGCTTTCAGAACGAAGTACGGCCACTTCGAATATAGGGTAATGCCTTTTGGCTTAACCAATGCACCGGCGTCGTTCCAGGTCATGGTCAATACCATATTTAAGGATCTTCTAGATCAAGGCGTAGTAGTCTACTTGGATGATATTCTAATATATTCAAAGACTAAGGAAGAGCATACGGCTCTTGTGAGGAAGATATTGGAGCGACTGCAACAAAACCATCTATACGGGAACCTCGAGAAAACGGAATGGTACAAACAGGAGGTAGAATTCCTGGGATTTGTACTATCAGGGAAAGGGAACCAGGTCTCGCCTAAGAAGGTGAAGGCAATTACGGAATGGTTACCACCCACCAAGGTCAAGGAACTTCAATGTTTCCTCGGATTCGCCAACTTCCTACGGCGGTTCATCCACAGGTACTCTGAAGTTTGCCGACCAATGACCGATCTCTTAAAGAAAGGTTCCGTATGGCGATGGAGCAGTGAACAGCAAAGCGCTTTCGATGAACTCAAGGAGAGATTTACGTCTGCTCCAATACTACGACACTATGACGAACACCGTGAAGCGATCATAGAAACTGACGCGAGCGACTGGGCTGAGGCCGCAGTACTCTCTCAGGTGTTCGAGGACGGTATTCTACACCCGGTAGCTTACCACTCTCGCAAGTTCAACGAGGCAGAGGTAAACTACGAGATCTATGACAAGGAGATGCTCGCTATAGTTTCTGCTCTCCTGACTTGGAGACATTCGCTGGAAGGAATGGATATTCCTATCCAGATACATTCGGATCATCAGAACCTACAGTACTTCACAACGACCAAGAAGTTGTCGAGAAGACAAGCCAGATGGGCCGAAAAGATAGCACCTTTTCGCTTCAGGATTCATTACCGACCAGGCGAAAAGAATGGCAAGCCAGATGCACTCACAAGGCGCCCAGAGTTCGCTATGGAAGGGGGAGTAATGCGTGAACAACCCGTAAAACAGTTGCTCAGCGTAGAACAATTTGTCAGAAAATCACGGACCAGTGTAGAAACTGGCCCTGAAATCATTGGCAACCCCGAAGAAGGATGGACTCCGTTGGATCAGTGGTACGACATACCAGGTACTGAGCTGCCTCAGCCACTACAAGACTGGTATGAACAGGACAGACAATGGGTTCGGAGAGCGTTCCGGGATGAACCTCTCCCTGACGCAAACCTTGAAGTCTTCGGGACAGAGGAAGCTGATGCCGTAATAACGGAGCTTGCCACTGAATGGACCCCGGGATCGAATGAGGCCACCCACGATGGTCGTTGGGTAGTCCCAGGATACGCGGTCAGACAAGTCATTGAGGATCATCATGACAGACCCGTAGCGGGGCATCTAGGAAGGGATAAAACCCTTGAGTTGATCGATAGGAACTACTGGTGGCCAGGAATGTCCACGGATGTAGCCAACTTCGTCAAGACTTGCGACGTGTGCCAGAGAGCCAAGCAACGTCGGAGACACTTGTCACTCCCTCAACCCCTAGAGTTAGCCACCACACCTTGGACTGATATCTCAATGGATTTCGTAGTAGAAATGCCAAAGGAGAAATCAGGATTCCGTAACGTATTGGTAGTCGTGGACCGTTTTACGAAAATGGCTCACTTCATTCCAATGACGGGAATCAACGCGGAACAGACCGCTAACGCCTTTGTCAAAGACATTTGGCGCTTTCACGGACTTCCTGGAAGCATTATCTCTGACAGAGGAACACAGTTCGTATCGGCATTCTGGGCCGCGATTACAGAGCGACTAGGGATTCGTAGAAGACTCTCGACCTCGTTCCACCCGCAGACAGATGGCCAGACAGAAAGGACCAACCAGCACCTCGAATCCTACATCCGTGCCTACACCGCAGGCACAGGGAAGAAATGGAAAGACCTACTACCGATCTGCGAGTATGCATATAACAATGCGAAGCACTCGTCAACCGAACAGTCACCGTTCTATTGCAACTACGGTTTCCACCCACGAACGGATTGGCCAATAGACGCGGAAATCGGGCAGTTGGATGCCAAGGGAAGTACCTACTTGGAAGACCTTCTACTAGCCCACGAGTCAGCAAGAGATACGCTGCAGAAAACCTTTGACAGAATGGCATCAAGGCCAGGACGAGCAGCTCAGCGGTTCACAATCGGTCAAAAGGTCTTGCTGGATACTCGGAACCTCGGCGGTTATAATAAGTGGTCAGACAAGTTCACAGGCCCTTTTGAAGTCACCGCGGCTGTAGGAAACCGGGCTTATAGGTTGAATCTTCCGGTAGAATGGAAGGTTCATGACGTATTCCACGAGATGTTGTTGCGACCTTATCGAGAGGATCCCAACCCTGGCAGGCAACAGAATACACGGAAACGACTCGCAACACCCGATCCTCAAGAAGCGCTCTTAGATGAGAACTTCAAACCAACCATGAATACTCGGCCCCACACACGGAGTCAAGAGCCAGTCATCGACTCGAGTCGGCCTCCGAAACGACAACGGACTAGGGAAGACTAGCTCGATACCTTTCCTACTCTATGACTTTCCCACAGGGTTTTTATCATAGAGAGGTTTTAACGGTCGAGGGCGACGTCTAGGAAGGGGGAGTAGTGTTATAGGAAACACGAACATTGCTCCTAAGTCAAGAAACAAGGATAATATGAGTGATGGGTTGTGATGCGAGTACGGTCGGGTAACGAGGGAACCAGCATAGAAAGGCACCGAGGGGTGTGGGGGCACCGGGTGCAACCACACTAGTATTAGGCTGTTGTGAGGGCACGCTTACTATTGGGTGTCTCACCCGGAACGGAATAGAAGCGGGGCTTATGGCTGCAGGCCATTCTACTTAGGGAAGTAGCTCTAGGACAATAGCATGATACAGCTCGGTTACTGGCAATTGCGGGGTTTATGGTTACGTGTCAGAATTAGAACGGAGGAACGGAACTATGCGGGGGCGCTTTTCTACTGGGGTTATCTTCGGGTTGATTATCTTATTCTATTATCGTTATCTCATTAGTATTAGAAAGCGGGCCTTGGCATAGGTTCCAATATGTATAAATAGGGAGGGTTCTGCCTCGTCTTAGTGGCATCATCAGTCACTCAGCGAGCGGAATCCGGTTTACAATATTACAAGTTTAAAAGCTACAGAATTATCGCTTAGCATTGGCATTTCCCCAAACAAGTAGGGACATGAATATATGCCCTTCAACTAAAATACATGTAATTCATCGTGGACGGCGGTTTCATAGAAGCTGAGGGACCACGGTGTACCCGTGAAGTAACTTCGGAGGTTGGGCCTGTCGGTGCAGGAACACTGGATTAGCTTCACCTAACCCTTAGCAAAAGCCATAGGGTTACAATACCACAAGCCTCGAGCTACTTGCCACATAAATCCTCCTTTGATTCTTATTAAGTAATCTTTATTCGATCCTTGTTTAATCCTTATTAAATCCTTAATTTACCTTTATTCAATCATTAATTAAATAGCAGTGTTAAGGTCATGGCATTAAAACCAGTTCATTCTCGGGCCGGTTGGGCTCGTCCCGTGCGTCGGGTTGGCCCTTCGGGACGGAACCGGTCTTGGCTCAAAGATTCACAGTACATGTAGTCGTTGAGTCTATGCATCGAGTGAAGTTCCGTGATCAGCAAAGTACAGCTGTCAATGCCAAGAAATATTGGTTTTGATGCTTTATATTTGAATAGGAGGCAATCTTTGGTAGTATAGTGGTTAGTATACTCGCTTGTCATTAACACTGTCCGCGAGTGACCGGGGTTCATTCCCCGCCAGAGAGTTCTTCTTTTTCCTCCATTATGTGGTGACAAAACAGCTTTTAATTGGTGCGGCTTTCAAGCCGATCTTTTAGAGAGGTCGAGTCTTTGCCAAGAACCCCTACCCAACCATCCCGGCAACCTAAAAAGGTTCGGCCTCAAGAAGCCATGAACCCTTACCGAGGATTTTGTAGAGCTAGAGTAGAACGTCGCAATTCTCTTCATTCAAAATTTGCTTCTAGTCAAACGATGCTTTCCTCTTTATATTATTTCTATCAGATAAATCCCTCAAAATATATCATTTTAGGGCAACCACTACATAATGGGACACATAATGTCGTTAAAAAAGATCTGGTGAAGATGTCTACATCACACGAGTGATCCTTTATGATTGGCAACGTGTTTCTTTTATGTCGCGACACCTTAAATACACGAACCCATCCCCATCCGCCTTTCTCTTCCACAATTCCTCCATAGGCTCCAAAACCATCCCATCACACGCTTAGCTAATTTTGGCTACTCTTTGTCCAGGAAATTATCTCACGAGAATTGATTCTGAATAGCCCTTGCGTCGACAATGCCTCGTTGCGCAAGATCTTCGACTTCACTGGTCTGGGGAATTCCTGTGCATCCAACGCACCTTCTGCGAGCAATCAAAACCCATCAACGTCTCCTCCCCGTCATGAGAGCATTACGTGGATGCCATTGCTTCGCTCCTAACCCTCCTCGTGTCATTTCCTCTACCCATTTATCGTCTTTTGACGTCGCTACCCGCTCGGTACCACATGCTACCGCTGATTGTGATATCCTGTCTCATAACGAGAATGTGGTTCGAGATGAGGTGTCAGGAGGGTCTACCCCTCTTGTTATGGAAGACTCCAAGACAGTGGTTGAAGATCTAGCCCCCCCGGCGGTGTCTCCTACTGTCAAGTCTGGGAAAGAGTCTGACTCTAACAGGAAAGGAATTTCCTCTGTTCCAATGGAGATACTAAATCTGATTGAAACAGAGGTTATATTGAGTGCACATGAAGAAGATGTACCGAGAACTTTGGTCGACGCGATTGATCAAAGCGCGTCTTCCGAGGGCCGCCAAACCCACTCCAGTCTCCCGGGATGGAGGCGTATCTGTGTCTGCGGTGAACGATACGAAGAAACAATGGATGTTATGAGATGTCGAGAGAAGGTGATGGCTGAGGTTAGCGGTAGAGAGGTACGTGATTCCACGTCTTGAGCTCATTTTTCTTAGGAACCTGATATTAATTCTCTCCCCTCTTAATTCTTTATAGGCACAAAAGTACCTGCTTAAGCACTTTGGCTTGACAACGGCAGTAATTAGCACACCACTTAAGCATTCAATTGTACTCTTGATCCTACCGTCCAAGGTTTCAACTTTACCGGCACTTCTAAACACAATCCCTGCTCTCCCGATGCACCCGCCAATACCTAGACAGGTTCTTGCTAGTTATCCTCACGATATATCGGAGCTTACAGGGGGGCGACTTCCATTATCCAAAACCCATCTCAGTAGGGTGTCCTCTCATCCACCTGTTACAACCCCACTAGTGACTCCTTCTGATGACTTCATTGCTCATCTTCATCCGGGGATGTTTGCCCAGCATCACTGGCGCCTCAGGAACCAGAACTACGGAATTAGAGCATCTCTAATCGATCCGGATTACACATTTCTGACCGAAGGTATGATAAGAAGAATTCGATGGTGCGTCGAAGAGTTGGTGTTGTGGAAAGCTGTCCGAGTTGCCCGTGAAGAACTGGGGTATGAAGAACTCACGCGCATAGAGCATTTCAATATGACTCTGTTATCTGACAAGGAACACGTCAATAACCCGAAAGAGAAAAAAATCATAGGAGATAATCGCACTAACAAGCATCTCAAGGAGAGACCGCTCCAGGGTCAAGATACGGAGAAGCAAGCAAACGCTTTGAAAGTACAGGAACGAAAGTATTGGGGCACAGCTATCAAGCCGTCTCTGTGGTTATTGGAGGAGTTGACATACGAGCCTTAAGCATGAAGAGAGTTCGGAGTGCATTACATCATTGAGTCCTTTTTAGTTTCTTCTTGTACCTGTTGAACTGCAGTCGAGATGAAGGAATTGAAATAATGTGTTTTGCCTAAAACTCTCTTTGAGAACTTTTGGGCTTCTTGCATGCTCCTGTGCTTTGACAGTACTTCGTACATCTTAAGATAGCGTCGAGAATCGTATTTATGTTGGTCAGCTAGGTGACTCGGCGATAGGTGCGTAGGCTAATATACGTGGCCATAGATCGTAATTCAATGAAGTGCTACTAAAGGCTGGACGTCTGTATGCACCCTGCACTCCAAAGGTCTATCGGAGTCGTCTCAATCCGCCTATGATTCGAGTGTCAATACTGTGCCATCTATGCTGAATGTTCTATCAGCCTGGTATATAGATCTAGAGTATTTTGTAGTCTGCATGAGCGAGCATTGTGCCTAGAGTTTCAAGTGAACAAAGAAAACCGGCTGGATAAACCCTGAAAATTAAAGGTGGTCGATAATGATGATGGGGATTTCGGATAGTACTATAAGGTGGGTTGACTTTAGGTTCGAGGCACGCTTGACGTTAAAACACATGTATGTGCTTGTCCAGCCTCAGGGTCAGGGTCCGGTTGCCATCATAGATGATCACTCGCTTTCTGTAGACTTGGCATTGTTGTCTCATGGTCAACACCTGAACGGAGGGTGACTACGCGCACAATACTTCATAGAACTGTCAGTTCAAAGGTCCAGTAATCTCAAACCCCACAAAGTCTAAGAGTTTATTATCAAATTATATGATGAGATGAATATATAAGGCAAATGGTAAACTTTCTTTCATGGCTCCGTAGCGTAATGGCTAACGCATTGCTTTCCGGTTTGACAGCTGTGATTGGCAAAGATTGTGGGTTCGAGTCCCGTCGGGGTCGGTAGTAAGCTTATTTTTTTGACTTTTTTTTGCTGGTAGTTTACTTGACTTTCTTTTGCTATGTAAAAATGCAATTCCCCGGAATTGATAACAAATGCCACCGACTGGGAGCACCTTTTGGGACCAGGCAATATCGGCCTGAAGAGTGCATAAGACGTAGTTTTCACTTCGCTGGACCAGCGAGGACGCATTTCTCTAGCACAATTGCTTTTCTTGCTTGAAATATTAATAGACCTGACTCTGTTTTTGGTGTGATTAATTTAAGCTAGGTGTGATCTTTCCTTCCCTTAAAGCAAAAATAAATAAAGAAGATCCCGAATAGCGTTTGTGATGTCAAAAGACTTCGCTGCTGTTGGACGAACAGGTAAAAGTATAGGATTTGCTTCCCCGGACAGGCTTGAACTGTCAACCTCTCGATGCCATGTGAATATAACAGTCGAACGCGCTAGCCAATTGCGCCACGGAGAACCGGGATTGTGTTGAAACTTTTCCTATTTGAAAGAGGTGAGAGTGCTTGCTGCGGGTTGTGTTTTGGTCGAGGTTTCGTTTTGGGGGAGGTCAAGGGCGTTAAAAAATCTTAGATACTAGTTTAATAGCCATAGATGGAAATGCAAAGATAGACGTATTAGGATGGTGAGATGGTCGGGGATGTTGAAGAAGAACTTGTGTGGGGGTTGAAAGAGGGTTCCGTGCCAAGATTTTTAATGTAACGACCGAATTTTCAAGACCTCTGCCAAGACGCATTTTTTTTTTTCGAGATCAACTCTGGAATTGGGGTTCTGACCAGTGACGGCAGCTATGCGTGCCAATGCCCTGAATTTCATATGGAAAAGCCTACATAAGGTGCAATGTTTCTGATGATGACTGAACATACTTTGGCGAGTGCGCGTTCACTGCCGTTGAAACCCACGGTTTTGAAATCTTGAAACGTAAAATACGATAAGGGCTCGAGTGAGGAGCAAAAATTGACATTTGCCAGATGCTGTTCCCTTCGGACGCTCAACCTTTTTTCGCTGCCTTGGGACTTCATGCTTTTCCTAATCCCTCCTCGCGTGCACTCAAGCCTTACTTTAGAACTCCAGACGATTCCTGTAGCGCAACGCTTGACCACCTTCATCTGCAACGCGATAATAGCTCAGTTGGGAGAGCGCCAGACTGAAGTCTCTTATCCGGGGTGCCATCTGGAGGTCACCCGTTCAATCCGGGTTTGTCGCATTCTTTTTGCTGGAGGTCGCTATATACTTTTTGCGAGGCCATACTGAACAGAGGTGGTCTCACGGAGTAGGTTGAGAGACACTAAAAGATTCGGGGTAACGCGCCTAGCGATATGAAGTTCTGTTGCCCTGGTGGCTTTCGGTGAAAACTACGAATGGGCGTAGCGCTCGCGCGAGAGTACTAGGCTTTGCTTCGTAATAAGCGGTTACTCGCTGGTTTTCTTTCTTTCTTTTCTCTTTTTCTTTTTGGATATATCGGGCGAAGTGGAAATTATAATTCGGTGTTCGAAGAGGGCGAGCCTCTTTAATGTTTCTCGAACACTTGGCTAGGGGGATTTCTAATTTTTGATAGAGAGTGCAGAGTGCATATGTATACAGACTACGCACTCAGTACTTCTCAGCACACCGTGGCCTAGACATTTTCCAAACGGGACAAAGTAAAATTAAAGGTCAGTCAATGATAGAAATACTGTAAATAGCAGGGTACCTACGTACGTAATCAACTTACTCAAAGTGAGTTAGACGGACCTACCGATATCTGTCGTGCCAAGTATTCACTAGAGTCCCCGTGCGTTCGCACACCTACCTCGAATGCGCAGTACAGCCCTTCATGATATATCACTCGGGCCCTATCGGCGTTCGATACTCCATAGATTTTCGTTGATAAATTTGAACATGTCGAGGGAGGAGAAAGGATATACATAAAACTATCCTGGTACAGTTGAATTTTTGTCCTATTGTGATGGGGTGAGTGAGTTTTGAAATATTTGATCAATTTCTAGCATATATATGTATGCAGCTAAATGGCGGTGAATAATGGACTCTGCATTTCTGGCCTCAATTAAGCGTATAGGCCAGGAGGAGCAGTTGAAACTCTTACTTGGCAGCTCGCCTTGGCCCGGTCATCTCTGAGTATATATAGCCTCTCCTCTCTCCCCTTCTTCTTCTTCTTCTCCTTCTCTCGTCTCCTTCTCCATCTCTATCACCCTCATCATCTTCCTCCTCAGCCCTCACTGCTCGTCCCTCAGTAATCAACCTTTACCTCTCATCTTCATCATCTCTTCCATCTAAAACCCACCGCTATTCCTTGATTTCTTCATCACGAACCAATTCCTTACAATCTAAAGATTTTCTCGATCAAAAACATAATGCATCAATCTATCCAACCCGGTAGAGCTTCCAGAGAGTCTATCCCAGACTTCCCCATCAGGCATGCCCGTCTTGAAACGCGTGAGGTAAGTTATCCCTTCTTCCATCTTAATCCTCTACTAAATAAAACTAGGAGCAGGGCCCCGTTATTGCCGGTCCTCCCTGGGATGAATTTCCCGAGGAATATCGCCCTCGTGGGGCCCTCGATGACGAATTATTTGTTGGCGGTATCCTCTACCCTCGTGATGAGAATGATACCGTTGGCAGTGTCGAAAACCTACCTTCTGTTAGTGGGAATAGCCAAAATAGCACCGCTCATCACTCTGACGATGATATTCCACCCATGCATGATTCTCAGGGTACTTCTCAGGGTACTTCTCAGGGTACCTCTCAGGTTACTTCTCAGGCTACTTCTGAGGTTACTTCTCAGGTTACTTCTTACGGTACTTCTCAGGGTACCTCTCAGGGTGATACCACTTCCGGAAGCTCGGAGGATCCCATTATTAATGGTCCTCCTATTCTCCTGGATGAAGCAGCCCTGCAAATCTTGGAACAGGAAGTCCGCCGAATCGAGGCATTCGTGGAACACCTCGACGGCTTTATTCGTCATTTGACAGACAGATCAAGGGACCCGAATGTGGAGTATCGCTTCCAAGAGTTCACTCGTAACGTATGTATTCAGGTCTATAAGAATTTTAAAGAAACATTCTAATAAAAAACATTAATAGCGCTCACTTATCCCGTCCAGAAATTATGAAAACATTTTACGCCAAGCAACGGCGGAGAGGTTGGGGAGGTTCAATATGATGAACTTACAGAACGCATTGGAAGCCACTCACAGTGACAACAGTTCTACCATCGAAACTGCTCTGCCCCTCGCGGAAGCAACTCCAGTTGGAGAACATGAGCAGCGTACCGATGAGGCAAACACTCTTCAAGACGAGGATAATGAGCATGCTAGCTCGGCCAACGATGAGAATGAAAACATGGATATTGCCGGAGATGAGTAAAATGGTGAGCAATGGATGATACAAGAAATGTGGAGGACATAATTGAGTACATCTCAATTTAGATAGCTTCACATGACCTTTTTTCTTTCCCTCTTGATGTTATTTCTTTTCTCCTTTTTTTTCTTTTCTTCTTCTTTTGCTTTGAATGATATAGACGCTTCTAAGGTAGTGTCGATAGGAGGGAAATTTCATGACTAAAATACGTTTAGTTAAGAATGCGTTGATGAGAAAAGAATGACTACAGAGGTCATCGATGGAATGCATGCGGACAGAATATAATTGTTGATAGTTTTCCGAATACTATGGCTAACTTTGCTACCTTAATTCCTATCTGTGTTGAAGCGATAACAACTGGCAATCTTTGAGACGGGTCTGGTAGCTAGAGTGTCGTGACACAAAAAGAACTAATGATCAATCACTCGTCATTACTCGGCTGTCATCACTTTCTGAAGAAAATTTGTATTCTTTGGTGGCGTCAGGGCTTTTACATACTGTCATTTAATACAAATCCACAAGCTCTTCACACTGCCTGATATGATACGAATGGGGACGTAAATACAAGCGTTATGTGCGCTCTACGTTTTCGTAATAGATGCTGGCCACACTCACTGGCCGTTATACGTATATATAAAATCGCAAGTGGGTCACCGGAATCGAGATACCCGAGCTCATATACTTGGGCCGTGATCTCAATGGCTGCAGAGTTAGCTTGGATTGATACTTCGGGGATGCTCAATGATGGTACTTAAGTATACATACACGTCTACTACGACTTCCCCTACTTGTAGCTCTGATCTAGCAGTTAGGATCGACGAACAAATTTGGCTACAATTAGGAAATTTCCGTTCAAGTACATAAAATACGCGGTCGGGCATAAATTCAATTGTTATATACTCTACGTATCAGTGGGTAATATATCAATCATATAATAAAATAATTTTGATTAAATGAATGAAGATTAATTAATTAACCCTAGTTGTTTACACTAAACCGGAGCTGAAAGCACGACGCGACTTAAAGTGAGAAGTGTCTTGTAATCTCAACCTTTGCCGTAGCTCAAATACAAAATACAGAGAGTTGGAAGGCCAATTTGCTTCACCTCTTGCTGCTAAGCTCATCGTTCTTTTGTTTCGTTGTGCCTGGTTGTTTTTGACATCCGCGGGCATGTGTCTATGTAGCTACATAGAGGAAGAGCAAGATGATGCTTTGTTTGTTGCCAGAGAGCTACTTAAGGAATAACTATGCTTACAAGATGGACGCGGCGCATGATAACCAGAAAGAAAGAAAAGCTAAAAACAGCACAGAAAGAACTCTTATATTCAATTATAGGCCTACTATTGACTTTATCTGCTCAATTGGTTTGACAAATGTCATTCATCAAACACCCTTTGCGATTTACAGAATGAAATTGCACCCAGACCCTGGCAGGCCGGTTATGGCATTGAGGTTTCGAATGTCCACCAATTGTATGTTTTCAGAGTTATTCCTCTTGGAATCCCTTCGGCGACATCAAAGAAGGAGGGGACACGATGCTATGAATTCATACCCCGTGTTAATGAAACAGAAACTGTAACTTGTGGATAGAAGGCAAAACTCAAACTTACAAAATTGTTACAATCGGCATTGCCAAAGCCACAAGTCACCCCTCTGGAGGCCCGGCCCTCCAAACCATATGGTGTTTATATTTGGTTGCGGTAGAAACATAAGACCATGGTCATAATGGGGAGGATATGCCACAGGAATATGTATCCCATGTGTTCTCGATCTCCCCTGTCCAATTTCCGCTGCGAGTCGAAAGGGGACTACTAATATTGGAATGCATGATGAGGTGGGCTCTCTTCAATCACCTCTGTAAATGGGTTAGTAAGAGGTCTGATTTGAGCAGAACACGGATAACATAACAGACAAAGCACCCCCACAATCAACTGAATATAAGGGGATATCCCCATTCCTAGAGCTAGCCACAACATGTCGTTTGCATTTCCCTATGATCATGAATAAATATATATTAGCAGGCAGCAATCAATAACTAGCAATTGAAGATGTATCAAACCGGATAAAGAAGCCAAACGGACCCGGAGGCTGCTTGATACAGCTCCAGCAGTACAAGCACCCTATGAGAAACGTGTACGATGATTGGTGATGAAGAGAGGTGTTCTTTCATCACTACAGTACACTCGCCCTACAAGAGAGACTTGGGCTTCTCAAGAAGCAGAGCTCGCCTTGGTTCTCACGTTGAGGGCGGTTGATGGATGTAGGGTGGTTGTAAAGCGAATCGAGCGGGTGGAGGGGAATGTTTAGTGCCTTTTGTAGTACACCCGCCTTCCAGATCATAAATGACCGGAAAGATGCCACCTTGGAAAATCGGGCACGGCTTGGTACTACGTGTAATTCTAGAGAACAACTTCACATACAGCTAACTGATACTTGGTCAGATTATACCATGTCTTGTTGACATATTTATGGTTCGAGTTTTGTTTCCGATGATCTCTTCTGCGCAGTGCATGCTCTAGTCCATAGAATCAATATTGATTCGATTATACAAGGCTTCTGCTACGTTATACTAACGCATTCTACACATTTCACACATAAACTTCTTGGCCCGTCTAGCAACCAATCGATCACCTAGCGTCTTCGCATCACGAACTTTTACTCGTCCTAAGAGAAGGATGAACGAGGTAAAGATTAGTCTTCTAAACCTAATGTTTGTCACTATCACAAATAAAGCCAGACTCCTAACGATAAAGTCAAGCTTAGGTACATTATTCTTTCCAGCTTTACCCAGGTCTATTCAGCGTAACAAGCAAGCTTCCAGGAACCTTTTGACGATATGAAACATGTATAATGCCAGTTAAAGACGGAGGATCTGGTCAGCGGCGGCGGTGGCCACCCATGTCCGTCCTTACACCATACTAAACCTCTATTACTTTCTGCTCACAGGAAAATATTTTGCTGGAGTTGGGAATTCAATTTCTGCTGCCATTACACTATATCATCAGCTCGGAATCAACCACGGCGTATATAACCGATCACGAGAGTTTTTTTTCCTGTCTTCTCGATGAGACATCTAACTGGACTCTCGAATACTCAAACCATTTTCAACCAGAAAGCATGTAACTCAAACACGAAGCACAGCCATGGCGAGCCCGTCGTGACCGCCGCCGTCGCCGTCAAATCAATCTAGTTAACCAATCCTTCCAACCGCAAAGCCCCAGCTCAAGCACCCAATGCTCTCATCTTTTCAGCCCTATCATAACCCGCACAATCCACCACATGCCTCAGCAGATTAACTGCAGCCACAAAGTAATTATGATTCGCCGCACCCTGCACCCTCTCCTCCGCCGGAACAACCCGCTCAATCTCCGCCTGCACATCCTGTCTCTGCAGAAAGCTCTTTGTCATCATCGTGCCCGGCAGGTCTTCGTCCGCAATCCCGCACTCCTCCTGGAACTTCACTATGTTTCCAACCACCATTAGCACACTTCCTACCTTCTTCCCCCACCGCAGTACTACGACATGATATAACTAACTAACCTAACGCACGCCCAATACTTCCCACCGCCGCAACCACCACCGACCCAACCTCACCCCTCATCCCCGCGTCATCCAGAACCTGCAAGATTCCCCAACTGGCAAAGAAGTACCTCCTCAGGAACCCAAACTCCTCGATGAGCTTCACATGCACCTTATGTGAGGGGCAGAACCAGCTCGGCGGGAGGATGTCCGCAAAGCTCGTCCACATCACCAGCGTGGTGAGCCAGAAGCGACTTAGTTGAGTCTCTACGATTGGAGGTGGAGTTGAACGGCGTGCTGGGAAGGTGCGGAGGAGGTAGTAAGCGGTCGGTGGTGGGGCTTTGTGGGGGTCGTTTGGCGGAGGCGAGAAGGCGGTATCGCAGGGATTGATGTTTGGTTTTTCGGGGAGGGAAGCGTGGATTTTCATGGTGGAGGTGGAGTGCATGGTGGGCACGATGTATTAGCGAGAGTGCATGGCTGGTTCAAGGACAGAATCCAGAAGGAAAAGCCAGATAGAACCTACGAAAGCTAAAGGCACAGATCCTCTCGAGGTGTTCACATGTCTTTTTTCGCATTAACTTTGTTTAGCGCAGCGTTGCTGATGTTCCCCGGGCCTATTCTCCGAGTCCTGGACAATACCGTGGGAGACAATAAGCACAATCCCGTTTCTATTCTTTCTTTATAACGCCGAGAAGCGAGTAAGTTTAGATAACATAGATTATCACTTGTAAGCACCTTGGCTGCGCTCAATAGGTAGACGATGTTCTCAATCATTGACCCTGTTTTCTGGGTTAGGGCTATTTATAATGCGAACTCTGTCTATCGCGATATGTTGAAACGAGGCCACAGTTTCACATCATCAGTAGACCTATTTGACAAGATAGCCCCCCAGACTTCTAGTCAATCATCCTCGCTTGTATTCAACTCTTCAGTCTTGGTTCTTGATTGTGACCGAAGAGAACAGAGCGCCACACAGTGGCTCTCCAGTCGAGGCGTTACTAGAATCAGCCACAGAATACATGTATGCACCTCCGAAAGGCATCCACCAGATCTTTTCCAAACAACAGAGTACATCGTGACTTGCTGACGCGCGTCCATGAGAAGGCTTACAAACCTCCACAGAGCACAGACAGCTGTAGGCGCAGTCATCAGATCAGATCACGGTTATCCTCGTCTTTTCAACTCGCACCAAGAGGTACAATTTCAATGCCCTTTGTGAATTGAATTCTGCCTCACTGCGACGGGGTACGGGTAAGAAGTCTTCCTTCCTCAAGGGCATGCATGTCTCGGGAAATGATAGCCCTATTCGGATCGATCCAGGCGGGAACAGAAGCTTCCGGAAGGGGTTCCAGAGTATGTAGTCTAATTGCTCGTACCTGGATTACATACCTACATCAACATCCATGAGCCCTTCGTCGTCCCCTTGTGCCTGCAGGGACGGGGGTTACGTATATACGCAGTGCTAGCGGTGTAACGTTGCGAGACCTGTGTCACCATGCACGACCGCCAATCGGATGAGAGCGAGAGTTGTGCGGATGCGGAATGTGTCAATACGAGTTGGAGATGACGGTGCTGCTCTTGGTGCTCTGCTTGTAGTTGGGCAGTGGGAGCTGGTTTGCAGAAGGGTACGTATTCTCTCACGAACTAAGTTGCATATGAGAGAATCGAAGGGCAGCAATGTGAACTAATTACATGTACTTACATGTATGGTGCGCCCGCTCTTAAAGGTAACCGAAAAATGAGGCAAAGTCGATTGCCTAAGGCTTTTCAACAAAAAAAGTTAAAAAAAATCGGGTCATATAGATTGTAGTACTAGTGATAAACTTTAACTTGCATGACCAGATTTTTGATATCTATTCTAGTTGTGAAGCCTTGGGAGTCTGAAATTCCGCATTTTCGCATGTAAAAAGCGCCAAGACTGAGCAAAGTGGAACAGTACATGTATTATACATGTACCCATTTATACCCCCCAAAAGCGGAATGCTAGAAACAGGCCTTCTGATTGGCCTAAAACTCACCTTGCAGCCACTTCCCTTCCAGACCCTGCCGTGTCGCCTTTAAGAGTGTGCGCACCATAACCCTGGCAAGGCAGAATGCAGAATGCAGAATGGCGGTATTAAGTTTTGGGCATTGGCTGGCTATATATATGCAGTCCTCCAATTGATGTCAGACATGGATGGCCATGGAGTTGATATATCTCTATATAAGACCTCACAGCCCACGACTAGTACTTCAAGGACCTGAACAAACCACCAGGCAGCATCTCCACCAGACAGACAGCTTCTACACGCAATCAAGCAAGAGTAACACTCACAATGCTGTCCAGTCTCCTCCTCCTCCCACTGCTCCTCCTCACTTCGGCCTCCGCCCAGAGCGCCTTCCCCGCCCTCTCCGGCAGCTACAAAGTCGGCACCACATCCATCAAGGTGACCGACACAAACCGCACCGACCCCCTCGCCCCCACCCCCAACACCCCCCGCTCCTTCGTCCTGCAACTCTTCTACCCCACCGACAACTCCACCACGGCCCCCCTCGCACCCTACATGCCCCCCGCAACCGCCACCTTCTACGAAACCGCCTACGGCCTCCCCAGCGGCGGCCTCAACACCCTCCAACCCAACTCCCACACCAACGCCTCCTACTCGGGCCCCTGCAAACCCGGCATCGTCCTCTTCTCCCCCGGCCACCAAACCTCGCGCTACCTGCACACCGCCCTCGCCGAGGACCTCGCCTCCACCGGCCACGTCGTCCTCGTCACAGACTACATCTACGAAGCCGACATCGTCGAGTTCCCCGACGGCTCCTACATCCTCTCCAACTTCCCCAGCAACTACACCGACGCCGACATCCTCGCGGTCCAGGCCACCCGCGTCGCAGACACCCTCTACACCCTGAACCACCTGCGCGCCATCCTGCGCGCCATCCCAGGCACCGACGACACCACCACGCCCGGCAAGATCGCCATGGTCGGCCACTCCCTCGGCGGCTCGACCGCCGCCGCCGTCATGGGCGTGGACAGCCGCGTGCGCGGCGGCATCGCCATGGACGGCAAGATCTGGGGGGACGTGGTGCACACGGGCTTCAGCGGGTCGTTCATGTTTCTGGGTGCCGCGGCGAACTACGTGTCTACCTACGAGTCTTGGGGCTTGCTATGGGCGAAGCTGCGCGGGTGGAGGAGGGAGCTGCATTTGGCGGACGCGAGGCATCTGACGTTTACGGATGCGGCGGTGATTGTGGAGTTGCTGGGGCTGAGGGGGGTGGAACCGGATGTGGCGGAGGGGCTGGTGGGGAGCATCGATGGGTTGAGGGCGTTGAAGGTGCAGAAGGTTTATGTGCGTGCGTTTGTGGATATGATGGTTGGGGGGAGGAGGCAGGCGGCGGAGGGGAGGAGGGTGTTGAGGGCGGCGGATGAGAGGTATGGGGAGATGG
The DNA here is from genome assembly GCF_020137385.1 of Morchella sextelata. NCBI lineage: Eukaryota > Fungi > Ascomycota > Pezizomycetes > Pezizales > Morchellaceae > Morchella > Morchella sextelata. Next base: position 300,124 of record NW_025408634.1, read on the forward strand.
AGTTTGTGCAGTAGTGGTTGGTTGGTGGTGGTTACATATATGGCTAGAAGGCATAGATGGATTATAGACTTTTAGAGAGAATTTTAATATACAGAATATTTTCTCTTGTGCGTTTGCTCTCGTGATGAAAATGGAAAGACCTCCGTGTATGTAAAAGAAACACGGGGTCCCAAGTGCACTAGCAGGCATACAAGTACCCACGACGATCAACAAAAAGAGAGAAACAAAGAAGCACAATCAACAAGCGATTTATTTCATTACCATAATCATCATTTTCATCCATCATCTTTTCGTACTTGCAATTGCCACAACCCCAACCAACCCGCTCATCAAATCTCGATCTCACTCACCACCAAGCAACAACAAACGGCAACAACAACAACAACAACGACAATGACAGCCCCAGTGTAAGCCACCACGAGTGAACACACAGAGTGACACGCCATGACCCGCCCACCAACCACCCGCACGCACCAAAACCGTAACACAAGAACTACATGTATCACGTACCCCCAGCGCCCACCCCGCCAGCCGCCATCCCTTCCCCTCCCCCACCCTCCACCCTGTCCCGTCCCGTCCCATGCAGTACTACTACCCGCATCCACTACTATCCGAAAGCGGCAACCTACAAACAATAGGCATACCGCTTGCTTCAAGGATAGTTTGTGATCATGAACACTCACTCGGCCGAGTGCTTTCCTGTGATGCGTGGTCAATGACTGTTGTGCCGTTATGTGCAGCGGGAACGAGAGGCCGCGGGTTTGGGTGTGTGTGGTGGGTGGGTGGGGGGATGAAGCTTGGGCCCAGGGTGGGAGCTTGTGCGGCGGGTCGGGGGTAAGGGGAGTGGGTGCTGGGGCGGGGGAGGGGGGAGGGGGAATGCGGGGGAATCCGGGGGAGTATGATCATTGACACTAGTGTATATAGAACTTTGGGTTATGGTGTTTCTACTACATGTATTTATCAGTTTTTTGTTTTTTTTTGACACCGTCTACTTGCCGGCTTTGCTTGATTGCCGATACCATCTCCAGTGGATTACAAGTTCGTAATCGATATCAATTAATAGTAGGCTTGATGGGGATACTATTATAGCGCCCCTCCGGTACTAAGACGATAGATGAGAACGATCTCTTCTGCATCCCCGTAATTTGCCTGCCCTGAAGTACCCGTACTACTACCCGTAGCTCGCCCTAGAAGGAAGCGTCATGGCGGGTCCATCATGCATCACCGCGTCCTCCCCCTCTAGCCTCCCACCCGTCATCATAACAAACCCTCTTAACTCCTCCTCATCCCATTCCATTTCTATTATCCACTCAAAGACCCCTTCTCCTTTCTCCTTCCCGAGGAATGTCCACCGAGGACATCCAGTCACACTGAGCCCATCTTTAGGCCTGCACCTCCCAGGACTCCTTCTACCAATCCCAATTTAAAACCCTCCTACGATTTACCCCGCAAGATAAGAGAAGATCTCGGGCAATGGATCTCCTTTCTTCCTCCCTTCTCCCTTCTCCTCTCTCTCTCTCTCCTATCGTCCATCCATCCCCAAACCACCTCCTGCATTCTTCTCCTCTCTCCAAGCCCTCCTCTATCAAAGGCCACCTCTTTCATACTTCGCCAAAATCCATCTGGCCCTCCTCTTCCTCCTCCCCCTCATCTCCATCCATCACGCCTACCTTTCCTACATAGGAACCGACTCCCCTCCTCTCTTGTAGGGTGATTGTACTGCACCCCTCCCTACCACCGCCATCGATGACCGAACCTGCCGAGAGCATGGCGAGGTTTATTCATCTCGCCCTCTGCCTCTGCATGCTTTGGGACATCGACAGGGCCCGTCGGTGCTCCTGTCAGCATATTCTTGTGGGGCTGCTAGCTTACAGTCACCGTCTCCATTCTTGGGGGCTGCGGTGGGGGGGATTGTACTGATGCTCGTGTGCCAGGAAGCATGGTTTGTTCGAATTCCTTTGGTGTTTTGTTTTGATTTTTCTTGTTTTGATTTTTTTTGATTTGATTTTTTTGGTTTTGATTTTTTGCTAATGTGTTTATAGACCTCCCACAGTCACTCGGGAGCACTGCCTTCCTGCGTGGGGTGCCGTGTGGGCATGGGCTGAAAGACTGTCGGAATCTTTATTCCTCTGTGGTCTGGAGGACCAGAGCATGAGAGGGCCGGTGTGTTGGGGGATGGTTCTAGTGAGTTTTAATTTTCTTCTTCCTTTTGATAGATTGATTTGGTTGGTTGAATTCGACGTTTTGCTAAATAAGTGATTAGGTCATGATCATGATTCTGGCGGGGGGAGGGAATGGGACATTTTCCATTGCCCTGGACCTCATTGAAACGCCATTATGCGATTCTTGTGGGGCGACTGTACTGCCATAGCCGGTTGGCAAAGGGGTATGTATTTGTTTCCTTTGTTTTTATTTGGATTTGTTATTTTATTTTATTTTTTATTTTATCTTTTTATTTTCTTTTGCTAATGCGATTTATAGATTACTATATGATTCCCATTGCACTAGCTCTGACTGCAATGCGTGCCGCGGAGCTGGGGCTCCATTGGGGGGGTGGGTTGGTAATTATGCCGGTGAGTTTCTTTTCCTTTTGAAAGAGTGATTGTCTTAATGTTTACTAACAAAAAGGTCAGGTATTCGAGGGGATGAAGGAGCACTTGTATTGGAGGAGGGGTTACGTTGCCCCGAGCAATGGGTGCCCTGAGGCACCATTATGCATTCTTGTAGGGCGATTGTACTGCCACTGGCTTCCAGGTGTATGTATTTTGTTTCCTTTTGGTGTTTGGTTTGGTTTTGTTGTTTTGTATTTTACTAACAGTAGTATTCCCACTGTAGGCACGATTGCCGCCTGTGTGGGGCATTCCGGGGTGACCCGTGATTTATATCGGTGAGTGCTTTCTTCCTTTTGATTGATTGATTGTCTTGACGTTTACTAAATAAGTAATTAGATATATTCTGGCGGAGCGAGTGGATGGGACGCTTCCCATAGCCCCTGCAGTCCGAGCAACGGCATTACGCTATTCTTGTGGGGCGATTGTACTGACGCTGGTCTGTCTGGTGTGTTTATGTTTCTTTTTGATATTTTGTTTAGACTTGTTGTTTTATCATTTGCTAATATAATATAGACCAGACTCAGGAGGCGTCGACCTTGTCGACTGATGAGACTGAGGAAACATCTGGTTCCTCTGCCTCCCCCGAGAAAGGTGGGTATCTCTCCTCTTGCCGATAGGAATACCTCCTCCTTCGCCTCCGCATTCTCCGCCTTGCCTCCTTTTTTCTTGCACCTCTTTCCCCTCCCGCATTTTATCGGCTCACCCCTCTTTCTCCTCGGTATCAGGTTCTCGATTCAAGATTCTCCTGGGGATCGGGCCGCGATCGACTCAATCTTTGCTGACGGTCCTCGGTGCCCTCTCTCCTGGGAGAATACGTTTCTCCCAGCCCATACCAATACCAGAGGAGCTGGGCCATTGTGTGTAGCTACCTCCTTTATCCATTCCCAACTTACGTACCAAAACACGTGCTAACACCAACATAGAAGATTCCTGTAGGGCGTGCGTACTACTACCACCATCACTACACAACAAGGAGAGGGAAAACCGAGCACAAGCCACATGGTTCCCTCCCTCCGCGGAAAGATCTATAGGCCGCAGCCGTCTCCACGGTCAAGCTGCAAGGCCCACATCTCATCCCCAGCTATCTCGGGAGAAAAACGTGAGGCAACTCAGATTCTCTGGTTTCGCCCCGGGCTAGAAAAATCGGGAGAGCCTCCAGGGGTTATCCCTCCCTCACTCCCTTCCTTCCTTCGCCAGGTACGTGGGCAAGCCACTACCTGCGCATCCTCTCGAGGAAGGAATGGTCAAAGCTGATCGCTGCGTCCTGGGTGCACTCACTCCGATGATGCATTTTATCCGGTGCGCATCGATACGTTGAATGGAGAGGACACCCGTGTTCGGGCGATGCAGCAAGACTAACTGCTGCTGCCCGTGGGATATATTCTCCTGTAGGGCCGCTGTACTGCAACACCTCTCGGTCTCGGTGGCCCCTTGGGGGCGGTGGTGGGTGAACTGGGGTGCTAAGGTGGGTTATCCGGGGGTGGTGGAGGTTGGCTGTATCTTTATTTCTATTTTCTTAGTTTATAATATAAAACATATAAAAAATCTTTGCTGTCTTTTTGGATGTGCTTGTGAGACCTTGAGTGACATTGGCAGCCGTAATATATAGGAAGTAGATTGTGATGTGAAAGTTCGACTGTAGAAAAGGTTGATGGTTACGTACAAGTAGCATTAAGTTGATATTAGATTAGTCGTGTCAAGACATGAGGTTTCGTAAGCGCCGAGTGACACCTTATGATTGGGTCATTGTGCTAGCCACGATAGTAATAAGTTATGTAAATCAACTAGCATATATATATGTGCACATAAGTCCTCTCTTCGCCATAGATATCCCAGCTTCAATCATCTCAAGAGCACAGTTTCTCATACTTGTAATATGCTCGCGGGGTCAGACAAGTAACCTGCCTTGCAATGGCTTCGATCGAGAGGGCGACGGGTCGCGGAGTATCAAATGAGTAAGCAGAACTGAGAGGCCTCGTGGGTAAGCTATAAGGCGTACAAGGTGCCACACAAGCCAGAGAATAATTAGGCGGACACATCAAGACGATTGATTACTAGAGCTGATAATACGTATGACAAATCAAAGGCCAAGAAACACCGAGTAAAAGATTGCCTTCAGCTAATATTCTCCACCATGAATCTCTCAACGGCCCTACTATCAACGACCCTACGTACTACATACTCGTATCTTGCCTTCGCCGCCCGGGCCCTCGTCGCACCCGTAGGCGTATTCCGGACTCTGTAATTTCTAGTGATATACTGCCACTGCCACCTAAATATATACAACATAACGTCATTTAATCACAGTATTCGCGTTCGTGCTCAAGCCCGTAGAAGCTGCCCACACCGACCCTGAAGAGGAACTCCTCCGCCGGAAGATTTTAGTCAATCGCGGTAGCTTGTAAGGGGTCCTTTCTGCCTATAATTATAACATTAGTACGTGCGCCCCATCTAAAAGCTTATTTCTTTTACTCACCTTTACTTTATGAGAAGGATGCTTATCCGGCTAAGTAGGCGGAGATGGGACGTGATAGTAGTGGCTGTCATGGGATTTGTTATTCGTAATGCCTCCTCAGGCCCCAGAGACCTTCGGCTATCTTCCTGTTATTGATGGGTGCGGTCTTATGAAGTGTTGTTCAGCACAGCCTCGGTTTAAAGCGGATCATGATCGAGGAGTTTGAATCTTCACATAATCACAGTCCCTAAATCAGCAGGGTTGCCAGTTAAATATCTGATTTGATGACTTGCACGGAGGTGAAACTTACCTTGCAAAGCTTCTAGGCCAACATGCTGCCCCTTGGCTCGAGCTGGATCGATATTTCTCAAGTGGCTGGAGCACTAGAGATAAAGGCATATTACTCATCTTAACCGGCCGGTAATTGGTAAAGAAGTACTCAACTTCTTTCGCCATGAACACCGCCACCCACAACCAAAAGCCCAACGAAGATCGAGATAATTCGAGGCGATCCGAGGCAGAGGAAACTCGATACTCCCCATTCTTCCTGCCTCGATGTGCCTCACGCGTGGATCACGCTGTTCCATAGAGAGCTGTTCCCGAATCTCTTGCGTCCGCGATAATGTCGGCGATTCAGTTCAGTTCCGGGGCCACTAACTGGAATAAATCCACATATATTAGTCTCTCAATACATTGGCATCGGCGTCGTTATCTGTGGGGGTGTGGGTACCTCTTGGTTTTCATGTTAAGATGTAATTGCTTGGAGGAACTCCAAATTGACATTCCCTCCGCCAAAAATTGTGATGGCACACCTGTTTATCGGAAAGACGATGGGACATGTCGCCGATATTCTCGGATTCGGTAACACTCCCAATGATTTCATGGACAGCATTGTCCAGCCCTGTAACCCGAGAGCCCATTAATTCTGATCCAGAGAGGGCCTTCTTATGCGTTATGATTTACAATAGTCGGGATCTCAACATATTCGAACTCCTCCAGGCCGTATGCTCGAATGGGAGCGCTTAATCTTCTTCCGGTACCACAAAGTAATGCCCGCCTTGTTCCGTAATATCATTGTATGAGGGTCCTAAATAATACTACAAGATGTTAATGGCGAATCTTTAAGTATGATGTGGCGATGAACATACCTGTAGAAAACGGAAACTAATTTCCCACAAGTCCTAGGCAGTACATGGAAATATGCATCCACCAACACATGAAGCATTGTCTTTCGTGCATGACTCGAAGCCGTATGGACTCAACCCCCCCCCCCCCCCCCCCCCAAAACCCCGGCTCGGCGGCCTAATAAATTATTTTAGCAACTATTTCGATGAAGTAACGAGGATAAAGAAGAATCTTACCTGGTTAACAACAATCGCTTCAGCAGCTCCGGTATTCCGAACGCAAGAGGGAAGGCAGGATTCAAGTTCCAAGTGCCAACACAGAGGTGTTTGTGGACCATAATTTATCAATCCGATAATAAGACGGAGTCATTTATTCCCAGCAAAATATTCGGAGCTGTAAGGAATCGAGGTTAGCTCTTAAACTTCAAAAACAATACGGCGAAGTGTGGTAAATTTGTTATTTCTTACCAAAATCATAATCTAGCTCATTAGCAAACAATACCCCTCTAGCGATCGTTGATCCTTTTCTTTCTTCTTCAATTAAGTAAGTAATAACAATAACTTGCTTTTATTCTCAGACTTTAATTAAATGTTTTCTGGGTTGTAAATATCAATGTTCAAAGAAGGCTACGGACATGAAAGATAAGGAGTAAATAGAGTGAAGACTTTCGAGAGCACGCACTGGCTGGACGTAGTGGCACCCATGCATGGTTTCTACCCGCACTCCCCGTAGCCAGCTGCTAACAGGTAAGCAGCATCTACTTGTCATAAACTAGAATAGAAATAAGCTTTATTTTTCGAATAGAGTTTGGGACATCGCCCCTTCGCATATGTATATATTCTCTATGCGAGCTTCCGTTTTATGAGAAATGCAATTAATTACAAACGCTATGGTACCAGCTCGACATCCAGGATTTTTCGAAATCAAGTCTCAGATTAAAGTAGCGATAGTCATTGTTAACCATTGGAGTAATAAGAGGAACTCATAGCATAATTGTGGTCCACCGAGCCTGGTGGTGTTACTACAACATCGTAAACAACCAGCTTTGCGTAACCCTAACCCTTCATGGGCAGGGCAGTGCAGGCCTCAACAAGAAAAAGCAAAAACCAGGAGAAAAAAGATGAGCTCTCTGGCGGGGAATTGAACCCCGGTCACTCGCGGACAGTTTAATGACAAGCGAGTATACTAACCACTATACTACCAAAGATGTTGTAATGGCACAAAGTTTTTAAATTATAGCCACATAATAAAATTATACTACTCACCTAATACAGCCAAACATTTCAATCAATACTACCCGTTAGGAGACTCCGCTGACTATGCCTATATGATAGCAGCTTTCAAACAAAAGATACACTGTCTTGAAAGCTTAACTTATTACAATGCAACTCACAACCAGGCAGAAAGATTTGGTGATGAACAGCGCACGGTCCTTACTACTAACACAACGCACTATTGAACGTATATATAACCATTTAAATATTGTCAGTACAATTACACACACCACCAATGCATCGCCTTTCTTTCGATAGCCGTCTACATCTAGGTGTTTAGTTTTAATAGATAATAATTTATAATATTCCCATTAGCCCCACCGGAATGACAGTCAATTCCCTCCAGCTGCTCAACTTTTTTTGTCCAGTTGTTTATTCGCTAAACCCGCAGAACCAGACCCGGACCCAGATGAGCCTCACTGATGGAGGGCTTCCGGGGGGTTGTTTTTGTATTTGCGGAGTGGGTGGGCGAGAAGGAAGAACCGAAGCCCCCATACCTTGACTCTGTGCATAGGCAGCTAAAAGCATCATATATGTCAGCAAAATGAGGAAACACAATTGCGAGATGAATCATGTCATGAGGCTTACCTTACCTCAGCCACAGCCACATAAGGGGATGCCGATGAAGACGGTCGAATAAATCCAGTCCTCGAAAGACAAGCCCTTCCAGCCGAATAGTGTTGGAATGTATAACCGGACGTTACAGACGGCCATATAGGCATAGACTAATATTAAAGAGACTAATTTAGCATCCATAAAGCAAGAAAAGAAAATAATATCCAATATTGGTGATCAAGTAACAAAGAGATGTAGGGATATCAGTGTCACATACCATCTTCAACTCCTCTATGCCCCTCATCCCCAAAAACATCTCCACAAGCGACCAGAACAAACCCCCCGCTGAAATTACTAGCAGAATGAGGGATGATGTGCGCGATCTCGGGGGTGAAGGGATTCGCGCCGAAGATGGACTTGTTGCCGTCGCGCACGCGGCAGTTGGACGTGACAGTAGATGATGTACGTATCCCAGCCAAACCCTTCCAAAAGCTTCCTCGGCCTCCCCGCAGCTTTGAATGGGTCCGAGGAGAGGTCCCAGCCGATTTTGAGAGGGCATATCCTTTTCAAAGACATCAGTAACGAATTATTTCAAAGATTAGGGCATTAAATTACGGACCAGCTCTCCACAAAGTCGGAATGTATTCTCCGGGGAAAGCATTGCCTCGATGGCAGTTCGATTATGTTGATTCGTTTGAGAAGTGTTCAACGTCCCGAACTCCAAAAAATTGGAAATTGTCCTTCTATTAGTGTAATTAGCTTAATAGTTTCTCATTCAAGATTCGTAGAACTAGATCAGATATTGGTATGATTACTTACTACAGCTTCCAAGTTCCCAAACTGATCGGCTTTCCCGAACGTTCACGCCAGACCTCTCTTCTTCCCTTCCTCCCTCCCTCCATAAGAATAACTGCTCCTAGAGACCTCCAATGGTGGGGTAGGTCTATACATTTCAATTGTTGATTCGCCGGTGCTCTAGAGTAAGAAGCCCTAGAAATAAGAGAGTAACCTTAAACTTGAACAAATATCAGTAAGCATTTCTATAGAAGATGAAGAAAGAAATTGGATCGCTTACAACAACCCCCCAAAAAGAGAATAAATGGCGTTTTAAAAGGGAAGAGGGGCCACAACATGATAATACTAAAACCATCCTCATCTCGGATATATATACGACAACCCAACTACTTCAGTTAGCACAATATATAATTAACTGAGGTGGAGCTTACATACACCAACATGGTTATTTGGTTGGGTGTCAGCTTCCCTAAGACATCCCCCCGCCCCCTTCCCTTCCTGTGGGATGTACTCCCCAGCAAAGGCCAACATCTAGTTCGATTATGTTGATTCATTCGAATCGTATTCCTCAACGAGGCAGCCCCCAGATAGACTAAAGAACTCCCCTTCCTCTTTAATATAGCTAGTCAACAACAGCTCACTAATCGAATAAATGGAAGAGTACCAGAATAGAAAGATTACCCACCAGACGATAAAGTCTAACACAAACCCAAAGCGTGGGTGTGATCCTTCCGTCGGTGCTGCTCTATCGCCCATGTTAGCACGCCTGACGTCGACTTCAATATCGTTAATTAGGCTACAACTACTCACTATTTGGCTCCTCCTCCTCCTCCTCCCCACCATCATTCTCCTCCCAATCATCCCCGCGCAACGACTTCATTTTGTTTGCGGTTGCAGCCTGCCCCTCCACCTATAGACCCAATACCCGAAGGCAGGAATCTTGTGGAGGTGCATCTGCCCGGCGGACAACAGTCCAAGGGCCACAGACAACTCCGGCCTCTCTTATTGGGGGTAAGAGATATATCTCATCTTTTGTCCCTGCTGACTTCAATTAGTACTTATTCATGAAGTAGACTTGGAGTGATTTAACAAATGAGCCACTGACATTAAAATACTCCCCAAGCAGCCAAACACAACCATCATCTGGAAGTGTTTTCGTTCTCCATGATCACTGCCATTAGAAGATCACCCCAATCTCCATGGCCATTGATCCAATTGCCACCGTTGAGAGACATATCTTGTCTTCTAACCCAGCTGTTGACGTCACTCTAATTAGTATTTTATTCAAAAAGTAGAAGGAGAGAGATTTGAGAACGAGCCACTGACATGAAAACATTGCCCGAGGCAGCCACACACCACCCACATCTGTGTGCCTTCTCCATCGATCCTTGGAGAAGACAACTCAGATCTCTCTTAAGGGACTTTTTAATAATTGCCTATTGTTGAGGAACACTCAGAGTTAAATTAAACTTTACTAATTCGAAAGAAATATATAAATATATTCAACTACTAACCTTCCAGATGTCCAGCTTCTGTGTTATCGGCCGGCCAGACCCCATGCTGTTATCTTTGTAAACATCGACCATCATGATAAAGCAAATGAAAAATGCTCTGCTCTTGAGCCACGAGGAACGAGATGTTATTTTCACTGTACCTTGAAAAAAGCAAGGCCACAAACCAGAGACCTTTGTCAATCTTCTCGAAATCCGAGAATATTGTGTTGCTGGTAATAGTGGGATAAGATTCAGCTGAATGAGTTCTGCTGCAAAGTTTCGAATATGATGAAGAAGATGGAGATCAGGAACAGAAGAGGAAGCGGAAGAGGCTTTTATTATCAATTTAGACACTAGTGCCCCTGAGTAGCTGAACAATGATATTATCTCAAAAGTACATATATACACAATGGAAAAATGTATTATCTTTAATACATCTCTGACCGAGGTATAGCTTGTGACCCAAGCTAATCCATTGTTAATACTTGTCCACTTTCGCAAGCCGAATCCTTGGTTCCATTGATTGCAATTGCTGACGCGGTTGGACGCTTAACGTTTCCTATTAGACTCGTCAAGAAATCCCTAGCACGCAAAAAGAGAGTAAAAAACTAAAAGAAGTATTATAATTAATATTATTATTTATAAAAACACTTTTCTCCTACCCCCAGATAACCAAACATATCCACCAACTCCCCAAACCCCCGTTTGGACTCAAAGTATCCTTCGACTCCCGCGAAAGCAAGGCCGTATCAGCCAAAGAGGCTGAAGACAACTCGTGTCTCTCTTACTTTTAGCAGCCTGAAGGTCCTGGTCCCCATCATTGTAGAAGGCTTTGATGATCTGGGCAGGGGACCAGGACCCCGGTCAACTGCTGACCATCCAGCCCTCCCGGGCCCAGATGATCTGGCACGGTGGTAGCCCCCCAACGATGCCTTCCGCGGCGACTTTGCGCAGAGATAATATTTCCGTGCACCTTTCCGGCACCGCGGATGGTGCAGAAAAGGTCGAGACCTGTATGATTGAGGGGAGGCTTCCCTATCCCCCAGAAGAGAAGTCAGTATATGTTTTAACAATTTATCAATTAGGAAATAAGGAATCGTATACAACCTCTCAATCAAACAAGCCTCGAACCAAGAGAAATACTCCCCAAGGAAGAAGAGGACGGTGTCAACTTGGTGTCCGCCCACCACCAAGCCCACACCGGTCAATATCTGACGATCTCCGTCAGTATTTAAACTTGCAGATTGATTAATTGTGGAAAAGGAGCAAAAATGGTAACTTACCTTCTGCTACATAATGTATATTCCGGAGGGCCAGGCCCGCACCGAATATATCTACGACAATGACCGTTAGTATTGACAGCGACCCAGATCGATTAATAGCGGAAAAGGAATAGAAATAGCAACTTACCTTCTACTACATTATGTATCAGAGGGCCACCGTCGCACCGAATATATCTACGATAACGATCGTTAGTATCGACAAAAAGCCAGATAGATTAATGATGGAGAAGGAGCAAAAACGGCAACTTACCTTCTGCTACATTTTGTGTATTCCGCAGGGCCACGGCCGCAGAGAATAATATCTACGGCAACAACCGTCAGCATCAGGCGCAGAAACACAGATTGATTAATGATGGGAAAGGAACAAAATGATAACTTACCTTCTGCTACGTTATGTATATCCCAGGGTCGGCCCACCACGCCCGCACCGTACAATATCTACGATAACGGCCGTCAGTATCTGCTGCAACACTGATGGATTGATAGAAAAAAAAATAACAACTTACCTTCTGCTACGTTATGTATAACGCAGAGTCGGTGCACCAGGCCTGCACCGATCAATATCTACGACAACGACGTTCAGTATTAGCAGCAACACAGAGATATATATTAAGGATGTAGAAAGAACAAAAATGGAAACCAACCTTCTGCTACATTTTGTATGCTGCTGTTTAGGCACACCACGCCCGCAGCATACAATATCTACAACAACGATTGTCAGCATCGGCACTGATAGATTCATGACCGTGAATGAACAAAAAGGACAACTAACCTTCCGCTACATTTTGTATGCTGCTGGTTCGGCACACCACGCCCGCACCGGATAATATCTACAATAACAACAGTCAGTACTTACAGCAACACAGATAAATTACTGAATGAGAAGGAATAATAACGGTAACTTACCTTCTGCTACATTATGTTTATCCGGAGTCGGTGCGGAAGGCCCGCACCGAACCATATCTACGATAACTGTCAGTATTTGCAGCAACAAAGATTGATTAATGACGGAGAAGGAGCAAAAAAAGACAACTTACCTTCTGCTACATTGTGTATTGCACAGAGCGGTGCGCTCAGATGCGTTTGCTGGTCTGCTGCAGTACAGATGCCCTACAGGAGGTTGTCTGCAGTACATTCGCCCTACAAGAGATGTTTGGGTACGAGATGGAGTGATGGAGAGAAGAAGAGGAGGGAAGATGGTGTAGACAAGTTAAGGAGTACAATGGCACTGGAATATCCCGAGTGTGGGAGCTAGTATTAGGGCTCACTTTTGAATTAGGGTTATCGATATCCGAGTGAAGAATGCTCAGTAAGCAAAGTTAAACAGTCACGAAGCCGGTATTAGGTATCATATATACCCGATGTTGGCGTTGATATTCGCTCTTGTTTGATTTACTTAAGCTTCGGTCGGGAGCAGAGTCCGACGGGAGTGCTACGAGTAACAGTAAACCAGAAAATGCTTATAACGACCTGTAATAACTCTATTGAAGCAATTAAGCTCCTTTATCTATCATTTACTTATATTTTGAGGGCTGTGTATTCATTACATTCGTATGTGATCTAACAGATGTGAATATCTGGCCACTTCAGTACGGGATGATGCTATGATGGAGTGTACCCATAAAAAGGGTATCTAATATTCGTTGTAACAGAAATCAGGGATCAAGTGACAAGGGTTCGAGTGAGTGATGATGAATCACTCGGCTACCCAACAAAGAAATCAGTTAACATAAATCACATAATATCACTCGGACATTGTAACTCCGCTATTATCCACCCCACAAGGCCCAAAGCAGGACGAGCACCACCCCCCGCTCCGAATACCCCCTAAACCCATCTTAAAAGTGTTTCTATGCCAGTACCCGATTCCCGCAAATGGTAAATCATGAAAAATCACTCACCACCTCTGTAGGTTCCCATAAGAACGATCCCGCACTCTACGTACATGTAGTCACTCAACCGAGTAGAGCCTCATCTCTTGCTCAAAATACCTTTCCATTCTCGAGTACGGATATATATCCCCCAATTTACGAGAGATATCCACTGACGAAAAGATGGTCCTACCCTTCCTCAGATACCGCAACAGTAACATCAACGCTCTCACCCACGTCCCCGAATCCATACAGCTGAGTATTGACTCTGGGCCCTCCACCACATCGCCATCGCATCCAACGAGAACCCGACAGTCACCGCCCCAAAACATCCCACTCTACAATCAACAACACCTCCGGTACTTCCTTTCCCATCACCAGCAGTTACACCATTCACCCGCAGACTGTCCAGCCTCAAGTCTACATGAATCCCCACTGACTGCTTACACGGTGTCACTCCCCCGGATATAAGCCGCATCATTCGTTACCCACTACTGTCTATGTAGAGGGCATGGCTAATGAGCAGAGTATAGCTCCATCCACACACGCCGAAGAACTATTCAATCAGAGGGTACATCGAGACACTGAAATTAGAGAGGTAGGTTAGCAGCGGGAGTCATATGAGCGCGGATCAGGTATGCATGAGCAGCTTCAACGGTTTCCAACAAGATTTATGAATCATTGTCGAACTTACGATATCCCAATTACAATATTGATAAACTGAACAGCGGTATACAGGAGCATTCGAACATGAGGAACAGAAGGGGAGTCATTACCACTCCTCCCGGGAATACAAACACAGACAAGTCCCTCTACAAGTACGCCCTCCCATCCAACACCCTCGGCCACCACCACAACACCACCCCCAATACCACCTTCTATCACACCCCCAGCTTCCAAACACAATCCCTCCACAACCAAGAACATTAGCCAAACACAACATCTAGGGCCATCCGCAAATAATAGATGCCAAGCCTGGCTACCGCCAGATCCTGAGGCGCCGGTTAGTCTTGGCTACTTAACAAATGGCTACTAATATTCATCGTCAATTATAATTACTCATGGTGCTTTGTTGGTAGGGGCTGCGCAGGCACTGTACTGGTCTCTGTTATAGGAGGCTTTTTGATAATAAGGGGACGGAAGTGGGGGTATGTGGCATGGGTTTTTAGCAGTAGGGAGTGTCTGTGGGCATTACGTCGACTGGGCCTTGTATCTCAAAAGAAACCGATAGTTATCAAGAATTCCAGAATCAACGGGGACTTGACGACCATGCGCTCTCACTGCCCCTACAAGCAGTTCCATCCTGTGGCCAATCATTACAATAATACACGAGCCAATGATCAACCTCATTATGAGGGATATCAACCATCGACCCCTCAAACTCTCCCCGATTCTATTCACAAGCCCCGTCCCTAGACCTCTATGCCCAGCAAAGGAGCAATAAAAGCAATCCAGGAACGAGACAGACCCGTCCCACCATCTACTATCTACTATCTACACTACACTCTAACTACACTAACTATTTACACTATCTACACTATCTACCCTCCCCACCGCCCTCCTTCCGCTCCTTCACCCCCTCCACCCCCTTCCCCCAATTCCCCGCCCTCCTCCCCCACCTCACAACACTCCAAAAATGCTCCCCCCCAAACCTCGGCGGCTCCTGCGGGTGCTTCCGAAACGGACTAAATATCACCCCCTCCCTCTCATGCGTCCCCACCATCTCCCCCTTCTCCACCTCCCCCTTCTCCCCCCCACCATCCACCACCACCTGCTCAGCACCCCCCTCCCACCCCCTCCTCAGCGCCGGCGGCCGCCACTCCACCCCACCCCACCACCCCTCCCCCGTCACCTCCCACAACCGACTCACAGCCCTCCTCCACGCAAACCTCTCATCCTCGCCCGTCCACGCCGCCACATCCGCAAAATCCGGCGCCGCTGCAGCAGCAGCTTCCGACCTTCCAGTATCATCATACGCAACAATATTCGGCCTAAACGGCGCCGTGAGGTCTTGGTGCGCCTCTGCATACACCTCGGCACTGAGCGGGTCTGAGTCGCCGGACATATCCCACTCCGCGGTGGCAGCAGCATGGGCCGGGACAGTGTCGGGGAAGAAGAGATCGTCGATGCTTTCCGCGGACGTGCGGATCGCGAGCCGCACGCCCGACTCGTAGACCGCGTCGAGGAGGGTGATGAAGCGGCGCGCCTCGTTCTTGAGGGTTGCGTGTGTGAGCGGCGGGATGTCGGTGATGAAGAGGGTGTGGTAGTGGGACGTGAGGGTGATGTAGTCTGCGGGCCCCAGCGGGGCCGCACACAGCTCGGAGAAGGTGAAGAGGGCGATGCCGGCGTGGGAGTGGGGGATGGGGAGCGTGCGCGTGTAGATTGTGAGGGATGAGGGCGTGAAGGTGGGTGGTGTGGGGGAGGTGGGGGAGGTGGCTTTGAGAGCGGATCTGATGGCGGCGTCCCAGGAGGCGGCCGGGGAGGTGGTGGTGAAGTAGTATGCGGGCTGCTTCCCGGGGGTCTCTGGCTCTGGCTCGGGCTCCGCAGTGGTTTCTCCAGCTGCGTTCGCACCCTCGCCGGCGAAGCCGACGCGCCACCAGTTTCGTCCTCTAGCTTCCCTCCGCCAGTCTTTGCTCCCGCCCATATCCCAGAACTGACACCGCCTGCCCAGCGCCTTCAGAAAGCCATCAAACTCACGTTCTCTCCCCGCTCCCGCCCCCTGGACCAGATCCTCCGCGCGGCAATTCGAGCTCCCCACCAGCACGCCGCCCATACCCCAGAAGCCGACCAGCAAGCCACTAACAAGCTTCGCGGCCGCCCTATCCGGCATCTGGAACTCGTCGAGGAACAGCACGGGGCTCTCGATCACCGTTGCGCGCGCAAGGCGCAGGAGGGAGTACTCGTTCTCCTCGCCGGGGAGGGCGCGGGTGCGCCGCATGGCCTCGAGAGAGGAGATGATGTGCAGCATGAAGGCGTGGAAGTGCCATCGCTTCTTTGAGGCCGTGGGGAGGGAGTGGTAGAGGAGGTCCAGGAGCATGCTTTTGCCGGTGCCGACCTCGCCGCTGAGGAGGAGGCCCTGGGGCGTGTCGAGCTCGAGGGCGTGGTCGGCGGTGGTGAGGACGCGGATGAGGTTTTTGGAGTCGCGGTTTTGGCTGAGGAGTTTGGGGAAGAGGCGGCGTGGTGGGGGGGTGGGCGTGGGGTCGAGTGCGCGGGCCAGGGAGTGTAGGCGCGTGTTGAGGTGTGCGGGGGGCGTGTAGTCGAGGAGGCGCTCGTAGACGGATTGGAGGATGAGGGCGGCGCGGTGCTGGTGCGGGTCGGGGAGGAGGCGGGAGGTGGCGAGGTGGGCGCGGTAGAGGTGGAGGGGGTTGGTGATTGTGAGGGAGGACGAGGCCGAGGTGGGCGGCATTGTTGCGGGCTGGGGGGAGGAGCTAGAGAGAGATGTAAATAGGAATTGATGACTGGATAGGCTTCTCAGTAGAATCCGGGGTCTGTGAGAGTTGGAGGTATCTGACCTGTTTGGTTTGCAATCCCTAGTTACTAAAGAGTGGAGTATTCGGTATGCCAGAGAAATCTGTGACGAGAGTTCATGACATGCAGAGCTATCCCAAACTTCAAAGCGCTCTCCTCTCCCCAGTGCAGAAACAGATTGAGATGAGGCAGAAGCTGCTCCAGTTGAATGTGGCGATGGGCAGAAGACGAGCAGTCGTCGAAGAGAAAAGCCCGTGGCAGACTCCACGATGAGGCCAGATCCGGGTGACGTCGCCGCTCGGCAGAAGGTGGCCCAAGCTCCCGTTGCGCTAACCGTTCTCATAAGAGGCGGGCCTTGGCATCTACTATTTGCACCGAAATCAGCCGACTAAGCAAATATATAGGATCAATGATAGCCAGCACCGGAAACGCGGGATCAATGATGGCTCACACCAGAAGTGCGGGATCAATGATAACACACACAGCAAAATATCTTGTCCTTGCTGCACCACGTAGAATGTTTGAGGTGATCACACCATGGGAGAGCCGTGATCGCAAACACAATCACAGGTGGTAGTCAGCTGGCACTGTCGCTTGGGGGTGATTCTACGTGGTAGGTGGGTCGAATTTCTTGACAGTTCGTGGGTTTGTTATTATGAATGCATGTAGGCAACAGTGGTAACTACGAGTGCCAACCAGATAAAAGATGGGCACGGTGACTGCGAGTGTTCATGACGAACGAGCTTATGGCAGCATCAACAAACAACCCGAGGGCTACATGAATACTATTACTCGTGGCTTGTGAATGAGGGCGGGAGGGGGGCTGTGTGGCTTTGGGGATGGAATTACATGTAATTAGTGCCCAAGCCTCTTGCATGTGCTTCGTATCTTCTATGCAATTTTGCAGATGCATATCCCCCGCTCTTGCATCGATGCCCAGCACAACTAGCACTATCCGGCAGCGAAAACCCCCCGCTCTTGCATATCGATGCCCAGCAAAAATCTACTACCCGGCGGCGAAAACCCCTCCTCTTACATACCAATGCCCAGCAAAACCAGCACTACCAGGCGGCGAAATATCGAAGCCCAAGCCATCTCGGAAGCAGATCCCCCCTCGTCCGTCTCTACCCTCTCGTAATTAAACCACCTGTCTTTATCCCCTCCCCCGAGTATATAAAGCCCAGGATCTTCCGCCCAAACTCCTTCTTTCCTTTACATCTTTATCATCGCAGCTGCCCAAGCTCTAGATTTCATCCAAGTTAACCTCCTTTTTTTCAATATCGGCATCTCTCTTTGTCTTGTAAGCAGCACTGCTTGAAGCCTCTCCAGTGTGAGCACCAGTGTGAGCAAGGCTGTGGCCGGATTGGGGCTTCCCTCCCTCCCCCCCCCCCCCCAAGTGTCATCCTATACCAAGAGCTGGTTCTTTTGGTCGCACTACCGGGAAAGTGGGGTGTAAGTTTTATCCTCTCCATTTCTTTTTCATCTTAGTCTGTCGAGTTTTGATTTAATTTGAAATATCTAGATTGTTTCGGTGCCCTGTAGTGCCTATCGAGAGGCCACAGGTGGTTTGGGGGAGGAAAGGAGCAGAACTCCGCCATTGTCTCGCTGGCTGGTATGTAAAGCCTTTCTTTCTCTAATGTTTTCATCACATTGTTCTTTTTCCTCAATTCTCCTGCTCTACGTTATTCTTCTGTACATATCCCTATCTTGCAAAACTTAGTACTTGAATTCTGGAGCTAATATACTATCTATTATAGAGCTCATTCATCAGTCCCCCCGTCGTGGTGGTTTTTGGTGGAACCCATACTGGTACAAAATACACTCTCCAAATCTAGTTCTTTTTCATAAGCTAATTTCTATATATAGGGCACGAAATCTCTTCGGACCTCACGCTAGATGGTGGGTGTCGGCCCCTCTGCCAATTGAACACCCTTAATAAGGCGTTTAAATGCTGGTAGATTTGGGGGGGGGGGGGGGGTTGCGTTAAATCAATCTGGTTTGTTTTCCAGTTCTAGTTTTTTTTCACAAGCTAATTTATATAGGGCATGAAATCTCTTCGGACCTCGCCCTTGATGGGTGTTGTCCGGCCCCTCTGCCAATCCAACACCCTTCATTGGGTGTTGAATTGCTGGTATGCATTGGGGTTCCTCTTGCTGCTAGTGTTTAAATGCTGGTATGCTTTAGGAGGAGGGACTTCTGCTACCAGCGTTTAAATGCTGGTACGCATCCTCCTGCTGCCAGCGTTTAAATGCTGGTATGCATTGAGAGCGGGGTGCCTTCACTCACTATCCAGTGAGTGTCGGTCCGGTCCCCTTCCGGCCTCTCGATTTTGAAGGGCGGTTCGAGTTCATATACAGATTACATCAAGGTATGGGATCTCAACTATTTTCAGTGACATTTAAGACCTCATTAA
Source organism: Morchella sextelata (assembly GCF_020137385.1). Lineage (NCBI taxonomy): Eukaryota > Fungi > Ascomycota > Pezizomycetes > Pezizales > Morchellaceae > Morchella > Morchella sextelata. Next base: position 319,468 of record NW_025408634.1, read on the forward strand.
CTAAAAGCTAACCACATTATCTACAGAGTTCGGGGTTCACACTTCCATTGGTATCCACGGATATTCTTTCCTCGAGGAAAGCACCGTGTAAGAACTCCTCATTCACTTCCACAATTTAACTTCCATCCAAATTACTAATTAGTACGCAGATCGGTGCTAATGGTTGTTCCCGACAACCACTCATCTGAAGGACGATTCGGGTTCATACCAAGAGAGATCCCGGCTATCCAGCCATCAGTGGGCTGTTCCCCCTGCACCTGCAACACTCGCCCCAGATTTGGGCCCTCCGGAGGGAATATCGGTATGAATTCTTATTTAGACTTTATCTTCTTAATCAAAAAAACCAACTAATTGCTTTGCAGATAAAGTCGTCTCAAAGCCAGAATGAAAAGAAGGCTGCATTTTCCAAAATCCAATAACCCAGATGATTCTCGTGAGTGGGGGTCGGGGTTGCGGGCAACCCCTGGAAACCAATCGAGCGATACGATTGGTACATTGCTTGTCAATGTAATGAGGCGTAATATGCCTTCAGGCCTTTCAGGCCTAATAGAGTCGTTCAGGTCAACAAATACCCCCAATCGAGTCAAATAAGACGACCGCGAACTCCATGCAACACCGGTACCCCTAATGGATCCGACCGGAAAGTTCTTTTACCAACGGCTCTCGAAACTCGTCATGCCCTCCCCCTACCCAGATCAATAACGCTGGACAAGGAACACGGCTATCGGTAAGTCACACTCAACTGACCGGCCTTACTTGAAGATTCTCTTACTGATATCCTTGGTTTGTAGATCTTGTCCATTATCTGCTCCCTCTCGATCCAGCACATCAAGGAGAAGGAACACTCAAGGCCTTTCCAGACGCCGGTCCAGCACGCACCAGAGATCCTAGTCAGCAAAACATTCTGCTAGGTCCCTCTTTGCGAGGAAAATCAGAAAAACTCTATGAAGGGACTTACCCTGAGAGTTATTCAATCATCCTCGGTGTTTGGCTCTTCTCTCCAGAGGGACCAATCGCTGTGACAATTGTTGGCCCGAAAGACAGGGCCCCTCAGACCGCACTATCACGGTTCAAATGCCAAACCTGCGGCGAATATTTGAAAACCAAATATTTCCTGCAGAAACATCATGCGGCTCATGATGAGGAGGAACAAGATGGAACGCCGAAGAAAAGAAAGCAGCTGGGAAAGAGGTGGAGACCATAGAAGGGTCTGCTTTCCTTTCTGATATCAGAAGAGCAACTGAGCTCACTGATGATTTCTTTCTTTTTCTTATGGGAGCACCGAGCTCTTTGATGATTTGCACTTGTAAAAATATGGCATTGCGACATCGGTTATGTATGGTAATTACTCATGTATAAGGGATGACTCATAGTTGGAACAAGGAGGCTTAGTGCTAGGATTATGTAATCAGGGGATCACGTGGTACTAAGAACTATCTGTATATAAGGAGCAACAAACTCCCATAGTTGTCGCTGGAACTCAGCGGCGCAATAGTATCTTCTTTGCACTATAAACATATTCCTCACAAAGGTCACGTGTTCAAACCCTCCTCAAGTCGTCTATTCTCCCACACTCCAATTCACAGGTTATGAGCCCGGGTTCTGCCAAATAGAATCCGCACTACACCATCGCCACCTCGCTTAACTCAACAACACTTCCAACAACATCATGCCTTCAGAAGGAGAATCGTCATCCAAGGCTGCTGAGATTAAACCCTCAGAGACAACAGCTACCAGTAACATTCGTCTCAAGTTTGATGGACTCCCTAAACTACAAGGGCAATCCAACTACCAAACTTGGGCGAGTGCCTGGAGGATAACGTTCGACGCTGTAGACTGGTGGGAAGCGTTGAGCATCGAGAACCCTGACGAGAATGACACCGAACTCAGCAAAACCGAGATAAAGAAGGCTCGTAAACAAATGCACAGCCTTCTCATCTCTGCTGTATGCGAAGAAATACAACCAACAGTCGTCTCCGCCGAAAATGCATTCTACGCATGGAAGGCGCTCAAAGACCTCTACGATCGTGTCTCACCCAACACCACGATCACCCTCCTCAGCCGCGTCCTAGACACGAAGATGCAAGAAGGCGGATCACTGACCGAGCATCTCGCGACCTTCGATGCGAACTGGAATACTCTCAAGTCCAGATGCCAAAGCGCAGACCACAAACTCGCTCAGGCTCTCCTACCCCTCACCAAATCCAACGAAGCCATGGCGGCATTCCTCCTAAGTTCGCTACCCAAATCGATGAGCAACGTCGTCGACAACATCCAAACCAAACAGGATGTTACCTACGAAGACGTACGCCAACGACTACAGAACCTGGATGAGGTAGCCCCTCAAACAGGGAACAAGGTACTCCATACCAGGAGTACCACAAGCGACAAGGAATGCACCTGGTGCAAGAAAAGGGGACAGCCTTACAAAGGCCACGAGTACACGGAATGCAGAAAGCTCAAAGAACAGAACAAGAACAGAAAGGGAAGGAGAAAGGACAACTCGGCATCGGTTGTAGTAAATGACTCTACAACCACTATCTGTATGGTACGCCACAACAACTCCCAACCCCTTACTTGGATCCTTGATTCTGGAGCGACCTCTCACGTCACACCCTTCCAAGACCAACTCATCGACATCCGACCTCACACCGGCAACGTCCGAACAGCTGATGGAACCAACCACGCTGTCACCGGAATGGGAAGCGCTAGTTTCAGCTGCCACCTTCCCGATGGAAGTAGATCTTCCATACTCCTCACCGATGTGCTGTTGGTCCCAACCTTGGGAAATGTGGGATTGGTCTCCGAAACCGTGCTCGACAAAAAGGGATTTAGAACGGAGTCAGGAGGAGGAAGCAAGTTGGTTACAAAAGAAAAGAAAGGAATAATTTGGGCAAAATTGGAAAAGGGACTTTGGAATGTACAAGTAGTTTGCAATACAGTTCGTTTGACCTCTTACGATGAATGGCATCAAGCGTTAGGCCACCCTGCGACACTAGAAAACTTGTATCACGACATTCAAAGGCTGCCTCCTAAACCAGAAAGTTTCCACTGCAGTCAATGTGCACTATCAAAAAGCGTACATAAGAAACCTGCACCAATTAGTACTAGATCCAAACGACCATTCGAACTAATCCACTCAGATCTATCTGGAAAGTTCAGTATACAGTCACAAGGGAAAGCTCAGTACTATATGTCCTTCATCGATGATTACACCCGCTTCGCATGGATATATCTCCTGAAACAGAAAGAAGACGCAAAGAAGGCCATCAAGGACTACGTTACAAGGATCGAAAAACAGTATAGCACAACAATACTGAGATTCAGAACGGATGGTGGTGGTGAATACATCAACAAGGACATAACGAACTACTTCGATTCACAAGGAATAGTTCATGAACAGACTCCCCCATACACTCCTGAATCTAATGGAGTTGCAGAACGATTCAACAGGACGGTAACCACAATGGTCAGGTGCATGATCATGGACCATCCTAAGTCGTTATGGGGAGAAGCATACGCAACAGCTGTCTACCTCAAAAACAGGCTACCTCACAGTACGCTTAAGGGAAAGACCCCCTTTGAAGCCCTGAAAGGAACCAAGCCAAGTATACAACACCTTCAACCATTCGGCAAAAAATGCTACGTCCACATCCCAGAAAACTCTAGGACAGCAGGAAGCAAACTAGCACCCCGAGCGTATGAAGGAATCATAGTTGGATACTCAGACAGTGATAAAATATACCGTATCTGGATAGGAACACAACATAGGGTAATTGAAAGTCGGGACGTCACATTCCCCCCTCCTGAATCAGGGGAAGTCTCAGTGGAACTCGACTTCATCCCCAGCCTGAAACCAGAAACGGCAAATGCACCATCAGACGACGGATACGAATCAGAAGACAGGTCTGATCCAGAACCCGAGTCAAATGCAATCGAAGAGGACCGTACAGAAATGCCAGGATTGTTCCCGGAATCACCGGAACTGGTTAGAAAACCACCACCGGCTACACCAGACAAGGGAAAACAACCTGCCGTACCTATGGGACAACCGCGAGACCCAAGAGACAACTGGGAGAAAATTCCAGCACCAGTCGTACCATTCAAAGGCTTCAAAGGAAAACCACTTGTGTCAACGACACCCAAAGGTACACCACCACAACCTCCAAAACGATCAGATCGAATACGCCAGCGAAAAAATAGAGAAATTGAAATAGAAGTACGAAGGAAGGAGTATGACGAAAAGGTAGTAGAACAACAGAAGTTACTTACAAGTTATATCGAAGATGTGAAAGAAAATGGCCCAGGAAACAAAGCCACTGAACAAGAATTAATCGATCAATACAAAGAAGACTTCAGACGTTATAGGGCTGAGTTAGACACGGAATATCAAGACGTATCCAAACTCCCCCCGAACTACCATATACACCTCGTAACAGAACCTTCTACCTTCAATCAAGCTATGCAGAGCGACGATCAACACCTATGGAAAAAGGCGATACAAACTGAGAAAGACGCCCTTGACAAAGCCCATACCTGGGATATTGTCAACAGACCATCCAACCGAGCAGTAGTCAAAGGAAAATGGGTATTCAAAGTGAAACACAACGCGGACGGAACAATCGAGCGGTACAAAGCAAGGTACGTTGCTAAAGGCTTCACCCAAGTACAGTACCAAGACTACGATGAGACCTTCGCCCCCGTTGCACGATATGATTCTCTACGGCTCCTACTGGCACTAGCTGCACACAACGGTTGGATACCACAACAAATGGACGTCAAGTCAGCCTTCCTGTATGGTGTACTCAAGGAGGAAATCTACATGGAACTGCCTGAAGGCTACAGGCAGGACAACAAGGTTTGTAAACTTCGAAAATGCATATACGGACTAAAGCAATCACCCCGTGAATGGTATGCTTGCCTAGCAGACTCCCTTCAACGGAAAGGATTCGTCCCAGCCAAATTCGACCCATGTGTCTTCATACATAAGAACCACCATCTATACATATCGGTGTATGTAGATGACATCATGATATTCGGACCCGACTCCCCATTCAGAAAAGAAATCAGACAACTACTCAAGGCAGATTTCGAATGTACGGATCTCGGTAACTCGAAGTTCATATTGGGAATAGAAATAACGGTAACCAACAACGGTATCACACTATCACAACGCGCATACATCAATAAGATCCTGGATAAATTTGGAATGAGTAACTGCAAACCAGTTGGTACACCACTCGAACCGAACCTTAACCTTCACAAAGGCGAACCGGAAGACCAAATCGAGAAACCAACTGAGTACCAATCCATAATAGGATCACTGATGTACGCAAGTATAGCTACCAGACCTGATATCACCCATGCCGTTACCGCTCTCTCCCAGTACTCCTCATGTCCAACCGAGGACCACCTACGAGCAGCCAAGCGAACTCTCCGATACCTCAACGGAACCAAAGACTGGAACCTGTTCTACCCGAAGGGGAATACTAGAACACTCGACGGATTCTCAGACAGTTCCTATGCTTCAGACCTAGATGACAGAAAATCGTTCTCAGGATACGTGTTCAGACTAGGGAAGTCAGCCATCAGCTGGAGAAGCCGGAAGCAGAAATCAGTCGCAGTCTCAACAACAGAAGCCGAATACATGGCCCTGTCCCTCGCAGCTCGACAACTGGTATGGATTCGTAATGCCTTGCACGAACTCCAACAACAATACCAGTACTTCATACACGCCGACAACACAGGTTCTATTGAACTCTGTCGGAACCCACGTATCCACGACCGGTCCAAGCATATCGACGTTCACTACCACTACACACGTGAACAACTCGAGGCCGGAACTTTCGAAATCCTCTACGTCCCTACCGAAGACAATGTCGCAGACATAATGACCAAAGGACTACCAAAACCAGCTCACCAAAAATTGTCAGAATTGATACGATGTGGCAAGTGAGGGGAAGTGTAAAAATATGGCATTGCGACATCGGTTATGTATGGTAATTACTCATGTATAAGGGATGACTCATAGTTGGAACAAGGAGGCTTAGTGCTAGGATTATGTAATCAGGGGATCACGTGGTACTAAGAACTATCTGTATATAAGGAGCAACAAACTCCCATAGTTGTCGCTGGAACTCAGCGGCGCAATAGTATCTTCTTTGCACTATAAACATATTCCTCACAAAGGTCACGTGTTCAAACCCTCCTCAAGTCGTCTATTCTCCCACACTCCAATTCACAGCACTATTGCTATATGTGTGTGTGTATATTAATTAATTAACAGTAGTTTTCTTCTCTTCAATACTTGCTCTTTCGTGATATGATTAAAAACATCCAGCTTTGAATCCGAGTGATATATCATGTTGTTCTCTCTAGCTCTCTGTAATTCCACACCACCTCACAGATACCATCTCAATCTCGGATATCTATATCTTACGAGGCTACCCACGTATTCCTTTCAAGATAGAATAACGCTGTTGTCCATACCAAATCACCGACGTGGCTTTTCCCACTATCCTACATCCCAGTCATTGACCTTCTCCCACCAGAGGTCACGGACCGGGAGCTCGACGTCGTACAGACCAACGAGCCTACAATTCGTCCAATAATCTTCCCATCCACAAACATCCCCCCAACCACCAAAACAGACAACCTTCTCACCACAGCTCTCCAAGCCAACCACAATGCCAACCCCCACTCCCACCCCCCACCCCTTCTTCCTGCTTTTCCTGCTCCTCTTCATCGTCACCCCCGCCACCCCCATTCCAGCCCGCCCAAAACACACAGGAAAGAAATGGTGCAAGATCCCAGAAGAGTTCTGCACCACGCATGACGGTACCACCTCCCCCCCCCCCTCTCTTTCTCTCTCTTATCACAGGAACAGAACGAATACACTGACGAAGGAGCTACAGATGGCGGCGAAAGAGCATGCTACATGCCCCTCGGCATGCGCTGCGAGAGGTCCGGTGAGATTGTGGATGTGACGGAGACTATTGTGGAGACTGGTAAATATGTGTCATTTTAAAACTTTGGGGTTGGGTGCTGATATAGACAGTGATGGTTACGATGCCGTATGATGGTGCGGTGGAGACGCAGGAGGGGTATTGGGGGTATGATATTGATATGGATGGGCATGGTCATGGGAGCCCGATGAAGATTGCTGGGGATGCGTCACGTAGGTCTCCGTGATACGAGCAGGGAGTTTGTTTTGTTCTCCAGCTATCTAACTAACTTATACTTTCTGTGTAGGAAATAAATCAAAAAGAGCAATAGACACAGAATCCACAAAGCCTCATCTCGACGCCGACGAGCCGTTACTGCCACGTGCAGCCGAAACCTTCACCTCCAGGTTCGATTTCACGACGAAGGCACCAGTAGCGGTGTTTCGTGAATTCATGGGTGATTTTGCTGCCCAGGCTAGTGCTACGGCGAGGCCTGCAGTGGAGTTTGAGAGGCTTCCGGAGTTGGTGATTGAGGATATCAATGGGCATGGGGATGATATGCTGTCTCATGGGGGTTTTAAGAGATTTATAATGGGGGAGGACGAGCCGTATGGAGACGATGAACATGATGAGGGTTATTATAGTGATAATGATGGTGATGGTGATGATCATGATGGTGATGGTGGTGGTATAAACCTCCAATTGACTGCTTCTCTTCACTCATACCATGTACCAGCGTTCTAGCTAATATTGAAACCCAAAGAGACCCCCATCCCCCTCCCTCCCAAAACCATCTGGGCCAACAAACCCATCCTCGAGGTCAGCTGCGTCGTGCGCACCCGCCTCCTCTGGGACGACTTCAAGATCACCTGGGGCCCCGCCTGGAAGGATGACACGGGGTGCAGGCGCCTCTTCACCGCCATGGACAAGCGCGGCCTCGTCACGGGCTACAAGTGCGGCCAGTTTGCGGACCCCGCGACGAACTCGCTCCATATGGAGGCGAGAGGTCATAGGCCGAGGTTTCCGAAGAGTCTGGTGGCGGATGCGATTAGAGAGGGGTTTGGGAATGTAGGTTTTGTTTTGTGGGTAGTTGGGGTTTTATATGGAGAGAGAGCTGGCTAACGGGGGTTTGTGAGTTGATAGGAGAATACGCTTTATTATCGCGGGTATGAGAATGCGTTGCTGTGTGAGAGGGGTAAGAATGGGTGGTTTTCGAAGACGTGATGGGGAGAGTCCATGCTGGATTTTCGGGATTGATTAGTTATAGCTGAATGGTTGGTTAATTGGGGTACATGTAGCTTCGCTGTTTGAGAACGTTGCTGTTTCTAACTGCTGATTCTGGTTTTGGAACTTAGATGGCGTGACCGAGTGAGGGAACAAGATTCAGTGGTGTAGTGGTATCACGGGCGCTTGCCATCTCTTCGATGATTTGCGCCCGACCCGGGTTCGATTCCCGGCTGATTCAGCTTTTGTTCCTCTCTGATGTTTTGTGAGTCGGAATAAGAAACTCCTCCTTTTTCTTCCTCACAATCCCTCGGCGATATTTAGAATATGAACGTATCTCACAATGAAATCGACGCTTCAGTTCGACCTACACGGACTCGTTCGATAGAGTCGCCCGCCGATACAAATTTTTCCTAACTGCTTCTCCTTCACACTCTACAACTATGATGTAGCCGAATTGGCCATATAATCGTAATTAAAGATCATAGATGCTCTAGACAGAACAGAGAATCCATCCTCTTTTAGCACTTACCACAGTCTTGCGGAAGCCTTAAAACACGCTTATATCGCCCTTATGGGAGTCTTATGGGGAAAAAAGACTTTTCTGATCGACTATAACATACTATCACAATTAATTGCATAATCAGGGTGTCACAAGAATCGTTCTCCGTGGCGCAATTGGCTAGCGCGTTCGACTGTTAGGATGCAATCGAGAGGTTGACAGTTCAAGCCTGTCCGGGGAAGAGAGAATTTTTTTTCGACCGAGTGAGGGGGAAGGGGAAGGGGCGGAGGTTGCCGTCGCTGGGGTGATGGTTGGTGTTGGGGTGCGCTATTGATTAGATTAGATTAGATCTCTTTGTGGTACTGTTTTGGTGCGCTAGCTGTCAAGTCGTATGCTTTCTGATACTGTGTGTCTGCGTGTTTGGAAACCTCTGGTTCAATTGGGGTTGGAGTGGGAGAGTGCGTTTTTTGATGTGTGGGCATGCCTGTGTCTAGTTTTAACCTCGAGGCATTTCACCCAGTGCTAGACCATCATGGAATTGACGTTGTTCTGGTAGCATCAGCTCTGACCGTATGATGACAGTTTATCAAGCTACTACTAACCACTTGCGAATACTACGTACTATGTGCGTACCTCTTAACCTCCCTCTCGACCTAGCAGTCAGCACCCTATATAAAGTACAATACCGCACCCTCTTCAGTCCCTCCCACAATCACCCACCACTTCCAAAACCCTTTCCCAAACCTTTATACACACCTTTTCCCTATTTCCCATATTTCCCATATTTCCACATTTCCCCAGTAACCATGCGCTGCCGCATCCGCCCAAACAACGCCAACATCTGGTACTGCCACCAGTTCCGGCCCGCCACCACCTACATGCACATCCGCCCATTGACGCAGGAAGCCCTGGATCTGCTGGGGCTGGACATGGGGATGTTCGGCCAGATTGACAGGCTGGGCATACGCTTTGCTGTGCATGTCCGTGTCGCGGATTGGGATGATGCGGAGCCGCTGTCGTTTGAGTTCTTTAAGGCGGAGACGGTGGTGGTTGGGGAATAAGTTCCTTTAAACTTTTTTTATCGTGGATCTTCCTGGGTGTATGTTGGGTTTTTTTTTTATCTGGCTGCTTCGTGGAGGCTGCTTAGGACTCGTGGCCTTGAAGAACTGTATCTAAACAGTATAGTCTTCATCAGCGTGGTCAGGAACATTTATGATTGGTTGAATAGTCTGTATATATACCACAAAGAACTGCTCCCGATACCCGGGAAGGGAGGGGAGTTGATATAGAAAGGGCAAACAGCAGGTAGTCTTATATATATCAACCTTGAACCATCTCGAGGAGAGTAAAACTACATATATCTTCTTCTGAGCTACATATTAATACATATTTAAAGCCCTTTACTGAGAAGAAAGAACTGATATATATCATAGACAATTGACTTCGTAGATAGATTGGACAGTATTATTTCACTCTCTCGGGCTTTAGCAAATCTAGGTGGACAACTTGAGACTGACATTGAATTATAGTGAACTCTGGAATCCTATTTACTCACTACATGCATATTGCGGCCGGAGGTCGCACTACACTTGTATCAGTATAGTTGTCCTTTTGTTAAGAACATCGTTGACGTTTTTCTTCTTCTAGTGACTTGATGTCGACGTCATCAATACATAAACACCTAACCTCTTCCACCTCTTCAATGTCATAATCTCAAGAGTTACGGTATTTACAACCCCCAACTCTCCTTATTAATGACCTTTTCTAACGTAATAGATACATATATATCCTGCCGACCCTCACTCTCTCCTCCGGGCCCTTGTCTATTCCATAGTTCACCACTAGCGCAGCTATGCATATTTTATTTTCATATTTCTTTATGTCCCTTTAAATTCATGTATATATTGCTACAGACCTTTTGGATGTGGAGAGCATTCAAATGTAGCGAATAGTTAGGATCATAATAATAAAGAATTTTCCCTATTTGGCCATATCAGGTATATCGCACCTAACCATATGTCGGTTGCTTTCTCTCTGGAGAGTTCATACAGTGATACGTATACTACAATTCTATATCCAGAGAAGTAGTGCGTGTGTTTTGATTATTGTGTAAAGGCTTCTGATTATGCTAATCATTGACGTTGATTAACAGAATGCATTGACGAGTTACTTCCTCTCCTCAACACCTCAAAGCAGAAAAATTTGGAGTGTACAAATCGAGTCCGTTTACATTCCCGGTTGTCTACTACAATTCTTGGCAAACGTATCAGGTTCGTGGGAACATGCATTAAAGGTCATTGACCTTTGCAGCCCCCCACCCCGACACACTATGTAACTCCCCCTCTCCAGAACACCCCTCCTCCGATATCTAAACCACTAATTCTCTTATCTCTTATCAACAGTCAGATTTATCCCGAGTCTTGGCAACCAGGTGGGCTCTTGAATCTCAAGAGCACGTCTTGAATCACAAAACTCCCCACTTGATTCTTCAACGCAATGCCAACATCAACATCGTCAACTATGTCGACATGAAAAGAGATCCCCTACATAAGCACAATAATCACGCTTCTACGATCTCTTCTCCCCACCATCACCATCATCATCTCTCTGCAGTTACCCAAGTCATATTCTTCTATAGTATCGACCAATTCTACGTCTACTAACCCATCTAACCACCTCGAACAACTAACAAATCTCCAACAATGCCATCGAACACATCCTCCGAAAAGGCCCCTCCCCTCATCAACACCCACAAAGAAATCATCTACACAAACTACTCCCCCCGTTGTCCTAATTGCATCTCCGCCATCCGCGCCGCCGCTTTCCTCGCCTTCGACACCGACGACTACACCCCCAAAGACATTGGACACTCCGAGCACCGTGATAGCGACCAAGCATCCGTTAGTACTGACTCGGAGGTAGGATACGTTCCCCGCGAGGCCAACGGCAACTGGAGGATCGAAATCATGAATAAATACGACATCGGACTGAAGAGGGAGAGGGCAACCAGGCCGATTTCTCCTGCCCCACCATCCCCATTGTTGTCTCCGCAAGGGAGGAAAGCTAGCTCTGGGATTTTTGGTTCTGGCAATGACTCGGAGTCGTCTGCTCGTGGATCCGGGACTTCCTTGAGTTCAAAGACTACCTCTGGTTCAATCTCCGGCGGTGACTCTAAAGCTGGATACATTTCCAGTTCCAGTTGCAAATCCCCAGCTCGTGGATCCGGCACCCCCCTTACCCCGAAGTCCGCCACCCCGAAGCTCACCCGCGATTCAAGCTCTGGTGGTAGTTCTAGCTCTCTTTCGGCTGCTACATCGCGTTTCGGGAGCTTATTGCTGGCGCCTCTAGTGTCTTCGAAGCACAATCCTGAGGACGGGTTGAGCAAAGGGGAAGAAGCGCGACTGAAGAAATTGCAAGAAGAGAGTAAGCTTCGATTTCTCGAACAGTTTCCGAAACGTGACTGAGCAAAATGCAGTGTGGGTCAACGGATATGAACTCGGAGCAGCCAGATCTCGTTCCTGGTTGGAGTGCTGTGTTAACTATCTGTACCCTTATTGGAATCATTAGCATTGGAAGAGTCGTGGTTGAAAATTAAAAGTGAATTTTACGTCGATTTTAAGATATCCGGGTCCTTGGTAGCTGTTTAGTGGTGGGTTGTGTGGTGGGAGCTTGGCGTGGAAAGGAAGTACACTTGCAATTGACATCGCGAATTATTTTGAGTGGATCAAATGACATTCTTTATACACATAGCTTCCATACGAACATATTTGAGATGATCTTTACTTGGTCACCACCCTGGATGTTTTTCGAATGATCAATTTCCCGAAACGTTTTGAGTCGGTAGAAGATAGGCCGCTGAGTGTGAACGAAGAGAAAGGTTCATTTGGAAACACCGGTTCTTCAAATATAACCCGTCAGTCTTCAAGGTAAGAGAGTGGAGGATAGAAGAAGGATATGAGTGATTAGAAGGTCGAGGTCCGGCTTTGTTAGTTTACACGTCTGTTTTCCATGATATTACGTGTTCTCGTCCGGCCCCTAGTAACTCCACATCGTTAAGCATTTTACGGTTAAACTCTCAAGTTTAAAGGTTCCGATGATATTTCTCATAGGCCCGAAAGTCAGCCTTAATTAAACAGTCTATGCTACGATATTCTAGCAGTCAAAGCTATAGGATGACCCCAAGTAGCTTGTTGAAGAAATTAATCCCCTCCTCTAATCAAGTTATCCCGAGTGATATACTATGTTCGTAATCAAAGCCAAGTTGATTCTACCTACTATGCAGTTCCGCTCATGAACGAACTCCCTGTGCCGTAGCATATCCCTTCGTTTTTCATAGCCGGTATGGGCTTACACCGAGCCACACAGCTTGCCGTAAAGTGAACAGGCCACCGAAATATGTTCAATAAATCCAAGTCCAGGAAGCAATTCCACTTCCGACCAGCCCAATACACACACAGGTCTGGCCGCCCCGTCATTTCGAGGCGCATCAGTTACAATTAATTCCATGCGATACTCGAAACGATACTAACTTGCAATACGCGCCAACCCATCGAACTTCATAAATGGTTTTAACGAAATGCCAATATGCGGATAATATTTCAGCGAAGCTTGAGCTCGAAGTCGGAACTCCACCCAGAGGCCTGGTTCGCAATACGTTAACTTAGTACTACCAGAGACACATTGGTGGAAATACTTGTGGAAAGTGAAGTTTCAGCAGCGCCAGCGTCCCGCGAAAAAAACCCCAATAACCCCCCCCCCCCCCCCCCCAAAAAAAAAAAAAAAAAAAAAAAAACTACTATCACCAGCTCCTCCTCCAGCAGATATCTAGTTACTGCGAAAAACCATCACACGAGAACATCTATTACTAGAATTCAGAATCTAACAGAATTATCGCATCAAATTAAAATACAAAAAAAAGTTCAGAAGCTGTAGACAATTGTCAAACAATTATCTGTTCTCTCGATTCCGTTGCGGGGAATTGAACCCCGATCTAGTCGGTGAGAGCGACTGATGCTAACCATTACACCACAACGGATTGTTCGCGATGCAAAATTCGGCTTTAATGTTGAATTTAAAATATATGCTTAGGAAGAGTGAGAGTATTCTCGAAAAAAAAAGCTTCCTGCGTAGAATAAAGTTCTACCGGCCACCCCAACCACAACAACGCCACACAGACAGACAACAACTAAAAGCGCACCAAAAATTGATCTAGATCAGTAACGAATCTTTTGAACTCATCTTTGACCCATGAAAAACATAAGAGGTCCTGCCCGGAGTCGAACCGGGATTACAGGAATCAGAATCCTGGGTGCTAACCATTACACTACAGAACCATGCCATCGCGTCGAACCATACATTACTTGAACCACAACTGAAAACCGAGTAACACGCCGAAACAGCGTAACCGAGTGACATCCTATGCTTTCCTCCGAATCGTACTAATCAGCTGGTTCCGTTTTCGGCCACTTGTAGATACAAAGTGTTGTACCGACCCCCTACCCCAAAGCGGCGAACCTTGGCCGACCCAGCTACAAGTGTGCGAAAACACTCACGGCACCTCGCAGCTTCGCAAACTCCGAGGGGGATACGTTTTATCATATTACTTTAATTCTCTATACGTACATGCAAGTTCATTTTCCGTACCATCCACCCTAGTGCAGCCGCTCATAAATACCGCACATCACAGAAAGAGAGAGAGAAAGAAAGCGTTTTATAGGAGATATATCACACGACGAGCAACATCAAGCATTAGTACTAAATATAAGAGCACAATAAAAAAGAGTAATTTCGTCACCACGATCACAGTACATCCAAGTACGTAACTCAGAGATATCGATATCGATTTTAGATACAACCGTACGTCGAGACCTGAATATAGAAGTAGGCAAGATCAAGATATAAAAAAGGTATCACAAGAACAGCACAAAAACGGAGCGGAACACAGAATAAGCATAGCAAAAATAAAAAAGAAGGCCCCGGATATAAATCAAGCAAACAAAAACCAGGAACAACGCAAAGCGAAGATATAAAAAAAACTCCCCTCCCAAAAATACAAAACACAAGAAAAGAAAAGCAAAAAGGAGTTTAGACGAAATAATTAAGTTTTACAATAGAAGATAAAATAAGAAAAGAACAGCGCCCCGCCGCTTTTAATTCCCAGCCCAGCCCAGCCCAGCACCACCCCCAACCCACTACCATGGTATCAAATCAAAAGATCAAAATATAAAAAACGAAGACTGGGGCAAAAAGCAACAAAAAAGATAAGCCAACAATATTTCAAATACCGAGAAGAGAAATAAATAAATAAAAACCCAAGAAAATAACCCCCCGCAACCCGAATTTTTGTCAACCTGCAAAAAAAAAAAAGCACAAAAGAAAATAAAGATCCGAAAGAAGAAGCAACTATAGGGAGAAAAGAAGGCAAGAAAGAAAAAAGACAAAGATAGAAAGAACAAAAAGGAATAAAAATCCATATGCACCCGCAGCACCCATCCTATATACTCCCAGTTGCGTTAAACTATCCACACGACGTTTCGCTTGTATTATTTCTAAAACGTTCCATCTTCCTCATGTTCCGTACACTCCGGTACACTTGTGATACTATCCGTGCTTCCTCTTGTTTTTAACGGCGCGACCGAGTCAGACGCTCCTCTCATCCTCACGCCAACCCCTGGCCCTCTTCCGCCCGCACTGATAGTCCTCATGCCCGCCCCAGCACCATCAACGCTCGCGCTCTTGATACTTCTATTATTGGGCCTTATGCCCGTTTCCGCAAAGTCTCGCTTCAGCGCAGCGTTTCTCAGCGCCGTGACCATCTTTTCTTTATCATCCAATCGGGCCCTCAGCTCTGCGATCTCTTCGTCCTTCTCCCTCAGTAGAATATCCCATCGACCCTCCGGTACAAGCTCGCACGAGCCGAAAAGACTCGGTGGCTTCTGCGGCGGGCCAAAAATCATGCTTGCCCGACTATTTGAGCTACGGCGCGCTTGGAGGAGACGTTTTTCCAGGGTCGCGATATAACGATTCTTGTCTGCAACATCTGACTGCAGAGCACGAACCTGTGCGCCAAGCGATGCGTTACCGTCACCATATTCGCCTGTTGAGTCATCGGTCGCCGTATCTGAAGTGGGGCATCCGTTGATCGCTGTCGATATCGAGATTGTTGAACCTGTTGAGAAGGGTCGGCCACCGGGCGGGTGCAAGTTGGACATTGAGGAGCGGAAAGACAAGGCGGACATATGGCCTGGGTTGGGGAGCAACGAATTACGAGCCGAGTTGACGCCCGATGATTTTGAGGAGAGAATGAGGCGGTTCAGGTGCTCGATGCGCTCTTTTAGCGCCGTCCGGGCGAGTTGGATCTCGAGTAGCTGCTCAGAGTGCTGCAGGTACCGTTCGCATCAGCGCTACATTCCAACATGCAAGGGGGGCTTGCAAATGAAGCAAAGAGGCACAACACAACAGAAACAAAATATAACTCACCCTCTCGATCTCCTTCTCCTCTCTCTCGACCAAGTCCTTCTGATCCGTCCCCTCCTTTTTCTTTTGGTCGTCTAGCTGCTGCCTCAGCTCCAGAATTTCCATCCGATACCTCTCCAGCAGTACTCTACTACCGGCATCCCCTACACCGCCCAGGATACTCTCATCGCCCTTTTTCGCATGCGAAACGATGTTGTTCCGTGCTCTCGCTGCAAATTTCAGCGTATTCATCGTTTCACCAGTATGCGTGGCGTTAAGAGCCGACATGTTGGCCGGTGGTATCGCGATAGTACATAAGATGGATACGAGCGAGTTACCAGACAATGCAGGTTGCAGCAGACGAGTCAGTTTAGAGTCACGATACGGAAGATGGTTCCCATCTTTGTCCTTTCCATTTCCCTCCTTGTCGACACTAGACAGTCTTGCGATGACTGTTCCGAGCGTAAGGAGAGACCTGTTGATATGTGAACCCTCTTGTCTTCGCTCCTTATTCTCCGCAGCTCTTTCGGACCCAGCCAAATCGATCAAACTTAGCGTTGATACTCTCACCCCTCCGGTGATTCCTGCCCGTCGATTATCCACCATTGTTCCACCGCCAGCTGTAGTGCCGGGGATGCGGTCTCTTGACTCAACAACGATCTGCACAACCGCGTGGGACCGTGAACTTCGCGCATTGAACTGCGTGCTGCCTGTTCGCCGTGCCAAGTCTCCCCGTGCGATGACACGCAGTAGCTGTGTCGGACTCTGGACGATCTCCTCCTTAAGCGGGGTTGCGTATACCCCGCGTTTTGCGTCTTCTCGCAATTTGATCTCCTCGCCCTTAATCTGCTGATCCAAGGGCACGAACCCGGCACCTCCCGGTTGCGAGGCCAGCAAGTCATGAATGCGCTCGTTGTAAATTTCCAGATAACTTACCCTCAGCAAGAACTCCCTCGCGGGTGTTTCTCGAATGAAAGCAAAGATATCTGTGATGGCTAGCGGGATGACACCAGGGCTGCTCGTTATTCCCTGCATACTGAATGTTTTCCCCGTTCCCGTCATTCCGTACGCAAACACTGTTCCATGATATCCCTCCATCACCCTGCGTACCAGTCGTTTCGCAGAATGTTCATATACCCGGGTATTGTTCTGCTCCGGCCCAAACACGTTGTCAAACTCGTATATCCCACCGTCCTTCCCCCCGTACCCAACCTTCCCCGAACGCCCATCTACAATCCATTCCGGATTGGGCCCTCCTCCTCCAGAGTCGGGTGCGTCGGGTCTTATCCTCACAGAGACGATAACATTCCCCTTCTGCTCCTTCTCGCTAGGATCGCCTGACGACCCCCGCAGCTCGTCGCCAGAGCTCGGTGAGGCCTCTATTGTTGTCGCACTTGTAGAGTAGCTCCCTTGGGCGCTACTACTCCGAGAGTGCGGGGGACTTAAATACCCGCCGTTACCCCCACCTGTTATAGTCGTCCCCGCACCTCCGAACCCCGCACCCGGATTACCCGCGATACTCTTCCTATTACTCGGCGACCTCTCGAGGCCCTTACTCAAGGGACTTGTCGGCGTTAATAGTGATTCCGAGAACCCTGATCCCGAATTTGGAAAGCTCGATCTCCCTGCACTTTTCGGGGGCTGTGGAAACGACGCAATACTGACTACTCTTCGGGGGCCCTGGGGCGTGCTTGGGATCGGTAATGACGGTGTTGTCGGTCGGCCACCGTTGGGGACGATCGAGAGGCCGCTTGGTTTTCGTGGTGTTTGTGGGAGGAGCGATACTTTTCGGAGGGAGGTGACTGAGGCTCGCGGGTTAAGTGTTTGTGAGAGGGCTGGGAGACCGGACGCTGGTGTTGGTCCGCCGTAGGAGGCCCGTGGGGGCCGTGGTAATGTTGTGGTTGTCATGGTCATGGTGTGAAAGGGAAAATCTATCTATCTATCGTTTCGCAAAGAAAGAAAAAGCGTGAGTCAGTAAACGACACCGGGTTTGGGAAGGAGCGAGTGGGTAAACACGTCGTCGTGGGTGGGGATGCAGACTGGCAGGGCAGGGCAGGGCGGTAGAAACTTCTTTCTTGCAAAGCTCTCCAGGGTGGGTAGTAGGTACCTATTGAATGCAGTAGCAATAAACAAACAACAACCGGTAGAAAAGAAATCTAACACTCTTGTGCACTTTTTCCGGGCATAAGATCAGATCCTTCTTATTCTTATTTCTTTCGTTCGTTTAAACGTTTTCGTTTTTGCTTTTTGGTTCCTTTCGTTCAAGAATGACTGAGGCGTCGTAGGCAAGTAAAAATGGGGCCGCAAAACGAGTGAACGGCTTCCAGAAAGTAATAGTATCACCACCGTCAAAAAGAAGGGGTCTCTAAAAGAAAAAAGAAGGGAATAAAAAGAAAAAGTGGAGCCACCAGTGGTCGCCGCGGAGGATAGGTGGGTGAGTGGTGGTGAGTAGGGATGTGCCAGTAGTGAGTGACGTTGCTAAGAGAAAGGGAGAACTATCGGGCGATAATTCTTTTTGCAGGAGGAGTCGAGGATGATGCAGGTAGGTTGAGATGCGAGGGATGGATGGGACGGACGACAGACAGACGGGGAGATCGAAAGTCAACGGTTCTGCAAGGCAAGTAAGGGTCACCTAGACAACAACTGCAAGAGACAAGTCAGTCAGCACTGTAAATGCACATGTATGCAACTATGTATCGCTTGAAGCTCAACCGTCCAGCTTTGGGGTGCTATGGCAGAGCAATGAATTTTTTAAAATTTGGTATCGACCCGACCTTCGGTCAATATAACTGGAAGACGGGGATATACCTTGCTCTTGAGTACTAGGTAGGGGGGGTGGACCAATTTAGAGATTTGGACTTGATGTTGGTTCTGTTTCTATCTAAAGTAGATATCGTACAGACAAAAGCAGTATGTAGTGCACGAGAAATGTCGAGCGGGCAGAGCGGCAGGGTATCAAACAAATTTACACCAATCGTGGAACGTACGGGAAGCAAGTGGGTGTTTGTGATCTACCACCGACGGCAAGATAGAGTATGGGGGAACTGCCGAGTGTGTAGCTTGGATAACGGCCTGCGAGTGATCAGAGTGAGGGGAAGACGATGATGATGATGGTGGTGATGATGATTGCAGTGGTGATAGACGCTGCTGATTGTTCCGCACAGGCGAATACTGAAAAGACAGCGGGGAAGGGATGTGGAAGGGTGGAGAGGTGGAGGTAGGTGTGTGGAGCGAAATGTAGGTATGTAGTAGACTCCGAGCAAGCAAATCAATCAAGCTTGGAGACTTTCAGATGGGGGGTGGGAGGGCTTTGACCACACAGCGAGTCTCTCTCCTTGGACCCTTCTCACTCACTCGCTACCACTGGAAACGGGAAACGGTGATGAGCGGGCACGGTGGAGAAACAAAGGTCTAGAAGGTAAGTGGAGACGAGACGAGATGAAGGGCCTATCAAGATCAGATCAAGAAGATAAAAAAACACAGCACTCGCTCGTTCGTGATCTAGACGAAGAGCGCACGATGAAGATAAAAAGATAAAGGCGAGTGCTGATCATGACATTGATACTGATGTGTCCTCCTGTTTTTGTTTACCTATCATTCATCGTCTATCTATTTACCCTCATGCTGTTTCCTGTTTTTTTTTTTTTTTTTTTGCCCCCCTCCAGCAGCTGCAGCGCAATTCGCAATGTTCCTCACCAACCAAAACATCTCTCCTCCAATCCAATCCAATCCTGTCCTATCCAATGGCGATAGCGACCTCATCATCTTCCCCCATCCCATGCACACCGCCCCCCCCCCTTTCTCGTGAGAAGTTCATTCGACGAGCCCCCCCAAAAGCAATTATAAATTTATATCGATTTCTTCAGTCTTGACCATTTCGCTCTTCCCCCACCCTCTTTGGGCAGCTTACCCCTTCACGCGGGTCAACAAATCCAACCACACCCCAGCCAGCTATTCCCCTTCCGCTGCTAGCGCCGCCTCGGTTGTGCGGGCTGCCAGTCAGGGTCCGCTCCAGCGCTCCAACGCTCCAGGGAACAGGGCGAAAGGGATACCGAGCAATGCGGTGCCACCCATCCATCCATCCATCACCTTCCCCCCATCCCCTTTTTCTTGTGCTCCATATGCTGGGGTGTGATCCAGGTACCGGAGCTCTACCCATCTAGTATGTACTTCTACCTCATCACGCTCGCGGTCGATGCACGATGAGCTTCTTTGTGCACCTGAGGCAAACTCCCGTCTTCTGCATATGTACTCGTAATTTTTTGACGTTTCCGGACTGAACTGGGTCTGCATATGGGCGAAAATCGTGCATAAGAATCATATTTTGGTGGCATGCAGACCCAGTCCAGTCCGGAAACGCCAAAAAATTACGAGTAGGTACGATCTACCTCCCTACATACATGCCTAGAGTTCTACATTTGTACCTACATCAGACCCACGACTTCTCCCAGTGGCATGGGGTCTTTAGAAGCAGAGACGAGAAAAGAAAAGCCACCTTCCTTCGCTTCAGCACTTCGCACACTTCTTCGGCTGCCCTGATCTCAATTAGGACATTCGCACGTGCCAAGCCAAGAACCGTCCGTGCGGGAACCTGTGCGCCCTCCATACAGGCTCTCAATTTCAATTTCGGTGAGAAGAGTTGGGTGCGGCGTAGTTAGACATGTTGGACCTTTTTGCTTTTTTGCATGTAGGTACCGCAGTATTTGCGATTGCGTACCTGCAGTAGGGACTGTGGTACTTCAGAGGAGAGTAGTGTACCTACAGACTTTGGAATGAACCTAGGGTTTGGTGGTTTTGGTAGAGAGTAGCTTGCGCAATTAGTACCCACCAGGCCAGGAATTGATAAGTAATCCATCAATTCACAACCATCCAGCTCAATGATTGGGCAATTAGTTAGATGTAACTACGCAGAAGAGTGGCGATGTCGGTGGCAGTAGTGTAACAATCTTCCGCGTATCGTGGATGGGCGTGATGCCGTATGTACGATTCATGGCTAAAGTAAAGTAATCCACATGCTTCTCAGTATGTACATACTCCTCTTCTCGCAGGAACCTACAGCTGGTGGCTTAAGGGTGCATGAGGATCCAACATTGGTACGCTAGGGAGCGCGGATGCGATATTGGATGATCGTTTCCCCCTCATCCTTATTTGTGACATCTCCCTTCTCCTCTTCCAAGTGACATAACAGGTACTTCTCATTACGATGTTTCCTCTCCAGATCTCTCCTTCGATCTTACTCACTTATTCTCCATAAAACCCGTTTTGTTTGACGAACGCAACTGACCACACAAATTGCGTAAAATCGCAATTAAACACCCGTCCCGAAACACTCAAAACCGCCACTTTTTCCACACAACCTCCACCACCGTTCTTTTTTCTCTGTCTACTTAAACGGGTCCACCACCCGGGTTATAAAGGTAGTTTTTCTGCCTTAATTTTCCGCTTGCCAGGTATACACATGTTTGTAGAAACAGTTGAAAGGCTAGTCTCAGAATGTAAGACAACGCCGGTAACTAATTTGATCGGCGAATTAACGTTGTATGTCACGCTCTCTTTACAGGGCAGTGCTCGGGGTCGTGTCCGGTCCTGTCAATGTCGGGATGTGAATAAGGTACCCCACGGCGTTTCAGGCGGGGGATCAAAGGGATGAGTTGACTTCTCGGAAGGCATTTACCGGTTCATAGTTTTGCGGGCGGTGTGGTGCGGCGTGGCGTGTTATCGTGTGCCGTAGATACCTAATTGAAGCGGCAATGGCGATCTTGGGTAAGATATGAAAGACTTTGTACATATATGTACCACATATCTCTATCTATTTGTGGGTTAGCTACGGCAGTTAATAAATTTCTTGATCAGGGGAATATTTAGTTACGATGAGGGATGTGGGAGATCTTACACCAGCTCCTGGGTAAATTGATGGTCGGGCATGTGTTCAGATTCGTGATCTTATATTTATTTATTCATATGTACTTTTATTTCTGTACCACGCACCCAGGGGTCTGGGAATCGAAAGAAACGAGCCGACTGGTTTCCAAGGCGATTTCCGCTCTCGTCATTGATTCATGGAGAATCACTCGAGATCTGCACGACCAGAAAACCTTCTAACCGGGTCCGTTTCTGACAGCGCAAACAAAAGTTCCTTCATGCAGCAATAAACTTTGACATGAGCATATGCCCACCCACATCTGTTTATGTATTTATCGGGATAGTTTTCCATGGGGGTTTAACCGTGAAAGGGTATATCATGTTTCATACGTACCTATTGAGACTGATCGTAAGACGTCCGAGACCTGATACCACTTATTCTACCAGCAACCATATTTAAGATCAGCATTTTTGCAACTTATTCCCACTGCATTCGAACAAAACAAGTCCTGATACCAATGTTGCAGCTGTATATGTATATGATTTGCCCGAATTAACTCCCTTGCAGGTTTTTAGCCATCTTGTCTTCGAATGTTAAGTTCTGCCAGGTCACGAGACAATGCCCAGACCAAATTCTGAGACATCTACACTGAATCATTGTTTATGGTGAACTCAAAGGTTTACAGGTCATGTGCTCGGGTTCTAGAATGTGATATTTTAGTTCCTCGCAGCGGTGAATCCCGGGATGCGGTCTAGTATTAGCTGTCCGCAAAGCCAGTCTGATCTCCAGAATCACCATGATCATGTTTTGGTGACAGGGTGAAACACATCACGGAGAATAGAAGGCTTGTCTTGATTAGAGTACAGGCCGATGATAGACAGGGTTTGATGATGAGAGAAAGAGACCAAAAAAGACTCTGAAAGAGACTCAGAGGATGTGTAGAAGTTGTAGTGGTTACGAATTGACGTCGCGTAAGTTGCAATATAAACCAAGAGCATGCCGCGCATGCGCAGTGATCAACTTCATGACGGCATGGTTTTTGCTGATTGAAATAATTGTTAATGTACGTACATTTAAACACCAATCCAGAGTTGGAGAGTGTAATAATTTCTTTAGACAATACTTACATATAATTATAAGCTGATTTCTTTGTAATAAAGTCATTCTTCTTGACAAAAAACTATTCTTTGTGACAAAAGCCATTCTTCAGGGCAATAAATTCATTCTTTAGGTCATTCTACGGTTTTGTGTCTAATTGATTCCTGGTTTCGCACGACCGCGTAAGCCTCTGGCCTGCTATCACGTCACGTAATACCTATGATAGCTCCAGAACGTTACTCTTAGACCCGGTCTTCTGGGACAGGACGGAGACGGGTCGGGGACGCTCTTGGCACCAGATATACGGTCAAAAACGTTCCCCGTGCCCTACCAAAAGACCCAGCATCCCCGTCCCGTCCCAGCGGGCCAAGTTTAAGGGTTCCGGAGGAACACAAGTAATTGTCACAGGTAAGCAGTCAAGTTCCCGTAACTTTATTTAGAAATCTACCGAGCCCTATTCCGCCGTCCACAACTTCCACGCATGTTCCATCCAATCCCATCAATTGATTTACCTTGGCTACTCTTTGACAACATCGAAAACGAATTCCTCTAATTGCTCATGCAGAGATCTAGATGCAGACTGATCACCCTTTCTTCCGCGGCCTACATATTATTGTGGTCAGTGCGACATCATGATGGGGGGTATAATGAACTGGGCGGTTTACAGATGTTGGATTAACGTTGATAGTTCTCACTCAACCGTCGGTACTACCACTCGAACGGGTAGATATACTCCTGTGTAAGGCAAGGATATCATGTTGTCCGACGAACTGGGCCGGGCTTCTATCACTTCTGGATTATATGATCACTCGGCAAGAAATGCAACCATTGAGCGGTTGCACAACTCCCGCGGTGATATCCAACGACAAATTGGCCGAGATCAAGACTGATAGAAGGAAGCAAACGGTAGTGACTAGTCTGAATAGCTGAGTTAAAGGAAGAAAAAATACTGATCCCTTTAAATAGCTTCCCCCTGAACCTCAATTGTTTGTCCAGCCCACAATCCGTTATCAGCTCGACGTCGTCTACACCGGCTGCCTCCCGGCTTGTCTACCGCATATTTCCTCAGTCTCCATATCTGTTCGATGATCATAGCATAAGTAAAATAAGGAGGATGGTCGAAGGCCTTTTGATCTTATACGTCAGCGGTCAATGTGAGAGGGGTGGACATACCACGACCGTTAGATACACCCATTAAGGCCATTGAACTGGAATCTCCGACATTTCTTTTGATTGGAGGTTTACCGAAGGTCTTATCAAAGCCTGATTTGCAGTTTAATTATCGACTAGTCCGACTAAATACTTTTATGTGGGATAGACTCTATTTCCTTTGTCCTTTCACTTTCACTTATTCCCTATCTTCATGTAACTATTTACATGCTCCGGCAGAGAGAAATGGCACGAAGCTTGAGTTAATTAATTCGACTACAGAAATAGATCTCTGCCAGGTTTGAGTATATTAGGGCACCACCACCCCAACTAATTAATTAGAGTATATTACTACCCCATAGCCGAGCTACTTTCGGAGACGGAGGTACAAACCAGATAGGTAAAACTCAAAAATATCGGGATATAAAAAAACAGATTGAACTTTTTTCCATCAGCAAAAGTAATTCCGTTGCGGGGAATTGAACCCCGATCTAGTCGGTGAGAGCGACTGATGCTAACCATTACACCACAACGGATTATGTTTCGAGTTCAAAAAAGGCTGTTGAGAATCCTTGTCCTGAGGATTACAAATTTATGGTTTTTTAGGCTATCACGTTTTGAGTATGGCGCACCGAAATGACATGGCAACCAGTTCGAGTGAGAACTCATGATTTAATCCCAGAAAAACTGCGCAGCAAAAGACTTCTAGTGGTATCTGATCGCGGCAGCACAAAGCTATGGCGCCATTTTGGTAGCTCCTCAGATGGGAAGTGCACTTGGTGGGCCCAGACTGGTACCAAATGAACACACAGTATGCCACCTCATGATCTTCGAAGCATCAAAACCTTTTCAATTTTTGGGATAATTTCTGAGTTTATCAGATAAAGGTTATTATGATCGCTCATATAATGCGGTGTTTCGGGCTGTGTGTTGGCTGTGGTGGCGTTGTAAGGAAACAAAAAGTTTTATGAATGTTAAGGCCGGGAAATTATTGGTAGGTATAGGTAGGCGTTGAGAATCCATTCTATGAAAAAGTCAAGACCTTCGCAGTACTTGACCACACTGCAGCAAGACCCTCGGACGCTCCCCAGCCCATATGGAGAGCTCGTAAAGTTTCTACGATTGTTCACATCCCTTAACTACTACTAAAACTGTATTGGCACATTTTGCCACATATAAATCTCCGAAAAAGATATGAATTAATCAATCAATCAACCAATCTCCGAAAAAGATTAAAGAAAATAATCAACTATGACCTTGACCGAGTGATGTCCCATGACCGGATATCAGGGTTTAGTGTGCACTATAACTATAGCCCTTGGGAGCCCCCGAGGAAAGGGCAAATAGTGTTCTCAAGAACCTCCGCCCTCTTGGACTACTGTCCTAGTATATATGTCATCGAAGACATATCCTCGATCATGCGGTAAGGACATAAGCCCGCTCGTCCTCGTGGACGACATTAAATCATTATCCTCCAGGGGTTGAGTACACCGTGAAGCCGGGGGTTGAAATCAGGATAGACGTAAATACGGTACATGTATTAAAATCGCGAAGGACGTCTAAATTCTTAAATCTGATGTAGCTTTCCCCAGATAAGGTCCGCGGGTAATGGCGATCTGGTCACACACACTGCCGTATATACGGCATGCGTGACTGTCAGCTACGTATACGTATACTACAAATGCGGACTCATGGCGAGGAATACATGTAGGTGGCGTGGTAGTCTGTCCTCAATCAATTGTGTCCTATAAAGCTAGAAACTCTAGCAGTCCTGTCAATACAACATCGTCTCTCTTCTCGTCCGATAGTTTGGTCTTGTTACGGCCACTGAAACACACAGTACTGCCTTGTAACAACACCTGTCTGGATATATACAGGTATCTCAGCACGGTGGTATCTCCCGAATCATGGGGAACCACCCCCGATTTTGTGCTACTTGTATCCTCCAGAACACTCATCATCTACATGGCATTGTATCCATAGGTGATAATTCCCAGGGGGAGGAAGCGTACATAACTCCGCCGAGCCTACCCTACAGTGGCTTTCCGGGGACAGATTCACCAACCTTGGGAGTACGCACACAGATCAATACATGTATTTCAAAGCTGACTGTGATGTTTGCTAGAAACCAGGGCAGCGATTCTCCACCCTTCATCCTCTCTTCTGTTCGCATCAAACAGATGATTCTTATCGAAACCTACTAAGATTTACGTATTACATTCATATCCTACCCGAACCCCTCGCAACGCCGTGCCCGAAACTCAGATACCGAACCAGAACTGATGGCCACGCCATCCACAAAACGGAACTCTACCACGCAACTCCACTCCAGTCAAACTCGCCATCCACGTTTTTCCATCTCTTCTCCACCACCGCCCTCTCCCAGCCCATGATCACCGCTAGCAGCCTACAAGTTGTGCTGGCCACATCACACACCGTTGCCGCCTCCGGTCTGGCCGCCATCTCCCCCAAGATCTTCAAATCTTTCAGGTAAGCCCTCCCCAACTGTATCTTCTGCTCCGGATCCAACTCCCAGAAATCATCCGCTACAAACCCTCTCATATCTTGCGACACCTCCAGCTCGCCGAGCCATGTCTCTGCCGCTACCTCTCCTTGTGCTGGGTTATAATCTACAAACTCAGCAGACTCATACATGTGGACATCATCAGACGCATACACGATATCGCCATGCCGCTTGCCGCGCATCTCCAATGCGGCTTCCACATACTTCTTCGGCGGCACGAATCCGTCATCTGTCTTTACGTACTCCCACGCTAGTGCTTTTTTATCGCCTCTTCTGATGTGCACACTCACCACGGGGCCAATAAGCTTCTTTTTGCGGATCTCCACGAAATCTTGGTCCTCTGGAAGAAGACCTAGTCGGAACAGCGCCTCATAGCCCTCGCGGACGAAATCAAAGATCTTGGACTGGCGCAGCACTCCCATTTGGCGCGCATCTTCAAACTCATCGTTGAAGCTGTGGCCGAAGATGTAGGTGTGTGTGGAGGCGGCGACTACGAGGTGCTTTGCTGAATGCGGGCACGGAAGCATCCAGTGCGGCGGTGGAGGCGCGCATTTGTGCCGTGGCATCTGCAGGAAGAAGGAAGTATATGCGCCCCATGCCCTACGCTTCAATGTCAGAATCTGAGCAGATGGCAAAAGATGAGGAGGGGAGGACATACCAGTCACGGTCGTTGACAAAGAAGCTCCTCCCCTCCTTCTTTGCAAGCCCGTATGCGCTCCACAGCCCCATCAGAGCGACTCCAAATCCTGCATTCTTCGACTCAAGCATGTATGTCAAGCTCGCATCACAGACCTCCATCCCCTTCTCCACCGCCACTTTTTCCCCGCTCTTTGCAGGATCAACGAACTTCTCATCGAACGAGTAATACCCTCGATGGACATGTCCTGCAACGTCATGGACCGACCTACATATATCCCTATAAACCCTCGGTCTCAACGGCTCCTGAATCCCCTTCGGAATCCTTATTGTCCACTTCCCCTTTCCGCCGGGGACCAGTGTCGCATTCACATCCTTCACACTCTCGAAATCAACCACCGGAACCACCGCCGGCGTCGGGTCCAAAATCTCCGGCACGATCACTATCAAGCCCCATACTACCAGCGACAGGAGTGCGCTCAGCAGTATAACCCGCCCGCGCGTGAGCCATGTGCGCTTCTTCAGGAACAGCCGCGCAGGCTCCGAGTCCTCCGTGTAGCGCGGCAGGAACGGCTCTTCTTCGGCGTGCGGGCGGAAGCGCGGCGTGAGCACCGGTGGGAGGGAGGACGAGGAGGACATGTTGTGTATGTAGTTAGTTGGAACCAGATCCGGCTGGGTTATTGTAGTATTGTGATTCTTGGAAAAAGGACGGTTAGGTGGAAAAAAGTGGACGAGTGAACTAACACCTCCCTAGAGGTCCGGTGAGGTAAGTGAGTGAATGGTGCATCTTCTGTGTCGGGCTGGAACAGGGGTTGAAACGCGTAATGGTCAGCCCTAACCCTGCGGACTCGGATGCAAGTGATGCAAGTGATCCCTGATGGAAATCAGACGGCTGTCTGAATAGCGCCCGCGCTTGGCGTGCTTGTTTACGCTTTTTTGATCATGGGCTGCTCTGTGGAAGTCTGAGAGTATGGATTCGCAGTATATCCACATCAAATACTCAGGGAATCATATATATCGAATACCTTTCTTAAATTACAGTACACATGTGCCTATCTCTATAAAGTACTCGTAACCTACACCTCCTGATTAAAGATGTACATAGACAAATTTAATTTATAGATGTAGAAATAACACCAAATTCGGTAGACCTATAGCTATAAAATCACTGTGGTTGTGTTGCAATATGTTTATTTGCGTCACAGGAAATCACTCACCTTTGCCAAGCTCCCGGCCATGGCCTCATGTTTTAGTCTCCACTTCGCTTTATATTAGCGCACAGCTAGCTAGTGCATAGTGACAACAATTTATGTGCTGTCAGTACTAACTCTTACATAGGGAATAGAGCCTTTGCGTAAAGCCTCTATTATGTCCAAAATCAATCACTATAGCCTGGTGGGAAACTGTAGTGTTCACTTATTTTTAAGAGACACAAGGAGGATCTCTTTTCCAGGCACAGCTTATAGGGGGGACTCAAGAGGTAATTCAAAGGGATTGATGTTCTATTACGGAGCTGGGGGGTGAAAGTCTATCTAAGTACTTATATAAAGATGACACGTCTAGTTTTGTAGGCCAGACTGTGAGCACCGTTATTAAGACCACCTTGTATAGCTGTTTTAGGAGATCAGATGCATGGAGATGTCACTCTCTCGTCAAAAACTTTATATAAAAGCGTGGTATCCGTTCCATAGTGCGAGAGGGCTTGGGGGCGGTGCTGTCAACACTATTCACGCCAATTAGGCACTGCGTCTCATTGGCCCTGACAGACATAGAGTCGCGTTAAAGGTGAGGTTCTCCAATGTAAGAATTAAAGTGGTGTGTGCAGGGTTGTCAAAGTCGCCCTCTACTCATATCTAGAGTGCCACTGACAGAACTCAATCTTTCACGCCTCGACTATTGTCACAAGAAATACACTTGACTGAGTGCCAAGTTAGTGGTAATGTGGTATGCGACCACGGTCATAGGACTCAAGAAGGTGTCATATTTGAAAATCCTGCACAATACTACTCTTCACTCGTAGTTACAAATCTGGCGTCTTCTCTGCCGTTGTAAAAGATATTGAGAATTATCTGTTCTTAGATCATGACCACTCTAGACACTCCCATCTCCTCTAACATCGTAAAGTTCTTGAGAATTATGTCCTTTGATCATGACCACTCTAGACACCATCCTCTTCATCTTTCGCGCCATATTGCCGCAAAATCTCCGTGATTGCCTGGTGAGTAGAGAGAAAAAGTGGTGTTGCGCCATTACTTCGAAGCCTGGCATTCACATCTGCCCCCGCTTGCAGCAGCAGCTCCACGACGCCCGGCTGCTTCCAGACCACGGCGGAGTGCAGGGGGGTGGTGTTATTCCAATCACAGGGCGGAGCACAGATATCGGCGCCTGCGCCCAGAAGTAGCCTTATGAGTGATAAATCTGTGTCCCTCTCTATCGCGCATAACAGCGGTGTTTTGTTGAAGAGGTAGCGGTTGACTTGTGCTCCGTTCTCCAGAAGGATGCTGACTATGTCGTAAAGCTCCTGTTCTGACGCTTTCCGCGCCCTTTTGTCCCAAGAGCGCACATTGTCATCGATGTACGAATAGAATTTCCTTTTATCGTCATGGATGGTGGTTATTGCAGCATGTAGTGGTGTGTTCCACCATGTGCCATACGCATTAACATCAGCCCCGTGTTTAATGAGAGCTCTGACAATAGATATATGTCCGCAATGCGCTGCGAGATGCAGCGCTGTCACGGTCCCGGTCTCGAGGTTAGATGAGCTGGACGTGCCCTCTCTGGGGATATTAGGATCTGCACCAGACTTCAACAGGAGGTTCACAATCTCTAGATCCCCACGCAAGGCTGAATGGTGGAGGGCCGTCCAATGGGGGTCTTTCTCCCCTCTCTCGTTAGGTTTTGCGCCGGCCTTGAGTAGACGGAGGACTAGCCGATAGTAGCCGTTTGCTGTGGCCCAGGAGAGCTGTGTTAGACTCCCGATGTTCATGTTGGCGAGGAGGAGCTCGAGGACTGGGGATAGCAAGGATTGGAAGAAATGATTGGTTTGGAGGAGGGAGTTGATGTCACCTGCTATGAGGTGCTGAGAAATCTTGAGGAGGATCTCGTTGGGGAGGATCTCGAGACCATGATGCTTAGGGCTGTTGTCCATTACTCCAGGTCCGGTATGAGCCATTGGTGTGTAGAGGCTGATGAGGGGTAGTGTGGCAGACAGCCAAGCTATGTGGGGTACTCTTAGGAATCTTTGTCTTGCTTGTCAAAAGCTTCTGGTCTGAACGTAGATCTGACTTGGTGACTGTTTCTGGATAGAAGATTTATTGATTTCTATATTTCCCTTTCTCTCTCGTTTGTTCAATTGCTCCCCGCGGTCGAGCTTTCTTCTCGGCTTTTACCCCTCTGCTAGCTGAACTACTCGCCTTGACGTCGTGAGCTTTCCTTGCCGTGAGCTATAGCTAGCTTACTACTACAGGAAACGATGTTGAGAGGTGCGTGCTTTGTAGATGTTAAAATTAGATTAGTGACTTAATCACAGACGGAGCGATATGTCCTGAGTGTGGTTTGCAGTTTGTGATCGCGGAGGAAGGGTCAAAAGCTTGGGGCGTGTGTGTGACAAACGTACAGGGAGCTCAACACGTATGCTTCCAGGGTTAGGTCTATTGACAAATGCGATGTATATTGTATAAATTCGAACTATATTGATATTACTACAATATAAAACGATAACGCGGGAAGTTGTTTTGTAAAGATGCTCACTGACCTAAAATTCTAAATCCAACTCTATAGATCTACACTGGAGCCCTCAGCGTCTAATGGAGCTCGGGCAGTGAGGTCTAAATAGTCTAAAATTAATTCGTGAAAAACATTTTCATTTGTATCTTCAATTTTTGACCACCTCTGCTTTCGCGTTGAAGAGCTTTTGGGCCTGATAAATTATAATTAAGATAAACTCGTGCTCATGCAGCTCAGGAGGTTTCTCATTGAGGAGGTAAATCATGAGTGTTTCTGGCGCTCTCATTAATTGCAGGCCAGTTCTCGGCAATGTATCTCTTGTAGAGTCTGTACTTAATCGAGCGGTACCTAACAAACGATGGGTCCCTGCATATGTACATATAGTATATTTGTAGCTACAGCCAGAATCGTGATACTGGATTGAATCTATAACTACAGTCTCGGAAATGAGGGTAAAATTGCTACCGTGGGGCTGCGGTATTGAGTCAAGAATACTGGTTTAAACCAGCATCGTAAGTAGAATACCATATCGATACCGTATCAATACCGTATTCTTACAGCATCACTAGCATATTGACTGGAATACGGTAGTGAATTTCTACCCCTTTCCGGTACTGTAGATATATGGATCTAAGCAAAAAAGACAAAATTTCGATTCAACACCAACGGTACATACCACCCACCAAAGCTGCGCCAAGTACATGTAGTGCACCTATGCCGCTATGCGCAAGATACATGTAATCCGTAACGGCTAGGCAAAAATAAGAATAGGCTTTCCAAAGCAATACATACCTGGCACCACACGGCACCTTCCTCTACACAATTCCCCCTCATAAACCCTTCAGTGTGCAGCACTCTAACCTGCCCATCCCCCATCCCTCGTCAATTCTCCTCCTCCCAGCTTCCAGCTCCCCGTCCTTCTAATTATCGCTGAGATTCATTCTCCGCAAGCCTCCCGAAGACCCTTTACCGCTGGAATAGCTATGGCGAATGATTGGGGGTGGCTTTAAAATGCCAGGTTAGTTCGACCCCTCCTTAAATACACTTTCTTATAGCCTTCATAAACTGAAATCTGACATTCTATCATCACAACAGGTAAATAGAGAAACAAATGAGATATGTAGAGCCAATGACATCGCAAAAGTGGAAGATTCAGGCCAGATAGTCTCCACTTCGGTGCCGGAACATGCAGAACGTACCAGGATGTGAAACTTGATTGATCTACATGCAATGCATACCAATGTCTCGCACCTGCCGAAACACTTCGCGGCCATTCGAACCTCATGGAACTAGTAACAGGGTTACTATAACAGCTTCACAGTAACTAGATAAGCATACAGACCTTTCCTATGCCTATCCCTACTCTTTATCCACTAAGGCGCTAAATAGGTGTGTGGATGTGGAGCATGTGCTTTTTGATGTATCCAGTCCGGACTCTGGAATTACGCCTTGTATTGTTTCCTGGCCCATGTGAGATCTGCATCTGAGGTAAAGTGTTTACTAAGTACCCATCATCAAGTCACTTATCGAATCCTGATATGGGAAGTCGTCTATAGTTGTCGAAAAGTGTTGAAAAGATGTCAGTAATGTGCATCTCGGAGAAAATTCATCAGAAAAGGAAAGGCATCACTTTGTGTCTTCCTCCCGATAGACATCATGATGCATTCACTGACGTATCAGAGTCATTGCCGTTCACTCTTACACAGACCTCTGGAACTGCTGCCTATCGGAGACGCCGTGTGCGTATTCGGGCTTTATACTGATCCAAGTATTCTAAACATTTTAAAAAATCGGAACTGCCAAATCTCAGCCTTACCAGGCCCCGAATAACAAAATAACAACAGGAATGTGAGTTTGGCCAAAGTGCACATTTATATTCATTCACTCAGGTTACTTACCAGACTAGGCGCTGACTGCTCCGGTTCATGAAATAAACGTTGATGAGATTATATAAAATCCAGCTATTTGCAAGGCACAATGGAGCTCGCGCGGGGATAGGTAGATTAGTAGTTGAACCTGAGCTCAAATATTACTCAGAAGTGCAGAAATGAGTGCGATCAGAGGTGATGATACGCTGAGATTGATCTGGGTGGCGATTCCAATTCACCTCCTGATATTCTTACAAGCTCTAATTGTCACTTTCATATCACCAACAACTAGGAATCCTTCAAAGTCATCATGTTGTTGCCTAGGGTTACCTGGTTGGATAAGACTTACCATCCTTCCAACCATTGAATCGCCACTCTTAGATATCGGAACCTTTTAAGTTTAACTTAGTCAAACACAATGCGATACGATGAAATTCATGCTCGTACGCTTAATTACAATCGATCCTTTTCATCTCCCTGGGGATATTTTAACTTCATTTGGCGTTTAAAAATGGAATTATACTTCTCCGTATGTCCGTATGCAGGTGCTGACTCGTCTATCGTGAATCGCGGCTTTCAAAGTGCGGGGTACGATCGTGGTCTAGAGCTCGAGTTTTGGTTCGTGATGCGGGAGCTCCAGAGCGATAGATCGTGTGGGGTGAGAAGATTCTGCGCCGGCGATTGCCGCACCGTGCTTAAGTATAGTTATGAAGTTACTACAACTCGACACCAACCCATTTATCCAATTCCAAATACGCCCCGACCACGAACACAAGCCACGAATCACCAGATATCACTCGTTTCCGCCGCCTCTCCTAAACCGAACCAACAACCCAACCGTGCATCTATCGCCACCTCACAACCGCTGACCACCACATATGTGGCTTTTCCCCTTATCGTTTTTCCTCTCACCTGGGCAAGAATATTCTGTCATGTTGAATCCTCTTTCCCATGATTCGCCCACCATACATGTAATAATGGAGGCGCACGTCCCCCACAACCCCCGACCCCCGGAAAAAACTTGTTCCAGAGATAGACCAGTCGGTTCTAAATTTGTCATACACGATCGTGTATCTTGGAACCCTCGCGTGCTGGGCTGGATTGGTGACACGGGGACTCTCGTAATTTCAAATTTCGCGATATGCTAGCTGTGCAGGGTTAGGGTCGGCTAGGGTGGAGGATGGACTCGGACGTTGAAATAAAGTTAGCGACTGATAGGGAATGTGGAGTGGAGGGGTTCAATCACGATAGTGGTTTAATTGTAGTGCTACTGTCGGAATTTCATATCTGGAGGGAGCTGGATATGTCTTCTCCATGAGAACGATCCATCGTTTCCAAACGCTTGGGGCATCGACTCAGGGGGGTTGAGGAGGGACTGAAGAAGGCAGGGGGGTGGAGAAGGGAGTGTGATGTGAATACGTCTCGGATCAATTCGCCGAGCCTTCATGTAAGTAGGTATCATGTAGGATAATTATCCGTGGACAGCAATTCAACCTCAACCGGTACGGACCGCACGGTACCTGTTTATCTTACATGTGTGTGTGTAGAGTATGTAGGTAGACAGCTACTACCGAACCAGGAAGGGGGAGAGAGTGGGTGTGGGTGTTTATCTTCACGGTATCTATTCTACAGTGGTAGGTTGGTAGTGGGTACTGGGGGGGTGTATGCATCCATTACGTGGGTATGTCAGGCAGCGTATCTGCAAGTCGAAAGTCTCGACCCATGGTGTTAAAATCACGGGTAAGGGATCTATTGCTTTAAGATTTAAGCGAGGCATCTCGGTATTGGAGGAGGTGTGAATGATTTACAGCGTGTAGGTGTTGGCTATGTAGAGTATTGCTCTAGCCAACTACATAGGAGCTTTAAGCTTGACGTCGGCGGTAGAGAGATATCTTACATAAGGCATTTCTGCTGTATCTCTCACTGTCGCTTCTTCTTTCCTACTTTGCCTACATATGCAGTGAGATTTTCTGAAGTTCTGTCTTTCGGAAGGCATGAGAACTCAGTTGTTGGTGTCACGAGGGAGTAGAGGCTGTGTTGACACCGAACTAAAAAGATTCGACGTCAGACCAACAGCTCACCCACCCCAGGCGGCTGGTGTGCGTACTGGGTGGTGTGGCAGCCACCAAAGCCACTGCAAAATGTTGGGTTTCTGAGGCGCCAGGCGTAAAGTAAGAAAGAAGAGGAGTAAAGGCACAACAGGGGGCTGGTGAGAAAGGTCCTAACTAAACTTGACAGAAACGGATTGGTGCGTAAATAGTTGTGTTCCACGGATTAGGAATCAGTCATCCGGAGAGGGACAATTCACCCGAATGGCCCATGACGCAGATTACCTTTTCAGGCCCAGTACCGTCATCGGAACGGACGCCGGCAGCAGACTTGACCTTATCCCGCAAGGTGCCCTGACGATTGGGCTCTTTAATTAACCGGATTGGGCGACGAGGCTGCTCAATTGGGTTGAGCTCTGTTGTACGGTGTCGTACTGGATTGTACGCCTATACATGTGCTGAGGTAATGCGCACGCTGGCTTCATTGCTTTTTTTCACTCTCAAGTGACTTCGCCACCCGACCACCCTGCTCCATTTCCCTCCTTCCCTCGAGCAGCACAGCAGCCTCCATCGCCTCATCAGCTCAACCACCACCGCCTCTTTCTTCTACTTCAGGCTCACCCTGAATTTCGTTGTTGCGACCACCCGCCGGCAATCGTCATCAACCCAACCTCGGAACCCTACCACGGTTGCTAGTGTTTCGTGAGAAAGTTGTCAAGATCTGCACGATCACGTTTGAATGAAAACACTGGGATTCGACACTAGAGAGTGTGCGTTTCGCGAACAAGAATCAGATCAGAGGAGGGAACGCCATTGAGCCAAAAAGACAAGAGTGAGTTAGCGAAAACTGGTGCGTGTGCGAGTGAGACAAATACCGTGACCGGGAGGGAGAATTAAGTGTCCATCATTTTCATCGAAAGGAACAGCCAGCAGCAGCGAGAACTGCAAGCAAGTCAGGAAAGCAAAAGGCAGGAAGCAGCAGAGCAGCGGCATCACCCATTCATACAATCCTCCCATCCAATCCGTTCAAGAGGGGAGAGAGAAATCATCCAAGCAGGAGGCAGGAAGCAAGCAAAGCAAGACAGACGCAACAGCGGCAGCAGCAGCACAAGCACAAAGATTCTCCAACATTTATCCCTCCCCCCCGCCCTTCTGAATTCGTCTATACACAATTGCCATCTCATCGACTCTATTTTACCCATCAGTCAGAAGCATAAAATAATAGCACACTTACTTACTCGTCTCGATTAAATTTTAGCCTCACTACTATTTTATTCTCCCATCCACTTCGAAACTCCTTGCTTGGTGGCTACAGTGGCATAAACATAAAAAAGAATTACAGAGAAGGGAAAGAAAAAAAAAAAGGTTGGTGCTACCCCCCCAATGAAAAAAAAATCTTTTGTCGTTGGCCGGCGGACGGGCGGCCAGGTCAGCCCCACCACAGAATGAGGCAGGCACAGCCATCGATCTGCCCCATCCACTTGTCGGAAATAGGACCAAGCAGCGAGCGTGCCAGGGCTACATGGCGGTGGCTGGCTGGATGACCCCAAACTCCCAAAGCAAGGCTGAGGAAGGCTGATGATTGTTGCGAAGCAGAACGGAGAAGCCACACTCACGAACCCAACGCTCGAACAAACTCTATTGTCAAGAACTGAATTGAACGCGAATCTTCACGCTTCCCGTATACAGTCTACTCAGGTATTATTCCCTTCTGCGCGCAGTTTTTCCACAATTAGTCGCCTCAACTTAACCCACCCCCCTCTGCACGTACCGATTGAACTGCCTTTGAACACCCCTCCACCGAGTTTCAAAGTTATCGGTCCGTCTCAAAATCTGTGGTTCTTCCATTGCTAACGGGTTCTGGTTCAGCGATCAAGCTTTTTATCGGGAGGCTATACGCGTATCCCGATCTGTAGACGCTTGTCGCCTTGTCTGCCTCTTGCTTCCACTGTTGTCGCAACAGTTACCCGTTCTCGTTGTATCTCGAGTTCTACCCAGAGGATGCACCACTTCCCGCTCCTCTACCTCTCACGATAGCATCATTCCAAAAGAAGGAAACCGAGGTCTCCTACCTCCCTCAAACGACAGCATATTTGAATTTACATAATTGAAATAAACGGACGAATTGTTACGCGCAATACAAACGGTATTGCTTTTTTTTTCTTTCTCAAATAAAGCTTCCTACGTCAGTAAAGGTGGGTTCGTTCCTCCGTGTGTTTATTCAGCTTTCAGCCCCCTCCCCGACGAGAGAAGAGGTGGGTTGTGGGAAACGGTCCATCCACATGCAGACGAATGCGCCTCACCCTACCACTCTTGCATACTCCTGTGATTTTCGCGTCTCAGGATTGCATCAATTTCTTATCGTTGCGAATCTCATGTCTCCTCCTACCCCAGCTTTTCCAGATTATCGTTTTTCGTACCATCCCCATTAGTGCTTATTTTTGTGCTTTAATTTTTACTTTCTTATTCTGCCTTATATGCTTCCGGGGGTCATGAACGGAGTCATTTTGCATTCCATTACACTTGTTGACCCTATCTCGGCCATGTGCATCCGTTGCTCATAAAGTTGTTCTACTATGCACCCATCTTTCTCTTTTGCTTTATTAGGCTTTGCCGATTTATCATGTCACGAGGGGAGGGGGGACGTTTATCTAATACGCTGCTTTCGAAAACAACATTAGACGGGAGAGACATCAAGCTGACAGATGAAAGATTTAAAGTTGATTCTAGAACGTTACGACGAAATTACACGGCAGTTCATTCTTATTTTCCCTTTATAATTTTGTTGAAGGGGAAACGGAGCTTGGCTCAGCGTCTCTCTGCTCTGCTGCCTTGATCCCTGTTTACGGTGGCTATTGATTACTTGGAGCCTTTGGGGCTAGGTTGCGGTTATATTTAACTATCCACTCTATACCGACCAATTGCATTCTTTTATCAACAACAACGCGCCACGGAATTTAGGAAAGGCTGAGGAGAGGATCACTCTTTACCCTCCCCCGAGACAAATTCTAAGCTTAGATATCCTTGAGATCTCTGGATAGCAACTCGCATCGGTCTTTTTATCTTTCGAAAAAAAGAAACGAAGAGAAAGGTTATCCCTTCAATTCTTCCCAGCAAGCAGGTGGAACAACACAGGGAACGGGGAACTATTTTCTTGGTCAAATACTTTTTTCTTTGTTTTCACTTGACGTCGATTTCTGGCCCCTAGAAAAAAAGCATTGATTGGTTAGTTTCCGAGAAGCCTGAAATACCTCAAGACAGGCTAAAATTAACTCGCTCCAACGATAGACGAACACATTCTTGTGCCTTTGATATAGCCAAGAAGGAAGGAAAGGGAAAATCAGACGAGGCTCGATATTTCCTTGTGAATTATTAATTCGCGCCCCAGGAACAGAAAAGGGCTCCCCAATTTGCTTAAGTTACGCAATTGTCACCCTGTGTCACCTACACGATATTGTGTGTTACACATTTGTTTAGGGCTGAGAAGGATCAACTGGCGTTGACGAAAAAAATACTTAATAGGTAGGGGATACGCCTCTTTTTATTCATTACTCCTTGCGCGGTGTCTCTGCAGTTTGTGTGG
This sequence comes from Morchella sextelata, assembly GCF_020137385.1. Lineage (NCBI taxonomy): Eukaryota > Fungi > Ascomycota > Pezizomycetes > Pezizales > Morchellaceae > Morchella > Morchella sextelata. Next base: position 358,088 of record NW_025408634.1, read on the forward strand.
CGCAGATCTTGTTTGATCACCATTTCTTAGTTAGCCAAGCGTTCCTACTCAGGCACCAGCGCGTTTATCCTCTCTTGTCGTTTCAGATATCTTTCATTGATGCCTTTCTTCTGTGTTTATTTACAAACCGAGATTGTGGAGCTAGACGCTGATCATCTATAGATCATTTACGTCTTCAAGGGCTTATTACTTGTGATGGCATCGTCACAATACGCTTCAGTACCAGCAGCAACTAACGGAACGACCCTTGAAGCTTCTCGTAAAACCAACCCAACCTCCACAGCAGCATCTACAGCCGCTGCTGCTCTTGCCACCACTCCGGTATCACCCAAAGCTCCTGCAAACCTACCTCCATTACTAGCCTCGAAACTCCCGAGTCTTACCCCACACACCCCACTTACCGGAGCAGCGGCGGCATTAGCGGGTAAACAGCAGAGCCGAAGTCCTCGAACTATGCCTCTCGATGACAAAAAGACCGATGGGTCGCAGGCAGTTAAGCAGTCGCCAAACCCGGCTTCAATCTTTACAACAAATCTCGGAATGAGTACGCCTGCCGATGCACCTCCGAAAGAACCTTCTCCAGTTCCTTCCGGGTTAGGTGGCTTGCCAAGTGTTGCGGCAGCTGCTGCTGCTATGGATACGTCTGGTAGTTCGCCTGCAACGTCAAGTGGCTTGGTGTCTAATGGTACGACTATTGACGGAAGTGCCGGGACTGTTACTGCAGGCCCGAATACCACTGATCCTGCCCTACTTCCCTCAGATATGAGTCAATATCACACTCTGCAGCCACAACCGCCCAAACTCACAGAGCCCCTTACAGCGACTACCCCAACCACTCCTGGGTTTGGTAGCGCAACAACGCCTACTACGCCATTTAGCCCTAATCATCCAGGCGGCACACGAGGGAAACACACATGTCCTCATTGCCATAAAACCTTCACTAGACACCATAACCTCAAGAGCCATCTTCTGACGCATGCACACGAAAAGCCCTTCCTTTGCACGACATGTAATTCACGCTTCCGAAGACTTCACGATCTTAAACGACACACGAAGTTGCACACGGGAGAGAGGCCACATGTTTGCGGAAAGTGTGGAAGGCGATTCGCTCGAGGAGACGCCTTAGCTCGACATGCCCGCGGCGAAGGGGGTTGTGCTGGGAGAAGGGGTAGCATGGGTGGCATGATGAATGAAGACGGAACAATGGTTACCGGGCTAGGACAAGACGGCGATGATGGAATGGAGGGTCTTGAAGGACTTATTGATGATGGTGATGGCGATGTATCCATGATGGATGAAAATGGCGGAGAAGGTTCTGATGGGGGCCCTCGAAGGCGGGCGAGTCTTCCAAGCATCAAGACTGATTTCCACCCTGGCCATCAACAAGTGGGCCACCAGATGGGGCAGCATACTCCAATGACGCCAGCTTCTGGGTACCGAAGTCACAATAACACCTATCCACAACTCTCATCTGGAGCTCGAACAGCGTCGGCCAGTGGGCCAAGTCCAGGACTCTTTCCACCTGGCTATGCTGCACATGGATTCAAGTCGGCGACGCCAACAAGTGCAACTCCTAGCATGCAAACCACCAATATGAACTCTACCTCAGCTACAAGCCCTGCTGCCACGAATTCTGCAAACACAAGTATTCTTAGTCCTCAGAATGTCTTGACGGACAGCCCCCGAGCGGTCAGTCCAGGGATGCTGCCAAGTCAGCCCGAAGGGATGCCCAGGGACAGAACACCGAGTTTCACCTATACGAACCCTCTGCCAGCACCTCAGCGTGAACGTGATGGTATGTTCGTCAACCACATGGCGCACCCGCCTGCGTCTGGGCAGCAGCAAAACGCCCACCAACAACAAGGTGCCGCAGGGGGAAGCGGACCTGCTCCTCAGGCCAATATGGGTGGTAACGGCCCGCAAAGCAATCCTAATATGTTTGCTGGCCAGGACGGTGGGTTATGGACATACATCAAGACCCTTGAGGACAGGATAAAACAGCTTGAGGAAAGATTGGATCAGCAAACACCCCAACAGCCTCAAGCTCAACGACAACAGCAGCAACCAGCGGCACCAAGCTCATGATAATGGAGTAGAAGTCCTCATAAAGAGGGGGAGGGGGAGAGATGTGGTAATGAAGAGGGCGTTCGTGTTGTCATTGGTATCTTATTTCAGCTTCTATACTATTCGCTTGATTTTGTACTTTTGGGAAGTAATCTTTGCCTCCCTTTTCGGGCGCAGGGAAAAACAGTCGGCTTTTTTTCTTTCATTCATCCTTCCATGGCGCTTTGTTTTTAGCTATCCACTCTTGTTCTAACGACAGCAGCTGGTAACGACAACAAAAAACGATTTTTCTTTTTATCGTATTCTTTTTTTTATACCTAAGACGGCCTGGCGGAGTGAACGACAGAAAAAAACGAAAAAGAAAGACGGGGGAAAAGGTAAAAGGGAAATGGGAAAAACCGGTAAAAGGGACTTGAGGAAGGAAATAGTGTGTGTATTTTTTGAAGCTCTTTCCTATTAGTTTATATTTTCTTTTTTCTCTCTCTCCCAGATCTTCCTTTTTTTTGTCTACAAAGTACTATGTATTCCTTTACCTTTTTTTTATTTTTATTTCCTTTTCCTTTCTTTCATCAAACCCACTGGCGGGGGCAACAGGCCAGGGGTCAAACTAGGATCTTTTTACGGTTTGGATTTTTGGGGGTTCGGAGAGGGTATTGATATTTATAATGCCCTCTTCTCCGGAGTCGGGATCAATCTTTGGGAGGAAATCTTCTGGTTCTAAGTTTTTCAAGTGCTGGAGGCCGGGTCGGCATGGCATCCCAGGTGGCCGCTGGGCAGGGGCGGGCAGGGGCGGGAAGGGAAGGGCGGGACTATTATGGATCTTTTTCTTCTTTTTATTTATTTTTCTCTTTGCGCTTCATCTTTTCTTTTCTTTTCCCTTTTATTCGTTTCTTGCCGTTCTATATTGAACCTTGTTGATTTTTTTCCCTTTTTTGCCGTACGTACGTATTGATCAGGTTAAATTTTTTGTGTTTCGTCTCTTCTTAGGGTAAGATCGAGGGAGGGGGTGGGGAAGAGGATAAGGGGGTGATTTAAAAATTCCTTTTTTTTCCTTTCTTTTTTTTCTTCTTGCACCTTAGCACCTTAGCATCCGGGCCCCCGCTTTTTTTTTGTGTGTGTGTTGAGTATGAGTACGTATGGATGAAAAATAAAAGTTGGGCTTTACTACCATTTACGATGTTCATCTGGTAAATAATTCTACTTGTAGCCTCCAATTGATGTAGTAAAGGGCCAAAAAGATGGTTCTGGGCTCCTCCTTCGAGCTCGGGTTGATCAGTTATTTTGGGGGGGGGTTGGTGGAATATGGATCTGCCTATGGGGACGGCTTTACTAAATCGATGCCTATTTGCTATCCACCACCAGCACTACTACCGCTAGTATCACAATATTGACCGGCCACTAGCAGGTCAAGAGTGGATTGGCCAATCGGCGTTGATGAAAATATGTTACTTAGCGCGATATGCGTTAGAGTAACACGATATTAGTACCAGCACTACTAATATACTACTAATCTGCTACAATTGACCGGTGCTGCAAGTAGGTACTTGTACATACCCTAGAAAGAAAACTGCACCTACCAATTCGTCTACCTTACTATATTACTGATAGCTGCTAAAATAGGGATGGATAGCTGCATATCAGTGGCAGTGCACTGGCAATGATCGTGGTTTCAACTTTAATCTTATCTATGAGCTAGCTACAATACTAGTACTCTATGGACAATTGATCCCAATTGATAAGAGATAACCACACCCACGGAAAATCCCGCCACCATATCCCAAACCCTACTTACTACAACCACATCCCCCACTCACGCCGCGGGCAGCACCGTATAAACAGCGCCCTTCCCAGTGCCCCCCTCAGACTGTAGGGTAAACGGCACGCTGTCCGCAACAGTGACATTCAGCGGGTTCCCCAGTCTGGAAAAGATCTTGGCCTTGACCAGCTTCAGGTCCTTCCACTCGATATCGACCACGAAGCCTCCGCGCGCCACAAGCCCGGTCACGGCGCCCGTGGAGTAATTTGACGACATGGCGGGGAGGAGGTGCACCGTCCCTGCGTGGCTCTGGAGGAGTGTTTCGGCGATACCGGCGCTGCTGCCGTAGTTTCCTGTGGAATGTTAGTTTTTTCCTTGAGTGAGATGTTGGGGGTAGGGAGTTTGTTAATTACCGTCGGCCTGGAAAGGCGGGTGCAGGTCAAACATGTTTGGGAGGGTGGAGCCTCTGATGATCTGCTCAATGTGGAACCATGCCGTGTCGCCCATGTGCAGCCTTGCAAAGAAATTGATAGTCCACGCCCGCGACCACCCCGTCCCCGCGCCGCCATTCGCCAGCCTGCGCTGCAAAGTCGCATTTGCGGCCGTCGCCCACACGGGTGTCGTCAGCGGCGTGATCTGGTTTCCGGGGAAAAGGGCCCACAGGTGAGAGACGTGGCGGTGCCCGGGCTCGTTCTCCTGGTAGTCCTCCATCCATTCCTGGATCTGGCCGTACTGTCCGATCCTGAGGGGGAGGAGCTTGTCGTGGTACGTTCTTGCGCGCTCGACATCGGTGGTCTCACCGAGGATCTCGCTGGCGGCGATGAAGTCCGAGAAGAGTCCGCGCAGGATCTCCATGTCCATTGTTGCGCCGATGGTGACGGATTCCTTTTGCCCGTTGGGAAGGATGTAGACGTTTTCCGGGGAGGTGGAGGGACTGGTAACGTAGCTGCCATTGCGCTCAATCAGGTAGTCGAAGAAGAACTTGACGGCGCCGTGAATGGTTGGTAGCTTTTCCCGCAGGAACTCTTTGTCTTCGTTGAATCGGTAGTGCTCGAAGATGTGCGAGGAGAGCCAGGCGGCGCTCATGGGCCATATGGTGTATCCAGTCCCGCGATCGACCGGTGCTGCATCGCCCCAGAGATCGGTATTATGATGCGCAGTCCATCCGCTGCAGTTGTACATTTCTTTGGCAATCTTTTCGCCCCGGGGACGCATCACCTCCATCAGGTAAAAGAGCGGGCTATGGGTTTCCGCAAGGTTCGTGACTTCGGCCGGCCAGTAATTCATCTCTGTGTTGATATTGACAGTGAACTTACTGCCCCATGGAGGGACATACAGCTTGTTCCAGATGCCTTGCAGATTTGCCGGGAGAGAGCCCTCACGGGAGGAGGCAATGAGCATGAATCGTCCGAATTGGAAGTAAAGGGCTATAAGCTCAGGATCGGCCGTGCCGGCTTTGAAGGTAGTGAGGCGGACATCTGTAGGTAACCTTTTGATAGAGTCAGGAGTGGTACCGAGGTTAAGACTCACTCTGCGGTGAAGCTTTTGGTAATCAGCAATGGCCTCCTGCTTGACGGAGTCGTATTTGCTTGCGACGGCGGAAAGACGTTCGGCGACCTTTGTGGCGGGGGTGGTGTAGCGGTACGAGGATTCGGAGGCGAACCAGACGATTACTTCGTCGGCTTTGGTGACTACAATATTTGTGTTGTTTCCGGCCGCGATGGTTCCTACATATATAATCATGAATATATAAATCTCGGAGTTGGGGAGGGAAGGAGTTTAGGGCATAACCAACCTCCCTTGATCTCGAACTTCGCAGTGGAGTTAAACAGGATCCCATCCGCACCACCAATCAACGCCCCCATATTCAACGAGTCCTCGCCCACCAATCTCGTCATCTCACCCTGCGCCTCATCCCTAAACAGCTCTGCCGAAAACGAGATCGCCTCCGGCCTCGACGCCGAAAACCGGAAACCCAGCACACCCGCCGGATGACTCGCTACATACTCCCTCGTATACACCACACCGCCATACGTATAATCCACGCCGATGGTGCCCGTATCCGTGTCCAACCAGCGCTCATACCCCGTCACATTCGTCGAGTGGCCAAAGTCAAACGTGATGTCGCCGAGCGGCTGATACATCCTCGGCGCTGTCGGGATGCCGGCCATCCCATTGAGCATCGTTGATCCGGCCGTGGTGATGTTTCCGGCATCAAGGAGGGCGCGCACCTTCGGGAGGGTCTCGAGGGAGGCGGGGTTCATGCGCTCGAGGGGGCCGCCGCTCCAGATGGAGTCTTCGTTAAGACTAATGAGTTCTTTGGAGGCAATGGCGAAAACCATGCCACCGAGACGGCCATTTCCAAAGGGGATGGCATTGTTCCACTGGATTGGTATTATGGCTTAGTTTTATTCACGGTCATGGTAGTAAGGGGAGAGCTTACGTCGGTGGTGGAGCCATTATACCAGAGACGACTCGGGATCTTGTAGGAGTCCTTACAGAGCGCGGACTCTGTCAAGGCAAGAGTCACTAACGTGAGTTTCCAAAGCATCTTTGAAACTACAGGGTGATCTCAGAAGGTGGATCTTGAGTTGCATCTACCAGTGGGGGATCGAAGTAGAAATCCGGCCGGGTTCGACATTTAATATAGACTTTTTGGCTCTCCTCCTCCCCCTCATCCAGCTCTAGGAAAACAAGAAATGATCCATCTATCCGACGGTTTGCCTGCCAGTGCTAAACATCTCGCACGAACGTATTCTGGGCGGCTTCGGACCTTTGATCGGATGCGTCCCGAGTCACTGTGACGCTCGGAGAAGTTCCATCCCGTTGAAGCTCTCGCGGCTGAATTATATGATCGCCCATAGTTGCACCAGCCGTGGAATGTCTGCTCTACAAAGGCTCCCAATTTGGTGTTTTCTTAATAAGAATACCAATGCGGGTTAGTGCCTGTCGATTGGCTTTAATTTGTGGGCCGTCCAGGGTTGGATATTGCGGGGTGGACAAGCGGCGGACCGGGCACCGTTGTGACATGCATAAGCTTTAAGCGACTGACACCGGAGCAATATCTCACTGTGGGCGAGAAGATGATTGGCGCTCGTACAAAGACAAAGTAAAAGTCTCTATTCAGGGTGACTCGCCGGATGGATCCTTTTGCCCGCGCGCAACCCGGGAGGGAGACTGCCTTGCCCGTGTGGTGGGATTTGGCGGCCGGGTAGGAATAGATATATAGTGTATGAGAATCACAGAAAGCTCAGAGGATTCTCGGTGCTGATGGGGTGCCCTTGATGCTCTCGGTTTTAATTAGAGCGAACACTACATTGCTACAAGCTCAGTCAGCTAGTACTGTTAGCAAATACGGGAGCCAAGAAGAAGTACATAGTGTGTACCTGGGGAGATCATATTGTAGATACCTGCCTGTAGTAACATGAACCAATACATCATAGCAATTAGGTAGGTGGGGTTGCAATTGGCAGTACGTATCCAGAGCCCGAGTTTAATAACGCGGCGCGAGGTGTGAGGCGATCCCGGACGTTGCACGACATGATCGACAGGCATCAATACGCCATAACCGTCGCAGAGTCGCACAGAGAGAGAGGTTGTGAGAACGTGTGCTGATATGTACTGCAGAACGACATATCTTGGTCTCTTCCCGGTGTTGAGCTGAATATATTGAGAAGGTCGAGCAATATGACAAAAGAACCACACAGACTTTCTGTGTAAGGGTCAGGGCACATATGGTATTATTACCCCTGCATAGAAAAAATATCTTACCTGCCTACATCCCTGAAAAGCTTGACTTGCAGAACCTCAAAAAAAGACCTATCATATGCATACGTACAGCAAGAGGTAGAATTATTGTAGAAACAGGGGCCTAAAAACAGCGTTTGTATGGCTGGTTAAGCCACAAGCTGTATACCATATATCCTGGATCGAAATCTTACGACACACCCAATAAGATAAGATTTAGAATGCCTCTCCGGGCTTCTCCCCGGGCATTGGCAGTGACTGTCTGTATCCAGTACTTGGTGTGTCGGCGATTCAAATGCCGACCATTTCAGATTCGTGGGGGCCAGATCGCGGCGGTCGGCATTTGCGAATAAAGTTGAGCATCTATGACCTCCAGCAGTCAGTACACTGAGAAAACATATTAAAGTTGACCAGCATGTTCTTCTCCCCCCCCCCCCCCCCCCCCACAAATCTATCGACATATCTCTTACATGAGATATCACTCGATACGCAGTATCCCTTAGTCTATCAATAGTAACCCCTTATAATAGAGGAGTTAAACGTCTATTATTTGGTAAGAAAGATAGAAAGATCTGTTAGCAAAGCCACACTCTTGGCACTGACTTGGGATCAGCATTTTACTGGCAGACTAAGGGATAACTCAAGGACCAAACGGCGCCGGCACTGTCGCCGGCAGGGTGACAGCACATCGCCATGAATCAATCACGTGCACATTTGTCTAAGAGTTACCCATTTGATGTCTTATTTAGGTGGCCAGCCACTCGGTCAAATGCCTCACAAGCCACCCACCGATGCGTCCATCTTTCGATTTGACGGCGGCTGGTTTCCGGACTTGCTCCGGCATCATTCTAGTAGCCGGAGGGTTCTGAAGGAGTGTCGGGGTTCGGGAATTGCGTTCTCATCATAAGAGACACTCACTAATAGTGAATGTACCTGCGATTTTTCGCAAAAGGCGATAACCAATCCAGGGCTATGTTTCCTGTATTTGCCAAAAGAGGACAAACGCACAGACTGTCCTGCTAGTAGAATGAGCAGTACTAGGCTCTTGTCAGAAAGAGAGAAGTAGCGGAAAGCAGGGCAACTAGAGGGCGCCGGCAGGAGGGGCGACAAACAGGTGGGAGCTAGTGGTATAAATACTTCTCTCGATACAACGATGCTTGTGCGAGGCTTTGCTAATATCCTTATGTCGGGTTACCGCTGGACTTCCGTACGAGGGTCTAAGGCTGTGACTACTTGTGATCAGAGTGACATCCCTATAGCGAAGAAAACACTGTAATGAGAGTCTTCTGTACAAAAAACACGACCATTCATAGCAACACGGTCCAGCAAGCTAATAGGCCGGGAGAGGAGAGGAGAGAGAAAAAGAGAGGCTGGTTTGCAAGACTACCGGCCAGAGGTATGTATCATCCAGACATACCAGACCCACATAGCGTGATTCCCGTGCGATTTCTGGTCCACATACTAGACTAGAACCCACCGGAATATATGTAGTTTTGAGGATGAGGGCGTCGATGCTGTTCTTATGAATGGCATCCTGTCCTTTGGAGGTTGAAGATGGGAGGAGACGGGAGGATGCAATGGCGGATACGTGACTCTAGTCTCTAGGACGTTACGTATACTAGAACCACGGGCTTGCGGGAGGAGCTTGGGTGGTGTAATGATCTGGCCCTAAGCAACAGATATGTAAGTATAAAGAATGTTTCTCAGTCTTCTCAATGCATCAGTTCTCTCTCTTGTCATTCAATACTTTCATCTTCGCTTTAGCCATTGGAACATAAACCGCCTTAGAAATCTATGTCAAGACTATACACTGTGGTTGGCAGTACAATCTTGAGTACATATATAACGCATGGGAAAACCACCATATTGACAGAATAACCGGGCCTCTATACTAGCGATGTCGCCTAGAGTTCCGGTCACCAACCAGAGAGTGGTAAGCTGAGGGCGTACCGGGTTTTACACGTGAGATTTCAGGCGACCATATTTCCTTAGTGAGATTGTTGTTTTAATTTTCGTTGACTCATTAATTCCTTGTCGAGATCCTAACGACAGGCAAATTGAAGACAACCTTTTACTCATCGCTGGGGGATTCTTTTGATACATGAGCCACAATCACTCCCCCCTCCACGCCACACCGCCCAGGTGGGGAGTGTTCGATAGAGTGATCTTTTATGATCGAGTGATTGTTTGTGAGTAGGCGCATCCCCATGTCCATCTGGTGGGACTCAGTAGATACCCCACCTGTCTCTGGAGGCCCGCAGAGGTTTATTAAATACAGGTTTTTTTACACAGTTCGCTGGTCGATTGACCTTTATAAAGGGCACCCAACGAGAGGCTCTTCAACTGTGCATGCCTTCTTGGCAAAAGGGTTTTATTCATGGCTAGTGGCGTGACCAGATCTGCAAGGTATCCCGAGCGCCAAGGAATAAACCTTATTGACAGTGACTAAGCGTCTAGTTGCACAACTACCGGCTTGGCTTGACGTTAAGAATCCTACAGCGTGAGATAAAATTATTGTAGAAGTATGGGAAGAGTCCTATTGGCCCAGTCAGCCACCTAAACCCTGTTTTTAGACCCCTGTTTCTACAATAATTGTTCCTCTCGCTGTATCTGATATTCGTGAGCTCGACCAACCGCGTCGGTGTTATCATCTCTGGACTCCTCGGGTCTACTGGTTTTGGCATGTGCTAGCAGCACCGTTCTGCTGCCCCGCCGGGGAGATTGAAATATGTTTGCTTTTACTGACTATTCTCTAAAAATGGACCGACTTTTCAGATGGTTCATGACCGCGGAGAGGCTCTTTTTGCCGTTTGATCCCGCCTCACATCGTGCCTAGGGCCGATTTCAAAGCTTCGACATTGCGGGCCGGAGTCAAATCATCGGTTTGGTTTGGTCGCCTCGGCAGTGAATTATTCTCAATTCCCCACGGATCGTAAGAAATGATATAGCAGCTTATTATAATTACTCAACTCATATACCTGACCGGACACTTGTTTCAAGCGTTTTACAATGAATCATTATTCCTACCATTCCTTGATTAATAGGCGGTCTAGATCCCGAAGCCGGCACATGGGCAGCATCAGAGATGTTGTTTCAACCACATGTCGTGTTTGTCACATTTAGAAACGCTACTTATATACCAGTATGCGAAAGTGCTATATTAATGCAGAAATGGCTTCATTACAATTGGTAAAATGATGATACTTGAATTGACATTATGCAAGATCTAAGATAGCAACGACCTGATGTCTGATTTTGATATTCAGGACGTCAGTTATGTACAGGGATTACAGGCATGGCAAGAAACAGTCAAGAAACCAGCCAAGCTGCGAATCTCCAGTCATTTTAATTTCTATTGGTCCAAAGTCCCCTGTTCGTCAACTGGCAGTATTCGGTTAAGCGACGGTGAACGACTGTAATTCATTCCCGCCCGATGAGGCGGGGTGAGGCGGGTGTTTTGATGATGATTCAATACAATCAATTGCAAATTGCGTACATGATCACCTCACCGCTTTTTCAAAAAGGATTGTTTATCATAACTACAATGCAACCAACAAATCGAGCGTTTTACAGGCACGGTTCTCTTTTGTTTCTATCCATATGATCTGCAGCTGGATACTCAATGGTGCCTTTCCCGTCAACCAAGGCTTAAGACCCAGACATCCTGTTGATGTCTTTATCATTGCAACTCTGGCACAATTCCCGCCATATGTCAACATTTAATATTGCTACACAGTACCACACCTTCCATTTTTTCACCTATGTAGCTGGGAATTTCGCTTGTAGGTACAAGCCGACGTTCAAAAACGCCAATCAGCAAACCCCTGAGTCTCGTTGGTCAATCAGGAGTCTGTTTAATATATCCCTGCTGCATGTCATGCACCAGAAAGACTTTTTCAGATAAGGTCATCTCAACCAGTGCATAGCACAGTACCTACAAGTTCAACCCAGCCCACAAGTACTCTAAGTAAGGGTTCATTTCTACCGGAGCCTATATTTTTGCCTGGTCAATTGATTGGTCGGGGGGACTGGGCTAGAAGCACAGCACAGCACATTAGGACTCGTACTCTACTCTACCTGATGCGTTTCCCCACGTTGATGCGTCCCCACGTGAATCAACTGGACGGGCGGGATAAAAGATCATTGAACTGCTGTTCTGGTATGCGGCACGTGAAAAGATATTCCGGAAAATTGCTTCTCCGCATTCTGCACGCGGCGCGGTGTGTGGGGTAGGTAGGAATATACCCTAGACGTTATTATTCATTCCAGTCTGGTATGCTAGCTACACATCCTCACACGCTCTCACTCGCCGAATTAACGACCCGCGGAGCCCAGGACCAAGGAAACCCCGCACACAATTGCAAGGCTGCCGGCCAGTCAATTACACCGAGTGACGCCTCGTGATAGTTTGTGTGCGCACATAATTAATGCCCACGTAATCGACCGTATACGTGTTTTTTGCACAAAGAAATTATAGTTGATCTACGTACGGTGGATAGGTAGGCGGTTTAAAAAAACAAGAAAAACGGGCGAAGGGAGAAGGGAGAAGAGGGAAGAAGGGTTTTAAGAGAATGATTCGACACCACGTGACTGACGTTTGCAAAACGGACTGGGGCTGCATACACGAGATTTTTTTTTGGCTTGCAATTTCGGTAAGAGATGGCCGGTGGTCCGTTTTCGAAACGAGTCAGTCGTTTATGCTACGAGTAGAATGTAGGTACCCCACACGCGACAGCATGCATTGCTAACTTGCTTCTGAAGAAAGAAAAGAATACGGACAACGCTACCGTCCACTCCGACACCGACCCTGCCAGGGCCAATGCCGGCTTCAGCTCGGCAGCACTCTCTCCTTAGGCCCAGTCAGTGCATTATCAAAAAACGTTAGCACACAACATATGTAGTCGATTTTAAGATATCTGCACTCCATTGGGTATCATGGACGATCACTCGGTTCACAGCGCTCCTTCCTCCCCCCTAAAAGGCCAATCAGAATATCGACACCGCCGCACACACTCCTGTTGAAGATAGCGACTGGAGTTGAGTACATTTAATTTCTGCAAATGGATGTTTTATTTGTAATTTAACCGGCTCTACCTGGCATTTCCTGGACCGTTTTCTTATCTCATGTACGCACCATGTACGTGCCATGCCGGGGGCGAATCTGCACGTACATTATTGAGCAGCGACAAACAAAACGTTTTCCTTGCGCACGGAGACTTCGTCTACTTTCCATGGCTTTCGGGATTGTTCGGTAGTTTGAGAGTAATATAATCCAGCTGGGCTGCTGGGCATTGGTATGGTATGGTACTTGAGAAGAATTGGTTGTGGGCAAGAAGGCCTTATATGTATTGGTGTCGTGGTGGATTGAAAACGCAGAGAAAATACGGGGCTGATCAGCTCCAGCGCGGTCCGTGGCTACGGCAAGCAAAAGCTCTCAGGGTCAGGGTTTTCATGCGGCTATTCTTAGGATTCGGGCCGGATTAACGTTTCACGCGGGGACTTCCGAGTGCCTCACTGCACTAGCCCCACTGCTGCTCTTTAGCTGATGCGTGTCGTCATATAGTTACCCGTCGCAGCTGCAGGTTGTTGTCCCGGCTTTTACATGTGATAGCTGCACTCACTCACTTACTCACTCACACTCACTCACTCACTCACTCACTCCCTCAGCAGCAGCAGCACCGCGTCCCACAATCAGCTAACACTGCCCCAGCTCCGACCGAGTCCGAAGGGAAAAAAACTTTGCCCCCCCTCCCCCCCCTGGACCCGATATACAAATACCTGTGAGGAATCCTCTTCTCACTTGGAGCGCTGTGGATACTGTGGATTAGCTGAGCCCTATCGTTTCCCTCCAATCCTAACACCTCCCAGACGTCGGCTTTAAGCCTACAACACTGACACAATGTCCTACTTCGACCTCTCTAAATTCCCACCGTCCTCTGCCGCCTCTGACGATGGCAGCGTTTCGTCCCTCCTCAGCATCTCCCCGCGCTCCAGCAGGTCCATAATACTTGACCAGTCCTTCTTTGACGCAGAGGACCCCTCCCCTTCGCCCAGAGGCCTGGCCGAGCCGCCTCCACAACGATCATTGCCGGCGATTAACGACGCTCTCTACTCTGTGCAGGTGAACAACCGCAGGAGGAGTACCAATAGTAATACCACCACCAGTGTTAGTAGCAATTATGATAGTGATAGCAGCGGCAGGAGTGGGAGGAGACCGATCAAGACGGGGGAGATGGGCACGTCTTCGGAGAGGGAGAGTGATGGAGAGGTGAGGTATCAGGAGAAGAAGTCGAAGCCAAAGCCAAAGAAGAAGGTTTCAGTGGTGATCAGTGGTGGGGATAAGGTTAAGAGGAATGGAGGGTATGTACTGATAAGGGAGAAGTATGGTTTATATGTGAACGGTTTCTAACAGTGGTAATTAGAATCCGAATGGCTCCGCTGAATGTTCCAATTAAACGACGACTTCAAACTGCGGCAGTCCTCTTACACGGGTTTACTATCCCGCTATATACCTCACTATTCTGGTTTCTTTTGGCAATTCCATTGACATGGCCCATCCTGATCCCATATCTTATCTACTGCCTCTTCTCGGAAGCCCACTTCGACGGCTCTGCGCCAAGGCGGCGTTCCCACTTCCTCCGAAGCCTCCCAGTATGGCGTCTCTACACGGGCTACTTCCCCCTCAAACTCCACGCCACGACCTCCCTAGACCCCGCAAAGAACTACATCTTCACCTACCACCCCCACGGCATCATTTCCCACGGAGCCTTCGGCCACTTCTGCACCGAAAACACCACCGGCTTCGAGGGTCTCTTCCCAGGGATTACAAACACCCTCCTCACTCTCGACTCCAACTTCCGCGTCCCCTTCTACCGCGACTTCCTCATGTTCATGGGCCTCGCCTCCGTCTCCCGCCGCTCCTGCGAAGCCCTCCTCCGCGGCGAGGCCGCCCAACCGCCCCCAACATGGTCTGCCTGGAAACCATGGACTTGGTGGCGCCTCGTCTTCCTCCTCCCCATCTTCCACCCGGCACCGCACTACACGGCACCCACCGGCGGCGGCCGCGCAATCACCATCGTCCTTGGCGGCGCGCGCGAGTCCCTTGAGGCAATCCCCGGCCGCATGGCCCTGGTCGTGAAGCGCCGCCGCGGCGTTCTCAGGATTGCGATCCGTGAGAACGCTGGCATTGTACCGGTGCTCAGCTTTGGCGAGAACGAGCTCTACGACCAGATGGTCCCCACTGGTGGCGGGATGATTGAGAAGCTGCAGATGTTTGTGAAGAGTGTGGCTGGGTTCACAGTGCCACTCTTCCATGCGAGGGGTGTTTTCAACTACGATGTTGGCTTGTTGCCATACAGGAAGGAGGTCAACACGGTGGTGGGACGTCCGGTGTTCCCGAAGGCGCAGATGGAGAGTCCCAGGGATGGGGACCTGGATGAGTTCCAAGAGAGGTATCTGGCAGAGTTGAGAAGGTTATGGGACGAGCATAAGGATGTCTATGCGAAGGGGAGGCTACCGGGCAAAGAGGGCGAGATGGTGTTCGTGGGTTAAAAAGTTTCATCTAGGTTTATTTGCTGTCTCTTTTCCTTCTTTGTTGGTGTGGTTTGGGCTTCTTTTTTTGTTTAGGTTTGGATATCTAGCTAGGTTTGCTTCATCTTGGGTTTACTTTCGTTTATCATGTAGGATTATGAGGGTGGTATTTTCTGAAACGGGGTTTTTTGTATGCTTGTTGATAGAGATGAAGTATGAATATATGAATATCACGTATCAATCTTGAAGAATTGTAGACTTTGGTTGGTATTCTTCCAACTCAAACCTCTGTAGTTCTTGCCAAACATAAAATTGCCCATTAGCCAAATGAACAAATCCGAGCAATGTACCATCCCCCTCCCTCTCCCGTCCCCCCTTCTCCCCACCTCACCTCTAAGCCCAGCTGCCGTAAAAACGTCGTCCCGACCCACCAACCAAAACCTCCACGCTAATCACGTGTCCGTCAACACCGAGTGATCATCCATGACCAAACCCTGCATCAGGCCAGTTTCCGAACACGGCCGGGTGTGCATGAGGGGTCCCGAAACCGAAATTTCAAGCGTACACAGACCCCGATTGCCCACAATTGCCCACAATCGACCTCTCCATATGCTCGCTATCGAGCAAAGACCTGCATTATCGTTACATAGGCGAGGTGTATCGTGTTTTTTTGCTTATCTGGGGAGTACGGCTTTCCCACTTCAGGTTCGATTGGCCGGGGGATTGACGGAGGTGCAGGTAGGGAGGATGGAGGGGATGGGGGATGGAGGGATGGGGGGGGTGGATAGGGGACTGTCACATGTAAATTACATGGATGTGGCTTTTTAGCTTTTCCTTATTGTTATCTCCTGTCTGACGGACTGCCCACTGCCAGCGCGGCCGCCACGCCAATGATAGACGCTGTCTAGGAAAAACTTCTTTCCGGTGCAGTAGTAGTCGTGATCCTGGTTGACACAAGGAGTTTCTTGCCTTGCAAGGACAACATGTTTGTTGTTAGTGGTGGTGGGTGTCGGGCATGCATGATGGGCCTAGCTTACGGAAGTGGCTTAGGGGGATTAGTATATAGCAATTGATAATGTAATGATGTTTAGCTCAGCCAATTGGCCCAAGCTCCCACCCACAACTCCAAGTACTTCATGCGGGATGATGAAACGCCTACCGTTATGAATATGGGTGCAACGTACAGAAAAAGGAACTGTTTCTTTTTTTCCTTCTTTCTTTCTTGGGTGGCGCAATTGACATGATACGAAGTACGGTCGCGAAGTGATTGATCGCAAATACACATGTATATGGGATCACGATTAACTCGCCCGGATCGTAATTATGGCTTTGGAACGGTGTTCTAGTAGCTTTTTGTGGCCTCATCTTTACCTGCACTTTTTTCTTCTTCAATGGAGAGTAAGATATCTGGTGGCTAGGGCTGACAAATTGACGTCGGTGTTAATTCGATCTGGGAAAATTTTCTCGTCTAGTCTCATCTCTAGCTACGGAGTTGTTCTCTTGTTGGATTAATTCTGAGTATGTACGTAGTTGGAGCTGGAGCTGGAGCATGTGAAGATGTCTTGCTCTGCCCATGCGTCGAGCACGCCATGCATCTAGCTCCGGTAATCTTGAATGGGTTAGGTTGAGACATACGATCGATCGAGGGAAAGGAAAAGCAATGTTCTGCTGGTTTGTAATGCAATTGTTAACTCTCCCCTGGCGATTATGGCCTTAAGCTTCTTTGAAGTATGAGTGCGTTTTCATATCGACGAATTGAACAAAGTAAAAATAAGATCCAGTGCCATTGGCGCTTTCTGTTAGAGTATACGTCTCGAATGTTTAAGCCATTGAGGGGATCTGTTTCTTTGCTTCCTCTTAGAGGATAGATAATATATGTATGTACATGTAGCTATTCACATTTTGGTGTACATGTGCATAATCGCTCCGCATTATCCGGAGTAATATTATCCCTTATATAATTATTCTTCCAATGCTGTCCCAGAGGGTCAAAGTTTGTACGGGAGATCTATTGTTTGCAATTGGTAAGAATTAGGGTTGCTGGGCTGGAAGATCAACCCCGACCCCGTGTCCCCCATACGGCATATCGTGTTATCTATTCACTACAATATCGTACTAGACTGTCTTCCACCTCCGGTCTCCTCATGTCTCCCCCAACTACAACTTCCCGGATAAAAACATAAAAATACTAACCTACTACATATAGATAAGTGAAATCCTACTGTTTTCTTGACATATCATTGGTCTTAACTTCTAATAAATCAAAACTACGCCGGCCCCATATGGCCATGTCAAATGTTGATGTACCGTGCGAGTAAGGACCTGTATAATGCCAGAACTAGAGCGCAACGGCTGCTTGAAGTAGGTAATTCATACCACAACACGGCGAATTGGTATTAAGATAATTCATCAACAATGCAATTCGTGTGCGAAGGCTGCTGGAGGTGATGAAGGAAGAGAGACTTGAAGGCAGGATAATTATGCTTTCTTGCAAGCATTGTATGAGAGATAATAACGGCTGTTCCTTGAGACCAAGAAAGCGTAGAATGTCGGAGTATACTTATCTATGCATATGCGAAGCAGGAGGAGAATGAGGAGATGGAAACAGCAAACGAAGAGTACTATCTAGTTAATTGTACTTCACACCCGCCCGAAGCAGAGAATAAAGGGCAAAAGATACATGTAATTTATCTTTATAGGCTATAAGGGGAGACTAGTGATAAAGGTATATACATTGATAAGAAAGATAACGGAATCTGCACATTTTTTGGCAAATTTGGGGACCGCATTTCACTGACAGACTAAGGAGAACATTGCATATTGGACCACGCCATATTAGTACCGCTGTTATGGAAACAAAAGATGTACTTGCAGCAGATGTGAGTAGCGGTTCAATGTCTGCATACCTTCGTCACTCATTTTCTGGTTCTCATGACGCTAGAGATACATGATTATATATATGGGTATACCCGCCCCTCACCCTAAGTATGCAATTTTCTGGAACTAGGTTGTTTTGTGTTTTGATCTTATCGTTTGTATCGTGAGATTTTTGAGAGATGATCAGCGTGGGTCGCGATTTTTCACACGTCCAGTGACGCGATAGCTATTTCCCGTTATTAGTAACATCTTTATATTAGATCTTAATACTAATGCGGCAACGGACCATAATCGCCTTCTTCCCTTTCATCACCACAATCCAATGGTCATTTGGGGTGTCCGTTTGTTCTGCTGGAGAGTAGCAGCCGCGGTTATGTGGCCAAGTCACGTAGAACTCGCCTTTTTGCCTTGACGGAAACCTCTGTAGCAAAGAAGAGCGGTGTACGCACAGAGGAAAATAAAAAGATAGGTTCTCAAAGACGTCCAATAAACCCAATCTTGGTTGCAGGTCATCCTGGCCCGCCCGCCCTTGTTGAATAAGGTACTCTGAATAGCGCATCGATCTGCTTTCTAGCAATGTCGCTTAGAACTTCAGTTGCAGCGTGAGAGGATACATTTAGAGAGTTTCTACAGCAACCTATGTATTCTTTGGCCTACTGAAGCTACACTGTCTCGCAGAATCATAAATCTGCACTCGCTCTTGGCGGGTTCGCGACCGAGTGATATATCATGATTGGCCGCGCCCACAGGTACCGAAACAGGGGGTTAGTGCAACGCCACAGCCAGCTAAATTCGAGAGTCCTTCTAGTGGAATGATGGCTTCATTCTATTATTCGTTTTTTCAAAACCTTTTGTTCTGGGATTTTAATATCGTGTCGCCCAACCGGTTTAGGTGACACATTCAAAATAGTTACTTTTCTTTTCTTTATTGTTGAGATGGAGGTGGATGGAGGGGCGTTCTGTGGAGACGATGTTGTTTGTTATATTGTCATAACCTCCGGGTTGCATACAATTAATGAGGTGACTAGTCAATCAAAATCAAATCAAAAAGGTGACACATTCAGAACGATATGTATATCGATCTCGGGTTTGGTGATGTTTTACCATACCATGTACTAAGCTGCTCAGTTCATGAAAGTAAAACCAGCTCGAATGATAGTATTATGATGATGAAGAGAAGAAGAAAAGAAAGCAAGACACAAAAGACAGAAGTTAGCTAATGAGGACACAGTACTCGTGACCTCGACGTGACATGGATTTCGAAAGGGCACGTCGTCGTTCCGTGATTATGTAATCGTGCAGTACTAATTTCATCGGTGAAAGTGGTTAATGCCACGACACAACTAGCACTATCCAGGTAGTACAGTAGCACTTTGAAAATGTCTTGTTCTATGCTTTACATGGTCAGCTCGAATTGGAACCACAAGTGGGGTCAACAGCATAAAGCAGTTCTGTTGTGCTGAACGCCGTGAGAGTATAAAACACCACAAGCTGTATTTACACACACAAAAATATCCAATTTAAAAGGGCGGCAAGAATTCATATAGGGTTATTTTGTTTTGGGGAACGCGATTTACGCGTGCGAATTCACTCTTTGATCATGAGGTATCTCGACAGAATTCAGAGGATACATCTACTTCAATATATAAAACGACAGGATGCAAACGCAAGCGTTTCCTGGCCTAGATCCGAATTGAAATATCGTATTACGCCACAATCAAACGTCGGGATATGACATCACTATTTCCAGCTCGACTGGGGGGTTTTCGTATCTCCACTTGACCATTTATAAACACATATACAGAATAAAGACTCTTAAACACTAGAGTAGGTACATGTAGTAGGGCTAGTAAGTAGGACTGTAGATGCGTGGGGTGCCGCACCCCTTAGTGACCGGTACCCTCCGACCCTGACCCTGACCCTTAAACCTTATCCCGCACTAGTTCCTACCACCACACATCACTCGACCCAAAATCACGTGCACGCAGCAAAAAAAAGGGACCGGGAATCATTTCTACAAAAGTACTCATAACAACCACCACATAAAATAAATTATGTTTATCCAACGAGATGATTTATTGATAAGCTATAAGTTGCTATAGGCTACGTACGCACTAATTAAAGAGAATAAAGATGAACATACTGTAACATCCTCAATTAGCGTGGTTTCAGAATTAATCCCATGAATGGGGCCGGCATTCTATTTCCTTCATTTGGTGTTTCTTCTGCATGGGAGTATTCCTCCTGTTGATATCTCCCAGACTACATGTGCTCTTTTAAACGTTGCCATCGCCATGTCAGGTTTTAAGCTCGCGCGTTTAATATAATTCGACTCTGACCAACCATCATCTCACCTCGCGAACATCCTTATCTCATCTTCATCTCATCTTCATCTTCATCTTCATCACCTCGCACCTACTAATCCTCTTAAGATCATTGGGCCATGGCTAGGGATCAAGTACCCTATTAGATGGAGACTAGCTAGCAGAAGTCTTTGGCATCAGTTACTTACGCGCCTATAGGGTCTCCGCCGGAGTGGCTAAAATTCGTGGACCGCAGCTATGCATCCCTCATTCCACAGTGCCTAAACCCAAAAGAAGCCGTGAAATAAGAAAGGATTTTTTTTTTGGGGGGGGGGGGGGGGTAGGGGGAGCAGGCGTGTAAACCATCTCATCACTTTTTGTGCTACTAATACAATGAGCCACAAGCAGCTAGCCCATCTCACAATATGGGTTTAAAGTCTATGTAGTTATGTGCGCGAGATGCTAGGATTCAACTACTCAACCGTCAAATTCAATCATCACGGACATTGACGTCGTTGCTGTAGTAACAACCCGGCACCAAACGTGACGATTCAAATTGATGCGTTTAACGAATTATGAGCAAGGAAGGTTGTTAATTATAGCAAACAAGAAGGGTAAGGCGCATATCGGATTTCTCCGTGGCGCAATTGGCTAGCGCGTTCGACTGTTATATTTACATGCCATCGAGAGGTTGACAGTTCAAGCCTGTCCGGGGAAGTTGAAACTTACTTTTTGGCTCGCGTCTAGTCTCGGGCCTTTCTTTTTTCACAAGATTGCGGTTTTTTTGCTTTTCTTTTAGAAAAGTCAAGCTAAAGCAAACCCAGGATTGGCTGCCGGGGAAATTTTATTGTTATCGTTTGATCGAGAAAAATGTTTGAGTAACTTTGATGTTACTCCTAAATCAATGGTTTCGTGGTGTAGTTGGTTATCACACAAGTCTAACACACTTGTGGTCCCCGGTTCGAGCCCGGGCGAAATCATTTCTTTTGCTCTCCACCCATCAACATATGCTGGTAAGTTACACTTTTCTTTTCTGCTTTTGTAATACGAGGTACCGTTTTTTCCGGTTGAAGGTTTGTTATCAAAAGAGTCGAGGTCAGGATAGCGAAAGTTGGTTATACTACAGCCTTTATAGACCTGTCGATAGATTGAACCCCCGGTACCGCATGAGGCTGACCAGTCGCCGTTCCTCTTGGCATTACTCACTCTATCTGAGAGAGAATCTCTACACCGTTTACAGATATCGTTCCTGATAGAGTAAAAACTACATGTAAGTGTGTAAGTGTACCTTGCCTCTGGGTTCAAATCTTCCTTCTCCTTTTCTGACCACCATAGACAGAACCTTATTCAAAAATAAGGTATATGTAAGCCTTAAAATCTCAAATAAGTGTTTTCGAAAGATCAGTCTTTTCTTCACAAGTGTCTTTCTGTAGGCTTATTAGAGAAACGGCGACTAGCCACAAGGGGGAAGTATAAAAAAACAAGTCTGGCAGCAAAAACTGCAGCAAGTTCGACTGAGCGTAAACCCCACCTAACATAAGAGGGGGATTTAGTGGGATATCTTATCTTATCTTACCGTGATCTGCGCCGGTAAACGGACGAAGAGTAAAGTCGTTCATCATCGAGTGACCGTAGGTGACTGTATACATGTCTACCGAATTTGGGTGAACGGAATGCTACTACCTATAGTACATCCTCCGTTACCGTTCGTAGCATTTTAGTTTAAGGGATTCGCTGACCAGTGATTGACGTAGGTGAATAGTTAATCGGACTATTTGTAATTTGCACGCTCATAAAATTTTGAGGCAAACACGAGTCATGGCTCATGATTCATGAATTGTTGCAATCACATGCTCAATATATATAAAAGATTCCCATCAACACGAGTCCAAATCCAAACATGGAATGCCTAAAACACATATGAAATGCATATATAAAATTTACGCTAAAATAAAGATACAAATCTCCTAACCCCCCACCCCAAACGAAACCACATATTTACATTTTCCCGTTCGGAGCACCATTGGTACCGTTGGCCACCGACCCCGGCATCAGCCCCCCAAAGTCATTCTCAAACCGCTGCTGGATATCCAGCACAACCATAAGATGACTCAGATCCACCTTCTTCCCCTCAGACTCGGCCAAAGATCTCGCGGTTCTCACACAGTTCTTAATCTGCCTTCCGTTCAACTCCCGATCTATCACGCTCTCCAGCAGCTCCTTCCCGCCCTTCAAATCGTCAAAGTTCATAAAGTTCTTCCAGACCTGCGTCCGCGCGTCCCTGTCCAGCTTATTGTACTTGAGTGCAACATGTATTCTGCTCTGGAATGCCTCGTCGAAAGTAGTGACGCGGTTGGACGTCAGGAACAGGATCCCCTGGTAGTACTCCAACAGCCTCAGGAATATGCTGACCAGCGAGTTACGTGTCAGGTCGTGGAGTGAACGTGTTTCCAAGAACACGTCTGCCTCGTCAAGAAGTAGCACCGCTTTCCACTGGGTCGCAACATCGAGGATCCTGGAGAGGTTGTCCTCGAGGTCCTTCGGGTTGATTCCGAGCTCGCCGGATGACACGGCGTACAGCGGGCGCCGGGTGTGTTCCGCGACGGACTCGGCGGTGAGCGTTTTACCGACACCCGGGGGTCCGTGCAGGATTGAGATAAAGCCTTTGCCTTTGCCTTTGATGATGTCGTCGAAACCGTCCAGATCCCTGACGTGGGACTCGACAAGGGCACGGACGAGCGACTTCTGTGAAGGGGGGAGAACGAGCTGGTCGAATGCGTTCTCGTTCCACTGGATGGGCGACAGGTTGTCGATATAGAAATCCACCCATTTCTTTTCCGAAAGAGCGAAGCCGGAAATGAGGAACGATGCTAGGAGGCATTGTTCATCGGTCAATGGCTTGTTGGTAGGAAGTTCACAGCCGTTTTTCATGAAGAGGTTTTCGCCGTTTTCACTCTGGGGAGCTTGGCCTGGGAGTGCCGTGATCATGATTGTCCGGTCAGGGTTGATGCGGTTGTATGTTACCTTGTCGCACATCACTCTGCCTTTGATCTATGGTAATGTCAGCGATCCGTTCAAGAAGCAATCGGGAATACAATACACATACGCTATATTGAGCCCTTCCGCACCCAATCTTCTCGCCCAAGCCGACGCCCGTGTACTCCATGTAGTGGCAACCCTTTAATTCTTCGAATCTTCTCCCTCGCTCGATCAGGAATTTACTGACTGCCTCTTTCCTGGGGTGGTATTCCAGTGGGAATGCCGCGAGCGAGCTGATATTCATTGTACCTTCAAAGGGCAATATAGGGACAGTAGTCTGCGCCATACCGAAATACTTTCCGTCGTAATCAACATATTTTACCGTCAAGCCGTAGTGCGGCTCATTGCCACCAACGTAGTCGCCGCGCTCAAATTGCAGACAGCGTTGCTGGTCGTGGTGAGATCTGGCGTAGATGGCTCTTCCGGGTTTGAAGATGGTCCAAAGGCTTTGTAAATCGTTAGTATATATATAAAAGCTCTAAGCCCGGAGGTGGGTAGCTTACATCTCGAAGCTGATCAACCCTTGTGGGAGTAGATTTGCGACATCCTTGATCACCTCATCGAACTCAATCTCTAGGTAGTTGACGAGGTATTCAAGGTGAATTATGGCTTCTTCCGCATCTTCCTTGCTCAGTTTCCCCTCTTCTGGGTCTTTACTTTTTTTATTGGCATCGCCATTCGTCTCCTCTTTCTTTTCCGCATCCGCATCCGGAGCGTTCGCCTTTTTCATAGCCTCCAACTCCGCCTTCAGCTCTTCCAGATAATGGTATAAAGAGTTCAATGGGAATATCAACTTGATCCTTGCCGTTCGAAAAGACACGCCTGGGTACTCGCCGATGACTTTCCTAAGGACAGCTTTCAAGTGCTTACTCTTGACCTCCAGTGACCTCTGGCAAACCTTCTGCTCCCAGTTGAAATGACGGATCTCACAGAGAATGTAATTCGCCCACTGATCTTCCGTCGCCTTCTTTGGAGGTTCAGAGCCAGGTTCCGTGAGATATCGGTGGCCCTGCTCGTCGTAGCGCTTTTCAAGGTGTTTGACCGTGACCTCCATTTTGGGCGTAGGCTGCTCCTCCTCTGTTGGTTATTTGTTAGATATATAAAAGGCTTCTATTTCGGGATTTGAAAAAAAAAAAAGTGTAAACATACCCGTCTCCCCTTCCTTTGGCTCTTCTGCCTCTCCCTCCTTCTTCTTATCCTTCTTTGCCTTCTTCTTTGATCTCTTAGACTTCTTATCCTTAGCATTCCCGTCTTTGGCAGCAAGTAGCTTCGCACTACTTCCAGGCTGTGTGATTTCCATGGCTGATACAATCGCGCCGGGGGTGGTGCTACTACGTGGAAGCGGTGCCCGCCGGAAGCCCGCTCCGGCTATGTTGAGAGCGCCATTACCCAATATCCTTTGCAATTGGTACTGTTCCTCTGAGATTATAGGCATGCTGTGTGGATTTCTTGACGGCGGAACTGGAAAAGCTTTTTTAGGATGAGAGATGTGGATTCAACGTTGTGTAAGGTGCAGAAACACCGTCGAGGGGGGACCAATTCGCTTTATATATCTCGACAACGCGTGTGTAGGACGAGTTCATTATAGTATAGTCATCTTAATTGAATTCACCGGTATATTCAAAACGGTAACAAGCTCGCGATTAGGGCTCAGGCAACAATCAAAGTGCTCACTTGGTATGTGATATGCTTACGCATAACTATGCATATAGTTAGTATTCCCTACGACTCTGTATTATCTGTCTCAGCTGTGGTTTCGAGCACATACCAGCGTACGACGCGACTTCTCCACCTCCATCACATCATGTCGATCCAAGGCAACCCCGTTGTTTAATTCCCGGTATACGTAGAGTACATGTTCTTATCGACGGCCGTGCGTTTAAGCTTGACTCATTAACGATCTGCATTAAAGCACAACTGTCGATCTGTACAAAGTAAGTAGTGCTAGCTAGTACTGCTAGTGGTGGGCTGTGAATAAAATAAGGCACGGAGCCGCAAGTAAGCAGGACTGTGATGAGACTGTGATGAGGTACCCACGATGACTCCTCGGCGCGGGGGCTGACATCTGGATCCCAGGTACAGGTTACATGCATGTGTTAGGCACCGGTGTTCCCGGTAAATTGGGGGCATTGTTGTCACCACCTCTCACTCGGTCGTCGTTGCCGCTGTCACGCGGTGATCATTCGTTGAGGCCTGGGACATCGTTTTGGTAAGTGCGGAAAGCTGAAAAGTTCATCCCGGTACATACTAACCTTTTAGAAGAGTCATCTCGAGGGAATTTGCATGTCTTTGGAGACTCTCTGGCACTGGATGCATACGTAGTGGCCTTTGCCGACCGTGTTTCAAGCAATGTCGTGCAGTATCTGCTTCACCGGATGCTGTTGCAATGCCCTCACGGTGAGAGCTGTTAATATCCGTGACCCCGTTGTCTTCAGGACCACGCATACAACCCTTTGGATAAATAAAACGGCATTGGCATACAAGTATCCTCTCATAAAACCTCGCTCTCCGGCATAAAGTAAAATCCACCAGTATCTGAATCCTCAAAGAAAGTCGCGCGGGAATCCGCAGATTAGTCATACCACAAACACAACCCCGTGCACAGACTCTGGTAGCCTCGTTTCCAGGCTGTATTACGTAATAGTAACAAGGTCAGGGTAATGTTATTACAGCCACACATCCAGCCACATCATGATATATCACGTCAAACCTTCATACAGCCTGGTGAATTTGATCCTCACCACATACACCTACCACCGCCACATCGTATACTCTGCCCCTAAACCCCCAATTCAATTCCTAGTGCACCATTTTCCACGCGCAAGGTATTCTACACGCACGGCGTACCCTACGCGTACCCATATTCTTGTATGTATGTCTACATTCCTGCGCTCATGTTTGCCCGCGCATCTGTGTCACCGCGCTCCTTTTTCCCCGCGCATCTGTATCATTGCGCCCCTGTTTCGCTGCGCACCTCTATTCTTGCGCTACCCGCTCTCCTGTTTGGCTGCGTACTTCTATTCTTGCGCTCCTTTTTGCCCGCGCATCTCTATCCCCGCGCGAGTACACGGGCGTGAGGATCCCCGCGCGAGTACACGGGCGTGAGGATTCCCGCGCGAGTACACGGGCGTGAGGATCCCCGCGCGAGTACACGGGCGTGAGGATCCCCGCGCGAGTACACGGGCGTGAGGATCCCCGCGCGGGTACACGGGCGTGAGGATCCCCGTGCACCTTTTATATTTTCCTGCGCAAGGATAATCACGCGTACTCATATACTAGTGCGCGTGAAAAAACACTGCACCTCACATAGATATATATCCATACTAATATCTTGCTTGCCCTTTAGCTCGCAATTAAAGCCGTACACCAAACATGGCAGGGCCAGCTCGCAAGCGCACCCATACTCCTGGCCCCACGACGCCCCCCCCCCCCCAAAGCGCTCACGCAATGCCCGAGTGGAGGAAACCCCAGATCCAAACTCCACCCAGGAGCCAGACCCCAAAAAGAAAAAGCAGCCTGCTTCAAAACCTACCATTAAGCCTGATTACGCACCCAATCATCTCCGCAAGTTCATGCAAAGCTCTAAGGTTTGACCCCCCCCCCCCCGCGCCCTACAGATATTCCCACGCGCTGCCTACTAACCTTCAATAGTCGATTGAAGAATGGAGCGCGCGCGTGCCGCTTTACTGGGCCCAAGTATTCTTCGTGCGCGCCGGGTTTCTTCAAGCCCCTATACGCACCCTCTTTAAGCAACTCCTGCCCGCCGAAGAGTTGTTTGCCAAAGCCGAACTTGATCTTCTTGGCGACTTCCAGGCTGCGCACGATAAGGTTTTAAACCATCTGGTCAAAAAGGTCAAGCAATACGCCCAAATCTTCCAGGAAAGCCCCCTCCTGGAAGACTATCTTAAACGACGGTCCCTTGCAGAAACTGCGCATAGGGTTCGCCCCTCCCCACCTTTGGCGGACGTTACCGCTTTTGGGATGACGGAGCTCATTGAAATCCACACGCCCCTACTGATAGGCGTGCCCACGGTGAAAGCTCCGCCTGGCCATATTGGCTGGCTCGAAGATGATACGGATGAATACTGGGAAAAGACCCTGCGCGATAGATTTTGCGTCGCTGTGGGCAAAGCTCTCCATCAGTGCGGCACAGACCCCATCAGCGACCTGGGCGATAATTACATAGCGACTATCTTCAAGGACATAACCCCTGCCACCAATTCCCCCCTTATATGGCCTCCGCCAATTCCCTCCACCCCCATCAAAGACCGTCCACCCGCCTTACTACTGCCATATTGCCCCACGGAGAATTCATCGCAAAATAGCGGCTACACGCCAGTTCTCCCCACTCCCCCATCGCCGCCACATGGAGGTTTACTCTCCGACTTTGATGACCCTAACTTTGACTTCACTGGCATCGTGAAAGATGCGGAGAATGCTGTTTCGAGTACCAACCAACAGATCGCAGAGGATGTAAGCAAGTTCCGGGCTTTGCGCGCTAAATCTGCGGACCTAGTGGACGCAGATATATTTGCGCGCCCAGGAAATCTTGACTCCGCCTGTGATTACAATGAAGAAACTCCACTCTCCAATACCCTCGCCAAGATATACGCGCGCTCCAATATTTACATGAAGCATGAAATTCATCAGCGGGTAATCCTCGACGAGTGCAACCGCATGGATACTATCGCCTACGCTGCCCTACGCCGTAAGGAATACCTGCTCACTGCTACTCGTAAACAGCACGCTCTTATTGAGCAGTACAAAAGAAAAAGAGACAAGCTCTGTGAGCTGTACGGAGAAGAACCATCGCTCCTCGAAAATTTGTCTAACGCAACGCAAGCCATGGAAACTGAGAGAGCATATACTACGCGCGCGCGCGATCAGTCCAAACAGCCAGCGCAACAGATGCAGCATCACTCCAACCCCTCATGGCAAAACCACCCCGCCGAAGCTCCTGGCACCGCGCAACAAGCAATGTCGCCCACCAGCGCCTTCTTCGGCATTCCTCCTGCGCGCCTACCCACCGAGCATATTTTTAAATCGCGCAAGGTAGCAAAAGCCCCGCCCGCAGAATCCCACGTGAGCTCGAGAGGTGACATGGGCTCCCGATATCACCACACGGCGAACCCTTCTGCACCCCTTAAAACCATGAGAATAACCCCCGAGCGTAAAACAAGTGAGCACGCGCCGTCACCGCTATCTACGCAAATGGATCCTCAATCGCCCCGCGAAAACATCACGCGCGCGGGGTCGAGATATTGGCCCCCTAATATGACCACTGCGTTTCGTGAGCCTTCCAGTGAAGCTTGTAGTGTCATTGACCTTGAAGCCGAGGATGTTGTCGATTCTGGAGCGCCCCTCCCTACCCCCGTGCCCCTCTCTACCCCCGCGCCCCAGACTCCCCGCTATGGCCCTAGACCGCAGAGCCAGGGCTTCGAGGATAGGCATAAAGGGCTCTATACAAGGCAAACCTCCAGCAGGGCGGTTTTCCCACCTAAGGTTGAAGTGATAAATGAGAATGAGGCAGGCTCCTCCCCCACCGTCCCCGATACCCCCCAGCACGAGGACGTCAATACCGATGCGCGGCGCCCCACCCGAGGCTCAGCAGAAATATCACAGAAGACGACAGATGTCGGCAATTGGGTGAATGCAATCCCCTCGGACGGAGATGTAGAAGGGGGGGCAGAAAGTCTAGAAGGGGGGGCAGACAATCTAGAAGGCGGGGCAGAAAATCTGCCAAAGCAGGATTCTTGATTTTGGTGCGAGCTCCATTTCTCGCGCCAACCAGGCCGTGTCTTTAAAGGGTTTCTTTTATACTAACCTGTGTGCGCTCTCTATTTCTTATAGCTTACCTGTGGTAGATGCGCGGGGTATCATTCTTTCTTGGTGGTGCGCGCTGTATTTCTTGCGCGGGGGTATCATTCTTTCTTGTTCCTGGAGGTGCGCGCTGTATCTCTTGCGCGGGGGGTATTCATTCTTGTTCCTGGCGGTGCGCGCTGTATTTCTTGCGCGGGGGTATCATTCTTTCTTGTTCCTGGCGGTGCGCACTGTATTTCTTATAGCTTACCTGTATTTCTTGCGCGGGGGTATTCATTCTTGTTCCTGGTGGTGCGCGCTGTATCTCTTGCGCGGGGGGTATTCATTCTTGTTCCTGGCGGTGCGCGCTGTATTTCTTGCGCGGGGGTATCATTCTTTCTTGTTCCTGGCGGTGCGCACTGTATTTCTTATAGCTTACCTGTATTTCTTGCGCGGGAGGTATTCATTCTTGTTCCTGGTGGTGCGCGCTGTATCTCTTGCGCCGGGGGTATTCATTCTTGTTCCTGGCGGTGCGCGCTGTATCTCGTGCGCGGGGGGTATTATTCTTGTTCTTGGCGGTGCGCGCTGTATCACTTGCGCGGGGGGTATTCATTCTTGTTCTTGGCGGTGCATGGGGTAACCATGTGCTCCACTGTATCTACTACGTAGTTAGTTTTCAGGCACCAATTATCGTCACATCGCCCCAACCTCCTGTGCCAAAGAGTTCTGAAGATGGAGAGTAAAAAGTGGTTAGATTCCGCCGATGTCGACCCAAATCATTTACGAGCACACTATATCTTGCGCGCGCTCAACGTTGCCCGTGCAATGTACAGCATCAAGCTCCATGATTGGCAAGCTGCCGCCATCGCCGACGTATTGATGCACCGGGACGTCGTTGTCAGTGCCGGAACGGGCTCAGGGAAGAGCATTATCTTCCAGACGTTGCCATATACTGTGCAAAATGGAATTATCCTAGTGGTATCTCCACTGCTGAGCATAATGTACGACCAGGCAAGTAATCATGTGAACCTACACGGCATACTAGTAGCGCGCGCGCATACATGTACGTATAACTGACCAAACATAGGTAGCGTGGCTTCAATCCAATCAAATAGGTGCTATCGCTCTTACCGCGACGGAGATTCAAGCGCGCCCCCAAGCATTGCGTGAGGTCGCTGAGGGCAAATATCGTCTCGTATATGCATCCCCAGAGGTCCTCCTTACCTCTGGGTCGTATTTCTGGGTGCACATACTGAGAAAGCCCTGCGCGTTCAGAGATAACCTCCTTGCAATAGCCGTGGACGAAGCTCATGTGGTGTGGGGATATCGAACATTCCGCCAAGAGTATAGCAACCTCTCCGATTTCCGCGCGCACCTACGCAGCATTCCCATCATTGCACTGTCCGCGACACTTGCACCCAACGTATTGGGCTATATCCATAAGGTTTTACTGCTTGCGTCGCCGACTATAATATACAGGCGGCCAATCGGCCGTGCCAATATTACCCTCGCGGTTATACCTATTAGACAAGCATTACTAGCTGCGCTACATGAACTTGACTTTCTTATAGACAGACAGGTGGTTATTGGCTCTATGATTCCAAAGGCATTCGTATTTGTGGACAACGTTGATAGCGCGCATACAATTGCGCGCTATTTACGAAACCTCTTGCATCCCTCGATATCTGCGCGCGCCAAAGATCTTATAAAGGTCATGAGTGCATCCCTTGAGCCAGACACCCGTGCACAATACATGAGAGGTATGAAGGATGGCTTGCACCGTATATTTGTTGGCACAGAGGTGTTTGCTATGGGTATCAACTTTCCAGACATCGATGTCATCGTGCAGTGGGGAATAATGCCACATCTTACCCTCGCTGCAGTATGGCAGTGCATTGGTCGCGCGGCGAGGGATTCAACGCGCCATGCGGTGGCATGCATATTTGTTCAGGAACGTTATTTTCTGCCGGAGGAAAACGACCGCCCAGGGAATGAAGGGGGCTTCTACTTTGGATGGCGCCGCGCGGCTGACCCCGCGCGAAGGCAATCCATGGAGGAGTTTCTTAGGGGTCTATACAGCGCACTCGCGGCGGATGTGCGTTGTGTGCTGGATAATATTGACCCTGCACTAGTATGGTTTCTGAACACCGCGAGGTGCCGTTGGCGTGCTGGTATTTGCGCGTTTGGGGACCCCTCCTGGATATCGGGCGTCGGTATTCCCGTGCCTCCAACGAGTGCGACGGCGTCTACTTGTTGCGATAATTGTTTCTTCAATAATGCAATAGAATGGGGGGACGGGGATTTTTTGATAGGGCCTGTGGATATTCGGCGCTCAATACGCTATACATATACTACAGAGTACCACGAGACCCAGTATTGTGTGCTATTCGAGAAGAATATGGACGTAGTAGTGGCAAAGAGCAATGCGCCCTCCAAATCTGGGATGGTATTGGCGCGTGAGAAGCTTATAGAATGGCGCGCAACGGAATACAACGCCTGGGTGCGCGGGTTATACCCTTCCTTGATGCCTACGGATTTCATGAGCGAGGCTGCCATCGCCAAAATTACAGGGGAGCTATTCACTATTAACAGCCCAGAATCCTTGGCCGAGGTACTGTCGCCTGAAGTGCATCTGGAATACTCTGTCCTCCAGGCCTCCACACAGTCGTTGCTATCACTCATCGACAGTATCAAGATGGTGATTTCCCCGCGAAGACGTGAGCGAGCACCGCCACGGCCCCGAATGTATGATTTCAGTTTTGTTCAAGTGGATCCCGGAAACCCCGCGCAGGCGCCACTACTAGAGATTCAGCGTGCCATCGCAGCTACAGACAAAGCTAAAGAACAGCGCGCGGTGCAAAAGAGGACTATTCTGGCGGCACGGAAGACACAGGAACAAGTTGAATCAAAGGCAATAGCAAGCTGGAACGAGAAAGCAAAGGGATTAAATCTGCCACTAAGGCCTCGGGGAGGGCTGCGCGCGGGTAAAGTCAGGGCCGCTGCTTCAGTACGCACGGGCAGGAAAGAGTGATTTGATAAATATATATTAAGCCTATTGATTTATTCCCCAATTCAATATATTTACGCGCAAATATGCACACGCAAATGTGTGTCCCTAGCATATACAGCGCGCAAGAACAGCGCGCATAAATATCCGCGCTCTTTCTCAAAGGTCGAGGCATCCAAGAAATGCCAGAATTTTTCGTCTGCGCGACGTAGGATTATTCGCACTCGCATAATTGAGCCAAGGTATATGAGTCAATCCATAATGTGCTGAGACGGTGCCCATTTGCTGGGGAGTCATGGCTAGCAACTCCTCGTGGTTGCGCGGGAATGTAGCCCCTGGGCTAGAGCCATCTACATGTCGCATGGGTATCCAAACCTCCCGTGATCCGCTCATATATATTGCGCGGTTGATTCGCCGCGCCTCCGCATTGAACAGATGGGCTCTAATCTCGATCAATTGGTTGAGTATCTGGCGCCCAGTATTGAGCGCTGCCTGACCGACTGCAAAATCCACATCGACCGGATGCTGTATAGGATGATTTAGATTGGCTGCCATAATTTGTCCACTGCTACATGTCGGGCATTGGTCCAGTTTGTCCCTCGAGTATGCGCTCAAGT
Organism: Morchella sextelata; assembly: GCF_020137385.1. Lineage (NCBI taxonomy): Eukaryota > Fungi > Ascomycota > Pezizomycetes > Pezizales > Morchellaceae > Morchella > Morchella sextelata. The sequence goes on from NW_025408634.1 coordinate 390,827, forward strand.
CTGGGATTTATAAGAAACAGTCTACATAGTCTAACAAAGAAATCCTGCGCACAGAGAAGCCCACGCGCAGGGACAAAGAAACTTGCGCGCAAAGAAACCTGCGCGTAAGGACAAAGAAACCTGCGCGTAGGGACAAAGAAACTTGCGCGCAGGGACAAAGAACTAAACCATCAGACAAAGAAACCAGCGTACAATGTGTCAGAGGAGATCGTCTAGCCCGGCTTCTGGGCCAAGTATATCAGTATCAAAATCTTCTTCGGTTTCGAGATCCAGCGATGACGTGTTTGATGAGGACTTTCCAGGGTGCCAGCTGAATCGTGCACGCTGCATATATTCGCGCAGTGGCACCCCAGTTGCGAGGCGCGCTATTCCCGCGCCCATCAAATCTGTTGCCTCCCAGTGCGGTTGTTCCTTCACACTATCCAGCGCGCGGGGGATCGAGTCTCTGCATATGGCTTCATCGAGGAGTACGCGCACAATATTCGCCACATCAGTTGAGCTGCGTACCAAGGATGAGTGCGTCCCATAGCTGTGCGCACGCGATTCTCGCTCCATAGAAACCTTACTGGCGTGTAGCGACATCACTTGGCGAGATATTGTTTCTCTAAGGTGTTGGTCCGAGTGAATATTGCTGCTTGGGTGGATCCTAGCCTTGATCTCACGCACAACATACTCACCAAATAGGTCGTCGGGCACCCATGCCCCCCTGCGCCCAGAGGGATTAACCAGGCAGTTGTGGCGCCATATATTTCTCATCTCTGGGGACCATATTTTCTCCATGCAAGCAATCAAATGAATCACCTCGCGCGGGTAATTGATATTTTGGGTACCATGTAATTGCGTGGTCCAGAGGCGAATGATGTGCTCCAGGCGCCCGGGATCCCCCGCGCATACCGCCGCACCGTAGTCAGCGTACACCAATCCTTGCTGCAGTAGTAAAATCGCATTTTCATATAGAATATCTCTGGATTGGTGCGGAACAGGAATGCTGCGCTCACAGAAACGCCTGCGCTTGACGACGGATAGTCCCCCGCATACTGGGAATATAGCATCAACCATATCCTCTATTACAAGACGCCAGTTGGCTGCGCGGAGGCGGTGATTGAACAACTCGACGGTGTCGGCGTTGAGAGTTTCGGCAGCAAGAGATATTACATGCGCTTCAAGTATTTGTTGAAAGAATTGATCGTATGCGCGGAAATCCTTGGGTTTAGGTGTGTTTATCGCGGGCTTTCGAAGTAATTTAACAAACCGGAGGATACTAGTGGGCTCTCGACCATCATTCCCCCAGTGCGCCTTAAATATAGTGCCCAGCATACACATTTGCAGATGAAAGAGACCAATTACGGGCTCCACGTATTCCATTTGGTGCGCAGGTTGATCTTCCTGCCTGCGAAAAACAGCCTTCCTAGCGGAAGTTAGCTTAGGGAATGCAGAGTTGTGCCAAGTACGCACGTACAGTATATTTCTCACGGTCATATAATCGCCCTTGAAGAGGATCAGTTTGTCCATAAGCTGGTGGGCGGTGATATCAAGCTCCTGTAGAATTGATTTTATGATGTCGATAACCTCGCTGATTATGGCCTCATTCTTATGGAAGGTGGGCATCGTGTGAAGGTCAGATTTTTTCAAGGGCAATGGAAACAGTGCGGGGGCAATGAATGGTTCGTAACCTGGCTTGATGATAGTGCCATCTTTTCCTCTGCGCTGCATATTGAGCTCTATAGCACCATGCGCATGTTTGTGGAGTATATTCCATATATTGGCCTTCGCGGCGTCGCGCGTGTATTGGAAGGTTGTTGAGTCCACCATTACGTCGCGCGCAGATATCAATCGGGCACTATCACGGTTGAGCATTTCAGCGCGAGGGAGGAACCCAGCGCGCGGGGTGCCCTGCAGGAATGCAATATACCCCGCAGTGTAGTGTTGTTGATATTGACGATTACCAGTAGTATGAGTCTTTACCCTTTGGTAGAAAACCATGTTGTCGAAGGAAACAAAGAACGGGTGGGCAGCAGCCTTGATGCGTAGCATATCACGCAGGGCAGAGGCGTTAGCACGCAGTGCGTGGTTTACAGCCTCATAAGTGACAGAGATTCCCAGGCAGTGGAGGACCTCTATCACTCGTTTACCGGCGCCGGAGGCGTTCAAATAATAGCCCACCATGCCCTGAAGAGAATTGGCGCGTTGTGAGCGCCCATAAGCTGCAATGCTGATGGCAACTGTAGAAACAATATCATAACGCTTGGTGGGCGCAGGTTTCTGCGTACTAGTCGTACCGACTCCCAGCTCTATGAATGAAGGGAGATCTTCTGAGTCTTCTTGGTGGGGTTGATAATGATTGCCCAGCGGGGAGGCGGGGTCTTGAGCGTGCGCGGGGTCTTGAGCGTGCGCGGGGTCTTGAGCGTGCGCGGGGTCTTGAGCGCGGGGAGGGTGTTGAGCGCGCGCGGGGTCTTGAGTGCGCGCGGGGTCTTGAGCGCTAGGCGCTATCATTGCATCAACGAGCCTTTTGACTGTGGGGGCGAAGCTGTTTTGCGCTACTGCAATATCAGAGAGTGAAAATCCGCTGATGTATTCATGGGTAAATTGATTCATCTTTTTGCGCATGTGCGGTGCAGCTATAAGGGCGCTCATTTCGCTGTGCACAAGGTTCTCGACGATATCCACACATGCATTACGCAAATCAATATCCTTTGCGAGGGTTTTGATGGAATTAGAAGAGTGTACGAGCGCAGCACATAAAAGCTTGCCCATGCTACCGCGCTGCAAGTAAGCTTTGGAACGCGCGAGCACGGATGGATCTGTACACTGAAGTTCTGCTAATAGGCAATTGGGGATATCATCGAAACCATACTGTCGCACCATATTCCGCGCAGCAGATAAGCGTTGAGCTAGGGTAGGAGGCGGAGGCGGCGAGGTATAATTACTGTGCATAGGTGACTGTTGAGTGGTTGAGCTGGCGGATATAGGATAGTGCGAAGGAATGAATGGGCGCCCGGAGGCGGCCCTCCGTACTGAACGTCGGGCTGGCATATATGTAGGCCACCTAGGCGACTTACTCGGTGATTTGGGTGCGCAGCGAGCTGGGTGCAGTGGTGATTTGGGTGCGCAGCGAGCTGGGTGCAGTGGGGATTTGGCTGCGCGGATGGTTGCTTGCGCTGCGCGGATGGGTTGCCTGCGCTGCGCGGATGGGTTGCCTGCGCTGCGCGGGTGGTGGCTCGCGCAGTGCGCGGGGTATTGCTCGCACGACAAATTGGGTGATTTGGGTGCGCAGCGAGCTGGGTACAGCGGTGATTTGGCTGCGCTGTATATTCAGCGCGATCCAGTCATTTTGGAGGAGGTTTTGGGGGGTAAAAAATATACGGTGTAGGCATGGCAGCAAATTCACCAGGCTCAGAAGTGGTGATAGAAATTTGATGTCAAAATAGGACTAGCGGGCATTATCAGCCACACGAAATAAATCACACCACCTGAGCCTGGGACCGAGGCTAAGACTCTGGAGACCAATCAAGGTTCTCACGTAATCGCAGGGGTCCCCGCTTCCAGTCAGCAAGGATCAAACCCAGAACTTGTCTGCGGGGTGAAAAATGTTCGAATATGCTCGGGGAGACAAATGGGCAGCTGGTTTCGTGGTGTAGTTGGTTATCACACAAGTCTAACACACTTGTGGTCCCCGGTTCGAGCCCGGGCGAAATCATCTCTTTTGCTCCCCGCACTGATAATTTCGGTGATACCATTTTTTAATGTGGGGTTAACCGTAGATCCGACGCCGCCGGTTGTGGTGGTGGTGGGCGCATTTTTCTTCGCTGGGACGTGTGGGTTTTTTTTCCCGGAGGGGTACTTGGGAGCGTGGGTTAGGGGGAGAAACAGACTCACTTACCATCACATATCATCACTCGTATTAGAGTGCCGATCTTTGTAAAACCGTTGTTGTAACGCCAGCAAAGACGTCTCCAACAGCCTCTAATTGAAAGAATCAATTATGAGGCCTTTGTTAAGAGTTTTCCCGAGATTTATGAAAAGTAGATTGGAGATATAGAGTTGATGTTGTTTAGAGGAATAAGGATTTAGCTGTGCTGATGGTTTTACTATTAATTCCATCCCAACGAGCTGTACTCTGTCACCGTCCCGAAGATAAAAATTTTCACAACCGCTTTCCCCACCAATTGCAATGTCACTAACACCACGTACAACCCACAAAACTCAACCTCAACACTCAGTACACACGAACCATCCCCCCACCAAATAAACACCCCGCCCTCAAACAAAACACCCTCACCAAAAAAAGCGCCAAAAGAATGAATCAGCCGGGAATCGAACCCGGGTCGGGCGCAAATCATCGAGGAGATGGCAAGCGCCCGTGATACCACTACACCACTGAATCCTTGCTGCAATGAGCAGCTCGTGCTTTTTTATATTTTTATTATTATTTTCCAAGGTGTGACTTGATTATGTAAGTAGGGTGATAGGGAGTGGGGTGATGGGGTGCACGTGGTGGGGTTGGGGTTGTGGGTTGGGTTATTTGTTTGACAGGTTGGACCGTTCGAGGCTACGGGTGGGAGTGGTGGATGGGTCTGTTTTTCGACAATTGCTACTGGGTTCAATTTACCGTTCTTCGGTGGGAGAGAGGATTTGGTTGATGGCTGGTTAATTGTTAGACTTGATGAACCGCTCAATTCATCTATGGACATCATGCTCAATAACAATTGGAGCGAACACGGCGATATGAAAGAAAGCTTCAATCCGGAACGATCCGGAGCTCAACAAGCCATTGGCAGGTACAATGTAGGTAGGTAGCAGCGGTGTGGACATTGTTCGAGTAGCGATATCCAGCGGGCTCATTGAAAGTGTTTTGGAGAAAGTGGATCAATTCATCACGCGTACGGGAAAACGAAACGACGATGGTTTGCTTTCTTGCTTGCTCAACAATTATATTCCGTAAAGTACTAATGGAAAAAGAAAAACACCCTTTCATCCTCTACCAGCCGTGCTATGCATTTACTGGTATGCGAGCTTTCCGTTGTGGTTCGTGATGCGCTCGGCCAAGTTGAGATCACGGTCGTGCCAGTTATCATGGGAGTCCCTCAACTCTGCCCTCAAAATAGGGACATTGGCGCCTCCCTCACAGGAGAAGCGGACATTCCGGGCAGAACTAGTGAAGTTCTTGCCATCCCATGCGAAGTGACCTATCATTGTTCGATATTAGTTGATTGTGGAAGAGAGCTAGGAGGTGGAGGGAGTTTACTGACCGTCATTGTTTCCAATGTGGTCGTCGAGACAGAAGCGGTCATCGCCGCCGCCGTTCACGTGGGCGCAGAGGTAGGTGCGGCCGTCGTGGGACTCGACGCGGATGTTGCTGGATGAGAGGTGGAAAGACATGATGCTTGTCTAGTTGTTTTGTGGGGTGTGTGTAATGGGTTCTTTGAGGTGATGGTAAGATTGGGTTTGATGGATGATTTTTGGTGATGATGGTTCGGCGGGGAGGAAGGAGAAGAGGGCCTTTATATACAGCTATGGGAGTACGTAGCTTGATCAATGAGGGGTTGGCAGGAGAGGGGATAGCGTAACACAGTACACACGGCCATCCAGCCCCCGCGTGGCGGGTTCGTTCCTTCAATTGATTGGCAATGGCTATTGCGTCAGCTATAGCTGAGCTGGGTGTCTGTCGGGTTTAGTTTGCGTCGAGGTCTGGGGCAACTGCACTTGATGATCTGCACACAATCGATGAGCATGACATAGTGCACCTTAACTGCTGGTTATAACATGTCTCGGAATATTATTCAGATGATCCACCACCCAATGCACGGACTACATACATAAAGTATATATAGAGTACATAGAGTAGCGGGGCCGGGGACATATCTGTGGAGGCTGATTTCGCCCCCTTCATCGCTGGCGTTCTCGGGCTTGATCAAAACCGTCCACTGGTAGAGTGTGTAGGTGTAGTGCGGTCTTTCATCTCCTCCATATGCCAGCCTCTCAATCTGGTGATATCATTCTGGGAAGGCGTGGCAGGGATCGTGTTTTGTTGAGAAGGGCTGAGTGAGGGAGGCCCTGGAGCTAACGGTGCACTAGCTGGCAGCTAGCTAGAAATCATTGGCCCGCCGCCAAGCATGGGGTATTCCGGCCGGAACACGAATGTGGACTCCAGGCATGGAGAATCACTCGGATTTACGAGATGATGTGATGATGTGTTTGAAATGCCCATAAACACTGCGATGGGTTGCGGTTAGCATGCAGTTACGAGATATCGTTTGCTTGCTGCCATCTGGATTCCTGCATGTTGTCTACCCCGCACCTCCCGCGGTGCTGTCGCCAATCGCGGGCGGGTGGCGAACTCGCAGGGGAAATCGGAAGGTGAGACATGCAGAGCTGAGCACAGACGTGAATGTGCCCGATCACGTGGGTCTAGCGAGGTTGGATTGTTTGAATTGGGTTGTCTTGCACTGGTCATCTGGAGGAGGTGCGGAATGCGGACTGTACTCGGGTACAGGAGAAAGAACCAGAAAATGCAATAGGGTTACTTGTATGGCAGCATTTTTTGGTTCTTATTCCTGTACGCGAGTATTGTGATCATGATTATCTGGAGTTGACTGCCATTGGGAGCTCGAGCCGTGTGTGAGAAGAGAAGAATGTGCAATTGAGCAAGTGATGATGATGATGTTCATCATCACATGTAGTTATAGTTGAGGCTCTGAGATAGTCTCTCTATATGTATCTTTGAAGCTTGTCCTTCAGCTGCCACTCTTCACTCTTCACCGTGCACGTGTTGATGATGCAGTCATTGAGATGACCGCCTACAATTGAGGATGAGGAATTACGCTGTACTCTAGAGCAGAGAGTACACGACGGTATCCCGAGTAAAAACTGATCGACCGCGGAACCACCAGGGTCCACGCCAAGAAATCGATCGTCCCTAATTCACGCACTTCAGTGCTTGAACTCAGAAACGCCTGGAAGGTTTTCTTTGATCTTCATGCCATGATTTTGGCATCCGGGTTTTTAGTGCTGAAGATCAATTGACTGACGTCCCGGTTCTCCGTCAGACAGAATGTTCATCAGATCTCTGTCGGCATCGGTCTTCGGGGAACGACCACTATATAAAGTAATTCACCGGCCTGCTTCAAAGTCGAATCTATGGAGAAACCAATTACTCTACAAGCTTAGTATCGATCCGCAAGCTTCCGGACTCCTCTCACCTCTGTCGCCGACAGATTTCCCAGAGCAACCCACACCAGCCACGGTGGGCAAACCTTGATAATAATCCTAGCCAGCCACGAGACCAGGTTCTCCGTGGCGCAATTGGCTAGCGCGTTCGACTGTTAAGATGCAATCGAGAGGTTGACAGTTCAACCCTGTCCGGGGAAGTATACTCTTCATTTTTGGCTGTTTTTTGGTTCACGCTTGTTGGCTCTGTGGTGTTTCGTGGGCCGTAATCAAGATTTAACAATTTTTCTTGTTCTTTTTCACACGATTCTGAGTAGTTGGATTGGTTTGGTCTGGATTCATATAATATGTTTTGGTAGTGCTTATGTTTCGATGGCAGTGAAGATTTAGGTTGGAATGAAGGTCTAGATTAAGCTCTATGATATAACACCGGCGCTAGCGAGAGAAGGCTAGCAATTTAGTTAAGATACTACACCCGCTACTTAAATCATTGAGAAGCGGGCTAGACGGCCTCCCTGGCTACTCGGACACCCCCCTCACTCCTCACTCGGACAGTTAACGTAGAGTAGAAAAGAGAAGATCAACGTTGTAAGTGGCTTCTATACCTGTTCTCCACCAATCATCATTGACTGTCCGAGTGAGGGTGTCCGAGTGGCTAGGGAGGCTATCTATACACAAACGAACAAGCAGTGTTTGTGTTTCCGCATCCTTGATATAGACCTTTTTTTCCCCAATTTACCTGGAGTCTCTATGCCTCCTATCTCTGGAGATATCAACGGCGAGCCGCTTGCTCTCTCAAAAGTACCTTCCCTCGCGGCTTGACCTGCGGCTTCGAACGGCGCGGCTGATGTTGCGGCTTTTTGGGGGTGCGGCTTCAACTGGGGGCTTGTAGATATCTTTGAAAGTAGTTTAGGTGCCTAGGTAACTGAGACATCTGAGGTATATCAGTACTTTACACAATCAGGTGTTGGCTACCCGGGTCTTGAGAACTTACTGTTTGGTCATGTAGGTACCTATTTTGTGATCAAGGGTGCGGTGTAGAAGAAGTTGCACACTGGATGCCTGTCGCAGTTGTAGATTTGCCATGAAAGTTATTCATGGAGTTATTACCATCCGTGGGGAAGGTCGAGTGAGAGGTTGAGTACGAGGTTAAGGAACCGAGAGTGGAGCAATGGAGCGCGCTAGTCACACCGGCAACCGATATAATACTGCCTCGCTGCTGAATCTCTAGCTCTCTAATATACATGATAGATATATGGAACCACCATGCCACTCCAGCGGTGTCCTGCTACCTTTATGCGAACGCCTCGCTGGGTACGGCGGTATGTACACCTGCAGAGGTTTGTTTTTTGGGGTTTGGGTGTGAGGTAGGTAGGCGAGAGGTTCGGGAAATAATAGGAATAGGATGAGGAATGGGGCGAGGGTTAGGGTTGATATGTGTTTGGAGTGAATGATAGATTTGTTGGTTTACTAGCTGGCATTCCCGGAGTGCATTTATCTATCCTTTTTCTTTCTTTCTTTCTTTTTTTTTTTTTGTTTAACTCATTAATCGTATGTAGCCTTATAGCCATGACGATACACACGTTGAATCTATCTATCTTGTGATCATTGACAACTTAAGAGTAGCGGCTGGGTTCTTGTTATGGCAATGTAGGTGTATCAATTGTCTTATGTGATACGATACTATTGTGGGGAGTGTTTGTGGGGGGGACTATATGTTGATTATTTTACAATTGATGGGCCCTTGGAGGAATCTAAAATGATACTGGCGTTTTTACTGGTGCTGTGTATACCCACAGGACTATACCCTCACATATCACCACAACAGACTAAATCCCCAGAAACACGAAATAGCTTCTATTCCCCATTACCAGCCCTCTATTTCCCACGCTACCACCCAACCGCCTACACAAAGCCCTTCCCCTTCTCCACCTTCTCATTCTCCGCCGCCTGCCTCCTATCCTTATTCTCCGCGGCCCGTCTCTTCGCCCTCACCTCCTTCTGCCTCCTCTCACCACCATCAACCTTCACCCCCCTCTTATGCTCCCTCAGCGCCAGCCTTCCTCCGGCAACCCTAAACGCCTCCCTCCAATGCAAAATGTACCGGCGGTCCCTCGCCGGCTCGATCCCGAGCACCTTCATCTGCGGGGACGTGAGTCCGAAGAACTGCTCCCAGGTCTCGAACTTGGCGGCGTGCTGCGTCGTGTTGCGCCCGATCTTTGTCAGGAAGGTGGCGACGTCGGGGACCGCGGTGGTGCGTTCCGGGACGGGGGGCGCGGGGAGGGAGGGGTGCAGCGCGCGGGTGAGGGTTGTGACGGCGCTGCGGGGGGCGGCGAAGAGGTTGCTGGGGAGGAGGCGGCGGAACATTGTGGTTGTGTGTGCGGTGTCCTGGTTTGTATGTTAATAGCGGGCCGGGTGTCGGGCGAGGAGGAGGAGGAGGAGGAAATGGGTGGGGGGGGGGGGGAGATATACGGATCAATTCCTCCGGACAGGGCGGTGGGCGGTGAGCGGTGTCGGTTGTCAATCGGTGTCAGTCGGTGCTGCCGGTGCTTGTTCGTCTCCCCCGGGCGGGAATATTTTGAGTTGAGGTTCAACAAAGGCTTGGCATCTAACTAACCCTAACCCAGCTTACCGTACTAAGCTAAGCTGCATATATGACAAGACATATGAAATGCTACTATTAATTCTTGCAGGTAGCATAATATATATGCAGCGCAATAGGACGGTCCCGGGGTCCCGGGCTCTAGTCGGCGTTGCTGGTACGATAGCAGACACGGGCTGGCCCGTAGCAATATTGGGGGCCGGCGAATAATGGGAAACGCTGTGTGCTGATAGGCCGCGCGGGCGACGAGACGAGGAGCTGAGTGTGTATGGCGCCACAAGGTGGTCTTGGTAATTATCATTATTAACAGTGCCTACAGCCTGGCATAACTGGCTAGACGTGTCACCTTTACTCCCAAGGCCATCTTCTATCCGTTTACCCGTATTAGTACATGCATGTATGGAGACGTCTTCCTACGTTATACGGTGCAACTGGACGCGTGGTCGCACCGAGAGCACAAGAAAGTACATGTATTGAATTAAGCTCTCGTCTCCAGACTTGTTCCATGTGCAACCCGGGATACCTTGCAATTTGAGACAGCTGCACGCCGGCCCCCACCAGCTCTGTCGACCAGCTACATATCTCACATATATATATATATATATATCTGCTCTCAGCCTTTCATGGTGTTGTATGATCCAGGGCTTCATAGATATGGCCTAGACCATTACCGGCCAAGGTACATGTATCTATGGCCGATCGGCTCGAGTGTTGCATGTTGGAAAGCTTAATATAAGCTTCTTTTGCACCCTGGAGCACTGGCTAGAACGGGCCCGTTTGATTGTTTGATTGTCTGGCCATTCCTACCAGGCATCTTCATGTGAGTAGTTTGGTCCTTGCTGTAGGTCGATTATACCGATTCATTGGTTGCACAAGGGCCTATCACCGCATCTATGGCTGTTAACGGGTTTGTGTGATCAGATAGATTGGTCGACTGATGAAAAGGCAAGAACAAAGAGGTCCAGAGGCACACCCACTGGGGAGATCATGACGAGATGACACCTGCTCTTCCTGCTCCGACTAATGATCGTTAACGGGCCTTGCTCCGGGAATATACTAGCCTCTAGCTCTGGGTCGATAATTGGGCATCTCAGAAAGAAGGCCATGCAAACATGTCATGGAAAATCGGAAAATAGCTTGGAATCGTTTACGTGGAGCTTAGTAGCTAGTAGCTAACTAATCATGAGGCGTTTTCACCAGTTTGATGATATATCCATACCAACTCAACTCAACTGGAGACGGTTGATATATGGTCACAGCAATCATATTGTCCAGTACAGGTGTGTCATTCCGATAGAACCCTCTGTTGATAAAAGAAAAGAATAATGTACAAATGAATGTGTGACCCAAAGAAATACCCTAGTAACTACTGTGAAGAAATATTAATGATAGTAAACCGTTCGAAAACCTCTAAGTCAACCCCCGCCCTCCCACACACACTTCTGGTATCGCATTTTACTGCTATTGCGCTAAATCACCCTCCCGTCTGAGGCTATGGTCTATAGGAATATCTGAAACCCATGCGCCCCTATAGAGAAGTATTTGCCACCACCTTGCTCCACTAAGCATCCAAAAACTAGTCAACTACCATCAGAAGGGGGTACCCTTCAGATTCCCTCGTATCCCAACGAATCTACAAGTTTCACGTTACATTAGTAACTCAAGCTCTAAAAGAATTTTGGGGACAATAAAAAAGAGGAGACACATACAACATAACCACCGTCTGATTCCGGGAAATATTTGAAGCCGTCCGTCAGCTCATGGCACGCCAGAAACCCACCCTCAATTGACCAGTTCCCTTTGAATTCGGTCTAGTTAATTTTCACTCATGTTAGTCACTGTTCGATATCCAAAATTATGGAAAAAAAGAGAAGAAAAATATATACATACCGGAGGGATTTCAAAGTTGTAAAAGAAATCATATAGAGGAGCCTCGTCCTCCAGGAGGTAACCAAATCCGTCATTGCGCGTCACGAGGTATGAGTTTCCTTTCTCAGTTCCGTTGATATACTATTTCAATTATATTCGTCTTAGTAATGTTCTTCAGAAATTGCAATCCAATTAATGGGAGATAAACATACACTCTCGAAAATCGTCGCGCCGGTACGGTTGAATCCAAATGTGCCGTCCTTCATATCCATTTGATAATCCTCGATTGTTATATATTTGTTACCCGTGGCGCGGATCTTGATATTGAACCAGTCTTGTGTACTGTCATCGTCGCAATCTTCGCTGATATCGGCCGCAGACACAAAGAACGTAAACAGCGACACTACAAGCGCAAAGATAATCGATTGTCTCAACATCGCTAAAGATGTGTGTGTATGTGTGGTGGCTTAAAAGGATATATGGGTGAGGGAGGTGTGTAGGTGTTGGATACTTGCGATGGGTACTATACTAAGGGTGGAGAATAAAATCCAAACAGTGCGTAAGTAAAGCTCCCTTTATATAAATCGATAATGAAGGGGAAGGGAAGGAGGGAGGGAGGGCTAACAAAAACAAACAAAGACACCCAGGAATAGCATTAAGAGCCATATCTTGACATCATGTTTTTACTCGCACCTCATGCTCTTACACGGCGCGCAAACCATATACCTACCTAGCCGTGCGGCGGCGGCACAGATAGAGGTGACCATACCCAGAGAAAGTAACTGCAGTACCTACCTGAGGAACGCATTAAGGCCTATTTCTCTAAACGAAATACAATTGGGGGGTGGCTCGGGGATCTTTGACGAGAAGAGTTGGGTTGGAGAAGGTTGAAACAAGATCGAAGTGGACGCATACGTGCTTCCCGAGACCCACGCCGTTTGTTCCAAATGACCCGATTCTGGCCCTCCCCCCCCTCGCGTGGTTCCTAGCAGAACAAAAGGCATGAGAATAAGCACAAACAACACAATTAAATTTATCGGCAGCCCAAATTCTGGGCCAATTCCAGGCTGACACGAACAAAACACACACAAAAAAAAAGGTTACAGCCCTTAATTCGGTCTCCGTGCAATTCGTACAACCATGGATGGGCTATCGGAACAAATATGACCTACCTACACTCACCTCAAACTCGAAGAAGGCTGGATCGACGAACATAAGATTGCCAGGAGCTAGGAGGAGTAGGAGGAGGGGGGAGCTGGGCCCTCTAGGCTAGATCGCTCCAACACTGAGCGGACCAGAAAGCCTAGAATCTATAACACACAGCTTGAATGGAAAAAAGCCCTTTTCCTCGGCACTCGTGTTGGAAAAATCATCTGATAGGTCGCGCGTACGCGCGTGCGGAATTGTTTGCGTCCATGGGGGGGCCCTTGGCAACAGCACCCGCGAAACCGAAACTAAGACATCCGGGTCGGTGTCTTAAACACACACGCACCGATGTGTAGGGGGTGAGAGTGGGGGAAATGATAGTTCTCTGTGCCCTTGAAAACGAGCAGTATCTAGGACGCTGAGCGGCGAGTGATGGGCCATGACGGCATTGAACAGGTTCGAGGTGCATGCATACATGTCGTTCGTTCCAGGCTGATCCCTGCCGGGACCTGCATGATCCGCGAAACAACTGGCGAAACAACTGCGATTTGGTTAAGGTTCAGGGCCAAGCTACTTACTATAGAGGCGCAGTGTCCCTTGAACACTGAGGAGAAGAGAGAATCGCTTGTGATCAATAGGTAGAGCGACCAGCTAGGGAAGGCCGAATTCAATTCATGATCAAGGCTTTAATCGTATGTGCAGGTAGTATTATGCACCTAGCCCTACGAACCCCGGATCCAGCCGAGGCTGACCAGGAGCCGGGAGTGCATGGTGGTGAACGTCGGCACATATTTCTTCCCTAGGAGGGTTTTTGGGAACAATTGGTACTAATTTTAGTGGTCGAGCGGTCGACATCTAGAACCCGAAAAGAAGGCGGCATTTAGCCGCACACTTGTGCCCAGGTCGCGCTGGCTAGAGCACTACATAACACAGCCGACGTTTATATTTGGGTGGAAAATACGCGCTTGAATATATGCCTGCGAAAGGCATGGAGAATTGACTTGGGTGAGCGTCCTTATGCTTTGGAGATATGCAAATGAGAGCTTGAGATATGGGATGTCGTTCTATCATACTCTCCTCTAGCTAAGAGTTAGTATCGTGGCATTGCCTGCAGCTGACATGTAGCTACGCACGCAGGATACAACCTACGTACTATTGTAGCCACGTATCTGTTTCGCTAGAGCTTGATCAAACCAGAGTCGAGCTTGGTGATGATTCTCGAATGGATTGAATGGATTAGTCGCGGATAGCCGCGTTGTGAATCGAACGCAGCGCGGACATTGCCGCCATAAAATCTGCGCTTGAAGCTATAATACCGTCAATTAAGACAGTTCGTAGGTATGTACATACATACATCATCTTCTATACATAGAATAGAATACATAGAGCAATATTTTGGCAGTGCGTCCCCTCTACGCTCATGTATCGGCTAACCACATATCTCAAGTAGTACCTGGCCAAAAAGCCCAGAGTTCTAGATCTACGAGGCAGCTGTACCTAGAACCCCTGAGGGCCCCGGGTCTAGAACAAAATGGACTTCTCCGTGCGCCGACTGGTACTGCCAAGCTGAGCGCCCGTGCGCCAATAAAAAACAAGCACAAAGTGCAGCGGGTTTCCGTGATCGATCAGATCTTCCGCAAGCAAGGCACTGGGGGCAGGAAGAACCTAGAAAAAAGACTTTTGGTTGTTATATAGGCGCGCCTATTCGACAGACAGCCTGCGGTAAATTGATCAAAGCCTTGCTTGGTTGCAGCTTGGTTCTCCTTTCCTGAGTTCTCTATCTCTATATATGTCTACCTGCACATATTATGCTCCAGTCTCTACTCTACTGTCCTACATGCACAACGATACGTAGCTACAACCAATGTGGTGGAGGATATATTTAGCCATATCCAGCGCCACAAGAAGGACTTCTAGCTTGAAAGAGTAGATGACTGAGCATGCGATGATAAGGCCCATATAGTAGCTAATATTAAGAAGACAATTTCGGTATTAGTACCGCTATTAAGACGAGAGGCATTTACCTCGTGGGGTGTAGGGGAAGTAGCGTGTGCGTGTGGGGGGAGAGGGAGGGCGGTTTCTAATCACTCTTAGCTGAGAAATGTGGCCGGAGTTGGTGTTGGTTATGATGATGAACCATGAACCATGCAGCAATCACTGGAAATCTTATGGCCGTCACGATATAATCAGAGATCTCAAGAAGCTAAAGGGGACAGAATATTAGCACCGACAAAGAAATGGATTCAGAAAGCTGGGTGCGCCTGCAACTCTACTACCAGGAGAAGCAGTGCTCAGGGCTACATAATAATCATTTTCGTAATATTGCGCATTTCGCATCTACCTAGCTCCCACTGCCCTCCCAGAGGCAAAGGTGGGGACTGTCTCACAAAATCACACTAGTGGAGAAGGTACCCCATGAGGGGATTGCCGTTCCGTGGGCCTCTATTGATGCCAGGTAAATGAGATGAGCATGAGGAGAAGGGCTAACTAGGGTCAATGATCATCCTCAAATATAAACCTGGCGCTCACTCGCTTCCCACTTGATTATTAACTAGTTACATGTATTCGAGAGGGAAATTTGGCAAGTTCGAGGAATCGAAGTAGGGGTATCGCGTTGTGGGGACTGGATTTGGATGGTTGTTCGGTGGGTGCTATAGCTCGATGTTAGCTTTATGGTATAGCTATATGGCCGGCTCTTCGTGAAGGTATTCCCGGCCTCGTCTGTTCCCGGTAATATATCACAAGATGTTAGGCCCACGACGGCGCCATGGCCGTGATAGACACAATTTTAACGATAAGTAGTATACACCACTACGAATTCTGCACACAGAATGGGTCGATTTTGCACCACCGCGAGTCGACGGTTCCAGCTAGCCTCTAAATTCTATATAGTGAGCCACAATTACAAATCGCCACGAGTCCTGAAAATAAAGGAGGGGATATCGCAAAGCGTGTAGGCATCGCTGGCCCTCGAAGCTTCTGGCTATGACTACCCGGAGTAGTGTTATATACCTAAATTTAGCTATCTACCCACCACGTTGTTTGAAGCATCATGAACATCCTATTGAGATCTATGGAACCTGCAAGTAAGTAACGCAGGGAGGGTCTTGAAATTTGTGAATCAAGCTCAAACTGGTAACTGGGCCTGCGTGTGTTATAAGGTAAGGGGGTCAATCGTGCATACATGTACATGAGTATACGTGCCGGCAGGTAATACAATACCGGAAATATTTAGTGGAGTCGAAGCAATTATGGTTGGTGCATGCGGTGTTTAAATTTATGAGCGTTCTACCCAAATACTAACAGTGGCAATACTTTTTTTTTTTTTTTTTTTTTTTTTACAGGTGTCTCTAGCTGGCAGTATAGTATATAGAGTTAATTCGGACACTCTCGCACAATAGAGTCTTTTAGCTACTTAGCTGCGCGTGTTGAACAGAAAGTCTAGCTGTTTTAGCAAGAGACTTGTAATCGTTCAACTCATATGTAGGACCTTTTGTCGAAGTGCTCGACTCTCTATTCAACTCGTGGAGCTAAAAGCGTGGCTCCAATACCGCAATGTATCACATCGCATTTTCACGTATAGACGGTTTCCCTGGCCATTCGGACACCCCCCTCACTCGGACAGTTAACGTAGAAAACAGAAGATCAACGTTATAAGTAGCTTCTGTACCTCTTCTCCACCAATCATCATTGACTGTCCGAGTGAGGGGGGTGTCCGAATGGCCCGGGAGGTCGTCTATTGTAGTTAAAGCCTTACACAGACTCTAGAAAGGGTATTCAAATTGCGGATCCCTTCGTCTGTACCCGAAATTCGCCACCTCTGGGCGCTGATCTGGCGTTGTGATATTCAGAAAACTAGCTGTGATTGGGAATGTAACACTACCAAAAGAGAAGGAATCTGCTAGAGGATGGGTGACGGGCGTGACTTTAGACACCAAAGAGGCTCGCGGAACCAGGGTTAGGTCTAATTGAGGGGATTTTCAAGAAAACCTTCCTGAAGGACTTAAGTCTACCCACTAGCGTCAGGTGTCCGTTACAGACGAAGGGATGAAGATAGAACTTTAGATGGTCACTGTGATTGGCCTATAGCTACCGGCTAAATAGATTTAGTTCTTGAGTCCATCTTGAGTTGAGCTTTCGCCTATTGTTTTATGATTTATTTCTTTGGTGTAAGAGGTGGAGGAAGTGATCGGGAAGTTCTGAGGTATGTATTGCGATATTGTCATAGACTACGGTCTGTATACAATTAATGAATTAAACCAAAAAAGAAAAAAAGAAAAAAAAAAGAGTTGAGCTTTCGATTCTGAAAAAAAAAAAAGAAGAAAAAACCTGGATGGAAACCTAGAATGAAAAATATATGGAATACCATTTTTTTTTGTTGTGGTTTGGTCAATTAATTTGTAGTATTTACATATAGGTTTAGAAGCCAAGTCAGACTAGTTCGTGCTAAGGCTGCTAAACCTGCACGGTAATCTTCTTTTGCAACAAACTGCTGATTCTCATTGGTCTTCCAGCTCCATCCCATCGGTATGTACTAATCTCCAAGCTTCCATCCATCCGATCTATCCCCGCACCCCTTCCTTAATTCCGGCCAGAAGGGACTCAGTCCACATCCCCTACACTACCCTAATTCCACCCTAATCGACTATGTAGGTGCGGTACAAAATCAGGGTTAGGATTACTCCACCCCAACCCTAACCTTGACCCAAACAGGCATCGCAAATTGCAACCCGACCGAATGATGGATCATGATCTAAGAACCCTTTTTCAAATTTTTCTCACCCAGATGAAAGAACAAAACCATGCAATGACATGTGTTTTCTTTGTATTCTAGGCTTCATAGGTTGTGAAATAGCATCTAAAACTCTATATCCTGATTAGCCGAGAGGTTTATTGACTCTGGCATCCAACCCATCTGCACCTTGTCTGTGCACCCCCATCTGTAATTGTAATTCTAATCCAAACTTCAAACTCCAAACTCGCCACGACATCTTCCTCAGTTTTGTTTGCCTCTCGATAATATCCTCCGCTAGAGCTTGTAGCAAAAAACCGGACTTTAAAAAACATGACTAATTGATTGTACGTACTGAAAAGTACCCCCCATGTCACCTTAAGCCGGTGGACAGGGGTATAAAGACAAAATTAACTTCCCCGGACAGGCTTGAACTGTCAACCTCTCGATGTCAAATGAATAACAGTCGAACGCGCTAGCCAATTGCGCCACGGAGAACTGTTAATAAGATTGCATCAGCTATATAAATAGGGGGAAACGAGCATGTGTTCAAATTTACATGACGTACTAGAGTCTTCCAGAAAAGAAGTACATAGATCTGTCTCGTTTCCCACACACGTGGCGAACACTTGACCGTCACTGTTATATTAATACGGGAGGTTCTAGGGGTACTGTCCAATTGAGAAATTCTTCGAAAATTGCAGGATCCAGGATGTTCGGGGTTTGAAAGTAGGCCTCCACCGATATATATCTCACCGCGACAGGCGCTAATTGATTGATAGCAGGTGTTTAAGAGCAAAGAAGCCAATATCGTTCAATTGTATCAATGTCGATAAGGGGAGGAGTTTAAAATGTCTCTCGAATTCGAAAACCATATCCTAGGCATCCGAGTGATTAACCATGAGTCTGATTTCCAACAATGTTTTGATCTGTGGAGAAGGACGTTTGTTGAGCTGGCACTAGTTCGGGCATCGGTAAGCATTATAAAATGAGAGATGAACTTCGAGATGTGGTTTGCGTGGTCAACTTTGGCTTCCCTAAGATCATCGACCGGCCAACCCGATGCATCCGTTTACGTCGGTTATCAGATGTCATTTACTGACCCTGCCCTATGGAGCGGTAAATGTGTCAAAAGTAATTTTACCAACGGTAGTAAATTATTTACCACCGGTGGTATAAGCACTGAATTTCAGTCATTGTATCTGCACGCTATCCTACATTAGTACATTTCCACCGGTATAAACACTGAGTTTCGGTCTTTATGCTGCACTATACTAAATAAGTAAATGTTCAATCATTAATGCCAAAACTTATGAAAATTTCCCACCGGTGGTGAAATACCGCCACCGATGGTGAGATCCCCCATCGGTGGACAATTTTCATATATATTGGCATTATATGGCCCCTTTTGGCCAAAAGGTCTGTGCTTTTATCATAAAAATTAGCATTCTCGAAGCTGATGTTGAAAGATAAGTTGAGCGGGTTTGAATACTGGGCGATGAAGTAATATCCACATCATGCATAACGGCCGACGAGAAAGATGTGCGGTGTATATTCTTCCGGATCCCCGCTATGTGAGACACCAATGATAGTAATTCTTGTGGATAAAGCTCGATATTCTAGACCAACAAGGACTTGAAATGGAAATGATTACGCTCCGTATAGCCGGAGGGCGATTGGCAATTCGTTGGCGTATGGTCCTAGATCGAAAAACCATAAATTGTATGCGGCCGATAAGAGAGCAATTTCTCGTGAATCAGAAGTGTCATTCAGAAGCCAGAGGATGAACAACCTAAGTCGCAGGACATGCTTGGCTGACGATGGACCTTTCTTATGTATTTTAAGCATGCGATATAGTTTTAAACCTAATGTCTGCATGTCGAATCTGGACCTACTATTTCTTTTCGTATCAGCAAACCATGATCAATTCTCCCGAAGCCTTGCATGAGCTGTATCACCGCCTGATTGCAGTTACCACCGGTACGTACTTCCATGTGGTGTCCACTATATTTTTATGTCAGTTCTCACCCAGAGTGTACATGTATTCATTAACCATAGCGCGGGGTCGATACTAAGCATAATAGGTGCATGTTAGATTGTGCTTTAGATCGTCGGCTGTTACAATGGGCGAAATTCGAAAAAGAAGGCCAATAGAATGGGGACAGGACCATGCAGTATATATCAATCAAGAGATCTCGAGATGAGAGGGCGACGCGATGAAGATGTAAAGTATAGTCGACCCACACATCAGGACATGACAGTCTAATTTACTTGACCAACATGTGTCCTTCCGTGACATGACGCGCCCTCCATATTCGTCACACTAGCCCGTACTGCTGCGTACGTGGGCCCATGGTAAAGCCTGAAACTCTGTCATTGATTCGAGCCTCGACCTTATAATTAATCGCGATCCACGGAACAATACTAAGCTGGTCAGGTAGCAGAATCATGCTAAATCACTCGGGTATCATATTGCACCATATTAAGTGTGGTACGAAGGAGATCGCCCCAAAATATTGTCTAAGAAATTTCGATCTTGGTGATATTGTATATAGGCCCATATTCAAAATATTTCATCGTCAATATTACCGTGCCTTATCATACCTTTTCATGCTATTCGGGTAAAATCAGTATGTTTTTCAGTTTCACTCAGCGGAGCGCTCGACTATCCTGGTAACATCATGTAGAATTACAATCAACCCACTTGACTTCCCCAAATTTAACCGCGCCATTTACAACATGGGTCTTTGGAGGAAAAATTCTAAGCGAATAGATTTTAGGGCCTGTAGCTGTTCCGATACACACAAAATAGTCTTCTGTGTCGACATCGGTCTTTGCTAAGGTTTAGGAGCCTGGGACACTATATAGCTATCATAATTTGAACGCGAGCCCTGCAGTATCCCGGCAGCTCATATTTGTTTCTTTGAATCCAGCGAGTTACATACTTCTGTATATGTATGCTTGGTACTGCCAACAAGGTACATGTATCGATCATGAGCCCTTAAAAAAGTAAATATTGCACGGGATTGTGGTCCTTCAACGCTAAGAGAAGCAAGATATCCTAGTCAGTATTGATACCCCGGCGTGTCTCTCCTGTTTGAAATAGTGCGTGAGACGTGAGCCGCAATGTATTCGACTGACTAATGTTGCCGCCACATGCGATTTTCTAAGTCAAACCGCTGGACCCATTTGCCACAATTGCAATCCAATCACTACATCGTACTTACACGTATTAATCCAAGCTTACACAATAGGACCCTCAAATATTGACCATGGCACGCGCACATTGTTCCACGAGCCAATTAATTGCAGTTATCATTAAGAACTTAAGTTGAACCAACCATATATTACCGCGGTACCAGTAAGCTCGGGCTAGGCCATATAATAAGCTATGAGTACCGGGAAACGCAGGTCTTTTTCTCGCCAATCGATATGTGTGCTTGACGATAACCTCCAATAAAAGTCCAGTCTGAAGCTTATTGCCCGGTACTTATTACCTGCCTCTAGTACATACCTGCGTTTCATGAAAGAAGTTATACGCTAATAATAACAACCCTGGGATGCTTATCGTTTACAGCTATACGCCACACATGTCAATAACTACATGCGGATTACTGATCATGTTATACCTGAGGATTCTCTCCAGGGTTAAATGCATAGATATTCCGAGCAAATGATGCTCTTTAATTGACCATAGAGTATTACAATCAAGCTATAGCTACAAAAAGCTTACATCTGAAAGTTCGAATCATCTTCATTGTAGAAAAAAAAAATAAAGTTAGATACATGTATCTGGTCAAATGTGGAGTTTAACTCTATACAGGGGCTTAAATATACAGTTCCCCCTTTCGTTGTGCCGGCCGATATCTAGGCCTTGATTAGTTACACAATTGATTATTCCTGCATGGATCTAGTGAACGACCGACTATCTGCCTTTAAAGGCGGGGGATATTTCTTTTCTCAAGTGCCCGGGTGACAAAAGCCGACATGATACCGGGAACTGTATTGCGCAACTTCTGTCGGAAAAATCAATATTCTCTAACTGCCTTAAAACTTGGCTTTATTAGAAAGAGGCATTGAATCGACCGATTCGATTTTACTAGAAATCAGGTAGTCTAGTGCGAGAGGGTATTCGCGCGGAAAAGAACATAAGGTGTGTCAGAAAATCCAAAAATTGAAGGCCGGATGGCACTCTTGCGACTAACAATAAGAGCATGCCGTCAACTTTCATCCTGTCCAAGAAATTACATGAAGTAGTGCACGTACTAGAAATGGGTTTCTCATTTAAGAGAGTGGGGTAATAACTCCTGCAGATAATATCACCTTTTATGCATCTCGATCATGTAATTGTTGAAGGAAAAAGGAACATGGATCGCAACCTGTGGGTTAAAAAGGCAGTCTATTCTCTTTTTTCAATTGCTCCATGCATGTCTGAAGTTTGCAATTGCATCGTGCCTATCAAGCTTTTCTGTGGAATAAGCACATACCAAGCACATACCTTTAATGATTCCCCGAGCAGGAAATACCCGTGGCGGAGTGTTGAATCAGACCACCTGCCTGCCTTCTTTTCTCACCGCGTGTAAGTGTACAAAAATCGCACACTTCAAACACGGGGCCCCTGCATTGGCCCAGTGGTCAGTTGCAGCGGCCAGTTTATAAACTGGAACTCCGGCCGATTCTTTAACAGTGTATTCCTTCCTGTCAAGAGAATCTCGGGGCGGATAGGACCAGAACCATCTCAAACTGAGTCAAAGGACAGCTAGAGTTGTCAGGGTGCATTAGCTCTTTGCTCCTACTTCCAAGTTGTACCATAGCGGTATCTAAGTGCTAAAAGAGGTGTGATTCTTTGTGATTCCGTGTGATTCCGTGTTATTCTGTGTGATTCTGTGACGGGTCGGCAGGCAAGGCGGCATTGTGACTTGCTTGTGGCACCGTGCTATTCCTTTCAGCAAGGACTCGCTCGCACAAGCGAGGGCTGAGAGAGTCAAAATCGAGGGATCGTTCACAAATTTCAATGGAACCAGGGTGATCGACAACTTCGACCAACCCTTGTCAATGTCTGGAGGCCTTTGTGAGGGATATTTGACAGAGTGTCCGCATGACCGGCCGTGCAGGATACGTGTTAGCAGGGCGAGTGGCCTCAAAGATGTTTGCTAGACGGAAAAAAATCATTGTCGTCGTGTGACAATGGAGAGGTCATGACAGGATATTCAAGGATAGCAATGTGCCCATAGATTGACGGAGCAGTTACGAGGTAGTGCGGTGTATTCGATGAGGCAGACAGTGTATTTTCAGGGTGAATGACTTGAAGACCTGGTCCATAGTTAGACGTGTATGTGAACTGTCACTAAGTGAAGGAATCTGTGTTACTATAAGGGTAAGTTACCGCAATAGCTAAATGTGACATGCAGCTAATTTCATTCTATCAGATTAATGACTCCAAAAGGGTATCGAAGGACCAGGTATTTTGAACTGCCATGGTTTTCCGATTTCCGATTAAGCACACCCTTATTTTTCCCGTCTTTGTTGAAAAGAAGTGCCGATCACGAGAATTGGTCCCCTATGAAACTTTGATTGGCCCTCTTTCTCCTTTACAGAATTGGTATATCCTCAAGACTCAGTCATGAATCTAGGGGATAACTCCAATTGTAGTTACTGTGACCAAAGGTAATTCTAGGGCAACTAGTCCCGGGATACGTTCTCCCATAAAGTCTAGAGTCACTATACCCTAGTGATCAAATGTTTGATCTTCAGAGGCGAATATCACTATTTTTGTCAACGACAACTAGTGAAACAGTGCAGGGAATCAATTCGATGTCGATGAGGTGAAAGGATATCGATAAATTTAATGTAGGTCTAGCATGGCATTACTTTCCTCCTATTATCTTTGGTCGAATTCCCGAAACGTCAACTACGTTGATTTCATTCAGATTAGGTCCTCGTAGATTGATAAGGCTAACGAACTTGATTGTCAGTTCTTCAGTTTCATCCGGTCTAGAAAAAAGGAAGTCGAAGGAGAGTGATATCGATACCAGTCGCCACAAAGACAGGAGATAGCCATCACTGATTGATCAGTAATACCATTGAGTCGCAAAGGTTTACGAAGGTGAGGATCCCTTCTCCACCGAGAGCTCCCCCGGCCCCTTTCCATTCTTCTGAATAGTTGAGGAGTGTTGTGTACCTTTACTCCGTAATTCATACTTGTTGAACTTCCCCGCTTAAACCGAGGTGGTCTGTGCTCGGGAAAGGAACGTGGAACATCGATCACTCAAATGATTTAACTGGGGTTTGCTGGAAATCCCAAATATCTGGTCAAGTTGGGTTAATGTCGCACATACGATACGTACTTGTAACTAACCCACATTCAATACATAGTGTATGTAAAGTAGAAGTTACTCTACATGTGTATGTAGGCAGTTCTTCGGCAGTTTACGCACTCAGATCCATCCTGATTTAATGGCTAAACACATCTATCTCAAATACGCATTCGCCTATCCCAAAAAAAAAAAAAAGAATTCTTTCGAGAATGCCTATGCGTCGACTTCAGCTGGGAAAGGTTTTTGACTCGTAGTGTTCCGCAGGAATATGTCGTTTCTGAACCATCCTGGTGAGAGCGGTGGCGCACATATTGCTTTCGAGAAGTTCCGAACCGATCGACTCCTAGCCAACGGAGCGGAGGGTCCGAAAAACGAGGTTATCATCGGGGTGTCTTTGGGGATGATGGATGCGTATCTCACACGATGACTTTGGGGCAGACTTGTGGGTCCACTTGCGGCGCAGCACACCTAGACAGTGTAGGTACATAGAAGAATAAATTATCGTATGATTGGGTATCTTCACGGATTCATCCGCGGTCGTTATTGTTGTGTACCTACTTTCATACATACATCGCAGGTGGTGGACGCGTTGTCATCTTAAGCCTTCAGGTACACCAATAGGAGATCAGATGGCTGTGAAAAACCCGTTTCACTTCAAACGGAAAAGAGCAACATACAGCGATGGGGAAAATTATTGTAGAAACAGGGGTCTAAAAACAGGGTTTAGGTGGCTGCCCTGGCCAATAGGACTCTTACAATAATTTTCCCCATCGCTGTACAATAATAACCCACATCAACAACAACGACGCCGACTATCATCCACCACGCAAAGAAAGTTTTCCTACATCTTGGCCCATAGTTACTTAAATGGACGGATTATAATACCTACAGTAGTTTTTGATGAGCACTTTTGCCACCGTCTGCTAAGATCCACAGAAAATTCATCTCGCATATCGACCTTGGGCGTCGTTGCTGACGACGACTACTGTGCAGGCAACACTTAGGATAGGCAGATAGGCAAACAATTCTACACACACTCACACTTACGCCCACACACACCTACACGCACATACACATGTCGTTGTATACACCCTACACAGTGCTGTCTAGAGAGCTTTCTGCGTAGTACTACATGTATTTACCTATAAACGTGTGTTGCTATGCGGTGGCATTAAGATCTGAGCGATGAGACATGTTTCATTGAAACAATTTTAGAGTACTCGCGCTGCCGGATTGAAGCCGCTCAAAGAACTGTGGCGAGTGATCTGGCAGCCAATAAGAGCTCACGTTTTTGCAGTATTCAGATCAATTACCTTTTTTGTCTGAGCGGCTTCAATCCGGCAGCGCGAGTACGTACATCTACCTACAGTAAGGCAAGAGCTTTACAGATCAAGATGAAGATAAGGTTATTATTCGCCTTGGTAACAGCGCATTACCGAGCCAGTACTGTGGCTGTGCAATCTGCCTTACGTGAGAGTTTAGTTCAACGTTCATCGACCAGAGCACCCCCCAAAATTGTTGAAAATCCCCAAAGGAGCATATATCCGGCCGGGCGAAGTTGAAAGTATATCATGCGCAGCTCCGAAAGAGTTCGCCATCGATAATAGGGGCAAATATTTGCTTTCCACAGCGCCAACAACAGAAATTAAACGCTGTACGTACGTATTGCCAGTCAACACACTGTGTAGATCTTCGTGATGAAGTGCGTGTATGGGGCTATCATTTAGTTTGACCTCCATGTTTCCTTTTTGAAGTAGAATTTGCTTTTACTCTATAACGGTGATCGAGCGGGTTGTCGTTCCGAGACTCTACTCGGTCGTTCATTTTCATTTACTCTAGCTAGCGCTAGTAACTCCAGGTATTAGAGCGTATTTGCCAACCGTCAATTTCAAGAATTTACAAATTGTGGGGCTCCGAAATGGCAACCGGGGCTGTTAATTTTGAATTTCGGTGGGGCGGCGTGCTGTGAGATATACCAGGAGGATCACAAGTACCCAGTTTTGTTACCACCGAAGCTAGTATCATGGGTATTCCAACAGCGTACTTCACAGGTAGCGTGATGGGTTGTCTGGTTTTCGGGGTTTATTCTGTCATACCGTTAACCAGATCGATTTTGGCCACTGCGGGGGACTGTCAATTTTGCCTCCCGAAACTGTCAAGTTTGAAGTGTCAATAGTTGAAATTGACGGTTGGCAAATACGCTCTATTCTGAGATCTCATTCCCTGTTCTCGCATTTAAGATATATCTGACTGCAGCGAAGATCTACGATAAATGCCAAATGCCATGGAGACGTTGTCAGAAAAACAAAAACTTGGAATAAGAATAGTCAATATTACTTTGGGATGGGTGCGCTGCCGGCGATCATTCGTAGCGAACCAAGTGGATGTCTCGGCCCCGAGTATTCCCCGTAACATCCACGAATCTTGAACATGTACCTGCCGAAATCAAACCCAGGAAATCACACCTTCAAGAAAAGCGAGATAGCTTTAGAGACCAATACTCATATCAGCTCACTCACATCATTAGGAGGGTTTTGTGAGGGTTCTCCGGACTACACTTAATTTTCCAGCAAGTACAAGCGCCAATTGATGTCACGAACACGGTGTTATTCTTCATACCGAGAGGGCCATGTGAGAGGCCTTCTACGGAAGTCAACGCCGTGTCCGTTATTTATATATGATCGTCTACTCTACGAAGACTTCGGGGAATCATTCGCTCGGAGCTGTCTCAATGTCAGCTTTCACAACTAATTCCACGCAACGCCGTCTATCCTTTGGGGATTCAAACCGATTACAGAAAATACAGCATGAGCTCTGCTCTACCAAGACAGTGGCGTTGGCTCTGGTGGGTGTAAAGGACATTGTATCTTTTCATGTTCCTGCTTTTAAACCTAGCTGCATCTCGCCATCATCAGATGTGGTGGCTCAGCTGCGGGACATCCCGGTCGATCTTTCCTGTTATCTGATAAAACAAGGCTGTGCAAGATTGTCAACAACCATCTTCGGTACTCGCTGAGGAATGTCGTTATTAACCCCGCAACCAGTCCGAGGTCCAATTTCTGACACCCCGTAGTAAGCAGAGCCTCCGTCGGAACTCGTCTAGAAACCGGGTTTATCGTGGAACTCCCGGTATTCCGGTCAATCAACCACAAATTAAATCGATCCGATCAAAAGGATTATGAGGTAGTGCCAATCCCGAACGTGCTTCACATTTGAGCTGCCCGCATTGATAAGGTAAAGGGCAATCGGCAGCGCGAGTTACACAGTGACACCGAAACGCCAGACGCGGTTCTCTTACACATTCGTTCCTGGAGCACTTGCAATTGGGGGGAGATTGCTTTTGTCGAAAATCTCCACTCTTGTCTTGTGGTTGTGGGAACAACCATCCGTTGCTACTAGATTGGATTTAGGTAACTATTTCAAAGCTCCTCTACTTGCTGTTTTAGTGTTTTAGAGCTTGATATATCCAGATCCATGTCTATCCTGCAACCCAAATTCTTCGTCACATCATGGCAGCTCCTCCTCGGAAACGTTCAGGATCATACGCACATGTTGTGACTACACTAGAGTTCATGCCTGCTCTATTGAGTCTGAAAAACATGTGAATCAACGGGGCAGGGCATTCTACTTGATTATCATAAAGATGGCCTCAGTTTCCAGAGGAGTGACGGTCACTTGTAAAGGAACAAGGATGCCCTATTTGGAGTACGCCTTGGAATCCCATCAAGCTCCTCACATGGGAATTCTCCAAGATTGCCATGGCTCATAGAAGTCCTAAGCTTGACTTCCAAGGGTGGTGTTTGACCATCTCTTGACCAGTGACCATGTTCCGGGAGGTCATCCTTGTTGACATGCTACAAGGAGCGTAGCGTAAATGCAATGCTTCGGAAGCAAGGTTGAAGCAACGGGATATGCCCCACACCATACACGGATCTTTGAACCGGGCGAATCCCCAACGTCAAGCCTGCAGACAGCCGATTCACAAAGTTATTTACCGCACGACAAGTGAAATTTATAGATTTTAATCAGCGTTCGAATCTCATGATTGGACGGTTGAGCAGTTTCACCGAGTTGAACGACCATGGAGAATTCACCCCAACTAGGCTACTTCTCTCGCAGCGGAACTTTCCTTAGATCTTGCAACACGGTTTTGATTCCCTTGAGATCCAGCGGGAGTGTGCCACATCTGTCATCTAGGGCGGTGTGACACCCATAACGTGCCTTGAGAGCGCCACTGATGAAACCTGGTGTTGTGATAACTGGTATGGCCCGCGATGTGCGACGTGCAAAATGTGAGGAGGAATCATTTCAGTACTGAAACTTATGCCAAAGTGTCTTACGAAGCAAGGTATGTAGCTTCCTCTTTTCTTATCCGACTTTTTTAGCCCTCTTGTAGGTACTCTAGGTTCAATGCATGGCGAATCAGAGTGAACCTCTCCTCGTGCGGATAGAGTACTCTAGGACCCTATCGCTCGATGCCCGATACTGGCCGCTCGACCTCACTAATATTATTCCGATCCGTTCATAAGGGACAAGAACTTGCTGTGAAAAGGATACAGCGGAACAATTCCTACCAGGTTGAGTGACTCGTTTGTTTTTCCTGGCTTCGAGCATTGTAAATCATGTAGCGGGACAACAGTCTTCACGAGCTTCGATGTTTCGAAACAAATTCTAGAACATCTAATTGCTCTAATTTCGGGTTGGTAGGTGCGAACGGTACATATGCCGGATCATCAACACGATTGGGCTTGGATCTTCAGTGTCAATCGTTTCTATTTGTTTATTGACATATTTTGGTTTTGGCTCCGTCCCAATGAACGGCAAACATCTCCGGCCATTCTCGGCTAGCCTTCTTCTTTCTGCAAAACTTCCATTTTCGGCTTTGTCCATCTGATGTTTGATTTCGCCTCTGGTTTTCTTTTACCTCCTTCGTCAAGGTGAAGGGGTGCCTGTTTTTCTTTTTTGAACCAGGTACCCAAAACATTCACTCGCCTAATTTTTTTTTTTTTTTTTTTTTTCGCTACCTGCAGCTGGGGGATATATGTAATAATATAAGAAAAGTCTTTGCTCTGGAGTACTGGTAGAACCAGAGCTACGGCAATGAAATATTTCACAGTAGGTACTAGAGGAAAAAGGGGGGGGGGGGTAGGAGGCCTAGATAATGACCCGATACAAACTCGCCCACAGGCAGACTAAAGAAGCCTGAGCTCTAGGAATCGGATCGGCCCTTTCTCTACTACTTTTTAAGGATTTCTCGTGTATCTCAATCGACCGACCGGGGCTAGCGATGCTTCGATTCATGGGTTGGTTGAATCTGCGGCACAAAGGTAAGCCTCATTCTAGCCCTAACCTGGCAATGGCAACACATGCCGAACGCCACCACAGTTCAGCCAGCCTCAGGAACAGGCACTCAGTTGTAACCAGGGAACGTCGTCAGTCATGAGCTATGTATGATTTCTAATAGAAGGGGAAGGGCTTCCTTTTTGGGCAAATATAGATTCATTAGAGTTTTGCTATGGTGACTACATGTACATGTAGTTTATCTTTCGTTCAAAATTCCAGAGTTCTCATTAGAAGTGTGGAACGTTTAGACCAGTACATGTAGTACATGTACTTGGCCATACAGACATGTGTAGCATTAGTAGTAGGCAGTGCGGTCAATAAATTCTAGGACACTAATCAAAAACCGAGAGAGGGGTGCTACAAACCGCATCCATCCATCCCTCCACCATCCACATCCATCGATCCCTCCATGCCACTTTCTTCTCCCCTGCCCGTTGACGCTCACGTTATATCGAGGTAGGTTTTAGCGTTGTGCACACTCGCCACAATTTTTATATTCGGGACTCCCCTTCTCTCTCTGAGTTGAATATATCCCGGAATTGGTGCAACGGGGATTTTGTCAAGCTGTCACCATAAGATACTGATTCATAGACGTCTAACATAGCATAGACAGATCACATACACTCATACTCACACTCACGCACTTGCACCCACGCACTCATCATTCACTCATTCACATTCTCACTCACATTCACACGCACACCAACATTACATACAGAAATAATTCCCCCTCCTACCTGCCTCCTGCACGTCGTCCTTGTTCGCAGAAAGTCCGTGCGACTATTGGGCTCAGTTCTTACAGGTGCATCTCTCTCTTGTTGAAATAATACCAATTTCTGGGTCCAGAAGAAAACTATTTTACGAAATCCCACCGCCTTTACCTCGCTCATCACTCAGGTGGGTTCCCACATGAAGTACTAGCTAGAATACCTCTTGGCATAGAGAAGAATCTCAATCAATAATCAACCAACCAATCAGTCTCAGCCACGGGAAACTCGACATCCTCGAGCTTCTTCTTCCATTGATTCATTTCCTTCTACATTTGCACATCTACCTTGGCTTGCTATACTGCTGCTGTTCCTGTAGCTTCACCTTACGTACTTTCTTACTTACCCACTGTGCACCAACATTTCCTATTCCGCACACGCATAGCAGCTCTACTCTCCATAGCACAATCCTTTTTTTATTTTCTCCTTCTTCAATCCTGGCTATCTACTTGTAAAATTCCGATAGAGGGAGCCCCGTTCTGAGAATACCCGGGACCAATTCCTCCTAACCATTCAACCATCCCCCGTCTACATCCCACATCCCACATCCCACATTCACATCTACACTTTTTGCTTGGGGTTCAGTCGGAGATTAGATTCGCCACCCTTGAATTGTCATTCACTAGTTGTCTAACCCGTTTCGCCCTGTGACATCTCAGTGTGGAGAGGGGCTCCGTTTCGATAGTTTGAAGTGAAGAATACGGAACAATACATCGATCCTAGACACCCGAAGGAAAAGAAACCTTTCTACTCCCGTTACCAGTGGATCGCCGGTAAATCTCCCCCCTCCCCTCTTCCCCTAATATCTTATTTCCACATCTCTGTAGAACTGCCCTGTGTCCCCTTCGACCTGCCCCATCCTTGAAGATCAATAAATCATCTGCCCCCATCACCCTCCCATTCTTTCTTCTCGAGCTTTGAAAGGAAGAAGGAGAGGGGATTGGCGAGTCAATTTATTCAGTGCTACTGCTCTACTCTCATCCAATTCCCGCCCTTTCAACCACACCCCCCTGAAAAAAACGTAAGACAGTTTTGTTATTATGTTGACACTCAGTGGTTGAGACATAAGACATAATCCTCTGTTTCTGACTCTCTCTGCCCTCTATTCCGACCCGTCAGTTCACCACGTTTGAGGCAATCCCGCCTGAAAAGAAGCCACCACGATTGTCTCGGAGGTAAAGAAGAGAGACAGAGATAGAGATTTAACTTGCACACAAGAGAAGAATTCCCACGATCAATTGCTACCTACTGCACCTTGCACACACACGCCATCACCAGATCCCACCCACCCACCCAACCTAATATTATAATCTAGCCTAGTCCACACTACATATACACACCGCGTACCGGTGTGATATATAAGCTCGGTACCAGCCGCCGGACTTATTCTTATTACCCCTCCTGCCTCTGATCCCCTTTCATTCCCCAGTACACCTTTTTATTTCTTTTTGATCGCCAAAAGACCACTCTTTTCTGTTATAATACATTAATTCTAGTTCTCGTTCTTTTTTTCCTTCTGTAGGTAAGCTACCACCATTGAACACTGCATTGAGTAACAACAACAAACCCGCCACTACTACTACTACTACTATTATCGTATATGATGAGGTAAAATGAAATTTACAATGTGATCAAGCCCTAACCGGTGTTTCGTTTTCTCCATAATACAGGTTTCGAATTTATCAAATACCAATGGGCGATGCGCAATTGTCTAGTGAACCCACGCGCAATCTGATAGTCTCCTCCACCCCATATCAAGCGGCGCCACAAGAGGAACACTTGGCTCCCGACCAACAATCTTCTGCTACTGTTACACCCGCATCTTCTACCACAGGCCGTTATCCATCTTCTTCCCAGACTTCTTCCGCAAATAGCAGCGCCATGGCTGCCCCAACAGTCCAGCAATCGCAGCATGCTGCACAGCAACCTCGATATACTCAACAGAGTTATATCCTAACTCCCTATGTTCAACAACGGGCAGCATCCATAGGCCATGGTGCTCCCCAGACGGTCTTCAATATGGCAAATATGCAACGTGCTTTGCCCGTCTACTCCCCACAACAGCAACAACAGCAACCGCAAGGAGCTCAGGCTCCCCCGCAAGCACCTCATAATCAGCAACAGCGTTTCCAAACTGGCCCCAGTCCGGCCACGGTCACTTACCAGCTACCACAACCAGTCCCACAATTCCAGAGTGGTGCTGGTGCCGCCGTTTCAGGTGGTGGTCAGTACTATCATGTACCTGCTTTTTCACCACCTTATTTCGATCACTATCCGCAACAACACTACATCCATACCTCAGCACCTCAAGGTCAGCAAGATCCCCAAAGTCAACAACAGCAGGGGACATTTTATACTGCCGGATATCCTCCCCAATATCCTCAATCCGCTGGCCCAACTCAATCGCATTTTGGGGCGCCGCCGTGGTTTGGGCAGCCTCAAACTAGCTACTATTATATTCCCCAGGTTTTTGCAAGCCCTCAGGTACCAGGCCAGCATATACCCCAAATATCATCGCAGCAGAATCAGCAGCAGCACACACCGACAGCATCTTATGGACGGCGACACAGTGTTCCAGCTCGAGGGTCTCCGCCAAAACGACGAGGTTCTGAGACTGATGCAGTTGCATTTGTCGGGTATAATGGGGTTCCCCACTGGGATAGGAATGTGGATGGGTATAGCTTCAGAAACTATGCGCAGCCTTCACGAGGCCCTTCTGGTCAGAATCACCCTTACCTAGCTGCATCTATTCCAATGTATCTTGAGCTTCCCCAGTCTAATAGCTCAGGAACAGCTTCAGGAGCGACAACAAATGTGACCACTCCGAACACCTTTGACATTGCATCTCCAAGCTCCCTTCATCCTGGGATGCCCCGTGGGCCGCCTAGGAAGCCAAAGCAGTCGGGGCACGCATTGTGGGTGGGAAATCTGCCTGCAGGGACGCGGGTAATGGACTTGAAAGAATACTTCTCGCGAGAAGCAAAAGATGATATTGAGAGTGTATTTTTGATCTCGAAGAGTAATTGCGCCTTTGTCAACTATAGAACAGAGCTTTCTTGTGCCCGGGCAATGGACCGTTTCCACGATTCAAGATTCCAGAATACACGTCTAGTTTGCCGATTGCGAAGAAGCTCAGCTGCGTCTACCGTTGGAGCAGCAACGCCATCACCGGATCCGCCCGCAGATCAATCGGCGCCAACAAGTACTAGCGGGGATGAGGGAAATAAAGACGGGGAAGAGGAAGAGGCGCCTGTAGAGATCAAGAGCCCCCCCATCGGCCCAGGAGGGGCGAGAGCTCCTTCAAGGGAGACAGGAAGGGACAGGATTTTCATCGTCAAGAGTTTGACTGTAGAAGATCTGGACTTGAGTGTCAGAAATGGCATCTGGGCGACGCAAAACCACAACGAAACTGCGCTAAATCACGCATTTGAGGTTTGTGGCAATGTCCTAGAACATTTACGTCATGTAGTACTAACTTTTGCCTCAAACAGACTGCGGACAACGTTTATCTGATATTCTCTGCGAATAAATCAGGAGAATATTACGGTTATGCTAGGATGACTTCTCCAATCCTGGATGATCCGTCCAACGTCATAGAATGGACGCCATCAACCCAGCAGATTGACGATCCAGATCTTCCAAAAGCGATCTACACCCCATCCACAGACAACGCGCCCCAGGGACGCATCATTGATGATTCGGCTCGGGGAACCATATTCTGGGAAGCATTAAGCGACGAAGAGGCCCCCGATAACACAAAGGAGAGCGATGAAAGTGGAGAAAAGTCAACTGTCGTCTCCAAATCCTGGGGTAAACCATTCAAAGTGGAGTGGATGTCGACTTCTAGAGTGCCTTTCTATCGCACAAGAGGGCTGCGGAATTTGTGGAACGCAAATCGGGAAGTTAAAATAGCGCGAGATGGGACAGAATTGGAGGAAACGGTTGGAAAGCGATTAATACAAATGTTCCATCGAAATAATGGTGGGGCAATACCGCCGGTTATGGCCGGAGGCCATGTTGGGTTGATGTTACCTCAGCATACACCTAACAGAGGAAACGCTGTTTCACATTGAAAGCGTACGCTATTGATACCGGTTTGGGTTTGCGGATAAAAGTTGGTAGTGGTTTATTAGGTGTGGGCAAGGATATCGAACTTTCCAGTCATTCTTTTATTTCCTTGCACCTCCATTATTTTTGGTTATCTGTCGTTTTAGAGACATGTACGGTGGTAGTGCACTTTCTTTATGTGACTGACGTCCAGGGTTGGATTTTAGTGGGTGTTAAGCGTGCGTGAACGAGTTGAACGAATTATGAAGTGATTTAAAAATGGAATTCAAGCATCTGCAGCGGGGTTTTCTTTGGTTGGAAGGGATAGGGGACGGATGGGATCTTTTTTTTGGTTTTTCGTTTGCTTTAGCTATGGCATGCTATTCTGATATCTCGTTTGTTTATGTTAGGTTTTTGGATTCTTCCAGACTCTCTTCTAGGGATCCTACCTTCATTTGGCCGATTATGAGTATTTCTTTCATTTGGAAAAGATACGCTTAATATCTTGTACGTCTTCAATTGAGTGGATGCGGCGGTGGGCCCAGTGGTGTTCATTGTGTATTCCTTAGCTCGTGATATCTACGGGCCAATTAATTTTAGTATTGTCACAGTTATTGTCACCCCTTGTGCTGGGGTTAGAACTTCTAAAGTTTCGGTTTGATGCAGCCTTTGTGAAGAATCCTTCGAGTGTGGTGTTCAAATTTCAATCCATCATAATGTGTGTGCGTACATGTATGTGTATGTATGGGTTTACTGGCTTACTAGCTCCTCCGAAGTAACTTGTGTAACAGCGGCCTACTTGGGTAGCCCTGGCTGGTACAGCAGGTAGATCGATAGAAGTTCACTTACGGGAGGCTTCGGAGGCCTGGAAGACTGATAGGTGGGCGGTACGATTTCGTGGATATGGAGGCATCGTCTTTTCTTCAACTACCGCGAGTTGAGCATGGGTCAACTGCATGTTGTATGTATTGGTGGTTCATCTGGTCTGATGAGGATGATCGATTGGTGATAATAGCCACTAATCGATGCTCTATCTCAATTTTTATCTCCCCCATGTCTAAAATCTGAGGTTTGATTTGGTTCTATGTCCGGTAACGGTTATAAGCAACAATTGGGGGACCTCAATGGTTTCCGCTGCTCGCCGCCGTCCACTCGATACTTCCTTTTCCCCCTCCTCGAGACTGGATGGACGGGACATCCCATATGACTGATCTGAGATATTCTTACCATCCTTTATCCTTCTTAGGAATGGAGTGTGGGCTTTCCTTCTCTTCCTCACTAGACCCCTGGAGGGTTGTGGCCACCGCCACCGATACAGGGTCCCGGTGCGGAATATACTTCCGTGCGCCGCGTGGCTGACCCTCTTCCGTTTTCCGTTCTTTCCCCATATCTCACATTTCAAGCCCCAGCGTGAGTTGTTTTGCTAGAGGTTTGCATCGTTGTTGTCGTCGTCGTGTCGAAGTTCTTGTGTTGACGTACTGGCGGCCATCTGTCTTATCCTAAGAATGCTACGATCACACTAGTCTACCTACCTAGCCACGCTTCCCTTCTTCTTTTCTCGAGGTTCCTAAGCTGCTTCCTTTACTTTATACCAATGTTATTTCTGAGGTTTAGTGTGAGGTGGTCAATCAGAAACGTCTCTCGGCTCTTTAACTCTTCCTCTCTGGGAATGACCAAGAACCAATTTTTCGACTACTACTGCTGCTGCTGCTGCTACTACTACTTCTGCTGATGCTAAAACTGTTACTGACACTAACACTACAGTGGCTGTCACTATTACTACTGCTAATTCATCTACTACGAGAAGACCTAATGATTGCTGATGATTCTGAAGCCTTCAATCAAGCGTGTTCGTTGAGACTCGAAGCGGGAAGGAGGCGGGGGCACTGGGTCGGGTGGATTCATATGGTTCAACAAAGATGCCTATGATCTGGACAGCTATCGACGCGAGAGCTCTAGAAGTAAAAGGTTGGGGAACTCTTCAGCACCCTGTTGTTTCCTTTCACTGACGTGACAGACAAAATACTTTCACAAAACGAAGGAGCAACCGAAGTAGTAGGAAAGACGTGATTGCTGGAGATGAGTTCTAACGATAGTTCAATAGGGGCCTTCTCCTCATTCTACTCGCCGTGATCTTCAAGATCTGGTTGTTTGTGGAACGACTTTCCAGATGCGTCTTCAGGCCCACAACAACCCCTTTGTCACAACAGTCCATTCGACTATCGTAAAGATTAACTTTCGGCGCTCTATTGTCCCAAAGTATCTTTGCCGTAACCAACGCACGTCTTTACAACACGAACTTTATACGAGAACCGAACTGATCAACCCCCAGTACTCCAGTTTAGGCCTCCAAATCAAAGCCGTGATCACCTCGACATCAATAAATTCATTTACCAACACGATACCATCCATATTCCTTTCCTCTCACGAGAAAGCTGCGCGTCACTTTTAATTTGAGTACTTTAGTAGCCCTAGTCTAGCGGCTAGCCCGGTTGATGGATTGGTTGAGGTGGATTAGTATTAAGAGAGTGCGGTAGAGTACAAATCATACGCAGTACGTCTAACCGTATTCCGAAAAGTTATTAAGCTAATACTTAAAACTGTCCTAGCACTATTTTATTATTCACCGCAGAAGAATAACTAAACAACCTGTCGCAGAGTTGAGACACAGGACTAAACCGTGCATGATGCTCTGGACCGCATCCGGAAGCGTTAAGAAGTGCGACCAAAATACTTCTTCTACACACAGGTCAATATGCAAATACAGGTCTATAAAAGCAAATGATCTTAGTTATTTGCGATCGTGGAGGCCCCCAATTCTTATCGCCAGAAGGGCAAATTATGTCGAGTGATATTTCATGATGCCGAGGCGCCCGGGGCTATGTCAACAGTGCAGGAATAGGGAAAACAAACAACTGACCTTAGGCAGCAGGCCAATACTCATTAAGTGGACATCTTCACACAATGAAATAAAGCAGTTCTTGCAGAATTGGACATCGGTTCGTTGTTTTTCGAGATTCTGGTTCGCTTACCGGGTGATTGGAATGTGTTTTCATACCCCTCTCTGTTTGTGAATCTGAAGAGATTCTAATAACCCCACGCTCAAAATTTCAACCACCAATGAACCAAAACAAGTCAATAGTTACAGTCAGGGATTTGTGGAGCTTTTACAGAATCTCTGGCGATCAAGCTAGTCGGACTCTAAGATAATATACTTACGCTTTTGACTGATAACTGAATTTGAACTAGAAATGTGGAAGACAGACGGATATACGACTTTGTACTCTGAGAACTGTGCACTTTATTTCATGATGAATGAACCCTTACGGGGTTATGATATGGTTTCTCGAAGACTACCAATCGGTCTACAGGTGCTGCTAGGTCTTCAATTGACGTTGAATTAAGGTTGTGGCTGGAATTACGGTCTCTTGGGTGCCAAGCTGAGCCAGCAATTTTTCCTTTTTTTGCTTCCTTCGCTTCCCTATTCCTGTTCTGTCGGAGTAATCTGCACGTGGGCACCCTTATATCTCGTTATTTGGATCTTCCCTACGAGTCTATTAACCTCGGATAACTGCTTAGGTCATTTGTGATATCCCCGCAGGGTCAGCTGTTGTAGCAATCGATGGATAGTCACTTGCATAGGAGATGCTGCTCAAAAAAGAAAGGAGTGGATCTCTCGGAATCAACCGGCACGGATCTGGTGTATACAATCGTCCCTTCTCAGATCTATGAAGCTCCCTTTGTTATGTATTTCAGAACTACCGCGCCACTTTCACCCCTATGCCTCGTTTCTAATTTCTTGTCACTCGATTAGCCTAATGCTCCTCGCTCGGCCGGGATCTCTGATGTTGTGCTCTACTCGAAAAACTGCACCCCTGTTTTGCAACAACAATGTTGATTGGATCCCCCTCGTAGCACCAAAATGCCTGACAAAATCGCTATCTCTCGTTTATGATTGAGTGGAATGAGAAAGTCGCCCTGCGGACTCTTTCCTGGTCACTCCAGCGCGGGAAACCTGAAAATATCATGTCAGTCTAACAGTCGTGGGTCTGTGTCTTCGGGCGTTCCTATATTGTGTTGGTTGGTATCGTGTCTTATACTGGAAAGATGACGTATGCCTATGATCGACTTCCTGATATTCAACATCTGATTACAGATTTCAAGATCAGAGAGGAATTCATAGATTTCAGTCTTCGAGTTTTCCTGTATCTATCCCTGTGTACTAGGCGGAAACGATATGGTATTTAATCCAAGTTGATTCCTATTTGTTTCATGTGACTGGTACCCGAAACCGTGCCAAAACGTACCATGCTTCGTAGTAATGTTAACCAGACGTGAGGTTGAAGGTTTTGGTATCTCCTAATATCTCTTAGTTCCAGGTCGGGCTACTGTTGAAACCTAATTCAAACATTATTAACTTGATCCATGGATCCAGTCATTTAACACGTGATGTGTACAACCCACCGCTAGACAAACTGAGAACCACCCCCAGTAAAGTGAGAAACAAACACTCGGAAACAAAAGAAAGAAAGAAAGAAAGAAAGAAAGCAACTCTCTAAATCCAGAAAAAAGAAATTCCGAAATTACAT
Organism: Morchella sextelata; assembly: GCF_020137385.1. NCBI lineage: Eukaryota > Fungi > Ascomycota > Pezizomycetes > Pezizales > Morchellaceae > Morchella > Morchella sextelata. Next base: position 429,406 of record NW_025408634.1, read on the forward strand.
TCATAAAACTTTACCATCAACCCCATACATACATGTATTATCTTGCTGAAAACACAGATGAATTACTTGAGAATATGATTTTTATCTTACCGCCTAATACTTCCTACGTATTTGCCTTGGATTTATGCGGTCAATTGAGCTAGTCCGGGAATCCTAATGTTGTCTACCGTACTATCTGCATGATGCATAATAATCGTTTGGAAAGCTGCCCAAAGCTTGTAGTTACCTGGGCTCAACATCATTTGTCCTGGGCAGATATGCCCTAGAACCCGATAAACCTCCTAGCGGAGCCGTGCCTAACAATAACCCTACCTTATCGTTCTCGCCATTTCTCGGAAGCTTTCTTGCTTCTTCGCACTCCTTGATCTCGAGTAATCGTCTTCTGTAATCCCTTCCCCAAATCACCACTATCAATCCGGAATAGGATGAAAACGCATACAGAATTCCCCAAGCCAATGTCCAGCTAACCTTAGGCCCAATTCTACTGAGACAACCATCAATTTGCGCTTTGGGAGCCATGCGGCGCAGAGAATCTTTGTCCCAAGTTGCGGTAACTCGAACTGTTTTCTCCATACACCTTTCGACCAGGGAAGCGCGGAAGGTGAGGTAGAAGTAGATCCAAACGGCACTGGTGATCAGGAGGACGATAGAAACAAGCACCCATGAAACTGTGAAGAAAAGCGCTGCACTAGGAGATCTCTTTTTTTTTGGTCAGTGAAAAGTAAGCTTATGGACTTATTTTTTGCAGCGTACCCTCCATTTACCCCACATCAATTCCATCCCAAAGATGCACGAGGCTCCAAAGAAAACACCCCAAATAATCTGGCCAACCACAAGTACGAGGTTAAAATCCTTGTCTAGTCGCCGATTCTCTGCTTTAAATATTAGATAGATTGCCCGCACCAGAATATGTTAGAGTTGGAGGGAGATCATACGTATCACCCGATTTGTAGCCCAGAAAACTGCCACAAGAGCCATCATCATTCCAAACGTCAGAATAAACTTGACTGCAATATCCAATGGCGCCCCGAATGTAAGAAACCGCACCCATTTTCCATCTTTTTTAATTGATTTTTCACATTTCCGCCCTTCCACTCCCCCTTCTTCACAAGCCCTCTGTATGTTTGAACTATTCCTCGGAGGATCTGTAGGGTCGAAACCAATATATAAAGGTTTTCCAGCGTCGAGGTGTCTTTGAATTCTATTCCCTAAAGTCGCTGAAACAGTAGAGGAATGCCGTGTCGCGAGGATAGGTCGTGCTGGTGGTTGTGGAATTTCAGAGAGTTCAGCATATCGCTCACGCTTCTGACCAACGTTGAAAGAGATGTTTGAATTTAACATTGCAGTGGAAACGGACAGCGGTGTCGTCCGGGATGCTATCATGAAGCCAGCTTGGTTTCGTTGCAGAGAACCAGATAGAAATATGGAGAAGATAAAGGTGAGAAAGCGATTATGGAGCACAAAGAGGGAAGTGTGCTAGTGGGAAGAAAAATTGGTCGATAAACGGTTTCCCGTATATACGATGATAAATTGGGAGATGTTGATGTTCTTAAGATGCAGTACTAATAAAGAAGTAACCGATATATAGAATCGGAGTACCACTTTACTAGCTAAAACGAAAAGAACGTGGGGTGTAAGGAGTAGAGTTGACTGTCTCACGATAAGATATCGACTTTTGGGATGACGTGCCCGATCAAAATGAATGAAAGTCTGAGCAAATCCTCTCTCAGAATTTAGAAGCGACAGATAAAAAGCAAAGTCGAAGGGACCAAAGAGGAGACGCAGGAAGATGGGAGACGATAGGATTGGAGATGTATGGTATACGCGGCCTTAGTTTACCTACGACAACGTACATACACTTCAGACCGACCACGAGGAAAAGGTCAGGTAAATTGACTGGTAATGATTGTTCTAAGTAGATTGGGTTGATCGTGGTCGACACAAATATTGGAACTGTATGAGGATACAACTTTGAAACACTATATGATACGAGGCTCCTGAACAACGATGTCGGTCACGCGCATCACATATACATGTATGAACTTACCACAAAAGCACAGAATGACAGCTAGCCTAAATCCATCTGAATTAGCGAGTCGAAAACAATTCACGATTCATGTGAATTAAAGACGTTGTCTTTAAATTTGCACTTGTAGCCGTCGCCGTCCTATGTATTTAGCCTGTCAAATGTACAAACAGTTAAAAAGTACTTTGCATGCAAAACGCCCACGATTAAGATGTACTATATGTAACAACCCGAACCAATCGCTGAACCTTTAACAAAAATCTGCCACTTTCAAAAACATCGAAGACTTTAAACTCCCCACTCAATATACGTTGTTGCACTTCTGATGTACTCAATATACCCGTTGTCATATGTAGCTAGCTACAGGTACGGCAGCTACAGTCAACCAATCAAACCTCAATTGACCATTGAATTACAGGAAGCTCCTAGGGCGGAGGAGGAAAGCGATGATAGAAAAAATACGAAGACCTAAGTCCGTGCGGTTTGCCACATACTAATCTGCTAAGTGTAACAGTTATTTTGTTCGCAAATGGAGCATTGTGATTGGCCGAGGGCATAACCCTAGCCCTATTTTCAATTCCTGAGTCCGTACGGCGGCGCTTGAATGATCAAAACCAACCATTTTTGTTTTTATTCGGTAGATTTACGGGCCAATTGATTTAGAGGGGCGACGTCTTAGTTACAGTACCTAAGAAAATAAATCTACCAAAATACATGTAGTATATGGAGGGGATCAGGAGCTGATAAAGGTACACAAGTTCAAATCAACAGCGCTGTAGATAGGTGAGGCAACAATGTAGAGGACGTACCACAGCTGGGCAAGCGATATATTACATGTAGTGTAGCTATAATACTCTGGATGCGGGTTGACTTCACCCCCCACAAAATTTTGCAAGCTAGCTTAAAAAGTGAATACATATACTTACGTGTAGCCAAAGCAACCATAAAGTACATGTAATCACTATGAGCATGGGTTGGATGGCCTTTATATTACATGTACTTATATATCTCTTAACTGCGGTCGTTTAACTCTTACTTTGGTAACATTGCCAACCTGCACTACTTAACTGGGTTAGGGTTGGAAATCCCTGGTCTTTTCAATGATCATATGAGCAATGCTACTAATATATTTGAATTTCTTCCGCCTGTTCGAAAGAGTACAATAGTAGTAGTACGGGTAAAGAGAAAAGCCATTACTATGATGTCAGATTAGATTATTCTACGCGTAGATCCGCCTGTTAGCATATTCTACGCTTTTTCTCTTCAATAGTTTGAGGTAAACTCGGGAGGCCCCTTGGTCATGGAGACAGGCTTTGTAGTACTTCTGCATCTTGCCCAGATAATTTTTGATAATAAATTTCTTTAAAAGCACACACTTGTGTGGGACAATACGAAAATAAGTCATTACATGTAAATAATTGTTCTCGCTCGTCCAAAACAGGCTTGAGAAATCGAGTGAGCAGTTGTGACCCAACCCTGATCATGAACATGAAACGCTTTACATAACGAAATCTTTACCTATTCCTTGATACTATATTGCTATACAAATGGTGACTAATTGAGTGATAAAAAAAAACTAATGATATGTAGATGCATGATTGATGGCTGCAAATTTGGTGCTGGTTATCTAGGCGGCGCCTCCACGGACTCTACTACGAGTGGAAATGCATCAATTAGCACATTTTCCATACAAATTTTGGGAAAAGGCATAAGTAAATGTGCTTACAGGGGTACATCTGTTGGAAATGTGTACTTTTATCCTTTTACATCCCTTTTACTGTGGCATTTCCTGTGTCCTTTCCCACTATAGACCCCGGGATCCAATTTATGTCCTTTTTGTGTCCATCTACCGTCCATCTACTGTCTATTTACTGTCCATTGGCTGTTCCTTTTCCAAAGGTCGATCTCCCGGATCCCATTTATGTCCCTTTTGTATCCATTTACTGTCCCTTTTGGATGCATTTATTGTCCGTTTTCGCTAGATCCCTTTTTGTGACTTATCCTCCCTTTTCGATCCCTTTAATATTTTTTTAAAAATTACCACATATATTCCTGGCCCTATAGGTGTTCCAAAACGGTCATCTACATCAATTCAGCTAGTATAATTGATATAGTCCTACCTGTGTTAGCCTAAGGTAAGAGGTTCAACCCTTATCTAGATATATTTTTCGGTTTTTTTTGTCAAAATTCGGTTGAGGGAATGGGATAATTAATGGATATAAATTGGGTGTAAAGTCGTCCTATTGCACTTAAAACTAATTTCCGTGCCTTTTCCCCCGGTGCATAGTGACACTGAATTACATGTAAATAATCAATAATTTCTACCACGCGATTTAATTATTTCTACCATACAGTTCCGATGTATTTCCCAACGACTTCCCCACACAACCTTTGATGCATTTCCTGATGCATTTCCACTCGTAGTAGAGAGATCCATGTTGGGTGGAAGCTCGAGTTCGGTGATATGATGAACTAGAATTTCTACTAACTATGAATATGTGCCATCAGCATTATATTACAGTGAAATTGGTGTACATCTTGGTGATTTTCAATCTGGTCCCGAGACAAAAATGATCCGGTCACGAGCTATTCGAGACGAGTTCGCGCCGGGAAGTCTCGTCTCATGCATGTGAAAAACATTATTTATGATATATAATCATTTTCCATCGACTACTAGAGTTACCTCAGGCTCACATACATTAGTAGTGTATATAGAGGGCTTGCTGATATGAGAAGATTGACCATGATCGAAGACTGTGAGGTTTTCAGATTCGGAGTTCTAGAAACATAGTAAAAGGTAGTGATACCATGACCATGCATCATGCGCAGTACAGTGTAGGGGTAATTTATATATATAGCTACACGTTTGTGGGTGGTTGGGAGTACGCAGAACGTATAGGCTTACTTATGCTATTATTTGTTATGAATCTGGAAGTTGAATACAGTCACGCATGAAGTGTATACTTCAGATTTTGGGATGGCAGAAAAGCTCTCTGAAAGATTTTAGTCTGTCGAATATTCCTCATATTTTGAGCAACCCCCCCAAAACCAACTGGTGGTAATAATATCAATTGTTAGGATGACAGGTATGGTTGAAGAATACAAGGGGAAAGGTCATTGCAATTGTGTGCATGGATCTATCGATCTATGTAGCATCGCGTGATATTCCATGATCCGTGAATTTGATTTATCAACTCAATTTTCTTATATTAAAGTATAGAGCAGACCTTTATAATGCCTCTTTAAACATGTAGGACTTGAAGGGTCATCGATAAAGGATGAATGTAATTCCGAACTAGATACAAATTAAAGGCCACATTAAAACCGGATTTATAGACATCATTATGAACGACTTTAGTGATGTATTCCCATGGTATGTTTCGTACCAGTGTATACGTAGAGACGTATATATGGGTTATTTTTCCATCTACTGGGTGCTACGTAATCGAACGCACGCGCAGTCATTTGAGGTTTAATTATCGTAACTTCGATCAAATTCATGTAATCAATATAAGCCGGCCGAGGATACATGTACATGTATCTAGATGCGATCAAGCGACCAAAACATCTTCAGCTAACAGAAAACTACCGTGCGCAAGTGCTCTAGATCTGTCAGCTCGGGTTACAATGTAACGTATAACGGGACGCTGTAGGAAGAAAACATAAGGTGCGCATGCCCCAGCTTGGTAAATTGAACGGCTAGAAAACATGACACCTATACCTTTCGTTTGCGATTAGTATACACATATTACTATACTGTAGACGTCATGTAGTGAGATTGCGGTGGGGGATCTACATATGATGAACGTGTACGTATGTAAATTTAAGCTTTAACACACCATCACCCTTCGCAAACTCGAGTCACCTTGGAAATCTTTTCTATCATGGCTCTCCAAAAATACCCCCGCCCCCAAGCGCGCCAGGATTACAACATCGCCAGAGTCGTAAGTACTAGTGTCACGTCAATTCTCCTCTGATCGGCGCATTCGGCACCGGTGTCGATCCGCCTCGTCGACTAGTTCACACGTTCGCAATATTTGACAGAATTTAGTCAGGCATGATGAGACTTCCGTTGATCCATGAGAAACCTCAATTATTCTAATTTCTCTACACCTATCTTAACTTGTAGCTAATACCAAAAAGCAGTTTTTCCATTCGGTATCTATTCCGGTTACAATCGATGCGTATAACGATATTTTTGTCTCGAGAAGCAGTTTTTTTTCAGTCCCTGCGTACGTACTAGTACTTACAGCGATATTCGCCTTGTAGGTATATATACAGACTTTCAGTGTTACAAGTGCCCTCCGTAAACGAATATGATATATTCTCTACTCATGAATTCATACTGACAATTGGTCGTTATATATCACTTGAAATAATATATTAATAGCCATATATAGGCCACATATATTCAAGTACGCCTAGTACTACACAGCGATCGCCAAATCCATATCGCGCACGTATAACGTCCCCAAATTTACTACCAGAGACTGTTCACTAACATTTGTAGCTCTAAGTCTAAGGGATCTACCAGACACACAGTCGAAAAATAAATCATCTAGCTTGACACTCTTCACCTTTGTACCAATGTGTCGAGTGATATTACATGACTAAATATACATCAATATAATGAAGAATGCATAATATTGAAGTAAGAAATCTAAGGATACATATCATAAAAGATTGTAGAACTAATAATAACATGATTTTAAGTTTTATAAATATTTCTCTCAATCATTCGGGTAAATTTCGTCATGCACTATCACTCGATCGTCTACAGTGTCCACAGTTCCTGCGTTGGCGAGAATTACGCTCAAAACGACGCAATCAACTAGACGTCTTCACTGGGGTATGGTGCTCATGGGCGTATGCTGCAACAACTGATAACATCAAAGATGAGGACAGAATATATGAACTAGGATATCAGCAAACAAAGCATATAGATGCAACTCTCTGTATCAAGTAAAGGCTTTTGCTCTCTTGACTAGCTTTCTTAATTTTGCCGATTACTTCTCGCAATCAAGGAAAGCAACATATCCCCGTGTATACCATATCCCCATGAAGGCGTCTATTTTCGTAGTAACATAATAGGAAGATAATCCCTACAAATTGAGTTCGGCCACCCCGAGACATCGTCGCTGCTCTCCCCTCCTGCCAAGCTACATGATATCCCCTTTTCTTTCATCGAATTCCCTACAAGTTGTTACTCTCCAGACCTGTTCTTACTAGAATGTAAATCTCGTGATCAATATGAAACTGACTCGAGTCGTTTTTGCCACCGGCTAAAGTATGTATGCACAAATATTGGCGATGGTAAAGGACATGTATTACCTCCCCCGGCCACTCCCCCCAATGCCGGCCGGCCTTAAGCTTACGCTGAAGGTCTCAGCTTCCGAATTCCGGAATGTAATATCCGGCCACTAGAAGTTTTAGACAGAAGTATGAGCGCTGCTGACTTCAATTTTGCCAACTATATCTTAACAACATAGTTGTCTTCGAGACAATCATCCATCACAACCACCCCTAGAGCGGATTGACGCAATTGTAGTATAGTGCACTAGCGGCGTTACCTCCGACTAAGCCCCAAGGTAGACCTTTGAAGCGGGTAACCCCCTAAATCTCAGAACCACTGCATTGCGGTATTGAGATCTGAACGATCGCGAGTTATATCAAAGATGTCAGTACTATAGGGCACCGGCTGTCAACAACACTGACCCATCTACGCACGTATCAAAATCGCACAGTTTTAGTCATTGAGAGAGTAGCCGCCCAAGTGATCTTTCGAGTCGACCTTTCGCTTAGCAATCGCGGGAGTATTAACGGCACTAGCTAGCCCTCCCTCGCCCTTAATTGGCATGTCGGATATCCCTTTGAGGCACCATACGTAGGCCGAATCAATCACAAAATTAAGAAACCAAGCAAAGCCTGCTTTGACCGATATATCAGGCGCCGTCACATAATAAATGTCAACCACTAAAATAAATATCTGAGATAGATGTTCAATTTGATCCTTTGTTAAAACTATGGCGGATTTACTCATATGCATAGAGGAGAGCGAGAGAATTCGAATAGCTCGAGCTCTATCATAGCAAAAAATCTTAGGTGAAGACTCAAGCTTAAGGGGGCAACCTAGAAAGGACTAGCAGGTCCTTAGATTGGATTAGTCCTGGGCTATAATAGGTGGTCAGCCAATGATGTTTTTTTAAAAGTGGAGCAATACTAGATTTCGCTCACTTTCTATGAGCAGATTCGCAGATGCCCGATCAGCTAGCTTGGTGATCAATCCGCAGCTCTAAACGGCCAAAGACCCACCATAGCGAAACTCTGTGGCGAATGCGCAAATTTCTTAGGGAAAGGGCTATACCAAATCGAATAGACGATTCCCGAATAACGTATTTTCAGACCCACAGGTCATTTTTACGCCTTTCCCGCTTGGCCAACGCTGACTCTCTCACGACTGCACATTGGCGCCTGGACAGAAAACTCTTGACCCGTGTAGGATACTACACTCGAGATTTCCTGTTTTCTTCAACCTAGGTGATAGGTCCTAAAGGGAAGTACCCCAAAACATGCATTATATACTAGGTTCCTATGCTTGGTTGCATGCATAAATACATTGATCCATTGGATAAGCATCAGTGGGGGCATGGGCACCAATCAGATATAACACATCTATTGAATTTGGGCGCTCGTAAATGAGCGCTTCAATCAATAAACTAGAAACTATAGCTCCCCTTTCTTTAGCTTGTTCTTCAGCAATGGCTCGGCGTAAGCCACATTCCACTATTCTGACTTCTGTCTCTGTTGCATGAAACTGCGGTTATTGTTTCTAGATATCATGAAGAGAATAATTTGTTAGGTTTAGTGCCCCTTCTTTCTTTTTTGTGATGTCATATGAAATGAATTCGAATATATGCCCATACACTACACGAATACGTATAGGCATGCTAATGGTTGCAAAAGTTAGTGGATCCTAAGCTCTTAGATTGTATTTGAGATGAATTTGGCCAATCGTTAACTCGTGATTTCGATTGCATCAAGTAGTTACTAGAAAAATTGTTTATGCACAGCGTGGTGTGTTGAAATTTTAATCAGGTCTCCCCTTTCTTGCCTGAATCATTATCGTAAGCATCAGGCCTTAACCGTTTTTACCATATCAGAGACTGGTAGCCGCATCGCCGCAGGTAATAGAAGATAAATCCTTGCGCAGGCACGTTTTTGACGATAAAATAGTGGGTTCACTATTCAAATAATCGGGATTGTGGAACTTGTGGTAGTGGTGGTGGTGGTGGTAGTGACACTGACCCGCCGGTAGATTTGGAGATCACGTATCTTCAATATTGCTGAGGCCCTCGTATCTAGCTTTGAGCCAATGCATGAACCCTTGATTGAAATATCTTGAAACCAGGGAAGTGCACGCTCATTGCAAGACAACAACCGCATTTCGACCTCCCGACCTCCCGCCACACATGGCCATGGGTCTGGGCGGGGCCATGCACTACATGAACACTACATGTACATAAGCAATGGCTACGGTGTTCCGGGCGTGCATACCAAGCTTCTTGATCTTACCGGCAACCAGAGGAAGCCTAACTGCGGGCGGGAGCTAGTTACCAACTGCTCTACCTGTTCAACAAGATATTGGACCAACGTCTTTGATATCCCGCATAACTGAAAGCCAACTGGGCTAACTACCTACTAAGCTACATTTAACTTGTCCACACTCTACTGCAATGGTAAAAAGGAAATAATCCCTTTACCAGAAGATGGGATGGCCAGCAGACATACAATGATAATATGAACACCACACAACCAATGCAATCTCAGCCATAAACATACAACAGCCCTCCGACCCAGTACATAGTTATTATCATATATGCAAGCCCGAGCGAAAGCGGGTCTCGTGCTCCATATACATATTATCTGTCTAACTAACCAAATTGTTGTGATGACGATGGCCATAATGTTGTTCCATTAGATCCAACCCCCCCCCCCCCCCCCCTCCACAGCTAGGTGGGGCCTGTGGGGGGAGTTCTAATATCAGCAAGGATAATGTACCACTATTGGCCCTCTTCATACTATACATATGGGGGTACGTAAGTACTCCCACAGCCCAGGTAGTTAGAGCCTAGCTACTCACTCGAACCTATAACTGTTTACTATCCCTCAGTTAGCCGCAGCAGCAGCAGGTGAGACATAGGGCGTCTCTCCACACAGAAGGGTCTCCCCCGATCTGTGCCCTCAAGCCAAGCGAGTGCCATGATCGCGGACCAGATCTCTCAGTCTAAAACATCATGAGACACACTTATGGGTTCTGATAAATCTAACTCGCATGAACGTTCTTTCCCTACCCAGCACAGATGGGCCCACACTGGGCCGAGGATACGTCTATAGACGCCACTCTAGCCCTGAGATGTTATGGATGAGGGTGTAGTGAGATTGCAAATCGAGTCGATATCAAATATTAGGTTCTCCCGTGAGTGATATCTGGTGACTCAGCCCCCTTCCGACTGCGTTTCTCGGAAATTAACCACGGGTGGCACATTAGCGAGCGGGTTTTAGCAAATGTTGCGTAACCTCAAACATATACATTTTGTGAGCTTGGGGCACCATATCCACAGGGTTGTTCGATCGATATAAGACATCACCCATCTACATCTTCTTTCAAGGAGGGAGAAAGGGAGCCGGGGTACACCCGCCTTGGCTTGCCCTAATTCATTAGATACGATTCACCGAGGGAAGATCGATCATGAAAACGTTCTCGCCGCCGTTCAAGTGGTACGTACATAGAAAGTAATCAAGTATGAGCAGCTAATTCTGGATTAGCAACGCCTATTATACTCCCTAGGATCCTACATGTATCTACTTGAATACCTCACGTGTAGAGCGCTGACGACATGGCAATAGTAAGTCAATGATCAACTACAGTTGTATCTGTACTCAGTAAATGTAGTATGTATGGATATATGTATTTACCTCCAAGAAGGACTGAAGAAGAACTATATTTCTTTTCCTTAGCCGAATAGACCCGAAAACTCATGTGGGTATCACCATCAACATCATCATCATGCAACGGTTCCAGCCGTCGTGATCCATCCCAACAGCAGGGTCTGTGTCCAAATCTCCGAGCCATCACGCCAACTTCGCCATGCTTTTCGACAGGAAACAGCCGCGAACTCGCCGCGGAGTTGCTCTACTTCAGTGTTCAAAACTACATAGTCAGTGGCTGGGAGTGGCTTTACCTGTGCCTCGTGTGTGAGCGTGATATTGAGGGTGAGACAAGATTTGAGACCACACTGCTTGACCCGTTCCTATATTACAAGAACTAATCGCCACTCTCTGGAATCTAGATCAAATTAAGTGTCCGTGCGAACGGAATTTTTCTGTTCAGCGCGGCGTCGGGCGTCGGGCGAAGCAATCGGGCGAAGCAGAATGTTCAACCAAAGATATTACAATATCATACTTGGCAACAAGATATATGCGTGAAATTTATTGTATGGTAGGTCGAGTAGTTATCTGGATGAATCAATGAATCACGTCAGTCAGCTCTTCGCTTCCATTTAGCGTGGGGAAGCGGGTAAGGTGACAGAAAAAGAAAAGAAATAATGTATCTACGCATACATACCTACATGTATGTATGTACCTACTGGAGGACACCTCTGAGAGTGTCTCAAGCAATCTTTAACTGACCCTGGCTCTTTGAATAGGTATTTCCCACCCACAAATAATTGGGCAAATGCCTTTTTGCCTACCAATAAAGAGACTGTTAACCTTTTTTACGTGCTAGCACCAGGGACACACGTCCATGGCCATACATCCAGTTGATTCCAGTTGAGAACCTATTCGGTCAGTTTCTATGGCTAGAGTATAGATTTATTGGGTATTTTTTCCTACCTTCCTGACCATGAATCTCACCATAAATAGATCAAGATAAGATTTCAGACCGCTTTGGATCGCTGGTGGACACTTAAAATCCGATCACACCTAACTGCCCTCCAGTGGTAACAGGTAACTTAATTAAGAGGTACATAAATCCAAGTGGCCTATGAAAAGACGTTATTCCCATGCTCTAACTACCCCGCACAAAGCTGCCAAACCCTGTAAATCTCGATCTGTGAACAAGGAAATTTAAGAGTTAACCATGGGAAGAATATTTGCCAAGAAGGATCTTACAAGACGTATGTAATAACCACTTGTACAATTATGGGATACAAAGTTGATTAACTTGTCGACAACCTGCTCCAGGTATGCTCCCTATGCTTCGAGCTTGAGTAATCATGTTTCAAAAGTTTGCAAGAAGCCAAATACCAATAGGATGTGTGGTCTGATCCTCGTCTGGGAATCTGGAGACAAGTCACTTTACTTTGTCTTAGATGGTCATGACGATGCAAAGACTATGATTGGGAATGAAAGCTACATATACACAAAGGCCTATCATCAATTCTCCCCGTCATGACTCTTCCTCAACAATACCTATGGCGTTCTTAAGGTTGCCGCCAAATATGGCTCAGGCTCTACGGACGTACCGGTTGTGGAATCTATTGCATAATTTCTATTACACACGATCAATTTTGGCTTTCGTTAATTCCGCTTAGGCATCATTTGTTAGGCCCATCCATCACCAGCGGGCCGACAATAGATCGGGGTCAAGCATGCACATCGTCTGTTACACAAGGCCATAAAGCTGATAATGCATACCGGTTAGGTGCAGGTGTACGCTCGATCTTCAGATGAACCCATGTTCATTACTGATGATTTTCGAATTTTGGGGGTATTCAGTGACCAAAAGGTAGTGTCAGGCATAGTAGGAAAATCCTAGGCCATTTTTTCCAACTCGATCGGTCAGGCCTCCCCTATCCCATTGGATTGGGCAATGGTTTTATTTTGAGTACAAAAGATACCACTCTCTATGCGTACCAAGGACTTCGTAAGACCCTTTTCCGTTTTACCGAGTAATTACTGGTGTTGTCTCGGGCACATATCAAAAACATCTATCCGCTGGAAAATTTCCGCCACGTAAGGTGTGTGTGTGTGTGTGTGAGTGCGCGTGTGAGTGTGTGTGTATGTGTGTATGTGTGGGTGTCTATCCCAGTCAGGAGCGGAACAAGGAGATACCGCTGATATGTACTTCACCTAATACATAAAATCTCTGTTTGATTAACAAAAAAGTAAATAATAGAATCTTACAAAACCAATAAACATAGTCTCTGACCCGCGCCCCCCGTTTGCGCCGTTAAAAATGAGAATCTAGAAAACTCTTCAACTCACCCATATGTAAAATAACTTTCAGGAAATCGCTACCTCCATTTCCATGTAGTTGGTCTTATTCACCAGTTTTAAAAAGCAAAATTCACGAGTCTACCACATCCCTTCTGCAAAATCTCCTCCCAACTTATTTGACGTAGGCACTTCAGACTATCATCTTCCCAAGGAGACGTCATAGCAAATGACCATACCTCCCGCCCACATTGTTCTTCACATATCTCATGTAGAATATTCCTTAGCCTCTTGATATTATGGCCTAGGCATTCTCGTTCTAGAAGTGACAAAAATCCTACAGCAAGTTTTTTATGACTTAAAGATGGTGAGAGGATCCCTACGAGGAATAAGGGGAAAGCCAAATATTTAAGTTGAAATGGCCTTTCTTGGCAAATATTAGTCTTGGTCATGGTTTGACTTATTATTGCAGAAATTGCCTGGTCGATTTCATTCTTTTGGAATGAAGTGAGGATGGTGAGCTGTGATGGGTACATGCTTGCATAACCGTAAAGTATGCATGCGTGAACAAAGGCTTGTGCCTACCAGTCACCGTTTTGTCAGTACTTAACTATATTATATTTAAATAGAGTGAAGGAATGGTGTAAAGTTATCACCTCTTCGTAAAGACTTTGTAGAACAAGGCTGCACTGCTCGTAAGAGTTCTGCTTCTTAAACGATCCTACAGTTGCAGCAATTTCTCTCCATAGTAAACTCTTCATTTCCCCATGTATTTCCTCAATTTTTCTTTGTCGATAATCACATTGTCCCGGACTTAAAGTCTGACCGGAAGCCTCATTCCGGAAGCCCCGGGAAAGTCTGGCCATACTTGCTCCGAGAAGTATGATCTTTTGGTTGGCCCTCATAGCTGTTACAAACGCATTTTTTTCTATTTCCGAGACGCCACCTTTTTTTCTTGTGAGAGTAGGCGGTATCAAAAGGTGCACATCTGGAATGAGGTTGTTTTTCTCCAATATTTCAGCCAGTGCCCCGTTCCCATTCGCGCTCAAAGAGGCGTGTGTGTCGATCACTACTAGGGACCAGGTGATAAATGGTTGTCGGTCGTCTGTATTTGAGTCGGGCCTCGACAACAGGATTCGAACCATCTGATCAAGATGACTTTGCCACAGACAATCGCCCCCTAGCTCTGCCGCCGTGATCTTGGAATTGAAGGTTAGAGAATCCTTAAAATCTTATGTATCTGGGTAGAATTACCTCGTAGACAAGAAGGAAAAAATGTGTGGAGAACAACGCATCTATATCGACATGCATATCTTCACATACCGGAAGTGCACGTTGTGCACGTTCTAGAGCCTTGACATTCGAAATCCCGTTTTCTCGGCCATAATTCTGTGCCGCCAGCGCCATCATTGCCTCATGTAGCTAAGAGATCAGCAAAATCTTTGGGACTCAACTTGGTGCCCTAAACCACTTACCCGTGGGTAATTCTTGCTTTGCCGCTCAAAGATATCTGGTGTATCTAGCAACAGCTGAGTATCGTCCCATGTCCCAGCAAATCCTTCTTGTATTATCATGAAATGCAACGAGATGTATCTTTTGTAGTGCGTCGCATATATCGCGTCCTCATTTTCGGCGGCCTGTGATGAATGGTGAAATGATGACTCGCCCATAAGAGAGCTGCGTCGTGAGTTATCTGATGTTTCTGGTGAGAAGGATCGTTTTTCCTGTTTCTGAAATGAGGTTTTGGAGTGCGTTGGGGAACTTAGGTCTTCGAAATTTCGAATGAATACCGTTTCCGAATCATCCGTTATGACGCTTTCATTGTCCGTGTAGCCAGTATTATTTGGCCAAACTCTCTTGCCAAAATTCGGAAGATCCCACGTGATTTCATCCTCTATCCTATTCTCTGATTTGATTCCAGGTGTTGTGCAAGGCGAGCTGTCATTTTCGCCTTCTGTTTCTGAGTCCTGGCAATTTTCAAAACTTTTGGGCCCTAGGATGACATGATATGTTCCTGGTTTGTTGAGGATCGCTTTGAGTTCTCGTTCTTCATCATTCGACAGGTGTGGAAAGGGAGGAAGCAGCTTCGCATCGGCCAGCTCCTGTAGAGTTGGATTGGAGAAAGAAACCTGTGCTATGGCGATGGTTAGAGCACGGACTAGATCGACTTCGCTGATTTTAGGAAATTTGGAAAGCCACATACAATCCCATACAACACTGCCGACTATACTGACTTCGGCATTTCGCTGCTTCACTCGATTTGTATCATCTCTGAATGACAACCGGCGGGTGTAATCACAATCGTGTTGCAGTCGATCGCATTGCTATCAAACGAAACTTGAATTAGTACCCATCGAAGCACGCGTGGAAGAATCGCGATGATACTCCTCCTATTTGCGGGTGTACTTACTCCACATTTTGGATGCATTTCGTCGCATTTCACCTTTCGAGACTATAAGGTTGATTAGCCCCAATCAATTAACATTAGAGTATAGTAGGATGGTGAAGTACTCGGCATGTCCTAAGTAATGGTTTTAGCATTTCCTTCCCTACATATGCTCCAGTGTGGGCGGGGGGAGGGCATGATGAAACTTACCAGCACCCATTCCTAGACCTCGGGGGTAGTTTGGGTTTTGGCAAAACCGCATATGTGTCCATTGAAAGGGCATTGAAAGGTTGAAAGACCGACAGGCTTTTTTTGGGTGCGATAGCGATCGGGGGAGCTACAGGACGACTCCCTAATACCTGTCTCCGAATACCAGAATTTATTGGGGGAGAGGCGGATGGAGAGGAAGAGGAGGGGGACGAGGCGGAAGATAAAGAGTGTCGATTTGCCCCAAGGAAATCCTCGGCTCGTTCGACTTGATAAGAGTTGTGGAAAGGACTTCATCCAAATGTCAGTGTATTATTCTCCCCCCCCCCCCCCCCCCCCTTAGGCCCTCTAGAGCAAGGTACCGCCTCTAGGTTAATATTTGAATCGGGGAAACTCACACATTAAAGTAATCCCCAGTATTATCAGGGAATGACATGCTCTCACTCTCTCTTAATCTCCTTTTTTTTTTTTTTTTTTTTTTTTTTACTTTTTCTTGGTTTTTTTGGAAGACAAACTGGATTAATAGGCCAGCAGTTGTAGCAGTTGTCAAGGGCGATAGAGGGATGAATATAGACGAAGGGTAAGATATTTGCTTCACAAAAGTTGAAGATTCTCGAAGAACTTGATGACCGAATTATTCCAGTGAAGAAAAGTCCCACTTCCCAGATAGAAAAAAAAAAAAAAAAAAAAAAGAAGCTAAAAGCTCCCCTGCAATAGTAATGATAATGAAATAACCCGAAGATATCCCGTGCTAGATAAGGAAGAAAGAAAAGAAAGGAAGAAAGAAAGAATAGGTCAAGTCAAACGTCAAATTCAAAACTGCGCTTTAGGATGGAAGAGGGCAACTACTTCATCAAAGTGATCGAGTTATTTGTGTTGAACAATTGTAACAAGAGACAAATGTGTCAAAGTCAATGTGAAGTAGAGGTGGAAAGACGGAAGTGCGTCCCCTTAACTAATTTATCAGCATCGTACTTACTATAACCAGGGGATATCTTGAACCTCTTATCCACAAGGACTGCGCCTGCGTCCCCATCTACACCAAAGATACAAGACACAATTCAAGAAAGCATTCAGAAAGAAGTAACAATAAAAAAAACAAAGATAGCCTAGCCCAGTAACTGGTATCCTACAATACAATTGCTCCTTAAACTTGTGGACGGGCGCGCCCCCGGTGGAAATCGCCGCAGTAATAGCTAGTGCGTGTACATGCGAGACAGGAAATGTGAGCTCTCTTACCTTGCGGTCAGGCAAGCTGCACAGACAAGCCAGAATCCTAGTGTGACCGCGGATGATCTAGAGAAATAAAAACTGGCTGGTTACACATGCGTTTTCGTGGGGTAACCGTAGGCAACAAACAAAGATACCGTGCACTAGATCGATCGAGGATACAAGGGTTCAAGGGTGCTCCCCATGCGATGGTCATGCAGACTTAAACCATACGCCATCAACTAACACCAGCGGGATTCCAGAATCTAGCCTAATTCTTCCTGTTCACGGCCCATCTTGGCAGGCACGTTCCAAACCCAAGGGAGGGGCGGTCTTGAGCGTCGGAGAAAAAAAAGTGGTTGTCAAAAAAAGCTAATGTTAAACTTGGTGATTGGTCAATCTCTGCAAATTCCTTCAAGGATCAATTAACCAGTGGCACTAGGATAAGTATGTTTAAGGCACGTTGTAGAATACAGAGTAAATCATTTCTTTTTGGTTGGGTATAATCACAGCTCTTCGCGGCCGCTTCCATTTTGACCCCTCCCTGAATTGGCGTCTGATGTTCCCAAAACTCGGTTACTGAAGGAGGAAACGCGCAACCGCTGGCTCCATAATTTGCAGGACTACCGATGACCGTTCTTCCGCTAAGATCTCCCGAAGATCTTCCCGAATCTTACCCCAGATACTTCCATGCCCCTTGAGGTTGAGTAAACCCACAATAGCACTTGCAGATTTGAGTCTCACACTTTCGTGTCCTCGATCCGTAGAATTCTCTTGGATCCTGGGCCAAATCCTCCCGAGGAGGGCATCCCAGATTTTGTCGTCAAGAGTGAGGGTCACCGACGATAACTTCCCGATTATGTGTTCAATGCATTCTGCTCCACATGTCTTCACCTCATAATTGGCACCAGCAGTACACTCGTCCACAAGGTCTAGGATCTGGATGACCTCAGTCTCCGTTTTTGCCGCTGATACAGGGTCAACATTCAAACATGCATGAAATTACTTAACCTTATGCAGAGAGGGGTGTAATTCACCTGATTTATTAAGCTTCGGCTGAAAAGCATAAGACAACGCCAAAAGTCCATTGATAATAGTAACTTGTTGTCTGGAAGGTCCGTTAGCGTCGAGGTACACTTTAGATCACGACTAATACCTACATTATCTTGATAGATCGGCCATCAGGTGCATCGATATCCATATCGTCTTCATTGTCCTTTGAGACCGAAGACTTAACAATATCATGAGCTTCCTCGAATAAGTCTAGCTGATCAAAACCGTCTGCCAAGCTTCCGAGACTCTTCAGGGCGGAGCTTCGATAAGTAGGATTATTACGCTTGGCCTCTCTCAAGACGATCTGAAAAGATGATAATTAGCAACAAATACAATATTATAAAATTAGTATAGGTTACCTTTCTAAGCTCCATTAGCTTCTCTTCATTTTTGCCGAAATGGGCTTTCCCATTAATAGCTAATAAGACGAGGGCTTCCAGCACAGCTTCTTTCCCATCCCAACTTTTGCCACTTGTTGCTGAAAAGAGCACAGGCCACAATAAATGTAGCTGTTCCGCTGACAAGTCATTTCCGATAGATTTACACGCGTCTGCTAAACTCAAAGCCGCGGTCTGTTTGATGGCCCAGCGCTGGGAGGTGAGATGTGTCTTTGTCATATCAATAATCTCTGCCAGGTAAAGCTTAATGGCACCTGTTCCTCCGGTATTCTCAGACCACGCTTTTCCAAACGCCTCATTGACCGACTTCTCTGGATCATGCTTTCCAACAAAAATGAAAGGAAGCACATCGACGGCCAACGCATTGAATCGGTCGGTAGCACTAGATAAGTAAGCGACTATATGAAAATTCCTGGCTCATAGAGGGACAGTACTTACTATTTACAGATTGCGTATACAATTTCCCCCGCCAGAGCCCGAGGCTTCTCATCTTCACCTTCAAAATATAATTTCCTTGCATATGACACAAGACCCAAAATCTTCTCATCGCTGGCGATTCTACAAAGATAGCCAGCGGCACTAGCATAGCTTACCATAACTGTTTCATTCCGGTCTTGGAGTGAGGATTGAATAGTTTTCAATAAATCGTCCGCATATGGTTTAGATATAAACCCATGACGAACAACCAGGGTTACGATGATGCGACTGCAGCCAACCTAGACAAGCAATTATAGCGTCAGTCTCAGGTCTTTGAGTCTACTTTTAGGTCGATATAGGACCACGTGATTGATCGTTTCACCGACGTTGCATGTCACGTGATATGTACGAAGTTAGCTGTGGTGGGTGGTGCGGGAATGTCACAAACGCCCCTGATTCTCAATCCCTGGCCCGTGTTTCTAGATTGAAAACACGGCCCGTGGTACAAGACACCACAGGGAAAGGAGGCTCGTGGTAAGGAAAAAAATCAGATGAACCATAAATATTTGTCCTACCTTTGATGGTAACCCCAACGCCTTCCGAACAGTCTTTTGGAGCTGTGGGATAAACGTTTTCATAGTCTCGCTGTCTAATAAATCCAAACAACGCTCAATGGCATCCATCATTGGCGAACCGCGGACATTACTCAAGCGCATACGATCGATGTCGTCGCCAGTGGTGTTGTATTTTTCCGCATTCAAGTGAAGGTAATTGACGACTTCAGGCTCTAACGAACTAAGAAGCGCAACAAATTTGTCAACCAAGCTCGGAACATAGGGTAATACCGCTTTCCCGCCTGTTTTTACGAGCTGTAGGAGAGTACCTATATCCATCCTAGTTAGTTGAGCTTTCTCCACTGTATGTCCTTTAGAGGTTATAATTCATGTGCAGCGAGAATGGACTTGTGCATCACTGCATAAAGAATATTTTGTGTAAATTTCAAGGAGGTCTTTGGCTCACGCAAGGCAAATATCTGCACTTCCTTCGCTTCTGCCTCTAGTCCGGAAGAACCCATCAAAAACGGCATTAAACTCTTCAAGACTGTTTCAGCATCTTTTGGCGAAGAGCCCGCATTGACATTAACAATTTTGATCATTGCCGCTGTCAAAACACGACAAAGCTTCATCGCAGCGATCCGAACCGATTCCTTCACATCGTCAAGGACTTTGAATGCAACTGCCCAGATCCGCTCCAGATATTTGGCGTATTTTTCAACACCTCTACCTTGAACTAGCTCCCCGATGGCATTGCAGCAACTCTCCCTTGTTCTCCACTCTCTCCCTAAAGCTTGGTCAAGTAGGTCCTCGATTATTGTCTCAAACCATAGCTCCAATACATCTCTCTCGTCGCTTCCTATCAGGCTCTTCCAGATATCTTCCATACTCTTCGCAACGTTAGGATTTGGATCAAATCGGTATCTGTATAGCTTTGGGTATAGCTTTGGGTTGTGTTTAAGAACATCGGATGAGGATAAAATTGAACCAAGCCCAAAACGGCCGAATGCCGCACGAGAGGACCAGAGGGAGTTGTGTCGTGCGAGTGACATAAATTTATAAACAAGACTAGGATCACCGACTTCAGAGGCGAGGGACATGATCTGTTCACCAATGTGACCGTCAGTGCTAACTCAAACTTATATAGAAGGGAATGACTCGAAAATCCACAAACATCTTTATATGTGCTAATGCTTCCATCCCCAGTGGGAAGCGCGCCTGGTTCAAACAACTCTGTATCCGCAGAGACATTTCCAGTCAATGTACGCTTCTCACCAGTAAAACTGGAAATAAGATTTTTAACAAGTTCATCTTTTGTCGAACTATCGCCGCGTTCATAAACCATTGTTAACCCTCTGGCGGCCGTTTCTTGTACCAAGTCTAGAACGATCAAAATTAGAATCACGATATATCACTCGCCGTTAGGGTTAGGGTAAATAAGCTACCATCTCTGTCCACAAGAAACCCCCTGAATGCTCTCTGCATCTCGCCAAGCTTAGATTGCACCTCCGCGGATTCACCAAGAAATTCCAGTAAGCTAAGCATCCAGACGCAGGTTGCCTGTATAACCAATATCAGCGAACGCTACATATGTTTCCCTAAGTCAGATGGCATGGCAACTCACCTTTCTCAAGGCGGGCTTGGTCTCTTTAACAAAACCCAAAACCCTTGCCACAACCGTTTTCAACCTGGTCGTGTCCTTCCCACGTACTATTGAATCCTGAAAGCCATTGAGATCAACCTTCGCCTTAACACCTTTACTCTCCCATCCACCCGCTACACTCGCCACTGCCTCGCCAGTCGCGAAATTTACCTCAATTTGCCGATTTTCGTGTAAGCTGAATAGCGTTTCCAATATATTTTGAACCGTATTATCGCCTTTCCCTCCTCCAACTGAACTTTCGGCCACTTCTACATCATGAAAGATGATAGAAAAGTATCCCAACGTAAGGATAGCCTTCTCTTTCCCTTTTTTCCCCAACTCCCCTAATCGCTCTAGGATCTTTTCGGATTTTGACTTTTCAAGCTTATTGCCACTCAAAACCCCAAAAATACAGATTTCCGAAAATGCGGTTATTGCCGCATCAAGTACCATCTGGTCTCTGGCTTCTAGTAGTGCAGCGATTATTACATCGATACAACGGGTGATTGTCTCGGAGTCCAGGACGTCTAGCCTTCCACGCAAGCTTAGTCGTGCAAGAAGATACCCCAATGCCAGAATGCCACCATGGACACGGTTAAGCTCTTGTCCTCCGACCCTCTCCCAGCTCTCTGCACCATCCGCCATTTCGGAGAGCAGTGCATTTAATACTGACAGGTCAACGGTAGGATGGCTCCCCAGAAGTCCCAAAGCACGCGCAGCAGTTGCACGACCTTCGGACTTCATTCCAGTGAGGGCACACCTCCGTAACCCTCCAACTTTGCTAGAAAACTCTTCCAACATGGAATTTGGAACAACGCCTACAAGTTCCACCCAAACTTCTCTGACACCCTCAACACCGATACCTTCGTATACCATCCCTTCCCATGCAACGCGCATAAATTGCTCGAGTGTGCCTGGCTTCTCCTTAGACAGGCGGCGGAAATACACTCGTAGTTTTTCACGGACCTTATCATCCCTCTCTACGGCAGTATCAAGTTTGCGTTCCCAATCTTCATCGACAAGTATTTCTTCGCCATCGAGCGCCTCCATGAACGCTACTCTACGGACAAATGCCAGGGCGGCGGAAAAGACTTCTAATGGCATGGATTTTGCGACTAGGAGATCATCTGGCCCCCAAGTGATAGCATTATGCTGAGAGTTGAAAAAGTACTCAAGGATAGTGGAAAAAGATGGAAATGCAAATTTGTCTTTTTTGTTGGACGCCCTCTGATTATCGACATCAACTTCCATTGCATCTGACGTTTGGGGTCTGTATGCAGGGTGCTTCTCCTCTGGGTTGAGAAGGCGATAATAGTATGGATGAAGTCCTGTACAGACACCTTAATTCAGTATTCCAGGTGCAAGTTTACCAAAACTACATACCTTTCTTGGCCTCTTCAACTACCTCCCCTCTTTCCCCTTTTCTCCCAATGGCCAACAGATTGGCCCATCTCCCTACAACATTCCCAAATTCCAAGGTTCTATTGGCATACCTAACCGCAGAGAACCGCGTGCTACGGCCTTTCTTTGCGACCATTTGATCCACAATAAGTTCTTCCAGACCATATTCAGTATCCCTGTCCATATTTGCCCTTGCAATAACTGGAAGAAGCGTCGATAGCGCCCCCTCAACTGATACGCCTACACTCCCAACGTGTTCGTCTCTCAATCTTCCAAAAAGAAATTTCAAAATTTTCCATTCTGGCTCGATCACGATTCTGGGTGAACGCTTGGCGAGAAGTCCGAGCGATTCATAAGCGTACCCCCTTATCTCATCCACGATTCCATTATTATTGCCAATGCCATTATCTTCAGAATCAGTGCTCAAAATCCAGTACCGCACCTTCTCTACTACCTCTCCCGCAACAGCAACCATAACTTCTTCTCCGCCTATACGGGAGGCCCAGTTGACAAAACCAAAGGCAGCCTGTCGCAGTCTGAGATAATCGGTTTCTAGCGCACTTTCAACAATGCGTATAATTTCCTTCTTCCATTTGATTTCTACCGCAGTTGAACTTTTTGCCAACAAAGCAACTATCCGCGCTTGAAGGACAACCTTGACGGCGGGCATGCCAGTCGTTGGTGACCCGAAATAGAGAGTGTAAAGTTTTGCCACAACGTCTTCATCATCTAGAGAAATGGCTGGGAGTGACCTTTTGTAGATGTCTTCGGCAGGCCCCGAAACAGCTGAATTACTATCCGAAGCACCGATAAGAGTCGGAAAGAATCTTTCTCCATCTATAAATGCACCTGATGCCAAAAACTTAAGCACGGACCTTTTTATATCCGCAAGTACTGAAAACGGGGTGAAAGTCTCCCTCTTGCCACCTAGAGTGAGAAATTCAAAATCATCAGGGGATAAACCCGGGCAGGACAATCTTTGGGTTTCTGACTGCTGGGCTTGGGGTATAGAAAAGACAGATAGGTTAAGCAGCATTAGTTTTGAGATCCAGCCCGCCACCCATGCTGCGTCTTCGGGGTTTTCTGCGAATCCGACTGTCACTCTTAAGGCGGTATCCTCATTGGTCCCTCTAGGAGGCGGTTCAAAGAACGGCAATATCTTTAAAAGGATGTTGAATAGGGCACGTTGATGAACATGGTTATCATGTTTCGAAATGTCTTTCAGCAAAGGAGGTAGTAATGCTAGCCGTTCAGACACTGGAAGACGCTCTATTCCTGTCTGGACATACATCAAATCAAAGTTCCGAATCAGAGGATACTTCCCGCCAATTTCTGGATCCTTGAATTGCCCCAATAGTGCGGCGACAGGAAGGAGGAATGTGGGCGATTTAATACGAGTATTAACATGCTGGCAGATTGAAATCACCTAGTTTTTTGGTGTTAGATGCTGATTTACAGGAGCTCATAAGTAGAAGATCGCAGACTTTATTCCTGACGTTGACATGCGGGCTGGCTAGCTTCAACAATAGAGGGGCGAGGTAAAGATTGAGAAGACGCTGGAGCTTATCATCACTTTCAGCGAGCGCAATCTTGAGCTCTACGTTGTTACATAGACGAAGTTCTTTTGCTTCATCAGGCTCCGACATCGTTGGTATAAAGAAAGTATTTGTGTATATTGTTGGAATAAGAGGTATATCTTGTGAATGAAAGCTCAAAGAGAAGTTGAAGTCGGAGGTCTATGACGCGGGGATCCGGATGGCGTTTAGTGGAATGCCCTAAACTAAATCTCAGAGACGTAAGCCGGTTGATTAGTCATGGTTTAGTCATCGTCTTATCTGAACATGTATGTATACCAACAAGCTAGGCCCCAAATATTCCTGTCAATAATTGCAATGGGACAGTACATACATGTATATCCCTTAGACGGATGACACGGTCAAATTCGCAGCTTGGTCCTAGGCCTTGCACGCACCTCATTGGGTAACTTCTTTTCTTTTCCGAATAACAATAGCCAGAGAGCCAATCAAGTTCAGTGATAATTGCTAAAAAGGGCTAATATTAACTCAAAGAGGCAAGCTGCGAATTTGACTGTGTCATCCGTCTAAGGGATACAGCACTGTACATGCCGTATAAGATAGGCTTTGTCAACCCGCCTTTCCATCCTTTTATCATATATTTTATTCTGAAAGCTGCATGTATACACGCACTACATGTAGCTACATCTCAAGGACATGATTCATAAAATTGCATAATTGTCGGCCAATGCATGTACTCAAGCTTTCAATTGACTGGTGGATAACTACATGTATGTACATGTACTCGCATTGCACTAAACTTATATAGGCAACTTTATACAATTTTACAGGCAACCCCTCGACTGTCCCCGATCGACATTCGGGGTAAGACATTATTTCCGAATAAAGAATAGGATTGTATTTATCTGTGGGGTCAATCGTATGATTGTAGTCATACCGGCCATCCCAAAGGATAACCTGTTGAATACAATACCAAAAAGGGTATGGATTTGCTACATGTACCTATATTATTCCCGTTAATGCGCTAGTAATTATAATGCAGCAAAAAATACGGAATTAGAGAGTATTTGTCAACAATCAATTTCGAGAACTCTCGAAATGTGGGTCTAAAAAGTGTGAACCGGAGCTACCAATTTTGAATTTAAGTGGGGCGGCGTGCTGTGAGATATGCCAGGAGGACCACAATTACCCAGTTTTTTCACCACCGTAATTAGCATCATGGGTATTGATTTTAAGTCCTGACAGCGTATGTCACAGGTAGCGTGACAAACTGTTTGATTTCCAGAGTTTATTTTGTTATACCGTTAACCAGATCGATTTGGCCACTGAGGGGGAACTATCAATTTTGCCTCCCGCAACTGTCAGATTTGAAGTGTCAATAGTCGAGATTGGCGGTTGGCAAATACTCTCTATTACTACGGTATTCTTTTTGTAATGTAAATTTCGTAGTCTTACAGTAGTAATTTCACCCCGTTTTTCGTACTAGTGAACACTATACTACATGTAGGCAATTTATGTATCTTAGATAAAATGGTAGCATGTATGTAGCTACATGTATATACAGTGACAGAAAAGTGGGTGGGATTACTACCGTAGTCTTTGGCAATGCCATAAAACTACGGTAACACTACCGCATACTTCATTAAAATATGGGGATAAAGCGGCATTCCCGCACAATGCCGTACTGACCCGGCATCAGTTTTACCCCCATTTCTGATACTGTAGGTACTACACTGGCACATGCATGCGGTATATAGGAAATAGACCTGGCTGTATAGGTTCAACTCACACACGATATATTCCCTAGTTTGCCCCGAATCTTCTCAAGCTTTAGATGACCTGAGTAGCTAAGAAAACAACTGCCATAAAAGATTGTTACGCTTGATGGTTAGGCTTAACTGGAGCGGCGATATCAATGCATGTAAATACCTAAGACATCCAATTAATTACGATATAGTATCAACTAAATGTAGCTTGCTTAAAGGCCGATCAAGACCTAGCTCACAAACAGAGGGATGGGTGAATAATACTTACAAGTACATATACTTGCCGGATTTTTTCCTGTGCCCAGAAAACCTATTCTTCCTAATAGCTATCCAATTCATGAGGTTTTAGGACCGTTACTTCGTCTGAAGACGTAGCGTTCCAATATATCCGGATGAGAAAGAAAACATCTGGACACAAATTAAAGGAAAATTTGGCAAGTACATGCAGTTAACGAAACCACCATCCAGTCGCTCCCACTCAAACACCTTAGCCATAACCCTAACCCTAACACAGTATGAATCTGCTCTCATTGACTCATTCATGCACAACCAGTTGTATACTGAGAGGAGCTACTGGGACTTGAATAAATGTAGCTTTGGGGCTATCGTCTGTCTTTGTATCAAAATAAATTAATATTCTGCAATATATATATTTGTATTTCTTCAATACGAGTGCGTGCCTGTGCACGTGATTCGTTCATGACATAATCCGGGTAACTTCATTTGGCTAACTATTTGCGTAGCAACGACAGCTTCTTTCCTCCTTCACAAAACACTCAGTCATCAACCTCCTCTCCAAAGCACTCAATTCGACTTCTCAAAATCATCCTGCTACCTAGATAGTTTATCTGAGCCTCCCCGCGGCCCAACCTTCCTCCCATCATGTCGGGGAACTCGAACATGTTCCTGTACTCGCTGACGGTTCTGCAGCCGTCTTCAATCACCCAAGCAATATTGGGCGCCTTCAGCGGGAAGAAGCAGCAGGAGATCATTGTAGCTCAGGGCTCGCGAATATCCTTGCTACGACCAGATCCGACGCAAGGAAAGGTCCACTCAGTCCTCACACATGACGTATTTGGAATCATCCGATGTTTGGCTGCATTTAGGTTGGCAGGAAGCTCAAAAGGTATGTTTCTTTGCGGCTCTATCTTATTCTTTTTTTTGCCTCTGCAGCTTAGTGATTTTTGAAAGCGACATAAGGTCAGCGAGTCTCAACGAGGAAGATAGAAGGGGAAACGTGTAATGGACACGACTGCTCTGGATAGGCGCGCTAACACAACGGCTTCCTAGACTATATTATCGTCGGTTCGGATTCTGGCCGTATCACCATCCTCGAATACCAACCTGCTGCCAACAAATTCCACCGCCTGCATCTCGAGACTTTCGGCAAATCTGGTGTCCGTCGCGTCATCCCCGGTCAATTCCTCGCGTGCGACCCGAAAGGTCGTGCATGTTTGATCTCGTCCGTGGAGAAGAACAAGCTGGTCTACGTACTTAACCGAAACGCGCAAGCAGAGTTAACTATCTCGAGTCCACTTGAAGCGCACAAGCCGCATTGTCTTGTGTTCGCACTAGTAGCTCTAGACGTCGGGTACGAAAATCCGGTATTTGCCGCTCTGGAAGTGGATTATGGGGAGAGCGACCAGGACGCAACAGGGGTGGCGTATGATCAGATCGAGAAGATGCTTGTTTATTATGAACTGGATTTGGGTCTCAATCACGTTGTCAGGAAATGGTCAGATCCTGTGGACAGGAGCGCAAATATCTTGTTCCAGGTTCCGGGAGGTACCGATGGGCCGTCGGGGGTGTTGGTTTGCGCGGAGGATAACATTTACTACCGACACATGGGAAGGTCGTCCCACAGGGTCCCAATACCAAGGCGGCGTGGAGCATGCGAAGATCCGAGCAGAAAGAGGTCCATCGTTTCAGGAGTCATGCACAAGATGAGAGGGGCATTTTTCTTTTTGTTACAGACGGAGGATGGAGACCTGTTAAAAGTCACCTTGGATTACGAGGATGATGTGGGCGTTTCAAGGATCAAGGTGAAGTATTTCGATACTGTGCCGCTTGCAACAAGTTTACTCATCCTCAAGAGTGGGTTCTTGTTTGTGGCATCGGAGGGTGGGAATCAGTGAGTCAAATACAATTCTGGTCTACACGCTCAAATGCTAACGTTCCTACTAGCCACTTCTATCAATTCGAGAAGCTCGGAGATGACGACGAGGAAGCCGAGTTCTCAAGCGAGAACTTTTCCCCTGATTCTTTGGACGAGTACACACCGATATATTTCCATCCTCGTGCGCCTGAGAACTTGTCACTTGTGGAAGCTATCGACAGCATGAACCCAGTGGTTGACTCTAAAATTGCCAATTTAACAGACGAGGATGCGCCACAAATTTACACCGTTTGCGGAACAGGACCACGTTCAACATTCCGTATTCTTAAACACGGGCTTGAGACTACAGAGATTGTATCTTCGGAGCTACCAGGTGTTCCCAGTGCTGTATGGACCACCAAATTGACCAACGGAGACGAGTTTGATGCATACATTGTGCTTTCTTTTACGAACGGTACTTTGGTTCTCAGCATCGGTGAGACGGTAGAGGAAGTCACAGACACAGGATTCCTGTCTTCGGCACCCACATTAGCAGTCCAGCAGCTTGGAGATGATGCTTTACTCCAGGTCCACCCGAAGGGTATTAGACATATAAGGGCAGACCGAAGAGTCAATGAGTGGCCTGCGCCACAACATAGGTCAATCGTAGCCGCCTCTACGAATGCTCGACAAGTCGCAGTTGCCTTGTCAAGTGGTGAAATTGTGTACTTTGAAATGGACTCTGACGGTCAACTCGCAGAGTATGAAGAGAAGAAAGAGATGACTGGCACGGTAACTTGTCTCTCCCTTGGTGATGTCCCAGAAGGCCGAGTTCGAAGCTCGTTTTTGGCAGTAGGCTGTGACGACTCGACAGTAAGAATTCTCTCACTGGATCCTGATACAACACTCGAATCAAAATCCGTGCAAGCTTTGACATCTGCGCCATCATCTCTATGTATCATGGCAATGCCCGACAGTGCCGCAGAAACATCCAAGAGTTCCACTCTATACCTGCATATCGGTCTATACAGCGGGGTGTACCTTCGGACAGTTTTAGATACCGTGACTGGGGAGCTGACGGATACCCGAACACGATTTTTGGGACCTCGACCGGTGAAGATATTCAAAGTAATCGCACAAGGACAGCCAGCAGTGTTGGCCTTAAGTAGTCGGCCGTGGTTGGGATACAATGATGGACGAGGACAGTTCTTGCTTACACCGCTGACATACCCAATGTTAGAGTGGGGCTGGACTTTTAGTAGTGAACAATGTCCGGAGGGGATGGTTGGCATCCAGGGGCAGAATCTCAGAATTTTCACGATTGAGAAACTCACGGACAATCTTCAACAAGAAAGCATACCACTCCCTTATACCCCAAGAAAAATGCTTAAGCATCCCGACCAGCCTTTGTTTTACGTCATCTGTGCGGATGCCAATACGCTATCTGTGGCAACCAAGCAAAAACTGCTTTCGGGCGCTCAAAATGGCGAATCCACCGAGCTCCCGCCAGCCGAATTTGGGAATCCAAAGGGCGAGGGTCATTGGGCATCATGCATCACTATTGTTGATCCGCTCGGAAAAGAGATCCTTCAAACGATCGAGCTCGAAGAGAATGAGGCAGCCTTTTCCATTGCGGCTGTATCCTTCGCTAGTCAAGAAGACGAGGTTTTCCTTGTGGTTGGGACTGGTAAGGACACCAAGCTCTCCCCCAGGTCATCAACAAACGGCTACATCCATATCTACCGTTTTATTGACAATGGGCGTGAACTCGAGTTCATCCACAAGACCAAGGTGGACGAGCCACCTCTTGCACTGCTCGGCTTCCAAGGCCGTCTCCTGGCAGGTATCGGACGTGATCTCAAAATCTTCGACTTGGGAATGAAGCAACTTCTCCGCAAGGCGCAGGGGCAAGTCGCACCCAATTTGATCACAGGTCTCCAGACCCAGGGATCTCGTATCATTGTCAGCGATATCCAGGAAAGTGTCATCTACGTTGTCTACAAATACCAAGATAACCGGCTCATCCCCTTTGCCGATGACATGGTTGCGCGCTGGACCTCAACCACCACAATGATCGACTACGAGACCGTCTGCGGTGGTGACAAGTTCGGGAATCTGTGGATCGTGCGATGCCCTCAAAAGGCATCAGACGAGAGTGACGAGGACCCTGCCGGCGGTCATCTCATTCATGAACGATCGTATCTCCAGGGCGCTCCTAACCGGTTAGCATTGGTGTGCCACTTTTACACACAAGACATCCCCACATCCATCCAGAAAGCGCAGCTCGTTGCAGGAGGAAAGGACACGCTAGTCTGGACGGGTCTACAGGGTACAATCGGACTCATGGTCCCATTTGTGAGCAGAGAGGACGTCGACTTTTTCCAGACGCTAGAGCAGCACATGAGGACGGAGGATGCACCGTTGGCCGGAAGAGACCACTTGATTTACCGAAGCTACTATGTCCCCGTAAAGGGTGTGGTAGACGGTGATCTTTGTGAACGATACACATTATTAAGCCGAGACAAGAAGGCGGTAATTGCACAGGAACTGGACAGGAGTATAAGGGAAGTTGAGCGAAAGATTGCAGTAAGCACCCCGTTTTCTTCTGTACTGCTTTTAGAATCATCACTAACCTGTCGGACGATAGGACATGAGGAGTCGGGTCGCATACTAGATAGATACAACACCCGTAGAGTAGAGTGGGGGCAAGGGGCGTGGGGTGGAAGGGTTATAGTTTTAACTAGGTATTCATGATCTTGAGCGAGGGTTGAAAATTGTACTCTAATTCTTGCAACATTTTTTTTATTTTTCATATGATTTCTTTCTGCATTAGTTTTCTTGTTCTTTCTTACTCTTGTACGCAAGGCTATATACGTGATCTATGCCTCAAAAAGCAATTGAAAGAATGGCCGATGCTTCTACAATCTTCCATGGTGATAATTATCCTTTCCCGAAACCCTAACCCTAACATAACCCTAACCCTTAATGGCCTAGAACCATCTAGAAGAATTCCATGATCATACCGCATCACTCGGGAAGGTTCTAGAGGCCCGAGTGATATCCAGAGCATTCGAGATATCGCTATTATCGTCGTGCACGGCGTCTATATAAGATTGCCGTCGTGTCCTCGACTCGAGGGCTGTTCTCGTCAGATCAGAAATCTACGAAGCATTACACGGATCCCTAAACTCATATCTTCAAAAGAGCGTGTCTTTAAAACTTCTCATCTCTTCTCGAAAGAATCGAAGCTATCTTACTCGAGTTACCGTGAATCTCCCTATAAAACGCCATACAGTTAATCCTCTCAAACACACAACACTAAAAAACCACCTCCTCAAACACAAACACACAAACGCACCAACCAAAAAAAATGCCTCTCTTTTCTCACTATCACCCCACCCCCGCGA
Source organism: Morchella sextelata (assembly GCF_020137385.1). Taxonomy (NCBI): domain Eukaryota; kingdom Fungi; phylum Ascomycota; class Pezizomycetes; order Pezizales; family Morchellaceae; genus Morchella; species Morchella sextelata. Next base: position 460,719 of record NW_025408634.1, read on the forward strand.
ACGGCATCTTCCGCCTCCTCGATGGCCTCACCAGCCACAACTCCAACAACAACCATCATACCTCCACGCCCACAAACCGCCGAGCCTTCACACCAAACTTCGACGTGCACGAGACCGACGCCGCGTTCGTGCTCGAGGGCGAGCTGCCCGGGCTGGAGAATAAGTCGCATGTTAACATCGAGTTCACGGACGACAACACGCTGCTCATCAGGGGGCGGATCGAGCGGAAGGTGCATTCGGCCGGGGGGAATGATTCGGGGGAGAATAAAGAGAATGAGAAGCAGGAGGATAAGGGGAAGCAGGTGGTGAAGAAGGGTGAGTCTGTGAAGGAGAAAGAGAATGCGGGGGTGAGGTATTGGGTGGCGGAGCGGTCGGTGGGCGAGTTCCAGAGGAGCTTTTCGTTCCCTGGGCAAGTGGAGGTGGAGAGTGTGAAGGCGAGTTTGGAGGATGGGGTGTTGAGGATTGTGGTGCCGAAGAGGGAGGCGGTGAGAGGGAGGAAGATTGAGATTTCGTAGGTGGCATGTGGTTGGAGTTGATGTGGTGGCTGGTTTGGATTGTCGTTGATAATACATTAATATTCTAGAGTCTTTCTTGTTTGCTTATCCATTTTCTCAGCTAGTTGAAGAATTGCATTCTTTTGAAATCTTAATGTTTCCAGCAGTCCTTCGACCAGGGCGCTATCTCGTCATCTAATCTTAATTAACTTTGTGAACCAAAAAGTGTTCTCGACAGACCAGCATTAGCTGTTTAAAACTTCATCCCCACTTTGACGTAACCCCTTACCAACACCTCCCTAGCGACCACAACTCAAAAGGTGGGGCTATAAAGACGAAGTAGAGGAATAAAGGCGAACGGTCTATCAACCCCTCGGCCAACGCCCAAGAGTCGAGAGGTGCCTTCCAAAGGTTAATTGGGTGCAACCAGCATTCCTTGAAGCCTTGAAAGAAACCTGCTCTATTCGGGATGTGCGGGGGTTAGGTTGTGGGGTGGAAGGTTGAAGGGGAGTGATGGGGGGGAAGGAAGAAAGATGTAGAGGAGTAGGTTTATGTGTGCGCAGAGAGACCGCGCTAACTTGGTAGGGCTTGCTCTGGGCGTTAGGTCTTGTGCCTACATTCACATAGTATCTTGGCCCACACAATAGTAGAAAGACGCTAGCAACTTAGACCTCGGGTCGCATACAATTAATGAGTCAACAACAAAAAAAAACCAACAACATCCTCACATCATGAAATATCACTCGACAGTTCTCAACAAGAATACCATTTCACACTTGGAGTGGGCTTTTTGCACAGTTTCCGGGTTGTATAGGTTTAATTTATTATTGCTCAGGGCGCATTGCGGAGTGTCTGCTCTTGCAGTGTTATCAACGAGTGACATCTGATGACGCCGGCCCCCCCACAATCAACCGTTTATAGTTAGTACAAAGCACACGCGAAAACAGAAATCACTTTTATTTTTTATTATCTGAGCAAGTGCATACAATGTGTAACTCACAAGAAAAGAAAGAAAGAAAAGAAGAAAAAAGTATTCTATCGAAAAGGATCAGAAACTTTTTTTGACCAACCCTACAAACAAAAAAGCCATTTTACCCTGAACCGGATAACAATAACCACCAACAATGGAAAAAAAACAATATTACAAATGTTCTATAGAGTCTACAAACCAAACTCATTTTTTCCTTCCCCCATCAACTGCGCGCGCAACGTCCCTTCTAATCCTTCTGACACCCTCAACCACCTTCTCTACGCCTCCGAAAATTGGCATATCTCTCAATGCGCGCCCAACATTGCCCTGCTCCAATTCGAGCACGCGGTCGACCAGTTCCTGCTCCTTGTCGCTGCCATCCTCTTCCGCGATTGCCTTGGAAACCTTTGATGCCGCTGCAAGTAAAGCGTTATGGAAGGCGGTGGCAGCGGCAATGAGAGACGTGATGGCCGGCCTGATGGATTTATGCAGCTGCTTATGCAGCGGGGATTGCAGCGTAGGGGCCACGAAGGCTCCGACGAGGATGGCCGCGTCGATGTACAGGTGCATTGCGTGAAGCGTGTTCCAATCTGGTTCGCCGCTGGGGACGCTGTCAGGACTGGGGGTGCGGGAGCTAAGCCAGGATTGTGCTTTCTCGGCGGAGGAGATTACGGTAACGCCGTCTTTTGCAATGGCAGCTTGGATCATGGCTGTGAGGAGGTGGGCAAACTCGATGTATTCCCGCTCGGGCCCGGTGAACTCGATAGTAGCTTCGGGATCAGCTTGGATCTTCTCTAGGATAGAGGTGCCGTTTTCGGGTTGCAGAGAGAGCGGGCCGGGGGCCGGGAGATCGTGGGTGACGGTTATGACGGCTTTGCAGTAGACAACTAATTTTTCTACTACCGCAAAGGCCTTGACCCAGTTCTCGCCTGGCGGGGCACTGGTTCGGAAGAGCTCTTCGAAACGCTTCTTTTGCACCTTTGTAGCTTCACCGCCTTCTTCTGCGGCCGGGATACTCGGAGGGTGTTCTGTCTCACAGTTTACAAGGACACCAAAATCACGGTTATCCCAGACGACAGCGTCATCCTTGAGTACTGTATCGAGAGTCTCTAGGTCATCGATCTTATTGGTCTGTTGTGGTCCCAGGCGATCAAGGCGGCGGCGCTCAATCTCCCACATTGAGCGACAGACAGAGCCGGCAACACGTTCGCTGAACTCGATGAAACCCATCATTTGTGCGTAGCCTCCGCGCTCAAAGGCGAGGACAAGCATGTTTGGTGTTTGTGAGGAGCTACTTTCATATATTCTCCCGGCGTCATTGAGAATCGCCTCGACCTTTTTCTCGGCAGGCAGAATTGTACTAATCCGGGTGAGAAGGAAATGAGAGAGCGTATCGTTCTGAATCTGCTTGATGTTGAGACGGGGGTAGACTTCAACTGCGAGGGATGCTGCCCCGAGCAGAAGGTATAGCCGGACGAGAAGAAGCAGGGCTTGGTAATTGTGTTTGCTCTTGGAAACAACGGCCTCGAGAATTATCAAAGCCTGATAGAGAGGCGCCTGTGCTGTGATCGAAGTAGAGGAGGATGTTATGGAAGAGTGCAAGAGATGCAAGCGGACGAGACCCATAATAGAGAGAAGGGCGGCATCGTCGCCATATTGGTTGTCTGTGTCAAGTAGTGCAGAGCCAAGTGGGAGGGCGCCGACATAGATCTTGAGGGATGATGTAATGAAATCATTGAGTTTGGGGATTACCTCCTCTTCCGAGGAAGTAGAGGTGGCAGTGATAGTAAGGGGGGAAATGGTGAGAAGGTAAATAAATTTGTGATGGTTGATCTGGGCAGCGGTCTTGGAAATCTTTGATTTCTGGTAGAAACCATCTGTCAGTGATTGATAACTTAAAATCTGCAAGTTCCTTTCAAGTACCTCATCGTCGGCATCCATATCCTCGATATGCTTCTCCACAAATCCCAAAAACTCCTTCTTCTCACTCATCTCAAGCATCTCGAGATAGTTCTGCAAATCCTCGAAACAACAGCTCTTTGTTCCAGTTCGTGTAAAATACTCTTTACATGCCTCTAGCAATGTGGGAGTACCTTCCGGTCCCTCATGGTGATCATGAAACAGTGACGCAAATTTGACCAATGCGAGATCTGCATTTCTTGATGTACCCGTTTTTGCGGTTTCCCTGTGTTGCAGAATAACCTCGAGTGCTTTGTTACCCTGATCCTTGTTTTCTTGATTATAAAGCTCGCCCGCAGCCTTGACGAACCCCTCCCAAACCCTCCAATCGTCTCCACGACCCTTTGTCTCACCCTCAGTTTCAGGAACGGCAGCTCCATCAGTCATCTTCGCTACTTCGTTTGCAACTGCCCCGCCATCTGTTTTTGCTGCTGCTGACTCTTTGGCCTTTACTTCAACCCCATGCAGAAGGCTCTCACAGGCCTTCCACACTTCCATCCAATTGCCGCTCTCCTCCAGCAAATCCAACTGCCGTCTAACGAGACCCCACCAATCTCCGGACCCGATCTTAGAGTCAACACCAAGATTTGAAGAACTCAAGAGCTCGAGTGCCTCTTTTGTAGCTGTTGCGGAGTCTGGTGCCACATAAGGGAGGACCTCAAGGTAGAGTCCGACTTCTTGCGACGTTTGGATGGCTCGGGGAGGCACTACAGTGGTATCGGTAGGTGTATCCGTTCGCGATTTCGAAATCATCCTATACGCAAGCTGACCAAACAGCTTTTTGTCCACTGCTGAATCCGGAAGTGAGTTCTTAATTGAAAGTATCAGTACATTCTCTAAAGCTTGTCTAGTTTCCGGGAGCAGGAGGAGCACAGACATGTAACAGCAGACACGTTAGGACAGCCCAAAACCAATACTCTCTCCTTTTGGGGTAATTTTTCTGGAGTGCCATAGCAGCCTTTTGGGCGCCCCTCCAATCAAGAATTCGTACAGTTCCCCATAGCCATTCTCGTGTTAGAGCCTCATCTCCGGGATGTACTTTAACAGAACGCTCCCACATCTTGGCTACCTCACCGGCATGCTCCGAGCCTAGCATCGACCATACTTTAGTGGTTGTGGTCAGCACCTCGATGGAATCGATCGGAGGGGTTTTTGCCGAGAGTTGCTTGGCGATAACGAGAGCTTCTTCGTAGGATGGACCGGTTTTAATGAGAGTTAAAACAAGGGCTTTGATGGCCTAGTCTCAGACGGAGGTCAGTATTGTCGAGCAGTGGGGCATGAGACATAAGCAGATGCGGAATAGCTATTTTCATTTATGGATAAGAGGGAATTACAAAGAGATAATCATTCTTCTCGCCTTTTTTGATGCGTTTGTTGCAGAGCTGTAATGCCTGCTTGTAAGCTCCTGCATCAAGCGCATCATGTACGAGCTGGTTCTTGCGGTCCTGGCGGAGAGACATTGCTGAAAGTGGATATGTTTAGTTGGAATTTGAAGTCAATGTATGTACAAGAAGATAGATCGAAGCATTAATGGATAAGAAGTATCAATTTCCTCGTGACGTGGAGATAGATAATTCTGTTGGGGGGGTTGTTAAGGATATCGTGGTCTTAATTCGGGAGTGGAGAGAATATGGGAGAGGTGGAGCCGGGTAACCCATGTGTTCTCAAAGGTTACAGCTCAATTGAACTTACATACAAACATACATACATGTATCCCTGCTAAATCGGGAGAGAGATACATATGTATATCTCTACATTGGGGAAGGAATTTGAAGGATGAGGGAAGGAAAAACCGGTGCAATATGATAGACAGAAACGCAGTATATATTGATACATATTCCTCGGAAGAGTATCTCGTAGGAATATATTGACAACTAGAAGATCCAGAAGTTCCGGGGGTCCCGAGACTGAGCGGGTAGTGACGTGAGTATATGAGTGCTGTAATATTCTAAAATTGCTACCACTACCGAATTGAGTTAAGGACCGGGGTTTAAAGGCGAATGTAGTGTGGTTTTGTAAAAATGGAGATAAATCCTACGTCCTCGTCTTCATTTCATTAAACTCTTTCCCAACCTCGTATAATTGAGTGTATTGCATATTGGATTCAAATATTTGAGAAAGTAGTTAGTCGTTGATCCAATGGGAGTGCATAACTCACTATCAATCCGAGAGACGCAATGCAGCTCTGCTGTCTTAGACGTTAGTACTCTACGGTCTCTACCCAACGATGTTGGTTAAGAGAGGTGTTGGTACCTGTACTAGTGCGATTACCACATCATGCAGTGACTAATGTCAGAATAAGCCGAAAAACCGGGTAACTGCAGGCCCTAGCTAAGTGCGGCTCTGTCCTCAAGGAAGTGAATTCCTGATAAAGGAGAGAGCTCCAGGTCATCATCAAGAGTTCGAATTTATCGCTCAATTAAACAACCACAACCAAAGACCTCAGCCATGGCTATTCTCGGTGGCTATACCTTGATCCGCTTGCTCACGGCTGTCCACATCTTTCTCGGTACTCTCCTTATCCTAACTCCAAAACGCCTCACCGAGCAGCCCATTATCTTCCTCCTCGGCGAAGCCATCGGCCTTGTTAGTAGCTATGGCTCGATTCTCCGCCCTTTCCACTTTTTCTAACATATCCACTAGTCACAACCCACGGAATCTTTCTATGACAATCCACTTGCCAGCTCAGTCCTCGGACTGATGTTCATCCTCTCCGGCGTTTCCGATTTATTCGCCGTGTCCTCAATGGAGGAGGTATCGCGCGGTTACTGGGATGCGCAGTCACCAGTTCGCATGGCTTTTTTTGCCTGCGTCACTGGATACACATACATTTTTCGGCCCGGGCGTGGGAACACCGCGGCCAGTCACCCGCTGAAGAACAGTCTTGTCTTCACGTGGGGGTTTATGGAAGTTCTTGCATGGTTCTGGGTATGTCCTTCTTCTTTCTTGCTCCTGCCAGCGCGTGAGATTGCTAACCTAGTTCCGCCCGACAGATTTATCAGCAACTTAGAGAGGAACGCCGCGGCGCGCAGGAGAGGATTGAGAAGCGGAGAAGGATGCATGCGAAGCTTATGGCTGGTGAAGTTGATGACTTCGGTAGGTAATGATTTAGGCCCGGTCATGAAGGTAGTATACCTATCATGTATTTTTTGTCATTTTTCTTTTTTTTAGGGAGGAGGGACTAGGTAGGATGGGTACGGTACATACATAGAGATTATAGACTTGTGTTTTTTTCTGCGCAAACAATTGATATCCACACGCTCTACACACAAGGCCGCTACTTCGATGTTTTGTGGCCACTTGTCAGTTGTCAGTTTCAGCACAGACCCTCTCACGTGATCGAGTGATGGGCTATGAACATGTTTTATCGCTGAGACGGGGCTAGCCTTATTTCCAATATACCGACTGACGCAGGCTTATATCCCATTCTTCTGAATGCCAGTAAGCGAAGCTCTACTTGTTTGTAAAGTATCAATCAGCTTCCTCTTGAAGGTAAGACCACAGGATTCGATGAACCATCGCAACTCGAGGGCAATGGGATTCCAAAGAGCTGTCGTCAGAGCGCGTAAAGCTTGGCCTCTTAGTATAGCAACTTCTAGGAAGAGCATTTGTAAAAGCCAGCAGGATTCGTGAGAGAGTCGTTGGGTGCGATTGTGGTTAAAAAGGCCATCGCACCAGCTGAGTGGTGGTGGTGGTGGTGAGTGTGGACGGTGATGAAGCGGAAGGAAATGATTAGGCTCGATATTCCTATTCTTTGGTCCGGGTGATGATGTACGGGGAGGGTGTGGTCGCCATGCACTGCTCTGACTTTGAAGCTGGGTACAGTGAGTTCACAAACCTAAAAGCTGCACTAGCAAGCACAGACTATATCGAGGTGCCGTACGTACACCCTTAACGTGAGGTTAGACGGATTTCTACTCGGTAACTACATGTACATGTACGTCTCTATACCCATTTGTATATCCTTGTACTGCTCTTCCTAAAGTATATTTTACACTATGTACCAACAGGACTAGAACCCCAACGATCGAGAAAATCAGACAGTTATAAAACTGCTCTGGACCACGCAAGGGATTAAAACGGCATTGGAAATCTGGAAGCAGTCTACCAAATGGCGACACGAAAGAGGAGAAAGAGACGAAGATAGAGAGGAGGAGGCCAGAGAAATGGAAATGGGCTGGGGCGGCCTGCGGGATATATAGCCCATAGTTTTATAAATTGTTTAGAAGCTACTTTCTTTATTTTTATAAGTTACTAGTTTATATTTGTTATAGGTTATTGGTTTTGTTTTTGTTTTTGTTTTGTTTTGTTTTGTTTTGTTTTGTTTTTGTGAGAGGTGGAGGAAGTGATTGGGAAGTTCTGGGGCAGTGTGATATTGTCATAGACTACGGTCTGCATACAATTAATGAATTAAACAAAAAAAAAGAAAAGAAAAAAGGACTAGAACCCTAACCCTGGAACATTATGGACCACGAGGATAATAACGAAGCTCATTAGAACCACTTTCCAGCTATTTCTTTCACCTCGTCAAAGAACTTGGAGACGTTAGATTTCATACGCGTCGATGTGCACATGAGACTAGCCAGTAGAAGTACTTCATAATCATCGCACTAGAAAAGAGAAGCACTATTACAGTATAACGATGGTTGTTAAGCCTGATTTTCTGGAGACAATGAGATAAGAGCCACTCATATGGTCGTGCTTGCGAATATGATTAAGTCACAAAACAAAACCCCTCTGTTTTCGTTCAGAGTAGCTAGTAGTAAGTATCAATTACAACACTTCATACTTCATAATCAACCGTTTTTACGGCTAATAACCAGACATGCTTGTTACCAAGATCATAATCATGCAACCGAAAAAAAGAGAAAAACGCCTTACGCACAGGGTGATACGCGACATGTCACACAACGCTGACGGAGGTTGTACACGTTTAAATAGAGGACAAGGCTGAAGTTTCGAAAGCTACACTACTTAAGTTGGTAAGCTCAGCACTTATTAGGCACCACACGATCTCTGTGAACCACCCCAACCCTCAGAGGACAGATGGGGCATGTTTTTCCACACTACCCGACTTACTTCTAGTTATTAGAGCTAACTTCTCATTGCTATAATGTAGCTTTCGAATAGATCCTTGGTTACAGGCCCGAGAACGCTACCTCGATGCGATTAGCGACGAGCAGAAGGTTCTTTTCCAGAGTGCAACTCTAGAGAACTTATTCCACATCTACAATACTGGGACAGCTGAAACACAACACCGGGCGAAAAGTAGATCCAATACGGCAGCGAAAAAACTGCAATCATTTGTCGCTGCAGTCGACTACTTTGGCGGCGTTATCGACGCACCTCCTAGTGCGGCTTCATTGATCCTGCGTACAATATGGGACGGTTTTCGGGCATTATTATATGTTAGAGTACCCCTGATAAATAGATAAAACTACTCCGCTAATTCCTGAATAGCTTTCAAGTAATTTCAAGAAATATTACTCCAAATTAGTCAACATTCTCAAAAAGGTGGGGGATATAATATTTAAGTTCAATGCCTACGAGCGCTTATTCCCTACCCACAAACACGTTATCGGGTACATGCCGTTTGTTTATCTAGATGTTCTCGAGTTCTGCATGCAAGCAAACAATCTTTTCCGGAGCGCAAGGAGTGGTCAATGTAAGTCTGAAGAAATCTCATACAACACCAAATTAACCAGCCCCTAAATGCTGAGTTTAAAATGTCTTGCTTAGACCTATAACTAGGCACCATGCAAAATCTATGGAGTTCCTTTATGGAAGACTCTGGCGGATCTCTGAGAAGAATACAATACTATATGGAGAGGGTCGAAATCGAAGCAAGCTTATCTTATATAATTGAAGAGGCTGCAGATAAGGAGACACGCAGAAAAGAAATAGGACGGAGGGATCTAGTCCATGAACATGTCGATGACAACGAAAGGCGATCCCTTTCCAGTCGGATTCGAGGCCTAGAGCATTTTAGGGCGCAGAATGAGTGGGAAAGACATCTGATAATGCTTGAACGTAAGGAACCCTTTTATGATAATGTGCAATTGTATTACTAGCTTACATGCATTATAATGGATACCTAGAAGAGAAAATTGATGGAATATCAGCGCTACAAAGACTGTCGCAATGTCAGCCTAAGTGGAAGCATCATAAACTCCAAAGGGAGCGAGGTGCAGGCACGGGTAGATGGATAACGCTTACACACGAGTTTTGCAGCTGGATAAGTCAAGGCAGTTCGTCCTGTGTTTGGCTTTATGGGATTGGCACGTCTATATTATTACAAACCTTATTAGAATTTCCAAACGTTAACTTTCATTAGCTGGCTCTGGAAAAACCATGTTGACGTAAATTGTCCACTAGTGTCTATTTTGACATGGTGAGATTGTGCTGAAATTCTATAGGACTGCCGTGATTGACACCATCAAAACCAAACACGATCTTGGGGGTGCCCTCTTGGCATATTTCTATTACGACTACGAAAATAATGTGACACTCCGGGCCCGAGAGATCGTTGGAAACATAATTCAGCAGTTATCGAGTGACCTCCGGGTTTCTAGGAGAATCATTCGAATGGTAAAAAATATTTATAAGCGCGACTGTGTTCCAAGCATGCAAGAGCTCTCTAATATTCTTTTGCTATTGATTGAGGAGCTACCAAAGGTCTTTATCGTTCTCGACGGCCTAGATGAATGCAATGAGAAGGAGCGTGAACTTATCTTGCCATGGCTAGTTATGTTGGGACGAAGCACTACATCTATAGTTAAACTTTTTGTTTCCAGCAGAGTAGAAGACGACATCCGCAAATCATTCACCGGTCGTAATTGGTTTTCCATTGCCGCTAGTCCTAAAAGCGTCTCTTTGGATATTGCTACGGTTATTGGAAATACCATCAAAACGAAGATAAGAGACGAGAAGTTTTGTGTACGAAATCCCATTTTTCTACAAGAAATTATTGATACACTTGTGGAAAAAGGGAAAGGCAGGTATGTAACTATAAATTGATTAGTATCCCTTGATATTTCTCACTCGCTAACATAATGCAGATTTCTTTGGGTGAGATTTCAGCTCAACGATATCTGCGAGGAAATGTCAGAGGACGGTATCAGAAACGTTTTGGGCAATCTTCCAAGTGATTTGAACGAAACATACACGCGAGCTTTGGTTGAGATAATACACCAAGGTGCAACTCAGATCGATCTGGCTCAAAAGGCCTTTAGATGGATAGTAGCGGCCAGACGCACCCTAACTCTGGATGAGCTACGGGAAGCGGTTTCTATAGAAGCAAAGGATAAATCGGTTGATCTCGATAAAGTGCCAGAAGCCTCACAGGTCTTCAGGGCCTGTGGTAAACTTGTGGTATATGATCACCAGGACAGAAGTATTCACTTGGCGCATTACACTGTGCAACAGTTTTTAGTTTCCGATGTTTCACTTGACGAAATCGATATTTCCAGGCAGATTACCAACTTCCATTTTCGATCAGAGGTTGCTGAAATTGAAGCTGCTAACATTTGTGTCACTTATCTCATGTTTAATGACTTTGAAGACGATTTCGAACGCGAAAGGACCCTCGCCGTCACGCAATCCGAAATTTCGCATTTAACAGCGACAAGTTGGATACCAGATATGCCAGGCTTGGTTAAAAAGACAAAGAGCGATATGTTGATTTTCCTCCGCAAAGCAGGGTTCTCACGTCCATCAGTCGACATCAACCAATATTTTAATCTCCTTTTAAGACCTTGTAGAGCTGCCCGAATCAAACATCGATTCCTCGACTATACTATCAACCACTGGGTTGAACACACCATTTATCTCGAAGGCAGCCATGGACTGATTGAATCATTCGCAGAGCTAGTATTAAACCACAAGATTTATTTCAACTTCCGGCCTTGGGGAGATGGCGAGATCGGTATGTCAGACCGGTTGTGTGAAAATATGTTCCGTTGGGCGTTAAAGAATGATTATGGACATATTATTGCGATTTTACTTGCATCATCCACTCAAAGGACGGGTTATAAGCCTTTTGATACGCCCCCCGTCAAGATTCTCGATCACCTCGCCTCATCTTACATAAACTGCCTAGTGGAAGAGGAATTGCCTCTTTATTATGCAGCGAAAATGGGCTATGAGAGAACTTTGCAAGTATTTTTGTCTAATCATGGTCAAAAGCTTTTTTCATATTTTTACATCACACCCACCATTAAAACAGCCATCACTATAGCCATATCAAATGGACACAAACGAGCAGCAATGCTTCTGCTCGAAACGTTCGCTGGAACCCCAGAATTCGAACTTGGATATGATCAAAACACTTACTACCTTAATTTTACCCCAGAAGCATCCTCTCCTCGTGACAAAAATACCTATTTCCCCCTCCATCTGGCAGTAAAATTTCGGCTCAAAAAGGTTGTAGGCATTTTACTCAGCTCTTTCGGTTACGAGAAGAACGCCGCAATAAACGGTCCTGACACAACTGGACTCCGCCCGGTTCATTATTGCTCCCAAAATGGGGACCTGGAGATCTTAAAGCTTCTTTACTCATGTAAACCGTACCCGAACACCCCGACCGATGATGATGAAAAATCAACAGCTTTATACCTCGCTCTGTATAACGGCCATGAAGACGTGGTGAAATTTCTTTTGGGCATAAAAGCCTGTGTTGACGAAAAAACGTACACCTTGGCGCTCAAGACAACTCAACCTGGCCACCTCCAAGTGTTGGAAGCAATTTCTCTAACACTAGAGGCATCGATCCGATCGGATATCGACCGAAAGTTCAAAACTTCCTGGTATCACATCACAGCACACTCACTCGGACAACCGAGAGACGCGACATACTACGGTCCCTGCCAATAAAAGCCATTGTGGCTTCCTCTAAGGTTAATGATACCGAGGTTCTGGAGGAGCTATTGCTATGGGCATCGGAACACGAGCAGTCAGATATTTTGATTGAGATTTTTGTTGGGGCCGCGGAGGGTAGTACTAGAAATTTAGTAAAGAGGTTAGTTGGAATGGGTGTAGATGTAGAAGCCAGAAATTCGTTCAAGAGGAGAGCGATTTCACTGGCGGTTAGGAATGGCCACGAACATGTGGTAAAGATATTGGTGGAGGCAGGTGCGACAAAAACTAGCAAGAAAATGCGTGGAAGGAAGGCGAAATAATTTTGTAGGCAAAAGAATTTCTGTGATAACATGCTACTCTATTATTTTTTACTGGGCTCTTCAACTGAACCGAACCAACTGCAACCATCAGTCGGTCTACAATTAATTACGCTCCATATGACCGTTTCCTGCCAGATAAACATTTCCGTCTTCTCGGCATGCACCGCCCCTCCAACAAACCTTGTTCTCCAGCTAGACCTTCACCGGATAGCGTACACCTGACCAGGGAAAGAAAAGTAAAAGGAAATGCAAAGCTCTGAGACCGATTTGAACGATCGACCCTGCGATCTGCAATCGCATGCTCTAACCCCTGAGCTACCAGAGCTGGTTGTTGACATGCTCAAAAAGCGTTATATAAATTTTTACCCGCCCGACGTGTTAGACAAGCCAAGTATCACGACTTCTCGGGTTCAGTCGCACTACGCTGTAATCGCGCGAATACACTTTAAATAAACATTTGTCTACTACACACTGATGTAGTTCGCTTGAGCTAGATATACTACATGTATAAAAGAAAAGAAAAAAGGCATTTACATCCTATCCCTCAGACGCTTCTTCCCAATTAACTAATAATCAGTTACAGGAAAGTTGTTTAAAAAAACATAATTACGGAATGTAATAATAGTTGTAACTCATGTCCGTCATGAAAATCATAGTACAGCATGTCGCTCTTTGGAGGAGGAAGAAAGAAAGAAACAAGGGGGAAACGATCAGGATAAAACAAGTATGATAATGCATAAAGGATGCGATTGAAAAGGCATCAGCAAAGCGCTCATCTGAGCCCGCAGTTTTCTATCTATTCGTCACCATTGTCAATGATCAACATTGGCCCGCCACCCGCACCTTGGCCTGGTGCACCCCCAATAACTGCCCCTACCCTCCTTCCGTTACCTTGCAAGGTATTGGAGCCTATCCTTCCTACAGCGACAAGCGGTACTGGCGCAGAGCTTCCGTTACCATTTGTCGTACTTGATGATAGATTCCTCCTACTGCTCCTTCTTCCTAAGCCATTGGCTGACTCGGCCGCCTCTTGTCTTTGTCGCCGTATCATCGCCTCTCCTCGCGCACGAATATCCTCTGCTGTCAAGGGAATGCCCCTCCTGCTTCTTGATGCCGCAGCGGTCAAGATTGGCCTAGCGCCCTGTTGCCGTCCGTGGGCCGCTGCCGTACTTGTAACTCCTTGAAGCTGCGCTGGCTGTGAGGTATTAGGTGTAGTTGTAGCACTGCCCAGACGAGGACCCGAGCGGCTTGTGGTCCCTCGGAGCTGTTGCCTTGAATTCCTAGTGCGCATGCGGCTGGCTTGCGGGGAGGCTCCGATTGTAATCGGAACGGGTCTTGGTGACTGTAAAGAGGTTTGATTGCTGGAACCACCTTCGCTTCCTGTGCGTGCTTCAGCGCCTAGACGTGGGCTTTGCATTTGCGAATTACTGGGTGCAGGACTGTTTGGTACTGGACTGTTTGATGCCAGACTTGAACTTATACCCTGAAACATTGGTGAAAATGGCGGAGGCGGAGAGCCCTGTCCCATTGCTTGCACAGGTGTTAGTTCCCTCGTTGGTTCTCTTGATTCCCGAGTAGATTCCCTTGTAGATCTTGTGGCCCTAGACGATGACCCGCCAGTGTAATTTCTCTGCACCGGTGTTGCGCTCCTGGCAGGGCTAACACTCGGGTTCATAGAACCCAAACTTTCCAATCGACCTTCGGTCATTGCCTGACTGTGTTGTTGGAACATATTTAAAAACGCCGGGACAATCTCTCTTTGTCTTCGGCTAGCCCAGTTGCGGGAGCTACTCGTTTCACCGGGGCGATAGTTACTCATACTACCGGCGGCCTGTATTCGTCTTCGCCTTGTCGTAGGAGCATCAGAGTCATTCTCACTATCATCCTCTATAACGTGAGGGCGACTGCCTCTAGTTCTGTTCCTCACAGCCCTTTGACTACTGGGAATTCTCCTTCTTTGCTCGTTCCCACCCATCCTCACATCGCCATCCTGGTCTTCACTTTCATCATCATCCCCAAATGCACGAGATTCGTCATCCTCGTCGTTTTCCTCATCCTCTTCCGGAACACTGAAAACACTACCAGAGCCAGTGTTGTGACTGGCAACATTTGTGTGGTTTCCTCCGCCGGAGGACGGACTCACAAACGAGTCATCTTCGTTTTCGCTAGCTGTGTAATCCAAAGGTGTATACCCCATATTGTGTCCTAGGGTCTCCAAATCATCATCATTATCACTAGGCAATGCGATGGGCCCGCGCCGTTGGCTGTAGTCACGTCGCGAGTGTGTTGAGGATGCTTCTGAGACTGAGGATTGATTGTCCTCCTCTTCGTCATCAATAACAGTCCTCCTTGCATTTCTTCGAGTGGGTGCTATGATTGCCGGAGATGAAGAAATGACCACAGGACTGTTGTTAAAAATGTTGCGTGTCCCTGCTCCATTTCTTCCAGGTACTGGTCTCCCTCTCCGAACCTCGGGTGTGTCATGCTCTATAAAATCTTCTAAACTTCCTTCGTCTTCACTTGTTTCCGTATGATTAGTGGTCCTATGACTCGCTCTCCGCCGGGCTTGGGGGACAACCCTCGGTGGTCTTTGAACATTTCTTGTTGCCTCATCGGTATCAGAACCATCTTCGAGGATGATTGGTTCATCTCTCCCACCAGTTGTTGATTCTGAGGAATCCCGCATTCTATTTCTGTGGTCCTCCTCGTCCTCCTCCTCGTCGTCGTGCTCATTCTCATCTTCCTCATCCTCATCGTCGTCGAATTGGCCTTGGAAGTGGTTGCGAGCAAACATGTGAATCGCATCGTCCGCATCCCAGTCATCTTCGTCCAATTCGTTCTCGTCGCTTGATTCAAATAGGGGATGCCTTCTCTCGTGATCGGTGTCAGTCTCGGACCCAGAATCGTCTTCGTCATCATCTTCATCATCCTCATCTTCATCCTCATCGTCATCGTCATCGTCATCATCCGAAAAATCCCCATAGCGAGACAAACGCCGAAATCTACCGCCACAGTGTTCACAGATACGATTTCGATATCCATCCTCTATCTCCCAATTACATCTTGGGCATCTTAACACCCCATCCCCTGGGTCACGTACTACTCTTGGGTCTTTCTTTTTCCCTTTGAACAACCCGCGGAATAGTCCACCTTTAACTGTTCCTTCACTAGCTTTATCTCTTTCAACTGCTTTCAGGGCTTCTTGCTGCTGTTTTCGTAACTCTAAGCCATTTCCATTAGGCGATGTAAGTTCGGCACGCAACACAAATACTTCGATCATATCTTTAATCTATGGACAAAATCATGGTGAGCAGGTTTGAAAATCGATTGATAGCAGAGTATTGGGAATTCACGAACCAAGTATGCTGGCGCCGGCTGGACTTTGACGATACTTCGGCATTCGGGGCAAGTCATTTTATGGGCCTGGTCTAACCAGTCCAGCATGCACTACTCCGCCATCAGCTATGGTTTAAATCCAAGTATCGTTGAAGGTTTTACATACCGTGTAACAAAACACATGCCCACACTGAAGCGTGTATGGCTCAAAAAGCATCTCCAGGCAGATGACGCATGTGAGCGACTTCTGCAGCTTTTTCAAGTCGCAGTTAAGATCCTCAATCACCTATTTTTTCACACTTAGTCACCCCTCCCAGCGTTTCAGCGTTTCCCCCCGCAACACTCATCAAAGCGTAGCAAACCCAGTCAAAGAAGAGGTATAAAATGCAGGTATACGTACATCGTCCTTGTAATCCCGCTTGGGCGCTGTTTCGACTGAGATATCTTTCTTTGCAGCTGTGACATTGACACTCGATGCTGGGTTTACAGCTTTGAAATCACCTTTGACACCCATATTTCCAGGGCTCCCGTGAGGTGACGAGGGGTAAAGGGGAGTCTCTTATGTCAGTACCCTTCGGGTGATACCGAGTTCCGGAATTGTATTATTATTGAACGCGGCAGTGATATTTGAGAATGGTGCAAACAGAGCTAATTCGAGCGCCGAAGAAGCGTGCGATTAGCAAGATTGTATTTATCAATACTGTTGAAGGAGGGGCAGTTGATAAAGAGGAGAGAAGGGAGGGGAGGAGGGGTGAAGTGGGAAAGATGGGGCCGAGAGTAACACGAGAGAGAGGGAAAGAAAAAACTACTGCAACGTGAGAAACAGATTGAGGAAAGATGGATATGTTGGGGTACAAGCCCACAACACGGAATCAGGGTAGCAGCAGCAGGGGAAGATGTAATGTGATGTAGAGGTATGCACGGCGTAAGGTAGCTGGGGAAACAATTTGTAGGGATGGTGGGCGCTGGTGGCGTCAAAGCACCAGCGACAGACCGACACGCATGCTGCGACGTTGTTTAAAGCTGTCGGTCTGGTCTGTTGGTGCCTGATGACAGCCAACCGATAGCTAGATGTAGCTATCGGTACTTCCCACACCATCCCACCATGTTCCTCTGGTTACCACACAACCAATGCCTTCCACCACTACCACAACCACACAGCAGATATATATCCATGGCCCTCCACTACTGCTGCTGCTGCTCCGAATTCCCTATCCTCACTCACCCTTCCATTTCTCCTATGAAACAGCCGTCTGACTGTATGACAGCGTGTTCGTCGAATCCCGGCCACAGCGGAAAGAGGAAGAAGGCTCGAGAAGGGGAAAGCATAACAAACAGATGATGGACCGACTTACTCGCGATATGCGCCAAATTCCAACACGACCTGAACGTTTATACCGGGGGAGAGAGCAATATTGCCTTGCTCGCACCGAAGTAGAAGGGATATCTGGATGTATTTACGTTGGGCTGGGGAAGACGAGGAAGCAACTACTACACACTGCGCCGGTAGCTACAGATTGCTGAAGAAAGAATCCGCACAAAGGAAGTTTGAAGGTTTTTGGTACTTTTACAAAACCGGCCCATGCAGGCTGGATTATATCATCCATCCACCCAACCCTCTTGGCGGTGTGGGTTGGTGTGGCAGTTGCAATTGTGGCGCTAACTGGCCCACTAACCCTCGCCCTGATCTGTTTTTACCCCTGTCATGATTCATCCTTCCTTCCCCCCTTAAGAGCTTGTTTCGCTAATCCTACTACAACCCTAAAACATTCACAAATATCACCACACCCCCACCCAGCCTTATTTCCCCATTACTAGGGTGTGCAATTCCCCCAACTAACTCACTCACTCACACCAATCGCACACACACACAGCCCTAAGAAACTGACTAGGATCCAATTTAAACAGGAATCACATAATTTTGTTTCCCTCGCCCATGCCTGGATCTGCCGAATCATGTGTTACGGCTGCCGCCCTGCGCTACCTACTAAACAATCTCATCTAGAATCTGAAATGAGAACATCACTCCTCAGGTCTCGATTCCTTCTCGCCTTCTCTTCCCCGATTCGCGGCTCGTTAATCGCTGCTGTTAAAATTGGAAATGGAAACAAATATCAGCAACGACGTTACGTTACAGCCTTAGCTAGGCCCGTTTCTTGACGGTTTGGTGTCTTCAGCAGCAACTTCCGCCACTTTCACCGGAGATTCAAAGGTCTAGAAGCGCGCCGTTTCGAGACCTGGCGGTAGTGGAGATTCGAGTGAAACTCAAACGTATTGCATACATATCTAACTACATACTACCACGAGATATAAAAAAATGTTCATCTCCCGGAACTAAGGAAGCGAGACCTTTCATGTATCATCCCATCTCATTCCAT
This sequence comes from Morchella sextelata, assembly GCF_020137385.1. Classification (NCBI taxonomy): domain Eukaryota; kingdom Fungi; phylum Ascomycota; class Pezizomycetes; order Pezizales; family Morchellaceae; genus Morchella; species Morchella sextelata. Next base: position 479,032 of record NW_025408634.1, read on the forward strand.
CTCATTCCATCTCATCCCATCTCATCCCATCCCCATTCCATTCCGATGCCTGATCTGCGGCATATAAAAAAAACCTCCAGGGGGGAAACAATTCGTGCCGGATCCCTGTGCCGTGAGATTCGTCCTCTTTAATATGCGATACAAGGATCCGGCTTCTTTGGGAAACAAAAGTGCAATTGCACTCTACGATGAAATCAAGGAAGGAAGGAGGTAGAGGGAGGGTGTGGATTTCGAGAAAGCAACCGAAGACCCCGAGGGTAGCACGTGCCACTTGCTCGATCATGGTTTCACCAAAGTTCACATACCCGCCCGGCCAGGCAACGAGGCAATGTCTTTTGGGTCTATAAAATCCGGCACCGGAACGACCTCTCGGCCCGAGGGTTGGTTAGTTGATCTGCCTGCTACAATGGCCGAGTGAGAGGTTATGATTAGTTAGGCTAGTTACCGCGCCTACGCTACGGTCATTATAGAATCGGGGTTCAAGTAGTTGATTTTTTAAGATGGCTGCCACTGGCCTTGCCCGCGCATTAGGCACCTAATTCCCGTCTGTGAATCATCGATATTTTTGACAGCGCAACTATATATCCCTGTGGCTGTATTTTCTTTTTTTACTTCCCGCGGCCGCGAGACTTAGTCTCTAAGTCGAGTGATCATCCATGAATGTTTCCGTCATATATAGTCACTCGATAGTTGCATGCAAGCTCTTTTGTAACCGCACATCACCACCCACGAACGTTTTGAGATGGTGAAAGGCGTGTACCGACAACATTCAAGGGTCAATCTACTCTCTTCTCTTGCTGTAAACTTACCCCATTCTCAAGCTTAGTACACAAGGAAGCAAGTCCCGCACGTTCTATATTATAACCTGCGCGCGCTAGTTAGTAAGTGGTGCGCGTCAACTAGAAATAACGGGGTCGACAGCTCAACCCAATCCGTGCACTGCCCAAAAACCTATGACTACATTAATACCCATTCTCTACGGTGGTAAGAGGGGCACATACCACGGGGTTATACACCACTCAAGTGTCAGAGAGTATCTGGTTCAGTCCGGCACAAACACACCTGCCTATATACAGACGGCGTTGGGAGGTGATCAATGACCCCCGAGTCTCCTGGCTCTCCCGGCTCTCTGCTCCAGTACGAACCTTTTCCGGGGAGAGGGGGCGTTTGTACTCCAGCTTCTAGATCTGTACAGGCAGAAGAAGTGACAAAGTAGTCTTGACTTGTAATTTGGACCTTGGATATTGGCAGTATGATGAGCCAAGTAAGGTCTGACCTAGGCTCGTCCCCAACCCGTCTGCTTCCATGCTTCCAGCGGACGGGCTGGTGCTATTTCTTTCCAACTTGGGTGAGATCTTTTTGTATGGGGTGTCGGGCTGTCGGGGTGGCTGTCGGGCTCAATTTACATACAAAAAATAAAGTTTTCTTAATTAGCTTCCGACATCAAAATTATGGTTTATTCTGACCCCGATATCACATTTCGGGATTTTATATCACAAGTCGGGCTTCTACATCACAATTCAGAGCCCGATATCACATTTCAGAGGCCGACGAGAGTGTCGGCCGACATTTGTCGGGAAGATAATGTTCCAGGCCCTACTGGCGAGCAACTTGCTGCTAAGTAGGGGATGGGTACGAGACTAGGTCTGACCCGATGCGGTCTTTCTGAGATGTAGCCATCTTGGCACGGCCCGACTGTCACTGAACATTCCGTAGCGTCGTAACTCCCGCCTGTTATCCTGTTATCAATCAATCAATCATCTGTTATCCTTGGCGCTTGCAGTAGCCTTCCGCTCAAAGATAATTCAGAGCCACCAACACACATGGGCGAGTGGCCTAGCGGTTAACACTCGCCTTCCGGACGGACACCGAGAGGTTGTGCCTTGCCTTCGATTACAGGAGGTCCAGGGTTCAATCCAGGGGTGGGAGTAGTAGATATGGCTGGACCATCAATGCTACTTTTTGTCCTTTTTGACAACAACCACGAGTTATTGAATATTGTCTTGCTCCCCCAATTCATGGGACATCATCCCCGCCAGGTCTGAAGGCCACAACACATGCTCCGGATCAAAGTGTCCACCGACCAGAACTACCCGATACCGCAGGATTTATAAAATAGAACGTCCGCTGGTAAATAGTGCTAGTGACTGCACTGATAGCTGTACCATGCATTGTTCGCCGGAATCTGCATATGTTCTTTTCTCGGGGATACAATCTATCAGCTAACACCGGCCCTATCGCCGTGACTGGGCCGTAGCGAACTGAGATAGGCGTCTGTGTACCTGGTGAGCTTGGTGCCATGACCAAGAGAGGTCTTCGCCGACGGGTGGAGTTGTGGTCCTTAGTGGGGTAAATGGGAGGCGCTCTTTCACTGCTTTCTGGACGCCGAACTCATCTTGGAGCGCCGGTCTTCGGGCGACCGTGCAGTCTGGGCAGGGAGACCACCAGTTCGGGACTTGGTCGACGGCCGCGGGCTTACATGCGTGGCGAGGAAGACTTCGCTACACCGGTACGGAGGCGGTAAGTTCATATCTTAGTAATATCTCTCGGCTGTTCTGGTAGAGTGAAGTCCCAGCTTATTGTTTTACTAGTTTAGCCTACGGCCTACGCCCGTGAAGAGATCTAGCTGGACTTGGGGTACTGCACGGTATCTACTCCTGTTCTGCCTCAGCAGGCGGGAAGATCTATCGCGAGGCGTATAACATCCGGCGCCGCGCCGCACTATGTCGTGTATTACATGCATGATGTCTAGTTCATAAATTCAAACAAATTCAATCATTTATTTAAATTCAAAATCTTTAGCCTAAGCAATTTGTTCCTACAGTTCCGGTTGCACTGTGCGCACAAATGGGGAAACAATTTTCAGACGCTAGTATATACGAGTGATATCTCATGATTCCATTCATACCGACCAACCCCGTAATAGAAATTTCTAGAAATCGGTATCCACGTTTTAGCTTTTGTCCGAGCTGAAATCTCATGAATACGAGCATTTACATCATTATCTGGTCATACATACATGTATTGAGACGTATTAAATGTGTGTGCCTTGACTCATATGCCGTGTCCATATAATGTGCCTTGCTTCGCGGGCGAATGTAAACGAATTCATGGCATGTACAGTACAGTGCTACGTTCTACTTTCAGTATAAGATCCTACATAGACTCCCTTACTCCAGTGCAATTCAGATCTTTAAACTTTACGAGGCTGCATCACGATCACGTGCAAGGCTGTATCGTGATCTACAGACATGTACAAGCTACACCTAGGTGCAACCGGCCTCCCAAGGCAAACTCGGTACTCGATAATAATGCTCCGCAAACACATGCAAGGAGCTGCTAACGTTACGTACATGTATATCTCAACAATGCCGGTTGTCTGTCACGTGTCCGTATACAATGCAGCTAGCTGCAATGTCATCTTTTAATTCAATTAAATTTACCTATTCTAGCGGCGTACCTGGTCGATATATGTGTAGGAGACTATGGGGACGCGTTTGCAAAAGATACTTTCAAAGGCAGTTTTGGGGACAGTTTAGAAGGTTACTATCAAGAATATCAAGATGCTGTATGACATACCACGACAACAACTGCATACTAGCTGTGCTGCCATATATCTTAATAGCCATCCTAGCTAACAATCCGTGTATACGTACTTGCGTACACGTGGTATATCGTAAGTGCGAGTATACATAGATTTAAACTTTCACGAACCTTGGTGGCAGACTACATGTAACCTCTAGATCTCAATAGACATGCTTCGGGGGTGTACTGCAATAGCGCTATAGCACTGTGCTAGCTGACGTTCAGAGTATGTAGTACGTGTATAACGATGACACGTTGTGGACCGATATGCACAGCTAGCTACAGATGGGGATGTAGCTAGTGCCTCCATCTTGCAAGCTTCATCTTTCCATGTCATCTTGTCATCCCACTCTATTTCTTCGATTATGTGTCAGTCAAAAACGTGTCTCATCTAACCCCGAGACTATCATTACTGGGACTACTACTTTCCATAACAACCTATTACTTCAGAATCCCAGGGATTGAACTGAAACGGTCTACTCAGAATCGAATCTGGTATCGTGGACATGTAATTCGCGTCTCAAGCGGGGGGCACTTCTATATAAACAAGACCCCATATATCCGTTGATCAGTAGGATCGGCTTTGGGAGTTGTGTTGGTTGGTTGTGGAGAGCCTGCGCATGCGTATAAGCTGGGATGTAACTGTATTAATATTATCAACTGATGCGATCTGGGCAGCCAGCAGAAAGCTTGCTAGGTTATAGTTACTGTCAACCTAAGACCAGATAACAGATCGAATTAATAGGCAGGTTAGCCGACTAGGTGTTAAAACACGTTACAAAAGCTGTGTGGTTGTAAGCGATTAAGTATATGTGTTAGTTTTGAGGCCCTATAAGTTAAGCTACGGCAACCCAATCATCATCATTCTCATCTCCTTCATTCGAGCAATAGAGAAACAATCTTCTCGAGATCTAGACTAGTATTAATCCAGACCTCAGATAGAGAGCTCGAGAGGCCTCGATCACCCAAGCCTGCAGCTGAAAACGTTACGGATTAAGCCTTGTTCTAGCAATATGGCTTTCATGAGCGAGTTGATTACAATATATATAATATTAATCAGGCAGCTCAGCTGAAAACAAATTATATTTCTCAGCGATTTTATTACTACGATCGTAAACGGGTTAGTTCCGGTAGTTCTTGCGGCCCCCGGTTTTTCTTAATAAGCTTGCTAAAGCACTATGGAAGCGTGATTTAGAACAACATTTCTTCTGGGCCGGGACCATGTCTGTCTAGATCTTTGCTGCTCTATTGCGACCGGTCGGTAAAAGGTTGACATATATCGAATTTGACCTCGAGTGACACAACATGATTCCAGGCAGGGTAACCCTTGTCCAAACCGACTTGAAACCGAAAGCATTTGCATGGCTAACAGGCTAGCGCCTCCCGTTTGATCCTTGGATCCTTTGAAATATTTTTAGCACCAAAAAAACCAGACACACGTACGTATGATGAAGGATCATGATTACCGCGTTACACGTTCATGCTTGATTAGACTTTTTGGCTCGAATAGAATTTTACGTTTTATCTTTTGTCGGGCTGCACTGGTTGACGTACTAGTACTGCGCAACGGGCCGCGAAAAATGAGAGAAACCCAACTAACGTCTCTTGACTTGGATCCGCAGGGGATGCCGATTTCCCACCGGCCACCCCAACTTTTGGGCATAACGCGTACGGGCAACATTCCGGTGGGCGAATCTTAAACAACATTAAAAAACTAGAGTACACTTATCTCTGGTCTTTAGGGGAGCTTTTGACTAATATATGCCAATGATAGTACAAATATTAAATCTCTCTAACTACGTATACCTGGCCGCTAATAGATCGTTCTGTCTTGGGGAATAACAGCTGGTCTAAACCGTAACTCATGCTCATGAAGTTTTGAAATTAAAACTCCAACAGCATGCGGTGATATAATATAATCTCGACCAAATTCTCAACCATACACGGAGGAGAGTGCCATAGTACGCGTATGCCTGCCTATGTACTCTGTTCTTCTGTTCGAAAGAAACACCCAGGAGCTATCAAAATTCTTGAATCAAGCTTTATGCGCCTCTGACAGCTCTTTGGCTGCCGAGTCGCAGTGCTTTCAAAGAATATACATGTGCAGTCCTCCTGTGAAACAGTTATCATCCGACCCTTGAAAACACATGCATCTTTCTTCCCGCAATGATCGTTGCATGATGCTGCAACGGCCCCCATCATACACCCGCTGGTTGTTTTGATTATCTATTCAATGTCACGCATTCGATATTCGGCGCGTGCACAAGGCTGATAGGAGTACTTGATCGTCGCGCGATTTTATTCGCGTAGGCAAAGTACTCTACGTTGAATTATCATGTTGTACAGAAACCCAACTCGGAACATATGCCGAGAAAGACCTGTAGTACGAGAACTATATAATAACACTTACGCGGTTTTCTTTTATTGTGCAACACCAAATAAGAAAAAAATAGGGAAAAAAAGAAAGATTCCCTGCGTCAATCACCGAGAATAGTTTCCATATACAAGGCTTTTACAAGGCTGGCCCGCGGCCGTTATCACTGCCGACATCTGTCGAAAAACTGCCTTATAACGATTCAAACGGGGTTTTCTTTCTTCTGGAAGGCGTCTATAGAACCGATACTTTGATTATCATTTCCCTTTTTATAACGGGACGGATGGACGGGATGGGTGACAGGTTGGTGGTAAGACAGATAAGGCAGTTTAATTCCGTATCTACCCTCGAATCAGGTTGATGTTGCGATATAGAAATTAGTTGATATCGAAAGTTCCATCTACATATCATCCGACAACTAGCTAGACAGGGTGGATGAAATCCCACGCCTACTTCCATACTAGAAAGTTACCAAGGTAAAGGTTTCATCCGATTAATCGTATCGTATCTTGCATGCTTAGTGCAAATGCCATAACATCGATGGATTCGATACATTTCCGGCCCATAGGCCGTTTGATCAAATCCCAAGTAAGGGTAAATATATTTATCCAAATGACATGACTGAACTACTATGTTTGATATTCCTGTTTTTTTGTACCGGGTTTGCACAGGTCCCCCGAGGGAAAGTGCTCAATAATTCAAAATGAATATATGGTTTAGTTTGATAGCGACATATGCATCTGGTAACTTTAAGCCTACTCTAGCTATCTACCCTGACAACATTACTTTACAGCCAGGATCTAGAACAGGGGAAAGGCCAGTAGGTGGAGCGACAAATTCAATTACAGTGCGTTAGCCTCTCCTCCCTTCCTTCCTTTCACTGTCTAGCCTCGCTTTCTTCTCCACGATAACGGGGATTTTGTTCGATGGCCATTACCTAATTTGTGGGGTTTATCGCCTCGACACGGACGACGCGAGACTCGGTAAACGCTGTAATGGCATGGCATGGGTATGTTTCGTTAGTAAATATGGGGAAGTGCGTGGGTGGCTCTGATCAAAAAGTGGGCAAACAAAATCTCACGATGGTAGATATCGATAGCTACGAAGGAAGCTCGCCATAAATCGGAAGTTTTATATTTACTTTTTTTTCTCCCTTTCCTTTTTGCAACTAGTGTCATGTCGGCGGTGGTTACTAGCATGATCTTTGACAGGATCCCAACCCAAGATAACATACATGAGAGGTGCTACCTCCAAATCGAATCGTGCCGGTCGATGGCAGCGGTATCACCCGACACACCTGCAAAACCGCAAACCCGAGAGCTTAAAAGTTCACCGGAGCCGTGGCGCCAAGTTCAAATGCCAGTGTTGGTAATCATAAACTAAGAAGGAATCCTTTCATGTTAATTAACGGAATCGGGAGGGCTTGGATAACTAGAGTCTAGTTTGGTGTGCACTACTTTGGTTCGGCGATTTGGTTGTGACTGCAGCCGGCGGAAATCTGAAGAATCTCTTGTCAACGGCGAGCTTATTCCCTTCACGATCCTAGGGCCTTCTTGGCCTGCAAGCCACCGCCCTAGCTAAGCATCAATTCTTCCAGAAGTTGGGAAGGAGTTTAAGGTTGATAGAATCCGAGATATGTGTACTGCCTAGGTATGTGACACCGAATTAAATGCAGAGAGAGTGCTCCTCCAAATAAACCGCTTTGATACGATCATCAGAGAGAGCAGCCAATGATCCAGGAACGAGCAAAGAAAGGCCAAGCAAAACGTGGGGGAATCTGATGCTCCTTTATACATATGCAGTCTCCGTATTCGTGATAAAAAGGGCTAACAGCGGATCTCATCGGCTTCTTCATAGTTTCCCTCAAACGAGCAATGAAGTCCGTTCGGTGCCTCCGTTTCGTGGCTGCGGCGTCTGTCTGGCGAACGATGTGCTGGTTGGTTGAGTTGGTTGAGGGGACGTTACACCACCACCGAGAAGTTTAAACAAAGGCTCGATCTCTTGGCTACTTATGGTTGTCCCTTCAAATAGTAACGGCGAGCGCCGATAAGCGGTTTTCATGCCATGCATTAATATTGCGGCAAATAAAATATTGATCATGATCCTTCAGGTGTTCACGATATCAAATTCGGTTTTGGGGAGGCATGCAAAGAATATTCCTAAATAATAGTGCGTTGCTTATTGTAACGCTGGGTACAAAACGGTAGCCTAGGTCTATGGCTATGCTAAGTATCTTGTACCAGATTCCCCCTATAGCTACATAGACTTATTACAAGAAAAGCTCTTAGTTCATATGTACCTAGATAGCCCATGAAGAGCTAGAGCAGGTACCGTTACTGTTACGCAGTGTGCTCTATTGACCTGACCTTATTTGCTTCTTCGTAGCCCCTATGTAGAAGATGGCAAAAGTTCCCCTATGGCCATTAAGTCGCGCCCGACCGAGGCATTAAAGTTTGATGACGGAATATGTCTTTTTCGTTCCTTTTTCCTTTTCCCCTGGGGTCCAAGCAAAAGCTGGGGAAAGGAACGCCTGCGGCTGCAATTGAGCGTTGGGGCTTACTGGCATGTGACGATGTTTCAGTCCCTCATCCTCATATGTAAAAGGTTTCATCCAACCAATAGGGCATTAATTTTCCGAGCGTCTGGAACATTAAAAACGAGCTGCAGTGTTTAACATGAGGTTTATCCGGGTGGTGGCGGTGTGTCGCGAACCTCATGATGTATGCTGCTGTATCGATCCATCGATCCGCAGCCCTCCCCCTTCGACACAGGTTTAATATGATTATGATTATGGGCGGCGAATCCATGTCGGTCATGTTAATAACACCACACATTCCAAGGTCGCATATGAAGCTTGAATATGGAAGGTGCTTCGATATTGGCTGGCTGCTGCTGCTGTATGTATCTCTGCGAAGGTACGGTTAGTCTATGGGTAAATGGAATCTCTGAACCTTCTGGAGGAAGGTTCGTCGAGGGGGATGAGGAGAAGGCGCCGTCCGTACGTACATTTGCGGGGTAGAGGAAACTACGGTAACTTTTTTGTTTGCATGATGGGACTAACATCGAGAAAGGAAGTTTGTCACGCGAAACTTAGGCAGGTACGGTAGCAGGACCTTTTAGTTGAAGGGCTAGAGTGCTTAGAGGTTGGCAGGGTTCGTATGGATGACCCACTATTTGTGCGCGTTAATGAGTACAATCCGTTTTCGACTTTGAATCATCGTCTTAAGAGTCAAGGCCAGTGACTGACTGGACTGTTAAATGGGTTTTGATATGATACTATTAATTGTTTTCTCATCTGATACTCTAGAGGTATGTAGAGATAAACAAATCTCAGCTGTGGGTCTGTGGTGGTGGCCATGGTTGGCCAAGTTAGGAGAATCGAAAACAGAACAAGTTATTCCGGGGAGCTGGAGGAGGTGTTTGAATTTGCTTTTTCTCCATTGGTTGCTAGACTACCGATCTACACCAAATTCCGTTGTGGACCAATCAGCGCCGGCCTAGGCACGCGACACCGCCAGGTCGTTGCCCCACCTTCAACGACGATGATCCAAAAAATTGCCTAACTTGAAGGTTTTCGCAGCTTCCTGTTCAGGATTTCCCCTTCTTCTTCCCACCCTCCTCTAGGACAGGACGGGGTAAAGAGAGTGAAAATGTGAGGAATGGTCTCTAATTCGTTGTGGGAAGACCCTGAAAGTAAGATTCGAGAAATTTTAGGGCATCTCCAAGACTCTTGGGATTGTGCTTTTGGAGGTTGGGGACTGGTCATCCAAGACTCGACTGTTAGAATGATAGATGCTTATCTGTCAAGCTTGTCAAATGGCCATCATCACCGGGAAGTGGATGCGGTTCCTTATCAACGTTAATTTTGAGAGCATTACCTAGCGCAATCCAAGTAGTGCTTTCATTTGCTATTGTAATCCTATGTCACCAGAAGCCAACGTCTTTTTCTCTAGGTCTATGGGTTGAGGAAGTTGACATATAGAAAAGTAGGTGTACTACATGATATCTCCATTTGTCGATGTCTAAGAAACGGCATCTAGGTAATTATAAACATAGATTCAGCTTTTCAGAGGCAGGCTCTCACAAAGGCATCCTGCAGCAGCACTCTTTCAGGTGTGGTTGCATGAAGGCTACATACAGTGGAAATGATATTAATTCACGGGAGGGTGATGCCGGGGGTATTGCCCATCCATCATACACACCATATCCATCTGCGTTACAGTTCACCTGGAGAAGTCTCCGTTTTTGCCTCCACCCCCAAATCAATCTGTTGCGGCGGGCCCTTACCAGGCAAGGCGCCTTCCTACCAAGTTTGCTTGCTCTATACCCCCACCGCGCTTGCCTATCAGCTAGAGAAGGAAGTTTAGTGAAACTCCATGTAACTACATATACCATACATACCCTACTACAATATGGACCTAGCCCGTTGCGGTAGTGATAGCTATCTACATATTCTTGATGTTCGATTCTGCTGGTTCCCGTGTGTTAATACTTAAATACCGTTTATATCCCACCATGCTGTAAGGTGTCCTCCATCCCTCACCCCTCCCATCTATAATATCCCATCATCCCCCTTCCTCCCTCCCTTGCGCGAGTGCAAGTTTTTCCTGAGGAACCATCCCCCATCATAACCAAAGATGGCTGGAATAGAGAAAGATCCTTCCCCGGCGTACGCTACGGAGTCCTCCTCCACCACTCGGAGGGAGGGTTTCGTCGCCGACTTCATCGACGGCTTCAAGCCCCATCCCATCCACGCCGCTGCGAGTCAGAAGCGCCGCGATGCGGCAGAGGGCGGCACATATGATATCGAACAGGCCGCAATCAATGTCGCTGAATCGCCCCTTTCGCGAAAGCTCAAGGGCCGTCATTTGCAGATGATTGCCATCGGTGGCTCCATCGGTACGGGTCTGTTTGTCGGTTCTGGTAAGGCGTTGGCGACGGGTGGACCGGCGTCGCTGCTGATTGCGTTTGCTCTCATCGGAGGAATGCTGTACTGTGTGGTGCACGCGTTGGGCGAGCTGGCTGTGTTGTTCCCGATTGCGGGTTCGTTTTCGGCATATTCTACAAGGTTTTTGGATCCGGCTTGGGGTTTTGCAATGGGCTGGAAGTAAGTACCGGATTTTTCCAGTTATCTTTTTTTTTTTTTTACTATTACCATTTCCGTTTTTTGCCTCTTTTTCCGATTACTCTGGTTCCAGGAGGGGGATGGCTTGAATATGGGATGGATTATCTTTATTACGCGCACGCACTCTCCCCCAGATTACAACGGAAAAACTAACCGCTGTCTTTAGTTACGCGTTACAATGGCTCATCGTCTTACCGCTGGAAATCGTCGCCGCATCGATAACAATTGATTACTGGCACTCGACGGTCAATAAAGCCGTCTGGGTCACTATATTCTGGGTTTTGATTGTAATAATCAATTTATTTGGTGTCAAGGGTTACGGTGAAGCTGAATTCGTCTTTTCGATCATCAAAGTTGTTGCCGTTATTGGTTTCATGTAAGCTGCATTCCAGCCCCACACACACACCCCACATGAGGCGGCAGAATTGGGAATACTTGGTTTAATTTATACTGACAATTACACAGCATACTCGGTATCATCCTTGATGTCGGCGGCGGTCCAAATGGGGATTACATCGGCGGCAGACATTGGCATGACCCTGGCGCCTTCCATTCAGGTTTCAAGGGTCTCTGCAGTGTGTTCGTGACCGCAGCCTTTGCCTTTGCCGGTACCGAACTTGTGGGTCTTGCCGCCGCAGAAACCGCGAACCCGCGCAAGTCTCTCCCCACAGCCGTCAAGCAGGTGTTTTGGCGTATCTTCCTCTTCTACATCGTCTCCCTCACTCTTGTCGGGCTCTTGGTTCCATACAACGAGCCGCGTCTTTTGAGCGGAAAATCAAGTGCCGATGCCTCTGCCTCTCCCTTCGTCATCGCCATTGAGAATGCTGGTATCGAGGCTCTCCCCAGCATCATGAACGTCGTCATCATGATTGCTGTCCTCTCAGTCGGTAACTCCTCCGTCTATGGTTCCTCCCGTACTCTTGCTGCCCTCGCCGACCAAGGCCAGGCCCCCAGAATCCTAGGCTACATTGACCGTCGTGGTCGTCCTATGGTCGGAATTGCCCTCTCGGCCCTACTTGGTCTTCTTGGATACCTTGCCGCCTCTGATAAGCAGGGTGATGCTTTCGGATGGATGTTGGCCATTTCTGGTCTCTCCTCCATCTTCACCTGGGGCTCCGTCTGTCTCGCGCACATCCGCTTCCGCCGTGGATGGGCTAAGCAAGGCCACTCTCTCGACGAGCTTGCCTACCGGTCGCAGCCTGGTGTCTTTGGATCGTGGTGTGGGTTCATCCTCAACTGCTTGGTCTTGATTGCGCAGTTCTGGGTTGCAGTGTGGCCAATTGGTGAGGATCCTGATGTGGAGGTGTTTTTCTCAATCTACCTCACTGTTCCCGTGGTGTTGGCGTTCTACATCCCCTACAAGATTATCTACAAGACTCCCTTTGTCAGGTCGGCCACTATGGACCTGACCACCGGACGTCGTGAGCTAGATCTGGATGCCCTGTTAGCGGAAGAGCGCAGGGAGAGAGCTGCATGGCCGGCGTGGAAGAAAGCGTAAGTTTTTCAAGTCCTTCCCTAGGTTTACTTGCTTGAATATTTGCTAACTTATTTTTTTTCATTTAGTTACAAGGTCTTCTGTTAGACGTCTCGTTTTATTTATGCGTTTTTTTTTTTATCTTTTACTCTGCGTTGTTTAGTGATAAAGAAGATCCTAGATCCGGGCCTTTTTGCCGACAGCGCTTTTTTTTCTATAGGAAACATAGAAGATCCCGAGAAAAAAAGGAAATCGGGCCTTTTTCTTTTTGCCTATATAGTTAATGTCTCTTTTTTTTTTCTTTTCCTTGGATTGGGGGTTTACGTTTAGCTAGCTCATGGGTGCTTGTCTATATCTTTATGATGGTGTTGTGTGCAGCTTGCAATTGGTTGAACGCAGTGCTATGAATCTCTTTTTTTTTTTTGTCTCAGGTGCTCATGGTTAACGCAAGCTTTGTATGATGGTTTTTTTGTATCATGAAGCCTGACTGTCTGTATTAGGGATGCTTTATCTTAGATGCAAGATACAAATAAACAAGATGAGTCTAATGGAAGAATCATGACCTTTATCAACTGTTGATGCATACAAACACCTCCTCCGCCTATCTGTACTCTTTGTATCTGTATCTGTGTTCTCTATCTTCTTGTTCGCCCGCAACCGCGGGGGCTTCAGAAGCAGCATACGCAACGAAGGCGTAGCCAGCTAGCCCATTTTTCGTTTCCAGATAGATATCGGGTGTTTGCCCTCCTCCCCACAAGACGACTATGGGACAGACAGCTTATCAGCGCACTGACAGCTAGCGGGGGAGACGCTAGACACCCAGATCTACATGTATGTATGTGCCCTCTCACTCCCCGTGGGGTAGTTAACCCCGCGTCGTCGCCTCGTATCGTGTCGTTACGTAGCTTACTAGCTAGTGCTCTGGAGGTACTAATATCCTTTCCCTCTAGCTTAGCTGCGAACTGCGCGGAGGTACTCTACGGTTGCGATGTTAGGGCGGTCGGTGGTTGTTACGTTTGGGGAGAGGCTCGCGTGCGCGTGAGAGGGAATTCGAATGTTGGACCCGGGGTGCGGTTGGTGAGGTGGGGGGTGGGGGCGAGTGATGGGTTGTGATCGGGGTGTGGCCCCCACGGTTAGTTTTGGGTTTTGGTTTGGGTGTGGCCCCCACTGGGTACTAACTAGGTGTGGAATATACAGAATATTTGAATGGGCTGGTGTGTTACAGTGCGCTGTGTGGCTTATGGGTTGTGGTACTGCTTTTTCGATATTATATTAGACACTTGGATATTGATGATTATTCGACTTTATATATACTGACTGGTAAATTAAAGTCATACCCGTACGTACGTATGGCTTCTTCCTTTTGCTCCGTCCATTCAAAGTAGCGATACCCAGATGCTCAGACGAGCAGTACACGGTACGTACAACTACCAGTAGAGCTACTGGCACCATGGCCATCCACAATTGGGGATCCTTTCATAAATTTTGCGGTATCGTGTAGTTCTAGCGGCCGGGCGAGGGGCACTTGGATGTTCCGCAGCATGTGTTGTGGCTACCGAGCTTGGCGGAGCTTACGTCCGATGAATTGGGGAGTGAGTGAATTGGGGGGGGGGGGGGGGGGGGTGGTGGCGGGTGGATTGGGGGAGCGAGACAATATTCAATAACTCGTGGTTGTTGTCAAAACGAACAAAAAGTAGCATTGATGGTCTAGCCATATCTACTACTCCCACCCCTGGATTGAACCCTGGACCTCCTGTAATCGAAGGCAAGGCACAACCTCTCGGTGTCCGTCCGGAAGGCGAGTGTTAACCGTTAGGCCACTCGCCCATGCGTGTTGGTGGCTCTAAATGACATTTGAGCGGAAGGCTACTGCAAGCGCCAAGGATAACAGATGATTGATTGATTGATAACAGGATAACAGGTGGGACGACGCTAAGATGTACCAGATGTCCTGTGGTGCACATGTTGTTGTGCCCGCAACGACCGCGTGCACCGGCACCGATTGCGCGGTGGTCTGGGTGGTTTCTTGGCAGAGTCTAATAGGGATTTCGGCATTGTCAAGAAAAGAGGCGGTCAGCGATTTTCCATTCGACTGGGAGAACGGGGGTCCGGCAGCTTTGATAGACATCCTTAGATATCGACTTTTGATGTTGAATTGAAAGCTAGGAAGATCTGAATTATACTATTTCAATCTGCAAGTACGTGTTACTGTCACAACCAGGTTTTTAAGGTCATGCCGGAACCTTCAACTTGTCATAACGTGGTTGGCAAAAGAGTTCACTTGCGCGAGAGATCGAGAGCTGGGCTCCTCCGTAAATAAAGTTATCCAACGGGCTTTTTTTTTTTTTTTTTTTTTTGTTATATCTACCCGCGGCTTGATCTATAGAGGTATTTATTATCTTTTCTAGACCAGATCCAGGCCATTCTCGGGGGTCCGATCGATCTCTGGTGGCAGCAGGGCTGGATCCAGATATACGATGAAAGGGCCGACTTGCGTAATATTTTTTTGTAAGCTTTATTTTGTTGGTGTAAAGCTATGGGTATTTTTATCTTCGACGCCACGCAGGGTCTGCTATCGTCCTGTAAACGTATACACCTGGAATGTTCGAATTCATCTAAACTATATAGTCTTCCTCATCGTCACCAGGAACGTTTTCTATTGGTTGCGTACTATTTCTAATATTGGTTGCATATCATTAGACAAAGAACTACTCCCGAGATGGAAGGGAACTGGCATTAAAAGGCGTGTAGCTATTGTAATTGATGGGTATATAAAGGAACAAAAACTGACAGAACTACAGCTATATTTTTTATATATCAAGGTCGAATCTCCCTGATAGCATATATTTTATCATGAACTACATGTATATACTAAAGCTACTCATTGAATGACTTAGAGTGCATACTAGAGCTAATAAATCACAGATTACCTATAAGGAGAGATGGAGATGAGGTTTAGTGCGTGCCTGTACGTTTGGATGACCCAATAATCCAGAATGACAGCAATAATCTAAGAAGTTACTATCGCAGTACCGCCCGCACCTTCATTTCCTCACTACATTTGGGCGGCCGGAGGCCGCACTCCGCTTGTAGAATATAGATTGGTTTAATTACCAATTCCATAATTGGCACAAAGCCAACAAGTCCCAAAACCAAACACACTCACCACCTATCACACACTCATCCAAATCCCTCAAGCCCCAAATCATCACACCCCAAAATCCCAACCTAAAACCCCCAACGTTAACCCCCACGCCCCTCATTCCAACTCCAAAATCATTGACCCTCTTGGCACACCCACCACTTCACACTCCCCACTTACCCGGCCGACCCACCCTACCATCCCACCCTACCATCCCACCCTACCATCCCATCACCCGCACACCACCTCCACTCCCGCCACCAACCAATCCAATCCAACCACCACCCACAATGCCGGTAACATACACCGAAAACCCCACAGACCCAGCGGTCACCGCCAAATTCAACAAGTAAACACCTCTCCCCCGTCCTCCGGAAGCTAGAAAAGAGCTAATTGGGGGGTGGGTGCAGTAAGGCGTCAAGCCAGTACTTCGACCCCTGCCAGGAGGCCGCCGACCGCTCGTTGAGGTGCCTGCATAGGAACCCGGGCGATAAGGATATGTGTACGGATTATTTCCAGTGCGTTTTTTTTCTCTCTTTCTTGTGCGTTCTGGGTTGGGGGGTTGTGGGGTGGTTGCTGCTAGGACGGCGCGGCGCTGCGACTATTTCTAGGAGCTGTGGCGGGCGGGCTGACTGACTGACTGGTGGGTGGATGTAGGGCGTATCGCGACTGTAAGAAGAAATGGGTAAGTTTTCACCTCTACCCACACCCAATCTGCCACACCCAACATCTACAGCAACTATTTACGGAATTGAACGCGGAGGAGAGGAAGAGAGAAAAAAGGGAGTGCTGACGCAACGGCGCGGCGACAGATTCAAGAGCGCAAGGAGGAGAAGCGGAGGAACTCGAAGATGACATTGTGGTAATTGGCGCTAGGGTACGGGGTGGTAGGTAGAAGGTGGTCATTGGGGTGGGTAGGTAGGAGGAGGTGGTTATATAGAACCTTTCGCCTTTACTTGCTGGCTTTGGTTTATAGACCAAAAAAAAGAAAGAAAGAAAGAAAGAAAGAAAGAAAGAAAAAAACTGGCACTGATGTAAAACCCTAGTCGGGTATGAGCTCCAGCTAGCTAGTCGGGCTGGCTGGTTCGGTTTTGATGGAGATTAAAGAACACTGATCAATAGAACTCTTCCTTGCTATGGTAGGGATTGTTTATATCTCTGCTTCGTTACTCGGTTTGTTACTCGGTTTGTTACTCGGTTTGTTACTCGGTTTGTTACTCGGTTTGTTACTCGGTTTGTTACTCGGTTTCCATCACTTGATTAAGCGCTATCACCTGCAGGTCTATC
Source organism: Morchella sextelata (assembly GCF_020137385.1). Taxonomy (NCBI): domain Eukaryota; kingdom Fungi; phylum Ascomycota; class Pezizomycetes; order Pezizales; family Morchellaceae; genus Morchella; species Morchella sextelata. The sequence continues at coordinate 496,019 of NW_025408634.1, forward strand.
ACTCGATTTTTCATCACGCTTCTATCTCGATTTCATCACTCGATCCCAGACAGACAAAAGCCATGTATGTATATTAAGAACTAAGCGGAGACAGACGCAAAACCCTCTAAACAAAACAAAAAGAAAAGAGAAAACAAAAAAAGAGTAGCCACAACCAGCTCATTACAGCCATCACCAGTCGCCCCATTTCATTTCTCAGAGTAGAGACCCAATTAATTACACCACCAGCCCATCCAGCCAGTCCTAATCCCAATCCTTATCCACCAACGCCAAACCCCAACCCTACCCGGTCATACCGCCGAGTGATCCCCCATGATCCACTAAACCACACACCTCCCCATCTCCCTCACCTCCACCCCCAACCTCACACCATGCAGCCACCCTCCGGCCCCAGGCCCAGCCACCTTCTCCTCCTTCACTTCCCCCGCCTCACCCACACTCTCACCCTTCGCACAAGCACCCTTCCCCCCCTTCCTGTCCATCGGCACCCACCGCACCACCCAGTCCCGCACGCACCGCCACCACCAGTTGCGCGCCATAAATGCGACACCCATCCACCACGCCTGCCGCCCAATGGCCTTGGAGCGCGGCAGCCGCTCGTGCACATATTCGCTGAGCGCGGCGCTGTAGGCGGGCTTGAGTTCGGGCGCGGTGGTGGGCGCGTTGTTGAGGAGGGCGTTGGCGAGGACGGTGGCGTCTTCGATGGACATGCAGGCGCCTGTGGGGGGTTAGTTTATGGGTGTGTATCATGGGGGGAGGAGAGAGGGGGGAGAGGTACCTTGCCCGCTGGTTGGAACCATGATGCGTGCGGCGTCGCCGATGAGGACTACGTTTCCAGCAGTATTCGAGATGTCTTTCTCGCCGTAGACCCGCTGCCATAGCGGCGCTCTCACGATGCGTTCGCTGTCCTTGAAGAAGGCCCCACACTCGCCGACGACAGGGAACCACAGGTTCTCATACCTTTTCAGTATCTCCTCGGTGGACTCGAGAGAGTACCCGCCCGTGTTCACAACGCCATACTCGCCCTCCACCTCCGTCACCGCCTTCCCCTCCGGCGGCGCAGCCTCCGGCACACTGACGGACCAGAACACCTTCCCGCCCGGCAACCCCCACGTCGCGACCCCGCCAACATCCAGCAGCACCGCATGCCCGCGCCCTACAACATCCTCCTCCCCCGCCTTCCCCTCTGGCAGCCGTGAAATGCCGTACACGGCCGACGCCCCCGCAAACGCCGGCTTCCAGTCCGCCCCGTCGCCGCCCATCAGCTGCTTCCGAATAGTAGACCATCCGCCGTCAGCGCCGACGAGCATGTGTCCTGCCCGCCGCGACCCGTCTTCGAGCACCACCTCGACGCCCTCGGGCGTCTGTTCGTAGCCTGTTACCTTGGCGTCCCACACCACCTCGCCGCCGTGGGCGATGACCTGCTCGATCAGCAGCCTGCTGAGCGTGCTGCGCTCGATTGCGCGCAGACCTGTATCCAGGTCTGGGGCGAAGGCGGGGTTTGTGATCCCGTTGAGACGCCGCCCTGGTGCCGTGGCGGGGGACTTTGAGCGCCACATGGTGACGGAGAGGGCCTCTTGGGAGTGGGTGAGGATTGCGGGCTGGAGGCCGAGCTGGAAGAGGGGGTGGAGGGCGTTGGGGGAGAGGATGACGGCGGCGCCGGTGGCGGTGGGGTTGGCGGGGAGGCGGTCGAAGAGGATGGGGGCGTAGAGGGTGTTGAGGAGGGGGTGGGTCAGGATTGTGAGGGAGAGGGTGGGGCCGGCGATGCCGGCGCCGGTGATGAGGAGGGTTTGCTTCTGGGTGGGGGTTGGGGAGGTGCTGGACATCATTTTCGATGCTTGATAGGTGTTTGTTTGATGGGAGGAGAGGGATTCAGAGAGGTCTCTGGATGTCTTTATGTTATGAGGAGGAGAGAGTGGAGTCCTGAAGATGGCGGCGATGACGGCGAGGATTGTCGTGACATCAACTGACCAGATTGACACAGCACAGACAGCTTCGTGAAACGTATGGCAGACTCAGGCATACGCAGCCACAGCCACAGCCAGACTCGGGAATACGCTGTCTTTTGTGCAGATGGCTGGCTGGCCACACAGACACCCGCTCGCGAACACTACAGCTGGATGAAATACGAACCCCGTCACAGCCCAGATAGGAAGTAAAATGGTGCATCATAGATCTTCCGGCCATTATGAGCCCGTTTAGAGGTTGTGGGTGGGTAGTCGGGTTAGATGTTCACCGCCAAACACACTCCAGCAGCACTCCAACAGTGAAGCCACAGCCCGCAGCAGACACGCCCCCTCTCAGCAGCATCATAGCAAAGCCGTAACACATCCGCAGACTCATCCCACGTCGTACGAAAAACAAACTCCACACCAAGCCACTAACTAGTGATAATTGGATACGAGCCCAAGCCAAGACCAACAGACAGCCAGCCAATCGATAAGCGTATCCACAAAAGCCACCGACCAGGCCGCCGACTAGGAGGGGTAATGATTTATCTGACAGGAAAAAGCTAGGAACGCCAAGACCGGGTTGAGGATAATCGAGGTGTCGACACCTAGCGTCGTTCTTTGTCGGCTTGTTTTGTGTCCCGGATAGAACTTGGGGCGGGGTTCTGGCTGTCCCTGGCCCTGGATGGTGACGATAGGTGGCTTGTATTGTAGTTGTTAGTCTGGGAAGAGCGAGAGTTCTCTTCTTCTCCTCATCCTCCTTCTCATCATCATCATCATCATCATCATCATCATCAATATAAGCGAGTAGCTCTTCGCTACACTCCGTCTTCTTGAATCATTCTGTCTACCTCGGTGGTATCTTGATATCCCATCCTCGCCTTTCAATTCTACACGCAAGAAGGCCCCCGCTTCAATAGCTAGCTAGATACTAAAGTTTCGAGGCCCGCAAACGGAATTGGAACTTGGCGTTTGCCCAGAGATCTGTGACAAGCTTAGTTCAGTCAAGCACCAGACCTCAACTTCTAGTACGAGAGTTATTGGAATATACCAGCTATGTCCGGTTGTGCAATGCAACTAATTAAACAATACCTACAGGATATCTACCCCCCGAGAAAGGAAAAATGCAGTTAAATCCCATCTGCAAACCCGCAGTTCTAGAGAACAGGAAAGAAAGAAAAAAAAGAAAAATCTAGAAACAAGTATAAAAAAGACAAGTGGAGAAACAGCCATTCCAAACACCAAAGCAAACCCTAGCAAAAAGAAACAAGAAAACAGAAAAGAAAAGAAAAGAACAAGAAACGCACTATGCCATCACCTAACTCCTCCTCAACGCCTCCCATAACCCACCCCACGCCAGCCCCGCCTCGCCCGCTCTCCTCCTCCTCTCCACCTCTTTATAAAACTCCACCCTAATCCTCACAGCCCTCTCCTTCTTCCCCTCCTTCTCCCCCTTCCCCTTCGCCAACACCCTCCCCCACAGGCCCCTCTTCTCCCGTCCCCCCTCCTCCTCCGGATCCAGCCCCTCACTAACCGCCGCCTCGCAGAACCAGCAACAACACTTCCCATACAGCCCGCCAAACGCCTTCGCAAACGCCTCCCCCGTAAACGAAAACGCCGTATCCAGCGTCCCCGTCCCAATCTTATCATCATGGTCAATAAACCGCCCCGCCATCGCTCTACACCACGCGCGGTACCCCACAGGCGTCAACATGGCGCTGTGCCACACCAAGTCCACATCCAGCGTCGGCACCAGAATCTTCCCCGGGTGCATCTTGAACAGCGCAAAGAAGCCCTCATAGCGCTCCACCGCGCGCTTCAAGAAGCCAGCGTCGCTGTCGATGATGACGCAGGAGCGCGTGGCGCCCAGTTTTGCGCGCGCGCTGGAGAGCGAGTCGAGCGGGAGGCGGCCGACGAGCCCCGGCGAGCGGATCCACAGCTTGTCGTTCATCTTGGCGACGAAGCTGAATTGGCGGATGACGGCGCCGTTGAGGTTGAGGGAGAACTTTCGCGGGGTTGCGGAGAAGGCGGAGAGGACGAGGGTGAGTGCGGCGAGGTTTTCGGCGGGGTTTTCGGCGGGGATGTTGGCGTGGAGGCGGTCGGAGATGGTGCTGAAGGTGTCGGAGTGTGTCAAGGTGACGCCGGCAAATGTCCGCCGGAAGAGGTCGTTGACGAAGTTCATGGGCTCCCATGTCGGGCTGTTGGGGTCTTCGGCGTAGGAGCGCCCTTGTCTGTCCAGGTTCGTCATGCGCATTCTCGCCTCGGGACCGGCCTTCAGGAACTCTTCGATCTCGAGCCTGAGCTTCTCAGAGCATAGTCCCTCTTTATCGATGACGTTTCCGCACTCTGCGCAGTCCGTCTTGAAGTCTACGTCCATCCACCCGCCGCCCTTCTTCTCAGAGTCACAGATCCTCACTGGTGCTCCGACTTTCCCGCACGCCGGGCACTTGATGCTTTTCCGGGGCGCAATGTCCTTCCACAGGAGCTCGTCCATAAGGCGTGGCGACTGGTTGGTCAGGCGCTCGAAGAAGCGTGCGGCCGAGTCTGGCAGCGTGTAGGTGAAGGTCTCGTTATTGATTGCGGCGTGGATGTGGGCCCAGGGAAAGGCGGTGTTGTGGATTAGGTGCAGGCCGTAGTGGAGGGCGTCCTCATTGTAGCAGCGTGGGTTGAGCATGTATGCGTGCCAGACCATCAGGACATCTAAAATTGGTTGTTAGTTTTTATGATATCACGAAGGTCAATGATCGCGAGCATGAAAACTTACCAAGTGGAGGAAGCAGGTCTTCTGGCAGCTCTCTAAGATGGACGTTTTCTACGGCCTCTGTTATGCCGCTCTTGACGCTCTGTGCCTTCTCCTTCTCCCTCTCGCTCTTCGAAAGCGCCGATGCGCTCCTTAGGCTCTGCAGGCTCTCCCTGCCTGCCAGCCTACTCGGCGACATTGTCTTTTTCCTCTCCAACAGCCCAAGCCCCCCCGTCGGGGGCGAATTCTTAGGACTTGGCGTCGTCCTCTTGCACTCGCCATTACCCCCCCACGCAGTATTACCATTCTTCAGAATCGCCAATCCACCACTCCTGATGCTCCCAGCCCTGCCCGGACTACCATCACTACATGTCCCCTCTCTCCTCCTCAACTCGTCCTCCACGCCCCACCACCACGTCCCAAACCGCCCCACGGCCACCTCGACAAACGCGCTCCACCACGTCTCGCGCTCCTCGTCGACCGTGCCGAAGATCTCAATGAACGCCGCCTCCTTGACGACCCGGTGCTTGAGCTTGCTGATTGCCTGCAGCAGCTCCAGGTGCACGGCGCACTGCGAGACGGACGGCGGCGGCGGCGGCGGCGGCGGCGCGTGGGCGCCGACTAGTGCGGTGGTGTCGAGAGGCGTGATTGTGAAGACGGCGGGATCGGGGATCACGGGCTCGTCGGATTTGGAGGTGGAGGTGGGGAAACTGGGTGGTGTTGTGCGCAGCATGGGCGGGGTGGTGTGTTTGAGGATTGTGGTGAGGAGGGAGGACATTTATTCTGTGTGTAATGTGTATGTGTATATTGTATCCCTTTTTTGTGGGATATGGTTTTTGTTTTGATTTGATTTTGTTTTGTGGGAGTGGGCTGGGGAGTGGTGGGGGTTTTTGGGGGGGGGGGGGGGGGGGGGGGGGGATATTTATCGAGCTGGGGTACGGGTGGTGATTTGGGATACGGTACGGTACGGTATATATATAGTGACTGCACTGCACTGACGGATGGTATGATTGATCTACAGGGCTGGCGAGAATGGGAATGAGGATTACCACGGTAGGCAGGCAGGCACAACGGGGGTGACTAACTTATACTCTACCTATTCGATATTTAAAGATCGCGGGGTCTGCCTTGCGACCAGTGAGTTGAGTGTGTGTGTGTGTGAGTGCGCAGCGAGGCGAAGCCCTTGCGGCTCTAGAGCTCTCTGTGTAACGTCTGCCCCGTATGTGGAGTAGAGCTACACAACACAACTGGTGGCTACACAGACCACTGCCTACCAAACGGGGTTTCGCCTGGCGATCGGGGAGGTGATGGACCCTGTGATGTCATATGGGCCAATGAAATCCCTTCGTCTGTTCCCGGTAATCACAACATATTAGGCCCACGACGGCGCCGTGATGGCCACAATTTTAACGAAAAAGCAGTATACTCAACTACCTTTTAGAGCAATTTTGCGTGACAAGTGGGTCAATCTTGCACGTTTGCAGTTAGCCTCTACTATTTGTATGGTGAGCCACCAATCGCCACATGTCGTGAAAACGCACGAAGGGATAGGCGAGCTGTGCGCGCCTTACGAGTGGTTGCTTTATTAAAGATGGATAGTTAGCTACGCACGTGTAGTAGAGTAGAGGGGGGGGGGGGTTGGATAGTGGTAGTAGGTAGTGCGGAGTATTGGAGGAGGAGGAGGAGGAGGAGGAGGAGGAGGAGGAGGAGGAGGAGGAGGAGGTACTTGTGGGGAGTATGTATGTACATGTAGTTACTTGTGGGGAGTACTTGTGGGATATAGGTACATGTACTTTGTTATTGTACTCTACAATTGCCCGCTGTCAGATCATGCTTCACGCCTCAAATACACGCCCCAAAATACACACTCACCTTCGATCACCTAGAGCAGAGCTTGTTGACAACCACCTCAACCAACATGAACCACCTCGACATCCTCAACAACAACAACAACAACAACAACTCCAACCTCAACAACCTCAACCTCAACCGTGGCATGCCACACACACTCCACTCCACCCCGCCTACCTATCAGACCAAAATACATACTATCTACTAGCAGTGCGATTAGTTTTAAGAAAAAAAAAAACCTCCGACAGGCATGCTGACACATGGCAGCCCGTTGGTTTTTCCTTGGTTCTTAGTTTAGGACGAGTGATATCTCATGATCTCAAACGCCATCAACGATCAAGAAGAGTTCCCCCGGCCAAAATACAAAAGCATATCCTTCACATCAAAGTTGCGGTGTTGTTCCTTGGATATAAAACCGTGTACACAAATTATGTAACTACATGTACGTAGGGATAGAAGCTGTGATAAAGAGATCCAGAACAAAGGCTCAGGAAGGGGTGGTGATATATCACTGCTGTTATTTCCTTGTCGGACCCTTAGAAACAACTAGCTGTAGGCCGTGATAGTTAGGAGTCGTCTAGCTAGTCGTGGGCGAATATACCTGGCGTATATCTGGGGATATCGCCGCCATAACTACCATACCCGTTTACTGCTCTCTGCTCTCTGCTCTCTACATTACTAGGTTTTATTTGCGATATCTGTAAATACGAAAAATATCGACACACCAACTAACTAACTCTAGGCAGGGCAGGGCAGGGCGGGGCGGGGAAGAGGTAGTGGGCAGGGGGTAAAAAAAAAAGGAGAGAGAAAAAAAAATACGTTGCCTCCAATCTACCGCGAGATACCAGCCATTCTCGACGGAAGAAGAAAAGAAAGATAAAATATGATGCTAAGAGATGGAATAAACGGGGTGATATAGTGTGAGAGAGAACAAAAACTATAGGTGTGACGATGGCGGCAAGGACGAGGGATAGATCAAGACAATGTCTGGCTAATCCTACAAACGGGAGATAAGGTAAAAAAAAAAAAAAAAGATAAAAAACCAAAGCAAGCCCAACCAACCCCGCCCCAGAAAACCCCCAAACCCAACCAAGCCAGTCCCCCCTCCCCAAAACAGAAAACGGTCATCGCAAGAGGAGAGAAAAAAAAGTACTTAAAAACCCCTGGAAGCTTCCGTTTTTTTATTCATTCGCTAACAAGAAGAATCTAGTCATCCATTACTTCAACCATCACCGTTCCCATCCTCAAACCAGCCTCGTCAACGCTTTGGTCCAAGTGATCAATCAACTTCTTGCCCAATATGACAAGATCAAACTCCTTGGCTTTAGTCGATCGCTCCTCGACTGGCTTCTTGGCCTCCTGCTCAGGCAGCATGTCCGCCTTGACGTACTCAAACAGCCTCTCGACGCGGTCCTTGAGGAGGAATCTTCGCACAACACGGGTTCCATCGTGCATCTTGAACTGGATCCTTGTAGTCTCTGGTCCTGGGGGTGGCTCCGCATGGTGCTGATCTGCACGAATCTGATCAAACACCGAGGGCTCCTCGGCGACCCCCTTTCCTTTATCATTTGAACTCCCGATTTCGATCAAATCATCGTCGTCATCATGCTTTGTGAGTGTGTCCGGGTCGGCATCTATGCTGGCGCCTGCGCCAAGAGAGTTCTCCATGGCGAGCTGCATCATCTCTTCTTCCGTCATGTGTTCGACATTAGCTTTGGGTTTACTGGTGCGCTGTACGGGATTCTTCGCATCCACCCTCAGAGAGTATCGTTCAAGAAACTCGTGTAGCTGCATCACAAATTCCATCGGCTCCTTTGGGGTCGCATTCCAAACCTTGACCTGCTCTCCTGTCCGGGGATCAATAATAGCAATGTGTGGGAATAGGTCGGCGATTGTTGGGTCGAACCGCGCTGATGGGTCTGCAGCCTTCTGAAGGTAGTATCTGATGTAGTCCCTTCCATCCATGCCATGTCGGTCCATTTGCAGGAACAAAAAGTTCTCCTTAACAGTGGCCATGACCTCTGGATGTTTCCAAATATCACGATTTAAGGTCTGGCAGGCAAAGAGCGAATTATCCTGGAGATTTACTAGAATCCACTTCTCTGCTTCTCTAGCTTCTGACCTGGCGTCCTCTAGGGACATCATCGAGATTATTTCGAACGGAGGCCTGTACATTTCTGCCAATTTGGTTGATTTTGCTGATGCTTCTGATGCGCCACCTGTAGACTCTGCGATTAATCTGGCGCGGTCGGCAGCGCTTTCATCCCAAACGCTAGTACTGTGCTGGTTGAAGATTGAACGCCCTGGACCTACTATATGGGTTAGAACTCATCTCAAAGCACTTCCTAATAGGAATCTTCGTAAGAGAATTATCAGAAAAGCATACCTCCTCTCCGTGCGCTAGCCCGCCGCCTTGGATCAGAGTAATAATCATCCTCATCAACCAGAGTCTCCACTGTCCTTGCCATCGGTGCTCTAACACCGTTACTTTCACCTGACCCACCCTCATAAAACTCCTGCTGTAGCTGCCTTGCCAGGGCCTCATCATCGTAGGCGGCACTTCCTGCTGCAGTACCCCCGTTTGTAGGGTCAGAAGAGCCCCCGCCACTCGCTACCAAAGCTTCTCTCATATCATCGTCTACATCGTCGTCGATCTCGATCAGCTCATCGCCAGCTCCGGTGACGGGCCGCGCAGGAAGCGGGGGTGCAGTAGGTGTAGAAGAGCTAGGAGGAATATCCATGTCGACACCTCCGGTCTCAAAGTAAAGCTGTATAGCTTGCTCAAGATTCATGTCTGAGACACGGAGATATGTCTCCGCCTTTCGTTTAGGAGCATCAGTAATTGCTGAGAACTGGGTTACTAGAGCTTCGTCTATCTCCATTTTGGCAGTTTGTGATTATGTGCGTGATGGAGCTGGACGAGCGGTCGGTGTAAAAGAAAGACGGGTGTAGAAGCTGTGAGATATCAGTGGATGAAATATTTCGAAAAAAGGAAAGCAAATGTGGCGAAAAAGAAGATAGGATGTGGGGCTGGTGAGGGGCAACACTTACTAACTCGGATCCTTGCTTTGTTGAGGTCCAACTCTGGATAACAGGTTGGTAGAAGAGCTGGTGGACGTTACGACTGTGGATCAAGTTGATAGACCCAAGGGGGGGATGGGGAGATGTTTCGGGGAGATGAATGGACAAATGCTTGGAAGGCAAAGTGATGGAAGAGAGAGAAGAAAGTTTGGTGTTCTTGCTGTTGCACACAGGTCGTCACCGTGCCAAGCATTCCTTACGTACACTTGCAGAGAAGCTTTCTGTGAAGGGAAGGGAAGGCGAATAGGCCGGAAGCGGTACGTACTTTCTGAGATAACAAGAAAACAAGTGGAGATTTTGTTTCTGGGTTTGTGAAGGCTGTTTCTCATTTATAAACACTTTGACCACTTGGCCAATGCACTCAGAATGTTAAAACCACAACTTGCTTTGCTATCAGGACATCAACAGTGTACCTATGTACAACAAACAAGTAACCATGTGATTAATAATTTTAGTCTCTAATGTACACCCATTAGCTAATTGTAATTGTTACACAACCGTTTGATTTTTCCGATATTGCAGCTGTGCAGTGCGGCCGTTCATTCACTTTGCTTCTACCATCCATAAGCCTTGCATGACTATCAGCTATTCCCCCTCTCCGCTGTTATAACATTCTTAGCAATTAATGCATGTAGGCACAACATGTACCTACATGTACATGGTACTAGATGTAATGTATGTAAATAAAACAGAACGCATCTAAGCTTTTTCCTAGCAAGAAAATGACGCCGGTTGTACAACTACAGTAATTATCCCAGGGCTCCTCTTCGTTTTATGCACCCCAAACATTTTTACCCACAGCGCCGATTTCAAAGAAAGTATTGAAAGATAACTATCATCTTTAAGCCTTTACGTCATGCCTTAATCATGAAAATCTATTTCCAGGTCACAAAATCAGTCAACCCGGGATAAAGCCAAACGATTTATAACAGAAGGGATAGGATATCAAAAATCCACAAACCTCATTCAGTGCCTTAGCATCCATTACGGCACTTCTCTTCGCCGCAATGAACCGATGTCTCACTGCTTGCCGCCCTACCAGGGCTGAATACCCGGATGGAGTTGCAGTTCCAGACGCCGCCGGGGTAGACTCATCCTCTGATGAATCTGAGTCCGAAGACGAAGATTTCGATTTTTTTTTCTTCTTGTCTTTCTTCTCGGCTCTTCTAGCTTCTCTTGCTTTCTTCTCTTTAGTTCTTCTCTCTTTCCTCTGTTCGTGTGTTTCGCCGTTTTTAGACTTTTTGGAAACCCTGTCCTTCTTGTCCTTGTTTTTCTCGGTGGAATCCTCATCTGTCCGTTTCCGCTTCTTTGACTTAGAGTCCGAGTCGTCCCCAGGCACCGGTGTAGCTGATTCGGACTTTGAAGATGATTTCTCGCGTTTGGTCTTTTCTTTTTTCTCTTTTTTGATACGGACCGAAGAGCTTTCATCTGAAGGTGTAATTGGGATCGCGGCCATTTCGGGTTCGCTCTCAGACTCTTCCTTTTTGACTTTGGTTTCCTTCTTGACCTTGGCTTCTTTCTTGCTCTTCCTCTTCTTCTCCCCCAACTCTTCTTCTTCTTTGACTTCTACCTTCACTTTCACTTCTGCCTCTTTCTCTCCTTCGAGCTTAATCTTTTTTAGTAAGGTATCGATGTCGCTACTGACGTATGTCTCGCCCCTAACGAATCTCATTCCATATCGTTCACCCACAATGACATCCCGCCTTAATTTGTCCCGGGTCTCAGCCTCTTTCTCTAGCTCATCGTTGCCTTTTCCGTTCAGTCGCCCCAGCAAGCTCTGAAGTCCGTCGAGGCCTACACACTCATCCTCACGTTGCCTCTTGTTGCATCCGATCCCAAGGTTGTCATCCTTAAGGACAATCTTTACACCGGCCGCGGATGCAGCAGTAATGTGACCGGATTGATGGTATAGCGACGAGGTATCACCAAGAGTACTTCCAGGCTGCCAACCGAGCGTGGTAAGAATTCGATGACCGAAGCGATCAGTATTGTTGGACCAATTGGTGTTTCGGGGATCGGCTCCGATTTTTGTACGGCTGGAATAGTGTAAGTGAGCTTGTCTTTACACCAAGCTTATTCGCCGCCCCACTGTTGTGTTATAGCGGGAATGAGATAAGGAAACATAGGGAACATACTTTCTAGGCCCAGCAAGACCCATCGCGACTCACTTGAGAATAAAGAGCGGTGAAAACAAAAAGGATGTGAAAAATGCGACCTGGGAGGAGTAAGCGGGTCTCGATTTTTTTTCCCTTGCGGTTCAATATTGAAACAACGCTAAGGGCTAGGGTACTACAAATGGATCTCTTGGCAGTATCTTAGCAACGAGTGTTTGGAGCTTTAGCTCTGTGGGGAGCTACATAATAGTAAATATTCGATCGATCGAGTAAGAGAAAGGGTTTCTCGTGCAATACTTGGACCACCCTCCAGTTAGTCGTTACAATAGTACATTCTTGATCCTAATAGTGAAATTAATACTCTATCAATACTCCAAATCCACCTCTTAAGATCTTGCTGTGTACCTCATGTGTTGATCACGCACGCATTGCACATAAACATGAGTATTGCAGATTCTCGAAAGATATCTACACAATAAATGGTACTAGTACTAAATGAAGTGTTCTTTTATTGAAATTGGATACCTCCATCGAGCCGCAAGTAATAATTCATACTCTACGGGACCTAGACCGATTGGATCCCTAGATTACAAGAAATTAATACCTACTCTATGTGTAATTGCATCAATGCAGCCCGGAACAGAGTACCACTCCAAGTCTTAGGAAGGCAGCGGAGATTCAATATTGGGGACTGGTTTAAGCCGACCGACCAATACCGATAAACACTGTTGCCTGCATGCCATAATGATACGGCTCAAAACAGCTGATGCTAAGGCGTGTGGTTCAGCCGGGAATGTGTTAAATGATGGGTCGCCATCACATTGAGCTCATCGATAGGATAGCGCATTTAAGTGGATAGCAGCATTAAACGTACAGAGTTCTCTTTTCCCATTTTCAGCTAACTAGTTAAAGGGGATGTTCAGCCCCAGTAAAACCGCCCAGGCATGTGATTTTGCGAGGCCGAATACCAGACACAAGTCGGACCTCGAGTCATGTTCAATCAATTGATCAATCTTTACAATGCATATTAAGATAACTCTTATCATAGGCGTCTCTAGATTGAATTATTATGATACTTATATAATCCGTACCTACCTGGCCGCGTAGGCCTTGCTGCCGGATTTTTTCAGGGATTCCCCCACCATGTCTCACTTCCGTTGATTATGTCTCGTGTCTTCAAGCCGTTTGGCTCGCTACAGTGGCTATTGTGCTGTTACCCGGGCTTTTCGCAGTCAGCACAGCACTACCCCCCCAGCAACCTCCCGTTTCAGAATGCGGAACTTTATTTTGTTGACGAGGACACAGACGCAGAACGACCCCTCTCTCTTTCCATGTAACCTCCAGCTTTTGGTGCCTAGCTCACACTCCCCTGCATTGATTCACACGCGAGCTCTAGGAAGAAGAAAGAAAATTAATCCTCAGAATAAATTAGACTGGTGTTTATCTTTGTTTCTTTCTTTCTTTCCCTGCTCTCATTGTACCGGATAACCGATAGCAAGGGGGTCCCCCCATCACTACAGATATCTTCCTCCCTCTCAACTCCCACCAGAAAGAACGAAGATTTGCCAACTCTTCTCCCTTTCATTTCATTGGCGGACTTCCAGAAAGCACAAACATAACCATGCAGCGGTACAATACGCAAAGTAATAGAGACAGCGGCTCCTCGGGCGAGGGCTATATTGCAAGTAATGAGCTTGTTGATCCGGAATCGCTCTATACAAAACAAAACCAGATCGGTAAGTTCCATCGCCCACCTTGATGCTCTTGTAACTGCTCGCTGATGGCCGTGGTTAGGGGGAGGCAGCTTCGGCAAAGTCTACAAGGGGTAAATACAGCTCCAATCCATTAGTCGCTACCACATGGCGAAGGTGTTGGGAAAACATGCGTCTGTGTGTCTGTGTGTGTTTAAGGTAGCAAGAGAGCTTACGTTTTGAGGATATGTGGGTTGGTTTGAGATAGGGTCGATAAGCGAACTGGTCAGGCCGTAGCCATCAAGGTCATCGATGTCGAAAACGCGGAAGACGAGGTCGACGACATCATCCAAGAAATCAATATCCTCTCCGAACTTCATTCGCCATTCGTCACAAAGTACTACGGTTCGTATCTGAAGGGCTCGGATCTATGGATCATCATGGAATATTGTTCTGGTGGTAGTTGCGGAGACTTGATGAAGCCTGGCGTCATTGCGGAGGAGTACATTACCATTATAATTCGAGAGTTATTGATGGGGTTGGAATACCTACATAGTGATAACAAGCTTCACAGGGACATTAAAGGTATGCCAATTCTTGCTCTCTTTGGTATAGTCGCAATTTTACGCTAACCGCGAATCCCCCCAACATAGCTGCAAATGTCCTTTTAGGGTCAAACGGTCAGGTTAAACTCGCAGATTTCGGTGTTTCTGGACAGCTTACAGCTACAATGACAAAGAAGAACACCTTTGTTGGAACACCATTTTGGATGGCCCCGGAAGTTATCAAGCAGTCCGGCTACGACCAGAAGGCTGATATTTGGTCATTGGGCATCACCGCCATAGAGCTTGCCCTTGGAGAACCTCCATATTCAGACATCCACCCAATGAAGGTGCTTTTTCTGATTCCCAAAAACACCCCCCCAACATTGGAAGGAAATTTCACAGAAAGATTCAAAGAGTTTGTGTCAATGTGTCTACAAAGAGATCCAAGGGATCGTCCAACAGCAAAGGAGCTCTTGAAACACCCATTCGTAAAAAGGGCGAAGAAGACCACGTATTTGACCGAATTGATTGAGCGTCATGAACGTTGGGTTATTGAGAATGGGAACAAGAAAGGGCATGATGATGATACCAATTCCAATGCCTCAGACACTATGGATAGTAGAGTCACAGATGACTCAGATGCGGAAAGCGATTTATGGGACTTCGGAACCATCAGACCTATGGGTGGCGGAAGAAATGGGGATGGCGGTGCGGGTTTAAAGAGTTTATCTGCGGCCGAGGCAAACATGCGGTACGTTGCAAACAGCATTGATCAAGATTTTGTCGATGGATCAAAAATTGGGCGAATCGTACAGTCACCTCAGATTCCCCGACAAGTTCCACCTGTTCCTACCTATAACACCAGGAACCCATCACCAACGAGGGATATCCCACCTGCTGCACCGCCTCATGCTTCTGGGAGAGACTCGGGGTATGCTTCTTCTGGTACAGTGAGGGGGCTAGGCAAACCTCCTCCATATAAAGTAAATACCCCTCCAAGGGAGCCACTTTCGCAGCAGAAAACTTCCAGTTCCCCCGGATACCAGCAAGCATACCAACAGCAACATATACAGCCGCAGCCGCAGCCGCAGCCGCAGCCCAATTTATCTGGAAGATCAAAGTTTGACCAAATCCAAAGTCCTAGTAACCACCGGAAAGTAAGTAGCTCATCCGAGCACGACAGAAACTTTCAACAAGAACTTGCCCAGGACATGGGTTGGATGAAATTGGCAAACTCAGGACCCATGGGCCCAAGGGATAGAGATATCACTCCAAGAGGGCCCCCGGCACCAGTAAAGAGTCTAGTTGGAGACAGTAGAATTGAAGTAGAACTGAAATCCGGTCTTTCAACACCAGGCAGTGCCTTTGGTGAACCTAGACCTGCATTCTCCCACGCTCAAATGTCTAGACAAAATTCCAATGAGATTGTCTCAGAACAGATGAGGCGGCAGCAACAGCAGCACCAAATGGCTCTTAAATCACCCCCAATGGTGCCACCACCAGGACTTCACCATCCACGAAGTACACAGCAGTTACAGCCAGGGCCCCCATTGCCGCCGTCCCATGGTCATTCCAGTAGCATTAGTAGTAATCATCATCACCAGCTCCCACAACTCCCATTACAGCACCCCACACAACATCCATCACAGCAAGACCTACGACGGATATCGCAAGTGCAAATGCAGCCTCCACAGCCGCAACCACCGCAACCACAACCACAAGTTAAAACTACAACACCCGAACCGCCAGAACTCACTGCTCTTGATGGTGTTATTCTTCCGGCGCTTGAAGCCGCACTGCAACGAAGAACCTATCATCTCCAAATGGCTATCCGTAAGGCGCAGCAATCATCATCGCCCAGTGCGCAGCAGAAAGTCCAAGAAACAGCGAAAGCTCATGATCGTCTAAAGAAGCAAGTTTATAAAGCGGCAAGCCTATTTAGGGATATCGAACAGGCAGATAATAATCATTCAGTGGGCATGGGTGGCGAAGTTAATGGGTTTTTAGAGGGATTTCTCGAGGAGGTGCTAGTTAGGGTAGAGGCGGAAGATGACGATGGCATGGGAAGTCCAGAACAGTTACGCCAAAGAAGGAGAGAAGATGAGGGCCAGGGACAACGATGGTAACCTGGGTAATTGTTTTTGATACACAACAAGTGATGGGTAAGATTATTATTTAACAAGGCTGTTCTTACCTAACTTTTATGGGTCCCATCCATGGGCGGGAAGTCAATGTTCTTTTCTTTATTTTTCTCTTGCATTGAGCGTACTGTGGATGTTGAACGAGAGTAGGATAGGGTTATACCAGGGAGACCTTCTAGGTTATTATTATAAATTGCTTGAGACCCCCTGCATGTCTTTATGGTTCTGTGTATCGTCCAATCCGTATTCTCCTGTTTTCTCTTTGTCTACATTCCCGTACATTGTTCTATACCAGGATGAGTGATGTTTCATGACGGAAGGAATAAATAACGATTTAGAGGATTGTAAACAATCCCCACGAACTAGTGAACCTTTTAGTTGCAATACAGATATGGGAGATCGTTGAGGCCTCGTGTGCTAAAAAGAATACCAAGAATCAAGAACCCGGCATCAATATGTACTTTTCAAAAGTTCATATTAAGCAGGGCTTTTATGCTGTGCTAAAAAGGATAAGAGACCTGTTTAGTGAGGTAATTGCCATTATTTCTAAGCCTTTATATTTATATGTAGTGCCGTGCCAATATTATAACCTGATCTCACCTGTTTTAATAGGTTACATAAATTATATGAAGGGAAAACCGCATGTACCCAAATTTCTTGCATCACGACATCTTCACTTTTCTCTCCACAGCAACGGTTCTCAAACTTCACTGCAGTTACTTATGTAAGGTGAGCTTTCTGTAGAATATATCGTACTCAAATTAAAAACAATAGGCTCGCGGTGTCAATAAATACAATTCTCTCTCCCTACCCTTTATATTTACTATGTTACTCTACACAAGAAAGAACAGCCCTCAAGGGAAATACCAGAAAAATTAAGTCAAAATTATATGAAAGATAATACATGATAAGTCCTACTCGACTCAGTATCGGTGGGACGAGCAGTACAAAACAGCTTGAATCAGTCAGTCGGAGGACTATAGACGATCAACGCACCCCATGGGTACTCCACCCGTCCACCCACTTGATCTGGATAATTTTCCAGATCACACTTCCCTATCTCCCTGACCACCGTGACCACATCCGCGCACCGGACTCTTATCTTATAAGGCCCGCACATGCCAATCACCGAGCTACCATACGTGGCAAGCTTTACACAGGCCTCCGTGGCCCCTTCTCGCACCCTGGTTGTCTGGACGCATTTAGTACTATTGATAAGTAAGCTTTCTGTCATCTTGACATCCTCCCGCAGCGGGGAGAACATCGAGGTTTCGCAGTGGAGGACTGTGGTAGGCACCGTGGAGTTTGTTCCGGCTGATCGACGCGTATAGTGACGAAGGCTTTGGTTAGATATAGGCTGGAGTTTGTCGGTGGGGTATCCGTTGAGAAGACAACCGAATAAGAAGAGGGAGGCGACGACGGCCAGTAGGCAGAGATTCATTTTATTCTCGAAACTAGGGAACTAGACGTAGTGTTGGGTGCAAATACTGCTTGTTGTAGGAGTAGTAAGCTTAGATAACTAATTTTGGGAACAGTGGTGGAAACAATACTGGTAACAATACTGGTTAGCACTTGGGTGGTTAAAATGAAGATAAAGTTTATCCAAGGTGAGGTTCGATCGATTCCTAGTTATAAATACCAAGGCTCTGTTTAGTTGCGGCATTGAATCTTTCGTATCTCCTTGCGCCCATATTAACGTCGAAAATTATCTAGAGC
Source organism: Morchella sextelata (assembly GCF_020137385.1). Lineage (NCBI taxonomy): Eukaryota > Fungi > Ascomycota > Pezizomycetes > Pezizales > Morchellaceae > Morchella > Morchella sextelata. The sequence continues at coordinate 513,847 of NW_025408634.1, forward strand.
ACATATTATATTAGACATGACTAAAATTCTATCGAAATCTTGAACCATTAGTCAGCAGGGTTTTCGCTTTATAGTCTTGCATAAAACCAAGACTACGGAATGTTGTAACTTCTCAAAGACTCGGGACTTATAAATCAAAATTTGAATCTCAATACAAGTGTTAACGAAACAGATGTATGTTTATAGGCTAGGGTTTGCATGGGAACTACCAACAAAACTAGAGGAAGCTACTATTAAATATCGCACAACCTGCAGTACTAAATGCTAGCAGCTTTAACTAAATTTATGTCCCACTTGCGTCATTTGATCATGTAATCAACCTCAATCTCCAAAAATCACTCGTGCTATATATCCAGCCTAGAACTTACCCCCCTCAACGTCTGGGTACTTTACATCCATAGTAAGTCTGATCCCCCGCTCCCCGCTCCTTTGCCAACAAACACACCGCCCTCCTTCCGATCTCCTGTGACTCCACTCTCACAACACCGCACAACGATCCGTTTTGAAATACTTTTCCTGATATAGCGCGAATACACTCTACATGGAAATGATTGGGCGACCCATTTTTAGCCAATCGGAGTCCTTCTACTACTCTCCAAGTTCACATTTTCCTACAATTAATTGCTGTAGGTACTCTACTTTGAATTATCCATCCCTCTAACCATTCATCATCGTCATCACATCAGTCGATCGGTCCCCCACTTCGGACGAATATCAGTCCCCCACTTCGGACGAATATCAGTCGTCAATCAGCCCAGAGTTACCCCCCCATCCCACCTCGATCTGATGTTCAACAGCTGTCCGTCAGAGGACCAGTGAAGAATGCCTATTGGTCAGTCATGAGAATAAAGTCAGCTGGAGTGAGACTCTATTGTTTCTAATAATAAACATGTCGAGGACAGAAACCACGACCACAAGGCAAGTGGCCTAGGGTTAGCTGTCTTTTTTTTGGGCTTCATACACCATACTGATCGCTCCAGAGTCTACCCTATAACATTGGGACTCGGGTTTTCAAATGATACCTTATCCTCGCCCAAAAGGCTGCGACCCTTCCTCGGCATCGGATGGTTGTCACGCCCCCCACTGCGACCCTGACGGACCGAGATAGTCCCACATACTACCGAAACAAACTAGATCATCCCGACCCACAGGTCCTGACCCTGGACCCTGCCTTGAATCTTCCGACCCCACCAAAATAAAACTTGTTTAGTGTTGGGCCCAAACTTGACAGCCACGTTCACGGTCCACCGAACCCTCGGAATCCGTGCCGATGGCGTTACTGTAAAAAATAAGGTCTCCCACTAACCCGGGCAGCAACCAGCCGGGGAAGGTCGGCGTTATGAAAGTGGATTTCTTATCATTGAAGAAAATCGACGTGTCTGCCGCTGCGATCTACATACCCCAAGGAAAGAGAAAAAAAGTGAGAGAATCAGAGTAGCCTCCCATAGAACACGCAGCTAGCGAAAACTCAATTTTCCTCCGAACCGTGGATAGGGCTAGACTAGCCAGCTGCTAAAAATCCCAGCTGTCACAAAAACCGCAAACTGCCCCTCCGACCCTATCGAATTCCCCATCACGAAAAAAAAGAGGATGTCGATAGAAAGAGGAGAAATTAGGCGAGTCCATGCTGCAACCCTGAGGATAGGTACCTCTATGCCCCGCGCCATCGGTAAAACGAAAACTTTGGGATTAGATCCAACCGGGTTACTCGATCATTTCCACCCCTCGATGCAAGGTAAGTCCGACCCCGTATCTGCATACTATGCCAAGAGTAGGCAAATCTCTGATGGACGTCCAGTCCCCGCCTAAGGCTGGTTCAGCCTCTGACAACTCAAAAGATGGGTATTATCTCTTCCGCATAAGGCAATGCATGCCAAATATTATTACACATACATTTGTCGGAGGACAGCGCTGCGAGGACCCACCGAGTGACATTTCATGAGCTCTCCCACTTTTCCAGATCACGTGCTCGAAACTTATCTTTTGAGAGAAAGATAACATCTTTTTAGAGAAAGATAACATCTTAATCAAGCTCGTCGGATAACCCCCCCAAACACATCTTTTTCACGCGCAAAAGACGGAATAGATGAGTAATTATTTTCGGTTCACGAGGCCGCCGAGGCAAGGAGGCAGGCGTATAAATTGAGTAACCTCGTCCTGGTGATTGACAAAAGTGTTTTACATCGGCGTCCCTGAGATGTGCCTCGAGGTAGGGGCTGGTAATACAGGGCTGTATTATAGGAAAATCGGACAAAGGAGTGCAGCCATCTTTATGATCATTACCTATGATCCTTAGCCTTGTGGACCTGTTGGGTCCCCTACCTCAAGGCGGCGGGGCCTAGACTTGCAGTCTCTGAGAACGCACGATAACTAATCACTCCGATATCATCTTGAACGCTGCATGCAGAAAAGTCTTGTTTTGACACATCTTTTTTTTTTTTTTTTACATCTCTAGAATATATTTAGAATGTATGTAATAGTAGTATATCGACAATTACCCTCCTTTCTCGTAAATACAACATCTCCACTTGTGTCATCAAGTAATGGGAAAACCCCTGGTATATACAACACCAAAAAAAAAAACCTTAACATAAGAAAAAGAGAAGATAAACTCCAAGTTGCTCAAAAGCAAAAAAATAGAAGAGAAAACCCCCCCCGGAGCTATGATCAATCCAAAATAAAACCCGGGGTAATGAAGTGATAGGATATAAAACCGTTTATAACGTGATCATAAAATGCCGAAAGGAGAAAAAGAAGCGAATGAAAAGAGTGAAGAGGAGAGTGTGGTTAGAAGAGTGTCAAAAACCCAAAATACAGGTTACACGCACGGTATCATAAACGAAAAAGAGATTTGACAAAGAAAAATCAGGCCCCGTAAATGAAGTCGCGCATTTTTAACATCCAACAACCTCCCAGGAAAAAAAGAATAAATAATAGACACCACATGCACCCGTTTAACGCCGACCCAGAAATAAAAACAAAACACTAATAATACTAATGTAAAAAAAAGACAAAGAAAAAAAAAATTGAAAAACTCCAAAAACCCTTTTACTGAAAGGAAATAAACGAAAAGTATAAGAAAACCACAACACCGATGAATATCGCAAAATGATGTCCCTTTTTGTTTTTGGAATTTTCAATCAACTCCTTCTATCATGTTGTTCAAATGTATAACCGAGCTTTGTCGGCACAGTACTCGGTTAATAACCGCTCTAGGTCCACCAGTTTGAAAGGCTTCGTCATGAATCCCTTCATACCAATCCTCGATGTCTTCTCGAGGGCTTCGGTTGTTGCGTCTGCTGATACGGCCAGTACGATGATGTCGTCGGCGTATTGTGGCATCGCAAGTATTTTGGTAGCGGCTTCGTAGCCATCCATGCGTGGCATCCATAGGTCCATGAGGATAAGATCGATGGGGCGCTCCCTCGGAACATCCATGATCTGTACAGCCTCCACGCCATCACATGCTTCATATATTTCTGTGTATCCGAGCTTCTTAAGCATGTTGATAAGAAGCTTTCGGTTGATCTTGTTGTCCTCAGCGACCAAAATGCGTAGTGGCATCTTTTGTCCTAGATTTCTGTCATACTCGGCAGGCTTCCTGTTGCGGGGGAATTTCGCGCCGGGATGAGGAGGTGATTGTGGTATCGGGTTGAGCTCTGGTGAGAACCTTGCCGCCTGTGGTACTGATGGAACCGAAGAGGCGTACTGTTCGTCCTGTAAAGGTGATGGACCAGTGAAGGGGCTTTTACGATTCAATCCAGTATCGAGAGACCAAGTTCCCAAAGGGTTTGGGGAGTTTGATAGTACTGCAGGTGTGACCAAAGGTGTTCCTGGCTGAACCACTGGTGTTCCGGGTGCACTGGCTACATCCGTGAGCGTCAATGGCAATTTAATTCGAAACTCAGAGCCCTTATGTGGCCCCTGTACTGCCGTCCGTTCGCACCACAGCTCGCCACCCATCTTCCTTGCAATTCCTTTTGCCACCATCAAGCCTAACCCAAGCCCATCCCGCGATCGCGTCAATGATTCGTCTTCCCTGGCGAACGCCGTGAATAGTTTCGGCAAAAAAGTTTCGGGAATGCCCTCCCCAGTGTCGGCGATTGCGAAATGGAGGAATCTAGACTTCATTGTGGCTTGTACAGCAATCTTTCCATTTTCGGTAAATTTTACCGCATTGTGAAAAACGCTTGAAAGAAGCTTGGACAATTGAACACCATCAACTATAAGACAAAAAAGGTTAATACATTTTCACATGACAGAATTGCAAACGTCAGACTTACGGAGAAGGGTCTCGGGTAATGTTTCGTCGACCGTTAACTCTATTTTGATGGTGCTGATAGAGCCTCCAGGCCCAGCTGTTTGTACAGTGATTAACTCTCCAAGTGCTGTCTCTACTGAACGTGTTGAATCTGGACGACCACCAGACCGTAACGAATCATGTATTATCTGCCTCAACAACTCGCGAAGCTTTATTGGCCGCGAGTTGAGCCGTACCCCACCTGCTGCATCAAACATCAAAGCATTCGAAGGCGTCGGTGAAGCCACTGATGGGTAGTTTGGAATCGCGAATTCCCGTCGATCCGCATCCACCACATTCTGATCGGTGGATGGTGTATTTGTGCTTCTCCTTGATCTGTCCAATAATGGTGACCCTTCCCTATCATAACTCAACCCCTCGCTAAAATGTCTCATTTTGTATGGTTGGTGCTCGTCGGGGGATACTGATTCTCTTCGTCTCTTGCTTCTTCGGGGGTTGTTTAATAATGAGTCGACCTCGTCGACATCGAGTTCGTGGTTTGGTGAACTATCAGAATCATCCCCGTCGTCCCCAAGTCCAATATCACGTGTAGGTGTTGAAGGGACTTCCATGTCGAAATCGTATGCGTGAACCATGTTATCTGCAGCATCAACTGCACGTCTTGTGCTATCTAAAAAATTCAAGAAACCAAAATCAGTATCAACCCCCCTCGAAAGCAAACCAAAACAGGGCAACAAAATATACCTTGGGCAACTTCGATACTCTCCCTCAACGATTCAACCATATTTCGGATCTGCTTCATGTCCCCAATCTCCCATTCGGTGGCTTCTAATACTGATGCATACATGACATCCAGCATCCCCACAACTCCTTGCATAGGTGTTCGTAATTCGTGTGATAAACTCCGTGCATATGGCCTAAGTGATTGCCGATAGCTGACTGCCTCCTGGGGAATAACCTCGTTTGGCTTCTCTGTGAACCCATTGCCCTCCAACATTCGGTCGGTGACCTGATCCTCCAAGGCGTGCAAGAACATCTCCAACATCCCCCATCCCAACTGAGGCCTTTCCCTCAATCCATCAGCAGTCCACATGACTCCAAAATGTGCAAAACATTTGCCCTTGTGAAATAACGGTACGGCCAGGTAACCTTCGGGGAGGATAGGCATCGACCCAGAGTTTGGGTTGTTTGGTGTTAAAGTCGCGAGTCCCTCGGGGATGATGAGTACTTTGTCGTGTCGCATCCATTGACAGGGGCAGCCGTAAACCTGATACTTGTAGTCTCGGTACAGCCCTGACTGGCCCTTGTGATCGTTGAAGTAGAAGGCCAACCCCATCAAACACGAACCCGGTTGCCCAATAGCTGGCATCTCCACCGCTGAGTTCTCATCATCAACCAACACTCGCTTAGCCACGAATGCATACTGAGCGCCCATGATCTCCGACATGCCCTCCATTAGATGCTGCCAAAAGTCGTATGTTGTTGAGTTCCGTAGCTTCTCCTTCAAGTTGAATGTCTGCTCCAAGCACTTACTCTCCAAATCAATAAAGTTCTCCTCCATCCTTGACCGAAAGCCCGGTTCTCCCATATGTACGACGTCCATGGTGTTTGTTGAACCGATGACGAGCGAAGCACGGCTATAAGGATCGTGGTCGTAGGCCTCATAAGACTTGAGGCTCTTCTCCGCGTCCATTGCATTCATTCGAAAGTGGGTGGCAGAGGTCACCACCCGAGTATTTGAACGATACTATCTAACCTGGGGCCGGCAAAAACGGTTGACGTCTTGTCACGGTGTTATGCAGACGGGGGGGGGGGAGGGGTGGTAGGCGTTGAATAGAAGTGCCTTGCCTAGACTGCTCTAAAGTAAATGTGATCTGTGACCAAAAGGATCTTCTGCAGGATGAAGGTGGGTATGTATATCTCAAGGCGTTCGTTCGTGCGTGGGTAAAATACGTGGAGGCTGATTTCCGGGTGGTCGAATAGGCTACCACGGTACCTGTGCTTATTTGATGATTCGGAAGGAATTGCGCAGCGCAATGACGAAGTGGGTTATTTTTTTCCTCGATGAGATATATGTATAACCCTAGGTATTTCTGGTTGTTGCGCTTCACCTAAATTTTTACCTACCCTTTTTTTTCCTTTCTTTTTTTCTTCCCCTGTGTTCTCGTTCTAAGTCTGTCGTAGGCAAGGTGGTACAATTAGTGTCCACACGAGGAGAGGAGGATAATAGGTGATCGAGAGGGAGAGGACGAAAAAAGAAAAGAGCTTAATGCAGAGAGAGGTACATACCAAACAGCTAGCCACAGGTCTTTTTGGTCATAAGAGGCCTCGTCCGGGAGACGATCCGCAAATGCAAGTGGATTCCGATTGTCCAGACCGTTGGCGAATGGACGGGAGTGGAGGGGTAGGTTTCAAGGCGATGCTTCTGCTCCTGGCACTGGTGCCCGGAACGATGAATGAAGAATTGGAATTGGATATTTGTATCGGATCACGGGTGGCGGACTGACGATGTGTCTCGGGGAGGGAATTATTCCGGAATATTTTGATCTGAAGAATAAAGCTGTAGCTTGAAAAGCACGCGAAATAGTACAGAATATCCACGATACTGGGAATATGGGGGATAAGTTGATAAACGAGCAGTTTAGTCAGGCACGAATGCATGGATGGACGTTTCTTTTCTTGGTCACCGTGGGACGAGATATGTCTCTCACGAGAATATCAAAGCCACTTTGCAGGCTCTTTTTCTGTTTCTTATCAAACAGAAAAACACCACTGATGACTGCCTGCCTGCCTGCCTGCCTCTTGCCTCTTGCCTGTATGCTCTTATTTCCAAGTGACTGACTGAGCAACAGTCTGGTCCCTTTCTCCTACCCTTCCTTCCCGAGGAATTGCTGGTTGTTGTTGTGGCTTCTGGGGTTGTTATTTTCCACCTCTTAGCTTCTTTTGCCCAGGTATGCTTTCCACCCTTTCCTTTCCAAAGTAGTAGTAGTTGCTGACTTGACTGTCTTGTGTCTCGTGTTTCGTGATCTCTCATTCGCCCCTGACTTTCATCTGGGCTCTAGCGAGTAATTCCTCCTCAGTGAGTAGTAGTCTGTCTGGTCTGTCACTCAGATGAGTGAGTGACTGGGGGGCCGCAGGACAACAGCAGGTAGGTGTAATAGAGAGAAGGGGGGTGTCGTTAGAAGAGGAAAGATCCCCAGACTAGGTACCCGCGTGTCTGTATGTCTGTCTGGGCTGGCTGGGCTGGCTTGTTTAGCTGGCCTGGCTAGCTGACGGGGGTGGGCTCTTTGGGCTGGTTGGGACTCTAGCTTGCTGCTGGTCTAGGTGCCGGGAAGGGGATAGAAGGAAAAAAAAGGGCGTTGGAATGAAGTTTGCGCCGCCAGCCGCCGATTCACCAGCTTGCGTGCTGTTACTTTTCTTCACCTGCCGTAAAACCCTACATGATTCCTTCTTGGGTAGGGTAGGTGATGTCGGTGACATGGTGACTCGTGGGTGACTGGTGATGTGTAACAAATGATTGGTCAGTTACGGGTCGTGTACGACCTAGCGCTTCTCTGCCCTACCGACAGATTGCTAGAGGATTCTACTGTGTTGTGAATGTGATGCCCTTTCCTCGGCCCATCACTCATCTGCAGTTCTTCTTCACATAACTCATAACTCATAACTCACCCTTCCCATTCGCTCCTTTGCTCCCAAATCGTAAGGCTGCGGGTAGTTGTGGGGGGCAGAGGTCTTTGCTGGTTATACCCCCTATGGCCCGGCGATCTTTGTCCTCGTCTCTTCGACGTTCTGGTGCGACACACAGCCGAGTCTGCCGCTCTCTATCGTGGTCTGGACCGTCTCGGATCCTCCAGCGGTTTGCTGCTTCTAACCCATTCGCCCTGCCCTTCTCTGGGCAAAAGAGAGCTTCTCACTCATATCTAACTACCTCCCCCTCTGCCCCTTCGCCCAGTCAGCCAGCAAGCCAGCCCAGCCCAGCCAGTCCTTGAAATTTTAATCGCTAGCTAACTAACTACATACATTATTCTGGCTCCCTCGTTCGCGCGCGGTCGAGTCCGATCCACGTTTCTCATGTCTTCCTTTTCAAACCACCTGAGCGCGTTCGTTCACACGCTGACCTTTTTTTTCCTTTCCCTTCCCTCCCCCAAAAAATCCAAAATAATATACCTGCTGATGCCTACATGATACTCATCATCCGGCGTATCAATTCAAAAATAAAATGTGCACTTTAATTCACCCCCCCCCCCCCCCCCCCCTTTTCCCTCGGAACGCTTTCTCTTCCCCCAGTAAAGGTAGCAGATCAGGATCAGAATCAGATCAGCGAAGCGTGTGTAGAAAGAAAAACCTCACGCCTATCCTACATATGTATGTTATGCAGCCTGTGCTACGATATGTACATACTCTACATCTCTAAGTTACATCTGTGCACCAGTTACAGCTACATAACATCACCTTTCCCAGCCAGTGCCCTGCACCTGTCTGAAAATAGGCTGACTGACCATTTAAAGAATGGGAGTGAAGGAAAAAAAAGAAAGGAAAAAAGCTCAACAGTAAGGACAAGGTGCGCGCTAAAGCTCATGTGTGCGATCTAATCTAAACTTTTGTACCTGGGTTTGCTGCCTGTGTCGGGTGTCCCGCGCGAAAGTAAAAAGAGCAGCAACGACCAGAGAAAAAAAAATTACAGAGACCCGGGCCTAGACCACCCACTGATTTCCCATTTCGTTAGGTAAATAAATCCCTGTACGGGTCGTCATCATGCCTTCCTACCACCCTACACCCCCCCCTAAGAAACCCTACAACCCATCCATTCCCTTAATCCCCTTTCCACCCCCCCCGCCATCTGAAATTCTAGACCGTCGTCCATCGCATCGGTGGCCCTGGAACTTTTTTGGTGTGCCCTTACGATATCTACAACACGACTACCTAATCGCTGATCTGACTGACTGTACTTCTGTCTGGTCGCGCCGAGGTTGAAGCGTGTAGTAATACAACAATACAATACTCACCCTCACACACTCTCTCTTTCTTTCTCTCTGCCTATTGTTCTCTGGCTCATGGCTCATGTAGCAAGCATTAGCTAAGCGCAGGGTTGCATTGTTTTGTGTTGTCTCCCATCGCAACGCAAGCAACGCAACGCAAGCAACGCAACGCACGCTCGCTAATTTCTGTCCTGTAGTGGCTCCCCGACGCGGCAAATGTAATCCCTCGCTAATAAAGATCGTCGCCCCGAGAACGGGAACGTAGCCAGTGGTAGAGTAATATTCTATGTAAACCCGTACCGCCAAGGGCTAATCATGGTGAATACCGTCGCGGCATCATGGTCAAGAAATCCAAACCCCACCAAGCTTTTAGGCCCATGACAAAAGAGACCCTTTCATAAAGGAAAACTCCATGTGTACCGTAGCTAGCTAGATTAGCTACTCTAGCTAGAGTAATAGTAGAATTGAGATATCTCCCTTGATATTGCCTAGAGCACTCTACTCGACTCTAGAGTAAAGTTCCTAATGTTACTCTACATGTACCCGTCCAGGTGTCTGTCCCGCAATCCCTCACTCACTCACGTTTACGTTCCCCGCGCGCCTCACTCTTCCCGCGAAGGAACGGGTTGGTTAAAAGAGGAAGAAAGAAAGAAAAGTGCAACTATCACCAGAAACTACCGACCCCGAAACGCGGTCGCCCGAGGACAAACCGAACCCTTCCTTCCCGGTGGCTGACCCAGCGGTTGGGGACTGCTGTACTCCAGTGAAGGAAGGGCCAATGATGGATTATGAAAGGAAGTGAGGGAGTAACTTAGACGCGACAGTACTCTACACATGTCGTGAGTGAGCAGCCTATCATAGAAAAAGAGACATCCCATGCAGTATGTATGTCTGTACCTGTATGTAGAAACTGTTTCCTCCGCACGAACGACACTCATTTTAGCGCAAGACTCGTCGCCATTGCCGCACGCAGCAAAACAAAGGAAAAGAAAAGAGAGCTATTATAGAATATCAGAAAACGTCGATGATGAGTTATCATGAAACACGTTCGCTCGCTCACGCAAGTCTACTCTACTCTAATTGAGTATGTAATTCACGCACAGATATCGAGGATTGTCAATTCGCCTTCCCTATTATCTGATCATTTCTGTCTGTAGGTACAATAGTGCTCTAGAGTAGAAAAGGGGGGTCGAGGGGAAGGAATCGACAAATTCGATGGGCAAATTCAGGAGGGTAATGTTTACCATATCGAACCTTATTACGGAGTTGCTATCCCTATCGACGACAGACATCAACCACACACGCACGCCCTTCCTTTCCTTCGCTCCCACGCCCAACACTCCGCGGGGCCCTAAGCCAAGTCAGTCAATCAATCAGACAATCAGACAGTCACTTATGCTAAAATCCAAGTGTGTCTAACCCAATGCTGTCAACCCAACCCAACAACGAAAGCAGAGAGGGTGTGTCTAACTACATGGGGTGGTGGTAGTTAGCATTTAGTAGCAACAGCAGTAGCAACAGAAACAGTAACAGGGACAGGAACAGTAACAACCAAAGGGTGTCAACCACCCACACCACCCCTTAACTATCCCCCCGACCGAACCCTGATTACTTTATTCTCACGTCCTACACTCACTACAAGTTTATTTTTCCCCACCCCCCCAGCACAGTGAACGAAATAAAGAAAAGAAAAAGCAGTAAGGCGTCAACCGCGTATACCCTAAGGCACTCTCACCTCGCTTCTTCTGCTTCTTCCAACCTCCAACCATCGCATCGCAGACGACCTAAACGCCCACTGTCGCTTCGCCTGTATTCCCTCTCTCCCCAACCGATGATGAGTGAGGTTGCACACATAACATACGGCAACCCGGCACCCCCCAAAGTAGGGCCTCAATGGTCTAGACCCCGTCCCCAGAACGAGTAGATACGCCCAGACATTTAAGGGACCGGGGAAGCGAGAGATGTATGTATGTAGGTAATGTATGCAGTTGTTCCACACGACGGGTATGGGAGTTCTCTGTCACTGGTAGAGACTGTAGAGTATATACCGGTCGCTGGGTCGCGCGGTAGGTTTGGTAGGTTGGTAGGTACTCTAGAAGCCAGCTCTGGCTAGATCGGTGCTCTGCTCTACGCTTTCCCAAACCCTCCCGACTCGTTCCGGCATTGACACGAGTAAAGTGCAGATCTGCGCACTGGACTGAACTGAACTGACACACTGACCTTACTGCACTTGTTCACCACCAGCCAGTCGATGTGTGGATATATGTGTACATGTAGTTACTGTACCTACGAGCGAGTAGAGCAGGTAGAGTAGAGTAGGTACTCTAGAGTAAAGATAGATACTCTAGAGTAAAGATAGATACTCTAGAGTAAAGATAGATACTCTAGAGATGTAGCTGCTAGGTAGAGCACCTACTCTATTCTAGGTAGGCAGGCCAACATGGGTGGAATAGACTCGGCCAGCCAACCAGCCAAACACTATCAACTATCTGCCCGAGTGGAGTAAAGGTCCTCTACATACCTAGAATAGAATAGAGCATGATGAGTACTCCACTCCACTCCGCTCTTCTCTTACCGACTTGCTTTGCTTTCCCCTCTTTAGATGCTCTACAACCTCTAGAGTACCTACTCTATCTCGCACTTACACGCGAGCCCGCTTCTCCTCTCCTCAAATCAGACCCCGATCAACCCATCCAGCTATCTCCAAATACATACGTGGTTATCATGTCAAGAAAGAAAGCAAAGAAGCACGATAGGAGCCTTGCCATCCGGTCCAATATAACTCTCTCATCTCTCACGTTCTAGACCCTCTCTCCCCCTCCCCTCGCCCCACTCGCGCTGGCTGTCAGAGAAAAAATGCCATTGCGGGGTAGTAATGTAAATAGATAGACAGACCCATGGCCCTACCTAACCCTACTTCTATATACGGACTTTCCTCGATCCTTCCATCCTTCCCTCCTCATGCAAAAAATATAGAGTAGGTAAGATATGTAGGCAGGGCACACCTGAACCTAAACCCGACGATACGTCCATGACGTGTAGTGGCCGCCGCGCCGTGCTTTGCTTTTTCTTGCGTTCCCCTTCACACACACCCCCTCGTCTCCCTCCCCCGGTTTTCTTTGCTTTTTTGCGGATCGGATCCGGCTGCTCGGTGGGAGGTGGTTCTAGGCCCTGGGCCGTAAATTAAGAGGTATCGTGGCCTTGAGGTATGGTAGTAGAAGTAGAAAGGTATTGGGGTGGGTGGTTGTTCCGGTTGATATGAGGACCCTTAGTATATTTCTAACGCTCTATCTACGTGGAGGTACGTTTAGAGTGCTTGATGCTTGATCTATCTGCTACTGTATGTACAGTCGCATGTACTCTAGTCTCTAGGTATCGACTTTGTTAGCATTGTTATACGGGTTAGTAGGTACTTTACGTGCAGCTGGCTTTCCGAGGAGGTTAGAGCGGTGGTGGCCATGGTATCTGCCGAGGTATGTACTTATTCAACATATGCTATTGCTCTGCTACTGCTCTACGAGTTCCAAAGTGTGGTTTTTCAACTTTCTGCAGCTATCCATCACTCGTGGTAGTAGGTAGAGTAGGTAGTAGTGCTTGTAGACATATTAGGACATGTGCCCAGGGCAGGTAGAGTAATGTTTATGCAACGGTAGGCTACCTACCTTACCTTTACCTTGCATACCATGTTTAGAGGGTTCACTTCCAATACGTCATGACATGTTCCCTCCCTTCCCCCACTCCCAAATAACAAATGCACGCTGACAACTGAGGAGGGTTCGGGCCCGTTATTTTCGAATCGCCAAGATGAGCCCATTTCTGTCGATGCTTAATCTGGCGGTACCCTCTTCTGGGAAAGATGTTGGATCATGAGTGTGATGCGGGTTGCACACTGCGAGTACTCACTAGCACTAGTACTGTGTCACGCATTGGTATGATCACACATTATTTGAACCCTCAGAAAAAGCTGCCGGGAGAGTCAGTGAGTCGAGTGAGAGTGAGAGAAAAACCTAATCTACATTCACATAATTGAAACACTGGCCATGTGTGAATATAATACTTGCTCATTCATCCCATCACGATGCATAAGTTAGCTAGATAGTAGACTCCACACTTGGATGCAATGAGAAGAGAGAGAACTATTGAGCTGATTACAATTATCCCACTAAACTCGTACATTAATCAACGAACATCCGCGCAGGGCGGGGGGCGGTTTAGAATAGCAGTAGTCAGGATTAATATTCGAATCCTCGAGGGGGAGAAAGCCGAAATACCACCGTCATGCAGTGCATATCTCTCTGGATAGCTGGTGAATCATAAGTAGGCCAAGTATTTGGTTCTCAACAAATACAATCTGTCCTGTCCTCCCAAATCTCCTCATCTGTGCATGGGGCCACCCCCCCCCCCCCCCCCCCCAATATGCTGTCAAAACATATCATTGACTCGATCGGTGAGATTGATCTCCAGGGCTACATAGATAGAGCATCTACATACCCAGATCCTCAAAACGTTTTCATTTCAAGGTTGACCAACACCCCATAAACGGTAATTCCTATACCATTTTCACGGTACCCTCAACCACATTAAGGTTTTCCTCCTTCTTCTTTATTTCTTTCTGCTCCTTCCACGATGAGACTCATCATATTCCCACCCCCTTCCACGCCCCCTTCGACAGGAGCCAGTTAGAAAAACCTCCCAAATCTAGCCAAATATTATTCCCTTCCTGATTAATATTAATCCCTCACAACCTTCATCCTATCTTCTTGCCCACACTCTCACCCGTGATCCTTAAATTTATGGGCTGTCCGACCCGTTCTCCGGGCGACCGGGTCACAGGATTTCATTGGACGGCAGCCTCGCACGGAGCACTATGTAAACACCGTGATCATCTACCGTTGCGTATAGGCTGCGGTCTAGAACTAGATATAATCGACCAGTCAGGCCAGCGGGATGGCGATGTTGTCTTCCTCTACTAGACTACTACGATACACAAGACGAGAGAAGGTTGGGTTTAATCCTGTAATATCGGCCCGGTCCGCAAGAGTAATAGAGTATATATAAACTAACCAACTACCGTATGAGTACTTATTTCTGTGCGCGCATGATAGCTTAATAGCCACAGTTGCAAAATCATTTCAGATCAAAGCCACTCCTAGTGGCTAAATCAATTCCTTTGACTCTAATTTGAAATTGTTTTTGTTCGATCTTGAGCAATACTTGGCCTTCTGGCAATCGCCATGGCGGAAGAAAAAAAAAAAAAAAAACCCCTCTCAACAAATTATTATTTGTAGGCCTATGTAGCACCATACTATGGAACATTCCTCTCCCTGCAGCGCCCGGCGCTTGGGAAACAATGATAGATGTGATAGGGTATCCCAATGGATCATTTCCCACCAAGGATCGATGTGTTTTTTAGGTTATTACCAAATTCAAACGACCTTTACCATGCATACAGAGCTCCACATTCGTTCAGTTCGTTTACTCATTGACTATATTGCCGGACAGAACGTTATCCAGACGCCAGAGAAGCAGGACGAGGAGCAATAGGAGACCCCGACTATGAGAATGAGGGGGGATGGTGATCTCATACCTGGTTTGTGCACGGGTTTCTGCGCTTGCTCATGGATTCACCTTGTGCCCGTTTTCCCGCGCCCGTGTTGGACCGGCTGGTTGGCGCGCCTACATAAACTTCAGTAGTTAGCCGTCAGTGACACAATTGTAATTACAAACAGGAACGGACAAGCACATGCCGGACGGGGAAGGGAGTCTGTTCTATGATATGATGCTCAATGGTAGCTGAGTTTGGAAAGTAAAATCTACCGTTAAAGGGAATCTACATGACTCTCTAATTCACTTGCAAAAAAACTACCATACTATAAAGGTTAGCAACTGGTCTTTACCAACAACACCAAAGTGCCGCTTGGGGTACATACCTACGTGGGCAAAGGCCTTCAAACATAACATCGGTGGTCGGGGGGGCGTAGATAGATACTTCATTGGTTGTATCATCACTAGCCAGAAGCTAGCGGTTGTGAGTGATATTTGGATTCACTTATTAACGCGGCATAGCCAAAGCCTAGGTGAATGGGCCGAGATCTCGGTCCGCCGACAAATTCTCATTAGCAGAGCTATATTGAAAGCTTATGATCGTCGGATCTACCTTGGAGCCTTTTATTCTAATTTACTTACTGCTAAGCAGTAGGCTCCCATCTGATAAGATTAGTTGATGTGGGATCGAGGTCATGGAGTTGCAATTGGAAGTCTTTCTATGTACATATTGGTCATTATTCTCCAAATATAAAACTTCGTGGGATACAACACCATAGAGCCTAGGCACGTACGTACCAGTAATATAACGTATTGCAGGAGAGTCCCGGTTTGGTGAAACTCGACAGTCTTAATTACAATTCTCGAATTTCTAGAATCGATCCTTGACAGTGGATACCTGAGTTGGTAAAAAAAAAGTCACCACAACCGAGTGATAACTAGTGAATGAAAATAATTCTCCGATGCACCCAGTCCACATATCTAAAAAAAAAAAGTCCAGCCTTAGGATTTCTGGTTTAGAAATGCTTCCATACACTGCATAGAATCTCCAATTCCGATTCCGAAGGTGGGGGGAACAAAAATACCCCCTAACCATCATGAAACATTCTGCTTAGTCGCCGAGAGGCCTCTTCACGCGCGGAGATAGAGTTCTTGAACTGAGCAAACGCCGGACGAAGCCCGGTATATGAGACCTTCGATTCGGTGTCGGATGAGCTTGTTAAGATGGTCCGACCGATATCAAGAGCTAAAGAGAGCGGTCCAAGAGTACATGGGCAAAAATCAACCAACCGCCCTCCGCACAGTTAGTTCGGAGTATTGTGATCTTCCTAATACGGCGTGTATTGTTAGGGGTGTATCGTTAGGGGGTGTTTGTTACGCGCATTGTTAGAGTGGCATGAATTGTTCTGGCCTCTGTGTGTGTGAAGGGGTTTTTGGAAGAGTGGGATTTTCGGTAGGTAGTATCCGCTCGGAGTCTTGATACATGTGTTTTGCCAAGAACTTCCTTAGCAGAGCACTTCAGAGTCTCGGGCTGGCTTATGTACGGACAATTCTAGGGTGCCTAAAGAACACGGTCAACGGCCACGGCTCGAATCCGAAATGCAATAATCATCTCTTTTAGCGAAGAATCAAGATCGATCTCCCCGCTCCCGCTCTGAACTATGGCTTCCGCATCGAGCCGTGACCCGAAAGTTAAGGCAGAAGCTGTAGGTATTTCAGGCTTTTCCGCGATACGCAATCTCGGTTTGCGCTCGGTCGTTGTTTGGGGGGGGACCTTATGTATCTATGTACATACAGCCAATGCGCCTATCTCGGTAGATACGGATTGGTCCAGTAATGGATGTCTAGATCTGGTGTACTATGACTAGAGCATGTTGAGGCGGCGACTGCTAGGAATAGTACTATAGTGGGAAATCAGGGATTTCTTCTTTTAGGCGAGTACCACTTGTAGGAATTTTGGGAGTAGCGATATTAGTAAAGTCCAGAATCCAGATGGATGGTATTTCAGATCATCGTGTTGAAGCCCGTTCTTCACGAGCTCTGATCAGAGCATATGAAAAAGAAAAAAGGGATTGTGGAACAATTGAGCAAACATGATAGCCACGATCAAAATATTCATGATCTGGGTTTCTCGAAACCTTTTCCCTTTACCTCGGCAAAGTTTATAATAATTAATATTGATATCAGGGGTCTCAGCTAGGCGCGTCTCAATTGTGATGTTGTCGCCTAGCATTTTCGTTCCAAGGCCGGGTAATGTGTGCAGTAACCATTTCCAGTCTCAATATTCGACTTTTGTGAACGCGTGCGTATTACCTAATTAATAGGCCTCAAGCTAATGGATTCTAATGTCCGATAGGGCGATTGTACAAGCGACATTGATTCTAATATGCGATGTTCATTTCTTTGATAACTTATCTGTTGTGGTTTAAAGCCAAAAACGCCACGTTCAAAGGGCTGTTGGAAGAGTACATATACATGGTGCCAATAGGGGGTGTAGAATAATCCGTTCTAGCATCCGTCATAGCCATCCAGTTAATTAGGTTATTTGTTATCCGTCATCGATATCTTCTTGTGATATGTAATATCTAATCTCTCGTTTCCTTCCAGAAAGAATCGCACCGGAAGCGCTCCCGCTGTTACCAACACACCCGCGGCAATCTCTTCCCATAAACGAGATTTGTCGGGAAGATGGATCTGCGTGAGTCTCAGCCCTAGAATAAAGTTGTTGCCCACTCAATCAGTGTAATGTAGTGTCACGGGGGCAGCATTTCCGACTTGTATATATCCGGGTAAACGCGGACTCTCCTTAAACTGAGACCGTAAACAACCAACAACAACCAACCAATAGTAGTACCTGACTCTTCGTACCAAAACCGAAACAAGTAACACTTCGCGGCCGAGATTCCAACAAAGATTATTAAACGGAACTTCCTTAAGATTGAGGGGTCTAGATTCTCAAGTTTTGTTGTGGGGGCTGGGCGTGAACCACAGTTTGTATGATATATGGATTCTCCAACTTCGCTCCGCGGCCTGTTAAAAGTAACATAGGTCCCCATTCTTCGGGTCAATATTATTTAGTGTATCAATGGTTCGAGTGAGCCGACCACGAGGCGGCATTGCGTTTTTGACATTCGAGAGGCTTCCGGGTGGATTCAGTCGCGGTTCGGCCCGCCAAGTGGTATACCTCCAGATTCTTCACCTAAAGGTAAGAAATCTAGGCTTTCAACGCTGACCTCGGCCTTGAGCTGGTTTGTTCGGCCAGATCTAGTATAATCCAAGCTCCATGTACTGTGATGAACAGAAACCGCGTTTCATGGCAACTGTTGTCTCGTGCCCGCCTCTTTCGTCGGGCCTTATTTTGGTGGTTGGTGATATGACTTCATAGGAAAGCTAAAGCGCCATAAACACCAAATTTAGTTACATGTTGTTTCCAGAGAGTGAGCACGAGACTTATCTGGGGGAGGTTAAGTTTACCTTGAAATGTGTTAATTATCATTCCGCATCGGTGCATCTACTACGTGTTAATTCCTTTTATGCGAGTTAATATTAGTTGCAGCTCAAACACAGAACAGCATACATACTTCTGGGCAGAACATTGGTCTTGTTGGGATGGGTGTTGTAATACATGATTCTTAAGCTTGTGATGCTTGTGGTAGAGAGTGCTGGTGTCTGCGGTGCTGTGAGAACTCGCTGTGCTGTTCTTGCGGTGGATGGACGCACTGGCTAGACCTCAGACTGAAGATGAGACAGAGAAAATCCGAGGAGGAGGAGAAGGAGGAGGCTAAATGTGATGTAGCCACCCGCCATGGCCTTTAGCTAGTCTAGTAACCTCCCCTTCCACTAGTGTGTTTTTAGACTACAATACAAAGTTGCTGACGGAGGATCGAGCTTTTAATTGGTAGAGTTTATTCATAATTTGGCATCAACAATTTAATCGAAATACGGTATCGATAGTTTTTGCCTCTAAGAAATCACGTGTTTTCGTGGACTGGAATCACCAAAAATCACTCGTAGCACAGGTCTTTTGTATTAACGCAAATAATTTCGACCAGCCTCGCCATCTGCAATTCCTATGGTGATACCAATTAAAGAACAATTTAAAGATATGTTTAATCATCGCCATATCTTTCTTTAGTTTGGTTCATCACGTCCAGCCTCTCCATGATTTGTAATAACTGCTTTCAACGTATCTCCAAGGTCTCCACAAGCGTTATTCAGCGCCTCTAGTGCAGTAATTATGTCGTTCTCAACTGCTCTCTTCTTTTCCAATAGAGATTTAAGTCTTTTCAATACCATAAGTTGACGACGCTTCCTTTCCCCCCACCCCGCTGTCAGAGAAAAATTAAATTGAGGCCCAGGGGGTTTGGGAACAGCAACTCACTCCCGAGCCGCAACCAGTTGAATCCATTGCCTTGCCTTCTTTTCAGAAGCCTCAAAATCCACTTCATATGCGTCTTCTATTTCCGTACGGCGGCGAGCTCGGCGGTCTTTCGACTATGATCCTCGACTGTCTTAATACTATGCAGTGTAGAGTAGATGATAAGGATACACGTACAGCTTGCATCATACTCTCTAAGATCTTACTTAGAGTTGCAATCTCATCTTCTCCCTGCTGTGACTGTGACGGTTCCTGGGAGCCAGTAGTCTCATCGTCAGAGGAAGCTGCTGCTGCTGGCGGCGATGGCGGCGGCGGCGGCGGCGGGGCAAGAAGTGGGGGTTTAAACTTTCTCTGTTTAGTGACATCAGGTCCTAATACAGACTTTTTGGGTGGCATTGATGCTGATGAGTAGAGACTGACTGCACTGAAGCTGGTGATGATGGCCTTTATGATAAAACAGGATCCAGTGATGAGTACGAGTATGGCCTATTTAAGGTTCCAGTGTAATACGTGTACTTAACTACATGCACTCACCAGGAGCCAATATTAAGCTTTTTTTTTTTTTTTCAAATGATATACGTATACATGTACTTATTCTGCAAAACAATAAAAGGCCTAGCTACTAACTGTTGAATTCAATAGTTAAAGATGACTAATGATTCAACTCTCGTAATTTTACAAAATGAATTGAGTTGAAATCAGTGTCTTGAGATTCGAGGGGACCTAAACCACAAACTAATCCAATACCACTAGTGTATTCTCTCGGGCCGCAAGATTTCCTTCCTCCTGCTTAATGTGCGTTGGCTACAACACAAAGCTAACTCGAGGAAAACTTTGCCCATCACACGTGACGTCAACTCAGATAAAGAAAATACTAGCAAATAGTACACTAAGCAACCCTACACTCGCTCGGACGCTTCTTCTCCACCTCCTCTTCCGGATCCGGATCCCATGATAGTTCCAGCCAAAGTTCCTGATGTCGAGATTTCCAATTAGAGTGTCGGATCTTTGTCAAATCCCTGGAGTTCACTTTCACTTCATCCCCGCTCTCAGGCACCCATTTTAGGCAACCTGGCTCAGTTTCCTCATAATAACCGGCACAACGGAGAGATGACCTTCGGGTTTTTGGTGCCCCACCCCCTTCCTCGTGTAGTTTGAATAGTATTTGTACAGGATAATTGCGAGATACATCATGGTATGTACGGCATGTACCATGTCGGACTGAGATTCCTCCACAGTGACGGATATGTACGCGCCAGATCTTCTTGTTAGGAGTGTTTCGTATTGTTTCCCGAGTGGTATTATAGGGAGTCGCTATTGTGCGAGGGCAGAATTTATATTGCTTGTATCTCTCGTCGTGTGTTTCCTGGTAGAAATCCTCCTCTACTTCAGCTTCAACCGGCTGGGGTTCGGTGCCATCTGTCTCCCTATTCTCATCCTCATGGGGGGAGGTCTCATTATCTTCAGCTTCAACAGGCTGGGATTCAATACCACCTGTCTCCCTATTCTCATTCTCGTGGGGGGAGGTCTCATTATCTTCAGCATAAACACCCCCGGGATCAAGAGACATGGCCTCCATAGACACAGAGCAAGTGTCAAATTCCAGGCGTTCCTCCATCTCGGCTTCCTGGTCTAATTTCCGTTGCAACTCGTTCCTGGGATCCGGCCGAGTTTGCTCTTTCCGATGCGGCGGAGAATTTTCATTCAAATCTGGGTCATAGTCATGCCCTCTTCCCACTTCAGAAGAGGCTATGAGCCATCTCATCACTTTGGAATCATGTCTCTCCTGTTCAACCTCAAGCTGACCTGCAGGAAGTCTAGACTCATGAGACGTGTTGGGACCGAGGGGGGTACCTGGAACTCCATCTGTGGGCAAGAGAGGTAGATTTTTACGTACTGGTTGTCCTGACATTTATTATATCTCACGAGTGATTGAATAGTTGTCTGAGAGGTCGCGTTGCTTGCCGAAGGAGTGGGGACGTACTTGTGTTGAATAAAAATAAGAGCGAGATGTTACAGTTGCAGCCGAATGGGAGGGGTTCAGCTTCTTTATTTCCAGATAATGCAAGTTATAATAAAGGTGGCCGATTCATGAGAAATCCTGAAAATAAAATGTGGTATCCTCGCAAAGGGTCGCTCCGCAACCTTAACGTGTCAGTTATTTGCGTCATAAAAGATCACTCGCCGCCGCATGCAACACTAAAAACTTGATAAAAGAGTGACCGTGGCATGTCTGATAGTGAGAGTTGTTCGTAGATATTGTTGTTTTGTAGTCTTTGCTATCTGTTATTAGTACTGTGTCAAGACAACGAGTTTGGTTGTCTTGATGATCATACGTATTTACTTATCACGTCTTTGTTCACTATAAAAGGAGTTTGTTACTTCTGTTCTCGTTAATAAATTCAACCATAAAATTCGATTCTCTTCAGTCTTTTATAAAACCGCGACCTGAATAATAGATATTGAGGCACTAAAGGGTTTAAAACCCGTAGACATACAATCTAACTTACCATCGTAATTACGTAATGACGTTACCGCATGGCTTTTTGGTTTGGTGTGACCCTTAATCCAACCCCAGCTCATTCACTGCCCCGCTAGAGCTATAGCATCGATAACTTCATATCATCAACAGAGTTGTTCATCTAGTCTTGGGTATAACTATGTGGTCAGTCTCGCAACAACTACGCTATCTCAGTACGCTCCCGTAGCTTGTTGTCGCTGCTACTAATAAGTGAACCAGTACAGTACGACTTACAGAGAATAACAGTCTCTAAGACTACTTGGGGTAATTAAGGATGTGCTCTTTAAGAGGCCCTGCCCGCCCTTTGAAGGGCCTACCGGCCATACCCTTGAGAAAGGCGAATCATTTTAACCCAGTATGCTCGAGGCTTCATCGGCGGTTTCTAATATATGTTATAGAAACACCTGCAGATATCTCATGCTATGGGATACACCAAAAAAAACCCTTTCAAAATCTAGCAAAATTTACTAACTCCCCATCTACTTATATCAAACGTTTTATTAACCTTGTCACCAACTGCTCCTTCACCATCGATCAAACCCTCAAAGTCTGCAGGGGGTATAAGTTCCTCCAAGTCTGGGGGAGCTTCGTTGTGCTATCTCGGGGAGGTAATTCAATAAGGGCGGTAAAGTACCTTTCCTTCTAAACTACAGCCTATACCCACTCAAAGTTCGTTTCAAGCACAATATATGTTGACTGCTAGACTATATCATGACATAGCATATTCTTATTTATTGGAGTTAGACTTACCGATATCTACCACGCCAAGACCCAATCAATCTGGGGGTATTCGTCACACCATGCATGGGGCAATGACGGTTTCAGCTTCAACAGCGGGCATCCTCGACACATATTGCTGAGAGCACTATTGACTCTCCAGGATCACCGGGAGTGAGTTGTAATTGCTCAAACTTCGTAAAGACTGTTGACTAAACTAATTTGATTACTGGAGCAAAGATATGGGAAATACCGTTGCAAGCCTTGGCGTGGTTAAGAGATTGATAATGAAACCAAATACGACTGGATTTAATTGAATGTGCCAAGAAATATACTAGCATCGCAACATATCAATCATGATATATCACTCGCATCGACTAGAGTTTACAAAGGGCCAAAAGTCCGTCTCGGCTACAACCCCCATCCTAGTAAACTCAAACTCAACGGTTTTAAGAGGAATATCGCTCTGTGGTACGGGACATACCTTATCTGTCACTCATAGGACGGGAGGGGAGGTTTCGCGAATCGCTAAAACCAACCTGTGGCGTGAATCACAAATATACTGAGGGAGCATAGATATAAACCTTAGCGCTAGTCGGGTTTTGAAACTGGGGGGGTTAAACTGAGGGATTTTGGAATGGGGATACTTGTAAGTGATCGATTCAAGAAAGAATACGCCAACTACCCAACTCTTAAGGAAGTTTCCACAACAGCAATGAACCGCCGAACTTACGCTTTGAGTAACGCGGTGCTCCAGGAACGAAACGTCAAAAAAACGCACCACATGCGGTTGTGTTCAAACCATAAAGCCATAGAGTACAGCTCAAAGCCACACATTCTACGGCATCCACCACCCCTTGCCTCAATCCTTGAAACACCAACCGTCGCAACCAACCGCGCGCAAGATCCGTGTGGTTCGCTCCGCCCATGACGTGCGAGCATGTAGCTGTCAACTCGCTCATGTCAATCAATACCCGCATTCTCCGGTGTGCTGGTCTTACTGTGCTTTCCGGAAACCTGGTCGATGGGGTGGGTGCGCGATGCACGGTGGCGATGGCGTCGAGTGATATTGCATGATGCTCATCCTGCCGATTAATTAATGAAGAAAGCAAACCGCGTGCATCTTAGCAGGCAGCTGCAGTTTTTATATTTTGATTACTGAGGATATTCCACCACCTCTTGCTTTTTTTGTTTGTGTGTCCAAGGCGATTGAGGCTATGGGGAAAGTGCACATTTGTGAGTAAATATAAGCAGGCCGTTGTCATGTCAGCATGCGTCGTCAACGCACGTACATCATGTATACACCAGAGCTTTATGTCATGAGAGCCCTAGGCCTGAAGAGACCCGGGTATGGAACTTAATTATTCAAACCCGCTGTTGCCCATCTAACCTTTCACTAATTAATTAATAGATTCATTCATTTCATCTACATTAAAAACCTCAAAGAAACAAACGGAAATCATCACCATCCAATCATATCAAGCAACCATTAATAAGTTGAGCAACCATATTCCCATAACGTCGCGGGTGCTTATCCATCCACATCCACCCACAGTACCTGCCCCCTCCACGGACGTTGGAAAAAAAAAATGACCCCACTAAAAATAAACCAATGAGAAGGTTTCGATAGTCGAACCTTTCTCCCCCCGCCCAGTTTCAGCCTTCAACAAAATATGACCGAAGCCACGGCTAACTAGATGTCACATCAGTTTCACATGCATACGATATCAATTTTTTCAAATCCCCAATTGCGCTCAAAAATTGCAACAAAGAATAAAACGAAAGAGAGGAGGAATGCGGCGGGAATATTTAACAATTGATTTTTTTTTGTGTCTGAAGTTTGACAGAAAAAGTAACGGGTGTATTTAACTTTGAAGTAGATCAGGCTCTTTGAAATGAATGTGGAAAAAAAATAAAAAAGTATTGAGCAATGTGGGGGGGGAGGGGGAGGGGGAGGAGGAGCTGAGAGATGGATTTCTCAGATGTATCCAAAAAAGAAAATGGGGTATAAAAAAACAAAAACAAAGGGGGACTTCCAAGTCCTCCAAAGTGGAACTAGCGAAGAAAGAAGAATAATCAACATTTGTAAATAACCAAAAAAATAATGTGGCCAACAAAGGAAAAATGAAAACAAACAAACAAAAAAAAAAAAAACCCAGAGAATAAATAAAAACAAAACAAAAAAACCAAAACCAAGAAGCTCATGTACCACCAAACAAATTGCCTTCGACTCAAAGCGAATCATCGCCAGAGGAGACTATACCCGCATATGCCAACATGCCAACATCCCATCTTGTTTTATCACTATTTTCCCCCCACGCTCACTTCTGCGACCCCGCCGACGGCACCCGCGCAGGGAACGTCGCCGACATGGGCGGCGGCGGATACGTCGCCGACAGCGGCGCCTGAAAGCTCACCGACCGCGGCGTCGGCGGGACCCTATCCCCGGACGAATTCGGCGGCGAGATCGACACCCTCCGGGCCTTGTGCGGCGCCGTGGCATAATTCCCCTTTGGCGGCCTCTGCAGCACGATCGGCGCGGGCACGGGCGCCACCGCGCGGCCCTCCTCCTCCTCCTCCGCGCCCGAGAGGTCGGTGCCGGTGCCGGTGCCGTTGCCGGTGCCGTTGAGCTTGTTGTAGGCGGTGTTTGCGTCCGTCTCGTCTAGCGCGGTCTTTGGCTCCGAGGAGCCGGCCTGGGCCTCGAGGTCCTCGGCGGCTTGCTGCTCGCGCAGCTTGGCGAGCCAGAGCTCGGAGCGGGCCTTGTCGCGGACGTCCATGGACTTGCGCAGCTTGCGCTTGGAGGCGAGGCGGTAGAAGGCGAATGCGTAGACGGCGATGGTGATTGTTTCGACGCTGATCTCGATGATGGCGCAGACGAGGACCCAGTCCTGGTGGGGCGTTAGCTGGGGCACGGGGGGCTAGTGGTAGTGGGGCTGTGCTTGGGCGGGTTGGGGGGGGCTGCTACGGGGGCTGCTGGCTGGCTAAGGGAAGGAGAGGGCAACGGAGGGGAGAGGGCAACGGAAGGGGGCAGAGGAGAGGGCAACGGAAGGAGAGGGCAACGGAAAGGGGCAAAGGAGAGGGCAAAGGAGAGGGCAAAGGAGAGGGCAACGGAAAGGGGCAAAGAGAGGGCAACGGAGAGGGCAAAGGAGAGGGCAACGGAAGGGTCGCAAAGGGTCGGAAGGGTCGGAAGGGTCGATAGGCCCCAAAAGCTTACCTGCTCCCTGCACACCAGCTTGTAGTTGATGTCCTGCTCAAACAGCTTCCGCCGCACGTTGTCCTTGCACGCCCACCCCCACAGGTCCTTGCCCTCGGCGCTGTTCCGGCTCCCCTGCATGATGCCCGCCGCAATGGCCCACATGACAATCGTGAAGATGAACGTGCCGACGGCAAACACGGTCCAGTACACGGCCACCTTCTCGGCGCGCTTGTGCCCGCCGCGCCAGTAGCCGTACATGATGTACAGCGAGATGCACAGCGACACCACGGCGATGCACAGCACGACGATCTGCGGCCACTGCGGCGTCGCCACGGCCCACGGCGGCAGGTTGTTGCGCGGCGCCATGTGCTTTGTGGAGTTGAAGATTGCAAAGGTGGAGGCCACGAGCGAGAGCACGACCAGGCTGCAGGCGCAGTTGATGCTGCGCAGGAAGATCTTGGCGAGGCGGACTTTCAGCTTGACGGCCTATCCAAAAAGAAGAAAAAAACAATTAGCAAACAATCATTCTACAATGGATGGATGGATGGAAAATGAAATGAAAAACTAACCAAATCCCTCTTATCGTACTTCTGCACCTTCGACGAATACCTCTCCACATCCGCCTCCTCCCTAAACGTCGGCGTCTTCAACGCGGGCGTCAGCGGCGTCATGGGCACCGCCATACCCGCATACGGGTCCCGCCGTCTATTATTCGCCGGCGGCGGGGCCGGGTACGACCCAACCTCGCCGTTCACCACGCCCATCGACGTGCGGTACATATCGACGGCAATGGGCTGCGTGGGCTGCGTGGGCTGCGTGGGCGGCGGCGGATACGACGACGACGACGACGAACCGGGCTCCTCCTCCACGACGGGCGACGGGTACGAGGTGTTGTTGTTGCTGTCGGCCATTCTCGATGACGGCAGCTGCTGGGTGTTTACTGTTGTTGTTGTTGATGGTGGCGGTGGTGGGTAGTCCTGTGCCTGCCCGACGCCGAACACGATCGGTGCCTGTGAGTCTGCTGGTGATACCGGGCTGGTGGCCGAGTGCTCGTGGTGGTGGTCGTGGTCGTGGTCGTGGTCGTGGTCGTGGTCGTGGTCGTGGTCGTGGTCGTGGTCGTGGTCGTGGTCGTGGTGGGTGTTTTGTGATTCTGGCGTGGAGCGGTAGAATTCCTCTGGGTCGACTTGGGGGTTGTGGTATTGCTGCTGCGACTGGAAGCCACTGTCGCCGACGGGGGAGTAGGGGGTTACGGTCGACGCTGTCATGGCTTTTAAGTATTGATTGCTGCTGCTCACTACTACTGCTAGTGTTGATATGCACGGACTGCTTCGCTTTCGCTTTGGCAGAGAGCTAGGAGCGAAGATGACTGAGGGCGGGAGGGCGGGAGAGGGGGGGGGGGGGGTTGGTTATATTAACTATTGGAGTGGTAGGGTATGGGTAAGCGTTGTGGCACTTCAACTAATCAATCAGCTCCTTGAGCTGCGTCAGGAAACAAAAGAAAATGTGAGGAGAATCGGACAGTTTATGCAAGTAAGCCAAGCACAGCTTGACTGAATGGTATGATTCGAAGGTCAAGTATTAAAAGGTGAAAGAATGGAAAAGCCTGTGATGGGCTAACGGAGTAATAGTAGTGAGAGGAAGAGATAGGCACCGTGGAATGATAAACGAAAGAATGGTAGGTGGGATCGAGGGGAGGAGGGGAGGGGAGGGGGGGGTACAGAGGATGAGGATCAGGTTAAGAAGAGAAAGAGAAAGGGAAGGGAAGGGGGGATCCGGGAAGGCAGTGTACTTTAGAAGCGTCCTCTCCGTTTGAAGGGACGATCACGAGTATCAGAAACTACTCACATTCACTCTCCCGTCTGGGAAACGCCAGACAATTGATCCGTTGGACAGGAAGGACCGAGGAACCAGATGGAAGGGAGGACGCGTATGAAATTCGATATGTACCTTGTTCGAGAAAGAAAAAAAACCCCGCCGCGGTGACAATAATATACCCTTCCAGAGATGGAAATGACGGGAAATACAAAAGATCAGTCAATGGGGTCTCCGAGGTGATGATTGGGGAAGTGAGGAGAATGACTATATACGGGCGGAGGGGTGGCCACTGGACTACTGCTCTTTACTTCTTTACTTAGCTGGAAGGGACTGGGCTCATTGATTCGACTAGAGAGTATCTGAACCAACAGATAAATTCTGGCCAACCAACATCGAGCTACCAACAATAAATGGATGTCCGACAGGCAAATGCATACATGTGCGTATCCAAAAAGAGGTAAATCGGGAACCCACGCTGGGTTAATAGCTACTCCCCTGCCAGGCGTCTCTCACTTTTTTTTTTTTTTTCCTTCTTCTGTTGATGTGATGGATATTAATCGGGCGACATTATGCATGGGGGGAGGTCTGGTGGTGGTGGAGGAAATGGGAATTGAAAGACATGTCCCCGCTCATTGACCCCTGCGACTACGCGGGATTGGCCAAAGCTCGCAGGGATTGGGCCATAGCTTCCAGGGGTTGTCGGCGCCTACAGGCCAAGCGAGCGTTGTGCATCCGATTAGTGGACGCCCACTAGATGAGACTAATAATTTGCCGGAGGTTGCGTGCAGGGGGGGGTAGGACGAATCGATGCGGTTGTGGAGTCTGCTGGTGCGACAAGCAAAACCTCGTAGCTTTATCTATATCTTTAACTATTTGCGTGTCCTAACCGCTTTTTGATCGCATCTGCAGTACGCATCTGGCCTCACTGGCTCATGACAGCTGAGAGAGCTCGAAGGCGAACGGGAATCTCTCAAACCCGACACCGCCACATAAAGCCTACGTCGTTCCCCGGGGAATGGAGACGGATCCGGTTCGGGGGTTCACCTTCGCTGTCTCCCAAGGCACCACCACCACCAGCAGCAGCAGCGGCGGCGGCGACTTACTAGCAGCAAACAGTGAATCATCAAAAAAAAAAACGTGCTTGCAGTTCCCGACGTCTGTCTGTTTTCCTAAGATTGGACAGGAAATCATTACTTTCTCCACTATCCATACGTTTTTGATGTGCTACTATTCCTGGTAACAAAAAAGGCTGACTAGAGTAG
Organism: Morchella sextelata; assembly: GCF_020137385.1. Lineage (NCBI taxonomy): Eukaryota > Fungi > Ascomycota > Pezizomycetes > Pezizales > Morchellaceae > Morchella > Morchella sextelata. The sequence continues at coordinate 542,520 of NW_025408634.1, forward strand.
ATCAATACTCTTGGCACACCACTTGGTTAAACCCCTCAGGTTGAGCGAGTGTGGGGTGGTAAATAATGCACTTACTTTTAGCACGCTAATTTAGGAATCGCTGCATGGCTGCCTCTTTGGGCCCTGCATCCACACCAAAATACAAGAATAACCCACTTTCGTATCAATTTGTGCACGGAACGTGACCAGTCTATATATAAGTTCCAACAGGAAAGACCCAAATCAGGCAGGATCGTAACCCAGGTATCAAGGCTAATTTATTCGACCCGTACCGAATGAGGTATTTTAGCTTTCTTTGTTGGCGAGCTGCCACGCCACGGGTGCCTGGTACCCAACCACGTGGGAACCGGGAAGAGAGGAAGTGCAGGAAGGACCACTTCTTCTGCAAACGGTGCCGGATACAACGGTAGCGAGAAATATGTCAGAACACCATGTGTACCTACCCATGATGATGATGTAGGTACACCTGTAGCTAGATGCTGCCACCAAGGTCATACGGGTTGTGCAGAATGATAGTTTACCCGAAACGAATCGAATGCACAGTCTCGTACTCCAGGAACACCGAGTAAAGAAGGAGACTGCGTATGGTTGATAATTATAAGACTGTGCATATTCTGGCTGATGGGTATTCAAGTAAATAATAATAATGATCACTGATAAGGTGCAATTGACTGATGCAGTAGAAAACAAGATTCTTGATCAATACAGCGGTTTGGTGCTTCGGTCGAGACCGAAAAGCTTAGATCAGGTCGAGTGAAGACTAATCACAACTCTTAATACCCGTGGGATATAGGTGCTGGTATCAAGCAGCTATCCGTATTTAAATGTCCAGTTCCCTCATACTCGGTGGGTTTTTAGTCAACTGACCTACGAGGGATCGATCGCGAAAAGGGAGTCGCATATGCCAGATTATATCCTTCCTGTCTTTCTTTTGGCGATTGAAGGATCCGTTGATCTGGGGGAATTGAAAAACTTTATTGCTAACTTGCAATTCCATTTTAGAATATTCCCGGGATATATATATTCCCTGACCCCAGTACACGCCAAAGTCCTTGCTCACCGGCCTGCGCTGCACCCAGGGAAACAATAAGCTGCCGAGTCGCCCCATCGATGTTACCCCACGAGCGAGAAACAAAATCCCAGCTTTTCATGCTGCTGACAATTAATTATTATCGATCATCGCTCGGGAAAGCATGAGCATATATTGGTGCCCCAGGGGGAGAAAAAAAAAACCAACTAATTAGGCGCCCGGAATAATGGCAACACCCCCCCCCCCCCCCCTAGGCCTCCCTCGCCTTGTGCATGCGTGCACGACAGATCAGAGAGAATAAGAAGAACATGAAATCCGCCGGTTTTTTCGTTTCATGGCATTTTCTCGACCCTGCATCTTAATTGAACCTGCGATGCTTCTCCACGGCAACATACAGTACTGCCTCGTGTACCTGCGCTGGAATGAGATGAGCGCGTGTGCAGTGGAATAAGCTTCCCGCCCTGCGCTGCGCGCTCAGACGGATCCGGCAGCCTTACGCAAAATTGCGCAGGGATGGGATCGGCAGGAGGAATCGAGGGTTACCCGGATCAACTGATGGCCTCCTCTCGGGCGCGCGCTTAACTAGTAGGAAGTGCACAGACGAGTGACGCATGTTTTTTTGCTATTGCGACATCGTTCGGTGCTGTTTGGACTATGTTCTCGTTGCCGCGAGAGATGCAGCAGCCTAATACTCGAGTGAGGTTTGTAATAAGCGACCCAAGAAAAAAGAAAAGAAAAAGGCTTTTTAAACTCGCACTCTGGCTAAACGGGAGTTATGGGAAATGCCTTGATTTTGATTGTTGTCGGAGATGCGTCCGTTGGTGGCACGAGTAGTCATCTTTTACTCCTGAGAGTATAGTAATAATATGGTTTCGAGATTGTTAGGATACCGCAGCGGCCGGAGATTCTGTGAACCTGGCGGGCGGTTCTAGATGGCTTGGCCCGAGTGATCTTGTGAGATTCTGTTTTTGCATGTGTGTGGTGTGTGTGGTGAATGCATCATGGATTCTCACTCGGCCAACATGTGGTAACTTTCGTTTCGGAGTCATAAACGCAAGTGGGCGTATACTGCTTCTGAAACTGATAGAACTGGTTAGTTGCATTTGGTGGAGTCATAACTGTATGGACTATTACCTCCGGTTTGGACTGAGTTCAAAGAGCTGTTCATAGCTGGAGATTTCCGCAAGACGTAGAAATCTCGACACACAGTCCGGCCCCAGTGAAAAACAACAATCCATATAATATTCTCAAGACACGAGAGACGAGAATACTCTCATTCCCGGGCACTCGAGTCTCGTTCAGATACCCGAATCATAGGCAATCACTCGGCTCTCTCAAGGTTGCCAAGCTAGACACGCGGGGCCAACACCCTCAATTGACAGGACAGGTCGAGTTGAGTATAGACTCTGGGAAATATGTGATAGTTTCTATTAGATTCGGGAATGGTTTCTAAGTAACTCGGATGTCAGAGATAATTGGAAGCTCTAGGTGGTGGGATGGAAGCGGATGGGATTGAATGAGGAGGTTGCATCGATTCTGTTATTCAGGTCGCGGTTTTACAAGAGACTAAAGGGAATCGAATTGTATGATTGAATTAATTATCAATGAGAACAGAAGGAGTAAGCTCCTTTTACAGCGAACAAAGACGTGGTAAATAAACACGTATTATCAAGACAAGCAACCAAACTCGCTGTCTTAACACAGTACTAATAACAGATGGCAAAGACCGCAAAACAACAGATTCTACGAGAGATTCTTGGTGCTGCAGGTGATGTTCTGCTGGAAGATTGTACTGCTGGAATGTGTTCTTTGAACCTTTGAACTCTCATACGTAGCTAGCTTAATTACAGACGTCGCTATGCTTGCAATAAGGTAGTTGTTAGTAGCTAGCATTACGACATCCGGCAGCCCTGTTTCTAGTCAACGCCCCAGCGAGGAAGCCGAACCCGACAATCACAAATACCAAGAACTCAGCTAGCTACCTGCACACCATTAGTACCAAAAGATACACCCACGCCTGTACTTCCCATCACCAATCCCCCATTACCCGGCCTCCCCTCCCCAAGCTAGCTAGCTCCCGTCCCCGCCAACCCAACACCTCCGGCCGGCCCTCCAAACCTCACAGCGCACCCCGCAATGTCCATCCGCTACGCCGCCCAGCGGCTCTCCTGCTACTCGCAACCACCATTACCCCTAGCTTCCGCACACTTCCTCGGCCTTAGAGCTTGCAGTATACCCCGCGCAGCATTCACACCCCCGCCAATTACAGCATTACAGCGCCGGACCCCACCATGCCCGCCGACGAATAGACAGTTCCATGCGGCGCCCCGCATGCACAAGGACCACCACTTTGACACGCTCAAGTTCGTGCAGAAGCTTCAGGAGGAGGGGTTCTCGGAGGAGCAGAGCGTCGCGCTGATGAGGGCGCTCAGCGACGTTATTGAAGAGAGGTGTGTTCTGCCTGTTAATTCGGTGGTGGGGGCCAGCCGGGAGAGAGTTTGGCTGACCGGCGGACTGTGCTATAATATGTAGTATCCAGAACCTCACCCGCACAATGGTACTCAAGGAGGACCAAGAAAAGATAACCTACGCCCGTACCTCCCCCCCCCTCCCCCCCCTCCCTCCATTCTCCACTAACACCCCCCTAGAAAAAGTAGACTTCGCCAAACTGCGCAGCGAGCTCGCCACCGTCCACTCCGGCGAACTCAAGCCCATCCGCAGCGAGCAAGAGCGCCTCACCTCCGAGATCGCGCGGCTGAACGCACGGCTCCGCGAGGAGATGCAGCGCACGCAGAGCTCGGTGCGGCTGGACCTGAACCTCGAGAAGGGGCGGATCCGCGAGGAGAGCAGCGTGCACGAGCTGAAGATCAAGGAGACGGACAGCCGCATCGAGAAGGAGGTGGGTGATCTTAGGGGCTTGCTGGAGAGCGTCAAGTTTAGCACGTTGCAGTGGTTGATTGGTGTTTGTACGGGCACGGCGGCGCTGTTGTTGGGTGTGTGGAGGTTGTTGATGTAGTGTGGGGGACAGGGGAGAGGGGGGTGGGGAGGTGGTGTTGGGGGGGTTATTATGTTCTTTGGTTTTTTTTAAAATTCTCCGGTTTCTTTCATTCTTGCGTTTTTATTCGTATATATTGAGCTTCTTCTTCCTTTTTCTTAGCGTATACGCAGGGCGGGTTTGTATATATATATCTCAGTCCACAGCTACATCATCATTTCCCTCCCCCATGCCGGCGGTGAGTCGTGAAGCCAACCCCCCCCCACCCCCCCCCCCCCCCAAAAAAAAAAAAAAAAAAAAAAAAAAAAACCCACACACCCAACACCCACCCGACCCGGGGAAAATCAACCACAGGGCTACCACAGACAGAAGCCGGCAGCGCAGTAGTTGTAAGCTGGGCATCGCAGACCAGCTATGCACGCCAAACGCTTGTAAGTGCGGGAGTCGCCCATTATTTTTTATTTTTATTTTTGGCTCATCTCATCTGATCTCTGGATTAAAATGATGTACTCGCTATGGGTATACTCGGGCGATTTTGTGTATGTGTGTGTGAGGGGGGGGGGGGGGAGGGATGGTGTGTGGTCTAGATAATCACTCGGTTTTAATACGGCTGGAAAACGGAACCGAAAGAAGGGCATTGGTCATTGGCACCCCAACGCCAACTAGTGAAGGTGTGAACCTACACCGCACCGCACCTGTCAACCCCGATTATCTATACACAGACGTAGCGTTGTTTCCTCAATGCTGGCGATGAGTTGGAATTAGAAGGATGTCATATATTAACTGCCGCGCGGGGAACTTAGAGAGCTATGACAATATATGGGGAATGGACGGTGGGGAGGCAAGTCCCCTATAACCTGGCCGCCGGAGGTACATAGAGCGCTCAGATTACACCCACCAAGCCCCGGCCCCCGCAATCTCTAGATAGGCCTACCCATAGCTATTAGAGAAGTAAGCACACCTCCGGAAGCCCCAAACCTGACGGTGGACGGTGGATGAGAACGCCATCTTGGCGCGAGGGCTAGGTTTTCATTCTGCCCCTCCCCCGTTCTCCCTCCCCGTCCCCTTCCTCGTTCTCCCTGGCTCCTCCCAGCTCTAAAAACCAGATACAGGACCTCCAGAGCTATACTGTGAGGTGGGGTGGGTGTGTTTGTAAAATATGTAGGTAGGGGAGGGGGTTGATCATGGATAATCACTCGACACGCTTTGGAAACGGTGATCTAACATGAACCTTGAACGACGGGCGTTGGTAATTGATGCCCCACTCACAGTACCCAAGCTCAATTAGTGGAGGTCCCGCTAAATACACCTGAGCCCACGCCGCACCCCCCTATTCAAACGCCGCTGCGTAGGCCCCTCTGCTAACAACGTCCAACTCTGCATCCGTAACTATCGCCCCACCAACCAATTAGCACCACTCCACCCATCCCCAGCACAACACCAGAGCAACACTCACAGTCGCCAATAACCAGTGCCCTCCGCCCCTCCTCCACACTGCCCCACTCCCCCGCCGGAAAGCCCCACAGTACCTCGAATCCCTCCCCCAGCGTCCGCTTCAGCCCCGGATCCCGCGTGTACTTGATTGCCAGCAGTACATCGAGCCCTGTACATACCATACGGTTGCTCTACACTTACCGCCGCCGCTGTTAGTCCCTAGCCCAACTAAACACCCCAGAGAGCTAACTTTACCTGTATCTCTTCACCGCCACCACCCACCACAACATCATCACGATCACCCCAAAGCTCCCTTAAAGCTTTAACATACAAATTCCTCACCACGACCCTTGTGACAGCGGGCACAATATCGTTAGACGCACTGTTCAACAGGTCTGCGACGGCCTGTGCTTCGGTGGGGGATGTGCCTTCGCGGATGGACCGCGTGTAGAGTTTCTCGAGAGAGATGGTGTAGTAGACGGTCCATGGTGCTGGGGGCGGTTTGAATTTAGGTTTGGGGATGGGGGCGGCGGCGCTGCAGTTACTGTGGTTTCTGGTCTGCTGGGTGATAAAGGTGATTCGGGGGTGGGGAGCGAGGAGTCTTGAGGAGGGAAGGCGGCGGAGGAGGCGGCGGGTGGATAGCATCGTGGAGAGGTATTGGAAGACTGTGTTATGGTAGTGTGGGTGTATCTGTCTCTGCTTCTGCTACTGGCAGCTAGACAGGAACCTCACCTATCATCGATCGAGTTAGTGGCGAGACTACTCTATCAGGATGAAGAGCTGACATATCACGATAAAGGTGATGAAATGATGGTAGGGGAAGAGAAGAAGAGCTACTAGCTTATGGCGGTGATTTACAGCGAGGGGACAGGAAATAAGGTTTCATATAAGGTTTACTAGTGCAAAAGTCGTTTGTCGGGCTCACTAGGTCTAAGGTTGGCCTCCAGCTTTGGAGTCGAGGACGAGTGTGGCTTTGGAAGATGGTACAGGAAGTGTCTTTACTGGTCTGGACTTTTGTAGCCGGAATTGGCGTCGCCATCACGATACTATTAGCAGCAGCAGCCATCACGATACTATTAGCAGCAGCAGCCCTCACGCCGCTTAGCCACATGTGTCATATTCTTATATGGTAGAGTAGTGGCGGACAGAAATGTACCGTAGCTGTGGTAAGTATAAAACATATAAAATGACTAGCCGTTTATTCTCATGGCTTTAGAAGCAAGGTCATCTATCACTAAACAGCCACGCTAGACGTACAATATGCATTCTCCGCTGCTAGAGCTCCATGGACCCAGCTCTACGTGATCATTACTAAATTAAAGGCCATCTATCACCACACCACTACCAGCCACGGTTCATATTCCCAACCCCTATATAGCTCCCCAATCCCAATAGCGAATTATAAACTCCATTTCAAAAGCAATCTTCTACACGCAACCAAACCTCACTACAAAGAAATATCATGATCCCTAGTACACGTCTACAGCATGAGAGCATACATTCGGGGGCTTCCCCCCGCCAATTCCTTTACCTCATGTTCATGTTCCTCTCCTTCATACTCCTCATGATCATCATCGACGGTGCCCAACACCCCTCCAGCCCGGACTCCCTCTTCCTCCCGCTCCCCACCACCCCACGCCGGGAATATACCCCTACACCCGACACACCAACCTACACCTGCCGCACCCCCACCCCTTTCAACTCCAGCCCTGCCCGCTACGACGTGCAAATCGCCGCCCTCATCTTTAAATACCATGCCCCCAAGGGCGACATCTGCGTTCAGGACAACAAGCGCTTTGCAAACTGGCCGTGGGCGTGTGTGCATCTGTATACGTTTGGGACGGCAAGTATTGGGATGTGTGGGCCGCCGGGGGCAAGCTTGGGGTGTCGTGAGGTGGCGGATATGGTGTTGGGAATCGAGGGGGTTTGTGTTGAGGAAGTAGGGGGAGAACTAGCGGCTTGGGTGGACGAGGTGGGGGGGACGGCGGTGTGGGGGGTAGGGGGGAGTATGGTGTTTGTGTATCGGAGTAGGTAGAATTTGACCCGTGAGTGGACTTTGCTGTGGGGGAGGCCGGAAGAAAGGGGGGGGGGGGGGGGGGGCTTGGTTTATATTGGGTTATGGATAGGCTATGAATGTGGTTATGTTGCCCGTAGGAATGTGGACGTTGTGAGCTTTTGCTGGGGTTTTTTATGTTGCTACTTATCTTGCTAGATACATGATGATCCAATTGTCGTATTACATGTAGTCATTGGTGTTGACTCAGTACGTGCATATTGTTCTTTAAATGAGATATTACTTCGAATTAATATTCCTGTTCTGTGGGTTGCTATTGTTCTGAAGCTAGCAATCATGAATGTACACCCGGCTATAAACGTTTATGGTGAGTGTCCAGCAATCGTGGGAGACTGCCCATTATACATACACAAGAGGGTGGCCAGTGGGTCGTGGTGGATTGTGATCGTAGGGTTAGGTGTCCCCCTAGCTAGCTCACTTTGCCTTCACTCCCTTAAGTATTACTTCCCGGCCTTTTACAGTTGTGTGGGCGAGCGTAGTCTAGTGGTAGACGCCTCGTCTTGCTACACCGAGTGGGTAGTCCCCATGACCATCAATAGGTCATGGGCTCAACTCCGGCGGTGAGAGTAATGCTCTGGGGTGTACGGCATGTAACGGGGAGTAGAGTCCGATATACCGGGTAGTTGATCTCAGGTCCTTCCGCGAATTAGGGCCTATAGCCCGTGAGGGGCGTATGGTCACAGCATTACTTTTTGTGTATTTATTGCCCTTTTCTTTTTTTCTCTTTTTTTTTTTTGAGGGGCCTGAGGGCCTTCCTTAGTGGGGTATGTGTGATATTGATTGGTGCTCTCTCTGGCAGACCTACAATTGCAGATTAAACTTAGGTTCTCGCTCATTATTTGGCCAATCGGCCTCGACTAGGCCGGTTTAGCGAAACTCTTTCAGGCCATATTCTTTTATAGTATAAGTAGATGTAGACAGAGACGTTTAAATAACAAATATTAGACTGACACCGCCCATTAGGGCCCGTTAATAGCTGGGTCAGGACAATAAGTACCCGGGCGGCCTATTCCGCTTTAGTCTTAATGAACCAACCAACCATTACATGTAGTCTTGTTGTGTCAAGAAACCGAGTGAGAAACCATGAGCCAAGCCAAACCTCACGCAACGCAATTGGAAACCAATGACCATAACTGGTACTCCGCGGGCGGGGCCAATGATTGGCTAGTAGATTCGCTTTACCGGTCTTAGTCCGCTTGGCATGTGGCCAGACGATATCAATCTGGAGAGAACAGCATGCGAATCTGCGGAAGCCAACGTCTGCCTTTCTTGTTATGGGTGTGATTAACACGGCAATGGGAGCTCCTCAGTCTTGTCCACACTCACGCACGCAATATCAACCCCACTTAAGATCGCACCATCAGCTCCTCAACTCACCACCGCAAAAACAACCTCACAACCCCAACTAAACCACTCACAACCCCAACTAAACCGAACCAGGCCCACAACCAAACCCACCAACAACCCCACCACCACCACCCACCCCACGAAACAACCAAAAATGCTAGAAGCCCTCCTCATCACCCTCATCGCCTTCCTCTTCCTCCTCTTCCTCGTGCTGCTCTTTTTCTTCGTCCTGCTCTCCACCACGCTCACACGGCTGCCGTGGCAGCTGGATTACCGGCGGCTGCCACCGGTGTGTTATGGTGGTGACTATGACCATGGTACGCGGGGGAAGAAGGAATGCTGTGGGGGCGGAGCTGGGGCTGGGGGTGGTGGTGGGGGGGATGTTGATGTGGTTTGATACAGCATCAGTACTAACTATGTAGTACGTTAGCAAGAATGGGGGGACGCAGTTTGGGCGAAGTTTTATTGCAATTGGTTATTACGTCTTTATAGGTTTTATACCACTGTAGCGTTATAATTATGGAAGGCGTTGGGTGCTGTTTCAGACCCTCTGATATATTATTATTTGGTCTTTCCCGGATTTCCCACAGGAGGGATGTTGATCCTTTCCGGCAAATATTTATACATATAACTTTTACTACGGCGACCTCTGGTATGCTATGACCTTGGTGGTTTGAACAGGTTAATGGCCAAAGCAAATGTAAGTCAATACTCCTCCTGGCCTATAAGTATATCGGCCCCTATATGATACAGAAAGCCAAGCTAATTTAATAGGCAGTAGTTTCATATCAATAGCGAAACATACATATGTATATGGGCGGCTTTAATATCGAACCTCGGCTCCCGCATGAGCCGAATCACAGGATATCACTCTCCGCAAACCACCATGGCAACCAATCAGAATTCGAATATTAATACAAAAAACACAAAAAAAAGAATTACAAAAGAAAAGACAAAATGAGGGAAAAAAACATACAAGTTTCAGTATACATAACACACGTATTAATTATGTAATCTTGATACAAAGACCTTTTAAAAAACACACCGAACCCTACTCTTTTTTCCCCATGCGCATGACGGCGGCCATACATCGATGTCTCTCTTCAAAAGTTCAAATTTTCGAATGGTAGACAAAAAAAAAAAAAGAGTAAACGTTCCCCCAGTTTATGGTACTTTATAGCAAGAGACATTATCATATGCATAACCAGCCAGGTCCAACAATTCTAACCCACCAGAAAACATACAGAGAAGCGAAGGAAAAGGGGGGGGGGAGGTGACTTTTAGAGAAAACAGAAACCCCAAAGCACCAACATAAGGACAAAAGATAGGAATAAGCGGGGGGGAGCAAAGGATGGAGAAGAGGTTGGAAGAAGAAAAAAAGTTAAAATAATAGACAAAGGAAAAAACAGTGTAAAACTGTATAACGAGTACCACAAGTAGAGTCCCACACACAACCTCCTCCTCACCCCAGTTCCAATGCTAACTACAGCTACATCGCTCTTACAAAAACTCGCCAAAATGCAAGACAAAAAATAAGAAATCTACAGCCATATAGCACGCCCATGACAACAAAGGCAAAATAAACCCGTGAAATAAGCCAATAATGCAATATAATAATAATCCATGGTCCAGACTCTTACCATCAATCTTTCACCCGTGCCTTCCTCTCAGGGTGTCATCGTCATCACTATCCACTTCTTCCCCATCTATCTCGCCTGGCCCCACAAACTCTAGTACTTCTTCAATGTCCTCTTCCTCCTCTTCTTCCTCGATGATGCCCCCCCTGCTCCGTTTCCGCTCCTGCCTAGAGCCTGCCGAATTTCCATCTCTCTTCGCGGATAGATTTGTCAGCATAGGCCCCTTGAACGGACTCTTCTTCCTTCTTGCAAATGTTACACCGTTTGTCAATACTGCCGCCTCGTTATACCCTGTTGACCTGACAACCCGCACGTGTGAAGGGAACGTGGATGATGTAGGTGTCGAAGGAAGAACTTTGATGGAGTTTCTAGGTGACCGTGGTGACTTCAGGGTAATGCTGTTCAGCGACGCCGATGACGTTGAAGAGGCCTTTGAGTGAGACTTGTTGTGGAAGGAGCGAATCGAGGATACCGAAGACGATGTCGAAGTTCTCCCGCCGAGTCCACGTCCGGAAGAGCGTCGGTAAGCATGCGGTGTCAATGGTTGCGGCGAAAGCGAATTCCTCTTGGGCGGCGGGGTGCTGCGGTGGGCGACCGAGTATATCCCATTACCTCGAGAGTTCCTCCGCGCGCCGTTACTCGTACGTGAGCCCGATTGCTGCTGCTGATAGACCTGGTTACCTTGCGAGCTCCCCGGTTTCTGCGCTGCTTGATTTTTCGAATTTGGAGAGGTTGCGCGCTTTGCTGAGTCCAGAAACCAGTGTTTTATTGAGGCGAGTTGCGTCATCAAGGCGTGTTTTCGATTTGGTCGTCCCTTACCGCTGGAACTGCTCACATCCAGGTGTAAGTCTGGCGAAGACATCACTTGTCGATCATGCTGCGGGGGTTTCAAATACGGTCCATAATCCCTATCCTTCTCTATTGGCGGCGGCGGTGTGGGCGACGGCGGAGTCTGCACCCTCGGCGACTTTGTGAAATTACGTTCGGGCAAGATAATTACAGCTAAAGCAAACGTAAGCTCACGAAAAGAAAACTACGGACGGGTCCGGGTTGGGTGGGAAAGATTGAACGAACACCCATAGTAGTTAACAGGAACAAACTCACGGTTCGCTGTATTCCTAGCATCGTTCCTCACTCGATCTTCAGCCTCCTCCGCCGGCGGAGGCAACAACGATGGATCAAGGTTCGAAGCCGCGCTCATTCGTCTACTCTCTATTTTGCGCTTCTGTCGCCGTTTCTCCTTACGCTCTTCTTTCTCGATCAGTAATGCCCACCATCCAGCTAGAGAATCGCATTTCTTTGCAAGGACGTGTTCTATAACTTGGTCAATATCAACACCAGCGGCTTTCATCCTGTGCAATGTATCTTTTTCTAATTTACTGGAGAACGGCGCAGGAGGTTGTAGCGCCAATATAGCCTTCTGTACGGGCGCATGTTCAGCTAAAAAGGGATGGGTGAGTATTTCATCGAGGGTTGGTCGTAGGCTTGGCTTTTTAGCCAGGCAACCCTTCAACATAGATACCGATTCTATAAACCCGTTAGCCAATTAAGAACCTACCCCCTCAAGTGGACTTCATGAGCTATACCTTCCGATAGGTGATCCGGATATCTCGGTTCATCGTTCAATATCTTACGTCGAGTATCTTCTTCGATATCCTCATCAAACGGCAGCTCTCCAACTAGCAAAGCATATAGGATGACTCCCAAAGACCAAACATCCACAGCTGAGGGTAAATTAGAATATTTATCACAGTGATATTTAAAAGGGAAGCGAGAGGGGCGGATGTGGAGGGAAATCGAAGCCATGGGAGGAACGGGGGCATCCGGATTGGAATCCGAGGAAGTTAACGTTGGGAATAAAGAGCGGAACCATCCCGTACCGTAGGCAATATATTTTTCTCCTTTTATCATTTCCGGAGCCGAGTAGCATACTGTCCCGCAGAAGGTCTGGAGTAGCTTATTGCGCTCGTACTCCCGGGTGAAACCAAAATCGCAAAGCTTGACCTGCGCTCGAGTCAGCGAAACAGTCAATTATTTCCCCTATCGGCCGCGATGGGAATCTCTACATTCTCATGCTTATCTAGCAAGATGTTTTCCAACTTCAAGTCCCTGTGAACACAGTTGTTCATGTGCACGTACGCTACAGCACCGACCAACTGCGCAAAGATGCGCTTCGTTTTGTCGACCGTTAAGCGCCCTTGCTGGATGAGGTAGTTGTAAAGCTCGTCACCTATCCTCCCGAACTCGACCAATCAACATTCTAGTCCTGACCCAGTTCCCAGAATTGGTAGAAGTTCTCACCAGGGCAATATTCCAGGACCAGCCAAACCAGACTCTCGGTCACAATGACCTCATACAACCGCGCGATATGCGGGTGTACCAGTTGGCGGTGATGGTGTATCTCCCTCGCCAGATTCGCGTCGTCCTTCTGAGCCGACTTCAACACAACCTACAATCCCAAACCCATCAACATCAATCGCTCCAGTAACCCGAACTTCATCACTTGATCCACCCCATGTCCTCTTCCTTCGATACCCAGAACAACGTCTTCAATTCTCCGCCGCTTTCCAAAGCCCGCGTTATCCGTAGAAGCTGGATCAGAGACAAATGAGAAGGATTAGAAGTGGTATATACCTTAGACCCATTTGTGAGTTTATGCGTAGCCAGATAGACCTTCCCAAAAGACCCCTTTCCGATTAAGCGTCCGATCGAATAGTTCCCGACGGTCCGTAGCTCTTTTGACGAAAACTCTCTAGATTCGAGCACCCATCCGTCAGCCCCAAGCTTTCCTCACATCCACTCACATCCCGTAGATCCGCACCAGCCACCCAGCTTGCTACCTGCGACCGGACCCAGAGTACAGGAACGAGACGACATACTCTAGCAGTTCATTATACGAGTTTACAAGCTAAGACCGTTACGAAAAGCATCAGCAATCAACCGGTAGTGTGAATGTCGCGGGAAGGTGCAAGTGGCAAGTCGTATCGTACCTTCGCCCTTTGCTTCTGCAATTCCGCCTTTGTTTTCGGGGGCATGACGCCCTAGGAGTTGAAGGGGGGGAATAGCCTCGCTCAAGGATATCCCCAAGCTCGTTTTATCGGAAGGTTGCTATTGTTGTTGGTAACTGTCGCCCTGTGGTGTTTGTGCTGGTTTTTGTGTTGTGTTTTTGGTGTACTGTGTGTCGGATAAACAATGTGGAACGGGTGCTTCTTCCTGGGGGTTGAAAGAAGAATCTCCTGACTTAAACGGCGGCCGCGGGTCTTGCTTGCTGCTTGAGGCGAACAGGGGGTTGCAGTTGCAGAATGCAGTTGACCAAAATAAGAACAATAATAATAAAAAAACAAAAGAAAAAGCGAAACTTTTGGATTAGAGTAGAATACTCGGCTTCTTAATAAAAAATATATAATAGTTTCCCAAATATTTTATAGGGAAGGAAGCGATGAGCATGCAAGAGAGAAAGAGAGGAGAAAGAGGAGTTAAGAAGTTGTTTATGAAGAACTAATGCCCTTGCCCCCCTGTAACTACCTGCTCTCTCGTGTTAAAAGCGTAAAGCTTTCAGTGCTGTATGCTGTATTGGATGTCGTTGCCCAGAAACAACCCCAGGTAAAATTAAATAAATAAATATAGACGGGGATAATTTCCAGAAAGGGGGAGGGAAGTGAGCGTGTAGCGGTGACGGTGACAGTGGAGGTGGAGGTGGTGGGTGACGGCGGCGGCGGGGTGGTGGGTGTCTCTGTGGATGTGTGGTGATGATGCAGAGGCAAAGGAATGGAATTAAATGCAGGCAGGTATGGGGGAGGGGGCGGGCTAGCTAGCTCATATGCAGGATTGGATGGATTGAAAAATTAAACGTATGAATTTGAAGAAGTTACTTGCAGGGAAAGGGAAAAAAAACTCTCCAAAGCGAAGAGTGAGAGTGAGAGAGAAAGACAGATCAGAAGATAAAAAAGGGTACGTCAAGGAAGAAATTTAGAGATGGATGCAACGTCGTTCTTGTCACCCCGAACTTAGATGTAGCAACGGTAGGGAAGAGAGGAAAAGGAAAGGAAAGAGAAGGCAGGATCGAAGCCTGTAGGCAAGCTGCTGTTCGACAACTGACGGTAACTGTTTCACTGCCAGGGGCTGTCATCCACGGCGAGGATCTCCAGCTCAAACGGAAAGAAAAGAATGCGATTGTGAAGCACGTCCGCCACTCACACAACACCACGGGTTATGGCCAACGAATAGGCAAGTCCATCGTGTTATTGATCCCGTTCTGAATACAATGTTACGGTTACATACTACATGTAGTTAACGTACTCTACGCCGCTGTCATGTCCGTTCCATTGCGATCATGACGGGCTCAGATGAGCAGAATGGTGTGCTGTAATGAACGGACGCTCTACTGATTTGAAATGTACCTACCGTATGTACCTACTAATCTACTACTAATACTACGTCAGGTACTACTGCTACTATTTAATAGGAACTTCTTGTACCACAGGTTAGTACAAACTCTCTAATACGGCAACCCTTGTTCCAACAACTCTCTACCTCCTCCACTCTCAACCACAACCACCATAACCACCACAATCACTAGAACCACCCCACCCACCACAGCAATCATAGCGCATATCTTGACACTGACGTAGGAACCCGCAGTAGAGTTAGCCTATCTAACTAACAATAAAATTCTATAAGTTCTATTCTACACAGATACATCTATTCCAAACCACAACGCTCTACACCCCCAGCGATAACGACCCTCAACCCCAACCACAACCCTCCCAACTACCGATCACGGTCAACGCAGGTACATCCTCGCATATGTGTAAAGCAAAGCTTGCCCTGTCTAAATCACATGTGCCTCTCCCCACGAATAGAAAGATCAGACGAAAGTCTAGCAAAAAGAAAGAAAAAAGTTAATCCCCACACCCTTCATGTCACCCTCCCCCTTCCCCATCCAGACATATATTCTTGCAGGCAGTCAGGTCAGAGTCAGATCAGATAGATATGTCAATGTCATCGCTTAACATAGATTATTTTGTACATTACGATTAGACCCCCCCCCCCCCCCCCCCCCAAACCTCATCCCCTCCATTATACCCCTCCCTCTGATTATGCCCAGTGCTGCAACTCATACTGCACCCCATAACCACAACCCAACAAAACAAGAATACTTTCTTCGCTCAATGCAACAAACAACAACGACTTGCGATCGATATCTAACCGCGGGCTGGCTGTAAAATGAAAAGGAAATGCCGAAGAACGAAAACGAGATATAAAGGAGGAAAAAGATGAAAAGCCCAGATGATGTCCCGCTCAAAATCACCTTACAGCCCCATCAATGTAATGACAACCACAACAACGCGCACAAACTACCCAAACTGCAATATTCAGTTGAAGGCGAAAGAAAAGAAAAGAAATCTCGATAAAGAGGGGAATAGAACATAACAAAATGGTATAAAAAAAAACAGACACATGAAAATGCTCGATCTCTTGCTTTCGCCAAACCAACAAACATACGGCCGTCCATGCTGCCACTGCAGGATACATAAAATAGCGTTGAGAAAAGAAAAAAAAAAAGAGAGAGAAAACAAAAGATAATTGCAATTATACCAAATAATGAATTTGAGGTATATCGGAAAGTGCCACCGACATCATGATTTTTTCCCCTGTCCCTGTTATGCGCCCGTGAATGCAATGGTTGATGCATGCTCCCATCGATATTCCCCTTTCCCCATGATTTTTTTTGGTCTAAGAAACGAAAAATAAAAATAAAAAGAGGGTGTAACAAGAAAAAGAACCAAGAAGAAAACCTGGATATTATGCAACCCTTACTTCTGCGAATTTACTTGGAATCACTAGGCCCGGAAGAAGATCCAAAACTCAAAATGCCCTTCAATCCAGTCTCTCTCTTCTTCTTCCATCCCTCCTTCTTCTCTTGGCGCTTCCTCTCCAGAGCTTCCCAACCACTCTCGTCATCTTCATCATCTGAAGCAGCCCCAGAATTCTTTAGGTGTGACGGGCCAGCTCCCTTCTTACTCATGTCTGGGCTAATCCCAGAGATCAAGGAAGACGTCCGTGCACCGGGCTGAGAGCCACCGACGGGGGCCATATACGACACGGGTCTGTAACGGGAAGGAAGTCCTACAGTGCTCCGTTCGGATGGAGCAATCGAAGGGGTGTATCCTCCTGGTGGCATAAGTCCACTAGGCATGAGGCCACCACCACCACCACCACCACCACCTCTTTGGCTTGGAGCAATCGAGGGAGCATAACCAGGGCCTTGGAACATTGGAAGTGGTTCCATCATACTCATGGTTCGTTGATGTGGTTGTGGCATAGCAGAGAAATTGCCAGCGCCGGGGCCAGCCATGCTCATTGGCCTCTGACCCATTACAGGTGGGCTAAGCATTGGTTGGGCTTGCTGTGGGTTCTGCATTTGCATCTGCATCTGCATCCATTGCATTTGCATTTGCATCATCTGCTGCATCTGGTTTGCCATCTGCATTTGCATTGGGTCTGTCCCTTGGGCCGGTGTGGGCATCTGCATAGGAGGCATACCAGGCATGCCAGGCATACCCATACTCGGGCCCAATCTAGGACTCATGTTTCCAGGCATATGTTGTCCCATCCCCATTCCGCCACCATACTGACCCGGTAGAGACCCTCCTCCAAGACCAAGCATACCACCTCCTGGCGATGGGTTCCTATCAAATGGATCCGCATTAAAAGGATCCTTTTGTGGAATGAATTGCTGCTGACTGCCGCCCCTCCTTGCCGCCTTCATCTCTTCCGTCCTCATGATTTCACCGATCAACCCACCAGGCTGACGACGTGCTGGCATATCGCCGCCATAAACAGACCCACCAGCAACTGATCTTTGATCACCCCCAACACCAAAGGCAAGTGACATTCTGTTGGTTGGATTGATAATACTAGCACCCAAGTTATAGGGGTCGGCAGGGAGGTTCCTTGCAAACGGCGGTAGTCTCGAGTCCTGAATCATTGCTGACTGTCTGAGATTTGGCTGAGAGCTTGCATTCGAGAGCCGAGTTGGTGGTCTACTACGGCTGGGAAATCCGTGAGCCATCAATATCCCCAGTGGAATCTCTTCATCCTCTTCCTCGGAGCTCCTCCCACTAGATCCTGGCCCTGATAGGCTCAACTGCGGCATAGAGTTGTTCATAGGTAGCGGCAAAGCAGATGCGCTGATTGATCCTCTAGCATTATACGGCTGTTCCATGGGCTGTGAACCAGTGATCTTCATCATCTGTTGTCTGTAAACAGACAGGTGTGCCTCCTGTTTCTGACGTTGCTTCAGAGCCTCCTTGTGCTTCTCAGTCTCCGATTCTTCTTCAGATTCCGAGCCAGATTCATTGTCGCTTTCAGTGAACGACTTCCCAGACAGCCTTCGCTGATTATCCTGCTCTTGCCTGTATCTTTCGAACTGAGCAGGGGTCATCACCTTATTGGGTGCGTTGGTGGGTTTGGCCTGTTCCAGGTTCTCGTACCTAGCCGCCAAGCTAGCAGACGCAGAGATAGATTCGTCGAAATCCATGTCATCTCCATCCGTCAATTGAATAGGCTTCAACGCTGGTGCTGGCGCTGGGGATCTGGCCTTGGGTCCGTTATCTTGCAAGTTATATATAGTATCGGTGTTTACTCGTGACATTGCCGGACTTGTGCCTCTAGTGTCGTGATGGGAACTTCCGGAAGAACTGTTCCCGGGGTAGCTATTGACTGATGAAGAACCAGAAGCTACAGACTCCTCCCAACCGCTATCCCTACCCTTCATTCTGTCTGAAAGCCCTTTCGCAGTACCCCCGATCTGCAATGATGACGGTAGCGCCGATTGTGCAGCCCGCCGATCAATCTGTTGTTTCTGTTGTTGCACGTTACCCTTCGGTGTAGACTCCTCATCTTCAGGATATGACGGTCGTCGGATGTTTGTATTCCGCTTCACGCCAAGGGACTCTGAACTATCACCTCTCTGCGCTTGCTGGCGACCTGGCTTCGCCTGTCTACTGGGAGCACTCAAAGAATCGGAATGGGAATGCGAAGGAGCTGGTTGTATATTCTGTCCCGGAGTCAGATTTCGTGAATTGCGTGGAGAATTGCTATTTTTGGCCGCGGGCATTGTAGGGGGTGCCGGTAAATCTTCCGCGCCTCCTGTACCCCAACCGTAGGGCGACTCGCTCGTGGCTGGCCTGTCACTGTCCATGTGTGTTGGACTTGCATAAATGTTGCTGTACGCTGCGTATGAGAATCTTTGGTTTGTGGGGGACGTTCCTATTGGATCATACGTTTTAGGGGGAGGCACTGGAGAAATGTCGTTGTGATTGTCACTCTGGAAAGTTCTGTGTTAGATACGCCCACATATAAAGTTACGTTGCCGTTCAGGGATGTGAGGTTTACAGTATTAATAATCCTTGTCGAGGCCAATTTCGGTGCCGTGTGTGGTATTGCCCCAATCCCTCCACCCGTCGCTGGGGGTACGCCGCTACCCTTCGATGCAGAAAACGAAAACATATCCTCTCCAAAAAGGGAGCCTGTGTCCAGGGTAGTTTCAAGTTTGGGGGGTGTTGAGGTCATGTTTTCTCTTCGCGGTGATGAGGGACCGTAGATGCCGCCGCCGGAACGCTTTTGGGTAGAAGAACCTGTGGAAGACGTGGTAGTAATGTTTGATTTAGTAGACTTTGCCGCGCTGCTGTGAGTATAAGCACCTGCTTGATGATCGTCGGTTGATGCAGGTGTCCGTGGGGCGTCCGCAGATGAAGGTAATGTTGAACTTGAACTCAGGCGATTTATGGAGCCAGTAGAAGCATAATCGGTGTTCGAATATCCAGATCCGCTGGTGTTTCCACTGCCACTGCCCGACTTTAGCATGGCTCTCGCAGCACCCAGCCAGCGGGGACGTGAGGGTTCATACCGATTTTGACGTTGTTGGGGCCCACCGAATCCTCCTCCCCCGTAAGTAGAGGACTTTTTAATAGTAGTAGTGTTGGTGTTATTACTATGGTGGTCGTGATGTTCCGGTGGTTCAGGTGCTGATAATTGAACCTGGACTCCCTGGTTGGCGGGTTCGTAGCCAGCTTCCAACGCGTTTCCAGCGGATTTTCGTCGTGAAAACTTGGGGAATTTGATAGGCATGAAACCGTTGGGGGTCTTTTTGAAGATCACTGAAAAGAGAGAGGGTGTATGTAGTAAGAGAGGGTTGGGTGCTGTGCGTCTTTTACAGCCCCTGGGTGGCTTGTTGCCAAAAAGGAATAGCGAGAGGAAGGGAGGACAAGCAGAGTTTAACTAGTGTTGTTGTTGATAATAGATCCTATTCGTGAACGATCGTGGCGTAGCAATAGAAATGTAACTGGTGCGTCGGATAATACGGGGGCTGCAGGCAGGATCAAGGGAAAGCCGAGGGGCCGCTTTAAGATGTGCAGGGCGTCAAGTAAACAGGTAGGTACGGAGCGCAAGATTGGACGGAGGGTGAAGGAGGCCCGTGGATGAGCAATCTTCCGTGCCACACCAAAGGAGACGAGGAGTAAGAGAGCGAGAGAGTGAGAGTGATGAAGAAGCTGAAGGAGGGATAAACTTGGGATAATACGACGAGAGTGAGAGGAGGGGGACAGAAGGATAAGAATTAAAGTGAAGGTATGCAGAGACGCATCCGCAGGACTCTCAATGTCTGTGCTGGGGTGTTGAATCACTGTGTTCTGTTCTGTTCAGGAGAGACTGGAGAGACGTTCACGTTCAGCTTGGTGTCAGCGCAAAACAGCGGCGGTTACACAAGAGAAGAGAGTGAAAGAGAAAATGTGGAGTGAGCAGTGAGACGGCAGACAGGGAATAATTTATGGAGATCAGAACAGAGGAAGATGAGCTGTGGATGTGCCCTTCTTTTGCTTTACTTCAATGGTTTTTTAAACTAGACTTGCGCTTGCAGGGAAAGTTATGTACTCTAAAAGTACTCTGCTCTCGCGCTCTGCAGTAGCCCAGCTGCTGCTGTTGTCTGAGGTGAGGTTGTCGTGATGCCGTAGAAGAAACACAGCCAAAGAGGGAAGCAAGACAGACAGGCAAGCAGGACACGAAGCAGTATGGGAATCGGGCAGAGTTTTCTTTTGGGAAGTTGGGGAAATATCCACACAGAAGTCTCCCAAACGTGAAAAGCAGAGTGACTTACATACGACTTCTCTACTTGCTGCTGCCCAGCCAAAAATAACACCCGGCACCAGGATCGTCGACAACGACAAACCCGAACCACTTGACCGTCTGAGATACAATATGTAGGTGAAGGAGGTCCACGACGATCCCAAACGTGGAGAGGGTGTGCAGCAACCTTTTTGACTAGGTGGTATTTTGTGTTGGCGTGACGTCGCTCAGCAGAAAAGGAACGCAAACGATAGGAGTAGGCAAGCAATGTATGCTGTTCTTCCTCTAGATCTCCGAGGCACACTTCACTTGACTTCTATCTGTTGCGTCTGGAGAGTCCTAGTATTTAACGGCAGGTTGCAAACTTCAAGAGAATGTGGAGAGCTACGTGACCGGATTCCTACACTGCACTTGGTATTGTATCTCACCTCGTGCCGCTGGTACAGTCATTCACTAAAGGGCAAAAATAAACCTAAAGCAAGGTCAATTGTAATCGAGTCACGAAGCGAAGAGTTGAGAGTAGGGCGAAGAACACAGCAGACGGATTAAAGGCAAAGCAACGATCGTAAGCACGAGAACATAAACAAGCAGCACTTGGAGGTTGAGGGCGTGTAGTAGTGGTTGAAGTGGATTCAACTAGCGTGGATGATAGTTAAGGGTACGAGAGGATCCTTTCTACATATCACACTAGAGTACTCGGTCTACAGGGTGGTGACAACCAGATACCAGATTGTGGTGAATCAAGAAAGGTGCGAAAACAAGACGAGATGGAACACGCCGGCGGGACAAATGGGGGTCGAGCCACTAGACCGCCTGGGAAAGTAGAACCAAAATAGCCAAAGGGACGGGGTGATCTAAGATCGTCGAGATTTTAATGTTCATCGTTGTTGTCAGGGCTTCGGAAGAAGGTGGAATACTTTACAATAATATCCCTCAATAAGGGTTGTATTGACTAGATACCGGCGGCAGGAATTGAGTGCTCTACATAAAGTACGAGTCCTTTTGACCGAGAAAGAACCCACCAGAGCACCGATACAATCATGCACTTGCAATTAATGTGTTTGTTTACAAAGGGTTAAATGGGTGGTGTATCTCTATTTAGCTGTCAGTGGTGCTTCTTTGCGATACTCTGGCCGATGACGGAGAAACCACCAGCATCACATCACCATCACCGCAGACTTAACTAGAGCTAGAGCATGTTCACGAGAAGAAAAAAGGACAAAAAAAAAGCAATACTGGCTCTTGATCCTCGACTATCGAGACATCGCGCAAAAAGATCCCGTCCCTTCTTTTTGCCCAGTCCTCGGTAGCATCCTGGCCAGTCGTTTCGCACATGCCCCTGGGACCCTGGATTGAGTTTTGCCTCTTCTGCTGAACCTAGACCTCCCTCCCCAATTCGCCATTCGACGCCACGGAGAGCAGCACAGACAGTGCGGCCTACTTGGGAAACCATTTCTAGGTTGTTGTTGTTTCCGGACTTTTGTCACCTCCTGTCAAGCTAGAAAAGGTTTCGACATGCCTGCCGAGATAGATCTGCTTCTAAAAAAGTTATCGAAAAATCTTTTCAAACCCCCACCACCCTCCCCCTTTCTTCTCGTGTTAAGTCCATGGTTCGCCTATTTGACTGCATCCCTCTCGCTTCATGGTGTCAAGGTTACCGTATATTTATAGCCACGGTTATCCATTCGCTTTTTCCTTCACTGGAAAGAAGGCAGCTGTCCGGGTCCTCGCCTCTTATGCCAGTTTCCCGGAAGTTTTCTTTCTATGTAGCCACTCTACCTAGAATGGATTAGAGTGCGACGTATGTGCGTGGTGTAAGTCTTCAAATACTGATCCTTTATCGGCATTTGGCCGAGGCCCTTTATTCCAGGTCCCTCCCGCTTTTGGTAAGACGCAGCCAATCGGAACGCGTAACGAGCGCCAATGACGGAGCCAATCCCATCCGTGCGTGCATGGCTGTGGCTCGGCCGCTGAGGCGAAAACACAAATTTTTGGTCCCTTTTTGATGGCACCTCTTCAACATCCCCCCTCACCTCCCATCACACGTGGCGGTCGACATATCTCGTGTCAAACGAATAAACACTGCAAAATCAGATTCAGTTCTTGAAATCTCCCCGGTTGAACCGAATTAAATGGTTGCTCGTTAATTAATCTATGGATGCGATGGGATGCATGCATGACCTCATGCATGATTTCATGAGCTATCACTCGTGATGTACCATTATTATTTCTCAGCTGGGTCAACCCATGACTTATCCTAGAGTTATCTGTTGAAACAAAACTAATAGATATTCTACAGCTAAGTCCTGGGAAGCCGTTTTTCAGTAATAGGCTAGTCTTGCAGCGGGTATGGAGCCGGAATAGTAATCATTTGTACCGGAATTCGTTTCCCGGCACCGTGGATAGGACGTTGTGTTCACGACAACATAGAATACGATAATACGTGCCAAAGCGACTCCTAGGGTACACTCCACTAGCCCATAATTTGAACAGGTCACTCGTATGGGTTTTTTTTCCCCAATGCTTACTCTATTGAGGAGAGAGATTATAGAGGGGTGAATTCTATCGAGTGATATCTCATGATTGAATCACGCCAAGACTGGTCACCAATTTTAGGTAGCATGACCTAAAAGGACACTGGACTGAGGTAGCAACCAAATACTTCTGGGAGGACTGGAACCTCTACACCCTTAATTTGGTACTTTCGATCAGGAAAAAAAGTGATTTATTTGGGGCGTTGAGCTGAAAAGTGAATTTTTGGTTTCGTATCTCCATACGACGGATGCGGGATAAACCTTAAATTTGCCGCATGCATGGCGATGGGAGGGGTCCCGTCATAAACACCAGACGTGCGCATCGGTGCACAGTCGATCGGTTCCACCTTATGCGTTATGATTAACCACAAACTGCTGGAATGGACGTTTGCTTTAAACAATGACATCCATCTCAAGTTGACAGTGTCAATAATATTCCGGGTCCTGAATTATTGCATGTAATCAGATACTGTCACGAGTACATGTAAGTAACATGTGTCGGCTGTCAGCAGCCAGCAGAAGATGATTGGCTAGACCTTTACGCCAGTGCACTTTTCACGTAACACAAAATCACGTGAAAACCTCCCAAGCAAAAGAAGAAAAAAATATGATTTCTCTGTACTATAATTAAATCAATTAGTGTCAGGGACTGCTCTTGCTATATATTTATCCATGGAAAAAAAAAGTCAATGAAGGGAGGGTGTCTCGCCTATAGTGCTCATGACAGTAGTAGAGTTCACATTATGCTAGTAGCATTTTGTATCGGTCCAAATGGTTTGACCTGTGGATCTTCGTATCACTTCTATTTCCTATCGATGACCGGAGACACCATTAGATTGTATTTGTTAGAGGTTGAGGGATATCGCGTGATAAAATGTGGGGGTGGAGGAAAGGTTAAGAATGGAGATGCATATGCCGATAACAACGTCAATGGTGGTGTGGAGTCAGGGCGCTGAATTCTTCCCGCGTTCTTACGTACCCCAATGTATACGTCACGCTAGGCCCGTTCCCACGTCACGCCATTGTACAGAACAGACAAACGAGCAGTATGTAGTCTCGTGCCTTATCCACATACCAACATCAACCTTCTGTCTAACATCAACTACTGCACCAAAACTTACAACTGACCGGTGCTGGGAGAAATACGAACGGTTTACTTACATGCACACTGAGGCTCATATATGGTGCACTCGGACTGGTCCATGCGTCAATTGCACTTATTTTTCGTCCTCGGACGAGCGGTGTTCCAGGCTGCCTATTAAGCGTCTGACATTTCGGGAGTTGACACTTGATCGATTAAGCGTTCGTCAGCTTGTCGACGCCTGTGCACGTGTTCTGCTGCCACTGGTGGGGTTTGTGTCTCATCGGAGTTTAGATCTCGGAGGGGCAAGGTCCAAGGTCAGGGATTGTTGGAATCTAGAGGTTGATCAAAAGCCTACTTAGGATCGAAGCCCTTCCTACGAGAAATCTTTCGGAATTCCAAGATCCTAACTAGAATTCGATGTCACTTTAGCATCTAATATTGCTGAGGGGTGGTTCTTGCTCCTCCTACCCGCGAATTGCGAATCGACAGAACAGATCTCTACCCAAGCTGAAAAACAAAGGAATCGGAACCTTCTCGGGTGTTAGTCCTATGATTGAAGACTGTTGCTCATGCACTGTCTTTAGTCAGGACATTGTGAGAGAAGAACATTGACACATGGCATGGTGATCGTCAACGGGCGATATATCCAAGGATTGACGGACCAGAGTAACCCCGCCGGCCATGGCTTGAACCGCTTATAAAAATAAAAAATAAAAAAAAACACCCGGTACCAGTGGGATGATCTACCGGCAGATCCAGGGTAGCCTTACATTCTTTGACCCTCGGCTGCATGAAGATGCAACTTTGAGCCTCGGGCGAAGGATTAAAAGGTGGAAGGTTCTGGCTGCCAAGGTACCCCTCTTTTCTTCCTAAGGTTCTCATGTTTTACCCCACAACAATCAGTCTCATACTCTCTCCACCAATAGATAGAAAGCACTCACCTGCACAGATTGAGGTATCCCTTCATCTCCTATGAACCCAACCTGACTGGGTCACAGGTTATCACTCGTGAGGAAATTCCGATGCTGATGACTGTGGTAGCATGGTCTCTACACAGGTCATTCTCAAGCACATACTGGAGCCACATATATGGAAATTGGGTGAAGAAACATATATTGAATATCGGGCAAGGGGCTTGAGAGGGGTGAGATAATATTTGGATATAGTACGATCTATTAACCTATAGATACCTACATAACCCATTTCTTACTCTAACCCGGTAGACGTGGACACGACTAATGGCATTACGGCCTAGATTCAAATATTATACCCCAAAATAACGATCATAAAATTGCCGAGTGAGAACTTGTGAAGGGGTTGCAATTGATTGATAATTCATTAATTGTGTGCAGGTGAAGGGGCTGTAGGAATTGTTCCTTTATCGTTAAAAGCGCTTCCGGTACTTTCGTGGTTAAAGAGAATGTGTGAGGAGTACAGTTTTTTGAACTACTAGATGGAGTAGGGATCAATGGGCTAATCTGAGATATCCTCGCGGATAGCTGTACATTTAGTTAGTAAACCATACATCCTGTCTGGTATGTATGTCTACACAACTACAAAGCAGAGGGGGGACTTACTAATAAAAGACGCTAACAAACGATGAGAATGTAATAGGTAAGAAAAGGAAGGAAGGAAGTACACAGTGACCAGCCAACTTCTAACCTATCAAAGAATCTTTGAGTATAATATGGAAGCCGCGCAACCTCCACCGGGTGAGGGGCAAGAGGAACGAAGAAAAAGGTGAAACTGCGGACACAGGCATCAATATTCGGCCCGAGTACATCATAGGTGGAAGAAGAAGTAGTACTGGTAGAGGGACATGGTGTAGGGCTCTGGCATATTACTCTTTCCTTACCCCGCATTCCATCGCCTTGCAGCTACTGGGTTGTCGAATTCTCTGTTGGAGAGGAATGGATGCATGGGTGCTGTACAACAAGAGCGAGAGGAAAGCAGTAGGGAGAAGGAGGCCGGTGGGTTTATAGCTGGCAGTCAGGGCTAGCCCTTGGCGTGCCTGCATAACCATTCCCCGTGCTACGACGAAGACGATAAGCTTCGTCTCTTGATGATGTGTCCCACTCTATTTCGATACCGGCATGAACGCTGCTGTATGAATGATTCGCTGGTAGCTATGTACATGTAAGTATGTACTTACTTACCAGCAAAAGAACTAAGAAATGTAGCTGCCCGGGGCAAGGATAATTCGTATGGAGTGGCGCCGTTCTCTCATATAAATTATCCCTGTTTCCGTCACTTGCATTTTCTGGTTCCTTTGCTAGTAAGCAAGTACATACATCTTACACCCACATCGATACAGTAGGCACAAACTGTAAACGTCGGTGAGATCAATACGACAGCTTATTACAAGATTACAGAACTACGATAACACCATCACAGTTATTATTTTACCCGGTTTCTCTCTAGATCCGATACAATGAAAATGACCACCGTCTCTTGTGCATACCATAGTCTGCAAGACCCACCGAGCACCGAGACAAGAAGATCAGGGTTCTATGAAGTTACATCAACCCCACAAAAGCTCGAGCGAGCCCTAGCGACCACCACATCTTACCTCAAAATGCACAACCCAACATACCCTAGAACGCAACCATCCCACGAGCCTGACGCCACACAGTGGCAACTTTCGTAACTAGCTCGCCGTAAAAGAGCCAGTATATTCACTGAGCTAGAGCCAGTCTGTATTTACTTCCCTACATATCCCTTATGCTGTTAAAGCTGCCAACTTTGCCAAGTACCATGTCTCAATTCTGTGGCTTTCGTGCGAGGCTCGCCTGATGTTACGATGTCTCACGTTGGCAGCATTTAAGTAACAGCTCAAGGGATAATGCTATACGCCAAGTTTAGTCTAAGCCTATCCCAATAGAGTGAGGGTCATATGATCTCACTCGGCCCGTTCAGCACTTAAGTATGATACTAAAGCTTCATCGACCGTAGAGTTTGGTAGAAGCTTTTAATAGTTTTTATAACCCGATAGAGATGTTTACATAATTGTTCCTGGGCTGTGCATGTGGCGAAGTACATTTTCCATAGCTGGAGAGATAGTTCGAGAGCCTGACCATGTAAAGTATATAATTTAAAGAGTATTCATATACAAAACAAAACACATATATCAAACAAGAAAGCCAAAACAAAACAAAAACACGGAGAGGAATATCTAAACCCCAGCCCCCCAAAATATACACCATAAGAACCCTAACCCATCACAACAGAACAGAAAACATCCAGCTGGCTGGTACTACAACTTACCCATAACAATATATACAGAAATTTCAAACCCTGCCGTCACCCCTTAAGCCACCTCCTCTATCTTAACATGCGGCCTCACCTTTGGTACCGCCGTATTCCCTGACACCGGGCACGACCCCGCACAATCCTCAATCCCCGCGGCCCCCGCGCCCCCGGCGCCGCTAAAGGGACACCCCCCCGCACATGAGCTCTCACCCTCCTCACCCTCCTGCGTCGCCACGACCTTCTTACCATGCAGCATTCCCTCACCCTCAATCTCGACCTCCTGCTTGAGCTCCGCAAACTCGTCGCCGTCGCGGACATACCACTTTGCAAACAGGTCGTTCTGGATCCACAGCACCTTTCCGAGCGCCTTTACAATCGCCGTCTTTTGCTCGAGCTTGAGGCGCGGGTGCGAGAGCACGGCTTCGACGAGGATGTCTTGGATGAAGCCGAGTAGGACGCCGATGTGGATGTATTCTACGTGGAGGGGGTGTTTTCGGCCTTGACCCTGTAGTTGTAGTAATGATATAATTAGCCATCGTGATTCCATGAACAGGATCTAGGTGAGGAAATAGAGAGAGACGTACAACATGCATAAGCCCAACCTTATCCATATACTCCCAAAACTCCATCTTGCTCGGGTCCGAGCAAATCTTTCCCAGATACCCGCGTAGAAACATCTTCCGGTACTTTATCTGCGGGGAGTCCTCCTCCGGGAACTCGTCAATGGGGCCCTCGTAGGATGTTGAGCGCGTGGTGAAGGCGCGCGCTGTGATATCGTAGGAGAGAAGCTTCTTGTACACGATGTTCACCACCGCCGGGATTAGCGCTTTGATGTACTTTGAGCCGAGGACGAGGGCTGCTCTGTCATCTGTGTTTTGCATGAGGGTTTGGGTCAGTTGGAGTTAGGTTATATATGGTTGGCTAGAGCGAGCGGTGGGTGGCTAGCTACGGACCTGCATTGAAGTCTAGGAACGAGTGCAGGTATTTCACCCTGGCTTCGAGGTTGGTGTACAGCTCCTTGCGGTCGATGTGCTGCATGTTCTTCTTCAGCGAAGCCATGTTTGTTAATGTTGCGGAGTGCGATTCTGTGACTGGCTCTTCGGTGGAGGGGGATTGGAAGCCCTTGACGGTGGTAGCTGAATTGGGTTTCAGTGGGGGAGAAGACTTCTTGGTCGAGATTGTGTTTGCGAGTCCAAAGATGTTGCGGATGGAGTCTGTGTATGAAGACATGGTTTTGGAAAGGTTGGTATCGATACAGATGTTATATATATATACTTCTAGGTCTTTAGGTAGAAGGTGAGGGTTTGGGGTTTATAGTTATACGAAAGAAACGAAAATTGGTAACTACTGTAGGAAGAGCTCTGAGAACCGCCCCCAAAAACAAAGCCATAAACTCCACACCGAGACGGAAAACGAAAAGAAAACGGAGTTCCCTCGCCAAAGACCGCTCCGAACATGAGGCATTACGATGTTGTGGAGTGGTTGAGGACACCAAATGGTCTGATATCCCACAAGCTATGGGTCGTCCTTGGGGGGAATCCCTGCAATCTTCACTTGGGCTACTTGGGGGTGGAACGATTCCTACGCCTCAAGCGAAAATCATCTGATGATCACCCGGTTCAACCCAGGGTCAGCTTTGAAAAACAGCTCTTCTGATTAATAGAGGGAAACCCGTCCCGTAGCCATGGCACGGTATATGCTCATAAATGGTTGTAGGTGACTACTCTAGAGCTAGCTAGCTTTCCCGCAAACTATGTGTGCCGCGCCGGTAACCCTAACCCTGTGAATTGCACCGTGAGATACTTCCGGAGACAAGGACCGGGTCTCGGCGACTCCCCTAGCTGTTGGAAACTTTAAAAGCAATACTAAACGGCATCCCGTGGCCGTTCCGGAGGTTATTCCAATTGATTAAGCCTTAGGTTGGGAGCTTCTATGTAGGATTGGTAACTGGGCTAAGGTAACCTCATGGCGGACTCAGGCAACGTTTAATATCGCTTTTGTATTGATTTTCATAAACTCAGGCAACACATACCTCACATGACCATGAGTAGGTTAGTAGGCCCGCTTGCAATTGGCTGGTTTGCATTCGAGACGAGATGTGGGTCCACCCAGCTCAGTCAGTTCTAATCAGTATCGCTCAGAGTGATTGGTAGTGAACGACGACTGTTGACTCGCTCGGAAGATACCACAATAAGATAACGCAGAGTGACGGAGATCAGTGGAGAAAAATAGCCGGGGGCAGATCCAGTGCCAGTTCCAGAACCAGAAACACCTAAAGTGCAACTCTTACCGCAACGTGTCCCTGATCTCCGAAGCATGTTTATTGCCGAAACCTTAAATCAAGCCAAGTTCCACTGAGGCCGAATGTAAATTCTCCCAGATACATATCCCCCAAAACCTCTGTCCAACCCTCCCAACTGTTAACCGTCGAATATACCTGACACCGTCATGGTACATACACTGTCCATCAACTTCCTGGCTGCTTGTCGGTTGATGCAGTGAAAGCAACAGAGTATCTAGTATCATGGTAAGTTAGCTATAATATAGGCTTAATATGAGCCGGATCGATCGCAAATGATTCAGTACTGTACTTGCGTGTATTGCTGATAACAAGGCTGACAAATGCATGGGCCGGAGTATAGCATACATATACATGTAGTTCCATTGGATGCAGTTATACTCCGACCACTTGAATTAAATCCTTAACTTGAGGCTTGATAAACTGGTAAGACATTGTTCCGAGTTATTACAAAGGATGGAGCCTAGTGGGCTATTTAAATAATGCATAATAAAGACAGGTATCGTCTAAATACAACGGACCAGGTACATACCCGCTCCTTCGGCTGACCGACTGTCATTGTTGTCCTTTATCGACAAGGCTACCTATCTACTATTTCTCTTACATGGCTTTTTACAAAGATGGGAATTCGATCGGGTAACGTCGACACATCTCAGGGCATGAATATGTTGCTCGAGATAGATCCCTCAATAGCTCTAGCTTTCCTCTGGGCTCCTACGCCTGGAAGCTTAAGTCGAAGTAATAATATCACACTTCAGACCACCAGAAGTATCTTCTCCAGCAAAACATAATAATATGCTAAACATCACCAAACGTCCGACTGGGGCTCTACACTCCGCATTGACACTATGTCTGGTGGTTTGAATTTGACTCATGAAATATCACTCGGAATTTCCACCGCACAGAAGATAAAAAATCACTCCAAAGCAGGAAATACTAGCAGAGCATCGACGGAGCAGGTTCTGGATAGTCATTGCCAAAGCCCCAACTTGGTGCCAAACTAATCGTTTCAGAAACAAAAGAAGCCTTGGTCCAAGATCGACGGTGACACGCAGTTACACCAGCAGAGTAAAACCCACACCTGCAAGACATGTCCTCGCCCACCCGGTTTCCCAATGACGGGACCAGCATCTGCCTACATGTCCATCTCTTGTGATGAAACACGGCTCTAGATGAATGTCCTAGCCCGTCCATGACCAGCAACCGTTCTTTATCGACCAAGCAGTACCGTTTCATAAATTAGATCGAACGGGTACTCTAGTTTTTCTTCTTCCCAAACGGGACTATCCATCCCCAGCCGTTTGGTGTAGAATTGTGGCGAGATCTTTGAGATATTTATGCGGGTCCCATTGCGCACATGTTGATCACCATGTTGGTTCTTTGGGACGAACTATGGCTTTCTATTTTGAACTGCTGTCCACGGCCAGGAACATAACGCGTTTGTGTAGTTATGATATGAGCTACCTAGGCGACTATATTAGGAATTTCCCTGAGATAGTTCTCCAAATAAGCAAGAGCCACTAGTGGAATACTAGTAACTAACCATCCAAACGAGCTAGAGCTGCCATTGCAATGGGATGTCAGTACGTAACCATCCAATGTCAAGACCTAGACGTTAAGGTTCCGTTAATCCACAACGATTCAAGTTCGTAGTTCGATTTGGCTGTAGGTTCGAGTCACGTCGAGTTTAAGCCCGGAATATGCAAACTCTACATGTAGTTTTTGTGCGCTCCAAA
This sequence comes from Morchella sextelata, assembly GCF_020137385.1. Lineage (NCBI taxonomy): Eukaryota > Fungi > Ascomycota > Pezizomycetes > Pezizales > Morchellaceae > Morchella > Morchella sextelata. The sequence continues at coordinate 574,067 of NW_025408634.1, forward strand.
GTAACGAAAATTCTTGGCGTACAGGGTAAGCCGGCGGTCAATGATTTCCCGCTGGAGAAAGCAAAGCCACTGTCATCGTTGTAGTATGCCGTGCATTGCTCTGCTCGGGAAGGCCCGCAGCCAGATTTCTGGAGAACCTCCATCTTTTTCCTCACCAGCCGGGTAGATATCGATAGCAATTGGCGGGGTAAATATATTCATTCACATCCAGCATCAGGCCTCCATCATATTGTCGACGTCAAGCCTTATCCAGGGCCGCACAGAAGTACCTACATGTAGGTATACAAAGTATCTTGAGTACAAGCTTAGATCTAGAGCTTCGATCCTAGCTCCTATATGGCTCTATAATCTTTTTTATCTCTCCCCGCATGGCCACCCGGCTATCTGCGAATTCGCGGTGCGCAGTAAAGTGCGGTCTAAAGCTACGTCCCGCCCGGTAGTCATACTTCAGTCTCTATCATAGGCCGAGTAGAACCCCAGCCGCAGTATGGTACGCAAAGTAGCCACTGTACTGGATACCGATCACCACTTGGTCATGTGCATTGGGACTTTTTTCAGGCAACAGGTGCAAAGTGCGCATATGATATTTATCTGCGAATAAAAGAACCCCTGTAGCTGGATGCACGCACGACAACGGCTACTTTTTTTTTTTCTCCACCCTCCCGGTCTTCCTTCTCACTCTTCACTGGCCGGCCAGATTATCGATATATCATAATTGCATCTTCGCCACTCAGCTAATCGCACTCAAGCTGGCGATGGGATGGGGATTGCATGTATGATAACGAAATCCCTGCGATGGGCTCTTCTCTTCAAGGGTTTGGGTTTTAACAGATCACTGTGGTTGCTGCTGCTGCGCCCGAACAAGGCAAAGAACATTCCATGGAGCTTCCGCGGAAGCGAATCATCAACGGAGCAGAAAAAGAGAAAAAAAATAACCTGGCCGAAAGGAAAGGAAAGGCGCCGGTGTTTGCTAGCTAGCTAGCTATCACAGCAGAGTCGTTAGCTAGAGAATGAAGTTCGAGGGAATATCCTAGTAAGCGGTAATATCAACTGACAACGCATAAAACAACAACAAGGGAAGGAAAGGATGTCTGTAGAGGAGGGCGCGGTAAATAATGGTCCCGTTTATTAGGCGAAAGCGGGTGAAACAATTTTCATGAGGCTCTTTGGAATTGCGGGACTCCTGGGCGGTATCTTAGTAGTCCAACCCTACATAGATTCACGAGCGGGAAGGGCCTTTGTGTGTGTCCGATATAGGACCCTTATGACCTCATAGGACCCTACAAGCTTTTGCTTATTTCTTCCCTCTTTTTCAAAATTCTCAAACCTTAAGGCACATGACCTAGCTTGAAGTTTCAACAACACCTGAGCTTCAAACATAGAATATCCTTCACTCCCACTCGCGCTGCCAGCGGAGTTCCCGTCAAAGGACGCGAAAATCAGGCCATTATAAGTATCGTATATACTCGAGTAGACTTGCCAGACCCAGCTCTTCGGGAGCACTTCATTGACAAGAATACAATCACGGGCGGCGAGGGCTAGAGACGTCCGCCTCCTGAGAGTTTTGGAAATATGGACCAGAGAGATACAATTGCAAGCAGTTGCGAGCGGTTGTCCCTTTCGTCTCTTCCCGGGAGATTCGAGTTAGCGCCCATCAGCACTCCGTGATCGCTCGGCATATCAGTAGTAGAGTTGAGGAGGGAGGTACATTGACCCAATCCGGAGGTCTTACTTTGCAATTGGGGGACTAGTGACTCTGCGAGTCGTAAGTAGACCAGAATAGACACAATTCCCCCACACTCACTGAGGAGGACTTGCATAAGATCCGAGGTAAGGGAGCCTTCCCAAAACACCCAAAAGACAAAAGAACCTTTGTAAGGCCTCATGCTCAACGCGTAGGTATTATCGGAACTTGAATCTCATCAAACAGATTGTTGGCCATTGCACACATACATACATCCGCCCGTACTTACTCCTGTGGCTTTCCACTTCTGCGCATGCCTCATCGTGGGGGAATTCCGTCAGAAGATGGGGGTCCCATTATTTTCCAATCCAGGTATCTCAGGTAGTGGGCCGCAAGATACTAGTATCTTCCTGACGTTTTTGAACTGGGCCATTATTGCATACACCCAAAATCATGAGCTTGGCGTATTTTTGTATGGCATGAAATATCAGTCGCGTCCACAAACGTCAGGAAAATACGAGTAGGCAGAAGTCCGCAGAAAGCAGTACCTACATATTTGACACCGAACGGTCACTTGCCCCCAGGAACTTCCCTTCAGGAATAAGGACCCGATATGTCCAGGCAATTGGACAAACCGCGAAAAAGGGGTTGGTAATAACTTGGAAGGACCAGTACCTACGCTCCTTTACTCTGTATCTAGAGTAGTCAAGAAGCTAAAGTACTCTGCGTATGCAAAGCGTATGTAGAGTAAAGTATGTAGCTCTTCTATCTTCTAGACTCATAATTTGACGATGAGCGGCAACTGATCGATGGCACTTTGTCTCTTTTGTGTTGCATTTGCCTTGTAAAGAATAGGATCGAGTTGTCAGTTTGCTACCTGTAGAGTATCTATGGTTAGGTGGACCAAAGTTAGTACGGGAGAGGGAGTCCAGGCAAATGCTTGTCGCTCTCAGACCCTCAACCCGACAGAGTGGTTCTGAAAACCATCACGAAACGTCACGCCGCCTCGAACCCGCCCAGACGGTACATAGGATAGTAGAAAATACTAAATAGTTCCTCAGGCGCTGTCATGTTTTTTTTCTCCCCGCTGGTGACGAAATCTGTGACTTGTGTGTATTACCAGGCACTCCCGTTTCTTGATATCTTGATTTTTGACCTTGTTTCATTTTTTTCTCCCTCAAATATCCTGATGCAATTCGTTGGCCATTGCTGCACATTTCCCCCCAGCCTTACCCCTCTCCACGTACATCAGAATCAGGCTGCGGGGACTGTTGAAATATCGAACACCCCCCCCCCCCCCCCCCCCCATTTTTTTTTTTTCCTCTTGTATTTTTCTTATTTATAACTAATTTCTTCGTCCTCCCGCGTTGTGTGTGTGTTCAGAATACTGCTAGATATTATCATTACCACACGGTCAAGGCCGCCGTCTAATTTCTATCTTGTTATTCGGCCTACTATCACCAAGAAAGGGCTTTCCTTGAGAAGCGTAACTGATTCGAACTCAAGGGCATCCCATTCCCTGGATTACGAGTGAGAGCCGGGCGAAAGGCCACTTTGGCATCCAATTCCCAAATCACATATTCTACCCGGGTGCTTGCTGCATCATCTCATCCAAAGTGATACCCGTAGAGAGAAATCTAATTCCAGATTTATACCGAGAAAATCAACAAATCAGAGTCAACTAACTTGTCGTCACTGAGGTCCTGGCCCATCCCGGATAATTTATCGTTTTTTCTCTTTCTCCCTAACGTGTGGACGCCCCGCACGGGCCTTTGCATTGATCCATCAGATAATCGGGAAGCCTGAATAATACTGTATCCACCTCTCAAAAACAATACTATCAGATTCTGCAGAACGAGAGAGAACATACATATAGCTCTCATCCATAGTGCTACACACCGGAATTCCAGTAGAACCATCCGAAGCATCGTTCCTCGTCTTCTTCTTTGCTTCTCCGGGGATTCCTGGCTGCTATCCGACTAGACAGTGAGCAGGCAGGGTCCTTGGCGCATTTGTTAGACGTTCTTATTCGTGAGTGACATGGTGACAACGAATCAGCACCATACCCGATCCCCTGCCCGATTAGTTGGCCCCTCACTTTTCTTCCAATTTTTTCCCACTTGGTCATCCTGCTGGTGCTGAAAGGGCTTGCAGATGGGAGGAAAAATATGCATTCCATCTGCCAGAGACTCAATTGGTGCTCGATTAATGCTAGGAGGGAATGCCGTGGAAGCTGATCAGACTTCATTGCAGGGCATCTACTACTATTCTCGAACTGTGTATTAGCGGCACCTTTCTCATCTCAAGTCTCAAGTCACAACAAGCATACCTAGAGCTTCCACACGGGGGTAAATAAAGTGCATAAGCTGTACGTATCTTTCTCAATTTTTTTTTTTGTTTCCCCACCCCCCTTTCACCAGAAATCTTACCCTCCTCATCACCTCTGCAACTCCCCCTCCAGTTGAAACACTGCCCACTATCTCCGCCGTGCCCTCCCGAAAACCAATCGCTGGAGCGGACAAACGTACTACTCATCTGCTTTATATGAGCTTATTTGGCTCACTTCCCTCCACAGTTGAAACCTTCCTCCACAGCGTCACCCGTCTTCTGAATCTGTCCCACAAGTATTCGAGTGTCTTTTTTAGTCGCTCTTTTTTGCCTGGGCTATATCACTTTGTTGTTGTTCCCCGCCTCCTCGTTTAACAGCGCCAAAATTTCCTCCCACCGGTAAGGCGTCGCTTGAGTGGAAGGAACCCTGTACGAAACGTTCCCCCCGAATTCGATCTCTCAACCTCAAACAGACTTCGCGTCGGAGAATTCACGTCCTTCGTCATATAGATACCCGCCTGCGAGGCATATAGTTTGCCGCCATCTTCATTAATTGATAAGCTACCGCTGTCGCCCTCCATTCTTCTTTCGAAAGCTATCATCGTACGCTTTTCGGCAGCTAAATTATACTGGCTGTTGATTTTTCTATTCGATTTTTATTTTCCTGATAAAACAGCGGGGCGAACGCCCCTCTTACTTGGTCCGGGTCTGCCTGCTGGCTGTCTTGAATAGAAGCTTTGCATTCTTAATCTTATTCTTAAAAGTTTAGCGTTTGTTGTTTATTTATTTATCTTTTTTTATTGTTGGTTGTATTTTGATACCCCACGAGAACTGATTGCCGATAAACAATCACTATGCCGTAAGTAAACAAATCTTTTTGGAGCCCCTTGACAACAACAATCTGGTGCGCAGGGCGGATGCACTAGTAGGTCAGAAAGGAGGTACCTAAAATGATGATGATGATTTCATCACCATTTTCTGTGTCTCCAATTTCGAGGCTGTTATTTTGTATTTCATTGTAGCAAAGGGTTATCGCTCACAGGTTTTGCACTGTAGTATCAACATCACAATCGATCACACGTCGACGACCAACGGGTCTGAGTCGTCTCTGTCTGAGGAAGAGACTGGTAGCAGCGGTGTTGACTACAGTTACCAGCCGCCTCTAAACTATCACCCTTCTCAGTATTCATCTCACCGGTCCCATCATCCCGTCCACTCCCCACATCACTCCCAATTCCCTTCACACACCGAGTACTCGGACAATTCCTTCCCTGAAGATTGGGAGGATTTGCAGGGTGAAGAGCTCGGTCCGTCAGATTCAGCTTCACGCCCGCGCACAGCCAACAGCAGAGCAGGGGGGCCAGATACACCTACTCACTCCCGGCGAGAGACTACTAGAGCTCACCGCCGCCGTCAGGATAGCCCACCCGTCCAAGATATACTGCCACCCGCTCCCCAGTCAATTCACCCTCCACCCCCACCCCCTCAATCATCTCGCCACGGTTCACACCGTGGTCATCGTCATCGGCAGTCTGCCCCAACTGCGCCTCCGAGTACATCAGACAGTGACGAAGATATCAGATACGAACGTGGACCTCCCTCGGCTCCATTAAAGTCACAGCCCTACTGGGGATCACAAAATAGTAGTCCTTATAACCAACCAGCAGCGGCACCAGCGCCAGCACCAGGTAGTGGCTACGGCGGGTTTGGTGAACCTCGTGGCTATAACCAAAACCCTCTTGCGCTGGTTCCGACTAGTCCTCCGCCTCATCCTCACGCATTACCTGGTAGCAGCGGTGACCCTCGGGACCATATGAGAAGAGGAGGACCAAATCCTCTCGCTCCTTTTGATCATCAAGGATATCCACCGCACTCACAGTATCCAGGCCAACCTTCCCAGCATCCTGGCCAATACCCCCCACATCCACCACACGCATCTCACCCTGGGCATTCCGGATATCAATCTCCACATTATCCGGCTCAGTCACCACAATACCCACCACACTCGAGAGAATCATCAAAATATCCAGGGCAGTCACCTCACTACCCAGGACAGTCGCCTCATTACCCCGGCCACTCACCTTCATATCCAGGGCAGTCACCGCACCACCCGTCCCATTCTGGGCACAGTAGTCCAGGTAGCTCAATGACACCTTACAATTATGGGCAGCACCCTGGCAGCCCCACCTACCCCCCTCATCCACAGCATCCTCACCATCCTCATGACCCTCGACACCCGTACGATCCTAGGCACTCACAACATGATCCTCGAGACCCTAGACATGATCCTCGAGACCCTAGACTCGACCCCCGGCTTGATCCCCGGCTTGATCCTCGGGACCCTAGACATGATCCTCGACTCGATCCCCGGGATCTCAGACATGATCCGCGGGACCCTCGGCATCAACCTCATGATCCCCGACACCCTCAAAACCATATGTCTGGTCCGCTGAGTCCGAGAGGCGCACATCAAACCGACATGTACGGATACTATTCAGGATCTCCTTATAGCCCTTACGGCCCCTATGGCGGTGGATACTTCAGTGCTGGCGGCCATCCTCACCAAATGAATTCTATGACTTCTATGAATACTACTAACCAGATGATGATAATGGGGCCTCAGGGTTATCTTGTCCCGTATGCAGTCCCACGAACGGAAAGCCCGCCATCACCAGCTGAGCCAGAGAGACCTCGTGAGAAAACTGAGGAGGAAAAGCGCGAGGAAGAACGTTGGGCAAGGCTTCAAGAAGAGAAGAAATTGAGGGAGGAAATGATCGAACAGGAAAGGAAGTGGCATCAAGAGAAGATAGACCGCCAGAAAAAGGAGGAAGAGGAGGCGGCGGCCAAGGCTGCTGCTAAGGTCGCTGCTGAAGAAGCCAGGGTCGCTGCTGAGAAGGCTAGGATCGAGGCAGAAGAAGCTGCAGAGGTTGCTAGAAAGGCAGAGGAGGAGGCAAAAGCAAAGGCAGAGGCAGAGGCCGCTGCGGCTGAGAGAGCTCTTGCGGAGAAACTAGAACAAGCCACCGCTGCGGCGGCGGCGGCAGCAGCAGCAGAAGCGACCAGGGTAGCGGAAGAAAAGGCTGCTGCAGCTGCTGCAGATCTTGCGGAAAAGCTGGAACAGGCTACTAAGGCGAAGGCTCGAGTGAAGCCCAAGCCAGTCAAGTTCCGCGATGCTGTTGGGAGGAAATTCTCGTTCCCATTTGAGCTTTGCAAAAAGTGGAGTGTAAGTATCTCGCTCTGAGAAGCTTTGTGGCACAATTTGCTAACTCGCTCTTTAGGGTATGGAAGAGCTTATTAAACAAGCATTTCTTCACGTCGAGGTCATTGGACAGCATGTCATTGACGGCCACTATGATCTTCATGGACCTGATGGTGAAATCATTCTACCACAGGTTTGGGATTCGGTGATCGAGCCTGACTGGAGCATCACTATGCACATGTGGCCAATGCCCGAGCCTGAACCCGAACCAGCTCCACCACCACCTCCGCCCGCTCCCGAACCTGTGGTTGAGGAGCCACCCCCACCACCACCTCCTCCACCAGCGCCGGAGCCGGAGCCAGCCCCAGCCCCAGCCCCAGCCCCAGCCCCAGCTCCCGAGCCAGCGCCACCAACCCCTCCGCCTCCCCCACCACCAGCACCAGCACCGGCTCCGCCGCCTGCCCATGTTGAGGTCGTGGTTCTTGAGCGACCCGTGGTGGATATTGTTTCAGCTGAACCGGAGCCGGCGCCATCCCCACCACCACCACCGCCTCCGCCACCCCCTCCCGTCAATGTTGTAATCCAAACTCGCACTGAAACAGTTACAGAGAGGGTCAGATCAAAACCGGCGAATATCCCGCCCCTTCTTATGTGGACTGCAGGTCGTTATGGATCCAAGAAGGGGAGAAGGTGATAGATCTCCCACCCCCCGGGGACGAGAAATACGATTGTAAGATAATGAGATATGGTATGATACGAACTGAGCGAAGAGGAATAACTTGGTAAACAAGGAAAGGGAGTTCGGTTTTATTGATTTTTTGTTTTTAAATTTCCATTTTTCACTCATTTCTTATCTTGTCCTGTACTGTATGCATATCAAAGAGGTGTCATTTTTCTCGGAAAAGATCAGGCATCAGCGTCGGCGCGAATGGTTGGAAAAAAAGACTCGGGTTTCTATTCTGTTTTTCTTAACCGTTAAATACCTATCGCATTACTTTTTTTTTCCATTTGTTTAGTTTTTCTTATCATTTGTTCTTTACTGCAAAAGAGGTAGCAACAGATTTAAATAGTGATTAATAATGGAGTTATCAGAAAAGAACCATCTTCCTTTTAACATCGGGGGCGGTAGTCATGGGTCATCACTCGGCATAAATGTCTTGGCTCTGCTCTAGCCTACATGTAGGTATTCGCCAACTGTGCTTAGCCGTCAACCGTCCCGTAACATTGTAGGTTGCCAAACTCACGGACGCCTCTGATCAGCCTAGAGATTCCGGAAATAATAGCATGAAAATGAATCGAAATAGTCCTTATCCATTTTTATCATTAGCTGGAAAGATACGAACAATGGGTAGTTTAGTGACCACAGCCACTGTCTCTCTAGGTAGCCATAAGTCAGAACATAATTCCAGAGACATATTAAACTCGTCAAATTATTGCTAACCAGAATTTTCTGTGAGGAAGGTAACTAATACAGATGTAAAATATGGTATCTGGGGGTGTTTGGTTAAATAAACTTGTCAGCTTTCGAAATGTTAAAATGTTGATAAATAGGCTGTGACATTCATCCGAAATTGAGGTACGCACGGTTGGCAACTGGGCTAGAGGAGTCCCGATAATTCTTAAAAGAAGAAAGATGCCCAGGGATGGAGGCTATGGGGATACATAAGTAACGAATGCAGCTTTGAAAAGACGGTGGAACTATCTTGGCCCTGAACATTAGATTCTAGACAACAAATAAGCTTTGACGAGGTTTCGGAACCTGCACTCAACTTGAGCCAGCTCATCGCGAGTACACTGTATGACCACTGCTGTACTTGAAGATTCTAAAATTAGGATGAGAAACCAGGTTAGGGGTGGAGATCGGGATGCTCCAACTGGAGAAAGGTTCTGACTTTTGAATAAATAGAACACCCCACGCCGCTGCTATTCGAAGAAGGGTGTTTTGTTACGATGCAGAGTAAATCTTGAGTGAGATGGATGAGATAGGGCTGGATAAAGTAAGGTTAATGGCACTGAAGCGAAATGAAATAGCAACGGTGTTCTCAGTGGTAAGTAGTTGGGCGTGCAAATGCTTCTACTTAGTACTTACATACGTGTACGTATATATACAGATAGATATATCAAACCTTTATCACCCAACAATTAGTTCATGTACACATACCTATATGTATGCACCCTGGTGCATCAAATAGAAAGGCACAAAACGTTGAAAACGTACACCAAGGACCCTATTTCCTATAGGCTTTGCGTTGCGCACAACTCCAAATGGCAAAGACCATTACAACCATTCTGATCAGATTTCGCGCGTCCTCGAAACTCTCGAATAGCTACCAAGGTTTGTGGCCTCTATGCACGACCGAGCTGTTTCGAAACATGGTTTTTAGACGTATGTTTGCTAACTAATGGTTGGCGGAAGCTGTGAGGAAGGCAGAAAATGTTTGGCTCAAGCTCGTCCTGTATCCCTTAACTACGTGTAAGTAACTGCCCAGCTGGTTGGTCTTGGCATAGTTACTCCTTTGGGATGCTGAAGAATTGAGAGCCCTAACAGACGTGGTTAGCGTAGATACTAACTGTGCGCCAATGCCCCGCCAAAGAATCTCACCAAGTCGAGAAAACTTCGCCCGCTATTTCACTACATTACATTGGAATTTCGGATACTCCTTGACAACGGCCATACTCCTAGGTATCATCCGAATGTAAAGAAAATGCTTCAGGTATTATCAAACATCATTTAGTCCCCCGATCTCCTAGCTGCTTAGTCGGCGCGGCGTCCTTCGGACCTGCGTATAAATGATATGTATATCGTCGAAAATTCTTTCTTTCAAGAAGGGCTCTCGTCGTGTGATGTACCGCTGTCGAACCAAAGATAATTGTTATCATTGGCCTGTTTAGGCCCCGATCCATAAAATGGAGCATTACAAGTCTAAAGTCTCACTAGAGAATATACACATTATCTGTTCAGAATGAGACCGCGAGACAGAAATACTCAAGCTTGGCTGCGTCGTGTAGTTCCAGCTCATGAACCTGGAAGACTAATGTATTATTAATTAAATATTAATCACATGAACCTCTGCTTACAATAAATGAATTAACAGCATGGGCCTGGAAAGGGGACAGGACTACGAGTGATGGCCTATGATTGAGACATCTGATCTACAGCCCATAATCATAAAAACGTAGAGATGGCGAGAGGGAGGGGATGGCAATGTTTAGCAGTTTTTAACAACAATTGATGGCGCTTGGGTTTTATTTGGAGTCTGGTTTTAAGAGCTAGAGCCAATCCTCGTGATCCTGGTTCCACTGCTAGCTGTATAAGCTTATCTCTACAGAAGCCTATCACAAGCTATGGTGATTCTAAATTCGGGAAACATAAGTTTGTTGCCTTTGTCCTAATATGTCAATCTAAGTACATACAAGCTCACCCCCAAAACCCAGGAAAGAAAAAAGATGATATGCAACGCCTCAAAACCTAGACTATGATTATACTTCAACACCAGCCTCGGCACCGGTCTCATCCTTCTTGACCTTCTTCTTCTTCTTTTTCGTTCCTTCATCGGCCCCACCTTTAGACCCTCCCTCAGCCCCCCCCTCAACTTCGGTGGCTTTCTTTTTCTTTTTCTTTTCTGTGCCTTCTTTTTCTTTTCCCTTGTCCTTCTTGACCTTCTTGACCTTTTTTTCGCCACCTTCTTTCACCTTTTTCACCTTCACCTTGGGAATCTCGAGACTATTACGGGCTTTGACCCGCTCTGTTGCCAGCTCCATCTCTTTCCTATATTTCTCCACCTGCTCTCTTGCAGCTTTAACGGCCTCTTCTTCCTTCTTCTTCTCTTCTCCCTCCCCATCACCATCAAGAGAATACCCCATTAAACCACTTGAATCAACTTGAAGAAGCCCCTTGCGTCCCCTACCCTTCTTCTTTGCCGCTTCCACCTCATCGACAAAGTCCTCACCATCGTCACCGGCTATGCCCTCGTCGGCCGCAATAGCAACCCTCTCACGTCTTCTCTTGGTCTGAGCTTTCTGGTGGGAAGTGGCTGGCGGTACATCCCCAAGATCGAGCTTCATAACGGGGATGCTATCAAGATCAATCTCCTCACCCTCCCCTACGACTGAAGCACCGATGTAAAATGGATCATCTTTGTTTCGTTCCTTTCGGTCCCGTTTTCGACGTTCCAGGATGTCCGCATCTAGGTAGTCCTCTTCTTTCATGGCGCCTTGATAGCTTCCCCCGCCGTTACCACTGCTGTTGCCGAACGCCTTTGCAGATGCGCTATCGACGCCTAGAGAAGCAGGGGTGTTTGAAGCCTTTGGTACCGGCTTCTGGTAGTACCATTCCCTAAACCCATCGTCTTCCTCGTCTGTTCCTAATGTGCTATCTGTATATTCCGCTTCCCGTAGTAGCTGTTGCAGGTTTGCGTTGATAGGTTCATCTAGATCAAGTCCTTCCGGTAATGGTACTTTTCGTTGTGCGCGTGGGGCAACAGGGTTGAGTTCCTGTCCTATAAACATGGCTGGTATCGCCTGTGTGAGGATTAATGGGGGGTCATATTCTTCTTCTGCGTCTGGCATCGACGCGGGTGTTGAGGCGATAGCTTCAGATGCAAGGCGGAAAAGTTCTAGGAATTCGACGGCGCGCTCTTGTACTTCAAGATTTGGGGAGATGGCCAGTGGCTCGAAGAAAGTGATAACACGTGTGGTAAGGAGTGTAACTGTGGATTTACGAGCAGGAGTCCACGGTGTATTCTCAGAACCGGTTATGGCGGCGTAGACTTTTGGGATTGCCTGAATATAAATTGCTAATATATCAGGCGGTAGGAGCGGGGATGAGGAATGAAGAAGTGAATTTAGCGCTTCTTGGGAATCAGTCAATAGACTAAGTTCAACTGTCAGTAACTTATCTATAGAGGGCATGAAGGAGGTCCTGTTACCTTGAAAACTCTCCGGCGATCCATGCAGCCGCTCCAAGGACTCTCTTTCCTCCACCGCCAGCAGCGGGAAACATGCCATCATGCCTCCCTATAAGCATCTCTGCATATCTAACAGCTTCTGCCCTAACGCTTCGAACCCTGATTGCCACATTCCTCAGCTCTCTCCCAATTTCTTCCCCTACATCCTTCTCTTTCTCGGCCTCTGTATCGTCTTCGTCCTCGTCGAAATCTTCCGAGTCGTCCTGTAGCTCTCCATCGGCCAACGAAGAAACCGGCGGTGCGTATCTAACTAACTGCACAAGTACATCCAAGTACCACTCAAAATCGCCCACATTTACATACAAATCTCTCGAGCACATTTCTATTATCCTCTTTATAACTGTCCTCTTGTATGCCTCTGGCAGCTCTAGCAAAACTAGCTGACCTTTCCGCTTTCCGCCACGCATGACATCCTCCTCCATATCCTCCTCTTCACTCTCACCAGCAGCTCCTTCAAGCTCCACATACTCCTCCTCTCCTCTGTTAGCAGCTGGCTTTAGCTGCCTAATGAGGCGCCCAACAACTTCCGGTAAACTGTCGGAGTTAACCATTCCAACAACCAATTCAAGCGCTCTGTAGCGGATACTGATATCCGTATCATCTATACAATCCAGTATAACATCTTGGTGTTCCGCGACAAGATGCGCATGTGTAGTGACTAGCTTAGTTAATGCTAGGAGCCCGACATATTTTAGATTACTGTCTCCTATAACTAAGAACCCGCGAAGCTTGGTGACGCAGACGGAGGCTAAATCCTCGCCTTCATCTGTTCCTTGTATCCCGGCAAGAAGACCACCGGAGATGAGACCGTTGATACATTCATATAAGAGTGACATGGCAGGTGTCGTGCGGATTAGGTTTGTAATAGGTGGTGTGAGCTTCTTTATCAACCGCGGTTCGAGAGGAGTGAGGGTCGCGAACTATCAAGAGTGATTTTCCATGATCAGCCGATTTAAAGTACCAAGATCGGAGGAGAGGTTCGTACGAGTTTAATCAGTTTTATAGTCATCCAGTTATTCGGCGTCTCTGTGAGCAGTCTGAATAGCTGAGGGGCCAGAGGCAGGTAGTTCTTTGGATTGCGTCGGGCAAGCTCGCAAACAACATTTACAGTTGCTGAAACCACACTGCCGTCTTCATCGTTCAGACATTCCCGTAAGCGTGGCCATGAGGTTCGGAGTAGCTCGGGGGATTGGAGGAAGCATTTGTAAAGCACAAGAACAGCCTTTTTCCGGATTAAGGGGGAAGTATGGGAGAGTTTAGAGAGGAGATCAGGTGAGAGATCCCGTGCAAGTGATGGGGAAACGATATGTGACACGCCGTTTATAGCCAGTGATATTTCGGGAGGATAGCGGGAGCCGAGATCCTAGAATAACTAAGGGTCAGCATACAGCCCATATGGAGGGAAATGGTCGGCTAATAGACAGACTTTTTTGAGGAGGTTTGTCGTCAGCATCAGCACGTCTGTGTCCAGTGTGAAGGTCTGCGTAGCCGCAAGATAGCCTACACGTTTCTGCATAAACTTGGGGGAGCTCATAACCTCCAAGACGTTGAAAGAAGCCCATGACATATCATGCCCAAACATCTCCAGGTATACAAGCTTCAGTATAGCGGCCGCTTTGATGTCTATTTACCCCACCAAAACAACACCCCGCACCTGGTCAGCTCTGGGTACATTGTAGGAGGTGTTTCTCGTCGCGAAGACTCCCGGAATAGATAGCGCACCGATATCCTGAGATTTCGCTTCGTTCTGGCATTCTTTTAGTGAATCTAGCATGTACTGGCGCTCATTGCCTTTGTGAGAGCGCAGACCCCGTATAAGGTCGTAGAGTGACTTCTCGAACCTGGTGACGACGTGTTAGTTCGGAACGGGTTTGAAGCTTATGGAGAAAGCTCACATTGTTAATAGAGAAAGGAATCAAGCGATTAGCAGCGCACCGGGCTCGGGGTATGTCGATATTGAGGTTCCCTGAACCAGTGTTCCTATCAGACGTCAGAGGCTCCGTAGGCTTGGGGGGGTAGATAGCTTAGTCACCAGACAGCATCGAGTTTGTAAAGTGCATAGTAACCGCTAGAGCAGTATCTCTCGCAACCAAAACAATCCCCCGTATAACTGTTGACATTACCAGTAATTAAACACTGCTTCATACATTCTGATTCGGTGCTTCACTACCACTACATCATCGATCCCGGTTCGGACCAGTAATTCAACACTGCAGCTGCTTCATACATTCTGGTTCGGTACTAATTGTTAGCGCAACACAGCTCCAACGTTTGAATCTTCCTTAGTCATCTTAGAGTTCCCAACACCTTGCATCTTGGCCAACCTCTCGCAGTTTCCAGGGAGAAAGAGTCTCAACCATCCCCCCTCCACTTATCAAACAAAGTACAGATCGCGAGTCGAAATACACAGCTCTACATAATACATAAACTATCTAATTATGGCGATCTTATCCACCTTACTCTCTTACCTCTCCTCTCACCCATCTCCTCTACGCCTTCCCCAGACCTCCCAATACCTGTCTCAACAAGCTCCGATCTTCCTCTCCTCTTCCGATTCTTCAAAGGATACCCAAGAAACCTGGATCGTATATGAACAGCTCCTCCTATCCTGCCTTCGAACAGGCGATGACGCCAGCGCAAAGTTATGTCTTGAGCGCTTGTCGGATCGCTTCGGGAGAAACTCTCCTCGAATAAGTGCGCTCGTAGGCCTTTATGAAGAGGCGACAGCAAAGGATGTGAGGGAGCTGGAATCTGTGTTGAAAGGTTACCAAGATATCCTGAAAGAGGATCCTACAAATATGGTATGCACACTGTCCGCACTAGGCTTTCGTCTTGCATTTCCACTTCCACAAATTGCCAGTCAATCTGTCGATCTGACCAATTCGTCCGTGCTCGCTCGGAAAATAAAAATAACTAATGACGCGATATTGTTAATAGCCGATAGAGAAACGCCACATCGCACTCCTCACATCTCTTAATCGTACGGAAGACGCCATTAAAGCCCTTACCGCACTCCTTAATCATTCGCCGAACGATGCCGAGTCATGGTCTCAACTGTCATCACTCTATTATACACAAGGAATGTACCCGCAAGCCATATTCTGTCTAGAGGAGGTTCTTCTTATACTGCCGAATGCATACAATATGTTTGCAAGACTCGGTGAAATCAACTACATATCTGCACAAGGCACAAACATGGACGGCCTTATAGAATCAGTCAAACATTTCGCGCGAAGTGTCGAACTGTGCGAGTGGTATTTGAGGGGATGGTACGGTCTAAGGCTCGTCACAGGGAAAATTCTGGAATTGAACCGCGCAGACAAAGCTAGCGGCATTGAAAGAAAAAAAATCGAAGCGCTTAACGAAACGGCAACCAAGAAATTGGCTGAGATTGTGGGCAAAGCAAATAAACGGGAAAAGGGCTGGGAGGGTTTCGATGAAGCCGAGGTTGAAGCTGCAAGAGCCTTGGTTGACAGCAGCGGTGTAAAGACTGTACGATGATTGTCTTTAAGAGATTACGGCCATTGGGTTTATGATAATACAGTCTTTTAAGAGCGGGGTGGGGTACTTGATGCTGGACATGGGCTTATAATTCTGGTGTTCTTTCTTTTTTGTATTTGGATTCTCGCCCGATTACATGAATCTCTTTCATTTCGGTATAACTGGCACTATTATTGGTATTAGTATTAGTATTAGTATTTGGTGACATGACGTTACGGATCGTAGCTTCGTTTCATTCGCTTTATAAAACACTATTTCTCCCGCTAACTATATCAAAGTTTCTCTATGTCTGTCTTAAACCCCACTCACTTCTTTTCTCATTTTCGGTGGGCCTTTTAGAGGAAAGGGTATATTTAAAACGGTATGTTTGAACGTGGGTGGACGTCTGGCGGGATAATGTTCTGGCGGGATAATCTGCCTCTTAGAGGTGTGAAAATAATGACAGGCTGGGCGGACGTTCGGAGAATGAAATAAACAGTACGAAACATGCAGCCATTATATTACTCTAAAACATGTATTTTTTACAACGGCTTGACTAGCCAAGATCAAAAGAAATATCTCTTTTGGAAGAGACCACCGTTGCGGAAAGGTCTTGGTCCTTCACGTGACCGCCTTTTCCGAGCGAGATTTGGTGATTCAAATATGGTATCGTGTTAGTACCTCATGCTTAGACTGGTAATATCTCGTGCTTAGAGCGTAGAGAGTAGGGCGTATACCCTCTGGATAGCACAAAAACGAGCGTATTGAATGGCTGTTCCGGTGCGGGTTGATCACCTACTATTATGGCTTGGGGTCAATCTTTAGACTAGTTTTGGTTGGTGGGTCATGTGGTTGCGCGGTGGATTCGTGTTCACACAGGATCACTCGGCACTTCCAACGACCGCTAAGGTGGCATTAGTGAGGCGCTGACAGAGTGGCGAGGTGTCTATGGCTAGAGCAGCGCAATCAAAAAACTATATTCATAACTCATAAGGCAGAAGGACTTTGTGAGGCAATTCAAGGCACGAACCCCTTCTCCATCATGTCGAGACCGGCTAGTCGCTCGTAGCACAATTGGTGAGCATAGTTTTCTTGCTGTATGTGCAATTAATGAAAGTCTTCAACGGGGGTGGTCTTCAATTTTATCCACCCGTAGCTAGTAGGACTCGGGATGATCACGTGAACGATCGGAAGACTATACTAAGCTTTAGACTTTCTCCTCATATAGAGCTCGAGGCGACCTTCCATCTATAATCATCTTTCAATTTCTTAATTATAGAATTCTATACATGAGTTCCGACCTATACCCAGAGGCACTGCATCAAGACAACTCGAGGCAGAGGCATGCATGTACCTGCGTCGAGGCAGTGCGAGGCGGAGATCTACAAAGCTTAGGCAACTAGCTCAACACATACCATCCTCTTTGAAATTCCCCATGAACCAAATCAGACTGATCCAGAACTCCGATTCCGGCTCTAGGCGTACATAAAGTCGACTAGATTAGACCGTACTTTAACCCTCCCTTCGTCTCTTGGTGGAGGTTGTTTATCCATCCATAGATCTAGATATCATATATGTATAGCAATAAGTACACAACCCTTAATACTATACATGTAAGTACTGGGGGTGGTATAGTTTTCATTGAGTGAAGTTACTTAAAATTACATGTAATGGGAAGAGAACAAGCAAGCATAGAGACATGTATACATAGTACCTGCAAGTGGCATGTCTACATCCCCACCATGTCCTCCGGGCTAGATTAGAAATTTAAGACATATCGATCACCGGTAGCACAGGCGAGTGAGTGCATTAACAATCCCGATTATTACTAAATTAAACGTAGCAAAGATATGCTTGAAATTCTTCAGACTGCTCCCGCTGCGCCACAATTTAAACACCCCTGTCAGAGATGAAGATACTATATTCTCTGCAGGAACCTGTAAAGTCTATTTAAATGTACCTGGATTGTGGTGACACACATCAAACGTGTAGAAATGGTATTATCAAGGTGCTGGAATTCCGGGAGGAGAAAGTTGGTTAGTACCTCACTTGTACTGAATAATGATCGTAAATTCTACGCGTTTTCACCAGCACATACCCCGGGTCATCAACGTACCTACAATTAAACAGTCACAGCTATACTGATACAGCCTTGGTCTGTGCATTCTTTAAAAACTAATATCTCCCATGTGGCCACTAAGATTGTACGGTAGCTTTGATCGTGATGGTTCCAGAATGTGACATATCCATGTTCGAGTACGTACAAGGGGTCGCTATGATTTTGAAAATGAAAGAAACGAATTGTCGTGTCACCGATATGGAGCGATAAATGTGTCAAAAGTAATTTTACCAACGGTAGTAAATTATTTACCACCGGTGGTATAAGTACTGGATTTCAGTCATTGTGTCTGCACGCTATCCTACATTAGTACATTTCCCACCGGTTTAAACACTAGGTTTCGGTCTTTATGCTGCGCTATTCTACATAAGTAAATGTTCAATCATTAATGCCAAAACTTATGAAAATTTCCCACCGGTGGACAATTTTCATATATATTGGCATTATATAGCCCCTTTTAGCCAAAAGGTCTGTAAAAATTAGGATTATAGGTATAAATACTGGTATTATTTTCACCACCGGTGGTAAAATAATTTACTACCGTTGATAAAATTACTTTTGACACATTTACCGCCCCATACACCGAGGCCACTCAACTTGATACTTGTTCATACAATCCTTTGTAACTTAAAACCTCTCACCAGAATATCGGTCGTACGTTGCGCATGTGCGAGTAGAACAATCAGCCATGAGCTGGTGGTCAAGTAAACCTAAGTTTGATGCAGGTACCTCGCAAACATCTATATTTTGTCGTCGTTGATCATTACTACAGCGCCACTGAGATTGATATTTCTCTTCACCCAACTTCGCCGCGGATTTATAATCGTTTTGGACAACCTCGTCCGATGCAGTTACCAGCGACTTTCCTCTATTTTCCGCTCGTGCACTATCTCCGGGCTCAAAGGCCAACCCTGTGTGGTCGGGGGCATGGACTTGCAGTTCAGGCTATCAATATATCGAGGGCTTGTGCTTCGAGCCATATCAGTCCACCTATAGCTAGGTTTCGCCATAGCCCGGAACTCGGATAACCACATCGATTACTAAGGTCACAAGATATATAAGTACATGTATCGAAGTATATACCGTTTTTATCGTTAGTGCAAACGTGAAATTATTTTATCCACTACCTTCGCAAGTTTGTACAACCATTGGATTGGCGCCAAATAATAACGCCGACGATTTTCCGGGGTAAACCATTTGTTACCTAGTACAGTCGAAGTGTAGGTTTCATAGAACTATTTGATCAGAACCTCGGGGTCCGGTGCCGAGTACTACTTCCTAATAGGGACCGGAAATAACTGTCCCTTAGCTTCAGCCCTCGTTTCTCTTCCTTCCTTCTTGAGGCTCATCTTCTTCTCTGAGCTTAGTTACTGGTGACTTGTACATGCACATGTGCTGTTCGCAGTATTAACTGATCTGAGATTTGAGGGTTTAAGAGTGAAGACCTTGCAGGTTTAATGGTAACAAGTCCCTACTAAGGGAGGCAGATATGATTAGTAGTACAATGCCCCGCTTCTTTATTGAAGACTAGCATGTTTGACTGTCAATATAGCGTGGGAAGATAACTAATCCATTGTAAGTCGACGGATAATATCGAACACATGTATTTACATGTAGGTACATACATGCCAGTGGCAAGTCAGGGCCAGCCTCACCCATAGCCAGGGGCGTGAATCTGGGGCAAGGGCAAGGTTTCGTAGGGTGTGGGTAACACTGAAGTGGGAAAGGTTATTGAAGCCATCCACCAATTGCAAGATGATCCTTGGCTGTTCCTTGCATTGTCCCAACTGGGCGATTGCCAATGAAACCATCCTGGTTACCTTGACATGTGGACCTCGAAGACAAGTTTATCGCACATAGCTTCTATTACAGACGTTTCAGCAGTCTTAAACTTGGAGTACCGTTGCCCCGGATATCCTTGTTAGCTCTGGAAAGGTACAGTACTTGTAAGCACATGGGTTTGTTTGTTAAGGCCCAAATCGTATTTTTTATGACAACCCAGTATATCCCTTCACTTGGTACACTTGTTCCAACAAGCCTAAAGCAATATTAGAGTTAATATCTAGAATCCGGCTTAAACCCAAAAGAAGAAAAAAGCAGCTTATCCATCCGTCACTAACGGTGTGGATGTGGTGTGCCCCTCACATTCGGGAAAAGGATATAAGGCCAATGATTTCGCCCAAGATCTATTTTATGTAAAGCACCAAACTCACAAGCTTTCTTCTCGCCCCCAATCTCGGGTAGGAGGCCATTCACTCTTTATCTTCGAATCGTTTCCCTTCTCCGGTACCGCATAAGGGTCCTTTTGCTTCCCCTCTATAAGCATTCGGCCGAAATGAAGCTTTCCGCCTTTATCTATGGCTCAGTCCTAGCTTCCCTCCCATTGTTCGCCAATGCCTGGCTTCCTGAGGGCAAAATCCGTGGTGTGAACCTTGGTGGCCTCTTCGTTGCTGAGCCATGGATGATGCAAGACGAATGGAGCGCAATGGGTTGCTCCGGCAAAGTCAGCGAATTCGACTGTGTTCTGGCCCTCGGTCAAACCGCAGCCAACGCCGCCTTCCAGGCGCACTGGAACCGCTGGATTACCAAAGACGATATCACCCAGATTGCCAGTCTGGGCTTGAACACTGTTCGTATTCCTCTGGGATATTGGATCTACGAAGATATCGTGTATAGCGACAGTGAGCACTTTCCTCAAGGGGCTTTCCAGTATTTGGAGCGTGTGTGCATGTGGGCAAGGGACGCAGGGCTTTACATCATTCTCGATCTTCATGGTGCCCCCGGTGCACAGCAGGCCCAGCAGCCTTTCACAGGGCAATACGCACCCACCGCTGGGTTCTATGTGGACTATCAATACGAGAGAGCCTACAAATGGCTTGAATGGATTACCAAAATCGTCCATACCAATTCCAATTTTGCAAATGTTGGAACGATCCAGCTCGTGAACGAGCCCATTCAGAACTCTGGAACTGTTGCAACAATGATCTCCCAGTACTACCCAACGGCATTCAAGAGAATCCGGGCCGTTGAGTCAGGCCTTGGTATCACAGCCAACAACTACGTCCACATCCAAATGATGAACGAGAAGTGGGGATCCGGAAACCCCAATGCCAATATTGATGACTTATACTTCGCCTTCTACGACGACCATCATTACGTCAAGTGGACCCCCGGTGTCACGGTTTCCCGAGATGGCTATATGCGTCATTCGTGCACTGATGACCGCAGTGGAAACTGGCCTGTTATCACAGGGGAGTGGAGTATCAGTGTTGCTGACTCTGCTGAGTGGAATGATGAGTTCACACTTGACCGTAGTGACGCGGTTGAGTGGTATCGTAAGTGGTGGGCGGCCCAGTTCTTGAGTTACGAGAAGATCGATGGGTGGATTTACTGGAACTGGAAGGTAAACTGGATTGGAGGAAGAAACGATTGGAGATGGGGATATCAGCAAGCTGTGGCTGCTGGGGTTATTCCGACGAATCCGTTGGATGCATATAGTTGGAATGTTTGTGCTGGATACACTTGATTGTGTACCTTGTGGTGAATAGCCTCTGGTTTCGCGAAGCGAGAGACATTTTTATGTTCGTGTAATTATGAATTTGTATATTGGGATAGGGTATTATGGTCAGGATGTGTTAAATTCGTTCGATATAACTCTTTTCATCCAACATGATTATCGAGTGATTAATGGTGAAGTGTTATTATTCGCTTAACGAGAAAGGGTTTGTGTAATCACAAAATATCACTCGACGGTTCCACTGGTGTTGTCTTCCTTAATAGGCAGTGTAACTACTGATTACTCTATAGCGGCGAAGGGATACAATCCTGACCTTCGATAACTAGGCATAAAAGAAGGCCAATAACCTACAATTCAAATCTACACCCTATCAAAACAAAACCAACTCCCCATCAAAAGTAAGATCCAGATAAAAAAAAAAGAAAATACAAGAAGCTACGATATAAAACTGGGAGGTTTGTCTATGTACTAGGAGGTTGTATACTCCGGCGTGTAATGTAGGATTATGAATTTGCGCTAGTGTGTTTGGAAGGTGAGATTATGCGACAGTCCCGGCCATGGCCAGCAACAATGTATGAGCAATTACGTGCAGCGACCACAATCCGACTTTCTTGAATCGCCTTCGTCTGGCTTGATCATCAACTACACTGCGAGCAAACCCTTCATATGTCTACACAGATTTCGTTAGTGACTATCGGGAATGCTCGAGGGCGTGAGTAAAACCTCTGCAGACAAGTCGTCCATCAAACCACTGTCGTAGATTGTCCAACTACCGTCGAACTCGTCCTGCTTCTTAACAACACGGCAATTGATGGGGATATATGTTTTTCGGCGATTGATGTATGCCACGATTGGTCGTATTAGTGCGTTGTTGACATAGCTTAGGTCTTTTGTGAATAAAGGCACAGAGGCGCGGACGTCGTTTAGCTGTATTCGGAGATCCATTATAACGTACTTTTCGGCTTTCCTATCTTCTGCCTTTCCATTGTCGTTGTCAAAGAATTTTCTGGATGAGTTCGGGGATACTGTAGCCTCCATTCGTTCGACGATGTCCTGGACCACCTGGGTAAACTGAAGGTCATTCTCCGCAGGGAACATGATGTCCGCAACGATATCAACATTTCCACTCTGTATCCACGAAAACATCCCTCCAGCACCGTGATTTAGATGATCAATTTCTAAGCCATCAATCCGGAGGCGGCTGGTCTTTTTCCACAGACTGGGAGTACGGGAGCCATTGTCCCTCAGCATCATCGAACTTACACCATGGCTCTGCCTGGGGTGTATTGTGAACAATGAGTCATCGAAAGAGCCAGACATCATGTTTGCGCTCAAAAAGTCGTAGAATAGCCATTGCTTCCTCAGTTGCGGAAGGTCACAAGAAAATATACTGAAAGAGAATGGGCGGAACCCATCTGGCTGCTGTACTGTTACCAAAAGATCTTCGAGCTTGAAAGAATCGATCTCAAAATCGCCTGGAACATGTTCGTGCTTGAAAGATCTGGGGTCAACGCCCTCAGCCCAGCTGACATGGGTTCGGTCGATTACCCCACGAACTCCTTTAATCTCGACATCCTTGAGAAGACCTTTGCCATTCATCCATTTTGTGAAGGAAAGGGTGACATTGACGGCATCAATAGTAACGTCAAACTGGGTATAATTCGTATCCTCCTCTTCTGCCATAACCGTATGGCTATGATCCTTTCCACTTGTTTCATCTGCATGAGCTGCTGCAGCTGCTGCAGCCGCTGCAGTAACTGAGGATCCCTTACGAACGTTTTTGTTGCCTTGCTTTTCTCGACCAGGTCTACGGGATACAAAGACGTTTTTGAATGTGATGCAACCACCTTTCCAGCTGGGAACGATGGCTGACTCAAATACGACTTTGACCCCAGTTTCCTTCGTAAGATAGTTACCAACAGCTCTGGCAAGAGATTCCTGCGCGAACACAGTATTGACCAATAATATGGTCAATGAAACAAAGGTTGTGGTCCCAAGCACGATCCATAGAACCTGGCCTAGCAGTAGCCACGAGAAGAAAGCGCTGAGATCGTCCCAATTATATGGTCTCATCTGTCGTATCATGGCCCATTTTGTCCTGATCCTCAATCTCTGAAAAAACCCGGTTGCTGCTGCCAACATCTCATCCTTTGTTGGCCGGTGGATGTGTGAAATCCGGTCTAAAAGTCTATTCTCTTCGGGGTTTTTATTCGATACATCTCTTTTTGCCGGCTCGCCCCCTTCACTACCGTTTTCGCTGCCTTTCCTACTATCATTTTCACTTACATTCCCGTTATCGTTTGCATTAACACCGATGCCCCTACTTCTATTCCCTACCCTCTGATCAATCCCACTATGAACCCCTCTCCCATTCCCACTTGCGCTGTGACTCCGGAGCGGTAAAGAGCCGGACCTTATCTTCGATAGAGTTTTCGGCTTTATCGACCCACCCCCAGTGTGAATACACCTAGACCAAGCAGCGCCTGTCATCCTCGATATCTTTCGTCGATCCAACACACTACTAGATGTCAAACCCCTGTCCACTGCGTTCACAGCGCACGATTTCGTCTCTGAGGTGGCTGCAATTGTCGGGGCATCTGTCCGCACACAAACCCCCGCGAATCCACGAGAAATAAAGTATTTTGACCTTGGAGACCATAGTGCCGCTGCCGCCCCAGCGGACGCGGAGAGAAAGCGAGGCCTGTGTGAAAAGGAATGTATTGGTACTCGAGAAGCGCTTCCAATTGATGCTGAAGAAACTAGAAAAGATAACAGAGAATTATGGGGCAATGGGAGGACAGCGTCCCAGATGCTGGCGTACAACCGACGGCCAGGACTTATGGCCATGTTCTCACCGGCATGGGTTCGGCTGAGGATATTATGGTGAAGGGTCAATGGTTATCGAAATTTGCTTTTCCGGGGGTATGGTTTGCGGGGCGAAGAATGACGATATGATTTATTTTGCGGTTGCACTTTCACAAGCGAGAACCGGATTGGAACTGCTGCAGGTATTACAGCTAGCTGCAGAAATCTCCTTTCTCGAAAATCTCAGTTCCAAGATTCCACAAAGAACAACATATCTACAATTGATTGACGTGTTTAATTTCACCAAATTGGACTGTGTTTTGTACATAGCGAGAGTATCCTAAAGTACCGTCGTCACGTGCCCGCACTTCGTTGCTCCATAGAATCTCACTCGACCCCGCCAACACAAGCATGCATGTGACTCCTGTTTCGTTTTGCTCTCAACTATAATTGGCGCCTGCCATTTCATTTCGCGTTCTTCGGCTGATTAGGAAAAATAATCCTTGTGTACAAAGTCGTTACAACGTAACAAATAAGATCCCAAAACAAGTTCCTTTAGTCTTATAAACTAAAAGAAGGTCTTCCACCTCTCCCTAAAACAACCTATCTGTCGACTCGAGGCTAAAGAATGGAGACAAACTTCTTTCTTCAGAGCATTTGTGTGCCAATTGCAATTGCAATAGCTAAAGAGGTCCAAGCAAAAAACCAGAACGAGCAATAGGCAGATTCAGCCCAAGACAAGGCACCGTTAACTTCTCCAATAGGTGTTGGGCGCCCTGAATGCCCTGTCGGCGTGCTGTTTGTAGCTGGAATAGCACCAGCGTGAAACTTGTTGTATGCATTAAAAGGGTTCGTTTCAGACTTGACTATGCTCGAATCTTCTACAACCTTCGCCAAAGGACTTTCGCTCGGGGTAACAGCTAAACCCAGGCTCTTGGTCCCGGTGTGCTGCAGATGTTGGACGGAGTTAATATGTATGACTATAAATACAAAGGGGGGGTACCAAGCCTTACTTTGTCGGAGGTTTTCGATTCGCAAGATGATACAGATGGGCGTAGTTTGGCAGGAGCTTGCAGATCGAATTGGTCTTGCATTACTATCCTGCAGTAGTTTTGGCATGTGGGAGTAGGGTTGCCTTCTTCCAGCTGCGGATGTGTTCTTTGGCATTTCATCTGGTTAAGAAACCCTGATTAATAAAGAGAGGCTAAATAATTGTATTAGGACTTACAATGCAATCTTTAATCTCCTCTGGAGGTTCTAAGCCGTCATCGTGAGCGGATTTTCATGCAGGCCTTAATTCTGGCTAGGACCAAAGAACATACCGATAGAATGTAATTCTCGCCTCACGAGTCCCGATTTGAACCTGTTTATGAAAGGACCCAGCGCTTTATCGTAGCAATTTGAACGGCACTCAGTATAGCCTCTCATATCCACAGTAGGAGACATAAATTTTTCAGTGCAGTCAACCTAGTATCAAACGTAAGAAGTCTTATCAGATTTAATTTGTATGTAGAGAAAGGCACAACATACCACACACTGTTCTGTAAGCAGCACCTCGGAATCATCGGGGTTCTATTAGATACTGATATCAGTTATCCAATTGAAAGATATCAGAGATAATAAGAAAGGGTTGGGGATAGATACCGGACTTGCAAGGCAAGAATCATGACAATCGGTGTCCGTGTCAAAGTAACCGTGAATCCAACAAATTTCTTTACATAATGATAATTTATCAGCCACAATCGGCGTGATGCCGACAAAAAAGAGCGCGATGAGAATCAAGAAAAGCTTCATGTTGACGAAGAAGCCAGTAACGTTAGGGTATTGAATTTGTGTAGGTAAAGGGCAATGCAAGGAAAAGAGAAGAAACGGGTTGAATCCCAATTATGAGTTGTGAAAGAGGAGTGGAATTTCTCGAAAGGAAGAATTGGACAGTGGGGCTATATAGTGTAAGGGAGCACTAAAAGCTACATATAGTTTGATTTATGGGGACACGATTTGCAATTGGACACATATCGGTATCTCAAGCTGGGTAAAAACACAAGCAACAACTTTCTCGATGATTAGCGTTATATATCGAAATGGACGTCGTGTATAATCTATGCTGATCATAATGATACAATACTTGGTCAATTACTTCACATAAGGATATCGCGTCTACAGTACATATTATGTACCATTACAACTTTGCCTTGGTCTGAGAAAATACCACTTTGTTCTTGATACTACCCACACCCTCAAGGTCGATCTCTACAACATCTCCGTCATTAAGCCATTGTTGAGGTGTTTTACCCATACCCACACCTTGCGGCCTATCAGAGAATTATTAGCTATTGATCATTGTTCACATTGCAAAAGCTAGATCACCTACGTTCCGGTAAAAAGAATGTCGCCAGGCACTAATGTGGTTCCTTGTGATAAGAAGGCGATTGTTTTGGCTACAGAGAATATCATATCTGCTGTTGATGAGTCCTGCATAGTCTTGCCATTGACCTAGACACAATACCGTAAGCATTTCCCGACTGAGAAGAGTCAATCATCGCCATGATATGCATACCTTTGTTGAGATTCGAAGGTTTTGAGGGTCCTGGATAAGCTTAGGGCTAATGATAGCTGGCCCCATGGGTGCCCACCCATCGAATCCTTTGCCCAATGACCTGGGCCTGAATTAATAAAGGATCTTTCATGCAATTACAGTGTATTTACTTACCATTGGCCGCCTCCTTTCTTCAATTGCCATTCTCTGTGGCTCACATCATTTCCTACCGTGTAGCCTAGAACATACTCCAAAGCCTTGTCCTCTGAAACATCCTTTGCCTCCTTGCCAATGATGGCAACAAGTTCACATTCGTAGTCGAGACCGGGGTCAGATTGGACAATAGTGTGAACCGGAATTGGATCTTAGTTCGAGAATTAGGACAACTCTTCTAGAATATCTTCTAGACTCTCCAGTATCATCTGAAAAGGGACTTTTTAATACATACCTGAAGGTCCCGCAATTGAAGTGACAGGTTTGTACTGATTCACATCAGCACAGGGAAATTCAAATCCATCAGAAGCTAGGCCCAAAACTCACGAAAACTACAGGAAACTTTGGAATTGGCATGTTTGACTAATGATAGTGATATTAGTTCCAGGCTTAAATCTGTAGAAGACTATTTATTTGGAAGAAAGACTACCTCTTTTGCATGCTGCGCATAGTTGAGACCTAAGCATCTTACAGTCTTAATATCTTCCAATGCAAGCGGAGACAGAAGTTTTCTGATATCCTGATTTTATTATAATTAGTAAGCTATTTATTATGCCTTATATGAGGTAATGTGGTATCGTAGGTCCATTAGTATAGATATAATACCATAATCTTCTCAGTAACATTGTGGTTGGCATTAAATATGTCTCCTTCAATAAGCTTGGCCTTGAGTGCCTTGGACACATCAGTAGCTCCGTGGGGGAGAATGGCGTCTCCGTAGTACGTCTTTCCGTCGCCAGCCACGAATCGGACAAGGCGCTATGCCAGAGGGATTAGAAACAATAAACAAATATATCACGGTAGTAGGATATAATATCATACCGAGAATGTACGAGATGACATAGCGAGAATGATAGTTCAGTTGAAGATAGAATTCTAAAGTTTTGGGGGTCTCGTCGCTGTTAAAGCTACATCGGCTAACCGGCTATCCTCCCCACGCGTAACCTACCGCGGTACGCCAAGGCACAGCGTGAATGGACAGAGCAACCTCCGCCAACGATCCCCACATATATCAGTCACTCAATTCAAGTAGCTGCGCTTAGGGCTAGATACTTGATATGAAGCGAACAGGCATACAGCGAGATGTTCTCGCGTTATATAGACTTTGCTTGAGAGAAGCTAGGAAGAAGCCATTGGTATGTATCAGAGTATGGCGGCACTTCTATCCCTTTGCCGAATGATATCCAAGTGGACTGGAACGAACGCTGTCTGACACATACAGGATGCAAGGGAAAATTTCCGCAACTTTGCCAGGTTTGTTGATGTTTAATAAATGCCGTCATCTAAAACACTCTAAATGATATGCAGGGACGAGTTCCGGGCGCACCTCGATATCAAGAAGAAGGACTTTATAACAATTGAGCACCTATTAAGAGTAGGACAGAAGAAATTGGAGACTTATTCGCAACCGGGAATAAAGAATATCTTTCGTTGATTTCATATAAGGATGGAGTTTTGGGGGGGGGGGGGGGGGGGGGGTTGCGACCAAAGGGTACCAAGAGACGGATCCCTATTTAGTTCAATTGCTCTTTATTGTACAGCTCCTGTAGGGTACGGGCAATGCTTTAGATTGTTAAGGGAATTATAATTGATAATGCCGTACAGTTTACCCTCAATCTAGCGCCAAGTAGTTATACGAGTTGATGAGAGACATGCAAGGCGTCTATATATATCTTGATCGTCACAGGGAATATCACCCGAGTTTCCTTGATCACCTTGCGTGTCCTTGTTTTCTTGCTTTCATCCGGCCGAAAAATAATATTTCCATGATATACAAATAACGGACTTCTAAACTGCTTTCTGCCAGTCAAATGGCAGCGGACGAGAACTCTGTGACTTCTTGTCTTCGCTTTCAAGCTCAAAGCACAAAATAAAAAAGGAATTGACAGATAACGACAGGGGAAAACCATCATGGTGTGCGGCCGATAAAACCTATGTTGATGTTGGACTATTTGAGCCGCCACGGATTGCCCAATGATTCCCCAATGATTCGTTTATGATGTCTACCCGATGACACCATCCGCCCAGAGCTTTCGCTTCGCGCCCATTTCGACAGCTATAGCCTGACTTAGTCTTCTAATCTGGAGATATTTTCGATTAAGAATAGCTGCTCACCTGCTTCACCCCAGTCTTCCCCGTGGTTGTGACCATCTGCCGTTAACCCAGCGCGTTTCTTCGCCTGGTCTTCATTGAGAACAGTCTTCAAAACAAAAGTTAGAACTCCCGCGTTTCATTGGTATTAGAAGCAGATATATTCCTACCAGCAGCCCAAAAATAACTGGGACACCAAAATCCAGTTGAAGCCTCATCAAGCCCCGGGAGACTGACTCCGCAATGTGTTCAAAGTGCACTGTATCGCCCTTTATCAACACCCCGATGGCAATGATAGCATCGAATGGTCCTTTGCTTGAGGTTCCGGAGGTGGAACCGGGGATTGGAGTTGAACTGCGACCGAGACCCCCAAGCAGGTCTCCAGAAGGAGCTGAGGAAGCTTGGACCTGAGAGGCAGCATACAATCTGAATAATCAAAGTCTTAGATATTGGCTTTATTTCAATTTTATAAAATATCACATTGTATTTATGTGGGTGGGATGGATGGATGAAAATATGCAGTGGTTCTCTCCAGCGTATCAGGGAATAATGATAATATGGAAGGTGTTCTCAAAGGGAAATCGAACCGTTGAACGGCTATGGGCAGTTCCCAACTACCAGGGACGCTCTGCGTAATTATATTCAATGGCTTTACGCCACGTTCTAGAAGCTTTTTCTTCGCGCCTTCCACGAGAGGTGTGATCAAGGTAGGATTCCAGCGGGCGTGCACGATGAGAACACGGAGGTTGGTTCCTGAAAATTTATTTATTGGAATCTATACTGAAATTGTGGGGTACTGATTGGCAAGAAGAGGAACAGTAAGCTAAGGGAATGGATGCAAAAACATACCATCCAATGCTTCAACTTCACCAGGACCTTTAGTGCCAGAGAACATCTTGATTTTGTTGTATTTTAGTGTGAACAACGAGCTGGTGGATAATTGGATGGATCGATTGGTTTGGAAGATGAGAGATGGGGAAGAAAATGAGGATGGAAGAGCAGTCAGTGGTGGTAGGAGGTGATGGTGGTAGTGGGGGAAATATGTGAGTGTGGGACGAGGGACAACGCAGAGCAAATGGGGGACGGACTCGGCGGAGGGGTACGAATAACCACAGATTAGGGGTCCGGGGAATGAACGAGGGTGGTTGAAGTCTCGATAAGATAGATATCTCTAGCCCGATTAGCGGATCTACATACCATTTCGTAACTCGCGTTAGCTACCTAGGCAAGCAAGACAAGAGACGACAAAAAGCTTCTTTTAGCCATGCATTACGATTCTATCCGAGTTCTTTTCACTCTTCAATTCCCCTTTCCTCCTCCTCCTCCTCGTCGACTCTTGTCTGTCTGATCACTGGCAGCCACGTCACTCGGGTCTTTAGCTGCACAACACACGTGACGAGTGCCAAGACTGCGAGGAAGTTTGGTAACTTCCCTGGTCTAGATTAGGTAGTACTACTAGTAGATACAATGATATAGACGGCCTCCCTAGCCACTCGGACACCCCCCTCACTCGGACAGTCAAAGATGATTGGTGGAGAAGAGGTACAGAAGCCACTTACAACGTTGATATTCTCTTTTCTACGTTAACTGTTCGAGTGGCCAGGGAGGCCGTCTATCTGCATGTAGTACGATATATTGAGGAAGGAGAGGTTTATGCTGGTGTTTTCACTATATATATGAAGTTGTGTACCATCATAAATTAAACTAAGAATACTCACAACAAGGATCCCAGGAGCCAGGGTCTCGTAGGGCAGAATCTATCAAGACTTGAAAAGGGGTAGAGTCAAGCGTATAGCCACATATATGTACACCCGCAGGAAAAAAGTGAGGAAACAACGAGTGCAACCAATCAGAACCCTAATGAAAAAGTGAAAATGGAAACGAATAGAAGTAATATGACTACACAATGAGATACAGAATAGATACTACGGCCTCTGAACTATATTTACCACTTTTTATGACTTCCCTTGTTCTTTACTACTGCTGCAATTCTCTTTGGTATGCTGTCAATGATTTATATACATTTTCCCAATCTAGCCTTTCCCACTCTTCCCTAGCTTGGGCTTCAATAACTTTTATGTTTTCATTAAGAGTAGCCTCTCTTCACTTTCCAGACTTGTCAAAAGGCATGGCTAGGGAATACTCGTGAGGCTGTATTGCGGGTGTGGGGATGTCAAGTTAGACGCACTCGTTGTCACGCTACTCATTGTTTCCTCACTTTTTTCCTGCGGGTGTACATACGGATATGTACTCACTACCTCAAGTATGTGGCTGATTGATAGAAATGGGGGTAAAACTGTTACCACATCAGTATGGAATTACAAGAACATACCGTATTTTAACGGAGTATGCGGTACCGTCAAAGACTTCAGTATTAATTTCATCCACTGAGCGCACGAACGCCTTCTTATGCACATACATGTAGCTAGACTAATGTACTTCTTGCTGAGGTTATGTAATTACGACATATACGATAAACATGGTGGAAAGCTTAACTGCAGGAGGCCATTCTAGAGTTCTAAGCAAGGTATAAATTATTGGAGCTTAGCTGTGGAAATTAAGGCAAGTAGCTGGATCGATATTTAGACCTCCTGCGGAGTTAAGATTCGTTCAATGGCGCATTCGCAGTAAATGAACGAATCGACTTGTGATTTGAAAATACTTAAGTGCACGACTTGTTATACGTCCCAACTGAGTTTTCCTTTAGTTTACGTACTACTAACAATGTTTATCAAAATCCCTTTTCTTTCTTTCTCTAATTGAGGGGTTTCCAAACATCAACTCTGCTAAACGGGTAAATTTAAACCCTCCTGACACACACGAATGACCCTGAACTCGAAGTACAGGCCCGAGAAAAGCAAGAATAAAAACACATGAACTGTTTACGGAATTAAGCATACACACGGAAACAGATCAGTTACCTGCTTCATGATCAAGATTGTCAGCCCCATGGCCCATTCCTGCCATATATGTAGTTTATGATTAGCACTACTGAGCAGTGAGCACTACTGAAGCACAACAATTTAATCGCTTCCCGGCCCCTCTCACCGAGTCAAATCTCAGCTGAGGTTGTATGCCGGTAAGCCACGGGCTTTTACTAGCACCCCAAACGAAACAATAACATATCCTGGTTAGCCCACGGTTCAGCCTTGTCCTGTATGTGAAGTACGATATTACCTGTCAGTCTTTCATATTACGCTGACGAGCAGCAAAAGACGATATCTTAGTAAGTTAGGATCATTGTATGTATGTCATACATGATGTACGGTACTGTAGTTAAGCACATATTTCGTGATTCCAGGTCAGCGGCATGCGGTAGCCAAGCTTGAATCCTGGTAGTAGCAAAACTCGTGATCGTGACACAGCTGTAGGGCTGGAAACACGTTTTGGTCAGCCAATCTAATAAAAGAACAAAGATACTCTAAATCAGCCGCAAAATTGTTTCACTCATTATCGTCGACGGATCTTGCCAAAAATCCAAACCCCTCAAAGCTTACCTAGACCTTCCGTTGCTCTGGACCAAAGGTTCCTATAAACATCTCTGGCGTGTGGTTTCGTGATCAATTGCGCAAGTTACACAATTCACTGCCAAAAGCATTTCGGTCGTACGAAATTTTGGCTTTCATTGGAGTCGATCCTTTTAAAGTTGGGAAAAGAAAGTCTCGGGGACATCCCGAAGCCCAGCCTAACCCTTTACAGACGGAATCAAAAGGGAAGGAAAAGTTTTACTTTCGACTCGGCAAATTCGGTCAAATCGTGAGCTGAACCAGGTTTCTTCTCGGGAGGATGATTGCGGGTATCTAATGAAGACACAGGGCCGATGATTGGGGTTGGTGAAAGATGTTTATTTCTTTTTTTAGTACATCTGTCGTTGCCAGCCGCTTTTGAACATGGACAGACCCTTTGTTCTTTGCAGGAGGAAAAAAAAAATAGCCTAGCTTCCCGGAGCATTGAACTTTTGCAACGGAAGGTTATTCTTTTTAATCCAAAAACAGTGCCCGCCATCCGTGCCGATTAATGACCAGGTATGCGATATAGAACTGGTAACAAGCAGAGTAATAACACATTGGTACCTCATGGTATACTAGAAATAGTTGTACCTAGGTATCGAGGTATCATTTCACCCCACTCCCCACTTTCCATGAGCTTTGTTTAAGCCGGATTGAAGTCCTATTTCCTATTTCTAGAAACACAGCCATCGTATATATGTAAAGAAGCGAAGAAAACTAATGACGAGTCCATGGAAAGCTACCCATGAAAAGGAAAGCTGTGAGAGAACGCCGAGACGCAAGGTATCAAAAAAAAAAAGAAAGCGGGATCCCTTTTTAGAAATTCTGATAGGAAATAACCAGCTGCGTAATTGTGAATTCTCGCCTGCTATTCAGTGAGCAGAAATACTCACCAAAATGTCTAAGATATTGCGTGGCAGCTCCAGCGCACGTACAGGTCTTTTTTTTTTTTGCAGCGCTGGATTGAAATCTAGATGTACCTCTTGTGCCATCGAAATTTAGTGCTGGAAGGACCGTGAGTAGCATGTGTACTAATATGTGATCTAATAGGTGATCGGAATGCAAAGGCTTCTGTGCTCCGTATCTAGCAGGTCTGAAGTGGGGAAAGAGCTGATCGGATTCCCTGTGGTCTGGTGGCTGCACAGAGTGGGCTGCGGCAGACTTTCCCTGTCTTTGAAAGGGCCCCTTTCCGCCCCAAGGCTGGGCGTGCATGGGGTAGGAGGGGCTACGAGGGGTGTGGGTGGACCGTCGCGTTGGATGGGATAGCTCAAGCTGCTGTGTGCTGCAGCAGCCCGCCAGACAAGCAAGCAGACACGAGAACTTCCCCCTCCTCTATTACAATCTACTCCTCCGCCTTCAATTCTCAGGCTCCACGGACCCAGTCTGACCAGAGTACTTAAGAGCCCGTAATCCCTCCTACTCTGCCCGTCTTTCTTCCTCTCGCTCAAATCATTCCATCAACCCCACATATCCACTTAACCTCCTCGCTGATTCACCTCCAACGATCTTCCCATCATTCCATCAATCCTATCGATTAATCAATCCATCAATCCATCAAGAGAATTCCCTCATCATCATCACAACCTCTATCTAGGTTGAACAGAATTTTTTACAGACTTATTTTCAGTTTATAGATATCACAATGTGGTAAGGAAAGCCCAAGCAGCTCGATCCATCCCCCCACTAGCTCCCCAGCAAGAAAAAAATGAAATCGAAAAAATAGTGAAAGAAAAATAATTTGAATTGTAAGCTAATATTGTTGATTGATTAGTGGAATTTTCGGATACATCAATTACCTTGTTGAGAAGGATCGTAAATTTATCCTGGACACATTGATCCAAGGTAGGCTCAGAAAATTGTTACTATTTTCGGTACGGAAATGGCAAATCCGCTAACTGATAACTCTTTTAGGTCTTTCTCGTCTTGAGTACCGTGGATATGATTCAGCAGGTGTAGCGGTTGACGGAGATAAGGAGGGCGAGGTTTTCGCATTCAAGGAAGTTGGAAAGGTTGAGAAGCTCAAGCAGCTCATCGCTGACTCCAAGCCCGACCTTGATGCTACTTTCGTTTCGCACGCTGCCATCTCCCACACCCGATGGGCCACCCACGGACAGCCCTCGCGCGTCAACTGCCATCCTCATAGGTATATTTCCTCTCACATAATTGAAATATGAACATGAATCGCGCTAATCAACTGTTTTTTGTTCAATTAGGAGTGACCCCACATTCAGATTCACCGTTGTTCACAATGGTATCATCACAAACTACAAGGAATTGAAGGCGCTTTTGGAGAGCAAGGGTGAGGTTTTTGAGAGTGAGACCGATACCGAGTGTATCGCCAAGCTTGCCAAATACATCTACGACCAGAACAAGAGCATTGACTTCACCACCCTGGCAAAGTCCATCATCTCAGAGCTCGAGGGTGCTTTCGGACTTTTGCTGAAGTCTGTACACTACCCCCATGAGGTCATTGCTGCCCGTAAGGGATCTCCTCTTGTCATCGGTGTCAAGACCTCAAGGAAGATGAAGGTGGACTTTGTTGATGTTGAGTTTTCCGACTCAATTCCTCTTCCGGCCGAGCAGGCTTCACACAACGTTGCCTTGAGGAACCTCAAGTCCGGTCCCCAGAACAGCTTGGCTCCTCCGGACAAGAGCCTTCTTCACAGATCCCAGTCTCGTGCTTTCCTGTCTGACGACGGAATGCCCGTGCCTGCTGAGTTCTTCTTGAGTTCCGATCCATCAGCTATCGTTGAGCACACCAAGAAGGTTCTCTACCTTGAGGATGATGACATTGCGCACATCCACGAAGGCCAGCTCAACATCCATCGTGCCGGAAAGAACAACGGTGCTTCTGCCATCCGTACCATCCAGACATTGGAGTTGGAGCTTCAGGAGATCATGAAGGGCAAGTTCGACCACTTCATGCAGAAGGAGATTTTCGAGCAGCCCGAGTCGGTTGTCAACACTATGCGTGGTCGCCTTGACGCTGTGAACAAGAAGGTTACCCTCGGTGGTCTCCGACAATACTTGAGCACAATCCGCCGCTGCAGAAGAATTATCTTCATTGCCTGCGGTACCTCATACCACTCCTGTATGGCTGTGCGAGGAATCTTTGAAGAGTTGACAGAGATCCCGATCGCCGTTGAGCTTGCCTCGGACTTTTTGGACAGGCAGGCTCCGGTATTCCGTGACGACACCTGCGTGTTTGTTTCACAGTCTGGTGAAACCGCCGATTCACTGATGGCGTTGAGGTACTGCCTTGAGCGCGGAGCCCTTACTGTTGGTATCGTTAACGTTGTCGGATCTTCAATCTCACTCCTCACCCACTGTGGTGTCCACATCAACGCTGGTCCGGAAATCGGTGTGGCATCAACAAAGGCCTACACATCGCAGTTCATTGCCTTGGTCATGTTTGCGCTGTCGCTGAGTGAGGACCGTGCGTCAAAGATCCAGAGGCGGGCAGACATCATGGATGGTCTGGCCAACATCTCCAACCAGATCAAGAGCATCTTGGAGCAGGACCAGGCCATCAAGGAGTTGTGCAAGACCTTCTTCCAGAACCAGAAGTCATTGCTTCTCCTTGGAAGAGGTAACCAGTTCGCTACCGCTCTTGAGGGAGCGCTCAAGATTAAGGAAATCTCATACCTCCACTGTGAGGCTGTCATGTCCGGAGAGCTTAAGCATGGTGTCTTGGCTCTCGTAGATGAGAACCTGCCCATCATCATGATCTTGACCAGGGACGAGATCTTCAAGAAATCATTGAACGCTTACCAGCAAGGTAATTTCATACCCGAAGCCGTCCACTAATCTGAATTTATGCTAACGTCAAAATTAGTTACTGCTCGTGGTGGTCGCCCAATTGTCATCTGCAACAAGGATGACGAGGAGTTTGTCAATGAGAAGTGCGAGAAGATTGAGATGCCGACAACCGTCGACTGCTTGCAGGGTCTTCTCAACGTTATTCCCCTTCAGCTTGTTGCGTACTGGCTTGCCATTGCTGAGAACCTTAACGTTGACTTCCCAAGTATGTTCATCCCTATATCCTTATTCAGTAGGCATCACCTCCTAACATCCAACAGGAAACTTGGCCAAGTCCGTTACTGTCGAGTAAATGTGCGGGGTTTTCATTATGAGGGAGGGAAAAATGGCAGGTTTTTTTTTTTAATGAAGCGGTGATTTTCGATTTTTTGTTGAGGGCTTTCAGAGCAACAATACCCGCTAGGAAAGACTTTCTTCTGTTCTTTTTGGTTTCATCACGAATTGTGAATCCCGTCCCTCGTAATTGGGAGCGACTGCGTTAGATTTGGGTTTTTTCGAATTGAAGCAGTAGTTGTGTGTGACTCTTTCTTTCTCTAGAGTAAGCAGTAGTCATTATGCATGTCGTGTGTGATTTCTTTAGAGTAAATAGACTCTAGCATGACCAGCCCCTTGGGTTCTCCGGCGTTGCTGTGGTGGTACCAATTAAAGTGTGCAAAGAAGAATAGAGGTAGGTACATGTAGCCAGGTTGATTCTGCCTTGAGAAATTGAAAACCCCCAGGAGAAAGAAGCGAATCTGCGAATTACCGGTCGGTACCTGTCTATCCAACTGGCGCGGCGGGAAGAAAGTGGGAAGAAAAAAAGATGCATGCATGCATATAACCTTACCCTTACCCACTTCCTGGAGGTCTGTTTCTCGCAATTCCGATGGCGCAAACACGACAATTGCAAGTCCAATAACGGCATGCCAGCCAGAATCCCATGGTGACGTCAAAGCAGGGGGTAGTGATTGGGATGCACTTCCCCCCTTCGTGAGGAACTTCTTTTTCTCCCCGCCGGTGTGTCGCTGTCTGTCTGTCTCGCTTGTGGCTGAGCGCCGGCGGGTTCGTGCGTTGCGTCTGGCTGTTTCCACCGCACCACCATCCCAGTTACATAACTGCCAATGCCAGATCGTGAGAGCACCGGAAATCTGGCAGTGGGAGGGAAGGGAAGGGAAGGGAAGGTTGGTGGGCGGCGGGCGGGAAAAGGAAAGAAAACGGAAAAAAAGTAACAGCCCTCCGATCCCGGCCCAGGGATGATAATGCCAATTCAAGCTTGCGCGTTCTGTCTGTCGCGCGTATATCTAAAAGTGAAAGTGCCTAACTATGGTATGCTGTCTCAAGCTCTGGCTGTCTGTCGTTTCCGCTACTCTATTTTCGCCTGGCGGGTATGTATGGATTCGCACTGTGGGATTGTGCTTTAGGCAGGTGAGGATTTGTGCCTAGGATTGAAGAGTGGTAGAGAGGCAGGCAGAGGCAGGCAGAGGCAGAGAGAGTGGGTGAGGGACAGGGATGCATGCAACTCTTGAGACCGGACGACGACGTCACTGAGGTGAAGACGAGTGGGCGAGCGAGTGAGAGCAGTGGGCGAGCGAGTGAGAGCAGTGGGCGAGCGAGTGAGAGCAGTGGGCGAGCGAGTGAGAGCAGTGGGCGAGTGAGAGCAGTGGCCCGGAGAGCAGAGTAGGTAGAGTATGTAGGTAGGCAGAGAGAGCACAGTACCTACAGCACAGTACCTACAGCACAGTACCTACATGCACATGTAGGTAGACTCCCCTCAACCAGAACACTGGGCACTGGCAGCGAACTGTCTGATCGGCCAGCTGCTAAACTAAAGAAATCAAGGCCACCTTTTTATATCCATGTGTCTGTCTTGTCTGTCTCTGTGGTACCGCCCGCCGCTGGTGTGCTGCTGTGCTGCTGCTGCTGCTGATCATCTTCCTCTTCTTCTTCCTCTTCACCTGGGCGGCTGTTCCTGTCTCTCTACTTCCTCTTTCTTTCTTTTCTTTCCCTTCTTTCCTTTTCATTTCTTTCACATCCCTCTGTCTTCCTCGACAGTACTGATCGTTCATAATTTCTACTTACACTCCCCTCGTTAATATACACGGCGGCATCTAGCTGTCCCTGCGATAAATTGTTATTGCGGACTACCGACTCTTTCCCACTCGCGGAATTTCGTCCCCTCTCCTCTCGTCTCCCATTGAGAAGAAGCGTTAAAGCAGGGGACCACCACCGGCAGAGAAGCAGTAGAGTGGAGTGTGTTGTTCTTGTTATTGTGACTTGTTATTATTACCTGGCTGTCCGGCGGCTATCATCAGTTCACACCTCATCATTGATCCCAGGTATGTTCTGAAAGCATTCGTTCGTTCGGTGACAACCCGGCGCGAAGCGTCAATCCGCCCGCCAGTCCACCACCGCCCTCACCTCCATACCATTGCTAACCCCCCCCTCTCTCCCCAGCCCGTAGCTAGCCAGTAGCCACCCCCCACCGCCCACCATGTGCATGATCAAAGTGCGCCCCGAAATCGACGAACCCGCCGTCGTCCCCGCCCGCGTCGTCCGCCACAACAGCACCCGCCGCAACAGCATCCACGGCTCCCACCGCTCCCGCCGCTCCCACACCTCCGTCCGCAACTCCCGCAACCGCTCGCGCTCGCGCTCCCGCGACCGCGAAACCACCACCGTCATCGAAACCATCAAAATGCCCCCGCCCCCACCGGCCTCCCACAGCGTCGACCGCACAGAAACAACCCACACAATGATCATCCAAGGCGGCGCCGCCGCCGCAGTGCCCCCGAGCGACTCGCACTGGGGCAGCAGCGGGTCGCCACGCGCCAGCGTCATCAGCACGCGCAGCAACCGTGACGTCGACTACTACGTCGACTCGTCGGCCAGCCACGCCGGCGGCCGCTCGCCGCGCGCGAGCGGCATCAGATATGTTGACGGCGGGCCGCGCGGGTCGAGCCAGCGCATCACGGACGGCGCGGCGAGCAGTAGGGGTGAGCTGGGGTACTCTGGGAGCCAGCGCGGCGGAGGCGGGGAGAGGTATGGGTATAATAATTTCCATGGGAGGCGGTCGGGCAGCGTGTCGTATGTGAATCCGCGCCATTCGGCGGTGTCGCAGCGCTCGGCGAGGGAGACGAGGGAGAAGGTGGTGGTCGTGGATCAGTATGGGAATGAGAGGTACTATTAGGGTGTGAAGTAGTGGGGCGTGCGGGTAGGAATTGAGTGGGCGGCCCCACCACTACGGGCACGCACGTTGATGATGATGATTGGACTTTTTTTTTGGACTTGGATTTGTTTAAATTTGCGCATATGCGTATCGTGTTTGGAGGTTTTGAGCGCCGTGGTGATTGATCTATGAGTGGGATATATATCATCATAGATGCAGTCATTATAGATTGCGCAGTTAGAAACCTTGATTAGATGGGGATGGGCATTGGTGCGCGATTGCGATTGACGGTGATGAATATTATGAAATCCATAGTTTTTTTTAGCGGGATTTATAAGTTGCAATAATGTATTTTTCTTCAATTTCTTTTCTCATACGGCTTCTTCTTATATGTATCAATGATTTTCCTTATGTTCTTTATGTGTTTTTCGTTTTTCATTTCATTGCTGTATATTCTTCCTCTATCCCACTCACCACCACCACCCAACACCGGCATGCTTTCCTTCTTCTTCTTCGGCGTGGTTCTTTCTATTGTATCTACATTTTCTTGCGGTTCATGGAGCGGATGGAGCGGATCGGAGCGGCTTGCCCTTTTTAGTTTGTTGTGTGTTTCTAGTTATTCTACATGCATACGATTCTTTTGTTTTTGACAAACCACCTACGATAAAAAAAAAAAAGGAAAAGAAGAGAAAAAAAGAGAAAAGGGGCCCGTAATTAACCCCAGAAGGTTTACCATCTAT
The DNA here is from genome assembly GCF_020137385.1 of Morchella sextelata. Taxonomy (NCBI): domain Eukaryota; kingdom Fungi; phylum Ascomycota; class Pezizomycetes; order Pezizales; family Morchellaceae; genus Morchella; species Morchella sextelata. Next base: position 614,216 of record NW_025408634.1, read on the forward strand.
TTTCGATCCACCTCATCACATATAATTAGTACCTGCCCCCCCCCCCCCCCCCCCCCCCCATATTAGGTACTTAACTCAAATACCAAGGTTTGTAAACGACTGTCATAGTTGGCCTACTCAATCAAGCCGGCCGCAACGGCTGCCAGGAGGACATGGTCGGCAACTCATCCTCATCCTCGTCCATCACGCTGCGGGCCCTTGCATCCTGCCTGCGAGGGGGCAGAGCCGGGTTTGGGTTTCTGTTTGGCAAGCGTGTGTCATCGCGGAAGGTATAAGATCGTGCCAAAGTGCTGCCCGTGGGCGGTGGCATTGGCGTCGTTCCCACCCGCCTAGGGGGCGGCGGAAACATCATTGAGGGCGTGACATCTCTTGTGGAGGTGGAGCCGCCAGTCAAATTACTACGCGGCAGAGGTACATCTTGGTCGAGTAATGATGGGGACTCTTGGTGGGCCCGCGAGGACAGTACTGCTGGCTTTCTGGGGATCGCCGGAGGTGCTTGTTTTTGGGGCTTTGCGGTCGAGGGATGAGACGACATTGGTATTTCTGGTGCTCCCTTTCGTGGTGCTACTGGGGGAGGTACAACTGATTTTCGCTTGACGGGCTCCAGAGGGGCAGGTAGTCTCTGCGGGAGCAATGGAAGATCTGTCGGATTGAACGGCGGCGGGAGCTTTCGAGGCCCAATCTTTGATGGTGCAATGGAAATCATGCTGCTCGAATTTGAAACTGGCTTATTGAGATCATGTTCGTCCTCCTCCTGCGTCCTCTCGATCCAATTAGGTACGGATGTTTCGGTGAACGGATTTGCTGGACGCTCCGGGTTAGGTACAAATTCATGACCCGGAGGTTTCACAGTTGATTTGGCAGACATTCCATTGTCCAACCACCATTTTCGTTGCTCTGAGCTTGGTGGGGGTACTACGCATACAAAAATATCAGGGATCCAATCACCCAGAATAACAAGGTTTTAGATATCTTACGTCCGGGCTCCAGTGGCTCAAATTCCAGAAGATCATCTTCATCCTCTATAAGGTTCCCAGAATGACTACCGGACTTTCCAACTTCACTCTTTCTCTTCAAGTATATCTCCCTACTCATCTTATCCCTTACGGTCTCATTCACCACTGATACTGTGCATTGAAAGGTTGCATACACGGGCCGATGATCTGAAAAGCGTAATGGTGCGCAGTTATAAGAAAGTTGTCGAAGGACATTACCTTTCTTAAGAACTCGATCACACCATGCTGGAATTCGTGCCTTCTCACTTTCGATGCACTTTGATTAGTCTAGGACAATAAAGCAATCGAAAGCAAACACAAACTTACGAAGTATCATAATTATCAGTTCCAATGTCATATTTATAAGTTGGCGGAAATGATAATTTCGCTTCAGAGTAGTATGGAAATGTTAGGCCCGCTTCCATTTGTATATTCAACTACACGTGTTGTCAATACAATACAGAGTCCAGTTATTATCATGTCCCACAAACTTACCTGGTCATGCTTGCGTAAGGTTTGTAGGTCGTTATTTTCCACCGCTTGAAGGACCCTCTCACGTGTAAGTCCAATTCTGTAATTAAAATCTCCCAACCAAATCACAGCATCATGGTCGTCAATCGTGCGTCCACGTGAGAACCTTAAACCGTGCGAGATAGTTTTATAGTCTCTATTCCGTTCATCGTAATTCGAGAACCCTGCAGCAAGATGCGCCGTGACGAAACAGATTCCCGTGTTTGCATAATCCATCCGGATAGCAACAGCACCCTTATTACCGGCTACACCCGACATGCCAGTCTAAACACATCGGTAACGTTAAAATTCGCAAAAACAATTTTAGATAATACATATTTCACACATTATCAAGTACATACCTTTTTAAGACTTCCTTCTACATTTTTGATGTCTCCAATAGCACTTGACCTGACAAATATTAATAGAGCAGCCCCTACCAACTGTCCGCCACGCAAAAGGATATATTCCTCTCCGCCCAATTCTTTGGATCGTCTATTCAATGTTTTTTTCACGGCCCGTTCCCATATCTGCCTCTTTTCCGGAGTAGTTGCCATTATTTGTTGTGGACTGAGTTCGACAATCTCTTGAAAGCCTACAACTACCAATTCGGGTTGTAGTTCAGCACCTTCGAATGGCGGACACAGCCATCCAGAAAGATCGTTCTCAGAACCGTTGATTCGACCATTGAGATTGAAGGTACCAACATAAATATTAATTTGCTTGTCGTATGAATATTCAAGCGACCTGTTTTTAGTATATCCCGTCAACTTCACGCCTCGTTGCTACTTTTGAAAAATTATACAACCTTTTATTTAACTCGGCCATTACATAATCATTGATAGGATCATATAAGTATGCTGCTTCTTGGCCAACTAATCGTCCCTATAACATAAACAGATTTTTAGTCAATACCCTGAGATCTATCACTCTGTTTCAAGACGGCCCCTAAATATACCAATAAAACATCGATCGTGTTTTGTCTGTCTTTGTCCGCGAAATTATTGATATAAATTCTTGTGGCACTCTTCCGGGCATCGGCGAAGGCACCGGCTATGCTCATTTTTCCCGTTCTTGTAAAGCTTGACTTCAACGCTCCAGTGCCAGCATATATTTTTGATAATGCCTTAGAAAATTCAGTCACTTTAACCATGAACATTGCTTTAAGGAAACTCACATCACCGTTATCTGCCCACAGACTTGAGTGGCGCATCCAAAATTCTTGGCCGACATTTTGATTGAGATGTTCTAACAAGGCCTCGATAGCCATCCGACTAAAGATCCCCTGTACAAGGTTGGTTCGATCCAGACAATCAAGACAGTTTGTCCTAAAAACACCTTCTTGCTGTAAGACTACACTGTCGGCCCCACGTTTCTTTTCGGCTTCATAAACTTCCTGGTCCTCATGAGATTGGCCACGAGCTTTAACATCAACGTTTTCCATTAGGAAGAAAGAAAATGAGTCCGCAGATGATTGTATAAATTGCCTAATCCTATTCGCTGCTTCAAAGCCACCAGGACCTTTTGTCTCGGCATGGAAGTCGAATTCAGTCGAGATCAACAAAGAAGATTCGCTAAGGTCCGTTCTCCTCTGCCCGTTATCGAACAAGGGAGATTTTGAAATGTGTTTCATGTATCTATTTGACAATTCCACTTCGCCGGGTTTCGTTTCCGAAAGAAGGTTTACTATGTGTGTTGCTCCATATTTCAATGTAATTGTCTCCATGTGCTTGTCGAACGCCGGCTGGGTAGCCTCTGGAGATCGTGTTATCTGTACCTTCTGCTGGCCTGGTAAAAGACCTGCTTGCTGTTCCCAAAAGACTACAGCCGTTTAAATGTGGTCAACACTCATGAGCCCTGGCAAAAGAAAAAAGAAAAACTTACTCGGAATACTCCCCCGGATCTGACAATAACTGAAACCAAGGCTGCGACCATTTGAACCAGGATCCCATACTACGGTTTCTGTTTCCACAAAATTTGCCACATGTCCATCATCATCGATACCTCTCGAGTTAAATCGGGTTCCGGCCCTTCGACAACTAAGCCTACTTATCAATGTTAATGTAGCCCGTAATCCTGATGACCTCATTCTCCCTTCCATTTGAGTGCTTGGACGAGGTATGAAGAGTGATTCAACAAATCCACGGATTGTACTGGTAAGAATGTTTGAATTATCAAGTGCAGTACGTTCTGATTCCGAGAGGCGAGATCGAAATTTGAGTAGCGGTTGAATCATATAAGAATTCCATAAAAATGCATCGTCGAAATTATCAATATCGAAATTATTGGTGTCGAGCGATCTACGAGTGGTCAATGTGACCCGAATCAGCTCCGGCTCTCGAATTTTGGGTCACATAAAAAGGATGAAGAAGATCAGATCGCTTGAGAGTTTTCAAGTCATAAATCCATGTGCCATTCAGGTTAACTTTTGGATAATGACTCTCCTCCTAACCCAATCAAGTTGTAGCTTGGCCTCAACGAGAGAAGATATTCTGTGCTCTTTTTTCATTCTTTTTTTTTTTTTTTTTTTTGAATATTGTCGATATCTTGGTAATCCCTTACCGGTCTTGTAGTCGATTTGTCAAATCAAAATCTCGAGAATAATAGAAAGTCCCATCGCTGAGAAGTTTCTTCAGAGCCAAACATGGATGTTCCAAACCAACGGGCTGCTGACTTCGGCCCTGATCCCAGCCATCAGAATCGACCGAATATGGGTTTACTTCATTATCAAGAAAATCATCATAATCGGTACGATTTAGACAATCTTAGTAATATATCAGCTTTAGATCTTATCACCTGGCATAGAACCTTGGGGCTTACGGAATTGAACAGCTTGAATTCTCAATACATTCTCCCCTGGACGGACCGAAGCAACTTCTTTGGCGCCTGTCACCACACATATAAAAATATCCCCGCCTAAGGTTATCAATCCGAGTGTACCAAGACAGGGCTGATTTGTCAAACGTCTATAGTCACTGAGATCGGCATGCTCAAGCTCGACGAGCTCCACCATGCATCTTGGAGCATTTGCAGAAGATGAGCCGTTATTCTTATCGCCTATTGAAGCGTAGGAGTTATGTGGGCTGTGATCACCAGTGTGCTTTTCGAGACTAGGGGAATGGCGAAAAATTAAGGCATGGGATTGTGTCACTAAGGAGATTGAGCGCTGCGGATGGTGATCCTTAATAAGAATATCTATCGACATGGCGAAGAGTGTATTGAACTTTCATGAGCGTGATGTGATGTGTGCGGAGCTATTAAGTAGTGGATATCTGTAGTCAACATTAGACCCTGCCAAGCGCCAGCAGTTAAGCATGAGGAACACGACGTGTAGTTTAAGCCTGGCAGGGTCCAAGCTTACCCGGACAGCGATCACTACATGATGTATTTAAATCAGTCTACAATGACAGCAACGGAGTATTTATGTCGTAGGTCCCGTAGCCATGGATTGGAGCAAGAGCACCCACTTAGAGTAGAGCAGTGAATCGCGCCTCGCATTGTGATATGTCAGATCACTGTCTCGTATGTATTGTAAGTATGCACCTACATGTACTCGGAGCAGGTAAAAAGTACCGGACAATGCAAGTTTTGTCTCTGGGCTTTTTTTGTAGTAGCTCACGCCTAGCACGCGCACCCATTGGTGAACCAAAAACCTGCATTGTCCGGTACTTTTTACCTGCCCCGAGTACCTACTCTATACTCGCAATTTTTTGGCGTTTCCGGACTGAACTGGGTCTGCATATGGGCGAAAATCGTGCATAAGAACCATATTTTGGTGGTATGCAGACCCAGTCCAGTCCGGAAACGCCAAAAAATTGCGAGTAGTACTCTAGATAGAGTACGTAAATCGTACCTACATGTAGATACGTACTCGTATACAAATCCAACGTTTTCGGACAGGACCGGGTGTGTATATAGGCCAAATCTTGCGTGAGACCCCTAATTTTGGCGGTATGCGGTTCGGAAACGTTATGAATTCACGAGTAGGTTCCTTATTTATAAGTAGTACTTCAGTGCCGACAATACACCGTACTCTTTGCGTAGCAAATTGGAATCGATGTGGCTACTTATATAGTACAAAGACAGGTTGAATTCCACCTGTCATTTAATTTAGAGATCTAGAGTATATATACTGTATGTACCGGGCGTTGAGGGTAAATACGAAGAATCTGATAAGAGAATCTTGCTGTGAAATAGGTGTGTTTATCTTATCAGATTCTCGGTATTTATGGTTAACCCCCGGTACGTAAGTACTTTTGTAGGTATTTACAATACTGGAGCCTCGCCAGCTGGGCTCTCAGTAGGTAGACGTAATATGTATATACCTACTTAAACCCTCAGTAACCTTGGCGATCCTATTACTATGAGTATTTACGTGGATCTTTTCTACGCGGCTGATTCGAGAAGTGCATCATATTCCAGGGGTACAATGCCAGGCTATGCTGCACAAGGTTGAAAACTGGGAAACTGAAACTATTGGAACCGCGTAGCCCATCTGTTGGTTGGCGTGACCGCAGATGAGTCTCTATGAGGCTCACCTGTTCCTCGATGTGGCAATGAGTCGGCCATACGTCATCACTCGGGGATAAAAACATCCGGGCCGGACATTAGATTTATTAAATATGCTGTCTATGCTCACAAGTCTCTATTGTTTTTTTTCGCATCTCGCTCTACAAATCTTTTCTGCTCAAACTTTCAATATTGTCCGAGTTGCTTGATCAAGTTATCCGAGTTTCTCCATGTCAGACGGTCAACTGCAACACGATGTGGATGAAGACAGTCTCCAAGCTATCACTCGCAAAGAGAGTCGGCTGGAATCTGTCAAAAAACATTTCCCATATTGGATATTCCCTTTGATATCTGCCGCAACTTGGTTTGGTAGGTGATCTTCACAACGAGTAAAAAATCATTGATCTGACTTGTTTTGTCCGATTGGTTAGGGATGTTATGGATTTTGATTATAGTTTGGTTGGCTAAGGGTCAACCAGTATACACTTCAATGACTGGCAACCAAACAATTGCTTACATCTCAGATATAGGTATGTACATTATCATTCCACAAAACTTGAAGAGGCTCTTAGTAATAATTTCGATGTATAGGGGCCTCGTATCTTAAGCCTCTATTTGTTGTGGGATGCTGCATCACAAGTTTATTCTTTTTCCTCTCGTTGTGTGCCATGCGTAAGTTGCGAGCTGCCCCAAAAAGATTATATATTATTGGATGGCGAAATACTCACTTTTGTATAGGCCGTAACCAAGCATTGGTGCGACGTCTTGAAAAGGGTCTTGATTGGGCCTCAATATTGGCAGGTGCGATGGGAGCTGTATCACTTATCTTATTGTCTGTTTTCGACACCGCTCGCCACCCTTCACTTCACAGACTCTTCTTGTTATTATTCATGCTAGGAGTTGTGTTATCGGCCCTCTTCACAACCCTCGAATATCGACGCTTGGGCAAGGTTTTCATTGAACGTTCGTTCCTCAAGATTAGCTACAGGATAAAACAGGCTATCGTGGTTCTTGAAGTTTGTCTGTAAGTTTATATCTCCACATACATAGTTCTCTTTTGAAGGCTGCTTTATTCTAAAATAAATATACAATTAGATCTATTGTGTTTGGTGCTACCATGTATAAGAAGAAGCACGATGTTGCAGCCATATTTGAGTGGTTGGTTGCGTTTATCTTCACATTTTACGTCCTCTCATTCTTTTTCGACCTTAGACCCAAGGCCAGAACTAGGGACGAACTGGAGGCGCGCCGTGAAATGATTCAGCAACAAAGAGCTACTGGCCAATTGGCTTAAGGTATCGGTGAAGAATTTATTCTCGGATACGACGAAGACGGAATACGAATTTTAATTTGGGCTATGGCGTTCTCTTAAATTTTCCCCCTAGATATAGCTTCTACCGGCCAACGGGAGGAGAGGGTGAAATAATTGGTATTTTAGTTTTTATCTACGTGCACCGGCAGGAGTTTAGGATAGTAAATCTTTGTTAGCATGTGCTTTTTTTTGTTTCATTTTACACGTGCAGCTCTGCATTCATTGTTTTTTTTTATATATAGCGCGGCGTTAACGGCATCACTGTATATTGTAAGTACATACATGCAAGGTCCTCTTAGAATGTATCTTTTTTTGCCCTAGATTATCACAGATCCAGTTTACATGTATTTTTGCCTGTTGTTATGTACCTCTGTATACCACATTGTAAAGGTAATTTAAACGATTTGAAATTTACTACTTGTAATTTCATGACGTTTCCAAACACAACCGGCCGGTCGACTACATACTAAGTAGAGGCCAAAACTTACACAAGACATCCAAATTTGGTAGGAAACATCATGAAAGTATATTCAAGTTCGTGTGATCATCCATTCCGCTAGTCTAGTATCCAGCCCCTGCACGCAATTCACTGTGCTGGCGCAGCACAGTAAACTACATGTACATGTATACATATAGATATACTACATGTAGTATGTACCTACTATGAGGATTCACAGGCTTTTTAATGGGCTGGACCGGTCTATATTTGACCTTGGACCGGCCCAGACCAACCCACCAAGGAGTCGGTCCAAACCAACTGACCCATATAGAACCAAGGCCAGTCATAGAAAAATAAATATATGGTCCCTCCAAAGATATTTATTGAATTCCAAAAGCTAAAAAGGAATTTGAAACCTGTTTTTCTCTCACAATCGGTGGAGAAATATAGTCATAAACCGGCCCATATATTACTCTGCTTGGCCGGTCCAAAAAACCAACAGGACCAGCCCAGCCCAGCAAATAAGAATCAAAGACCGGCCCACCGCCCATATGTTTGGACCGGTCCGGCCCATATATCTGGCGGCCCAGAAAAAGGCTGATGAGGAATGGACGAGTTATTATATAACGTAGGTTCATACAGATTGGATTGTTTTATTGTAGCCAATAAATCAAAGAATTAACTCTTTACCTTGACATTCCGGTACCTAAACGACTTTGAGGTTCACCCCCGTGCGGGTATGAGTGAGTTTTCATGAGGATACGATCAATGACGCTTAGGGTTAGGGTTCATAGTTTCCATCTAACTCGGCCTCAACCTCATGCAAGATCAACGTCAACCAAATCACAACCTCTGATTCAACGCAGGAAAAATCAAGATGTTGTGCACTCGCGGTATCACACGGGCAATCCGTCCCGTGACTAGTCTACCGCTCAAGACCCTATTTAAGACCCTCCCCGCCAGGTACAATACTTATCCCAAGAGATATCCTCTCAAGCGCTGTATTCATCTAACAACTAATCCCTATTTTCTAGGACATTTACATCTCTCACTCCTCTTCGGCCATCGATATTCCCTTCTATCAGCTCCTCTGGCCTGGCTGTACCGACAAACACCACGTCCATCACGGCAGCAACTGCCACCATCGCTCCGCGCATAAGTTCCCACCCTGCACTTCAGGCGCTGCAGGTCAGAAATGGTCCAAGAAACACATTTGATCCCAGTCACCGTGTTCGAAAGCGGAGAGTAGGCTTTTTGGCAAGGAAGAGGACAAGGGGCGGGCGCGCGGTATTAAAAAGAAGACAGCTAAAAGGGAGGAGATCTTTGAGTCATTAGATAGGAAATGGATTGGGGTCCACAATTCACCCCATGGGGAATTATAAGATTGGGCTCAAGCACATGAGAACCAGATCTTTGTGATGAAAATGAATTCGGAAGTATCGAACCACTTCACAATCAATCGAACTAAGATGCAAAAGTCTGAATGGGAGACTACAATCTCTATATCTGAATGTACAATGATACCTTTACATATCCTTATCCCTTCCTTTTCTACAAATCATGCAACGAACCCAATCTCTTTTGACTTCTGAATCTTAATACATCACCCTCGAGGGTCTCATTAGGCCCAACCGGGACTCAACTTTCTCCCAATCTATTCTTTCCCACAAGTTCTCCAGATACTCTTGTTTACCCCTGACACCATAATCTACGATCCAAGCATGCTCCCAGCAGTTGATATTCAAGAGAGGGATAAATTCTTGTGCTCCGTAAGGCTTGTTAGCTTTTGCAGTAGCGACACTGTATTCAGCACTTCGCTGGAGTTTGCCGGTAGTGTTCATGTCCGTTTCCTGGCGTCTATGAGCCTGACCGTAAGGCGAGCCCGCATTGTATGTGCACAGGATACGGAGGCGCTTTCCCATGTCAAGAACCAACCAGACCCAGCCGGAACCGAACATGGCCTCAGCCGTAGCGAGCATCTCTGCCTTCATCGCTTCGGGGGAGGCGAAGGTGTCTGGGATATATCCAAGAATCCGGTCGGGCATTTTCGTTTGCGTAGGAGACTTGAACAATCCGAACGGTTAACATGAGTGGTATCTTCGGCGAAGATTTGAGGAGGAGTTATTTACCAAAGCGTCAAAGAAGAAGTGATTATTATGAGCCTGGGAGGCGTAATTGAAGGTTGCGGCAAGGTCTGCCTGTCGGGAGGTGAGAATTGATATCTCAAACGCCGACTTATCTGCAAGTTCATGACCTGCAGCGCCACATTTCTCAAATTAACGTATATTCTTCATAGCCATCGTAATTCGGTGGAATAATAGCACCGGGGAGAGCAATCTTCTCCATACCTGCTGTGAGAGAATTGAGCTTTTCTACCAGACCTTGTTGGTATTCCGTCCATGCAGTGTTGAAGGCCTTAGGCGAGAAAAGGCCCGGAACACCCTCTTGTGTGAACTGGGGTTCATGATGCAAGGAAGGGCACTCATGGTATGATCGCCTTGAAATATTGACGTACGGGCTCCTCTATAATCAATCATGGATATTAGATCAAAGGAATTAGTGGATGGGGCGCAATAAGTAACAGAAAACGAAAGAAAATCCCCCGGAAAACATACGGCAAGAGGTTGAAAGGTGCGCAAAGCCGACCGCCGGAATAATGAAGGCGCAAACATGATGAAGATACGCAAGAATGAATTCCAAGTTATCTTGGACAGGCGATTCTTTCTTAGTTGATGCTGAGGTTGAGACGTTGCTAGAAACGTGACCTGCACATAAAAATCTGCTGGGAACGGCGGTCGGCGGTGGGGTTGGTTGAATCGGGATGCATGATCTACGGAGCCGCAACATCTGTCGCGCATGGGGCACGCCTACCATGTGCCTACATACATGTATTACCAACCTTGTATCGCATATCACACAGCTCCATACAGCTTACGGGACCACTGCTATTAGTTGCAACTTGGAGTATGCCAGGTTATATCTGTCTACCTGGTTTGGGCTATCAATAAAACAAAGTATTTACTACACCTCCGCCCTCACGAGTGACAGCATACCTGAGGCATCTCTTATCGGCGTACAAATCGATACTAGGCCTACTCGAAACATTGCAGCTCCATCACCCACATCCCAGCAATATGGAATCCTCGGACTCAAAATCAATCCGTAAAGCTATCTGGTCTGGTTCTATCCCTTGTAAAATACTACTTGACCCTGGAGAATGTCGTGTTTTTGATGATTCAGATCCATACTACGCACGTATTCCTCCTCCTCCCCACTCTCCACAATCGCTTGACCTGGTTTCTTGTGCTGACATTATGGATCCCTATTAGCTCACCATTCCGCGAATATCTTATCTACCACTCTTTATTCCGCAAATTTACAAGTTCTTCAAACATTTTTTGATTGATCAAGAAGTCTCGAAAGAGGAGACTGCTTGGTTTGAGTTCGAAAGCGTTCCTCTCAAATGGTTTTTCCCACTCTTATTATCCGAGCCCGTATCATTCTAGTATGGTTGAGCTAGCCATATCTCTAACTTGATTTTATGAAATGTAGGCACTGGCCCGTTGGTCTTCTTTATGATCTCTTTACTGCGCGCGATCCCTCAAGCAGGGACGTTGAGGATGAAGAGCATCAGTTACCATGGACCTTGATTCTTCATTTCCGAGACTACCCCCATAAACACCTTATGCGCTTGGATAATCCTGCAGCCTGTCATGATGCTTGGATGAACTTGGTAAAAGAGGTCAGATCTACCACACTGGGCTTGGTTGAAGTAATCTTACGATAATTACATGTAGGCAGACTACGTCCGCCACGGAAGCGCAAAAGCGGTCATGAACCTGACAAAGGCCGAGTCTACAGGCCTTTGGGACTCTTTGCAGTCATGTACGCCCCCTTCACTATTTTTCTACTAATTTCTAACAGTTTGCAAGACGACTTTGATAAATATTGGAGCGTCTACGATAAGCTCATCTCTCCCATCTCTACGCCCACCCGCAATATACCATTGAGAGTTTATATCCCTGGTACTGGGTCTCGGGTAATCCAACGCCCAGTCCCACCTCTTCAAGCATCTCGTACGTATCTCCCCAAATAAGATTTATGCTTTATTCATTTCATGATCCGTACCCTTCCTATTATCACTTAAAACTTGTAAAATTACGTTTCCCATAAGCACCCCTCAGCCCCATATTCTTCCACGGTCTTTGGTTGACAGTGTTATAGGTGACCATCATACCGTCGGCACGGCCCTGCACCTATTCGTTCCAGAGCTCTTCCCAAGCCAGCGAGTATGTGTATTAGCGAAGCCTGTGATTCATGGTGTGGTAATAGCGATGGGCACACCACTAATTGACCTAATGAGGGAGGCCGTGTATCCAGATGGATTCTTGCATGTGTCTTTGGCCATGATGGCATGATCCTCAAACTCAAAGAAATTGATGTGGGGTACTTTGACGCGAGTACTATCCAGGTAGGTGTATTGGCAGTTTGTTTGGAGTACAGATTTTAGGTAAAGGTCATTGGCGTTCTTGTCAGGGAATGATAGATTGAATCAAGGGGGTTCTGCTTTTCGTTTGCAACAGCTGCATTTTCTTGGTTTGATGGAGTTTCAGGTACCCATGCAATGATTTTGCCCTCTGTGGTGGCGGAATATATATCCGGATGACCAGGCCTCTGCACAAGAGCGTTGATAGTACTAGCTCGCGGCACCTTTAAGCGCTTGACTAATGTGCCTTTATTCAAGTTGAACCCCAGTATTGAGGAATTGGAGGGTGTGAAGACAAGTTGAGGATCAGAAATTTGCAATGGGGTGAGAATAGGATTTACTGTCTGGTTACAACGGTTACGTATTGGAGCTTCGAATTTGGTCTGTAGTAAAATGTCATTAGTTGCTTGATTGTGATGACTTGGAATAAGGAATTCTTACCATTATGTTTTCCCCAGTTGACATGCTCCAAACTCGCATCGTGTCATCGTGCCCTAATGTTACCAGCTGCGCCCCGTCCTCACTCCAACTAACACCATTCACAGGGCCGTCATGCGCCAGGTTCTTGACGTCAAACTTATGAGAATTCGAATTAGTCCTATCAAGACACGCCAGACAGCTTGCAGCCCGCCTGATGTCCCATAGTCTGACTGTTCCATCCACCCCACCGGAAGCCAGGATATATTCATCCCTCGGCGACCAATTTATTCCAAGAGTTCCAGCACCGATATGCCCCACTAATGAATGTATATTTCCGCCGGTATTTAGGTCAAGAAGCCTTACAGCAGGGAACTGAGAGGAGACTGCAACCATTGTATGAAAGGATTTGGAGGCCATGACTGCTGAATAGACGATTTCTTCCAAATTGAACTCGGTGACATATTCCATGGCATTTGTATCCCATGCTTTGACAGTCTTGTCAAAGGATGAGGTGATGAACAAACCGTGATCTGCGGGGTAGAAAGATATCGAGGATATGGCATATTTATGCGACTTTGGGCTAGGAAACAAACAACGAAATTTAGTGTTTATAAAAGAAAGAAGGAAACATTGAATTGATCCCGAGTGAGGAAGGTTTTGATATCTGCGGCGGCTTACCTGGGTACAAATTCAGTAGGTTCAAACCCAAGCTCTCTGTCAGGGGTAGAGTCAAGATCCCACAAAGAGATGGACGCGTCAGCACCAGCTGAAAGCAAACTACAATATCTATATCAATGACTGCCCTATCCTGACCCATGTACAACCTTTAAAACATACAATTTGGAGCTCTGTCTTTCGATATCCAACGCGTTGACTCCCATTGGATGTTTTTCACTGAATGTAATATTGGAAGTGCTTTGGATGGAATGCATGAGTTTTGTGGTATATCCAAGCCTTAGGTTAGTAGCTGCCCGCTCATCACCAAGTTCTCGAGAGAGGAGAAAAATATCCATCCTGGAAACGCTTTGCTGATACAGTACTGAAAGTTGTTAGAACAGAGATACAGTAAATATTGTGATGATGCGTCATACATGCCAAGGGCCTCGGTTAAACTCTAAACCAACGTCCCTTGCACAGCATCCACACCATCACCCTGGTGGCCAAAGAGCCCTGGTCCAGACTTATTTGCCCGGGGTCTCACGTGCGGTGTGTGGCGCTTGTCGGACCTGAGCCCTATCTTCGATTATGCAATCTGGACCCTTAAAAAGTGCTTTCTCGGGATTTAAAAACAAGTCAAACAGCTCACAACAATATCATCAGATTCTACTCTACTTGTACTTCTTCAAGAGTCACTTCTTTAAATATAATATTCAAGCAACGATTGCTGGTAGTTAAGCTGCAGCAGCAAAGAGCCTATCATTTCATGACCAATTTTTATTGGACAGAAACTTAACTGACACCTGGAAGGTTTTCTGTGCCACCACAGTTAGGAAACCATGACGCGTGTGGCGCCTGTTGAGTGCCGGCTAAACCCTAAGTCAACGTCTTGCGGCTCTTGCCATGCGGACACTATCCACGGTAATGACAACAGAGCCAGAAATTTGATAAGTACGCTGCAAATTGAGTACGTCTGCAACCAGATAAGTAATCTTTCAGGATTAACGCTGTGTTATGTGACATTCAAATGAATGAAAAGCGAAGAAGAACATATCCATGCTGTTCAAAATTAGTCGGCACCAAAGACAATAGACCCTTTCCGTTCTCACTAGGACCCTCCGAAATGTCGCGCAGCATACATGTGCTTATCTGATCCACCGCAAAGAAAGATAGACTCACTTCGAAGCAACCAATCAAAAGCATCAGAAAAAGTCCAATACCCTGCAAAGATTTACAAGTTCTTCGTATTAAGCTGTGCAGGTGATTGTATTCTCTCCTCATCATCTTCAGGTCAGCCATCGGGTGAAGTAGGAGAGTCGGTTGGCACCACGTACTGCTTCTCTATCCAATCCCATCTGCCCTTATCTTCCACGTTGGACAGCTCAAACCACAAACAGATTTCTTGGCAAGGTGGATGCCTCGAGTACCCGAAAAGGGCAAATAAATAAACAGTTCGTAAATGATACAAAGACAGAACAAAACCTCAGTACATGCGAGATCAAGGATACGTGTGGGATAGGTCCCTAATAAAAAACGTCTTTACAAGAAAATTCATCAAAAGGGGAAAATTCACAAATATAGATGCCAATAACCAACATGAAAGAAAATACGCACAATATATGGAGAAAGGAAAAGAACAAACGACAGAGAGAGCAATATACAAAACTCATGGTTGCATTTTGAAGAATCAGCATTTACTGCTGCCAAATTCAATCTCGCTTCTAAAATAATTCGCCAAGTAACTTTATATTGAGCCATATCAAATCAAAAGAAATGGTACCAGTAGGGTATAGATATAAACCGTTAAAGACCAGAAAAGCATTAATGATCACCTTCCAGACGATGATTTTTGGTTTAGCGAGGATGAGTGTGTCTCCCTTGAGGTCGAGGTTGACATATTGGACGTATCATGTGTGGCTTGGTTTATAGTTGGTAATTGGGATGTTGATTGATACCCATGATAGCTTGAATGTGAGGGATGGCCCATAGGAGTTGGTGGCGGAAATGACTGATGATGGGAAAATTGTCGAGGTGATGGCGGAGGGGGAGGTTGTGGATGATGAGGTCGTTGATCAAAGTAACCGGGCCCGGTTGTTGGCCCAGGAGTGGGTGGAGGAAGAGACGGGAGTGAGCGATGGGAACGACCCCCATCGTCAAAATTGGACATTGAAGGTGTTAGTGAGGGAGCCGTTGAGCTCCCACTACTGCTGATTGAGGCTGGTGTTGGTGGAAGCACATCGTCAGATCGTACACTTGACCTACGCATAGCTGGATTTGGTATTGGTGGTCCTGGCCTTGATAAGGGCTGGGCCCCTATCGGAGGAGGTTGATGTCGCAAGAACGAGGATTGCTGCTGTATATGAGGGCTTTGTATGGTTGGGTGAATACGGGGGAAGAATGATGGTTCTGCGTCGGAAGTTGGAGCAACAAGAGCTTCCTGTTGCTGCTGTTGGGTCGTTCTTAGAACAGCATCTCTGTAACGGGCAACATCTGAAGGTGACCTCGACCGGCGCGGTGGAGAAATGGCAACAGGCTTGGCTGCAGAAGGAGAAACAGATTGAACATTCATATGATGGAAGGCGTTTGAAGACTCATGACCAGAGGGAGAGGCGTAAGCACTTTGTTCTGAGGATGTCGCAGTTCCAGAGCCAGCACCCCCGGTTCTCCCGATACCACTAAGAAAAGGCGCCGTAGCGCTGATTCCACTATTTAAACTTCCGCTGCTACTAACAGTGCTTGCAAATACTCCGCCTGCAGAACTGGTTTGGCCTTCGATCTTAGGTCGTTTTCGGTTTGCTTCCGCTTGTTCTACTACAAAGGTAAGTAGGAAAGAACCTTAGTCGGAGATTTTCGAGGCTCACCACTCCCTTCCCTCCCTTCCTTTCCCATCTTTGACCTGAAGTCTGAAAGATATTGGATGTACTCCCGGTAACTCTCAGTCTTCTTATACTCCTGCATCTCCGAATTATACTTCTCTTTGGCTATAGAAGCTTCAAGCTCATACGTTTCTTTGTGGTCTGGATCGAGAACCTTCCACTTCTCGCCGACAAGCTTTGCAATATCAGTAAAAGAGAGATTCTGTCCTTTGAGTTCATCTCGTACACCTTGAAAATGAGCTTTAGCAACTTGAACCATATAGTAGAGAGAAGTACGTACGATTGGCGAACATAACATATGCGGATGGAGGTTTTTCTGGTGCCCGTTCATCAGGCTTCAGGAGACAGCGCGACGTCAGCAGCTACATGCATTCGAGAAATTACTTCACTCTTTCTTACCTTTGGATGCCGACGATATTTTCTCTTTCCTGTAGGAGGTATTCCTCCCTTTCCGGGATCCGATTTGGAAGAGGGATGCTCTTTAGGGGATAATCTCTCGTCCTCAACATCTTCTGCAGGGTAAATTGGCGGTATTGACGTTAACGCTTGGTGTGGTGGAATGCCCCTCGCACTTGCAATCTCTCGTTGCAGAATCTAACAACGATTGATATCAGCAAGTACCCCTGTTTATATAGATCGATGTGGGAAAGCAACAGATATTGGCAAAATCAACGATCATAAATTCAAACGTGGTGTTCGAATCGAAAAAGATACCAAGAATATGAATTATTGGAAGTTTTATCTTACCCTTCGATGGCCTAACTTAAAATTGAGGAAGCCGCTGGACCTTAATTATCAGTAACCTGGTGTATCAACCTCGAAGAATATGTCTTACAGATCCTGCTCCGTGATGTCCATAACGGCCTCCCATTTTTCGAACCCCTCATCGACAAGCCGCTCTAGGTACTGCGAGAGTCCCAGTCGGTCCAACAACTCTCCCAGATCCGTCATATACACGGAAACACTATCACCGGGGTGAAAGCCGCCCTCGAACAAGAGGTTTCCCCAGATGGCGTCGTAAATGCCTAATCCACCAACGTTTTTTGCTGTCACTTTCCGTTGTTCCACGAACTTGTTAACTTCGTTTCAGGAACGTAGGCCGATAAAGATGTATTTTGGTCGCCAACGTTCGAGCTGTCGGTGTTGCAGGAACGCAGTCGATGTGTTTGAGCAAGTCCAGATCATAACAAAAAGTCTCAGACTAATATTTTGTCGAATTGAAGCGTATTCGCAGCTCTCCCTCTCCAATAAGAGTAATGGAAAGGGAGGCGGGTTTAGCCCCAAGGTGGCTAAAGCGTAAATCTATCAGATACGTAGAAATGCAAGATCGAAGGCGTTCTGATCTGACGAAAATTTCGTAGAAACCCAAGGCGTTGATTCGGCTTAGACGGAAGAGTATAGTCAGATCTACCAGAACCACTCAGCCCAGCTTTTGTGACGCCCACCCGGTTAATAGATACACGGCAGTCAACCTTTAAGGAACAATTTGCACCAGAGAAATGATGCCAGAATAAGTATGTCACCGGGAGCAACCAGTGGTTTGTTACGAAACTCGGCGATGCTTAACCGGATAGGATGAAAGGGGAAAAAAACAGCAAAGAGGTTCCTAATAAATAAATAGATGGATACAATTCTCTAAGTCCCCGTAAATTGGGATATAAAATATATCAAAATGGATGGCCGGTTTACGAATATGGAAGTTTTGGGGTAAGAGACTGCCGGAGCAAGGTGTTTGCGTGACACGATATCAGAACCAGACCCGTTCTCATCGCACACAGTTCAGCACATTGTTCACGAGGTTCCGTGGATCGAAATTTCTGAGGGTGATCACCCGCAACAAAGGTTATGCCAAGGCCCAAGAGAATCAAGTCTTTTGAGTTTTTTCTGAAAATCGCAGTCTCGGAAGGAATGATGCCGTTTAGTTTGAAGGACTGAAATGGAACAATATCCTGTCGATCAGCCTGCTGTAACTAAGGGTTTACGGGAGGGAGACTGACAAGAATACCACACGCGAGAGGCGCGAGTACGCGAAATTCAAAAAGAGGAGGAAGGGGGAGGTGAGGTGAGGGGATTGTGGGGGGGGGGGGGGTTCAATGAAGTGTGGTACTGGAGCTGCTAGTGGAGGGAGCAGGCGTAGAACGTATTGGCAAAAAAAAAAGGAAAAAGTGCAAAATACACCGTAACTCTTAATAGAAAGAAATGGGCTGATATAGGAAGATTTGAATTGATATTTGCAGTAAGCAGATGCAAAACAGTAGCTGCAGCTGCGATGGAAGGTTGTGAGGACTCAAGGGGAACGATCGTTGCAGCCGGTAGCCAGTGTAGAGTACCGACTCTCAAGGATATGGTAAGGGTACTTTTACTCTACTGTAGTTATAAGGTGGGGATGTGTAATGACGTTGTTGTAGGCGGGGATGGGAGGACAGGAAAAGGAAAGAAAAGGCTTTGCTTGGTGTCGATGCTCTGTCACGTATGTAGGTGGTAGAAAGACCTGTAGAGTGCTGTTCTATGACTTGTAACAGCTTCCTTGAAATTTCCTACCTTCGAGCGACAGCCAGCCAGAATAAAGTGTCTTGCGCGGGGTCCACCGAGACACATAAATAACAGCCCTTCGCCCCCCCCCCCCCCCCCCCCTTTGTTACTGCTAATTAGCTATTGCAATTGGCAACAGTCTGGTATGTATATACATACAGTACCGTACTTAGCAGTGCTTGCCGGTGCTAAGTAGCATATCTCGTACATACACATGTACTTGATACACACCAGTTGGCTGCTTCTGCTGCTGCTACTGCTACTCTACTCTCTCCGGCTCACGGCTTAGGAGAGGAGAGGAGAGAGAAAGAGAGGAGAAGAGGGGGACCAGGGAGGGGGGGGGGGAAGCAGAATAAGATACAGTGGCACTGGTATCCTGGGCACGACGGTGGTCATCGGAGACGCGGTGGACCTCTCAAAGGGGGCCGTTGACAACTGCGATGTTGCCCTGTTTTTGTCGGACACATGCACAATGACGTCTGCGGAGCTGTGCATGGCTTAGTTGTTATTTCAAGGGACCTCCCGAAAGAAGAGCGCTTGTTTTGTACCAGGCAAAAACCACGACTCATCACGGGCAGACACCCTACAAAAAGGGCTGCCGGGCGCCCGGACCCGTTCAACTATTCGATTCTCGATTAAAATATGCAGATGTGTCAATCGAGCATTGAGAGAGAGAGAAAACACAAAGGCATAAAAAAAAGGGAAATAAGCTCCCCCATCTTTCCCATCAATTCTGTATTGCCATTTACGTCAACGGGGGGAGATATTGATGTGTGAGAGTGCATGGGTAAGTGAACGAGTGCGAGTGCTAAACAGACAGGTCCCAGGAGCTGGGGAGGGGAAAAACAAAAAAGGAGGCTGGACATTGCTTACCCGTCTTCACATAAGAGCACCCGACCTATGACGCACATTGATGCCAGGTCCACAGAATTGGAACGACGGGCACTTAGTCGCAGTCTTGAGACGACGAACGACAGGGGTGTCTTAATTGTGGAGCCGGTGAACTGTGAGCAGACATGGCCCATACTGAAAAATACTGGACAGCGGGGACAACGACGTCGGCCCACCAATCATCTTGTCAGAACTAGCAGGGGGACTTTTGGGAGCCAAGGGAACTGCGATCGCGCACTCAAGCGAGATCGGTAACTTTTCGCGGTCTGAAACGCGCCAAACGTTCAAGGAGGCTTGAAAGAAGGCGGCTCCGGCCGCAAGTAAGGGTGCCTGAATGACCTCGCGAAATGGAAGATCAGGAAAGAAAAAAAAAGGTTATATAACTGATTCAAGGGAGGCTCTTCCTCTACAAAGGTGATGAGGTTTATTGGTTCTCTGAAGGATTTTTGTCAGCGATGTGCTGCGAGATGCAACATCCTAAATACCACTCGATACATGCCTTGACGTTTTACTGGCAGTCCAGCGCTTTTCGGGTACCGGGTACCATTTTTTTCTATGCGGAGTATTCGGTTCTGGAAGCGGCATGTATGTGTATGTAGGTGAGGTTAGGTAACTTTTGTTACTGCAAGGGCCGTTCTCTGTACCATTTGGGGAAACGGTTCATGCATCAGCATCATACGATGGGCACCTTAAGTTCATGTATCTAACAGCCTCAAGTCATCGATCATCGTATCGATTTGTGGGTAGGTTGTTTCCTTTTTCTTCTTTAGTTTTAAATGAGGACAAAGAAGGGAACATGGAGAGGATGAAGAGGAAGAGGGCCCTGGACTCGCAGAAGGCTGGGGATTATCCCACCAGCTCCCTATTGGCGAACGAATTGTGAGGTGTTGCAGGGTTCATTCATTTGGTGTAGCCTACTTTAAATGGTACTGTACATACAGCTGTATATTCAATTGCCCTACTCTACATACCTCCATGTATATACGGTACTGTATCTGCTCCGCAAGAGCTTAATAATATTCTTGTGAGGTTGGCGTTGACGGAAAGCGGCAGTGTGTACCTACATGTACATACGAGGTTTCAAGTTACGGCTTCACCTCACCTCCTGTCTCAGCGGATTATTTAGGTATTCCCGTTAGCCGATATTTAGGCACATTGGTTCTGTTTACAAATGAGTTCAGATTAGGGCTGAGACCTGTACTACCGGTTACCTAAACCAACGACAACTGACTCGTTGTTGCAGATTACTTACATACATACAAACATCAAGCTGTCCAGTACCGATAACAATTCTATCAGAAAATCTCTATCACACTCACGCGCGATGCCATCGAAAGATGATGAAGCAGATTTTGCAAAGGTAAAGTTTTCCGAAAATACCTTGTCTTAAACATGTTGGATACGGTGCTGATCTGTGTTTCACAGGCTTATAAGGACTTAGCCGAGTAAATTTCATCCTTAACATTGCACCCGGTACGCTGCAACATAAACTAACTAGTTCATCAGAGCTGAAAAGAGTGCAGCTACTCTGGAGGCTCAATTAAACTCCCTGGAACAGAAACTTGACGATTTTCTGGCTGAGCACGACAAACCTACCGTGCAGGAAGGGTTGATCAACAAAGACGATACCCAATCCTCCCTGTCCACAGACAGCAAGGATATCACCCAAAATTTGAAAGATTCGCGAGAGTAGTTATGTGGAGGGCCGTAGGAACACATAGGACCATGATAAAATGCAATAATCGTAGATATTCCTTTGGATGCAGGGGCATATCGGTCAATAATAGGCCACGGTGAATTCTTGGAATGCTCGGCATTGGTACCAAAGAAGCTTAGGGCATAAAATACAAACCACCATGTTACTGGCATTTGTCAGGGTCTGACCCCTTATAGGCTACATGCAATCTACCTTGATATACTAACCCAGACCCCATTCTATTCGTTTTATCAATTGAAGAATTTAGAGAGATCAAAGTTTCCATCCAAACCCTTTACTGCGACGCCCTTCTCTGTTACGATTGCATCAATCAAGTCATTTGGGGTCACATCGAAGCTTGGGTTATAAACACCAATTCCATGTGCCGCAGTGCTGACCGTGTAGAAGCAATGTAGATCCTCCATATCCGCCCTCGGTCCTCGAGCACACAGTAATTCTGCTCCAGGTCTATGTTCAATCTCGATATTATTACCAGATGCGGTGTCCATATCAATGCTTGTGGTGGGTGCTGCAACAACAAACTTGACCCCATGGTACTTTGCAACGATCGCAAGCTGATACGTCCCAATTTTGTTTGCGGTATCACCGTTTCGAGCCACACGGTCCGCGCCAACAATAACAGCAGCTATGCCTTTGAGGCACATTAATGAGGCCGCCATTGAGTCTGTGATCAAGGTGGCGGGGATATTTTCGTAAACAAGTTCGTATGCGGTTAAGCGTGAGCCTTGATTATACGGGCGAGTCTCGGTGCAGTATGCGTGCTCTAAATTCGAGCCTGCGTACAAGGAGCGGATTATTCCCAACGCTGTCCCGTAGCCCGCAGTAGCGAGTGATCTATGGTGATGCAGAGTTAGTCAAGTATTTACCCAGACGAACGCGGAATATACGAACCCAGTATTGCAATGCGTTAAAACTTTTATTTTCTCATCTGCTCTGGTAGCATTCTCCAAAATCCATCGGGCTCCGAAGTCTCCAATATTCTTGTTATCTTGGACATCGTCGATCAACATCTGCTCTGCAGCTTGGACATATCTTTCAAAAACTTCTTCCCCAGTAATCGCTTCGCTTGAGACAACCTCCTTTAACTTCCTAGAGGCATCGGCAAGGTTGACCGCTGTTGGTCGGGATTTCAGGAGATAGTCCAACTTGGAATGCACAAATTCACGCGCCTTCGTGGGTGTGATCTCATCTTGAGATTTCTTGCATTGCAATTCCACTGCCAAAGAAAGTGCAGCTACTATGGCAATAGCTGGGGCACCTCGAACAACCATGTCTTTGATGGCTTGGAAGCCATCTTTGGAATCTCTGATAACCACATATGTCGACTCGTGGGGAAGTTTAAGCTGATCGAGGATCTGAAGGTCCCCTCGTTTGAATCTGATTGCCTCGAGTGTTTGCGCCATTCGGGGGGACTTTTCTTGTGATTTGAATAAGAAGTCTTTGAGGGTTGGTGGTGAGTTGAGGGCGGCTGAAAATATTTTCGTCTGTTTACATATGCGCCAAGAATAACCTTGTTGGCCAATAACCTACGTCATTGTATTTTTCTAATAAAATTTACCACAAGCCATGAGAGTTCTGTACCTTCTCATGATATCGTGGCACTATAGTCTAGAATAGAAGAATAACCCATAAAACCGGCACGTAAGCTCCCAGAAATGTACACAAGAAAAATATAGCCATGATGTCTGAAAAAAAAAGCGAAACACAATGAAAGAAAGAAAGAGAAAGAAAGAGAGAAAGAAAAGAAGACAACTCCTTAAATCACCTATCACTCCATCCCATAAATACCCAAGCAGAAATAAATAACTTGAAACAAAGGAAATATGTTGTAAGACATGGGTGTTCTTTAGCGCAAGCACGAGGATATAATCTTATCGCTGCCATTTATTCAACCGATCATTGCCCTTACTCCTGTAGACTGCTGCCTTGAGAAGCGCTGATAGTATTCCTGCCCTGTAATCCTGCTGCCGCGACACAACTCTGGCCCAATACTGATGTGCATAATCGAGTCGTGCATATTACCAGCTGGACTAGTAAAAGCAAGGCCGGCTGCACCTGGGTTACGGTCATCAATCGGCGTGAATGGAATCTGCTCTACTAGTGGTAGGTAATCTTCGACAGTAAGAAGATTGAAAGCCCCCTTCCGCTCCACCTTGGCATGCTGAGGTAGCGGGGGTACGGGCTGGATATCAGGCGATGTTTTAGGTACTTCAATTTGTTGAACTGAACTTTTGGTAACTGTGATCATGCTTCTCCGATGTTTTAGCTCCGGTCGTGGTTTCCACAGGGATTTACTGCGCTCTACAACCGGAATTGTTGGTACAGGTGGTTGTTTTATGATGTTATTATTTCGGGCAAAGGCCTTGAGGTCACCTTGAGAATACCTCCTCCGGATGGCTGCAACAACACTTCTCCTTCTCGATACTGGCTGTTCGGGCTTCATCAGAACTTCTTCAGAAAAAACTGGATTGTCCTCTGTTGTCATCAAGACTTCCGATTTACGAGCGGTAGATTTTGATTTGGCATGCTGATGGCTCCATGCTGTTTTCCAACTATTTACGGATCCAGAGGAGCTATAGCCAGAGTCCATACTCTCACCACCAACCTCATTGATACTGGGACGTCGAGTGTGTTTATCGTTCTCTTTTTGATCTCCCTCAGAGAAGGTATGATCATGCACATCATTCCCAACAAAAGGCGCTGATGCAAACATCTTTGACATTTTGACATCAACACGTACTGGCTTATCAAAACGCCGGCTCAAACATTGCTCTGAAAGGATCCTGTGGTACTCATATCCGGTGGATATAGCACTGGACGCGGTACTAGAAAGACTCTCATAGCTCTGTGTCGGCCTAAAAAGAGACTGTCGCAAGCTATCTGGCGTATCATTGGCTGGGGGTTCGAATTCGAATGGCGAATCGTCGATATCTTCGCTATGAACACTGGGGCTCCGGGTGAAACTGAATGGACTGCTCGGTATTTCATCTTCATCACCGTCTCTCTCGTCTGTAGGTGATGGTGGAACAAGGCGCACCTCACGGGTTGGAAGTATCGAGTTTGTAACCACAAAAAGCGGTTTATCACTCGATGGCGGCCTACTAATCAAGTCACCGGGAAGTGCAATATTCGAACCAAAATATTCAGTCTTCATAGACATTTCCGGAGAAGCCCTTGAAGACGATGGTGCCGGAGATGCTGCACCGTTTGCAATTCTCAAAGATCCCCTTTTGAAAGCCCCAAGAACGCTATATCCAGAAGGTGTCGTACATCGGTCAGAATCATATCCCATTGATGGAGGTAAAAATGTGTAAGAATCTGGAGACGGTGTATCAGGAAGACATTGGTCCTGTAAGTATGGTTGTACTGGTTTCCTAGTCGCTGTCGCAGGTGGTGCTGCGAGAAGTTGGGATCTACGCCGGACAGTGCCCATCGAAGGTATTTCAGAATTACGGTTGGGAGGTGGTGCACATGCTGCACTGCTGTTGGTTGAGCTGCGTGTGACCATACTTCCTTTTCTGCGCATTCCAGTGCTTACGGGCATGACGCTGACCACCCCAGGAAGGGCTGAATCCACAGCAGATTCGGAATAAGCCTCAAAGTCATGATCCCCCACAAATGACCACATCCCAGATTTCCGAACATCATTAGGGGGTAATGTTTTCGAATATTCGACTGCAATAATGCCTGCGTGTGATTCTTCGGTGGTTTGATATTGCACAGTCAAGGGCCTTGATCCGCCAGAGAGACTTAGTCGAGAGAGCGCGGGAGGTAGACAGGAGGCTTCACGGCTCGTAGTGTTCGAGTTAGTTCGAGGTTTGGTGAGTTTATTCCGGGGTGGGTGGGTGTTAGAAAAATGGACTCCTTCGATCTCGGATGGAATAGACTGCGCGGCACCCATTTTGGCGGGAAGCTGCTGCTATATGGGGTAACAGGCGCTTGGTAGTGGGTAGCGTGCTTTCAGCTGAAGATAGTGGGAATGTATGTAAAACGCGCTCGCCGGGAGAGCGTTTGTAAATTATTGAGGCATAAAGCAGGAGTGATTCCAGAATGTTTGAATGTAGAGGCAATAACAGACCAGGTAGGGCTGGAAGCCTGGAGAGAGAGATGGGAGGGTGTTGGGAAAGAGAGCAAGACGAAATAATGACGGAAAGAGGAGCTGACAGGATTGAAAGGATTCAAAGCAAGAGATGAGGGAGATATCAGACACAAGCACGTATACCACAACTATTAGCCACATAGGGTAGGCGGGTATGCTATTCAAACAATACGTACCTCAACTCAGGTAGGGAACACCATAACTGCTCTCAAACCTGTATAGAGTGCCTACGGAGGTAAACACTCACCTAGTAGTACAAGTGACAAAAAGCGTGGCTTGTGGGCGGATAGAGCAAGGACCAGGCAGTTAGATTAGATAAATGAGGGGTGAACCAGCCCCTGTAGGTCTCCCATGAATCTAAACAATTCGTGTGCGGAGTTTCCCCAGTACCTACAAGTTCATCACCGCCTATCAGAATACAGGAAAACTCGACTCAGCAAGACGGATAAGCAAGTCATTGCAGGGTTGGGGTTTCAGGTAATGGAAAATAGCAGGGATCGGGGACATCCGTGCTTAATGCACCCCCCAGTAAACGGTGCAGCTCCCTCATGAGAATGCCACCGATATTGCAAATTCGGTTTGATGGTCGTAATCTTGATCACCCATAACCCACTCAAAATCATGTTGGTCGCTTTGGCCCCGCTTCATGAGATTGGTAAATACCTATGTCTTTACATACACACAAAGACCCACGAGTGGAAAACCGGGCATAGCAGATAGGTCGGTACCATGATGGTTCGCTGTTTACATCGATCATGAATGGTGTTTGATAAAAGTGGTAGATTAAATGCTGCAAGTTACATCGGTCAACTCAGGCGATCAGAAATATTAAAGGAGGTTGGGACACCTCCGAGGTGGCTGGTAATCTCACCCCCTCAGTCCCGATAATGCGTGAGGGCTAGATAGTGTTATTATTATTTTATATGATTGTTTAAAAGAGAGATTGTACCGCGCAGCTAGCTTAGAAGTAGGTATTTATGTAGTGGGGTTAAAAGGTGGTGTAGGCACATGGATAACTTTGTCCGATTTCCTTCCAAAATTAGCATTCGATGGCGATCGCTTCGTCACAGGCATACCTAGCTATGAGAGCATGTACATACATGTACGTACATGTATGTACAGTCGCCTCGGATACAGAGTACTTACATGAGCTGACGTCAACAGCAGTTTTATTCAAGAATATAACTACTCTGCTGTTAAAACTTTTAATACTATTCCAGGTATTAGGTATTGTCCCGGAGAAATGTTATTAATCAGAGTACCTTCAGTAGTTAAGCACGATTGCAGGGAATATTTACCTCTCGCGCGCGTTATCAAGGTTTTCGTTATAGCTACATGTAGTTCGGTTGCATGTCTCACAACATATGGATGTCTAATGTGTACATAGCAGGGCCGGGCTGTAGGATGTATGTACTCTAACTACATTAATTAGTTACGCTAATTTGACCAAGATCCGGATTAGCTTGCGTTGCCTGGCGACTAACTAACCGAGTGATTGTCTATGTTTGACGAGTGATTTCGGGTGCAACAATCGAAAAACTCAATTACAATTACATGTATTGTATATTGACTACATGTACATGTACATACTAAGACGTAGGACTATGCATGTAGTATAGCTATATGCATGTACATGTATTTACTATGAATCCATGTAAGGCCGCTATAGGTCCCCGGAGTAGCTTTTAATAAGTCCATATTGAATTGCGTGAGGCCGCGGCCGGCACGCGGGGTGATTGTCAGCATATTAACATTACTATGTTGAGGAGGAGGCCTAGGCTCGAAAATCCATATGTAGGGACACTCTGTGGTCGTTTCCACAATAAATCCGTGGAGAAAGCTAATATTTAAATTTGAGTAGTGTAAACCTAGCAAAGCCGTAATATGTATATGAGCGAAAATGGAGGACTTTACTACATATAGTCGGCCATGGTTTTGGCAGGCCGGAATGACTACATGATCATCTAATATGTACTACGATACAGTCTTTTCGCGCTCGGTTGAACCCTGACCCTGACTCTGACCTCTGCGTAGCAACCAGCGCATCCCACCAAAAATCAATGATACTGATGGAACTCTGTATCTGCGGCGCACATAATAAAATTTAAAAAGGCCTATATAATTAAATAATATATCTAATTAAATAATCTAACACGAAGCAGTGGAGGAGGGTGAGAGCGGTTGGGGAAAGGAGGGGGGGTAGAGGGCAGTGGTGGAGGGGGAGCTGGAGGAGCGGTGGAGGGGGGGGGGGGGGGGTAGAGGGCAGCGGAAGGGCGGTGGAGATGGTGGGAAGTAGAGGGCGGGAAAGGCGGGGGAAGGTGGAAGGAGTCTCCTCCATCAATATCAATATTTAATACTCATAGATACTCAATGCAACAACTCGCGGCCGCGAGGTGGCACACCCCTAGTGATTAGGTACTGTACATGATCAACAGCGTAGCGCTGCAGCTGTTTTGATAAATGACACGTGCGCAATATCTACACATGTATCAGTATAGTAGCTATATATATATATTGTAATATACCATATATGTGTAGAGTCTCTACCAGACATGTAAATGCATCTTTTAATGCAACATTTTTTTGTATGGGTAAATTCGTACGGAATTGGTATTTTAAATGTGTTATATGCGTACCTGTACGAGGCAAATCATTTGTATAGAGGAAATGCATCAACAATGGATCAAACAATGAATCTTTTAATACATCAATTAATCCATCAATTGATGCATGATTAAAAGTACTAGGGTGTAGCGAAAAGTGATCAGAATCTGATAAGACAAATACATGTATTCACCGCAGCATTCACTTATCAGATTCTGATCACTTACCCTCAACACCCGGTACATGTACACATTTACCTGTTGCCAATGGCGGTAATAAAAACAAAAAGTGAACGTTGGGGGATTTGAACTACAGTACGAAAAAACGGGGTGAAATCAGTACTGTATGACTACGGGATTTAGTGAGTAATACGGAATGCAACCGGCATTACACAAAGAATACCGTAGTAATGCCCTATTCTTGCTGCATTACTAGCACATTAACGGGAATAACGTAGCGAATCCATACTATTTTTTGGTATTGTACTCGGGTACAGGAGAAAGAACCAGAAAATGCAATAGGGTTATTTGTATGGCAGCATTTTCTGGTTCTTATTCCTGTACCCGAGTAGAGTCAACCTCTCTACTACTCAATGGGGGAAAGTACATTACAATGTCGTTGGTTGATCGTCTAAAATGAATATCAAAGTCGTACACATGTGATACAAAGGTGTAAAGTAAGGACCTATAGGTCGTTTTCCAAGAAATAATGCAACAGTTGATGCATTTCCCAATCACCCCCCGGGTAAATCCCGAGTAAATGCATCAAGTAATGCATGATCAGGTGATGCATTTACAAATAACGTCCCGAGCTAATGCATCATTTGTGTCGGTTTTGTATGGGCAATGTGTAAACTGATGCATTTACATGTCTGGTACTAGTAGAGTAGAGAGTACCATGAGTCTTATGATTATAATTAATTATAACGTAAGTGTTAGTAGCAATTTTTTGGCAGGACCATGGCCATATGGCCAGTACTTAGGCGTTCAGTAAAAGGCCGTGAAAAACCGCCCCGTACGTATACGTTGGAGCGCCTGTTTTCACAATCTTCTACTGAACGCCTAAGCACTGCACTAGCTCTAGTGCTGCTTTTTCTCAGTTGACCAAGTTGCAAAGAAGAGTCCAATCGGCATTAGATACAGATCGACTGTTACATTAATTGAATATTCAGGATTCGGAGTGCTGGGCGCAAAGAAAATCACTTGTAGAACAGCTGCAGGCATAGGCACCCAGCTACTCGTAGTTTTTTGGCGTTTCCGGACGCAACTGCTATTGCATGCCATACAAAAGATAGCCTTGGCGAGTTTTTCTGTGTATATACGTATGCAATAGCAGTTGCGTCCGGAAACGCCAAAAAACTACGAGTATATATTTGACTGATCCTTTATATACAATTATATATAATGTAATTTATCATCCGGTACGGCTACAAGTATGTAATTATCTATACGCGTACGTGTAGTCATAATTATATAAGTTTTTAAAATGTAATTTAATAACTCAATATTGTGATTACAACTACAAGTACATGAGCTTCAGTACGTACAGCAAGACTGCTTCAACTTACATGTGGTTTCGTGACCGGCCTGGCCTAGAGGGAATAGGGAGGCGCTGCACTGACCATGGCCAGGGAGAGGTACATGTAGGTCTATAGAAGACTACATGTAGCTCAAAACTACATGTATATAAAAAGTACCAAGCCATCATGATCACACTAGTCATCACAAGCTTAAGCATCATCAAATCATGTAGTATTGGCACCGGTAAGCACCCCGGCCGGCTTTGTATACTATAATTTGTTATTAATGTTACATCGTGGAGATAAACCTGAAAAGTGTTAATTTCGTAGGCCGGGCTTGAAAGCTACATGTATCTAGTATTCATGGGTGAAATGAATTGACGGATCCAGAGCTGTCGATAAATTGAATTGTCAAGGTATCAATTATTGTAAGATACCGCGGCCGGTACGTACTGGAGTACTGCGCCATATATGGTATTTATTTGTTTCTGATTTCACCTTTACTATATATGTAGTTAAGATTGCGCATTTTAATAGATAGTGCGCGCGCCGGTAGAACTATTATCGTATTTATTCGCAATTTGTGCATTTTGAGTACCATAACAACGGCACTACATGTACTAGTACCATAGGAAACTAAGTCAAATACTTCACAAAAATGTCAGGATATATATATGTACATCGTATACGTACTTTCGTAGCAGCGAGGTCACCGCGGTTCTTAGTAGTGCTGTTAATATACAGTACTAAAAAAGGGGGTGGGATCACTATAGTAGCACTATTTATACCGTATTGTTTCTAATGTCGATTTATGACAGCATATTTTG
Organism: Morchella sextelata; assembly: GCF_020137385.1. Taxonomy (NCBI): domain Eukaryota; kingdom Fungi; phylum Ascomycota; class Pezizomycetes; order Pezizales; family Morchellaceae; genus Morchella; species Morchella sextelata. The sequence goes on from NW_025408634.1 coordinate 644,609, forward strand.
AAATAAATATTGCAAAGAATACCAATTAGTGTCTTCCGGTACAGAAGATTAGGACTAGTGCTGCTTGTTTTCATTAGATTGGGTCTTAAGCTTGCGAACAGGTACTCACATGTATTAACATCACAATTGCTCACCATATATCATCATGCATATGGTCATCATCATTATCATCATTATAATCGTTAATTGAGTGGATCACCTTTCCTCATTTACAGAAAGTACATATAGTCAGTTATGCCTAGATCGGGAAAATCTGTTTTTAAAAGTATTTCCTAGTTCTGGAAAGCCCATCATCAGAGGGTGAACACCCAGGTATCTATTGATAGATTGATATCTGCGCTGGTGATGTTCATATTATTTGAGAGCTTCAAACTTAGAATGCGCGCGGAATTAGGGTTAGGTAATGAATTAAAGTTTTAAGCATTTCCCTGTACCCCACAGTTCTGCTGGAGTGCTGCTGTAGTGAACAAAGTTCGGTATTACCACTAACCCAGTATACTCTAGCTCTGGAACCCCTTTTTCCGTATTATATATGTAAAGATTAGTTACAATTACCTTATATATGTACTGCATGACATTGTAGTATATATCCCTTAAGCTGTCGCGAAAATGCTGACCCACCAAAAGAAAAGCAAATTTGGTGTGGCTTTACTAACAGATCCCGTTATCTCTCATCAAATAATAGATCTCTCATACAAAATCTAATTCCTCTGTTATAGCCGGGGGGGTCAGCATCGACAGCTTAAGGCATAGCTCAGATTGCAAAACTTTATGTTCTCATGGCAGGTATATGGGACGTAAACCCTTGCAACCCTATAGAAATTCTGAAAGTCATATAGCTAGTACATGTATGTTTCGGATGCTTTGGGCATTAATCTGGGAAGAAAGGGCGGCCGGGGGACGGGGTGCGCGTGCTGCTATTTTTCCTAAACCCTGGGGTCGGGAGTGAGCATGCAGAGGTTTAAGTCTGGTAAGCTCGATTGTCATTTGATATTTGAATACCAGCTGAGTTCGATCGATCTAGATACGTCCAGAATAATTACGGGAATATACCTATTCGAAGATATTCTGTACGTATACTAGATCTGTCTAATTGCAATAGAAGTGTTTACATAAGTAAACAGTTAACGTAGGGGTGTGCTTCAATCTACATAAACACTTATGTATACATGTACTACATGTATATAAAGAAGCTACATGTACTCCCTACCACGGGAGGGGTAAGCTTATAATTAAGTACATGTAAGTTGTAAAGTTAACGTCAGCTGCATGGCTGATAAGCTATGGGGTCCCAACTCTCAAATATTCTATCGTGAGAGAATATAATGATAGGGGAAGTACATTGTACTTTTAGGTACATGTAGTTGTCGTTCGTGCAGCTGACAACAGGAATATTGTGTTCACCAAACTGTTTATTGACGCTGACGTTTGGGGTCTATAAATCTTGACCCGTTTTGTTAAAGTTGATGCAGGGTACTCTCGGCTACCCTTTTGGCCCTATTGCGGCTCTTTTAGCTAGCTCGGCACCGCGGGCGTTCTTACCATTCCATTTAAGATCAACCCACACTCAATGTCGGGTTTCCCTTCTGAGGTCTGCTCACCCGAGTCCCCTCCTATACTGATACTTACTTTATTTCCGACGTCTTTGAACTCCAGAAATTCTCATCCATATTCTCTATTCAACCCTTTCAGACTCCAAAGCTCACCGTTTTAATTTAAAAGTTTCCAGCAACGATGGGTTCATCAAAACTAAACGGTGGTGTAATGGTGGTGGGTTCTGATCAGCTTGGTGTGGGGGGAGATGTGAGTGCTATTTCAGGAGACTGAAACTCAACGCATTTGGTGGGATTGGAGTTAATAGTCCATGTTAGAATGCCCCTGAGAATGACAGCACCGACCCCTTATGCGAAGGCGCTCCCATGAATCCGAGATCAAGGATTCACCGCTCGTCGACCGTCTCTCAACTTCCATCTTTCATGGTTTCGGCGCCTGGAAAGGTCATTGTATATGGTGAACATGCTGTAGTTCACGGCAAGGTTCGTTCTAATTTATCTATCTCTTTACATCACTCATCAACTAAGCATGAGCTCGGTCTGACAATGATATTCTAGGCAGCAATTGCTGCTGCCCTCTCTCTTCGATGTTATCTACTGGTCACACCCCTACCGAAGACTGCTCATAAATTGACTCTTCGGTTCCCGGACATTGGTCTTGATCATTCTTGGGACATTGAGTTGTTGCCATGGGATACGTTTTCTGCGCCCGGAAAAAAGAAATACTACTTCGATACTGTTGAACGACTGGATAACCAGCTAATGAACGAGATAAAACCATTGGTCGCCGATATTCCTGGGAAGGTGCTTCAAGCATCTGCCACGGCCTTTTTATATTTATATCTAATGCTTGGTTCTAAGCATGCCCCGGCATCAATATATACCTTAAAGTCTACAATTCCCATCGGGGCAGGGCTTGGAAGTAGTGCGAGTATATCTGTTTGCCTGAGTACAGCCCTGCAGCTTCAGATGGGAACATTGACAACACCCTTCAACGGAATGATGTCAAATGAAACACAATTGCAACTTAAGAGAATCAACAATTGGGCGTTTGTAGGGGAAATGTGTATTCATGGAAACCCCAGTGGGGTTGACAACACAGTAGCCACTGGAGGGAAGGCGGTGCTCTTCAAACGAACGGATTATAGTCTGCCTCCACAGGTAACCCATATGAGCAAGTCAGTAATATTCCATGTATCTGGGGGTTTCTAACGTATGCTAACTATGGTGCCTAGCTTCCCTGAACTTCCACTTCTGTTAGTCAATACAAAGCAGCCTCGGCGGACTTCTGAACAGGTTGCCAACGTCCACAGCCTTCTTTCTGCTCATCCCGAGATCACAAACTCACTTCTTGATGCAATTGACCGAATTACTCTTGATGCACATAGAATTATCTCTAATCCCGAGTTCTCTGCTCAACCCGGAAGTCTGGACCTTGTTCGGCTTGGTGAACTGATCCGCATAAACCATGGTCTTCTCGTATCGTTGGGAGTTTCGCACCCAAAACTGGAGCGAATAAGAGAGTTAATTGACTACACAGGCATCGGGTGGACTAAGTTAACTGGTGCTGGAGGAGGAGGTTGTTCTATTACCCTTCTGAAACAAAATGTTAGACAGAGCGTTCTAGATGATCTAGATACAAAACTAAGTAACGAAGGTTTCGAAAAATATAAAACTACGCTAGGGGGCGATGGTGTTGGTGTCTTGTGGCCTGCCGTACTCAGGACAGACAAAGAGGTTGAGATTACACAGGACATGTTCTTAGCCGCAGATGGAATGGAGGGAGTGGAGGACCTAGTAGGCGTTGGAGCCATTGGGAAGGGGAACCAAGGCTGGAGATTTTGGAGAGAGTGGATTCCAGAGGAGACTGAGTTTACCTTGCATTAATGATTGAAGTGCAAATTGTTAACTCTGGGACCATAATCTTCATATATCTCTCTCTTAATTTGATGGCTAGATATCCCTTTCTTATAACTTTTTTCTCTTTTCTCACGAGTATGGAATATGAGGTAATCTATCCCCGACTGATATTTTTGAACATACATGTATGTAATCTTTCACATGAACCTGTTGTAAAACCCGTATTAAGTGGAGATAAAACGGAGGATTCCGGGTAAACCATCGCACGGTAGCTTCAGACTTACAGTATTGCAGCACTAGTGCCATATCGCTGCAGCATTCGAAGACAACAGAACCAAACAAAACGGAACGAAAAAAAAAAAAAAAAACCGACAAATGCTACGTGCCAACCTTTATCCCGTGACCGCCGAATCTCATAATTATAGCCAGATGTTCTCACCCACGATCAAGACATCAGCCTTCGTTATAGCACATTACAGTAGATTCCAACAGCTGCTGCCCATGGATTAATCAACATCTGCGCTTTTCTTCGAAAGTTAAACTCTGCTGTCGGCGACTTTTATAATTTAACAATTATTAAATAATACCCACAACTGAAAATGGTACTTGGTTATTCTGAAGAAAGTGACCCCAAGATTCCTCCTGAACGCTAACTCTATGGAGATATTTCAGTTATGACAATGGAAGACATCCCGTGGATATTTTTGAAGGTTTGTAGGCGTTCAAATGTGATTTGTAGACCCCCCAGGGGGTGTCTACAGCTTTACTCACCTGGCAGTTTGCTTACGACCCCGACACTTCAAATGACCAAAACAATACCTGAAAATTCCAAAAAAAAAATAAAATTTGGCAGTTCACTAATAGTCATTAAAGATATAGATATCATGTTTACAATTGCAAGCTTTAGAGCTTCCCGGCTTTGTTCAAGAAAGCCCTATGTGCTGATCTGGGTCCGGTTTTGCAGAATTTGATGTGGTGACCGGTTGCTATGCAAAATCTGTAATTTGAACGCCTTCAGAATATCCATGGGATGTCTTCCAGTATGAATAAACATTTTGATCGCCAGGTGGATAAAGATATAACTGCGAATAAATACATGTATATATACACATACATGGACCACCCAAGAATGAATCGGTACATACATGTACATATTGAGGAACACATGTATCCGTTGTAAAGATACATGCACATCCATTATTGACCTGGGCCACCTCATACATGTATCTCCCAGTGTCCATATTCCGAGGCCCGTATTAATAATAACGTCAAAGTGGACTCATTCAAAACTCTTGTTTGAGGAGAATAAACTGACTCCCAGAAAAGTCGGTTATTTGTCACACACACCTCGAGTCCTCCATGATTGCAACCAGTTCAAACAGGTAAAGACTCGCAAGGATGCAGCCAATAAGAAGTTGTTCAAGTGTTCGACTGTGCAACATCAATAACTACAGTAACTACATGTAGGTATGTACTCTCTAGGGACTTGGTCAGTGCGCCCGAGCTAGCTCCACACCAAAAGACCTTTCTTTGTTGCTACACCTCTTTTTAACCCGACCCCACTGCACTCGGTATACAAAAATCCTCTTTGCGAGAGATTCTGTAACCAACCTTCTAGTCCACTATTTGCAAGATGTCGTTCTATTCCGGGGATCCTGAATGGGAGGATGTTGTACCCCTCCCACAGGATGACGGCGTTCATCCTCTCGCCCAAATAGCATATACCGAGGAATATGCTGAGGCCATGGCTTATCTTCGCGCTGTGATGGCCAAGGACGAAGTCAGCGAAAGGGTGCTCAAAGTTACGGAAGACGTTATTGAAATGAACCCCGCGCACTACACAGTGTGGTAATGATCTTTGACCCTATGATGTATAGCCTCGGGAACTGCCACTAATTTTGCTTTTGTTTCAAAGGCTTTACAGAGCAAAAACCTTGTTTGCCTTGGGGGGGGACTTGCGTAAGGAACAAGTATTCCTCAATGAGATGGCTTTAAAACACCAAAAGAACTATCAAATTTGGCACCACCGTCAGTTGATCATGGAAAAGATTGGCGACGTGACTGGCGAGGCAGAGTTTACGGCATCTATGTTTGAGAAGGATTCAAAAAACTACCACGTTTGGTCTTATAGGTTGTGCTAATCTTATCATCTATTCCGAGCAATGGAGCTGGGAAATCTCCGGCTGACAAACGCGCGGGTAGACAATGGCTTGTACGACGATTTGATCTATGGGAGAGTCCTAGTGAAATCGAATACATCGATATCTTACTAAAGAAGGATATCAGAAACAACTCAGCATGGAACCATCGATTCTTTGTGGTTTTCGGTAGAGATCAAGACGTCCCTAAAGAAATTGTTGACCGTGAAATAAGGTGATACCTTCCCACTGTTCAGCTATATCTACATCCTTGCTGATATTAGTTCACGGAATAGCATTTGCGAAGATGCTATCTTCATTGCTCCCCAAAATCCGAGTCCCTGGAATTATTTGCGCGGGTTAGTTGACCAAATGTCCCGTGAGAAGTTTATATTCTAATTTATGATGTCTTTAGGGCCTTAAAAAAAGCAAATCTTTCACTCTCAACAATTGAGGAGACGTGCCTTCACTATGCTCCGCTGGATAACCCCGACAAAATAAAATCATCACATGCCTTGGACATTCTGGCTGATATCTATGTGGAGAAGGCGGAAAAGGAACAGGCGGTGATGGCCCTGGATCTTTTGGCGAAGAAGTATGACCCCATCAGAGCCAATTATTGGAATTACCGAGCTGGGCTCATAAGGGGGATATAAACGAGATTGATCACTATTCGTATACTGGTCTTAAAGGAAAGCGGATATATTCAATTTTCTTTTCTTTTCCCGCCAGGCCTCTACTTTGATAGGTGAGCGGCGAAACCTCAGAAGATTATGATGTTAAGTACTTTGACACTTAATGCTGCTTCTAATTTGCTCACTACTATTATTATCATTCAGTGCAAGAAAGAAATGTGTAAAATTTAAAATCAATCAGAAATCAGAAAAGCAATCCATCCACCTGACAACAGGAATCTAAGAAGTATGAGAGCTAGGGACGTCTCTATCGTTGACTTCCCCCACAATTGCCTTCGATCCATACATTTCACGATATGCGGCAAGCATGTCTACGGAAATATTACTACCTGGATTATAATTAGTCTCACAAGAAAATCATGGTTGTAGGGAATTTGGTGAGTGAACTGCTACTCACCGCCGCAGACAACGAGAACAACCTTGTTATCTGGTTGAAGATCGGGAACAACTTTTCCAAGAAGACCGTAATAGATAGCAGCCGCGGAAACCCCGCATGCGGCTTCCACTGCTACCCTCTCGTCGTCCATCAACCTGCAGCAGCCCATCGCGGCTTGGGCATCGCTCAAGACCACCGACTTAACATTGGGCCTCTGTCCAAGTTCATATGTCTTTGCAGCAACCCTTCGAGCACCAAGAGAAGTTGCGATGGAGGTCACTGCGGGTAGGGTTACATGGTAACCAGCCTGTAGAGCTGCATTAAGAGAAGCTGCACCTTCCGTCTCAACAGCTAGAATTGGTACATCGGGGGATCCATGGCCCATAAGACCTAACTGGATGCCACAGAACAACCCGCCACCACCAACAGATGCAATTATTGCGTCCGGAGATCCTCCAAGATCATCAATAATCTCATCAATTAAGGTGGCATTTCCTTCCCAAATATCTGGATGGTCAAAAGGAGCGCAATAAACACCTTGATCGTCCATTTCTAGGAGACCTTGAATGTAATCGTCCGCTTCCTTCCAACTGGCGCCATGAGAGATGACTTCGCCACCTGCGACGCGAATTTTAGCTTTCATGAGCTCTGTGGTGGTTTCGGGAACCACCACGGTCGCTTCATGACCCAACAGTCTAGCAGCTGTCACAGCAGCGAGTCCTAATAATCCAGATAAATCATATTAACGATCGAACAGGCTCATGGCAACAGAGAAACTGCACATACCTGCATTCCCACCACTTGAGCTGTAGAATCTTATTGGTCCTGGCCTTGACTGAACAGCTTTAAGGCATAGGTTTCCCACTCCACTTTAGAAAATTAGCAACGCTCAACTAGCCTCAAATTCCCGGAGAATGAACATGAATAGTGATCTTACCGGGATTTAAACGATCCAGACGGTTGGAACATATCCATCTTCATAAACACTCTGCTTCACAGAAAATTAGCTCGACAAAGAAACTACTAGATTCGGTACATACCATCCTGCTGCCTTGGAGAGAGCGTTGCTCTCTAATAAAGGTGTTCGTATCCACGGTAGCTTCTTGTGCCGCAGCTGAGTAGAAGGGTTTGAGTCTGAAGTGACCATTTTTATGTTTTAAGTAGCGAGATATGGTAATGGAAAATGGATAAAGAGTTAAATCTTTAAGAATTGGTGAGATTTTATATCTAATATTTTATTTAGGCTGTGTGTGGATTCTTGGAGGATTACTATACAGTGCAAGGAGGCCAAACCCGGTAATGGAATCCCATGTACAACGAGTTCATCATACGTAACTTTCCGGTGGTAACCGGCCGTCCGCTTATCGTGAACGGACCCTAGGTTCTAAAATAGCCAGCGAACGAATCTCATACTCTACTATTGACATCGTCGCATAGAGGTACCATAATTAATCTTGGAGCCCACATGATGTTCGAGCGTCTGCTGTACTTTCTGTGATTTCGTAGTCTAGACGCAGTTACCTGTGAGCATGGCGTAAAGTAGCCAATTTTGAATATATATATAGTGAATCAGTTCCAACTTTCAAGCAACGCTAATGCTATGTAGTCCTGGTTCTCATGTTTATGTAGAGTATGTAGATGATAAAAAGAAAACACTGTAAAAGATTCGAAATTTAAAAGTATATTGGCACGTGTTTAATCATCGGATCAAAGACCAATCATTTACATATGGAGAAGGCTTAGGAGAAGGTCACAACGCCGTAGTGACAGTTAGAGAATTTGAATGGACAAGGAGAGTTGGGGGGAGTTCGGCAGTAAGAACCTATAGGCCGCCGTGTAAGTACATGAGGAACAAAGGGGGTTATCAGATGATTTACCTCTAGTCCAGCAAGATAATCAACCGAGTCCTTCTCACTTTTGCATGTGCCAGATTGGGGCGAGGGCAAAGTAGTAAAGACGACAGCTGTATCATGAGAATGTTTCCGTATAAGTTCGTTCAAAATAAGATGTTGTGCCCTCGAGGGCAAATCATTGAAGGATAAAGGGTTGAGAAACGTTGGGGGTGCTTGTACCCTATTACCACGTGTATCCGTAAACATAATACTAGGGCCAACACCCTCCTCCACCGCCACTTCAGTATCCGGAACTGGTTGACAGGAAAAGATTGGAGTGGAACTACGATGTGGCAGCTCAGGCCTAGTGAGCGAAGGAATAGGCGTTGTAGACGATTCTCCTGTCGAGCCAATAGCTAAACCCGCTTCTTTACGTGGTTGCGCTTCCTTAGTCGATGTGGACTTAAGTGCAGAGGCTCTGAGCGCTGCTTGTCGCAGACTTTGCTTCCTGTAAGTAGTACCAAATCCCAAAGGATCGCCAGTGCTGGCACGTCGAACTTTGATGATAGGAGGATGTTCCTCGTCAGTTGAGTACTCATCGGCGTCGTTTTCACTTGCAGCGCTTTTGATGCTCTCATCTTCGCTAGAAAGGGTGTCGCTTTCACCGTCACTTGAAAGCTCAGAAGTAGATTCATTTTCGAGAGCATCTGGATTGAGGCGGTGAGTCCTCATATTCAGAGACAGAGGCATTCCTAGTCTAGTCAGGCCAAAGATAGAATGCCGCTTGCGGGATTTTTTGATGAGCTTATTTATCCCCCCGAACATTGTGCGGCTGTCATATCGTCTCTGTTGTTGAAAGCTGCTGCTTGGCCATTGGTCTCCACTTACAAGTTGCGCTACATCGGCGAGATGGTCAGGAGCATCACGAGATGACGCTCGGCCCCTGCGCTTTTGCAACTCTTTCCACCATTGTTCGTTCCCAAGTACGATCTCCACATTATCGTCTTCATTTTCACATCCTTTCACAATTGCCTCGTAGGAGCTCAGCTTGCCGTCTGCAAGCCACATAACCAGGACCTCGGCATGAATGCGCAGATTTTCCAGTAGCTTCTTAACTCGAGCCCTTTCCTCATGAACGTCACTTTCATACTCAACAAATACTGCTACTCGAACTTTGTAGGTCTTTTTCCACGCTGGAACAGTATTTAAAATGCAACCCTAGAGAAGAATGAGATATAGAAGTGGTTGGGGCATTTGTACAAATGCTTTCATAGACAAGTATTAAGGGACTTACCAGTTGGAGTATAAGAGTATAAGTATCGAAGTTTGTTGTTAGGATATTACCGGCGCCAGGAGTGCCATTTTCGATTTCAGCAGACATTTCTATTGGTATGTTAGTAATATCTAGGGGCCGAAAGGCTGATTGAGATCTTACGAATTGGCCAGAGATCAATATACTTTTTGTCATGGTCTTTACCCTTTGTAGGGAGTTCCAAGTTCTCAAATCCCTTCGCAACGGCCACATTTATCTGTAGAGAGAGAAGCAAATCCTCCAAGATATTGACGTAACTGGTAACACTGACGGCGGTTTCATTCCGCATGGTATCCGTTGGGAGCTGGTCTAATATATGAGTTGTAACCCTACCAGACTGGGTGTTGTGAGGTGTAGGTTGATGTGTTGGGTTTGTATTCCTTGACTTTGACGTACACGGAATATCTACCAGAGGTTTTGAGTTGCGGTATTCATCTAGATTATAAAACCCTAAGACTGCAATATTTGGGCGCATGCCTCCTAAGCCAGCCGAGAGCACAATATTCCTTGCACCCCATTCTATAGTAGGGGCAATGGATATTTGGGGGAACGCTTTGACTTTGCTGAAATCGATATACTTCATCCAGGCGGCTTGTTGCCGTTTAACCTCTGGAAATGAGTCTTGAAAATCCGGAGTGACAACGATGTGTCCAAGGATGTATAAAGATCCCTTTTTCATAGCTGCAAGAAAACAAGTAAGTCTCAGTTTCTTTCTTAGTTTCACTTAAAAGAAGTGATTGTAATACCGTTGCAAAACTGAATCAATTTCCAAGATCTCCGGGGGTCATTTACAAATAACAGGATCTAAAGTTGCTTCATAAGAGGATGTCCTTGGGAAATCACAGATTATGTAAATTGAATATACCTGAGGTCTCCAAAACTTCACATGTTCCTGTTTCAGTCTCAACAAGTACTTTCTGACTTGATGATAGATCAAACTCTGAGAAACGTCTCCCCAACTCTTAGGTGGCGTAGTGTAGTGAATAACTAAGAATAGGGTGACCAAGACGCCAAGACAGCCTCCAGCGTAAAGTTTGTCAACCTGCTCGAATGGTTAAATTGATATATCCAAGAATGGCGATGATACATACAAATATCATAGTTGCACCACTGACAACTGCTCCGACCGCAGCTGTCCACCAGGTGAAATATTTGAAACTCGGCCTGAAATTCGGTGCACTTCCGACTTTTAGCAGGAAGCAGGCCAAATTTGTGACTAGAAATGTCATAAGATACGTCATAGTCACAAAATTGGCGATCTGGTTAATATCGCATAGCAGAGTTAATTGAGAGAGAAGAAAGGTCAGTATAATCGCATATGTTGGCTCATCGTTTGACTTGGTTCCCTGGCCAAATAAAGATACACCAGGAAGTATCCCATCACGGGCTAACGCTTGTAATGACTTTGCGGAACCGATTACTCCCATCAGAGCTGAGAAGAATGAAGATGCAAGTTCCCCACCAAGAATGAGATGTTTCGACATGTTAACCTATGCAATAAGTAATTAGTTGGTTATATACTTGTATTTGGTGAGATCGGCAGCATACATCCTGGATTATGTTGAGGTTTTTATATAGGCTCTCGCGTCTAATAGTGGCCCCCATAGAGAGAATCACCAATGTATAGGCCACAAATGTCAACATCAAACCATGCAAAGTACCTCTTGGTATCGATTTACTGGGATTCTTAAGGTCGCCGGACATGCTTGCACCGGCGAAGATTCCAGCAGTGGCTGGAAAGAGAATACCAAACAAATCTTGCCAGTTCTCTCTACAACTTGTTAGAATGCTATAAAGAGCATAATAACGACTACTTACCTTCCTGATATCTGACTCCCAGCGGCTCCTTTCGTGAACCTTGGCCGGAGGTTTTCCATAAATGTATCCATTGACAGACCGGTATAGAGAACGTCATGGCTGATATCTTGAAATGGCTTGACCAAAAGAGCTGATACGGGGATAGAAAATGTTGCAAAAAGGAGGATGGCGAGAAGAAAGTTTGATGCACGGGCAAAAATGGCAGAGCCAAGAAGGCAAATTATTGTGCAAAAAACCAAGACTGCAGTAGCATAGAGATATCGATACCACTGTTCTCACACCATTACCCATCAGTAATAAGGAAACCTCATCTTAGGGACCGTTCAGCAATAGGCCAAAACAGAGTTTATGGCTGTGAGAAATCCGTTTCTTTTGGTTAGATTTTCACTCTTCGAAACTCCGTTCCGCCCCGCTGCCAAACGGACCCTAAGACCACCCATATCCTCAGAAGAGGTAGATGTGTGGATTTAGGTGGGGGAACCGACGAATGTGTCTGGAAAAATCTGTGGACCACTGCCAATCTTGTCTCCAAAATTATTCATCAAACAGTCAATCATGCCAACAGCATTCATGCCTGTGTTGAATACGAAACCTAAATAAAATACTAGGCCTATACTTCCTCCGAACTCTGGCCCTAAGGAGCGTGAGATGAGATAATACGCGCCACCGCCACGAACTGTACCATTTGAAGAGATGGCGGATATTGACAGTGTAGTAATCAAGTTGATAAGGTAACTATTTACGCCGCGTAAGTCAGCATGTGAAGCGTGATGATTTGGACTGGCCAAAAACAAAAATCGTTCTGTAAGAGTTATAAGACGCCAAGTATTACGATACAGTGCTTCACTCCGGTTTTTTTATTGAATGGCCTAAGTTCATCATTGTCTGGTGAGATTATTTCCATTACCTGACTAAAAGCATACCTTGATTACGAAGGCTTTGTTAGGTAGGGTTTTTTGACATTTCAGGTGAATACCGGTTCATACCAAACATTCCAAGTATTCCTCCTTGTCCCAGGACGAACCCGAATCTCAGGAACATGAGAATGGATAGAACATTTAATGTGGTTGGAACAAAAACCTAGCAATCCATTATCAACGAAATGTCTAGTCCACAGGAGCTCTATGGCTACCTACTCCGCTAAATGTACCCAATTTCTTGACTTTTCCCACATGGATCTTCTCCTCATCGGCTATGGTGATTCCCCGGACCATTTTAGGAACATTGTCATTCGTCTTTCCCACACCAAGCCATAGCTTAGCTGTAGATGGTAAATTCGACTCTTCGTCATTAGGAGGAGCGTTCCGGCGAGTAAGTTGGGAGGTGAAATCCTCGCTGGTCCGGGAGACGAACTTCGACCTTCTAATCGACATGAAGCGAATATAGATGGACTGCGAAAGTAATGACGAAAGTAAACTTAAATAGAAAGTAGCAAACGCTTCAAATCGACTGGAAAAGCATCAGCGGAGGGAGCTTGTAACGGGTATAGTGTTGACGAGTGACTTTCAGAAGCGGGAGGGGCAGGTTCAGTATCGAGTATCGAGTATGCGCGGTACGAACCGAAGATCAAACCCGGGATAAGTGAATCTTGGCATACGTTATTTGAACACCTAAAGCCAACCCCGGCAATTGAGGACAAGCGGTAATTGCGGGCGCTATCTGGTGCCTTAACCGCAAAGGGACCGTTGCTGGGTTACCTCACTGGTAGGGGGTCCTTCACATGTAGATGTAGGTAGGCGACCGCCACTATCCTAGGAGAACTGGCTTGGCATATTGGACTGCATAAATGATGCATAGACTGCTAATATGGCGGCGGATACCTATAACTAGAGGATTATACTTTGACAACCACCACCCTTTCGTAATGTTCTAAGACTGTAATAATAATCTGCTGCTTATACTCTACAATGTGAGAGAACTCGAATAATTTTAATGCTTGTTTGAAAGTGGTATTAATTTTCAAAACGCTTGAGTTTGTATGTAGAGGCTAGAAATTGTCGAACATAATATTGATGACAAATACCACTGCTAACTGGAAAGGGATATACTAAATGGAAAAATTATGATCCGCCCCGCTTCCATTTACTCTTGTCCGGGATGTGCCTATGATTTTTTTATACACGGTTTGTAAATTCTTTTGTCCCGTAATCCAAACCCTGTTCATATGTATCAATTATTCTCATACAATACGGGGAGATTTACGAATAGAAATATTAGAAACAGAGATCAGCACAGTAGGAACTGTTTCCATGAGACTGTTTGCAGAACACTGGCAAAATCTTTCTATCAAATTTAACTCACAATGGAACTTGGTGTAGAATATAAATAAATGATTGAGAGATTCAAAGTGATTTTATATTTGTATCTTCTGATCTTGAAAATCATGTTGATGGTATTATATAATTCTTATGCAGTACTCACCTTTTAAAAAGTCTTATTGATTACTATAACAGAGTCTATTTACTTGTCTGATAAATGGGTACATATAGATCAGTTAGATGCTTAGGATTATTATTAAATGCTAATTGTTTGAAGATATACAAGTGTAATGGGGGTCACTTCTAAGAGAAATGTAACTGTTTGTGAGGGATGCGTACGAGATCACAAGAGTACACTATGCAGAGCTCAGAGTTCGGCTAACAGCTACAAAGGTAGAAGTCTCTAAGTGTAACGGCAGCTATGTATTTCGGCTAGGTGATGAACTGGGATGAGGGAAGGAGGTATCGTGTAGTGGAATTAGGATTTGTAATGGGGATTTCTGTTATGTTCTTTGGGTTTCTGTTATGCGAAGGTATTAGTCATCATTGGATTATGGATGGATATATAAGGGGGCGTTGTCTTCTGCTTTTGTCTGTTTTCCTTCTTCTCTTTCTTCCTTACGCAACCTCTGTATTTATTCCACGAATACTACTCTTTGTCTGTACTACGTCATAGGGCTCCAACCGGTTTATCATACCAGGTAGAGCCACCCATAGTCTATAGTTAAAGTATACCTTTACGTCTACGTCCACGTCTACGTCACTACCGAGGTTGTATTCCTTGGCACCACAGTCTATTGCCTATAGCCCCCGTGATACTAAGGTCTCTTCAATCAACGTCGAGTATGAATCTCTATAACGTGGGTCTATGAACGATGGACTATAGTGCCAAGGAATACAACCGAGGTGAGGACGTAGTAGAAGACGTTCGTGACTATGAACTATGGGATGGTTCAATCCTGATCAGAGATCCAAGATGAGCCCTATGACGTAGCGTAGAACAAAAGTAATATTCGTGAAATATGTAACGGAGCCATCTCAACTGTTTGGTGTATGAGTACACACAGGGCCCGGTTACATGCTGAGAGTTATTGTTAGAAGCCAGTTGCACGGTGATATGCAAGTACCGGCAGTGTGGTTAGCTACCAGCTGTTAGAGTAACTACATTCCGGGCGCTAGGAAGGGGATCTATTCATGGGAGCAATGACTGACGAGTCTATGCCTCGCCAGTGACTAGAAGACTGGCCAGAGTGAAGCTCTGATTGCCCAGTGATCCTCTATATCCTCTAAGCATTATAAGTCCGCCGAAGGGTAGGGACTATGCTAGGGAAGTCTACAATAAGTGAAACCTCTACAGTAATGATTAAGCTTATACCTGAGCCGCAGCTCATTTATGCAGGCCCTCGGTTGTGTGGCAACCAAGGCTGCAGGTGTTACAAAGGCTTTGACTAAGGGTGGTTGCCTTGGGTAATCAGAAACACCTGCTGACGCTTAGAGAAAAGCGGGGTAGCGGTGGTATTGTTTCCGGCACCGAGGAAAGGCTACGCCGGAACTTAGTAAAAGGAGTTAGGAGCAGAGAATAGAGGCCTTCGGAGTATAAGTACTCAAGTTCATTCTCGCCCTTCAGTCCTGTTCTCTCCAGTCTTCATTAGAAAGAAAAACCAAGTTCTTATCGGTAGCAGAGCCCTTAAAGATTATTGAGTTCTAGCGATAGTATCTTTGAATAACCTGCAACCTGATTGTCTATCTTGCACGGCCGTCTCTATTCTATCCGATTCTATTTCTCTTAGAAAGGACCCCCGTTACAGAATAAATACAGAAGAAGAAGAAGAAGAAACTTATATTGCTTTGAAGTACAAGACTTATCGCACGCCGACCCAACCGCCTAAACACAAACCGAACAAAAGAACGAAAGAAAAGAAAACAACAAACGCAAACAAACAACAAGAACAAAAGCGAACACGAACGAACACAAACAAGAGTAAGGAGATTCCAGAACGACACTCAACCAGAAACAACCCAACGACAAGGAGAAATAAGATATCTCAGCGAACTCGGGCGCTGGATCTATCAAAACAAAATAAACCAAAATTAAAAGGTAAAAGGAATCCACCCTTCCTAATCCCGTCCCTAATCATTTCCTTCCATCCCCTCTTCTAGGTCTTCCTCCGCTTCCGCCGGCTCGTACCACTTCGAGAGTTGAGAATCTTTCGCAAATTGTAAGATGAGGTCCGTTTTCAAGTTTGTAAACATCCAGTTTTCCCAGGTCATCGCTCCGGGGATCTTTTCTATCAGAGGGGCGCGGGTTCGAGCCCACGCTGGGCATTCCATAAGTATGTGTTTCGCTGAATTTTCCATCCCACACTGGCATGGTTCGGGGTCTGTATATACCGCGTGTTTATCGATTCGGGTAGTTTGGCACCGGATTCGAAAAACTTTTTTCGCTTCCGTTAGGGTGAGTCTCGCAATCTTGGAAGGGGGGCGGAATTCCCCCCGGTGATGGTAGTCCGGTATTGGTTGTGTATTCCATTCTTCCAACAGGTGGTCGCGTAGTAATTTGTTTTGATTCCACTTGTCTCTCGCATTTCCAGGGGTTTGATATGGGAGTAGGAGGGAGGCGATTCGGTGTAGGCCTGTCCCTTTGATGTTTGCTTCTCTGTATGGGAGGAGCTCGATCAGGGATTCATTGTTGGGGTGGGTTGCCTCAGTGCAGAGTATTCTGGTTCCGTACTTTCTTGAGCGATACGTTAGGAGGTGTTCTAGGGGGGGTAGTCCTGCTTCTCGGAGGAGTTTAGCTCTCTTGGTCCATCGAGGTAGGCCCGTGATGATCCGGGCCGCTTCGTTGTATAGTGGTTCGAGCGATCTAATGATGTGGTCTGCGCCAGTCCACCAAGCCTCAGATCCGTAGAGCAGGCTTGGAAGGAAGCCTTGTGTTATTAGGTGATGAACTGTCTTGACTGTTATCCCTGGCAGGCGGGCGGTGTTTCGGATTTGGTGGAGGGCTTTTAGGCCTTTTGCGATTGCTGCTTCTATATGGGGCCGGAAGGAGAGGGTCGGGTCTATCCAGACCCCAACGTATTTCAGCCTCTCCTTGGGGTATATATCGATGTTGTTAACTTTGACTGGGAGTCGTGGTTGTTGTGTGGATGATGTGGTGGGCCGGAAGAAGATCAGATCGGATTTATCCGGGTCATATTTAATTTGGAGTGGCTCGGCTTTAATTAGTCTTTCTCTCATTCGTTCCTCCATTCTCTTGATTGTAAAGCCTGGTGTTTTGGATATTTGCACCAGCGCATCGTCGTCAATGTAAGTTGTATCCATCTCTTTTGGGCTGCTAGTTGGGTCCAGAATTACTCCGGCATAGATCATGAATAGTACCGGAGACATGGGGCTACCTTGCGGCACTCCAGAATCATAGGGCTGTGGTTCCTCTAGCTCGTGGTTGAATTGGAACTGTAGTTTTCTGCCGGTGTTGAATTCCTTGCACCATTCTGTCAGATAGGTGGGGAATTTTTGTTGGTGCATAATTTCCGCGAGGAGTAGGTGATCTACACAATTGAATGCTCCTTGGATATCGTTGGTTAGGATCGCTGGTCTATCTCGCCGGGCGATTCCGGTGCTGTTTTTCAGTAGTAGGTTTTGTTGTATTGGTGTCAAGGTTCTCAGGAGGGCGTCGATTGCCGAGATGGTTGGTCTTCCTCCGAATTGGTTTGCTGAGAGTGTGCCTAGGATTTCTCCAGCGGTGCAGAGTCTTTGGGCCACTATCTTCTCCAGGGTTTTACTGAAACATTGTAGAAGGGAAATGGGTCGGTTGTAACGGCAGCTACGTATTTCGGCTAGGTGATGAACTGGGATGAGGGAAGGAGGTATCGTGTAGTGGAATTAGGATTTGTAATGGGGATTTCTGTTATGTTCTTTGGGTTTCTGTTACGTGAAGGTATTAGTCATCGTTGGATTATGGATGGATATATAAGGGGGTGTTGTCTCGTGCTTTTGTCTGTTTTCCTTCTTCTCTTTCTTCCTTACGCAACCTCTGTATTTATCCCACGAATATTATTCTTTGTCCGCACTACGTCATAGGGCTCCAACCGGTTTATCATACCAGGTAGAGCCACCCCATAGTCCATAGCCAAAGTATAGCTTTACGTCTACGTCCACGTCTACGTTACTGCCTAGGTTGTATTCCTTGGCACCACAGTCTATTGCCTATAGTCCCCGTGATACGTAGGTTGCGTCCTCTATCGCCAACCAATACAACACCATAGTCTACAATGTCGGAACATGTCCATGTCGATTATCAACAACTCAACGATAACCTCCAAAGATTTTTTGAAGCGCATCCACAGGTCAATCACGTTGTCGGAGCTGAAGCCTATGCACTTCTTCAACAGTGTCAAAACGGTCTTACTCAATATGCAACAGATTTACAAGAGGTAGAGGCGGAAGCTGATAGGGCAAGAAAAATGTTTGAACGAGATCTTACTGCTGCTCGAGCTCAACGAACTGCTGTTGAAGTTGTGGCCCCTGATGAGGAACCCATTGGAAACAACGCTCCACCTGTACCTCCAGCACCACCAGTCACAGGTACCACCTATCGGTCGGAGAAACTCCCAGACCCCGACGTGTTCAGAGGGGATCGTGATCGAGAAAGGTTACACTTATTCAAACAACAAATGAAAATTAAGTTACTAGGAAACATCGATCGCTATCCCACACTACAGTCTAAACTATCATACGCGTTCAGCAGATTGGAAGGCGCTGCTGCCAATCAGTTCTTACAGTATATGGGAGAAGAAGGTATTGCCTTACCCTCTATGACACGGTTTTATGAGATTCTGGATACAGCTTTCGGAGACCCCGATCGAATGCGTACAGCTAGAAGGAATCTTCGGAATATCAGACAACGCACTCGAACCTTTGCCGATTATTTCGCTGAGTTTCAACGGTATGCTGCTGAGTCGGGTATGGACGAAGTCTCTCGGATTGAGGCTTTGATGGAAGGAATTAATGGGGAACTGGACGAATCGATGATACACCATGAGACTCCTGCAACGGTAGATGGTTGTGCAACACTCTTGCAATGGTTGGATAACCGACGACGGGCGGCGGAAGCTAAGCGAGGTAGTAAAAAACCTTGGATTACTACTGCGACCCCGGCTCCGCGTCCCCCACCAACAAATCCTGTTCCTGCTCCCCGTCCTGCTGCCCCTGCTGCCAACCCACCTGCCACTGAGAATCACCCCTCGTTCCGTCCTGGAGGTGATGTACCCATGGATCTATCTGGAGGACGACGTCGCCCTACCCCTGCCGAAAGAAACGCCCGCTTAGTTGAGGGCCGATGTTTCTATTGCGGAGGTGTTGGACATATGGTTAGGGATTGCCCCCAAGCGAGGGCAACTGGAAATCAACCAAGGAGACCTGTGATGAGAGGAGCGGCGTTGACAGTGGAAGAAAATGGCGGAAGCGATAACGAGTCGGCAAAAGATTTGTCCCTGCACTAAGTGGCTTAGCCCAGGGACCATTTAAGGATTTTTCTAGGATGTGTATTTCTGGTTTTTCGGTATCAGAGGAGGAAATGGATGGAAATCAACTTGTAGTAACTTGTTCGATTTCACAGAATAAAAATTCGTTTATACCTACCTACACCCTTATTGATACCGGAGCATCAGGATATGCTTTTATTGATGAATCTTTTGCACGCCACAATAATCTTACAATGACCCCCCTCAAAATACCTCGCCATGTAGACGTTATAGATGGAAGGCCTATCAAGTCAGGAAAAATCACCCATATTGTCGATGTCTCACTAGACATTCATGGTCATCGGGAAGTTGCGCCATGTTTTGTAACGAAGCTAGGACATTACCCGATTGTGATGGGGATACCTTGGATGCGACGACATGATGTTACGATTCGACCGAAAGAAAATCTACTTGTTTTTGACTCTCGAAACTGTTGTCAACACTGTTCGTTCAGTGGAACTGCAGTTATTGTTCATGGTATCTCGATTCCCTTACCGGAACACCATACAGTCATCGTTTCAGCAATTGAAAAATCCACTGTCGATATTGAATCATTAGTACCGAAAAAATTTCATCACCGTCTCCATATGTTCAAAGAATACGATGCTTCAATTCTCCCACCACATCGACCATCCCATGACATCGAGATAGTATTGGAGGAAGGCAAACAACCACCATATGGACCTATATATGGATTATCTCAAATTGAGTTAAAAGCATTACGAGAATATCTTGATGAAAATTTACCCAAAGGATTTATTCGAGCCAGTGAATCACCAGCGGGAGCACCCATACTGTTTGTAAAGAAAAGCGATGGAACCCTTCGACTCTGTGTTGACTATCGAGGCCTAAATGCGATTACAATCAAAAATCGATATCCATTACCATTGTTGAAAGAAACTCTGGCTAAGTTGTCAAGAGCACAGTACTATACTAAGTTGGATTTACGATGGGGATATAATCAAATCAGGATAGCGGAGGGAGACGAATGGAAAACAGCATTCCGGACTCGATATGGACATTTCGAATATACAGTAATGCCGTTTGGATTAGCTAATGCCCCTGCTACATTTCAACATTGGATCAATGATATTCTACGTCCCTACCTCGATCAATTCGTAACAGCATACTTAGACGGTATCCTTATCTATTCCGAGACCCTATCAGAACATAAAGAACATATTCAGAAGGTTCTAAAGGTACTTGATGAAAATCATGTTCACCTTAAACCTGAAAAATATGAATTTATGGTTCAGGAAACAAAATATCTTGGTTTAATCCTTACTCCGAATGGGAATAGAATGGATCCAAAGAAAGTTATCGATGTTTTGGAATGGACTACACCGACAAACCTTCGTGATGTTCAAGTATTCCTAGGATTTGCAAATTTCTACCGACGGTTTATTTTGGGATATTCGAAAATTGTTGCTCCGCTTACAGCCTTGACAAAGAAAAACGTTAAATTTGAATGGACGGATGAAAGGGAGGAAGCATTTCAGACTTTGAAAAAGATGTTTACAACGGCACCGATACTAGCTCACTTCAATCCAGATCGAAAAATTGTGATAGAAACCGATGCATCCGACTATGTTTCAGCAGGAATCCTATCTCAACGTGACAACGAAGGAATCCTACATCCAGTTGCTTTCTTTTCCAAGAAACACTCTCCCGCAGAATGTAACTACGAAATCTATGACAAAGAACTTTTAGCAATTATACGATGTTTTGAAGAATGGCGACATCATCTGGAGGGAGCTCAATTTCCAATTGAAGTTCTTAGCGACCATCGGAATCTTGAGTATTTTATGACAACAAAATTGTTAAATCGTCGACAAGCCCGTTGGTCCGAATTTCTTTCACGCTTCGATTTCGTTATACAATTTCGGCCAGGAAAACAAGGAACAAAACCAGATGCATTGACTAGGAGGTCAGGTGACCTACCTAAAGAGGGGGATGAACTGTTAACGCATCAGAGTCAAGTGATTCTGAAGCGAAAAAATTTGGATACCAAGCTAAGTTTGTTCGCGGGTTCTTTTTCAAATGAATCCGCTGAAGAAATGTCCACTGTAGAGGAGTTATTTTCAAAAGCTTACCAAGTGGATAGTTTCCCAAACAAGGTCCTCAATATGCTTCGGAATGGCATACGTCACTCAAACAAAATCTCACTTGCCGAATGTATGGAAGATAACAACGGTCGGCTGCTTTATCGAGGCATGCTATATGTACCAGACGACGATGACCTTCGACTAAGGCTTCTAAAAGAATACCATGACAAACCATCTGCAGGACATCCGGGTAGAGCGAAGACTCTGGAGCTCCTAAGTCGAGAATATTACTGGCCACAGATGCGGAAGTTTGTCGATCAGTATATTAGGAATTGCAATGTGTGCACCCGTAGCAAGGCATCACACAATGCACCTTATGGAGTACTTCGCCCCATGCCAATTCCCGATGGACCCTGGACAGATGTCTCGATGGACTTTGTGACTGATCTTCCTGAGAGTGATGGGTATAATGCGATTTTGGTCGTGGTGGATAGACTAACCAAAATGCGACATCTGATACCAACGACAAAGGAGGCGGATTCACAGGAAGTAGCAAGGCTATATATTGGTAACGTCTGGAAGCTACATGGATTACCCGACACCATGGTATCCGATCGAGGAACACAGTTCGTCGCGGAATTCTGGAGGTCCCTTTGTGATCGATTGGAAATCTCGCCAAAGTTCTCTACTGCATTCCACCCCCAAACAGATGGAAAGACAGAAAGAATCAATGCCATAATGGAACAATACCTCCGAAGCTATGTTTCCTATCAACAAGATGACTGGGTCCGATGGCTACCGATGGCTGAATTTGCAACCAACAACCACGTTTCCGAAACAACAAAAGTTTCCCCCTTTTATGCTAATTCGGGAAGGAATCCTAGGATAACATTTGGGCCTTTGGAACATGGTCGAACGACGGCGGAGGATCAAGCGAACTGTATTGCAAGGGAAATGAAGGATGTGGTGGACTTCCTAAGAGAAGAAATGTTCCGGGCGCAAAGGATACAAGAAGAATCAGCCAATAGGAATCGAACTCCAGCTCCTCGATATTATTTAGGAGACAAGGTTTTTCTATCGACCCGTCATATTCTAACAAAGCGACCGTCTAAGAAATTCGACTGGAAACGTATTGGGCCTTATAGCGTTAAACGAATCGTTAATCCCTATGCTTACGAGTTGGAACTTCCCCGGTCGATGAAAATTCATCCAGTATTTCATGTTTCGTTATTGTCACCTGAAGCGAATGATCCTTTACCAGGACAACAACGATTACCACCACCTCCGGTTGAAATCGAAGGGGAGGAAGAATGGGAAGTCGAAGATATTTTGGATTCGAGGAAACGAAGAGGAAGATTTGAATATTTGGTACGATATATGGGATATGACGAAGCCTCCTGGCAACCGCTATCGGACCTTGAGCATTCACCTGAAATCATTAGACGATTCCATGAGCGTTATCCAGAGAAGCCTAAGCCTACCAGGAGGTAGGCTTTAGAGGGGGGCGTGGTCTGTAACGGCAGCTACGTATTTCGGCTAGGTGATGAACTGGGATGAGGGAAGGAGGTATCGTGTAGTGGAATTAGGATTTGTAATGGGGATTTCTGTTATGTTCTTTGGGTTTCTGTTACGTGAAGGTATTAGTCATCGTTGGATTATGGATGGATATATAAGGGGGTGTTGTCTCGTGCTTTTGTCTGTTTTCCTTCTTCTCTTTCTTCCTTACGCAACCTCTGTATTTATCCCACGAATATTATTCTTTGTCCGCACTACGTCATAGGGCTCCAACCGGTTTATCATACCAGGTAGAGCCACCCCATAGTCCATAGCCAAAGTATAGCTTTACGTCTACGTCCACGTCTACGTTACTGCCTAGGTTGTATTCCTTGGCACCACAGTCTATTGCCTATAGTCCCCGTGATATCGGTAGGCTTTTGCTTCATGATAATTTGCTTTACCGGGTTTCGGGATCGGGATACACTTAGCTATTTTCCATTCCGCTGGGTGTACACCGTGCCGGAGCATAGCGGAGAACATGTCTTGGATTAGAGTTGTGTTTGCTTTGACTATTGCTTTAATAAAGGTATAAGGGATGCCATCCGGGCCGGTCGCCGAGTGCGCTGGACAGGAGTCGATTGCTTTATTAAGTTCTTCGGGGGTGACTGTGTCGAAGGTGTTGCTAAGGTCAAAAGAGGGGGGTCTAATGTTCAAGGGGGGATGGTCGGGGGACGTCCGTTTTGAGGGGAAAAGTTGGGCTCTTAGAGCTTGACACTTCCCCGCAAACGTTTCTTCACCTTGTATGGTTGGTATGATTGTGTCTCGTCTCCTTCCTACGCTTAGGATTCTCCAGACTTCATTACCTTTCGCCTCGTTCATCGTCTTTTCCCGCTGGTCCGCTTTTGCTTTCCGGATCATGACTGTCCATTCTCTGCACGCCTTCCGGTGTTCCTCCACATGATTGGGTTTCCTTGTATTCCTCGCCTTCCTTTCTGCTGCGTTTACCCTTGCCTTCATTTGTTTCATCTCATCTGACCACCAGGAGTTGGCTCTTACCCCCTCCTTCGAGAGTGGTGTTACTATGCTGACTGTTGACCTGACCAGTTCTAGGAAGAAATCAACGGTTTGTTCCGTATGTTCCTTAGTTTCCCATGCCTCTGCAGGGATGGAAATGTTTGACATGTGGTTTTCCAATAGCTTCCAGTCTGTTTGTCGCCACATTCGTCTTGGTACAAAAGGTGGTTTTTCCAGGTGTAAGTGGACGGAGGTTCTCCCGTGGTCTGAGCCCGCTCCGTAGGGTTCAGTGCTCCATCGTAGGTTGTGGTCAAGTGTTGGGCCTTTAACAAAAGCAAGGTCGATGGTTGTGGGCCTTTTACCTCTGTCTATGGGGAAGTGCGTGAAGACGCCGGGTTCGTTTAGGAGGGTCAGTTTCTGTCGGGTTATCCATCGTTTTAGCCGTGCACCATTGACGCGGTCTGCTCGAATGTTGTTTCTGTATTCATGTGAGTTTACTCCGTACCACATTTGATGGTGGCAGTTGAAGTCTCCCATTACTAGACAATTATCGAGGGTTTGGATTGTACTTGCTATCTGAGCGAAGGGGCCACTTCGGCCTGGGGAGTATATATTTAGGATTTGGGTTTTCTTGTTCTGGATTTCTACCGTAATCGATACTATGAAATTATCGTGTGTGTAGTGGTGCTTTGGTTTGAGGTTGGCATGTTTGCGGACGTATGTTGCACATTTTGTATTGGTGTTGCTGGCCGTGAAAATATAAAAGAGATTTGATTCTGGTGGGTATCCCTCTGCTGAGGTCCATGGTTCTTGTAATAATAGGAAATAAATACTAGAGTCTGTTTCCGCTTCTTCTACCGCCGCCTTGGTAATAAGTTCGCTCCGTGCACAATTGAGTTGGTGTGCGAGCGCGGTGGTTCGAGGCCTAAGCATTATTTGTCATGTGTTGGTCGTCTTCAGGAACGGGTGTGGCTCCGACTGGGGCGGTGGCTGGTACTTGAACTATCGGAAGCAACTCTTGGACGGGTGCGGCCGGTGGGTCTTGAGCGGGTGGAGCGTTTTCCTTTCCTTTGTTGAGGAATCGGCGTTTGACTCTTTCGGGGCATGCTGGATCGGAGGCCTTATGGATTCCTTTACAGTTCAGACATCTGATTGGGGTGTGGGTGCATCTATATCCTCCCTGGCATTGATTGCATGGGTGGAAGCTGGTGAGGTGATCTCCGGCACAATGACCGCATCTCCCATTGTTTTTGCATTTCTCCTGGCGGTGACCGTATTCGAGGCACTTCGCGCACTGGGTGTCTGGGAAGGTTGGGAGGAAGGCCTCGATGTGGCAGCTTCGGTTAAAGAGGGATAGGGACTTAACTCCTAGTGTTTCCATTGTAACTTGTCCTGGGAGCGCGATGACCATTGATGAGTGGGTTTTCTCCATTCGAGTCTCTGCTCTGGAGATCCAGCGGGGAACCTGGGCAAGTTGGAAGTTCTCTCCATAGTTGCTTCTAATTTCGGATGCTACCAGTTGTCCTGCCTCGACGCCTTCTCCGACCGTTGTGGGGATTCCGTGAATAAGGAACTTTGACCATTTGGAGTTTGCCCGGATGATGGCGACTGGTACTTGTAGGGTGAGGAGAGCCTCCTCAATTTCTTTGGCGTATTCCATTGCCTTTGTTGCTGGGGTGACAAACTTTGTTTCTAGGATAAAATTATCCTTGGGTGTTCTCCTTGCTGAAATGAAGTGGCAGGATTCGTCCTGAATTCTTGCATTGACTAGGGTCCTGATCTCGGAGGGATTGACGTCAGATGGAGCAGTGGTTTCAACAATGATTTCTCTGTTGATTTTGGTATATTCTGGCTTGAAGAGAGGGTCCGCTTTTGGCTTTGCGGACTTCTTTCTTCTTTCAACAACCTGAAATTTTTCTTGAGCAGGACCGGGTGCCGAGGCCACGGTGGCCCAGGTGCCTGCTTTCCATCCACGGGGTGGGGCTTGTTGGGGAGGTGCGGGTGGGGGGGCCTGAGGGCCTGCCTGAGGCGCTGCTTGGGGAATTATTTGAGGGACCGCTGGAGGGGGCATTCTCTGTCCCTGCGGTTGTTGTTTTCGCTGTTGTTGCTGTTGTTGCTGTTGTTGGTTTTGTTGTGGTTGTTGCGGTTGCTGCGGTTGTGGTTGTTTGTTGAGGAGAAGATGGATCGCCGAGTGCATACTGGTGATCATAGTTGTCTGCGCCTCGATTTGGTGCCTCAGTGTATCCACTGTTCTCCGGAGTGTGGTCGTTTGCTCTTCGAGGATTTCAATCCTGTCGGTGGGTGGGCAGATTCGGCTGGTGGCATGTCTAATGGCCCAGGTAATATAGTTCAGGTCCGTCTGGGTGTGAGTGTCCTGGGGAACAATGCTTGGGTAGAGGTAGTCAATTCTCGGTTGGTATGGGTCGTTGTAGTCCGATTCTGTTGCAAAGGTCGAGGAGAATTCTTGTTCCTGAGCTCCGGATGGGGTTGGATCGGGAACCGGAGTATTCCTGTTCTGCGGAGGGGCTGTCCCTTGCTGGGAAGACTGGGTGAAAAAGGACTGGAGCGAGGCTTGTTGCGACATAATTGAATGTCCAGTTCTTCTGGCGGCGTAGAGTGATGTTTCGGAAAGGTTTCTTTTCCTTCCCTTTGGGAGGTCAAGGCTGGAGAATTCTTCGCTAGAAGCCAGTTTTCTTGGTGTTTCTTTCGCTTAGAACAACAAAACGCGACCGTACGATCGGGGACGAAGTGGCTCAGCCTGGTATGGTATACCAGGTAAAACCGAAGGGAATAAATAAAATGTTTTTGAAGCGAGGTTTGTTATCAGGGAGTTCTTTGCGAGCCTTAGCGAGCAAGTAGAATACAGAAGAAGAAGAAGAAGAAACTTATATTGCTTAGAAGCCGAAGTTTATCGCACACCTAACTACCCGACTACAACCTCCACCGACTAACCCGAAAGCAAAAAACAAAGTACAAAAAACTAACTACCGCAGCTACGAGAACTACGTACATGATAAGAAAAACAGTGCACGAAGAGGGCGCGAATAACAAGTGGTACAGGTAAGCCGAATCTAAGTGACGACAAAGAAACCTCCCCGTAGTAAGAATGAACCCCAAACTTCTCCGTCAACTACATAAGCGAGCACAATCCTAAACGTAGTGTTCAATCGAAACGATATCATTACCAACGTTCCCGGTGTCATATCTGTGGACGAACCTTAACAGGACTGGGAAACCACGCGCACGAAGGCAGGAAAAGCCAACCGCAACAGCGTCAGGGGTGAAAGCGAGGGGGGTGGGTTGAGTATTGGTCCTCGAGCATCAGCTTGTCAAACAGCGAGGGAGTAAAGAGTGGTGACCAGTTGGTCAAGTAAGGAGTGGGTGGGGTCGTCGGTCCCTGGAGCAACGGCTAAAGACTGTGCCCGAGTCGTGTTTGAAGTGGTGTCCTCTGGAGGGGACATGCAAAAGGGTTGAGCCGAAGGCTCAGTATATATGGGGGTCGCAATCGAAAGTGCCGACCGTATTGTATTGAGGGTGGTCTCGGAGACCGGTTGGGTTGGGGTGAGGGGAGCGGGCTGCCTCGGGTAAAAAGGGTTGCCTGGTTAAGGCCGATAAGGAGGGGTAAGGTCACGGGACCTCGGGTAAAAAATCTGACGATAGTTTCGCGACCGAGAGGTCGCTAACTTCGCGGGCTGCCGAGCGCTTTGGCAGTAGTGTTACGGGCATGCCAAGCATTTAGGAGAAAAGGCTAGTAGATACCCCAATACCCTCCGTATCCTAACGTCAACTCTGGACCGCACCCGCGGGGTGTGGTGCGACCAAATTACGACCAAAAAATCCAGAGTCATAAAAAACACGTTTTCGACCCCAATAATAACCCCCGGAGCGTCAAACCGCCGGAGGGGAGTGTTTTGGTACCGGTGGATATATGAGGGACAGCTGAAATCAATCGGATCGAAGATCGGACCGCTCGGAGTAAATCGGCGCAAGCTGCCAGCCGACCGAGTACCTATCGGCGGTACCTGTGGGCATGAGAGGACTCTGCTATGTGGGAAAGCGATGTGGGAAGAGGCCTGAGTAGGTAGCCTTGCCGTCCGAAACCTCCGAATAGCCGACGCTGACGATTATCCACCAGACGGCCGATGGAGAAGAAACATCGACAGGGAAACGTGCATTAGGGTGGATAAATAGGTTGAGGGGTTTTAGCGGATTTAGGAGTTTGGGTTACGGACTTAGGAGTTAAAATGTTCTTGGTTGTTTTTCAGGGTCTCGGGCAGGCCCCGAGTATATTCTGTATTATTAGTAGACTGGGTCCTCGAGACATAAGCGAGGGATATAAATACTGTGTCATTCACTGACTAGCCAAACCATCATCGGCGAAATCAGAGTCTTAACAATATAAATCGTTGATACGCGAGTTACAACTTTATTTGACTATACTTTTGAAAATACTTTACTCTATCGTGACTTCGAACTCTACCTGAACTATTACGTCGAAGACGGTCGAATTCTATACGCTAACTCTAGTGAATCTTTGTTGATAACGTAGCTCGCGGGGCCCGTATCGGATCAGGGAGAATCATACTCGACGTTGACTGAAGAGACCTTGGAGACTTCTACCTTTGTAGCTGTTAGCCGAACTCTGAGCTCTGCGTAGTGTACTCTTGTGGTCTGGTACGCATCCCTCACAGTATATTGTTACTCACAAGTTCACTTGGAGTAACGAAGTCACCTCGAAAGGAAGAACTATCATCATTATCCCCTATTACAATGACTGCCCGAAGGGATAATTATTTCATAGATACCTCGGCCGCAACCGAGGAGGCCGGGGGGGAAGATTCTATGGTAATATCAAGGGCTGCTAGCCCAGATCCCCTACTCCAGGGAGGACCCTCTACACACACTAGGCAATCGAGTAAACGCTCTACTCAAGCCCAGTTTACGAGGTATATGCAGGAGTTTTTGGATACCCATGCGGCACAAATGAGGTATCTTGGTACAGCAGGACAGGCAATGTGGCAGGAGCTACAAAACCTTCAGGAAAAAGTGCAAGGGGGCGGGCAGACCCTGGATAAAAAGGTACGATCAGAAGCCATTGCAACAAAGCAACATCTCGAATCGCTCTTCGAGCTCGTCGCAAATGTTCAACGAATACAAGAAGCCGCACGAGCCGCCGACCATGAGGTTCTGGATCGTAATCATCTGAATACCCAGAACCAGTTACAGGAGGCGGAGCGACAGTTGAGGATGATGAGGGAAGAGCGAGAACAGGAGAAAAGGGAACAACGAGAACTGTTGGTACAAATTAAGCAATCCGATGAAGCAAGAAACCAACGGATAGCCGAGATGGAGGAACGAATACGACAACGTTTGTCGGTAGTACCCTCCGTGGCTAGTGCTCCCTTAGATCCTAATGCACCCCAAGCGGTTTCTGTTGGCAATGGCAAGAACCCCGAAAATGCTGGCCCCCAAACCTCAGGGAACGGCAAGCAACCAGAAGGAGCTGGCCCAGTAGGAAGAAATGGAGGTAGACGACCGGAGGACGCCGGCCCAGTGCAGGGAAATAGTGGCAGGAGACCGGTAGGAGCTGCCCCAGTCGGCGGAAATGGAGGAAATCAACCTCCACAAAACCCACCAAGGGGAAATGTTGGGGGAGACCCAGAACCTTCCGATGATGATGACGACGATAATAGTGAATGGTCGCACGGTCGGAAGAATTGGAGAAGGAATCGAGGCGGGAACCGGAATTCGGCGCCGCCTGAAGATGACGATATTGTAGATTCGCTCGCCAAAATACCCTTCGAGTTCGATAATGCCAGGAAGCATAACCTGCGGCATTGGCTCATGGAGTGCGAGATCTACTTTGAGCAGAAGCCCAAGAAGTTCCGAACGGACAGGAACAAAGTACTGTTCGCTGGAACATATACGTGTGGGTTGGCGAAGGAATGGTTTATGGAGTATATCGAGACCAAGATGCTAGGACCGGCAGCCGCGGACTATGCTACTTGGACTCGGTTCCGTCAGGAGATTAGGAAAC
Source organism: Morchella sextelata (assembly GCF_020137385.1). NCBI lineage: Eukaryota > Fungi > Ascomycota > Pezizomycetes > Pezizales > Morchellaceae > Morchella > Morchella sextelata. Next base: position 674,566 of record NW_025408634.1, read on the forward strand.
GTTTCTTAAGCACTCAGGAGGCTATGGAGAACGCGATGAAGATGCAGCAGTTTAAGTACTCTGCTAACATCGGGGACTACCTGACGAGAATGGAGATTATGAACCAGCACGCTCAAATGAAAGGAGCATCCTATCGTGCCGCCTTGCTCCAAGGGCTACCAAATGAAATCCGGGAGCGCCACTCACGCTTCGATCCAACCGATGACGACTCCGAGTACATCCAACAGCTGGAACGAGCCGGCAAGGCTCATGAGGCTTATCAAGAGCAGATGAAGATGTTGGGGAAAGCGGAGTCGAGAGGAAGGGAGACGAATAATGGTGGGAACTTGCGGCAAAAGGAGAAGGGGTTTAAGATCAAGGGGAGAGCTCAGACTGAGGAGAAAGAAAAGGGGCAAGATAAGAAGAGCACCAGCAAGAACAAGTCGGGGAATAAGCCAATATACCACGACTACGACGAAGCCACCAAAGGAGTTCCACAGCCGGTCCGAGAACAGCGAAAGACCGATGGAGCCTGTGTGCGATGTGGCCGAAAGGGTCATCTTTGGAAATGGTGTCGTTCAGATGCTAACAGCAGTGCATCTATCTCCTCTTTCTCCCGAAAGCGTACCCGCGATGACGATGGCGACCACGATATGGAACCACCGGAACCCCAACCTCAGAGAAAGCGAATGAGGCACCGTGCTAAGAAGCCGGCTGCGACGGCTGCTGCGGAGTACACCAGTGGGCAAGCGTTTGTGCGAGAACGCGGATCGGAATCTGAAATGGATTTCGACGAGGATTTTTGAAAGGGGACTCTGATGAGTCAGGTCAGGAGTATCCCCAGATTGCTATGTTATCACTGACGGAAAACAACAAAAAAAATATGAAAAGAAAAAGGCAGGAAGGGAGAGCGCCCCAACCGGAGAAAAAACAGAAAATTTTGGAGGAACCTATTCATGGTCCTCGACCTATCGTTAATCAGTTCCTTTGTTTTGCGGAAAAATGTTTACCTTGTAAGGTGTTGTTGGATACTGGTGCAACTGGTCCTGTTTTGTCTGCTGTTTTTGTTGATAGTTTTGAGGTCCCGAAGGTGAAACGAGACGTCCCGGCCCGGGTATTTGGATTTACGGGAGAAGTTATGAAGGGCACGGGACACGCCTTTACACAACCATTAATTATAATGTCAAGGGGGCATCAAACACAGTTGTCATTCGAGATCGCCCCTCTCCCGGTTGGCATTGATGCAATATTACCGAACTGGTGGTTGAAAGAGCACAAGCCGGTTATAGGGGCAAATGGGGAAGTTTCCTACGATGGTGAGAACTGCAAGAGTCGATGCTTCACTGACAAGGAACCTCAAATAGAAATGGACGAGGGAGTATTAGACGATCCGGAGGCCCAATTCATCGGTAGTATTTGTCTTCTGGAAGATGAATCGGTCAACCTCCGCGAAACTCTTCCCTCATGGCTCCATGGGTTCCTTAAAGTCTTCCTACCATCGGAAGCAGACAAATTACCACCGCATCGATCTTACGACCACGCGATAGATCTCGAGCCAGAAAAGCAGCCACCATGGGGACCCGTCTACTCCCTATCCGAAGTCGAACTGAAGGTGCTTCGGGAATACCTAGATAAAATGTTGCGATTGGGAAAGATTAGGCCAAGCAAATCCCCGGCAGGAGCCCCAATCCTATTTGTGAAGAAGAAGGACGGTAGTCTGCGACTTTGCGTTGACTACCGTGGACTTAACCGTGTGTCCATTAAGAACAGGTATCCGTTACCGCTTATGGACGAGCTGCGAGATCGAGTGGCAGGCGCGGTTATCTTCTCGAAGATTGACCTGAAGGAAGGTTACAACCTCATCAGGATCAAAGACGGCGACGAGTGGAAGACAGCCTTTCGTACGCGGTACGGGCATTTTGAGTACCTCGTCATGCCTTTTGGGCTGGCAAATGCGCCGGCGACCTTCCAGAACATGATGAATGATGCGCTGAGGGAATTTTTGGATCAAGGTGTAGTAGTATACCTTGATGATATCCTAATATATAGCAAGTCTCGAGAGGAACACAGGGAGCTGGTCGGCAAAGTACTTAGCAGGCTACAAGAATACAACCTGGTCGCCAACCCGAAGAAATCGTTCTTCGAGCTCACCGAAATCGAGTTCCTCGGATACATCCTTGCCCCAGCAGGCGTCACCATGGCACTGGATAAGGTCATGTCTGTTACGAATTGGCAAGCCCCGCGCAGCGTTAAGGAAGTACAGATCTTCATGGGCTTTGCCAACTTCTACAGAAGGTTTATCCACAATTTCTCCGGGGTCTGTAAACCCATTACCGATTGTCTCAGGGGTGATGCTAAGAACTTTGTCTGGTCTATGACGGCCCAAGCAGCCTTCGAAAAACTCAAAACCCTATTTACGTCTGCGCCGATCTTGGTACACTTCTCTCCAGATCGCCAGACTATCGTGGAAACGGACGCAAGTGATTTTGCTATCGCCGCAATTCTATCCCAGGTTATTGACGGAAAGACTCACCCTGTTGCCTTCTATTCTCGAAAACTTAACCCAGCGGAACGCAACTACGACGTCTGGGATAAGGAGATGTTGGGAATTGTGTCAGCCTTCAAGCAATGGCGTCACTACCTCGAAGGACCTAGCCGAACGGTTCTCGTATATACGGATCACAAGAACTTGGAATATTTTTCAACAACCAAGGTTCTTAACCGACGACAGGCAAGGTGGGCTGAATCTTTGGCGGAATTTGACTTTAAGATTATTTACCGCCCAGGAACCAAAAATGGGAAGGCAGATGCACTATCGCGACGGCCGGAGTACCGTCCTGAAGGGGGAGGCACGCTTGGGAAACAGCCGATAGACAGGTTCTTTAAGCCCGGACAGTTGGCGGAGGAAGAGTTTGTGGTATCAGCGGTGTCGCTTGCCTCCAAGGGGGTGATTGACTGGTCTAAGAACTTTCTGGATCATGTCAGGCAGGCGGCATCGGGAGACCCGACATGGGTAGGATTGAAAGAGAGAGTCGAGCAAGGGGAGAAGCTGGGGGAATTGAAGGATATCGCTGAGAAAGACGGACTACTCTTCTATAAGAACCGACTCTACATTCCGGCAGACGACCGTATCAAGATCCGAATCGCACAGGCAGAACACGATTCGAAAGTGGCAGGACACTTTGGACAAGACAAGACACTGGAACTCATCACGCGTAACTTCTACTGGCCAAAAATGAACGAGTGGATTGATGATTACGTTCGGTCATGTGACGAGTGCCAGCGCAACAAACCCAGCCGCCATAAGAAGTACGGTGCGCTTCTACCACTGTCCACACCACATTCCGTCTGGCAATCGATATCAATGGACTTCGTCGTGCAGTTACCGGAATCGAAGGGATACAATCAAATTTGGGTGGTAGTCGATAGGTTCTCGAAGATGTCGCACTTCATTCCCCTAGTAGCAGAAACGACCGCGCAGGATTTAGCGAAGATATTCCTCGGTCAAATCTGGCGACTCCATGGGCTGCCTCTTGATATAGTTTCCGACAGGGACGCCAAGTTTACTTCAAGCTTTTGGGCATCCCTTATGGAATTATTGGACGTGAGGATAAGAATGAGTACGGCTTTCCACCCTCAAACCGATGGGCAAACGGAGCGAGTCAACCAAACCCTCGAGCATTACTTACGAGCGTTCTGCAACTACGAGCAAGATGATTGGGCAGAGCTACTCCCGTTGGCGGAGTATGCTTACAACAACTCGGTTACCACCGCCACGGGTCAATCTCCGTTTTATACCAATTACGGTTATAACCCAAGAACCAACTGGCCAACAGAAGCCGAAGTGGTCAACCCAACTAGTGACCTGTACGCTCACTTCATCCGAGGGGTTCATGATTCTGCTCTCGCTCGCTTAACAGACACCAGGGAGAAGATGAGGAAATACTATGATCGAAAAAGGGACGAACCGCCTAACTTCAAGGTGGGAGACATGGTTATGCTCAATGCGACCAATATTAAGACACGTCGCTCCACCAAGAAACTCGATCACAAGAAACTCGGCCCGTTTAAAATTATCCGACTAGCCGGGAAACGAGCCTGCGAACTGGAACTGCCACCACAAGTCAAAATCCATAACGTGTTCCACATTGAACTCTTGGAATGTTACCGACAGAGCAGTATCCCAGGTCGCGAACAACGTCCCCCGACTCCCGAGGAGATCGATAAGGAAGGAGAGGTGCTGTACGAAGTGGAAAGTATCGTGGGGAGCCGGAAAAGCAGAAGAGGATTAGTGGAATACCTGGTGAAATGGCGGGGCTATTCGATGAGTGACTGTACGTATCAAGTCATGGACGCTATGGATGAGGAAGTACTTGAACTTGTCCGCGACTTCCATCGAAGGAACCCCAAGGCCATGAAGGACCAACGCCTGAGACTATAGAGGTACCCTAAGGGGCTAAGTCCTTCCCCTCCACAGACACCGCGGGTGATATGTGGAGCAGGTTTACTGGAACCATAGTCTGTCAGAAGATGTCCCGAGACGTGACACCCTGGAAGGGGGGTAAGGTGTTACGGGCATGCCAAGCATTTAGGAGAAAAGGCTAGTAGATACCCCAATACCCTCCGTATCCTAACGTCAACTCTGGACCGCACCCGCGGGGTGTGGTGCGACCAAATTACGACCAAAAAATCCAGAGTCATAAAAAACACGTTTTCGACCCCAATAATAACCCCCGGAGCGTCAAACCGCCGGAGGGGAGTGTTTTGGTACCGGTGGATATATGAGGGACAGCTGAAATCAATCGGATCGAAGATCGGACCGCTCGGAGTAAATCGGCGCAAGCTGCCAGCCGACCGAGTACCTATCGGCGGTACCTGTGGGCATGAGAGGACTCTGCTATGTGGGAAAGCGATGTGGGAAGAGGCCTGAGTAGGTAGCCTTGCCGTCCGAAACCTCCGAATAGCCGACGCTGACGATTATCCACCAGACGGCCGATGGAGAAGAAACATCGACAGGGAAACGTGCATTAGGGTGGATAAATAGGTTGAGGGGTTTTAGCGGATTTAGGAGTTTGGGTTACGGACTTAGGAGTTAAAATGTTCTTGGTTGTTTTTCAGGGTCTCGGGCAGGCCCCGAGTATATTCTGTATTATTAGTAGACTGGGTCCTCGAGACATAAGCGAGGGATATAAATACTGTGTCATTCACTGACTAGCCAAACCATCATCGGCGAAATCAGAGTCTTAACAATATAAATCGTTGATACGCGAGTTACAACTTTATTTGACTATACTTTTGAAAATACTTTACTCTATCGTGACTTCGAACTCTACCTGAACTATTACGTCGAAGACGGTCGAATTCTATACGCTAACTCTAGTGAATCTTTGTTGATAACGTAGCTCGCGGGGCCCGTATCGGATCAGGGAGAATCATACTCGACGTTGACTGAAGAGACCTTGGAGACTTCTACCTTTGTAGCTGTTAGCCGAACTCTGAGCTCTGCGTAGTGTACTCTTGTGGTCTGGTACGCATCCCTCACAAGTAGGTTCTCGCTGACTAGAGATTACTGACAGTGTGCGTACCCGACGTGTGGGATCACTCGTGCGATGAGTGAAAGTAAGGAGGGGCGAAGACGGCTTTCGAAAGTAGCCGTTATTTTGGCGAGGGGTGAATGGTGGACGCGACCCGTGAGGGCACCGAACGAGCAAAGAATGGGGGGGTCGAGCGAGGGAAGTTCAGGGACCGAAGCAATTCGAGAATCAGTATAACTCCATCTCGGGGGGAAGAAATCCTACCGCGAGCTAGAGGCGAGCGGGTAGAATACAGAGGTTGCGTAAAAAAAGAAGGAAAGAAAGAAAACAGGTAAAAACACAAGACAACGCCTCCTAATATATCCAACCATAGTCCGATGATGACTAATATCTTCACGTAACAGAAACTAAAAAAACATAACAGAAATCGCAATTATAAATCCTAACTCCACTGCACAATACCTCCACTTCTCATTCCAGTTTATCACCTAATCGAAATACATAGCTGACGTTACAGACCACGCCCCCCTCTAAGGCCTACCTCCTGGTAGGCTTAGGCTTCCCTGGATAACGCTCGTAGAATCGTTTGACGATATCGGGTGAATGCTCAAGGTCAGATAGTGGTTGCCAGGAGGCTTCATCATACCCTACGTATCGTACTAAATACTCGAACCTTCTGTTACGGGCATGCCAAGCATTTACGGGAGTAAGAGAAAAGGCCAGTAGATACCCCAATACCCTCTGTACGCTAATGTCAACTCCGGTTCGCACCCACGAGGTGCGGTGCGATCGATATGCGACCAAATGCGGAGTTGCGGTTTTCCTAGTTAAAAAACACGTTTTCGACCCCAATAATAACCCCCGGAGCGTCAAACCGCCGGAGGGGAGTGTTTTGGTACCGGTGGATATATGAGGGACAGCTGGAATCAATCGGATCGAAGATCGGACCGCTCGGAGCGAATCGGTGCAAGCTGCCAGCCGACCGAGTACCTATCGGCGGTACCTGTGGGCATGAGAGGACTCTGCTATGTGGGAAAGCGATGTGGGAAGAGGCCTGAGTAGGTAGCCTTGCCGTCCGAGACCTCCGAATAGCCGACGCTGACGATTATCCACCAGACGGCCGATGGAGAAGAAACATCGACAGGGAAACGTGCATTAGAGTGGATAAATAGGTTGAGGGGTTTCAGCGGTTTTAGGAGTTTGGGTTACGGACTTAGGAGTTAAATGTTCTTGGTGGTTTTTCAGGGTCTCGGGCATGCCCCGAGTGTATTCTGTATTATTAGTAGACTGGGTCCTCGAGACATAAGCGAGGGATATAAATACTGTGTCATTCACTGACTAGCCAAACCATCATCGGCGAAATCAGAGTCTTAACAATATAAATCGTTGATACGCGAGTTACAACTTTATTTGACTATACTTTTGGAAATACTTTATTCTATCGTGACTTCGAACTCTACCTGAACTATTACCTCGAAGACGGTCGAATATCATACGCTAACTCTAGTGAATCTTTGTTGATAACATAGCTCGCGGGGCCCGTATCGGATCAAGGAGATTCATACTCGACGTTGACTGAAGAGACCTTGGAGACTTCTACCTTTGTAGCTGTTAGCCGAACTCTGAGCTCTGCGTAGTGTACTCTTGTGGTCTGGTACGCATCCCTCACACCTTCCTCTTCGTTTCCTCGAATCTAAAATATCTTCAACTTCCCATTCTTCCTCCCCTTCGATTTCAACCGGAGGTGGTAGCAATTGTTGTTGTCCTGGTAAAGGATCATTTGCTTTGGGTGACAACAACGAAACATGAAATACTGGATGAATTTTCATTGACCGGGGAAGCTCCAACTCATAAGCATAGGGATTGATAATTCGCTTGATGCTATAAGGTCCAATACGTTTCCAGTCGAATTTCTTGGAAGGTCGCTTTGTTAGAATATGACGGGTCGATAGGAAAACCTTATCTCCTAAATGATAACGAGGAGCTGGAGTTCGATTCCTATTGGCTGATTATTCTTGTATCCTTTGCGCCCGAAACATCTCTTCTCTTAGCAAATCCACTATATCCTTCATCTCTTTTGCAATATGGTTCGCTTGATCCTCTACCGTCGTTCGGCCATGTTCAAAAGGGCCAAAAGCCATCCTTGGATTTCTTCCCGAATTGGAATAAAACGGGGAGACCTTTGTTGTTTCGGAGGCATGATTGTTTGTCACAAATTCAGCCATTGGTAACATTCGAGTCCAATCATCTTGTTGGTAGGAAACATAGCTTCGGAGGTACTGTTCCATCACGGCATTGATTCTTTCCGTTTGTCCGTCTGTTTTGGGATGGAATGCGGTTGTTACGGGCATGCCAAGTATTTACGGGAAAAGGCTAGTAGATACCCCAATACCCTCCGTATGCTAACGTCAACTCTGGACCGCACCCGCGGGGTGTGGTGCGACCAATATACGACCAAAATACGGAGTCATAAAAAACACATTTTCGACCCCAATAATAACCCCCGGAGCGTCAAACCGCCGGAGGGGAGTGATTTGGTACCGGTGGATATATGAGGGACTGCTGGAAGCAATCGGATCGAAGATCGGATCACTCGGAGCGAATCGGCGCAAGCTACCAGCCGACCGAGTACCTATCGGCGGTACCTGTGGGCATGAGAGGACTCTGATATGTGGGAAAGCGATGTGGGAAGAGGCCTGAGTAGGTAGCCTTGCCGTCCGAGACCTCCGAATAGCCGACGCTGACGATTATACACCAGACCCCCGATGGAGAAGAAACATCGACAGGGAAACGTGCATTAGCTTGGATAAATAGGTTAAGGGGTTTTTAGCGAGTTTAGGAGTTTGGGTTACGGACTTAGGAGTTAAAATGTTCTTGGTTGTTTTTCGGGGTCTTGGGCATGCCCCGAGTGTATTCTGTATTATTAGTAGACAGGGTCCTCGAGACATAAGCGAGAGATATAAATACTGTGTCATTCACTGACTAGCTAAACCATTATCGGCGAAATCAGAGTCTTAACAATATAAATCGTTGATACGCGAGTTACAACTTTATTTGAACTATACTTTTGGAATTACTTTACTCTATCATGACTTCGCACTCTACCTGAACTATTACGTCGAAGACGGTCGAATACCATCCGCTAACTCTAGTGAATCTTTGTTGATAACGTAGCTCGCGGGGCCCGTATCGGATCAAGGAGAATCATACTCGACGTTGACTGAAGAGACCTTGCAGACTTCTACCTTTGTAGCTCTTAGCCGAACTCTGAGCTCCGCGTAGTGTACTCTTGTGGTCTGGTACGCATCCCTCACAGTATATTGTTACTCACAAGTTCACTTGGAGTAACGAAGTCACCTCAAAAAGAAGAACTATCATTATTATCCCCTGTTACAATGACTACCGTAAGGGATAATTATTTCATAGATCTCTCGGCCGCAACTGAGGAGGCCGGAGGGGAAGATTCTATGGTGATATCGAGGGCTGATAGCCCAGATCCCCTACTCCAGGGAGGACCATCTACACAAACTAGGTCAACGAGTAAACGCTCTGCTCAAGCCCAGTTTACAAGGTCCATGCAGGAGTTTTTGGATACCCATGAGGCACAAATGAGGTATCTTGGTACAGCTGGACAGGCCGTTTGGCAGCAGCTACAAAACCTACAGGAGCAAGTACAAGGGAGTGGGCAAATCCTGGATAAGAAAGTACAGCAAGAAGCCATTGCCCAGAAGCAACATCTCGAATCGCTCTTTGAGCTCGTCGAAAATGTTCGACAAGTACAAGAAGCCGCACGAGCCGCCGACCACGAGGTTCTGGATCGTAACCATCGAATTATCCAGACCCAGCTATTGGAGGCGGAGCGACAACTGAGGGTTGCAAGAGAAGAGCGGGAGCAGGAAAAAAGGGAACAACGGGAGCTGTTTGCGCAATTCAAGCAGTCCGATGAGGTAAGAAACCAACGGATAGCCGAGATGGAGGAACTACTGCGACAACACCTGTCAGTAGCACCTTCCGTGGCTAGTGCTCCCTTAGATCCTAATGCACCCCAAACGGTTCTTGTTGGCGATGGCAAGAACCCCCAAAATGACGGCCCCCAAACATCAGGGAACGGCAAGCAACCAGAAGGAGCCGGTCCAGTTGAAGGAAATGGAGGCAGGCAACCGGAGGATGCCGGCCCAGTGCAGGGAAACAGTAGCAGGCGACCGGTAGAAGCTGCTCCAGTAGGAGGGAATGGTGGAAATCAACCTCCCCAAACCCCACCAAGAGGAAACCTTGGGGGAGACCCAGAACCTTCCGACGACGATGACGACGATAACAGCGAATGGTCGCACGGTCGGAAGAATTGGAGAAGGAACCGAGGTGGGAACCGGAATTCGGCGCCGCCTGAGGATGAGGATATGGTAGATTCGCTTGCTAAAATACCCTTCGAGTTCGATAACGCCCGGAACCATAATCTTCGGCATTGGCTCATGGAGTGTGAGATCTACTTCGAGCAGAAGCCCAAGAAGTTCCGAACGGACAGGAACAAGGTACTGTTCGCTGGAACATATACGTGTGGGTTGGCAAAGGAATGGTTTATGGAATACATCGAGACCAAGATGCTAGGACCGGCAGCCGCGGACTACGCTACTTGGACTCGGTTCCGTCAGGAGATTAGGAAACGTTTCTTAAGCACTCAGGAGGCTATGGAGAACGCGATGAAGATGCAGCAGTTTAAGTACTCTGCTAACATCGGAGACTACCTGACGAGAATGAAGATCATGAACCAGCACGCTCAGATGAAAGGAGCATCCTATCGCGCCGCCCTGCTCCAAGGGCTACCAAATGAAATCCGGGAGCGCCACTCACGCTTCGATCCAACCGATGACGACTCCGAGTACATCCAACAGCTGGAACGAGCCGGCAAGGCTCATGAGGCTTATCAAGAGCAGATGAAGATGTTGGGGAAAGCGGAGTCGAGAGGAAGGGAGACGAATAATGGTGGAAACTCGCGGCAAAAGGAGAAGGGGTTTAAGATCAAGGGGAGGGCTCAGACTGAGGAGAAAGAAAAAGGGCAAGATAAGAAGAGCACTAGCAAGAACAAGTCGGGGAATAAGCCAATATACCACGACTACGACGAAGCCACCAAAGGAGTTCCACAGCCGGTCCGAGAACAGCGAAAGACCGATGGAGCCTGTGTGCGATGTGGCCGAAAGGGTCATCTTTGGAAGTGGTGTCGTTCAGATGCTAACAGCAGTGCATCTATCTCCTCTTTCTCCCGAAAGCGTATCCGCGATGACGATGGCGACCACGATATGGAACCACCGGAACCCCAACCTCAGAGAAAGCGAATGAGGCACCGTGCTAAGAAGCCGGCTGCGACGGCTGCTGCGGAGTACACCAGTGGGCAAGCGTTTGTGCGAGAATGCGGATCGGAATCTGAGATGGATTCCGACGAGGATTTTTGAAAGGGGACTCTGATGAGTCAGGTCAGGAGTATCCCCAGATTGCTATGTTATCACTGACGGAAAACAACAAAAAAAATATGAAAAGAAAAAGGCAGGAAGGGAGAGCGTCCCAACCGGAGAAAAAACAGAGAATTTTGGAGGAACCTATTCATGGTCCTCGGCCTATCGTTAATCAGTTCCTTTGTTTTGTAAAAAAATGTTTACCTTGTAAGGTGTTGTTGGATACTGGTGCAACTGGTCCTGTTTTGTCTGCTGTTTTTGTTGATAGTTTTGAGGTCCCGAAGGTGAAACGAGACGTCCCGGCCCGGGTATTTGGATTTAAGGGAGAAGTTATGAAGGGCACGGGACACGCATTTACACAACCATTAATTATAATGTCAAGGGGGCATCAAACACAGTTGTCATTCGAGATTGCCCCTCTCCCACTTGGCATCGATGCAATATTACCGAACTGGTGGTTGGAAGAACATAAGCCGATTATAGGGGCAAATGGGGAAGTTTCCTACGAGGGCGAGAACTGCAAGAGTCGATGCTTCACTGACAAGGAACCTCAAATAGAGATGGACGAGGGTGTACTGGACGATCCGGAGGCCCAATTCATTGGTAGCATTTGTCTTTTGGAAGATGAATCGGTCAACCTCCGCGAAACTCTTCCCTCTTGGCTCCATGGGTTCCTTAAAGTCTTCCTACCATCGGAAGCAGATAAATTACCACCACATCGATCTTACGACCATGCGATAGATCTTGAACCAGGGAAACAGCCACCATGGGGACCCGTTTACTCCCTATCCGAAGTCGAGCTGAAGGTGCTTCGGGAGTACCTAGATAAAATGTTGCGATTGTGAAAGATTAGGCCGAGCAAATCCCCAGCAGGAGCCCCAATCCTATTTGTGAAGAAGAAGGACGGTAGTCTGCGACTTTGCGTTGACTACCGTGGACTTAACCGTGTGTCCATCAAGAACAGGTATCCGTTACCGCTTATGGACGAGCTGCGAGATCGAGTGGCAGGCGCGGTTACCTTCTCGAAGATTGACCTGAAGGAAGGTTATAACCTCATCAGGATCAAAGACGGCGACGAGTGGAAGACAGCCTTTCGTACGCGGTACGGGCATTTTGAGTACCTCGTCATGCCTTTTGGGCTGGCAAATGCGCCGGCGACCTTCCAGAACATGATGAATGATGCGCTGAGGGAATTCCTGGATCAAGGGGTAGTAGTATACCTTGATGATATCCTAATATATAGCAAGTCTCGAAAAGAACACAGGGAGCTGGTTGGCAAAGTACTTAGCAGGCTACAAGAATACAACCTGGTCGCCAACCCGAAGAAATCGTTCTTCGAGCTCACCGAAATCGAGTTCCTCGGATACATCCTTGCCCCAGCAGGCGTCACTATGGCACTGGATAAGGTTATGTCTGTTACGAATTGGCAAGCCCCGCGTAGCGTTAAGGAAGTACAGATCTTCATGGGCTTTGCCAACTTCTACAGAAGGTTTATCCACAATTTCTCCGGGGTCTGTAAACCCATTACCGATTGTCTCAGGGGTGATGCTAAGAACTTTGTCTGGTCTATGACGGCCCAAGCAGCCTTCGAAAAACTCAAAACCCTGTTTATGTCTGCGCCGATCTTGGTACACTTCTCTCCAGATCGCCAGACTATCGTGGAAACGGATGCAAGTGATTTTGGTATCGCTGCAATTCCATCCCAGGTTATTGACGGAAAGACTCACCCTGTTGCCTTCTATTCTCGAAAACTTAACCCAGCGGAACTCAACTACGACGTCTGGGATAAGGAGATGTTGGGAATTGTATCAGCCTTTAAGCAATGGCGTCACTACCTCGAAGGACCTAGCCGAACGGTTCTCGTATATACGGATCACAAGAACTTGGAATATTTTTCAACAACCAAGGTTCTTAACCGACGACAGGCAAGGTGGGCTGAATCTTTGGCGGAATTTGACTTCAAGATTATTTACCGCCCGGGAACCAAAAATGGGAAGGCAGATGCACTATCGCGACGGCCGGAGTACCGTCCTGAAGGGGGAGGCATGCTTGGGAAACAGCCGATAGACAGGTTCTTTAAGCCCGGGCAGTTGGCGAAGGAAGAGTTTGTGGTATCAGCGGTGTCGCTTGCCTCTAAGGGAGTGATCGACTGGTCTAAGAATTTTCTGGATCATGTCAGGCAGGCGGCATCGGGAGACCCGATATGGGTAGGAATGAGAGAGAGAGTTGAGCAAGGGGAGAAGCTGGGGGAATTGAAGGATATTGCCGAGAAAGACGGGCTACTCTTCTATAAGAACCGACTCTACATCCCGGCAGACGACCGTATCAAGATCCGAATCGCACAGGCAGAACACGACTCGAAAGTGGCAGGACACTTTGGACAAGACAAGACACTGGAACTCATCACGCGTAACTTCTATTGGCCAAAAATGAACGAGTGGATTGATGACTACGTTCGGTCATGTGACGAGTGCCAGCGCAACAAACCCAGCCGCCATAAAAAATACTGTGCGCTTCTACCACTGTCCACGCCACATTCTGACTGGCAATCGATATCAATGGACTTCGTCGTGCAGTTACCGGAATCAAAGGGATACAATCAAATCTGGGTAGTAGTCGATAGGTTCTCGAAGATGTCGCACTTCATTCCCTTAGTAGCAGAAACGACCGCGCAGGATTTAGCAAAGATATTCCTCGGTCAAATCTGGCGACTCCATGGGCTGCCTCTCGACATAGTTTCCGACAGGGACGCCAAGTTTACTTCAAGTTTTTGGGCATCCCTTATGGAATTGTTGGATGTGAGGATAAGAATGAGTACGGCTTTCCACCCTCAGACCGATGGGCAAACAGAGCGAGTCAACCAAACCCTCGAGCACTACTTACGAGCGTTTTGTAACTACGAGCAAGATGATTGGGCAGAGCTACTCCCGTTGGCGGAGTATGCTTACAACAACTCGGTTACCACCGCCACGGGCCAATCTCCGTTCTATACCAATTACAGTTACAACCCAAGAACCAACTGGCCGACGGAAGCTGAAGTGGTCAACCCAACCAGTGACCTGTATGCTCACTTTATCCGAGGAGTTCATGATTCCGCTCTGGCTCGCTTAACAGATACCAGGGAGAAGATGGGGAAATACTACGATCGGAAAAGGGACGAACCGCCTACCTTCAAGGTAGGAGATATGGTTATGCTCAATGCGACCAACATCAAGACTCGTCGCTCTACCAAGAAACTCGATCATAAGAAACTCGGCCCGTTCAAAATTGTCCGACTAGCCGGTAAACGAGCCTGCGAATTGGAACTGCCACCGCAAGTCAAAATCCATAACGTGTTCCATATTGAAATCTTGGAACGTTACCGACAGAGCGGTATCCCAGGTCGTGAACAATGTCCCCCAACTCCCGAAGTTGTCGATAAAGACGGAGAGGTTCTGTACGAAGTGGAAAGTGTTGTGGGAAGTCGGAAAAGCAGGAGAGGATTAGTGGAATACCTGGTGAGATGGCGGGGCTATTCGATGAGCGACTGCACTTACCAAGTCATGGACGTTATGAATGAAGACGTACTTGATCTAGTCCGCGACTTTCATCGAAGGAACCCCAAGGCTGTGAAGGACCAACGCCTGAGACTATAGAGGTACCCCACGGGGCTAAGTCCTTCCCCTCCACAGACACCACGGGTGATATGTGGAGCAGGTTTACTGGAACCATAGTCTGTCAGAAGATGTCCCGAGACGTGACTCCCTGGAAGGGGGGTAAGCTGTTACGGGCATGCTAAGCATTTGTGGAGTGAGAGAAAGGCTAGTAGATACCCCTATACCCTTTAATACTAATGGCAACACCACTATCAACTCCGGTTCGCACCTACGAGGTACGGTGCGATCAATATGCGATCAAATGCGGAGTTGCGGTTTTCCTAGTTAAAAAACACGTTTTCGACCCCAATAATAACCCCCGGAGCGTCAAACCGCCGGAGGGGAGTGTTTTGGTACCGGTGGATATATGAGGGACAGCTGGAATCAATCGGATCGAAGATCGGACCGCTCGGAGCGAATCGGCGCAAGCTGCCAGCCGACCGAGTACCTATCGGCGGTACCTGTGGGCATGAGAGGACTCTGCTATGTGGGAAAGCGATGTGGGAAGAGGCCTGAGTAGGTAGCCCTGCCGTCCGAGACCTCCGAATAGCCGACGCTGACGATTATCCACCAGACGGCCGATGGGGAAGAAATATCGACAGGGAAACGTGCATTAGAGTGGATAAATAGGTTGAGGGGTTTTAGCGGGTTTAGGAGTTTGGGTTACGGACTTAGGAGTTAAATGTTCTTGGTTGTTTTTCAGGGTCTCGGGCAGGCCCCGAGTGTATGCTGTATAATTAGAAGACTGGGTCCTCGAGACATAAGCGAGGGATATAAATACTGTGTCATTCACTGACTAGCCAAACCATCATCGGCGAAATCAGAGTCTTAACAATATAAATCGTTGATACGCGAGTTACAACTTTATTTGACTATACTTTTGGAATTACTTTACTCTATCGTGACTTCGAACTCTACCTGAACTATTACGTCGAAGACGGTCGAACATCAAACGCTAACTCTAGTGAATCTTTTTTGATAACGGAGCTCGCGGGGCCCGTATCGGATCAAGGAGAATCATACTCGACGTTGACTGAAGAGACCTTGGAGACTTCTACCTTTGTAGCTGTTAGCCGAACTCTGAGCTCTGCGTAGTGTACTCTTGTGGTCTGGTACGCATCCCTCACAGTATCGGATCAAGGGGATTCATATTCGACGTTGACTGAAGAGACCTTGGAGACTTCTACCTTTGTAGCTGTTAGCCGAACTCTGAGCTCTGCGTAGTGTACTCTTGTGGTCTGGTACGCATCCCTCACAGACATCTTCGAAAACCTATCAACTACTACCCATATTTGGTTATATCCCTTTGATTCCGGTAACTGCACGACAAAGTCCATTGATATCGATTGCCAGACAGAATGTGGCGTGGACAATGGTAGAAGCGCACCGTATTTCTTGTGGCGGCTGGGTTTATTGTGCTGGCACTCATCACATGACCGAACGTAATCATCAATCCACGCGTTCATTTTTGGCCAATAGAAGTTGCGTGTGATGAGTTCCAAGGTTTTGTCCTGTCCGAAGTGTCCTGCGACCTTCGAGTTGTGTTCTGCTTGTGCGATTCGGATCTTGATACGGTCGTCTGCCGGAATGTAGAGTCGGTTCTTATGGAAGAGTAGCCCGTCTTTCTCAGCAATATCCTTCAGTTCCCCTAGCTTCTCCCCTTGCTCAACTCTTTCTTTCATTCCTACCCATGTCGGGTCTCCCGATGCCGCCTGCCTGACATGATCCAAAAAGTTCTTAGACCAGTCAATCACCCCCTTGGAGGCAAGCGACACCGCTGATACCACAAACTGTTCCTCCGCCAACTGCCCGGGCTTAAAGAACCTGTCTATCGGCTGTTTCCCAAGCGTGCCTCCCCCTTCAGGACGGTACTCCGGCCGTCGCGATAGTGCATCTGCCTTCCCATTCTTGGTTCCCGGGCGGTAAATAATCTTAAAGTCAAATTCCGCCAAAGACTCAGCCCACCTTGCCTGTCGTCGGTTAAGAACTTTGGTTGTTGAGAAATATTCCAAGTTCTTATGATCCATATAGACGAGGACCGTTCGGCTAGGTCCTTCGAGGTAGTGACGCCATTGCTTGAAGGCTGACACAATTCCTAGCATCTCCTTATCCCAGACGTCGTAATTGAGTTCCGCTGGGTTAAGTGTTCGAGAATAAAAGGCAACAGGGTGAGTCTTTCCGTCAATAACCTGGGATAGAATTGCGGCGATAGCAAAATCACTTGCGTCCGTTTCCACGATAGTCTGGCGATCTGGAGAGAAGTGTACCAAGATCGGCGCAGACGTAAACAGGGTTTTGAGTTTTTCGAAGGCTGCTTGGGCCGTCATAGACCAGACAAAGTTCTTAGCATCACCCCTGAGACAATCGGTAATAGGTTTACAGACCCCGGAGAAATTGTGGATAAACCTTCTGTAGAAGTTGGCAAAGCCCATGAAGATTTGTACTTCCTTAACGCTGCGCGGGGCTTGCCAATTCGTAACAGACATAACCTTATCCAATGCCATAGTGACGCCTGCTGGGGCAAGGATGTATCCGAGGAACTCGATTTCGGTGAGCTCGAAGAATGATTTCTCCGGGTTGGCGACCAGGTTGAATTCTTGTAGCCTGCTAAGTACTTTGCCAACCAGCTCCCTGTGTTCTTCTCGAGACTTGCTATATATTAGGATATCATCAAGGTATACTACTACACCCTGATCCAAGAATTCCCTCAGCGTATCATTCATCATATTCTGGAAGGTCGCCGGCGCATTTGCCAGCCCAAAGGGCATGATGAGGTACTCAAAATGCCCGTACCGCGTACGGAATGCTGTCTTCACTCGTCGCCGTTTTTGATCCTGATGAGGTTGTAACCTTCCTTCAGGTCAATCTTCGAGAAGATAACCGCGCCTGCCACTCGATCTCGCAGCTCGTCCATAAGCGGTAACGGATACCTGTTCTTGATGGACACGCGGTTAAGTCCACGGTAGTCAACGCAAAGTCGCAGACTACCGTCCTTCTTCTTCACAAATAGGATTGGGGCTCCTGCCGGGGATTTGCTAGGCCTAATCTTTCCCAATCGCAACATTTTATCCAGGTACTCCCGAAGCACCTTCAGTTCAACTTCAGATAGGGAGTAAACGGGTCCCCATGGTGGCTGCTTCTCTGGTTCGATATCTATCGCATGGTCGTAAGATCGATGCGGTGGTAATTTGTCTGCTTCTGATGGCAGGGAGACTTTAAGGAACCCATGGAGCCAAGAGGGAAGAGTTTCGCGGAGGTTGGTCGATTCATCTTCCAATAGACAGATGCTACCGATGCATTGGGCCTCCGGATCGTCCAGTACACCCTCGTCCATCTCTATTTGAGGTTCCTTGTCAGTGAAGCATCGACTCTTGCAGTTCTCGCCATCGTAGGAAACTTCCCCATTTAACCCTATAACCGGCTTATGTTCTTTCAACCACCAGTTCGGTAGTATTGCATCGATGCCAAGTGGGAGAGGGGCGATCTCGAATGACAACTGTGTTTGATGCCCCTTTGACATTATAATTAATGGTTGTGTAAAGGCGTGTCCCGTGCCCTTCATAACTTCTCCCGTAAATCCAAATACCTGGGCCGGGACGTCTCGTTTCACCTTCGGGACCTCAAAACTATCAACAAAAACAGCAGACAAAACAGGACCAGTTGCACCAGTATCCAACAACACCTTACAAGGTAAACATTTTTCCACAAAACAAAGGAACTGATTAACGATAGGTCGAGGACCATGAATAGGTTCCTCCAAAATCTTCTGTTTTTTCTCCGGTTGGGACGCTCTCCCTTCCTGCCTTTTTCTTTTCATATTTTTTTTGTTGTTTTCCGTCAGTGATAACATAGCAATCTGGGGATACTCCTGACCTGACTCATCAGAGTCCCCTTTTAAAAATCCTCGTCGAAATCCATCTCAGATTCCGATCCGCGTTCTCGCACAAACGCTTGCCCACTGGTGTACTCCGCAGCAGCCGTCGCAGCCGGCTTCTTAGCACGGTGCCTCATTCGCTTTCTCTGAGGTTGGGGTTCCGGTGGTTCCATATCGTGGTCGCCATCGTCATCGCGGGTACTGTGAGGGATGCGTACCAGACCGCAAGAGTACACTACGCAGAGCTCAGAGTTCGGCTAACAGCTACAAAGGTAGAAGTCTCCAAGGTCTCTTCAGTCAACGTCGAGTATGATTCTCCTTGATCCGATACGGGCCCCGCGAGCTACGTTATCAACAAAGATTCACTAGAGTTAGCGTGTGACGTTCGACCGTCTTCGACGTAATAGTTCAGGTAGAGTTCGAAGTCACGATAGAGTAAAGTAATTCAGAAAGTATAGTCAAATAAAGTTGTAACTCGCGTATCAACGATTTATAGTGTTAAGACTCTGATTTCGCCGATGATGGTTTGGCTAGTCAGTGAATGACACAGTATTTATATCCCTCGCTTATGTCTCGAGGACCCAGTCTACTAATAATACAGAATACACTCGGGGCATGCCCGAGACCCTGAAAAACAACCAAGAACATTTAACTCCTAAGTCCGTAACCCAAACTCCTAAACCCGCTAAAAACCCCTTAACCTATTTATCCATTCTAATGCACGTTTCCCTGTCGATGTTTCTTCTCCATCGGCCGTCTGGTGGATAATCGTCAGCGTCGGCTATTCGGAGGTCTCGGACGGCAAGGCTACCTACTCAGGCCTCTTCCCACATCGCTTTCCCACATATCAGAGTCCTCTCATGCCCACAGGTACCGCCAATAGGTACTCGGTCAGCTGGCAGCTTGCGCCGATTCGCTCCGAGCGGTCCGATCTTTGATCCGATTGATTCCAGCTGTCCCTCATATATCCACCAGTAACAAAACACTCCCCTCCGGCGGTTTGACGCTCCGGGGGTTATTATTGGGGTCGAAAACGTGTTTTTTTTAACTAGGAAAACCGCAACTCCGTATTTGGTCGCATATCGATCGCACCACCCCTCGTAGGTGCGAACCGGAGTTGATAGTGGTATTGCCATTACTATCAAAGGGTATTGGTGTATCTACTAGCCTTTCTCTCACTCCCGTAAATGCTTGGCATGCCCGTAACAGCTTGGCATGCCCGTAACAGCTTACCCCCCTTCCAGGGTGTCACGTCTCGGGACATCTTCTGACAGACTATGGTTCCAGTAAACCTGCTCCACATATCACCTGTGGTGTCTGTGGAGGGGAAGGACTTAGCCCCGTGGGGTACCTCTATAGTCTCAGGCGTTGGTCCTTCACGGCCTTGGGGTTCCTTCGATGAAAGTCACGGACTAGATCAAGTACATCTACGTTCATGACATCCATGACTTGGTAAGTACAGTCGCTCATCGAATAGCCCCGCCATTTCACCAGGTATTCCACTAATCCTTTTCTGCTCTTCCGGCTTCCCACAATACATTCCACTTCATACAGAACCTCTCCTTCCTTATCGACCTCTTAGGGAGTCGGGGGACGTTGTTCACGGCCTGGGATACTGCTCTGTCGATAACGTTCCAAGAGTTCAATGTGGAACACGTTATGGATCTTGACTTGTGGTGGCAGTTCCAATTCGCAGGCTCTTTTCCCGGCCAGTCGGATAATTTTGAACGGGCCGAGTTTCTTGTGATCGAGTTTCTTGGTGGAGCGACGTGTATTGATGTTGGCCGCGTTAAGCATAACCATATCTCCCACCTTGAAGTTAGGCGATTCATCCCTTTTCCGATCATAGTATCTCCCCATCTTCTCCCTGGTATCTGTTAAGCGAGCGAGAGCAGAGTCGTGAACTCCTCGGATGAAGTGAGCGTACAGGTCACTGGTTGGGTTGACCACTTCGGCTTCCGTCGGCCAGTTGGTTTTTGGGTTGTAACCGTAATTGGTATAGAACGGAGACTGACCCGTGGCGGTGGTAACCGAGTTGTTGTAAGCATACTCGGCCAACGGGAGTAGCTCTGCCCAATCATCTTGCTCGTAATTACAGAACGCTCGTAGATAGTGCTCGAGGGTTTGGTTCACCCGCTCTGTTTGTCCATCGGTCTGAGGGTGGAAAGCCGTACTCATTCTTATCCTAACGTCCAATAATTCCATAAGGGATGCCCAAAAACTTGAAGTAAATTTGGCGTCCCTGTCGGAAACTATATCAAGAGGCAGCCCATGGAGTCGCCAGATTTGACCGAGGAATATCTTCGCTAAATCCTGCGCGGTCGTTTCTGCTACTAAGGGAATAAAATGCGACATCTTTGAGAACCTATCGACTACTACCCAAATCTGGTTGTATCCCTTTGATTCCGGTAACTGCACGACAAAGTCCATTGATATCGATTGCCAGACAGAATGTAGTGTGGACAGTGGTAGAAGCGCACCGTATTTCTTATGGCGGCTGGGTTTGTTGCGCTGGCACTCGTCACATGACCGAACGTAATCATCAATCCACTCGTTCATTTTTGGCGAATAGAAGTTGCGCGTGATGAGTTCCAAGGTGTTGTCTTGTCCAAATTGTCCTGCCACCTTCGAATCGTGTTCTGCCTGTGCGATTCAGATCTTGATACGGTCGTCTGCCGGAATATAGAGTCGGTTCTTATAGAAGAGTAGTCCGTCTTTTTCCACAATATCCTTCATTTCCCCCAGCTTCTCACCCTGCTCGGCTCTCTCTTTCAATCCTATCCATGTCGGATCTCCCGATGCCGCCTGCCTGACATGATCCAAAAAGTTCTTAGACCAGTCGATCACCCCCTTGGAGGCAAGCGACACCGCTGATACCACAAACTCTTCCTCCGCCAACTGTCCGGGCTTAAAGTACCTGTCTATCGGCTGTTTCCCAAGCGTGCCTCCCCCTTCAGGACGGTACTCCGGCCATCGCGATAGTGCATCTGCCTTCCCATTCTTGGTTCCCGGGCGGTAAATAATCTTAAAGTCAAATTCCGCCAAAGACTCAGCCCACCTTGCCTGTCGTCGGTTAAGAACTTTGGTTGTTGAGAAATATTCCAAGTTCTTATGATCCATATAGACGAGGACCGTTCGGCTAGGTCCTTCGAGGTAGTGACGCCATTGCTTGAAGGCTGACACAATTCCTAGCATCTCCTTATCCCAGACGTCGTAATTGAGTTCCGCTGGGTTAAGTTTTCGAGAATAAAAGGCAACAGGGTGAGTCTTTCCGTCAATAACCTGGGATAGAATTGCGGCGATAGCAAAATCACTTGCGTCCATTTCCACGATAGTCTGGCGATCTGGAGAGAAGTGTACCAAGATCGGCGCGGACGTAAACAGGGTTTTGAGTTTTTCGAAGGCTGCTTGGGCCGTCATAGACCAGACAAAGTTCTTAGCATCACCCCTGAGAAAATCGGTAATAGGTTTACAGACCCCGGAGAAATTGTGGATAAACCTTCTGTAGAAGTTGGCAAAGCCCATGAAGATTTGTACTTCCTTAACGCTGCGCGGGGCTTGCCAATTCGTAACAGACATAACCTTATCCAATGCCATAGTGACGCCTGCTGGGGCAAGGATGTATCCGAGGAACTCGATTTCGGTGAGCTCGAAGAATGATTTCTTCGGGTTGGCGACCAGGTTGTATTCTTGTAGCCTGCTAAGTACTTTGCCGACCAGCTCCCTGTGTTCGTCTCGAGACTTGCTATATATTAGGATATCATCAAGGTATACTACTACACCCTGATCCAAGAATTCCCTCAGCGTATCATTCATCATATTCTGGAAGGTCGCCGGCGCATTTGCCAGCCCAAAAGGCATCACGAGGTACTCAAAATGCCCATACCGCGTACGGAAGGCTGTCTTCCACTCGTCGCCGTCTTTGATCCTGATGAGGTTGTAACCTTCCTTCAGGTCAATCTTCGAGAAGATAACCGCGCCTGCCACTCGATCTCGCAGCTCGTCCATAAGTGGTAACGGATACCTGTTCTTGATGGACACGCGGTTAAGTCCACGGTAGTCAACGCAGAGTCGTAGACTACCATCCTTCTTCTTCACAAATAGGATTGGGGCTCCTGCCGGGGATTTGCTCAGCCTAATCTTTCCCAATCGCAACATTTTGTCCAGGTACTCCCGAAGCACTTTCAGTTCGACCTCGGATAGGGAGTAAACGGGTCCCCATGGTGGCTGCTTCCCTGAGTGGAGATCTATCGCATGGTCGTAAGATCGATGCGGTGGTACTTTGTCAGCTTCCGAGGGGAGGAAGACTTTAAGAAACCTGTGGAGCCAAGAGGGAAAAGTTTCGCGGAGGTTAACCGATTCATCTTCCAATAGACAAATGCTACCGATGAATTGGGCCTCCGGATCATCCAGTACACCCTCGTCCATTTCTATTTGAGGTTCCTTGTCAGTGAAGCATCGACTCTTGCAGTTCTCGCCATCGTAGGAAACTTCCCCATTTGATCCTATAACCGGCTTATGTTTTTTCAACCACCAGTTCGGTAGTATTGCATCGATGCCAGACGGGAGAGGGGCGATCTCGAATGATAGTTGCGTTCGATGCCCCCTTGACATTATAATTAATGGTTGTGTAAAGGCGTGTCCCGTGCCCTTCATAACTTCTCCCGTAAATCCAAATACCCGGGCCGGGACGTCTCGTTTCACCTTCGGGACCTCAAAACTATCAACAAAAACAGCAGACAAAACAGGACCAGTCGCTCCAGTATCCAATAACACCTTACAAGATAAACATTTTTCCGCAAAACAAATGAACTGATTAACGATAGGTCGAGGACCGTGAATGGGTTCCTCCAAAATTTTCTGTTTTTTCTCCGGTTGGGACGCTCTCCCTTCCTGCCTTTTTCTTTTCATATTTTTTTTGTTGTTTTCCGTCAGTGATAACATAGCAATCTGGGGATACTCCTGACCTGACTCATCAGAGTCCCCTTCTAAAAACCCATATCAAAATCCATCTCAGATTCTGATCCGCGTTCCCGCACAAACGCTTGCCCACTGGTGTAATCTGCCGCAGCCGTAGCAGCCGGCTTCTTAGCACTGTAACGGCAGCCATGTGGTTTAGTTATGCGAGGTGTTAGGGTACGAAGAGGAAAGGGTTATGCAGTGTGGTTGGGTTTAGTGAAGCGGGTTTCTATTATGTTCTTTCTGTTTCTGTTATGTGAGGGTATGAGTCAGCATGGGGATAGGGTATGGATATATAAGGGGGGCGTTGTCTCGTGATTTCTTGTTTCTCTTTCTTTCTCTTTTCTCTTTATGCAATCTCTGTACTTTACAGTCACAAATACTATTTGGTTCGCGCTACGTCATAGGGTTTACCCGGTATACTACACTAGGTACAACCACCCATAGTCTATAGTCCACTGTCCCCGTTCTTGCCTTAGGTGTACCCTTCGGCCCCATAGTCCATAGTCCACGAACCTCCTACGTCCACGTCTTCGCCTCGGTTGTATTCCTTGGCTTCATAGTTCCTACGCCCACAGTCCCCGTTATACTTAGGTCGCATCCTCTACAGCCAACCAATACAACACCGCCTCGCTTAGCTCTGGTCGCGACCATGTCCGACACCAGTCAAGATACGTTGTTGCAGCGCCTTTCAGGATTTTTGACCACATATGGTACTCTCCCAACGGATATAGACTTCGGTGATGAACTTACCGAAGCCCATAATCTCATTGCTGAATGTTTGGAGGCTTTCACCAAGCCTTCCGAAATCCCCGAACCCGTTATTGACACGGCCCAAGAAGAGGTCATTATCGGCCTCACCAAGGAACTCGAAGCAGCTGACGAAAAGACTGCCGATCTATTGCAAACCTCGTCCGAATGCCAGGAAGAGTCTACCGAGACTATCCGGGGCCGCGATGAAGTTATCGTTGCTCTCAAGGGCGAGCTTGAGGAGTCTAAGGCCGAAGAGGAGGAGCTTCGGTATCGCCTGGCACTACATCAGGAAAGTCTCGCCATCGCTGACGAGAACCTTGCTGATGTTGAAGATGAGGTTCTTTATATCACCTCTGTTGCAAAGGCCTGGGAGGCCCAAGCCAATGCCACTATTGCTGACCTTCATTCTCGTATCTCCGTTTCTACCGCTACAGTTAAATCCCGCCATGTCTCCAAGCCTCGTTACCTGGCTCCTCGCGCCAAAGATCCCCGTTTCATTAGCAATTGGCGAGAAAGGTCACTTGAAAATGGGTCCCCAAAGCCGGCGTTAAAAGGTCAGCCCCTTTGGTAAAAAATGGCAAACCAAAGCGGCCAGCCCCGCCACCTGTTTCTGTTCTCCCTGCTGCTGCTGTGTCTGAGGATAAGATGTCCGAAGACTCTCTTGTTGTTACCTGTTCCGTCTCTCAGAATCCCGACTCCTTCGTTCCCACCTATTCTCTCATCGATACGGGAGCATCAGGTTATGCGTTCATCGATCAAGGTTTTGTGAAAAAGCATGGACTTTCCTTGGAACCCCTGAAAACATCACGCCTACTCGAGGTAATCGATGGTAGGCCAGTCAAATCAGGATAGGTTACCCATGTTGCTCGCCTCTCGTTAGATATCCATGGCCATCAGGAAACTGCTTTGTTTTTCGTTACCCATCTAAGTCACTATCCGATTGTGATGGGAATGCCTTGGATGCGGCAACATGATGTTACCATTCGACCAAAGGAAAATCTACTTATTTTTAACTCTCGGAACTGCTGTCAACACTGTTCACTCAGTGGAACGGCGGTTACTGTCCATGGCATATCGATCCCCTTACCAGAATTTCATACAGTTGTCAGCTCAGTAGCTGATAAGTCCACCACCGACGTCAAGCAACTCGTACCAAAGGAATTCCACCATCGCCTTCACATGTTTAAAGAATACGATGCCTCAGTCCTTCCACCTCACCGACCCTCCCATGACATTGAAATAATTTTGGAAGAGGGTAAACGACCACCGTATGGACCCATCTATGGCCTGTCGCAGACTGAATTGAAAGCATTACGGGAATATCTTGATGAGAACTTACCCAAAGGATTTATTCGGGCCAGTGAATCACCGGCGGGAGCACCTATACTATTCGTAAAGAAAAGTGATGGGACTCTCCGACTATGTGTGGATTACCGAGGCCTCAATGCGATCACGGTCAAAAATCGGTATCCGTTACCACTATTAAAGGAAACTTTGGCTAAACTTTCGAAGGCACAGTACTATACCAAGTTAGATCTACCTTGGGGATACAATCAGATCAGGGTAGCGGAGGGAGACGAATGGAAAACGGCATTTAGAACTCGATATGGACATTTCGAGTATACAGTAATGCCGTTCGGATTAGCCAACGCCCCCGCCACCTTTCAACATTGGATTAATGATATCCTACGGCCTTATCACGATCAATTTGTCACGGCTTATTTGGATGATATCCTAATTTATTCGGAAACTTTGTCAGAACATAAGGATCACGTCCAGAAGGTTTTGAAGGTACTTGGTGAGAATCATGTTCACCTTAAACCTGAAAAATGTGAATTTATGGTCCAGGAAACGAAATATCTCGGCCTTATTCTCACTCCGGATGGGAATAGGATGGATCCGAAGAAAGTTGTTGACGTATTAGAATGATCCACACCAAGGAATCTCCATGATGTTCAGGTATTTTTGGGATTTGCAAATTTCTATCGACGATTTATTTTGAGATATTCAAAAATTGTTGCTCCGCTTACAGCTCTGACCAAGAAAAATGTCAAATTCGAATGGACGGATGAAAGGGAGGAAGCATTCCAGACATTGAAAAAGATGTTCACAACGGCACCCATACTAATGCACTTTGATCCGGATCGGAAAATCGTGGTAGAAACCGATGCATCCGACTATGTTTCTGCTGGAATCCTGTCCCAACGTGACGACGAAGGAATTCTACATCCAGTCGCTTTCTTCTCTAAGAAACATTCCCCTGCGGAATGTAACTATGAGATCTATTACAAAGAACTCCTGGCAATCGTACGATGTTTTGAGGAATGGCGACATCATTTAGAGGGGGCACAATTCCCAATTGAAGTTCTTAGCGATCATCGGAACCTCGAATATTTCATGTCAACAAAGTTATTAAACCGTCGACAAGCCCGTTGGTCGGAATTTCTTTCACGTTTCGATTTCGTCATTCAATTTAGACTAGGAAAACAAGGGGTGAAACCAGATGCATTGACTAGGAGGTCGGGTGACCTGCCTAAAGAAGGGGATGAGCGGTTGACCCATCAGAGTCAAGTGGTGTTGAAGCGAAAAAATTTAGATGCAAAGCTAAGTTTGTTCGCGGGTTCTTTTTCAAATGAATCCGCTGAAGAAATGTCCACTGTAGAAGAGTTGTTTTTAAATGCTTACCAAGTTGACAGTTTCCCGAACAAAGTCCTTGCAATGCTACGGAATGGCGTCCGTTATTCGAATAAGATTTCGCTTGCCGAATGCACTGAAGACAATAACGGTCGGCTACTTTATTGTGGCGCACTCTATGTACCGGATGACGACGATCTTCGGCTAAGACTCCTAAAGGAACAATATGACAAACCATCGGCAGGCCATCCAGGCAGAGCGAAGACTTTGGAACTCTTGAATCGAGAGTACTACTGGCCACAGATGCAAAAATATGTCGACCAGTACGTTAGGAATTGCAATGTGTGTGCCCGTAGCAAGGCACTACGCAATGCACCTTATGGGGTACTTCGACCTATGCCAATACCCCATGGACCATGGAGGGACGTATCAATGGACTTCGTTACTGACCTTCCGGAAAGCGATGGATATAATGCGATATTGGTGGTAGTGGATCGACTAACCAAGATGCGACATCTGATTCCCACAACTAAAGAGGCGGATTCAAAAGAAGTAGCGAGGTTGTATATCGATAATGTTTGGAAATTACATGGACTCCCTGAAACTATAGTATCTGATCGAGGAACACAATTTGTTGCGGAATTCTGGATGTCCCTTTGCGATCGTTTGGAAATATCGCCAAAGTTCTCTACAGCGTTTCACCCCCAGACAGATGGACAAACGGAAAGAATCAATGCTGTGATGGAACAATACCTTCGAAGTTATGTTTCTTATCAACAGGACGACTGGGTTCGATGGTTGCCAATGGCCGAGTTTGCAACAAATAACCATGCTTCGGAAACGACCAGAATCTCTCCATTTTATGCTAACTCAGGGAGGAATCCAAGAATGACTTTTGGTCCTTTGGAACACGGTAGGACGACAGCGGAGGATCAGGCCAATAGTATTGCAAGGGAGATGAAGGATATATTGGATTTTCTAAAGGATGAATTATTTCGAGCGCAAAGGATTCAAGAAGAGTCTGCCAATATACGTCGGACTCCAGCACCTCACTATCGTGTGGGGGATAAAGTTTTCTTATCGACCAGCCATGTCCTTACCAAACGATCATCGAAGAAACTCGATTGGAAACGCATTGGACCGTATGTCTTGAAACGGATCGTTAGTCCTTACGCCTATGAATTAAAACTTCCCCATTCTATGAAGGTTCATCCTGTATTCCATGTCTCTTTATTGTCGTCTGCAGCAAACGATCCTTTACCAGGACAACAACAGTTACCACCACTGTCGGTCGAAGTTGAAGGACAGGAGGAGTGGGAAGTCGAGGATATTTTGGATTCCAAGGATCGTCGGGGAAGATTTGAATACTTGGTTAAGTATGCCGGTTATGCCGAAGCTTCGTGGCAGCCATTGTCGGATGTCGAACATTCGCCCGATATTGTCAAACGATTTCACGAACGATATCCACGGAAGCCTAAGCCTACCGAGAGATAGGCCGTAGAGGGGGGAGTGGTCTGTAACGGCAGCCATGTGGTTTAGTTATGCGAGGTGTTAGGGTACGAAGAGGAAAGGGTTATGCAGTGTGGTTGGGTTTAGTGAAGCGGGTTTCTATTATGTTCTTTCTGTTTCTGTTATGTGAGGGTATGAGTCAGCATTGGGATAGGGTATGGATATATAAGGGGGGCGTTGTCTCGTGATTTCTTGTTTCTCTTTCTTTCTCTTTGCTCTTTATGCAACCTCTGTACATTACAGTCACAAATACTATTTGGTTCGCGCTAAGTCATAGGGTTTACCTGGTATACTACACTAGGTACAACCACCCATAGTCTATAGTCCACAGTCCCTGTTCTTGCCTTAGGTGTACCCTTCGGCCCCATAGTCCATAGTCCACGAACCTCCTACGTCCACTTCTTCGCCTCGGTTGTATTCCTTGGCTTCATAGTTCCTACGACCACAGTCCCCGTTATAAGCACGGTGCCTCATACGCTTTCTCTGAGGTTGGGGTTCCGGTGGTACCATATCGTGGTCGCCATCGTCATCGCGGGTACGCTTTCGGGAGAAAGAGGAGATAGATGCACTACTGTTAGCATCCGAACGACACCATTTCCAAAGATGACCCTTTCGGCCACATCGTACACAGACACCATCGGTCTTTCGCTGGTCTCAGACCGGCTGTGGAACTCCTTTGGTGGCTTCGTCGTAGTCGTGGTATATTGGCTTATTCCCCGATTTATTCTTGCTGGTGCTCTTCTTATCTTGCCCTTTTTCCTTCTCCTCGGTCTGAGCCCTCCCCTTGATCTTAAACCCCTTTTCCTTCTGCCGCGAGTTCCCACCATTATTCGACTCCCTTCCTCTCGACTCTGCTTTCCCCAACATCTTCATCTGCTCTTGATAAGCCTCATGGGCCTTACCGGCTCGTTCCAACTGTTGGATGTACTCGGAGTCGTCCTCGGTTGGGTGGAAGCGTGAATGGCCATCCCGGATTTCATTTGGTAACCCTTGGAGCAAGGCGGCGCGATAGGATGCTCCTTTCATTTGAGCGTGCTGGTTCATAATCTCCATCCTCGTCAGGTAGTCCCCGATGTTCGCAGAGTACTTAAACTGCTGCATCTTCATCGCGTTCTCCATAGCTTCCTGAGTGCTTAGGAAACGTTTTCTGATCTCCTGACGGAACCGAGTCCAAGTAGCATAGTCGGCGGCTGCCGGACCTAGCATCTTGGTCTCGATATATTCCATAAACCATTCCTTTGCCAACCCACACGTATACGTCCCAGCGAACAGTACCTTGTTCCTGTCCGTTCGGAACTTCTTGGGCTTCTGCTCGAAGTAGATCTCGCACTCCATGAGCCAATGCCGCAGGTTATGCTTTCTGGCATTATCGAACTCAAAGGGTATTTTGGCGAGCGAATCTACCATATCATCGTCTTCAGGCGGCGCCGAATTCCGGTTTCCGCCTCGGTTCATTCTCCAATTCTTCAGACCATGCGACCATTCACTGTTATCGTCGTCATTGTCGTCGGAAGGTTCTGGATCTCCCCCAACATTTCCTCTTGGTGGGTTCTGGGGAGGTTGATTTCCACCATTCCCGCCGACGGGGGCAGCTTCCACCGGTTTCCTGCCACGATTTCCCTGCACTGGGCCGGCATCCTCCAGTCGCCTGCCTCCATTTCCTCCTACGGGACCAGCATTTCCTCCTACTGGGCCAGCATTTTCGGGATTCTTGCCATTACCAACAGGAACCGTTTGGGGTGCATTAGGGTCCACGGGAATACTCACCATGGAGGGTGCTACTGACAAATGTTGTCGTAGACGTTCCTCCATCTCGGCTATTCGTTGGTTTCTTACGTCATCAGACTGCTTAAATTGTACCAACAGTTCCCGCTGTTCCCTTTTCTCCTGCTCTCGCTCTTCTCTTGCAACTCTCAGCTGTCGTTCCGCCTCCAACAGTTGGTTCTGGGTAATTCGATGATTTCGGTCCAGAACCTCGTGGTCGGCGGCTCGTGCGGCTTCCTGTACTTGTCGAACATTTTCGACGAGCTCAAAGAGCGTTTCGAGATGTTGCTTCTGGGCGATGGCTTCTTGCCGTGCTTTCTTATCCAGGATCTGCCCACTCCCTTGCACTTGTTCCTGGAGGTTTTGTAGCTGCTGCCAAACGGCCTGTCCAGCTGTACCAAGATACCTCATTTGTGCCTCATGGGTATCCAAAAACTCCTGCATGGACCTCGTAAACTGGGCTTGAGTAGAGCGTTTACTCGTTGACCTAGTTTGTGTAGCGGGTCCTCCCTGGAGTAGGGGATCGGGGCTAACAGCCCCAGATAACACCATAGCGTCCTCTGCGGCCTCGTCTGTTACGGCCGAGGTGTCTACGAAATAATCCCTTCGGCCAGCCATTGTAATAAGGGATAATGATGATAGTTCTTCTTTTTGAGGTGACTTCGTTACTCCAAGTGAACTTGTGAGTAACAATATACTGTGAGGGATGCGTACCAGACCACAAGAGTACACTACGCAGAGCTCAGAGTTCGGCTAACAGCTACAAAGGTAGAAGTCTCCAAGGTCTCTTCAGTCAATGTCGAGTATGAATCTCCTTGATCTGATACGGCCCCGCGAGCTACATTATCAACAAAGATTCACTAGAGTTAGCGTATAGAATTCGACCGTCTTCGACGTAATAGTTCAGGTAGAGTTCGAAGTCACGATAGAGTAAAGTATTTTCAAAAGTATAGTCAAATAAAGTTGTAACTCGCGTATCAACGATTTATATTGTTAAGACTCTGATTTCGCCGATGATGGTTTGGCTAGTCAGTGAATGACACAGTATTTATATCCCTCGCTTATGTCTCGAGGACCCAGTCTACTAATAATACAGAATACGCTCGGGGCATGCCCGAGACCCTGAAAAACAACCAAGAACATTTAACGCCTAAGTCCGTAACCCAAACTCTGAAAGCCGCTTAAAACCCCTCAACCCATTTATCCATTCTAATGCACGTTTCCCTGTCGATGTTTCTTCACCATCGGCCGTCTGGTGGGTAATCGTCAGCGTCGGCTATTCGGAGGTCTCGGACGGCAAGGCTACCTACTCAGGCCTCTTCCCACATCGCTTTCCCACATAGCAGAGTCCTCTCATGCCCACAGGTACCGCCGATAGGTACTCGGTCCGCTGGCAGCTTGCGCCGATTCGCTCCGAGCGGTCCGATCTTCGATCTGATTGATTCCAGCTGTCCCTCATATATCCACCGGTACCAAAACACTCCCCTCCGGCGGTTTGACGCTCCGGGGGTTATTATTGGGGTCGAAAACGTGTTTTTTAACTAAGAAAACCGCAACTCCGCATTTGATCACATAACGATCGCACCACACCTCGTGGGTGCGAACCGGAGTTGATAGTGGTATTGCCATTACTATCAAAGGGTATTGGTGTATCTACTAGCCTTTCTCCTCACTCCCGTAAATGCTTGGCATGCCCGTAACAGAGGCACGCTTGGGAAACAGCCGATAGACAGGTTCTTTAAGCCCGGACAGTTGGCGGAGGAAGAGTTTGTGGTATCAGCGGTGTCGCTTGCCTCCAAGGGGGTGATTGACTGGTCGAAGAATTTTCTGGATCATGTCAGGCAGGCGGCATCGGGAGACCCGACATGGGTAGGATTGAAAGAGAGAGTCGAGCAGGGAGAAAAGCTGGGGAAAATGAAGGATATCGCTGAGAAAGACGGGCTACTCTTCTATAAGAACCGACTCTAGATTCCGGCAGATGACCGGATCAAGATCCGAATTGCACAATCAGAACACGATTCGAAGGTGGCAGGACACTTTGGACAAGATAAAACTTTGGAACTCATCACGCGTAACTTCTATTGGCCAAAAATGAACGAATGGATTGACGATTACGTTCGGTCATGTGACGAGTGCCAGCGCAACAAACCCAGCCGCCATAAGAAATACGGTGCGCTTCTTCCACTGTCCACACCACATTCCGTCTGGCAATCAATATCAATGGACTTCGTCGTGCAGTTACCGGAATCAAAAGGATACAACCAAATCTGGGGAGTACTGGATAGGTTCTCGAAGATGTCGCACTTCATCCCCCTAGTAGCAGAAACGACCGCGCAGGATTTAGCGAAGATATTCCTCGGTCAAATCTGGCGACTCCATGGACTGCCTCTTGATATAGTTTCCGACAGGGACGCCAAATTTACTTCAAGCTTTTGGGCATCCCTTATGGAATTGTTGGATGTGAGGATAAGAATGAGTACGTGTGAGGGATGCGTACCAGATCACAAGAGTACACTACGCAGAGCTCAGAGTTCGGCTAACAGCTACAAAGGTAGAAGTCTCCAAGGTCTCTTCAGTCAACGTCGAGTATGATTCTCCTTGATCCGATACGGGCCCCGCGAGCTACGTTATCAACAAAGATTCACTAGAGTTAGCGTATAGAATTCGACCGTCTTCGACGTAATAGTTCAGGTAGAGTTCGAAGTCACGATAGAGTAAAGTAATTCCAAAAGTATAGTCAAATAAAGTTGTAACTCGCGTATCAACGATTTATATTGTTAAGACTCTGATTTCGCCGATGATGGTTTGGCTAGTCAGTGAATGACACAGTATTTATATCCCTCGCTTATGTCTCGAGGACCCAGTCTACTAATAATACAGAATACACTCGGGGCATGCCCGAGACCCTGAAAAACCACCAAGAACATTTAACTCCTAAGTCCGTAACCCAAACTCCTAAAACCGCTGAAACCCCTCAACCTATTTATCCACTCTAATGCACGTTTCCCTGTCGATGTTTCTTCTCCATCGGCCGTCTGGTGGATAATCGTCAGCGTCGGCTATTCAGAGGTCTCGGACGGCAAGGCTACCTACTCAGGCCTCTTCCCACATCGCTTTCCCACATAGCAGAGTCCTCTCATGCCCACAGGTACCGCCGATAGGTACTCGGTCGGCTGGCAGCTTGCACCGATTCGCTCCGAGCGGTCCGATCTTCGATCCGATTGATTCCAGCTGTCCCTCATATATCCACCGGTACCAAAACACTCCCCTCCGGCGGTTTGACGCTCCGGGGGTTATTATTGGGGTCGAAAACGTGTTTTTTAACTAGGAAAACCGCAACTCCGCATTTGGTCGCATATCGATCGCACCGCACCTCGTGGGTGCGAACCAGGGTTGTCATTAGCATACAGAGGGTATTGGGGTATCTAATAAACCTTTTCTCTTACTCCCGTAAATGCTTGGCATGCCCGTAACAGCTTACCCCCCTTCCAGGGTGTCACGTCTCGGGACATCTTCTGACAGACTATGGTTCCAGTAAACCTGCTCCACATATCACCCGTGGTGTCTGTGGAGGGGAAGGACTTAGCCCCGTAGGGTACCTCTATAGTCTCAGGCGTTGGTCCTTCACGGCCTTGGGGTTCCTTCGATGAAAGTCGCGGACTAGATCAAGTACGTCTTTGTTCATAACGTCCATGACTTGGTAAGTACAGTCGCTCATCGAATAGCCCCGCCATTTCACCAGGTATTCCACTAATCCTCTTCTGCTCTTCCGGCTTCCCACAATACTTTCTACTTCATAAAGAACTTCTCCTTCCTTATCAACCTCTTCGGGAGTCGGGGGACGTTGTTCACGGCCTGGGATACTGCTTTGTCGATAACGTTCCAAGAGTTCGATGTGGAACACGTTATGGATTTTGACTTGTGGTGGCAGTTCCAATTCACAGGCTCGTTTCCCAGCTAGTCGGATAATTTTGAACGGACCGAGTTTCTTATGATCGAGCTTCTTGGTGGAGCGACGTGTCTTGATATTGGCCGCATTGAGCATGACCATGTCGCCTATCTTAAAGTTCGGCGGTTCGTCCCTTTTCCGATCGTAGTATTTCCCCATCTTCTCCCTGGTATCTATTAAACGAGCGAGAGCTGAATTGTGAACTCCTCGAATGAAGTGAGCATACAGGTCACTGGTTGGGTTGACCACTTCGGCTTCCGTCGGCCAGTTGGTTCTTGGGTTGTAACTGTAATTGGTATAGAACGGAGATTGGCCCGTGGCGGTGGTAACCGAGTTGTTGTAAGCATACTCCGCCAACGGGAGTAGCTCTGCCCAATCATCTTGCTCGTAGTTACAAAACGCTCGTAAGTAGTGCTCGAGGGTTTGGTTGACTCGCTCTGTTTGCCCATCGGTCTGAGGGTGGAAAGCCGTACTCATTCTTATCCTCACATCCAATAATTCCATAAGGGATGCCCAAAAGCTTGAAGTAAATTTGGCATCCCTGTCGGAAACTATGTCGAGAGGCAGTCCATGGAGTCGCCAGATTTGACCGAGGAATATCTTTGCTAAATCCTGCGCGGTCGTTTCTGCTACTAGGGGGATGAAGTGCGACATCTTCGAGAACCTATCGACTACTACCCAGATTTGGTTATATCCTTTTGATTCCGGTAACTGCACGACGAAGTCCATTGATATTGATTGCCAGACAGAGTGTGGTGTGGACAGTGGAAGAAGCGCACCGTATTTCTTGTGGCGGCTGGGTTTATTGCGCTGGCACTCGTCACATGACCGAACGTAATCATCAATCCACTCGTTCATTTTTGGCCAATAGAAGTTGCGCGTGATAAGTTCCAAAGTTTTATCTTGTCCAAAGTGTCCTGCCACCTTCGAATCGTGTTCTGACTGTGCAATTCGGATCTTGATGCGGTCGTCTGCCGGAATGTAGAGTCGGTTCTTATAGAAGAGTAGCCCGTCTTTCTCAGCAATATCCTTCAATTCCCCCAGCTTCTCCCCTTGCTCAACTCTCTCTTTCAATCCTACCCATGTCGGGTCTCCCGATGCCGCCTGCCTGACATGATCCAGAAAGTTCTTAGACCAGTCAATCACCCCCTTGGAGGCAAGCGACACCGCTGATACCACAAACTCTTCCTCCGCCAACTGTCCGGGCTTAAAGAACCTGTCTATCGGCTGTTTCCCAAGCGTGCCTCCCCCTTCAGGACGGTACTCCGGCCGTCGCGATAGTGCATCTGCCTTCCCATTTTTGGTTCCCGGGCGGTAAATAATCTTGAAATCAAATTCCGCCAAAGACTCAGCCCATCTTGCCTGTCGTCGGTTAAGAACCTTGGTTGTCGAGAAATATTCCAAGTTCTTATGATCTGTGTAGACGAGAACCGTTCGGCTAGGTCCTTCGAGGTAGTGACGCCATTGCTTGAAGGCTGACACAATTCCTAGCATCTCCTTATCCCACACGTCGTAGTTGAGTTCCGCTGGGTTAAGCTTTCGAGAATAAAAGGCAACAGGGTGAGTCTTTCCGTCAATAACCTGGGATAGAATTGCGGCGATAGCAAAATCACTTGCGTCCGTTTCCACGATAGTCTGGCGATCTGGAGAGAAGTGTACCAAGATCGGCGCAGACGTAAACAGGGTTTTGAGTTTTTCGAAGGCTGCTTGGGCCGTCATAGACCAGACAAAGTTCTTAGCATCACCCCTGAGACAATCGGTAATGGGTTTACAGACCCCGGAGAAATTGTGGATAAACCTTCTGTAGAAGTTGGCAAAGCCCATGAAGATTTGTACTTCCTTAACGCTACGCGGGGCTTGCCAATTCGTAACAGACATAACCTTATCCAGTGCCATGGTGACGCCTGCTGGGGCAAGGATGTATCCGAGGAACTCGATTTCGGTGAGCTCGAAGAACGATTTCTTCGGGTTGGCGACTAGATTGTATTCTTGTAGCCTACCAAGAACTTTGCCGACCTAATCTCTGTGCTCCTCTCGAGACTTGCTATATATTAGGATATCATCAAGGTATACTACTACACCTTGATCCAAGAATTCCCTCAGCGCATCATTCATCATATTCTGGAAGGTCGCCGGCGCATTTGCCAGCCCAAAAGGCATGACGAGGTACTCAAAATGTCCGTACCGCGTACGGAATGCTGTCTTCCACTCGTCGCCGTCTTTGATCCTGATGAGGTTGTAACCTTCCTTCAGGTCAATCTTCGAGAAGATAACCGCGCCTGCCACTCAATCTCGTAGTTCGTCCATAAGTGGTAACGGATACCTGTTCTTAATGGACACGCGGTTAAGTCCACGGTAGTCAACGCAAAGTCGTAGACTACCGTCCTTCTTCTTCACAAATAGGATTGGGGCTCCTGCCGGGGATTTGCTCAGCCTAATCTTTCCCAATCGCAACATTTTGTCCAGGTACTCCCGAAGCACCTTCAGCTCGACTTCGGATAGGGAGTAGACGGGTCCCCACGGTGGCTGTTTACCTGGTTCAAGATCTATCGCATGGTCGTAGGATCGATGCGGTGGTAATTTGTCGGCTTCCGACGGTAGGAAGACTTTAAGGAACCCATGGAGCCAAGAGGGAAGAGTTTCGCGGAGGTTAACCGATTCATCTTCCAAAAGACAAATGCTACCGATGAATTGGGCCTCCGGATCGTCCAATACACCCTCGTCCATTTCTATTTGAGGTTCCTTGTCAGTGAAGCATCGACTCTTACAGTTCTCACCATCGTAGGAGACTTCCCCGTTTGACCTTATAACCGGCTTGTGTTCTTTCAACCACCAATTCGGTAGTATTGCATCGATGCCAACCGGGAGAGGGGCGATCTCGAATGATAGCTGTGTTTGATGCCCCCTTGACATTATAATTAATGGTTGTGTAAAGGCGTGTCCCGTGCCCTTCATAACTTCTCCCGTAAATCCAAATACCCGGGCCCGGACGTCTCGTTTCACCTTCGGGACCTCAAAATTATCAACAAAAACAGCAGACAAAACAGGACCAGTTGCACCAGTATCCAATAACACCTTACAAGGTAAACATTTTTCCGCAAAACAAAGGAACTGATTAACGATAGGTCGAGGACCATGAATAGGTTCCTCCAAAATTTTCTGTTTTTTCTCCGGTTGGGACGCTCTCCCTTCCTGCCTTTTTCTTTTCATATTTTTTTGGTTGTTTTCCGTCAGTGATAACATAGCAATCTGGGGATACTCCTGACCTGACTCATCAGAGTCCCCTTTTAAAAATCCTCATCGAAATCCATCTCAGATTCCGATCCGCGTTCTCGCACAAACGCTTGCCCACTGGTATACTCCGCAGCAGCCGTCGCAGCCGGCTTCTTAGCACGGTGCCTCATTCGCTTTCTCTGAGGTTGGGGTTCCGGTGGTTCCATATCGTGGTCGCCATCGTCATCGCGGGTACGCTTTCGGGAGAAAGAGGAGATAGATGCACTACTGTTAGCATCTGAACGACACCATTTCCAAAGATGACCCTTTCGGCCACATCGCACACAGGCTCCATCGGTCTTTCGCTGTTCTCGGACCGGCTGTGGAACTCCTTTGGTGGCTTCGTCGTAGTCGTGGTATATTGGCTTATTCCCCGACTTGTTCTTGCTGGTGCTCTTCTTATCTTGCCCTTTTTCCTTCTCCTCAGTCTGAGCCCTCCCTTTGATCTTAAACCCCTTCTCCTTCTGCCGCGAGTTCCCACCATTGTTGGACTCCCTTCCTCTCGACTCCGCTTTCCCCAACATCCTCATCTGTTCTTGATAAGCCTTGTGAGCCTTGCCGGCTCGTTCCAACTGTTGGATGTACTCGGAGTCGTCTTCGGTTGGATCGAACCGTGAGTGGCGCTCCCGGATTTCATTTGGTAGTCCTTGGAGCAGGGCGGCACGATAGGATGCTCCTTTCATCTGAGCATGCTGGTTCATAATCTCCATTCTCGTCAGGTAGTCCCCGATGTTAGCAGAGTACTTAAACTGCTGCATCTTCATCGCGTTCTCCATAGCCTCCTGAGTGCTTAAGAAGCGTTTCCTGATCTCCTGACGGAACCGAGTCCAAGTAGCATAGTCCGCAGCTGCCGGTCCTAGCATCTTGGTCTCGATGTATTCCATGAACCATTCCTTGGCCAACCCACACGTATACGTTCCAGCGAACAGTACCTTGTTTTTGTCCGTTCGGAACTTCTTGGGTTTCTGCTCGAAGTAGATCTCGCACTCCATGAGCCAATGCCGCAGGTTATGCTTCCTGGCATTATCGAACTCAAAGGGTATTTTGGCGAGCGAATCTACCATATCCTCGTCTTCGGGCGGCGCCGAATTCCGGTTCCCGCCTCGGTTCACTCTCCAATTTTTCCGACCGTACGACCATTCGCTATTATCGTCGTCATCGTCGTCGGAAGGTTCTGGGTCTCCCCCAACGTTTCCTCTTGGTGGGTTTTGTGGAGGTTGCTTTCCACCATTCCCGCCAACTGGAGCAGCTCCCACCGGTCCTCTGCCACTATTGCCCTGCACTGGGCCGGCATCCTCCGGCTGCCTGCCTCCATTTCCTCCTACTGGACCAGCGTTTCCTCCTACTGGGCCAGTATTTTCGGGTTTCTTGCCATTACCAACAGGAACCGTTCGGGGCGCATTAGGGTTTAAAGGAGCACTTGCCACAGAAGGTGCTACTGACAGATGTTGTCGCAGTAGTTCCTCCATCTCGGCTATCCGTTGGTTTCTTTCCGCATCGGACCGCTTGAATTCCGCAAACCAAGCTCGTTGCTCCCCTTTTTCTTGCTCCCGCTCTTCTCTCACGATCCTCAGTTGTCTCTCCACCTCCTGTAACTGATTCTGGGTTTGCAGA
Organism: Morchella sextelata; assembly: GCF_020137385.1. Taxonomy (NCBI): domain Eukaryota; kingdom Fungi; phylum Ascomycota; class Pezizomycetes; order Pezizales; family Morchellaceae; genus Morchella; species Morchella sextelata. The sequence goes on from NW_025408634.1 coordinate 713,490, forward strand.
TGGCTTTGCTCCAGAACCTTATGGTCGGCGGCTCGTGCAGCTTCGTGTGCTTGTTGGACACTGGAGACGAGCTCAAAGAGCGATTCCAGATGTTGTTTTTGGGCAATGGCTTCTTGCCGTACCTTCTTGTCCAGGATTTGTCCACTCCCTTGGACTTGCTCCTGGAGATTTTGTAGCTGCTGCCAAACGGCCTGTCCAGCTGCACCAAGATACCTCATCTGTGCCTCATGGGTATCCAAAAACTCCTGCATATTCCTCACAAACTGGGCTTGAGCAGAGCGTTTACTCGATTGCCTAGTTGTTGTAGAGGGTCCTCCCGTAAGTAGGGGGTCTGGGCTAGCAGCCCTTGATATCACCATAGAATCTTCTCCTCCGGCCTCCTCAGTTACGGCCGAGGTATCTATGAAGTAATTATCCCTTCGGGTAGTCATTGTGATAGGGGATAATGATGATAGTTCTTTTCTTTGAGGTGACTTCGTTACTCCAAGTGAACTTGTGAGTAACAATATACTGTGAGGGATGCGTACCAGATCACAAGAGTACACTACGCAGAGCTCAGAGTTCGGCTAACAGCTACAAAGGTAGAAGTCTCCAAGGTCTCTTCAGTCAACGTCGAGTATGATTCTCCTTGATCCGATACGGGCCCCGCGAGCTACGTTATCAACAAAGATTCACTAGAGTTAGCGTATAGAATTCGACCGTCTTCGACGTAATAGTTCAGGTAGAGTTCGAAGTCACGATAGAGTAAAGTAATTCCAAAAGTATAGTCAAATAAAGTTGTAACTCGCGTATCAACGATTTATATTGTTAAGACTCTGATTTCGCCGATGATGGTTTGGCTAGTCAGTGAATGACACAGTATTTATATCCCTCGCTTATGTCTCGAGGACCCAGTCTACTAATAATACAGAATACACTCGGGGCATGCCCGAGACCCTGAAAAACCACCAAGAACATTTAACTCCTAAGTCCGTAACCCAAACTCCTAAAACCGCTGAAACCCCTCAACCTATTTATCCACTCTAATGCACGTTTCCCTGTCGATGTTTCTTCTCCATCGGCCGTCTGGTGGATAATCGTCAGCGTCGGCTATTCGGAGGTCTCGGACGGCATGGCTACCTACTCAGGCCTCTTCCCACATCGCTTTCCCACATAGCAGAGTCCTCTCATGCCCACAGGTACCGCCGATAGGTACTCGGTCGGCTGGCAGCTTGCGCCGATTCGCTCCGAGCGGTCCGATCTTCGATCCGATTGATTCCAGCTGTCCCTCATATATCCACCGGTACCAAAACACTCCCCTCCGGCGGTTTGACGCTCCGGGGGTTATTATTGGGGTCGAAAACGTGTTTTTTAACTAGGAAAACCGCAACTCCGCATTTGGTCGCATATCGATCGCACCGCACCTCGTGGGTGCGAACCAGGGTTGTCATTAGCATACAGAGGGTATTGGGGTATCTAATAAACCTTTTCTCTTACTCCCGTAAATGCTTGGCATGCCCGTAACAGTACGGCTTTCCACCCTCAGACCGATGGGCAAACAGAGCGAGTCAACCAAACCCTCGAGCACTACTTACGAGCGTTCTGCAACTACGAGCAAGATGATTGGGCAGAGTTACTCCCGTTGGCGGAGTATGCTTACAACAACTCGGTTACCACCGCCACGGGTCAATCTCCGTTCTATACCAATTACGGTTATAACCCAAGAACCAACTGGCCGACGGAAGCCGAAGTGGTCAACCCAACCAGTGACCTATACGCTCACTTCATCCGAGGAGTTCATGATTCTGCTCTCGCTCGTTTAACAGACACCAGGGAGAAGATAGGGAAATACTATGATCGGAAAAGGGACGAACCACCTAACTTCAAGGTGGGAGACATGGTTATGCTCAATGCGACCAATATCAAGACACGTCGCTCGACCAAAAAACTCGATCATAAGAAACTCGGCCCGTTCAAAATTATCCGACTAGCCGGAAAACGAGCCTGTGAATTGGAACTGCTACCACAAGTCAAAATTCATAACGTGTTCCATATCGAACTATTGGAACGGTATCGACAGAGCAGTATCCCAGGCCGAGAGCAACGTCCCCCAACTCCCGAAGAGGTCGATAGGGAAGGAGAGGTGCTGTACGAAGTGGAAAGTATTGTGGGGAGACGGAAAAGTAGAAGAGGATTAGTGGAATACTGTTACGGGCATGCCAAGCATTTACGGGAGTAAGAAGAAAGGCTAGTAGATACCCCAATACCCTCTAATACTAATGGCAACACCACTATCAACTCCGGTTCGCACCCACGAGGTGCGGTGCGATCGATATGCGACCAAATGCGGAGTTGCGGTTTTCCTAGTTAAAAAACACGTTTTCGACCCCAATAATAACCCCCGGAGCGTCAAACCGCCGGGGGGGAGTGTTTTGGTACCGGTGGATATATGAGGGACAGCTGGAATCAATCGGATCGAAGATCGGACCGCTCGGAGCGAATCAGTGCAAGCTGCCAGCCGACCGAGTACCTATCGGCGGTACCTGTGGGCATGAGAGGACTCTGCTATGTGGGAAAGCGATGTGGGAAGAGGCCTGAGTAGGTAGTCTTGTCGTCCGAGACCTCCGAATAGCCGACGCTGACGATTATCCACCAGACGGCCGATGGAGAAGAAACATCGACAGGGAAACGTGCGTTAGAGTGGATAATTAGGTTGAGGGGTTTAGCGGGTTTAGGAGTTTGGGTTACGGACTTAGGAGTTAAATGTTCTTGGTTGTTTTTCAGGGTCTCGGGCATACCCCGAGTGTATTCTGTATTATTAGTAGACTGGGTCCTCGAGACATAAGCGAGGGATATAAATACTGTGTCATTCACTGACTAGCCAAATCATCATCGGCGAAATCAGAGTCTTAACAATATAAATCGTTGATACGCGAGTTACAACTTTATTTGACGATACTTTTGGAATTACTTTACTCTATCGTGACTTCGAACTCTACCTGAACTATTACGTCGAAGACGGTCGAACATCAAATGCTAATTCTAGTGAATCTTTGTTGATAACGCAGCTCGCGGGGCCCGTATCGGATCAAGGAGAATCATACTCGACGTTGACTGAAGAGACCTTGGAGACTTCTACCTTTGTAGCTGTTAGCCGAACTCTGAGCTCTGCGTAGTGTACTCTTGTGGTCTGGTACGCATCCCTCACAGTATCGGATCAAGGGGATTCATATTCGACGTTGACTGAAGAGACCTTGGAGACTTCTACCTTTGTAGCTGTTAGCCGAACTCTGAGCTCTGCGTAGTGTACTCTTGTGGTCGGGTACGCATCCCTCACAGTATATTGTTACTCACAAGTTCACTTGGAGTAACGAAGTTACCTCAAAAAAAAAAAACTATCATTATTATCCCCTATTACAATGACTGCCCGAAGGGATAATTATTTCATAGATACCTCGGCCGCAACGGAGGAGGCCGGAGGGGAGGATTCTATGGTAATATCAAGGGCTGCTAGCCCAGACCCCCTACTTACGGGCGGACCCTCTACACAAACTAGGCAATCGAAAAAACGCTCTGTTCAAGAACAGTTCGTGAGGAACATGCAGGAGTTTTTGGATACCCATGAGGCGCAAATGAGGTATCTTGGCGCAGCTGGACAGGCCGTTTGGCAGCAGCTACAAAACCTCCAAGAACAAGTCCAAGGGAGTGGACAAATCCTGGATAAGAAGGTACGGCAAGAAGCCATTGCCCAAAAACAACATCTCGAGTCGCTCTTTGAGCTCGTCACCCATGTCCAACAAATGCAAGAAACCGCACGAGCCGCTGACCACGAGGCTCTGGACCGTAACCATCGGATTACCCAAACCCAACTGTTGGAAGCGGAGCGACAGCTAAGAATGGTACGAGAAGAGCGGGAGCAGGAGAAAGGGGAACAACGAGCTATGTTTGCGCAATTCAAGCAGTCCGATGAGATAAGAAACCAACGGATAGCCGAGATGGAAGAACTACTGCGACAACACTTGTCAGTAGCCCCTTCCGTGGCCAGTGCCCCCTTAGATCCGAATGCACCCCGAACGGTTCCTGTTGGCAATGGCAAGAACCCCCAAAATGCTGGCCCCCAAACGTCAGGGAATGGCAAGCAACCAGAAGAAGCTGGCCCAGTTGGTGGAAATGGAGGCAAGCAACCGGAGGACGCCGGCCCAGTGCAGGAAAATAGTGGCAGGCGCCCGGTAGGAACTGCTCCGGTAGGAGGGAATGGTGGAAATCAACCTCCCCGAAACCCACCAAGAGGGAACGTTGGGGGAGACCCAGAACCTTCCGACGACGATGACGACGATAACAGTGAATGGTCGCATGGTCGAAAGAATTGGAGAATGAACCGAGGCGGGAACCGGAATTCGGCGCCGCCTGAAGACGACGATATGGTAGATTCGCTCGCCAAAATACCCTTCGAGTTCGATAATGCCAGGAAGCATAACCTGCGGCATTGGCTCATGGAGTGCGAGATCTATTTCGAGCAGAAGCCCAAGAAGTTCCGAACGGACAGAAACAAGGTACTGTTCGCTGGAACGTATACGTGTGGGTTGGCCAAGGAATGGTTCATGGAATACATCGAGACCAAGATGCTAGGACCGGCAGCTGCGGACTATGCTACTTGGACTCGGTTCCGTCAGGAGATCAGGAAACGCTTCTTAAGCACTCAGGAGGCTATGGAGAACGCGATGAAGATGCAGCAGTTTAAGTACTCTGCTAACATCGGGGACTACCTGACGAGAATGGAGATTATGAACCAGCATGCTCAGATGAAAGGAGCATCCTATCGTGCCGCCCTGCTCCAAGGACTACCAAATGAAATCCGGGAGCGCCACTCACGGTTCGATCCAACCGAAGACGACTCCGAGTACATCCAACAGTTGGAACGAGCCGGCAAGGCTCATGAGGCTTATCAAGAGCAGATGAAGATGTTGGGGAAAGCGGAGTCGAGAGGAAGGGAGTCGAATAATGGTGGGAACTCGCGGCAAAAGGAGAAGGGGTTTAAGATCAAGGGGAGGGCTCAGACTGAGGAGAAAGAAAAGGGACAAGAGAAGAAGAGCACCAGCAAGAACAAGTCGGGGAATAAGCCAATATACCACGACTACGACGAAGCCACCAAAGGAGTTCCACAGCCGGTCAGAGAACAGCGAAAGACCGATGGAGCCTGTGTGCGATGTGGCCGAAAGGGTCATCTTTGGAAGTGGTGTCGTTCAGATGCTAACAGCAGTGCATCTATCTCCTCTTTCTCCCGAAAGCGTACCCGCGACGACGATGGCGACCACGATATGGAACCACCGGAACCCCAACCTCAGAGAAAGCGTATGAGGCACCGCGCTAGAAAGCCGGCTGCTACGGCTGCTGCGGAGTACACCAGTGGGCAAGCATTTGTGCGAGAACGCGGATCGGAATCTGAGATGGATTTCGATATGGATTTTTAGAAGGGGACTCTGATGAGTCAGGTCAGGAGTATCCCCAGATTGCTATGTTATCACTGACGGAAAACAACAAAAAAAATATGAAAAGAAAAAGGCAGGAAGGGAGAGCGTCCCAACCGGAGAAAAAACAGAAGATTTTGGAGGAACCTATTCATGGTCCTCGACCTATCGTTAATCAGTTCCTTTGTTTTGTGCAAAAATGTTTACCTTGTAAGGTGTTGTTGGATACTGGTGCAACTGGTCCTGTTTTGTCTGCTGTTTTTGTTGATAGTTTTGAGGTCCCGAAGGTGAAACGAGACGTCCCGGCCCAGGTATTTGGATTTACGGGAGAAGTTATGAAGGGCACGGGACACGCCTTTACACAACCATTAATTATAATGTCCAAGGGGCATCAAACACAGTTGTCATTCGAGATCGCCCCTCTCCCACTTGGTATCGATGCAATTTTACCGAACTGGTGGTTGAAAGAACACAAGCCAGTCATAGGGACAAATGGGGAAGTTTCCTACGATGGTGAGAACTGCAAGGGTCGATGCTTCACTGACAAGGAACCTCAAATAGAGATGGACGAGGGTGTATTGGACGATCCGGAGGCCCAATTCATCGGTAGTATTTGTCTTTTGGAAGATGAATCGGTCAACCTCCGCGAGACTCTTCCCTCTTGGCTCCATGGGTTCCTTAAAGTCTTCCTACCATCGGAAGCAGACAAACTACCACCGCATCGATCCTACGACCATGCGATAGATCTTGAACCAGGTAAACAGCCACCATGGGGACCCGTCTACTCCCTATCCGAAGTCGAGCTGAAAGTGCTTCGGGAGTACCTGGACAAAATGTTGCGATTGGGAAAGATTAGGCCGAGCAAATCCCCGGCAGGAGCCCCAATCCTATTTGTGAAGAAGAAGGACGGTAGTCTGCGACTTTGCGTTGACTACCGTGGACTTAACCGTGTGTCCATCAAGAACAGGTATCCGTTACCGCTTATGGTCGAGCTGCGAGATCGAGTGGCAGGCGCGGTTATCTTCTCGAAGATTGACCTGAAGGAAGGTTATAACCTCATCAGGATCAAAGACGGCGACGAGTGGAAGACAGCCTTTCGTACGCGGTACGGGCATTTTGAGTACCTCATCATGCCTTTTGGGCTGGCAAATGCGCCAGCGACCTTCCAGAACATGATGAATGATGCGCTGAGGGAATTCCTGGATCAAGGGGTAGTAGTATACCTTGATGATATCCTAATATATAGCAAGTCCCGAGAGGAACACAGGGGGCTGGTCGGCAAAGTACTTAGCAGGCTACAAGAATATAACCTGGTCGCCAACCCGAAGAAATCGTTCTTCGAGCTCACCGAAATCGAGTTCCTCGGATACATCCTTGCCCCAGCAGGCGTCACCATGGCACTGGATAAGGTCATGTCTGTTACGAATTGGCAAGCCCCGCGCAGCGTTAAGGAAGTACAGATCTTCATGGGCTTTGCCAACTTCTACAGAAGGTTTATCCACAATTTCTCCGGGGTCTGTAAACCCATTACCGATTGTCTCAGGGGTAATGCTAAGAACTTTGTCTGGTCTATGACGGCCCAAGCAGCCTTCGAAAAACTCAAAACCCTGTTTACGTCTGCGCCGATCTTGGTACACTTCTCTCCAGATCGCCAGACTATCGTGGAAACGGACGCAAGTGATTTTGCTATCGCCGCAATTTTATCCCAGGTTATTGACGGAAAGACTCACCCTGTTGCCTTTTATTCTCGAAAGCTTAACCCAGCGGAACTCAACTACGACGTCTGGGATAAGGAGATGTTAGGAATCGTGTCAGCCTTCAAGCAATGGCGTCACTACCTCGAAGGACCTAGCCGAACGGTCCTCGTCTACACGGATCATAAGAACTTGGAATATTTTTCAACAACCAAGGTTCTTAACCGACGACAGGCGAGATGGGCTGAGTCTTTGGCGGAATTTGACTTTAAGATTATTTACCGCCCGGGAACCAAAAATGGGAAGGCAGATGCACTATCGCGACGGCCGGAGTACCGTCCTGAAGAGGGAGGCACGCTTGGGAAACAGCCGATAGACAGGTTCTTTAAGCCCGGACAGTTGGCGGAGGAAGAGTTTGTGGTATCAGCGGTGTCGCTTGCCTCCAAGGGGCTGATTGACTGGTCTAAGAATTTTCTGGATCATGTCAGGCAGGCGGCATCGGGAGACCCGACATGGGTAGGAATGAAAGAAAGAGTTGAGCAAGGGGAGAAGCTGGGGGAACTGAAGGATATCGCTGAGAAAGACGGGCTACTCTTCTATAAGAACCGACTCTACATTCCGGCAGAAGACCGCATTAAGATCCGAATTGCACAGTCAGAACACGATTCGAAGGTGGCAGGACACTTTGGACAAGACAAAACCTTGGAACTCATTACGCGCAACTTCTATTGGCCAAAAATGAACGAGTGGATTGATGATTACGTTCGGTCATGTGACGAGTGCCAACGCAACAAACCCAGCCGCCATAAGAAATACGGTGCGCTTCTACCACTGTCCACGGCACATGCTGTCTGGCAATCGATATCAATGGACTTTGTCGTACAGTTACCAGAATCAAAGGGATATAACCAAATCTGGGTAGTAGTCGATAGGTTCTCGAAGATGTCGCACTTCATCCCCCTAGTAGCAGAAATGACCGCGCAGGATTTAGCGAAGATATTCCTCGGTCAAATCTGGCGACTCCATGGACTGCCTCTTGATATAGTTTCCGACAGGGACGCCAAATTTACTTCAAGCTTTTGGGCATCCCTTATGGAATTATTGGACGTGAGAATAAGAATGAGTACGGCTTTCCACCCTCAGACCGATAGGCAAACAGAGCGGGTCAACCAAACCCTCGAGCACTACCTACGAGCGTTCTGCAATTATGAATAAGATGATTGGGCAGAGCTACTCCCGTTGGCGGAGTATGCTTATAACAACTCGGTTACCACCGCCACGGGTCAGTCCCCGTTCTATACCAATTACGGTTACAACCCAAGAACCAACTGGCCGACGGAGGCCGAAGTGGTCAACCCAACCAGTGACCTGTACGCTCACTTCATCCGAGGAGTTCACGACTCTGCTCTCGCTCGCTTAACAGACACCAGGGAGAAGATGGGGAAATACTATGATCGGAAAAGGAACGAACCGCTGAACTTTAAGATAGGCGACATGGTCATGCTCAATGCGGCTAATATCAAGACCCTTCACTCCACCAAAAAGCTCGATCATAAGAAACTCGGTACGTTCAAGATTATCCGACTAGCGGGAAAAAGAGCCTGTGAATTGGAACTGCCACCACAAATCAAAATCCATAATGTGTTCCACATCGAACTCTTGGAACGTTACCGACAGAGCAGTATCCCAGGCCGCGAACAACGTCCCCCGACTCCCGAAGAGGTCGATAAGGAAGGAGAGGTTTTATATGAAGTGGAAAGTATTGTGGGAAGCCGGAAGAGCAGGAGAGGATTAGTGGAATACTTGGTGAAATGGCGGGGCTATTCGATGAGTGACTGTACGTACCAAGTCATGGACGCTATGGATGAGGAGGTACTTGACCTTGTCCGCGACTTCCATCGAAGGAACCCCAAGGCCGTGAAGGACCAACGCCTGAGACTATAGAGGTACCCCACGGGGCTAAGTCCTTCCCCTCCACAGACACCGCGGGTGATATGTGGAGCAGGTTTACTGGAACCATAGTCTGTCAGAAGATGTCCCGAGACGTGACACCCTGGAAGGGGGGTAAGTTGTTACGGGCATGCCAAGCATTCACGGGAGTACGAGAAAAGGCCAGTAGATACCCCAATACTCTCTGTACACTAATGTCAACTCCGGTTCGCACCTACGAGGTGTGGTGTGATCAATATGTGACCAAATGCGGAGTTGCGGTTTTCCTAGTTAAAAAACACGTTTTCGACCCCAATCATAACCCCCGGAGCGTCAAACCGCCGGAGGGGAGTGTTTTGGCACCGGTGGATATATGAGGGACAGCTGGAATCAATCGGATCGAAGATCGGACCACCCGGAGCGAATCGGCGCAAGCTACCAGCCGACTGAGTACCTATCGGGGGTACCTATGGGCATGAGAGGACTCTGCCATGTGGGAAAGTGATATGGGAAGGGGCCTGAGTAGGTAGCCTTGCCGTCCGAGACCTCCGAATAGCCGACGCTGACGATTATCCGCCAGACGGCCGATGGAGAAGAAACATCGACAGGGAAACGTGCATTAGAATGGGTAAATACGTTGAGGGGTTTTCTGCGGGCTTAGGAGTTTGGGTTACGGATTTAGGAGTTAAATGTTCTTGGTTGTTTTTCAGGGTCTCGGGCAGGCCCCGAGTGTATTCTGTATTATTAGTAGATTGGGTCCTCGAGACATAAGCGAGGGATATAAATACTGTGTCATTCACTGACTAGCCAAACCATCATCGGCGAAATCAGAGTCTTAACAATATAAATCGTTGATACGCGAGTTACAACTTTATTTGACTATACTTTTGAAACTACTTTACTCTATTGTGACTTCGAACTCTACCTGAACTATTACGTCGAAGACGGTCGAATACTATACGCTAACTCTAGTGAATCTTTGTTGATAACGTAGCTCGCGGGGCCGTATCAGATCAAGGAGATTCATACTCGACGTTGACTAAAGAGACCTTGGAGACTTCTACCTTTGTAGCTGTTAGCCGAACTCTGAGCTCTGGGTAGTGTACTCTTGTGGTCTGGTACGCATCCCTCACAGGTAGGGACTATACTAGGGAAGTCTACAATAAGTGAAACCTCTACAGCAATGATTAAGCTTACACCTGAGCGGCAGCTCATTCATGTAGGCTCTCGGTTGTGTGGCAACCAAGGCTGCAGGTGTTACAAAGGCTTTGACTAAGGGTGGTTGTCTTGGGTATCGGAAACACCTGCTGACGCTTAGAGAAAAGCAGGGTAGCGGTGGTATTGTTTCAGGCACCGAGGAAAGACGACGCCGGAACTTAGTAAGGAGTTAGGAGCAGAGAATAGAGGCCTTCGGAGTATAAGTACTCAGGTTCATTCTCGCCCTTCAGTCCTGTTCTCTCCAGTCTTCATTAGAAAGAAAAACCAAGTTCTTATCAGTAGCAGAGCCCTTAAAGATTATTGAGTTCTAGCGATAGTATCTTTGAATAATTCTGCAACCTGATTGTCTATCTTGCACGGCCGTCTCTATTCTATCCGATTCTATTTCACTTAGAAAGGACCCCCGTTACACAAGAAATACGGTGCGCTTCTACCACTGTCCACGCCACATTCTGTCTGGCAATCGATCTCAATGGACTTCGTTGTGCAATTACTGGAATCAAAGGGATACAATCAAATCTGGGTAGTAGTCGATAGGTTCTTGAAGATGTCGCACTTCATCCCCCTAGTAGCAGATACGACCACTCAGGATTTAGCGAAGATATTCCTCGGTCAAATCTGGCGATTCCATGGGTTGCCTCTTGATGTAGTTTCCGACAGGGACGCCAAGTTTACTTCAAGCTTTTGGGCATCCCTTATGGAATTATTGGACGTGAGGATAAGAATGAATACGGCTTTCCACCTTCAGACTGATGGGCAAACAGAGCGAGTCAACCAAACCCTCGAGTACTACCTACGATCGTTCTGCAACTATGAGCAAGATGATTGGGCAGAGCTACTCCCGTTGGCGGAATATGCTTACAACAACTCGGTTACCACCGCCACGGGCCAATCTCCGTTCTATATCAATTACGGTTACAACCCAAGAACCAACTGGCCAACGGAAGCTGAAGTGGTCAACCCAACCAGTGACCTGTACGCTCACTTCATCCGAGGAATTCACGATTCTGCTCTCGCTCGGTCAACAGACACCAGGGAGAAGATGGGGAAATATTATGATCGGAAAAGGGACGAACCGCCTAACTTCAAGGTGGGAGACATGGTTATGCTTAATGCGACCAATATCAAGACACGTCGCTCTACCAAGAAACTCGATTATAAGAAACTCGGCCCGTTCAAAATCGTCTGATTAGCCGGTAAACGAGCCTGCGAATTGGAACTGCCACCACAAATCAAAATTCCTAACGTGTTCCACATTGAACTCTTGGAACGTTACCGACAGAGCAGTATCCCAGGCTGCGAACAACGTCCCCCGACTCCCGAAGAGGTCGATAAGGAAGGAGAGGTTTTATATGAAGTGGAAAGAATTGTGGGAAGCCGGAAGAGCAGAAGAGGATTAGTGGAATACTTGGTGAAATGGCGGGGCTATTCGATGAGCGACTGTACTTACCAAATCATGGACGTTATGAACGAAGTCGTACTTGATCTAGTCCGCGACTTTCATTGAAGGAACCCCAAGGCCGTGAAGGACCAATGCCTGAGACTATAGAGGTACCCTACGGGGCTAAGTCCTTCCACTCCACAGACACCACGGGTGATATATGGAGCAGGTTTACTGGAACCATAGTCTGTCAGAAGATGTCCCGAGACGTGACACCCTGGAAGGGGGGTAAGCTGTTACGGGCATGCCAAACATTTACGGGAGTGAGAGAAAAGCCTAGTAGATACCCCAATACCCTCTGTACGCTCATGTCAACTCTGGACCGCACCCGTGGAGTGTGGTGCGACCAATATATGACCAAAACACAGAGTCGTAAAAAATACTTTTTCGACCCCAATAATAACCCCCGGAGCGTCAAACCGCTGGAGGGGAGTGCTTTTGGACCGGTGGATATATGAGGGACAGCTGGAAGCAATCGGATCGAAGATCGAATCACTCGGAGTGAATCAGCGCAAGCTACCGGCCGACCGAGTACCTGTCGGCGGTACCTGTAGGCATGAGAGGACTCTGCTATGTGGGAAAGCGATGTGGGACGCGGCTTGAGTAGCTAGCCTTGCCGTCCGAGACCTACGAGCAGCCGACACTGACGATTATCGACCAGACGGCCGATGGAGAAGAAACATCGACAGGGAAATGTGCATTAGAATGGGTAAATAGATTGAGGGGTTTCTGCGGACTTAGGAGTTGGGGTTACGGATTTAGGAGTTAAATGTTCTTGGTTGTTTTTCAGGGTCTCGAGCAGGCCCTAAGTGTATTCTGTATTATTAGTAGATTAAGTCCTCGAGACATACACGAGGGATATAAATACGGTGTCATTCACTGACTAGCCAAACCATCATCGGCCAAATCAGAGTCTTAACAATATAAATCGTTCATACGGGAGTTATAACTTTATTTGACTATACTATTCGAAATACTTTACTCTATCGTGACTTCGTACTCTACCTGAACTATTACGTCGAAGATGGTCGAATACCATCCGCTAACTCTAGTGAATCTTTGTTGATAACGTAGCTCGCGGGGCCCATATCAGACCAAGGAGATTCCTACTCAATGTTGACTGAAGAGACCTTGGAAACTTCTACCTTTGTAGCTGTTAGACGAACTCTGAGCTCTGCGTAGTGTACTCCTGTGGTCTGGTATGCATCCCTCACATCCCTTCCATAGAGATATGAAATGCGCAAGCGACAACAACAGGATGATAACTGCTATGGTGTCCTGTAAGTATTTTACAGCCTGGCAAGCAACCCCCAAAAAATTGACACTTGTGGGTGCCGCTTTGGGGAGTGGCGAAGTGTGAATTGCCAGAATTGACGGTTAGTAAATACTCTCTAATAAAGTCAAAATACACCGGGGGGTGGTTACTATAAACTTTATTTTGTTTTATAATAACATTCTAATATTGTTAATTTCTCAGTCTACTCAAAAGACTATAAATGTTTATCATAAATCTCAATTTTTTGCGTTAAATTAAAACGCCCCCATTTTTGCCTTAGAGGGCAGGAAAACCTCTCTGCACTCGCCAAACTTGCAGATAAAACTTATTGTTCAATAACTTGATCACTTGGATTAACACTTGATTTTGTCTAGATTCGAAATCTGAAACCAGAACTCTTGGTTGTGGTTGTTCGAGGTAGTGTGTTAGCCCTAACCCACTCCAATAAGGCAATAATCACTCCTAATACCCAGTGCGGCGCCAGAGTACTGTGCAGTCGTCCGCCGATATAACGAATGTGCATATTCCAAAGTTTTCCGTTCGATACAGCAGATTATTCGGTTTAGCAGGCAAGTTTCTATGTGAAATTTAGATTCGGATCACCGAAACCCGTTCGTTATAGCAAATTTGTGGCTTTTTTGGCATTCGTTATATCGGCGAACGACTGTTACACAGTGAGGACGAACACTGGATGTAGACGAACAGGGATTTTGGGACAAATAGGAAACGATGGGAAAGATCGCTTTGGCAGCTTGGCTGTTTCTTGCCCCGTGAACGACTGTACTGTACAGTCGCAACTCGATATGCTGGAACTCAATGCACCGGATCCCTTGCTCTCCGTACGAGAACCTCTGAGAATATTATTTTTCCTAATGCAAAATCAATTTGCTATCCCGGGCTATCCCGTACGAAATCCTTAGAATCTTGGCAACCCGGCATATCGAGGTTGAGACATTATTCAGGACTCCATCTTCGATTATACTAAGGGTTAGGTGATGTAATGAATTTACTAGAATCTTCACGTGACCTATCATCATCGCTCACGTGACAGCTACCTGGATACAAACTTGTGGTGATGACAGGTTACAGAAGAACACCTGTCGTTTACCTCTCGTAACTGGGGAATAGATACTACACATTCCCAATCTGATCCTTTCTTTCCCTATTATACTTCACCCACTTCTGGAAATTACACTCTTCTAATTCGCATTCAATGGACACCGGTGTTCTTGGGGTAAGCCCGTGATTTAACACATTCTTGACTGGTTCCTAACTTACTTTATGTAGCGTCTCGCCCTCTACCTCGATACCCCAACTATCCCTTGGAAAGGAATGATTCTCGGATTCGGTGTTGCTCAATATCTTTTCGAAACCTTCCTCTCCATTAGACAGCACTCGAAACTCCAGGAAACAATACCTCCCAAGGCGCTGCAGGGTGCTGTTAATCAAGAGGACTATGACAAGGCGCAAGTGTGTTTATTCACAGTCCTTCTCAGTTTGATGAAGTTAACAGTGTGAAAAGGCATATGGAAGAGCAAAATCGAATTACGGTTTCATTAGTTCTCTCTACAATCAAGTTACAAATGTCGCTACTATCTACTTCAACTTGCTACCGAAGCTCTGGAACTTAACCGGTATCTGGGTTATTAAATATGCTCCTGCCCAATTTTCTGGGGAAATCTCCAAATCACTGGTTTTTTTTGTTGTGTTTAACCTCATTACCACGGTCATCGGTTTGCCCTTTTCGTACTATAAAACCTTTGTGCTTGAAGAAAAGTTTGGTTTCAATAAGCAGACGAAGAAACTGGTAATAATTCAGCTACCCTCCTCTATCTATATGCTAATATTTGCCCAGTTCTTTACCGATCTTATCAAAAACCAGGTTCTTATTATTGCAATGGGTGGCCCTATTCTTGCTGGGTTCTTGAAGATTATACAGTCGTTCGGTGGTAATTTCTTTTATTATCTCTGGGTATTCATTTTGGTTGTTCAGGCATTCATGATCACTGTCTACCCAATCGTCATCCTCCCAATGTTCAACAAATTGACGCCTCTCGAGCCTGGGAAATTGAAAACCGAAGTGGAAGCTCTTGCGACCAGGTTACAGTTCCCCCTGAAACATCTGTATGTCATTGATGGATCGAAAAGGAGTGCGCATAGCAATGCGTACTTCTACGGGCTACCATGGAGCAAGCATATTGTCATATACGATACGTTGATCGAGAAAAGCGATGTCAACGAGGTTGTTGCTGTTCTGAGCCATGAGCTTGGACACTGGAGTGAAGGACATACCACCAAATTGTTTGCTATCGCTCAGGTATGTCCCAGTAGTGATCTGAAGACTGGTTTATTCTTTCTCTGCCTTCTAAATTCGCACCCTACTCATCTTAACGAAAATCTAGTTTCACATATTTTATATCTTCGCGCTATTCTCCGTCTTTATCAATAATGGTTCGCTGTACCGCGCGTTTGGCTTTCACAGGACGCAGCCTATTTTAATTGGGTTTTTACTATTCAACGAGATCCTCCAGCCTCTCGACACAGTTGTTAAGCTCCTCATGAACATTCTTTCTCGAAAGTTTGAATATGAGGCCGATGCATTCGCTGTTAAGCTGGGATACTCCAGTGACCTAGCTAAAAGCTTGATCAAATTACAGGTTCAGAACCTCTCAACAATGGATGCAGACTGGTTATATTCCAGTTACCATTTCACTCATCCCATTCTCCCTGAGAGATTGAGAGCCCTTGACTGGAAAGGTGGTAAAGTTGAGTAAAATGCCGCAGCGGGGGTGGTGTCGATGAGTATATTTGGTTGGAGCATTAAAGGTATACAATATAGATTTGAAAGAGATGACTCTAGAGTATAGTTGAGATTTTGGGCACACCATCAAAATCAGTTTTGACCTATCATGTATGCTTTGAATCCCACCGGGTAGTTCAGCATTTCCTTCGGGAGGGGGCGGAGGGGCGGCGGCGGGTTGGTAATGGCCAATGAGAAGGAAATTGTACTTTAAACTTGTTTGAGTTGCTATTGAATTTTTTTCGTCGGTTTCCAGGCGGACTAACTATTGTTCTATACCACCAGTCTAAACCCTTGCGTAGAGATAAGATATCTCGTTGGCTGAACATCCACTGGCTTCAATACAAAAGTCTCGCTGAATCCTCGCTGCTCCTTCAGCTCCCCATACTTGACACTACCCGAAACTATTAAGACAAAACTGCAGCTTCCCTTCACGTCGAATTGCATAGGTTGAGCGTCATATGACTGAACATCGTAATGTGAGTCAGGCATAGAGGCGAAGAAGGCCGCGAATGCCTCACCACTAGCTATGGGGTTGCCATTCCAAACTATTGAAGCAGCCGGGTGATAAAAGGATGCCAGTGCTGTCCGGTCGGAGTTGAGGGCTGGATAATATGTTTCAACGAAACGCTTTGCTCCTATCAGGAAATTTAGGCCTCGTCCCAAGATGATGCAAGGCTTGAACAACGAACCTTCAGCTGCAAGTCTGATGTGACTTTCTTTGCTACTGTTGCTATTTGCCTGCGGGGAAATTTTAGTCTGGCAATATCCGTGACTTCCGTGGGATGCTTACCATTATAGGTTGGTACTTTATTTCGGTTTAGTTTCTACGTGATGCCCCGAGCAGGTTCGTTGTAAGCTTAAGATGTCAAGTCAATTGTCAAGGCATGTGGATGTAGATGTACTCTAGTGCTGCATGTGGGATGTATGAGGTACCGCTACCTACACCCATGTAAGTACGACTTAGAATTCAGGGTTAGGTGGAAACAACACAACTGGTACAAGTGTCGTAACGTGTCATTAGTCATCATAATGTTTCTGATAACTTGTCAAGCCTTTTTAGGCCTCTCGACCTACCCAAGCAGGAAATTAGGACTTCCGGGAGACGAAAAAAAAAGTCCAGGTCTCAAATACGCAGGTTTGGTACTATAGTAGAGTAGTTGCTATCATAAACCGTTTGGCTCTCATAGTTTCTTTTGTCATACCGTTAACCAAATCGATTTTGGCCTCTGAGGGGAACTGTCAACTTTGCGCCAATTTTCACCTGATTTGACACTTGGTAAATACTCTCTAATAATTGTGAATCATATATACATGTATATACATGTATATTATATAATAGGGGTATTCACCTCTAGAAATATGTGCCTTTGTAGCTGCATTACAATGCGGCTTATATGGCACTGAATTTCTCAAAGATCTGAATACCTCTGGAGTGCACATGCTATATTATAGGAGCAAATCTATTAGAGCATATTTACTAACCATCAATTCTGACAATTGACACTTCGCCACTCTCCAAAGCGGCATCCACAAGTGTCATTTTTTGGGTGGGTCGCTTTCCAGGCTAAAAAATATACCAAAAACACTTAGAAGACACCACAGTACATGTAGTTATCATCCTATTCCTGCAGCTTGCGCATTTCTTATTCCTATGGAGGGGAAGTGTCAATTTTGCGTTTTGCAACCGTCAATTTCGAAGTGTCAATTGTCAAAAATGATACTTAGTAAATACGCTCTAATAAGATTAGGTTGGTGATGCTTATTTTCTCCTCACACATATTCAGAATACGTGACTGCCAATTATTTAAGCGGTCCATATAAGCACATGCCTATAAGATCACGTACAATATTTGGAGGAGTACATGTACCTATATAGTCACGTGATCACTCATTAGCACTTGTTCGTTAAATAAAGGATCACTTAGGATTGTCCACGAGTGTCGTGAAGAAACACCATAGTCTATTCTCATCAGTAAACAAATATTGAAAGTTAAAAGTTTATAAGTCAGCTGGGACTGATTACATGTATATCGGTACCTTAAGTTCTTTAGCACTCTCCAACGACTCGGCCATCTGACACGGCCATTCGGTCACGTGCCCCAAAGATTTATCAACAGGACTCATCAGCTTGCTACATACTACTCACATAGGTACTCTCTGGTTAGGGAAGTACTTTTGTGTTATTAAGTACTCTACATGTAAGTCTGTATTCTACTCTATCCCATCAAAACCAGCTGCCTCTATCTGCAAGATCTGGCCAGTTGTGCAACGTTATGAATCAACGAGTGGTGTGCGATGTGAGGTTCTCTGTTCTCATGTGCATGAGTCCAACGCTGCACGTGCCAACTGTAAGTGCTTCAACGGCTTAACCACCTCACACTCTTTGCTAACTTCAGACGTATAATTTACCTAGACAGCTTAACAAGGTAACCCGGCTTCATAATAATCCTCATCTTTGTATAATTTCTCCACGTCTAGAACTATCCTCCGTATCATAATCCATCACATCAGCGAAAAGGCCACATTTATCAAAATACATCCGGGAACGGTATGGTCCAAGGAAAGGAGTTTGAGGCTTCTCGCAAAGCAGAGGGCGTCGGCTCATCGAACAAGAGCAATGATCCCCATCCAGCAGGCAGAGTACAATACAGCGGAGTACGGCAGTTCATTCGAATGTGCTCGTTCTCGGCCTACTTTATAGCGTGTTGTATAGTGTAAATCAAATTTATTCTCCCCAAGCTAAACATCGTTTTCCCTTTTAGATACCCCTAGATTTATCCTGATACTGATTGTTTGCTAACATACTTTCAATGATCCACCAGAGTACATCTTACCCAGGTACCTTTTGCCTCGTATAACTTCATCGTCTCATGGTTCTACGTTTGGATCTAATAGACGTTATCTACAGCTTGTTGGAACGCCTCTCTATCTAGTAAATAAATCCATTTACTATGCGTATATGTCCCGGACAAAACAAAATTTTGGCGTTCTTGTAACAACAATTACTCAGTGGTGGTCACCAACCGTTGTTCGCGTCACTGGAGATAAAAGTGTCAGGCATCAACTCAAGAGAACTGCAGATGGTCGATTAGAATGTGACTTTCCTGAGAGAATGATATTAATAGCCAATCATCAGGTAACCCTAGAAATTTCTAGAAGATATTATCACCGGCGCAATCTAATTATCTTATATAGCTCTATTCCGACTGGTTATACCTCTGGTGGATAGCGTATACTGCGCGTCTCCACGGATTCTTATATATAATCCTGAAGGAATCTTTGAAGCACATACCTGTCGTTGGCTGGGGCATGAGATTTTACGGATTTATCTTCCTAGCCCGAAAATGGGAACAGGATCAACCTAGGTTCAAGCACCGACTTTCAAAGCTCGCTGCAGGTGGCAGCCAAGAGCCAATGTGGTTGATGATTTTTCCCGAGGGGACAAACCTTAGTGATAACGGACGGAATGCAAGCGCCAAATATGCTGAGAAAGCCGGATTAGAAGATTTGAGGCATCTCCTACTTCCTAGAGCAACAGGACTGAGATTTTGTCTTGAGAATTTGATGGGCAGTGTTGAGTGGGTATATGATTGCACTGTTGCCTATGAGGGTATCCCGTATGTTCTTAAGCCCTTTCTTTTGCGTTACTTCTCTTATAGCTGGTTCTTTTTTTAACAATGAAGCCAAAATATCAGCCGTGGCAAGTTTGGACAAGATTACTTCACACTGTCTTCAACATATTTTCAGGGTCGACCACCTAAATCTGTGAACATGCATTGGAGAAGATTTGCGGTTTCTTCCATCCCGATATCTGACCCTCATCTATTCGAACTTTGGATCCGTCAGAGGTGGATTGAAAAAGACCACCTCCTTGAACACTATATGCTAAATGGTCGGTTTCCCGAAGATGACGACAGGTCCGGGTCAGACATTCAAACCACTGAAGAAAAAGCTGCCATTGACCTAAAAAGAAAGGTCAAGGTTGGCGGGAAAGAAAGAATAATCACTACCACAGGAGGAAGCTCTGCGAATGGGAATTGGGGAGGACCTATTGAAACGGAAGTGAAATTGAAGACAACTTGGGAAGTGCTCGAGATATTCAAGGTCCTTTTGTAAGCGACCTTCCCCTATCCTTTCTAACCCAACCGCTTTCTGTTTTCCGCGGGCTGATATACCTGGTGTTAGAACTTTGGGGTTGTTGTTCAATATTATAACGAAACTGTACCACATTATCAGAGTAGCAACGCTGGGCTTCACATAATCTTGTAGACAAAAATCGTCTTCCTTGTCTGTTTGATGACATGCGCTCTGTATTTGGTTCGGAGATGAGTATAGGTGTTAAAGGAACCTAGATTCCTACATAGAAATTTATCTTGCCTTGGTACAGAAATGACCGTTTTCCTCTGGGAATGGTCACCCTCTCTGATCCGGTTCCCACACATTTCATCCTATGACAGTGCACTTACGGAGATAGTGCCTCTGTTTGCATCGAATGAATGCGGACACGAGTTGAACCATGTGCTTCTACTACTATATTCCGCGGTGATAGATCTCTATACCCCAACCAAGCTTCCGGTAACCACTCCCTGGCCTGGTGAACCTGAAGTGGAACATCTATGAGGTATATATACACAGTTGAGTCTCTCTATAAGGGCACGGGTATTCTGCTATTGAGCTTCGTAGGCACAAATTCACATATCAAGGTAAATGCCCTATAATGGTACGACTTCACGCCATTTCTGTGTCCTTATGGGCGAGTCGACTATAGATATAACGAGCATGTAATCTGCGTTATATAGCCTATGTTTACCCAAGTTATAGAAACCACTCTTTCTCTTCCTAATTCTGTTATGGTTTTCTTTCCTTTCTATAACAATTTTCACCAAGCCTATTTGTCTCTGTCAATTAGGTATTGGGACTAAACCCACCGGTTTTAATTGCTCAGCTGGTCAGTATAATTATATAAATCAGATATTGATATTCCAACATCGTTTGTTTGACTGTTTGAGGTTTCTTACAATATTCGTTATTATTGTTTCTGACACCTTCCTATAATATTTGAGTAGGTACGTAAACATATGCATAAGGTATATCACTCCCTATTCCAGCCAAAGGGCGGTAAAAGGATGTAGTTAATTAAGTATGTAGTTGTAATCTAAGCATGCTTGAATTCGTAGCTTTCCGGCTTGGGTGTTAGATTGCCTTATAATATCCTATTCGAATAACGATCAGATTGGAGAATATACATGTATATCGCCTGGCCAGCTGGTCTGGGCAAGATAAAATAGATATTTTGGCGATGTTCTAGGTCGGGTGTTTGGGTAACTACTAGAAGCGATTTTGATAAATCTGCTAGATTTCTAATGCTACCTCATTAGAAACTATCACTGGCACATCAAAAGCCAACAGCAAAAATGTGAGGCAACCATCTTTCCCCAAATAAAAAGGGCTATTTTCTCTGTCTACTGAACACACCGCAATATTGGAAAATATGCTATATTGACCATTTCCGTTTCTTAAATTATAAAGTATTTGTGATATCGTGGTATTTCTATTAACGATCTTCACGCTATATTTGTAGACTCCGAAGTATTTGGATATCGATAAGCACTGGTGAATAAATTGCTTGGTGCGTATTATTTCAATTTTTCTTGACGTACCCTAGGTCAAACGTGTCCAAAATTTGGACCTGTAGGAAAGAAGCCTAGCCAGCCGGCCAGAGCTCACCCGGCAAACAAACTCCGTACCCCACCGAATACAATTTTCTTGAAGGGGGTAAAACTTCACTGACCCGATGGTTTTTGGTGAGTTAGTTAGCACACCCAAAGTCCCAAAGCCAGGCTTCTTACAGCTAAATTACGTATATATGTACGAATTGACATCAAGACATGATTGAACCAACTTACCAAGTACAGCACAATCTCCTTATAAGGGTACGTCGGGACCGAAATTTGTTACCCATAGAGCCGTTACCCTTATAGGAGGAGCAAATTTGTACCTACGAAGCCCAATGGGGACCCCAAACACCTACCCTTATAAGGCGAATACCCTTATAACCCGAACCCTTATAAGGAGATAGTACTATACATGTATCCAGGTACTGCACATAAAAATATATAGTATAGCTAAATGCGCCTATTCTTTTCATTAGGGGTATTCACTTCCTCAAATACGTGCTCTTAATATAGGCATATATGTACTTATACGGACCGCTTAAAATAATCAGGAGTCGCGTATTCTGAAATACTAGGGGTGCCTCCGGGTGTTACCCCCAGGTCACTATTCGCCCCGCTCCAAAAGTATGTCACGTATTCTAGAACTTAGACTCCTTCTAGCACCTGTGATTGATCTCCTACAGCTCGAGTACAGGTACCCGGGCCCTTACGCAAGCAGACCTTCCCATCAGCTCCGAGACTACCTCATCTTATCCTTTTGTTAGCCATGAGATTGATACCTGATGTATTCCATTCAATGGTGAGGGCGCCAGGTGCAGGATTAGGTTTTAGCGAAATCTTTTCGGCATATATTCTTTTGTAGTATAGTAGAGATATAGAAAAAAGATAAGCATCGCCAACCTACATATGTACGGCCTTATTGTCCCGAATATTGACCATATATCATGTGTATCATATAAAGGTGATTGGCTAGTACGCTAAGTATTTACAAATTTTAAAACAATTGCAATATGGTAACAGATTTGTTCCCACAATATGGCATGTGTACTCGAGAGGTATTCAGATTTTTAAAAGGTTCAGTGCGATATAGCAGCGGCGCTTTAACACAGCGTTATAAAGGCACATATTTCTTGAAGTGAATACCCCTATGGAATATTGGAAGCCGTCCCGTGGATATTCCAAAGGTGTTCAAATCTGATTACAGATCTTGCATATCACATCAAATTCTGTGGAACAAGACCAGAGCACAGAACGCTTCCTTATTCGACGGCGGAGAAAGAATAAGGCTTATAAACATGATACCTGTATCTCCAGTTACTAATAGTGAAGCGTCAATTTTCTTTTTAAATTTTTTTTTAGAAGATGTTGTGGTGTTGTTTTGGTCGTTTGAAGTATGAGAGTCGTAAGTAGACTGCCAGGTGAGTAAATCTGTAGACGCCCCCTGGGGGGGTCTACAGACAGCATTTGAACGCCTACAAACTTTCAAAAATATCCATGGGATGGCTCCATTAATATAATATTGTCTAAGCCGGCTAAAAGATATGGACTTCATATACTATATTCCTCTGTATGCCGTCAATTGATTCCAACGTGTTTTTTTTTTTAATCCTACAGTATCGGTGGACTAGATTTTATATCCCTTCAAGATTTACCAGACACACATATATATATACGACATGACAGCTCCTACAAAAAGAAGAGAAGAAAAGGCGCAAAGATCATCAAAACCGGGGTTAAGCTTTGTACTCGTGCAAGACGGTCGGTGCAAATTATAGCCGTTTGTCCACACAGTACTTGTGGTTTTAGCTCTTGTAACTATATTTAGCAAGCTAGCTATTGGCCATTGACGATGGGGTTGACAAAGAGATAGGTAAATTAACCGTTTAAATTCTTCATCAGCGCGGGTTCCAGGTTTTTACTCAACCACTTCCCATTTTATAATGGATAGAACATTTATGCTCGTGAAGTTCGAACTGTATCAAGGAGAGTAGTTGAATGAATCTATATGAGAAATCGAATCCTTATTCAATCCATGGAGACATCTAAAGAAAGACCAGTGTAAGTCCTCTAGAAAATCTAGACTTAGGAAGTGTATGTAGACAAATCCCCGGAGCAGTATTACGGCCAATGATAGAGGGGTCTGACGTGTAGAGTAGTTACTTAGATACAGTCGGATCGCACTATAAGGGTACAAAAATGGCGCGAAGTCGTACCCTTATAGGGAAGGAACCCTTATAAGAGATTGAGGGTTAGGGTTAGGATAGCATAAGGGAGTGGAGGATCGGAACGGAGGGGAGCGGAGGGAGCGGTGAAACTTTGAATGGCCATCCCACAACGGATAGAGGGGATACAGACTAATAAACAGGTACAGAGAGTTTAGAAAGTAGAGAAGATTACTTTTTAGTTATACTAAGTAGGTTGACAAGTACGCGCACAGAAGAAAATACTACCTCGTCATCACTTCTGCACCTTATTAATCCCTAACCCTACCTTTTCTATAAGGATAATACACCCAAAAAGACTTCTCAATTCTTACGGTACCCTTATAGCGGATATTCTGTGATTTACCCTTAAGTTTACATATTACATAAAATAAACAGCCCGCCAACCTGTACCCCTATAAGGCGAGAACCCTTATATAGGGTACTCTTATAGGGCGATCCGACTGATAGTCAGTCCCGATTGAGATAACTAGCCTAAGGTTGGCATGGATAACTAAATGTATGTACATACTTACTCCGAAAAGGACTCTTTTTTATAGCCTCTATAAAGTTTGTGTATCTCAATATAACTAAGCGCTTGAGTCTCCAGGCCTTATAACGCTTCTTTTTCACGGTAGTTTAATATGTATATACTACATCAAGTAGGAAATACTATAGACGCGGAGCCGGCCAAGCGTAGCTACAGTATTTTATACCAGTAATAGTCATAATCATTCTTTTATCTGAGAAACAAGTAGGCATATAATTGATTACATGCCTATCATGCATGTAGTACATCCTATATATATACTAATGACGCGTGTGTAATTGCGCAGCACAGCCCCTCTCTGGCACCGAAACTTCAACCAACGGTGATTAGTGTGAAAGATAGTGTACTCAATAATGCCATTAATCTGCAGGTGATCACTGGCTTAGTATCTCTCTGGAAGGAAGAAATCGTGATAGTAGCTGTTGTTAATATAGGAGCCCAATGAACTCAACAGCGGCACATATTTTTAGGGAAACAAAACTATATTTCTTTCTGGATAGGCGAGTTATATGAGAAATAGTTTTTATTTTAATTATTTGAGTGGTGGTGAAAAGCCTTAGAGATTTGCAATTTCTACTAGAGCGAGGTGTGGTTTCAAACTCTGGGCACTATACAATGGAATTTGTTGGGCCCATAGATTTGAACAGTAATTCTCACGCAAAAGCTCCCACAGCTCATGTGAAACTTGATATCAAAACTCAGAATGATTTTTCCTACTAAGAATTTGTGTTATATAAGGCTTTACATCACTCCTCGAAAATTGAAGATGAAGGGAAAGAAAATTGCTATTTCTAGCGTGGTTTAACTCTATTCAAAACAAATTCATGGCTTGGTAGAGTAAGGTGAGGTCATTACTTATAGGTACGTATGTAGGTTCTTGAACGGGTTCCAAAAAGAGCCGATGTGTCCTGCCTTGGCGTGGCCGTGCCAAGTGACTAAAATGGAGCTAGATCCTAGAACGCAAATTAAAGGCTCTAATAGATTCCAGCATAATAGACTCGAACTCGTTGGTGAAAGGCCACGATCACACAAATAACAAAGGGCATAGTCAGGCTAAGCACAGTATCCAGTTGTCGAGTCGCTGGGCTAAGAAATATTCAACACATTTCCCTGCACATTGATTGCATTGAACCATAATATGCGTCCTTGCTTAGTAGTCAGACCGGTCTTTTGAAACTTTATTGATTACACTGAATTCGGATGGGCCAAAGAATGTTCGAATTGGCGATCTTGACAACATCCAGCGATAATCAATATGTCTATGATGTGGCAATAAATTCCTAACACGAGTGCTTTGACAACGATCAAATACATCTAGATTACCACGCCAAAAGGTTTTGCGTTGCCTGGAAATTACTCTATAGAACAGGTATTAATACGCACTTGGTGTGCCTATGCCGATTTTAACAATAATTAATAGAATAAGAAATTTTTGACCTCAAGCACAGCCACCTAACACTCAATGACACAATATCTAAACTTTTTCCATAGCACCAAAATGCAGACAAAACAGCGGTACGGTCAACGTGGAAAACTTGGGACGCGTTCAAATAACAAAAGGCCTACAAAGAAAGGCGGACAAATAGAAAATGCAAAAAACAAGAAACAGCGTAAACAATGTGTGCTGGTAAAATCTTGGCAACACACAATACCAACCGCCCAACCTAACGTAGACAAAAAAAAGAAATATTTGGGAGATTGATGCTGATAACTACTCCAGAAGGGCCAGTGCCCCAGGATCGCTGACAACATAAACAACCTGATGGTCGTCACTGAAACCGTTGAATTTAGTCGCCGAGCACTTTGAATATGCTACAGTTCCCAGTTAGTTATAAGACCTTCAAAATTTGAATGTGCTCTACTAACCTCCCATATCGCTAAAATATAGCCAGTCCCCAACATCTAAAACCTCGGGCAAAAAGCAAGATGCTGAAATGCAGTCAATTCCATCGCAGGTTGGTCCCCATACCGAGTACTTGATCAACTGCGAATCAGATGGCATTGACTCAAAAAAGTATTCGCCATTTCGTTTCAACACCTTCGGAATGGGCTTTTGGTGATCAAACATGATGCCGGAGAAATTTCCGTACACACCGTCGTTTAGATAGAGCATGTATGAGGCATCACGTGTGATGTTGTCGGCTGGTACGGTCCGTCGAGCAATAACGTGTGTCGCTATGGTGAAGGCGGAAGATACGTAATAACGACCAGGCTCTGCGATAACTCTAACGCTTGACGGGAAGTACTCATCAATCGCCGGTCCAAGGACACCTGCAATCTGCTCGAAATTGTCATTTCCATATCCACCTCCAACATCAAGAGTCCTCAAATCGAACCCAATTTCAGCAGCCTCGTCGAAAACCTGTCGCGCATCCTGGACTGCGGTCTCGAACGCTGTAGGATCATATGAACCAGACCCCACATGAAAGCTGACGCCGACTACATTCAATCTCAACTCCTTGGCAAGTTCCAAGAGATGGCGAGTACTGTCCAGCGGCGCACCAAACTTGAGACTCAGTCGGCACAAGCTCTTTGAATCGTCGGTGAGGATACGAAGAAAAAGGCGTGCGTGAGGAAAGAACTTTTTAATTTTATAGAGTTCTTCGGCATTGTCGAAAGTCATCTTTCGGACGCCATGTTCTGCTGCATAACGGATGTACGATGCGGTTTTGCATGGGTTGGCAAAGATGATACGTGACGGGCTAACACCGATATTCAAAACCTGTTGAATTTCTGCCTTCGAAGCACAATCAAAGCCGGTACCCAAGGCTGCGAGTAGCTTCAGAACTTTCTCATCGCCGTTACATTTAACAGCTAATAACAGTCAGTAACCAGGTAAATACAGACGCAATCGGAGAACCCCACCATAAAAAGGTTCAACCCGTGGCAGGTTTATCTTCCACCTCATATGCTGGCGATAAACTTCACCCAAATCGGCGACAAAGAAGGCGTCCTCAACTCCAGCCTCACACTCATCGGGATCAATGCTGTTAATGCGTGTCTGTAAGGCCTGGGAAATCAAGGCCTGGGCCAAGGGCTTTGTATTATTGTTTACGGAGCTGAAACGACGCTTAGATGCAGATGGCGTGGAAGTGGCCATTGCTGACGAAGAGATGGCAGAAGGCGCCATCGCTGGTGGGCACCTAGGCTGGAATGAAGGGTTTTCGGGAAAGGAGGAAATATCAACTGGTGACCAAGTAGACGTTTCAGAAGGACCCATTGGTGATATAATCAGATTAAATGTTTTCCAGAGTGGTATTACGGGATTTGTAGATTATGGGTGGCTTAATTAGAGATGCGTGAACTTCCTGTTAAGGTGGACGAAAACGAACACACTCGAAGTTAACTAAGGGCGACCGCCTCGACCCCTCCTCGTTAAGAGGAAGGAAACGATGGCGAGAACTATGCAGCAGGGGCGAAAATTGTGGTGGAAGAAGCTCCGGAGTCTTCAAACTAGCAACCCTTCGATCCTTGGACTTGAGAACGACTATGCGGCGGGGGGATGTTGTTGAGAATGTCCCTAGAGTGACGAGGGGAAACAATCTTGAGAGATACTCGGAGAATAAATCGACGAGCCGTTATGACGACGATGATGCCTTTGCTTATCAAAGGCAATTTTTGAAAATATGGAAAGAAAAAAACGAGGATGAGGGCTTCTTAAAGAAGAGCCGCGAAACTCAGTTGTGCATATACGCAGATTGTTTTATTTGTGCGACTGACGTTCCCGCTAGCGCTTGGTGTGGCTGATACTTAAATATTGAGTGGAATATGTCTGGGTGCAGAAGATATTATTTTAGTCTATTTCCTTTCCTAGACAATTCATGGACTTGCGCCCCGTTCCTGGCCAACGCACCGACTGATGGGGAGAGCGAGTTTGAGGAAGAGAGGTGTGGCGAGGGGAGGATTAAGCAGAAAGCCTACCTAGTAAAAGCAACCACAAGGCTAATGATATGCGTCAAGCGTATGAGATGGGATGGCCGCCTTGTGCAGAAAAACCTTCTTTATTTGACCTCGGACTGAGTACAGTGCACAAGTTGAACTGAGATGGAACACCACAGGGCGAGGAATTGAAGGCAGGTATAAATGGGAAAGACGCCGAATTATAGCCCAGAGTCAAAAATGATGATTGATGATACTAATAATGTCGATGATGAAAGATTGACATGACAGAAAAGAAGGAGAGAAGAAGAGGAGGAGCAGAAAAAACCCTGGTGGCCCAGTGGTGGGGAGGGTTAGTGTGTGTGGGAGTGACGGCCCTGGCACTGTCCTTGTTTGTCTCTTTTCTTTTTTCCCTCGTCCATTGCATTTTCATTTTCTTTTCGTTTCCCTTAAGACCCCTTCCCCTTTTCTCACGTTCTCAGACCTCCTCCCCTCCAATCGATGGTAATACTTGCAAACCAATCCTTAACATATGGTTGTCCCATGTACATGTTGTAAACAGCTAGTATCTACTATTGTGCCGGTAGCCTAAAACCGAGTGAATACTCGAGCTTCAAGGAAAGAGTAAAGTAAAAGAACATGACATGAACGAACATGCATGCTTCAAGTCACGCAGTGTGGCTAGTACTGAGATTTAATTCCCTCTCCGGTCACTGATTCCTCGAAACGCCATCCCCACTAGGCCATTCTTCAGTTATACACCTTTTCCTCCGCTCGTACCTACTCCACCGCCAACTGTTTCGTCCCTCCGGATCTTACTTGCCCCCCCCCCCCCCCCCCCCCGAATCTTCTAAATTATAGAACCCCACTCTACCTACTCACTTCTTTCCTCATACCCTGGTATCAGCTCAGCAGTAGGTACAGAGAGAAAGACAGAAAAATGTCATTTGTGAAGTAATAAAAATGTGAAATGTGAATTAGTGGCTCCACGGGATGCGGGAGACGATGAAGATCGATTGGTCACTAAACCTAGAGCACATACATACATACATACATACAGTACCTCATGCTCACTCCTCTACCAAACATTCACACATCCACTCTTTTCGTTGTGCCTGCATTTCTATGCCCTGCAGCTGGCTCGACCTGAGTGAGTAAATGTGCTGTACCTGTTTGTGCTCGGTTCTGTTTTTTTCCGCGAATGAATGATTACCGTTTTACCCGGGCGC
Organism: Morchella sextelata; assembly: GCF_020137385.1. Classification (NCBI taxonomy): domain Eukaryota; kingdom Fungi; phylum Ascomycota; class Pezizomycetes; order Pezizales; family Morchellaceae; genus Morchella; species Morchella sextelata. Next base: position 742,832 of record NW_025408634.1, read on the forward strand.
AAGTTTATTCCATGGAAACAGACCAGACCTTATATGAGAAGGAAGTATCGATCGATGTGTTCAAACAACGATGCTTTGGAAACAACATTTTGACCCACTTGGTGTCCAACTGCTTTGTTGCGCACCAGGATACATACATGTACGCTTTAGCCCTTGGCACAAACCCACATCCAAGGATTGGGGAGATCTACCCTACAGAACCAAATGAAATTTTACATCTCCCGCTCTTTTCGCCGTTGTAAGACAGCATAGAATACGCAATATCAGTCACCTCTCCCCTATGGCTTTTCTTGTCTTTGCTTTGACTACAGTGGCAAAAGACGTACCATTGGGCCAGACATCATGGCCTGAATACCTACCTCCTGTACTTGATTGGTAAAGCACATCTCTTCAGTAACCCGACAGGTGTTGTTACTGAGGAAGCGAGAACAAGGTTTTTAACTCCTAATAACTAAGATGGTGTACCAGAAAGGTCTCAGTCATAACCGTATTTGGTCACCGAACCCGTGAGTCGCCTTCCAGAAGGCTGATGATCTACCGTGCAGCTTCTGGCAGCTTCAGCCTTCCTATGTAACGATTCACTCAAGACACCCCCTGTTTTAATTTCTTTTTCTTTCCTCCCATCTCGGCTTTTTTGTTGGGGCTACATGCCCGACGTTCTTTTAAGAGTTTCCATCAGGTCTTCCGGCTCGCGTGGCGACACACTTCCTTATTTAGCACGAATAACGGGGATCGTTGTCCGGCTTTTCGTCCCAAATAATCATTTTAGACAATCGCTTGTGTGACGGCCAGATTCTCGGGAAAATTTGACACCTTCTTCTGAATCGTTTGATCGAACTACGCCATTTTTCAAACCTCAATCATTGTGTTCCCGTGGCGCGGGGATCGGGCATGGAGCATATTCTCGGGAATGTCAGGAATTTCTCTGTCGGCATATGTTCCTGTATGGTTATATTGCGAACAGCACAACTACCAGCTTCTATGGTATTTCTAAAATTATTGAGCGCGCGCACTTGATCAACTGCTTCGGTTTTAGGTAGGGCCAGATAGAGTAGTACCATACATTGCATAGGGCCCAGTCTGTGTAGGTCATCACAGCACAACTGCCATTGGTATGGGACGTGCGTGCGCTTCAGCTATACATATATGCGGGACTTTTCTAATGGAAGTTATTGGAAGTTCTTTACGCCGAGCTGCAATCACCTTGCACCTCAGCATCCCGGCGTTTGACTTTGATTGAGCTCCAAAGATATAGCTGCATGAGCCGCTTTTCAACGCCCCGGGAGGCGCCAGGGGGATCCGTGATCTAGGTTCTCTACCAGAGTCTCATCACAACCGGGATCATAGGCTTTGTTGAAGACTTTGACATGCAAATGTTATTCATGTGCCTATACCGCACTACATGACATTTATATGTATCCTTGGCATCTGCGCGCCTTTAGCAGTCATCAACTCCCCCCTATCATCACCTTGAAAGTATAGATGTCCACCGAGATTTCAGTCTCCAGATTCCCATTGTGAAAGGCAACTCGATCCACCATCCCAAATATAGCGTTCATAAGCTCGAAGAAAAGGTCTTCGCTGTCGTGCCTCCTCTTATGCGCGAGCACAACCACCGTATCTGGTGATTTACCAACCAAACTTTTAAGAACATTCACCAAAGAATGCGCACTTGCTGTGTTGTATGTGCAATCAGCTATGACGATGATGTCCCAGCTCCGAGAGGCAAGGCCTTCCGGAATAGCCTGGTCCCAGTCAAGAACCCTGAATTCCACCTTTCCCTGGAAATTAGAATTATAATCCTCTATATTTTTCATCAGAATTTCCTCAGCGGAAGATAGATCAGTCATAGTCACGTGACACTTTTCATACAAAGCTGCCAGGCTGAGTCCAACAACGCCACACCTTGAAAAATAGAGTAAGTATCTCGCTGTACTGCTGGGATAATATCAAGAAACCTACCCACTCCCGAGTTCTAGAACCGTCAGCGTTTTTCTCGGGTTCAACTGGTTGTGCAAGGCGTTCAGTTTGTCTGTGCTAAAAACTTTACTGTCGGCATTCTGAGCAAGGTAGGCCGTTAAAGCTAGACCCCCGTCCCTACGCATCACCAGTACCGGTGAGCTACGTGTCTTGTTTCTTGATTTAAAAGATGTACCATATATGTCGGGCAATGCTCTCTCCGGTTTCCTCCCAGATCCTTAACGTTTTTGAAGGGCCAATCATAATCCTTCTCTGTACAAACTTCTCTGCTTCCTCCCCGTCTATCGGGCGGAAAGGGGGACTATAGGCAGTGATAACCTCGAGATCACCGTCTCGCGGATGGGATATGTCATCGGCCACAGGTGTTCCACCTGTGGTACTGGAAATGGCCAGTATTACAGAATCATAGGAGTTAAGTTTCGATGGAGCGACGTTCAGTTCGATTTTCAGAACTCTCATTCCTGTTTTCCAGTGGAGTTCCTTAGAGGCCAATACAAGCCTTGGGTCTCCACTCTCCTGATGTACTTCGGCGGTTATGACTGTATCTCGAAAGTAAAAATCATCGCCGAGATCTGATGTGATCGTAATCAAAGCTGAGACCGACCCGGTGCGGTTTCTAGGCCTAGCAGAATACCGAGGGGGCTTTAACAGTCGAATGTAATGCATGAGGAATAGATCTTTGATCCGGCACTGTGATTTCAACCCTTTTTGCCGTCTCTCTTATTCTTGTGTTGTTAGGATCTGAGCAATTATGTAACGTTTCGATTGTCGCCAAGACGCCATGTTTGTTGCTTGGCGTGTTTCTGCAATAGATCGATCATTACTTTATATCCAAGTATCACTCATCACGTCCACCAACACAACACAACACTGCACGAAGACCATCCACCCACCATCCACCGATACCCACGGGCTCAACAACTCTCAATGGCAATACAAGAATCCGTCGTGACCGATCCCTCGCTCCGGGAGTGTCTGGCAGTGGTGGAGCGTACCCGTCTTCTGTGTCATGAGCTCTTAATGGCGATGGAAAGCAGCGGGGGTGTCGCTGAGCCTTCCGAAGACGATCGAATCAGCCGGTCCCGCAAACACAAACTTCTCAATGCGCTGATGACACAGCTGAAGAGCCTACACCGTGCGGCCATCATGTCCGCCCGTGAGGCGAAGGAAACAACGAGCGAGGTTCGTAGGGAGGTGGACAGGCTTCATCTGCAGCTGCAGAATCTCTACTATGAGCAGAGACATCTGCGGGGAGAAATCAATGCTTGTAGAGATTTTCCGTGTGTATTCCAAGATTTGAACCGGTGACGGGGGAGTACTCATCTTGAACTGACGGAATGTAGGCACAAATACACCTTATTACCACTGATCTCTAAGGAAGAGTTCTTAGCTTTGCACCCTGAACACGCAGAAGACGATTCACACAACCTAATGATAGCCCGGCTAAATAACGAGAAGGCTGTTCGTGAAGACCTAGAGAAGCAAAGAAAAGAACTAGTTGCGAAAAAACAAGCTCTGATTGCCGAGAACAAGAGGCGCAAAGAGGATCTAGCGAGTTTGGATGAGCAGTTGAAGAAATTTAGTAAGGACCCTAGCTACTTGTATCCTAAAGATAGCGCACTCGCTAACCAGTTCGTGAAGTCGAGGTATGTTGCGCTTATATCGGCACCACGTGTTCTCACAACGTACTAATCCTCCCATAGTCGTCAAGGCCCATTCAAACAACGTTCCAAAAAGACTACTGATAATCTTCCAATCACTGACCAAGTTCTTCCGCATACCCGCCACTTGTGTCAGTTGTGCCCTTTTACTTTCTTTCTTTTATAGTCGTTTAGGGGCTTGGCAGTATATTTAAGTGCGCACTTTGCAAAGCTCGAATAATTTAGGTCCTATAGTAGTGATTGGGGCCGGTATAGAGGTAGTTCTAGACGGTTATGGGAGTTATACTTCTCCTATAGGGCGTATACGCTTATGCGGCTTGCGCTCACTCCCCTCCGAGCTGGCCGACGTTAGCGATTGGAGTTCGCAACATCGCCTGGGTGGGAATACCTTTTGGGAATTAAATTCACAACCAAATTCTCAAATCTGTGGCAGAATTTTGGTGCATATATAATTTCTCTCGTGATACCACATAAGTATTGGACTTTGGTAGTACCTCTGTACCCAGCCCCGGCCCCATAGGCAGGCATAACTCCAAGCCACAGTGCACCTGCATCTTGTCAGGACCTCAAAGTCCCAGCCGCAAGCAGGTCCAGCTGCAGTCTCCTACTATGCGAGTAGGTAGAGTAGAGTACATGTACCTATATGTCTATGCCTAGAGTAGATACTTATTTGTACTGCCCATTACCTTATCCGGAGATCGACAGATCGCTGTCACCAGATCTAAAATACCCTGAAAAGCCATCTACTCTACTCTCCCTACATGTAGCTACGTACCTCCAGTAGTGACCCTACCTCACAAACACCAGCACACAAACAAACCCCCATCCAAAAAGAAAGAAAACAACCCAAGGGCCAAAAGACGATTTCCGATTCAGAACACGGCCAACAGATTGTTGCCGATTTTAATCGAAGGCGCCGCCGTGGTTGAGGAGAGTGCCCCGCATATATCGTGGGCAGGGGGAGGGGGCGTTAACATGTTATTACTCTAGAGTACTGAGCTGGAGTGCATCAGCGAGAGCGGGAGGTGCCATGACGTTCAAAACCCTACCCTGTCTTGTAGCGACAGTCCCATATACCCTAGCGCTACTGTACTCTACCCTACCACTGCATCGCATCCCAATTAAACGAAGGATCATATGTGATGAAAAAAAGATTTCGATACCGCCTGACCAGCAAAAAAATTTCTTCATCATCGGACGAAGAGTGCCCAAAGAAGAAAAAGAAAAGAGAATGCAGCAGACAGCAGGAGTACTCACAGCCACAGCCACACACGGACAACCGGATGAATTGATCATTGATAGCTGTTGTTGCGTTGCGACAAGCTTTTTATTTTCGTGAGGGTGTGATGTTGTGAAGTCTTGGCGGTGGGTTTGGGTATCGTGACACAGCGCAACGGGGTTAGGGCTGGGTGGGATGGGTGGTGGTCAATGATCGTTTGGCTGTTAGTGCGAGAGTGTGAGAGTGCACGAGCAAGGAGGTGTTTGAAATGTGTTTCTGTTTGTTTTAGCCATCGGTGATATGGAGCAGTGTTTAATTGCTCGGGCTACATGGAATTAACATTGTCGTCACTCTATATATAGAGAGGGCAGAACACTGCGTTATCTTACGTACTCCGGATCCCACTGCGATCTCCGTGTAGATCTCAATATCAAATGTAGGTAGAGACAGAGTACTGCTGTACGGCATGCGTATACGTGACTGTCAGCTACGTATACTGCAACTGCGTACTGATGGCGAGGAATAGGTGGCATGACAACCTGTCTTCAATATTCATGCCGTATAAACCTAGAAACTCTAGTAGTCCTATTAATATATTATCTTCTTCCTTTTCATCTAATCGCCTGGCCATTTGGAACACACAACGCCTTACAGTACCTACTCTAATACCTACTTATCTGCTCTGCACATTCCATCAGGCAGAAGACGTTGATTTTGTTTTGTTTCAAACACGCCCACCCGCCCACCCATGTCTGCATCCTACTCTACCGGATGGAGGTCGAGTAATCAATAATCCGCCCGCCCCCTTCACGTGCGGCGGCGGCAGCGGGCTCTGAATTAAGCTTTCCCTCCACCCCTATATATCGTGAGACAACCTGTCTGTTGGTGTTTCTGTACATATCTCGGGGGTGATACGGTGTGTGACACGTGCTGTTTGACGTATACTAGCCAAGCGGGGGCGCGGGGGACTCGGGAGAGAGAACTTAACTTTACTCTATCGTGGTCGGCATGCACGAAGTGACGTTGTGTTTGTGGGGAAGACACGGCGTTGGGTTGGGGAGGTACATAAATTTCAGTCAGCTTGACTCAGCTCAGCTGAGCCTGAACGAAATGTTCAATGGCTACGGATAAAGTCGGTCTAACGGTTCTGCTGTGGGTATTGTGGGTGGTGATCTACTCTACGTTGATATTGATATTGATATTAAGGATCCAAAATGCCGCCGGTGGGTGCTCCTTCCATCCATCAATCCCATGCATACATACCTATCTGCTATGTATTCACAGATGATGTAGCTACATTACGCCGGCCGGAGGTGTATACCGAAGTCGAAACCATATCACATCATACTTATCAGGCAGCTCAGAATTCTACAGGACCAACATCCAGCCAGATAAAGACCGGGAATTTCTCAATTGGGCCGGCCCCGTCCGTTGACGTTAGTTGCCGACTTGCCGCGTTCAATCAATTACATACATCAAGCACCTCCGGCTTGCTCATACCAGCTGAGTTGCCAAGAATGCATATGTTGTCGATCCAAGTAGGGCTGTGGTCTGCACTCTACTCTGCTCCCCAGCCCCAGGTAGAATAGACAGCCACACGTGGAGGTGCTGCGCGAAAAAAAAAAGAGAGAGCCTAGAGCCAGAGCTGAGTGAGTCTTGCATCCCCAGCCAGGGCCAGGCCAATTAATTACCTCGGTGCGCCGTTCATCCCATCCCTCCATCCCATCCACCATCCCAACCCACAGCTACGTAACCAGTCACATCACATCACACCCGCGGCATCCCAAAATTCCCTCTCTCCTGCTTGCCTCGCAATTTTTTTTTTTTTTTTTTTTTTTTTCACTCCAAACCCTGCCACTGTGCCAGGCCGGGGGTTTCTCCAGGGAAGAAGGGCAATTACGTACAAAGAATCTGTTGTGGACCTCTGCAATCTCGATCCTGGACGATGACGATAGCAATTGGTGTTTGTCATGTCAGAGGTTGGGCTGGCTGGCTAGGGTTAGGTGTGGTATGGTGTGGTTGCTCGCGAGTAGATTACTCTAGGTAGATGACTCTAGGTAGATGAGTGGATGAGTGCTTGCTTAGTCAGCTGCGCGTATTACTGTTTCTCACCTCACAGATGCTCACTCACTCGCTGATCACTCGCTCGCTCGCCCAACCAGCAAGCAAGCCGAGACGGGTGATAGCGCATGACCCACCACGCAACCCTCTCCCCAGCGCAACGCAACACAAACATTATCCCGAGATTAAAGTAAAGCTCGGGCCATAGCGACTGCCCCGTTTCGAAACACTTGTCCGAGATGATGATCTCCCTGCCCCCCCCGCGGATCCCTGCAATACGTGGCCTGCCTGTCTGTCTGTCTGTCTACTGTTCTGTGCTGTTACAGAGATGGGGCCGGGAACGGGAACGGGAACGGGAACGGGGAAGGGGAAGGGGAAGGGGAAGGGGAAGGGGAAGGGGAAGGGCAAGGGGAAGGGGGCTCTAATCTTAAAACCTCCCTCCCCTTCGGAGGTCCGTGTCGGTAGGTACATGTAGCTAGCTACTCTACCGAGCGGACGGTTGTATCGGCCGGGTTGCCGGTTAAGTAGCATAGCATACCAGCCAGCTGGCCAGCTGGCCAGCTCTGCTCTCCTGCTCCGAGCTCGTGCGGTCAGAGCAATAATCTGTGAAGAACAAAAGCTGAGCATGAGCGCCTCTTCTACAGCTAGCTAGCTAGCTATTTAGCTAGACTACACAGAACAAACCCGCGCCGGGCTTACAGGGAAGGGAGGGCGTCATGAAACGCATGCTGTGCGGGCAGACGTTTCTGAATCCCCCCGGGCTCGGACTACAGGTATCTGTGGCTCGGTTCGGGCGTAAGCTACTGTGGCACTTGTAAGCACGGGTGGCGCTGTCCTCCGGCATCGAGGTCGGACTGTACCGCTATTAATATTACTTGCGGACATCCGGGCGGGCGGGCGAGAGGGTGCATAGCGCAGGCATAACGGACGGCGGTATGGCGACGTCGGGGGTGTGGGAAGAAGAGAGGACGGTCGTATATAGAGCTATAGGAGCTATGGACATGTGAAGATGAGCGGTCTGAAGCTGGCGGTGGGATACGGACACCCGGGACCTGAGGGAGCAACTACATGTACACGTCTATGTTATATTCTAGAGCTGTGATTGTGCAGTGATTATATTATCCAAACGATCAACATACTATTAGATACATGTATATAGGAGGTACATGTGTGTTCCGTGACGACTAAAAGGCTAATAAAAGTTGATATTAATAAAATCGCTCTCCTCTCACATTACAAAACAGGGCACAAACAAAAGCTATCACAAGCTGCCGGAACGGTGTTACAAGGTCCCAAAGCTGTCTAGCAATTAATCCTCACGACAGAAAACAGGAAAAAAAAAGCCATTCTATAAATGTATGCTGATGCTGTATCACGGAAAGAGAAACGGGCCCAAAAGACCCCATGCAAACAATCTACATCTACACCGCACCCGCCCCATACACCACCTCCCTCCACCCCTCCATCCCAAACTCCCCCACCCTCCTCTCCATCCCCTCCACGCCCATATCCCTCAGCACCAACTCAAACTCGCCAAAATAGCTCTCCACCTCACTCTTCTTCACGAACCCCACACTCTCAAACAGCTTCAAGCTCCTCTCATTCCCGCTCCCAATCTTGACCCTCAGCGCCTCCAACACGCCCACCCCCGGCTGCCCCCACTGCTCCATGATCTCCCCCTGATGCACCAGCACATATGCAAGGAACAGCAGCAACGCCCCCCTTCCAAGCCCGCGCCCGCGGTGCGCCTTCTCCGCAACCATGATCTCGATCTCGCCGACGGCCACCTGCCGCGCCTCGCCGCTCGCGTCAACCTCCGTCTCGCTGTCCTCGAGGTACAGGAAGAGGTTCACGTCGCCGATCATGCGCGCGGGGCTGTCGTCGACGGGGCTGCCGGGCGTGGCCGGGGGTAGGCACACGATGAAGGTGAGCTTGTCGGCGTCTTCGCGCCATTTGCGCTGCATTTCGTATTCTTCGATGAGGGTGAGGCGCTCCGAGGCGGTGGCTTCGCGGATGTCCTGGAGTTGTGCCCGCAACCATCGGTCAGCACTCACATATGCACATGCACACTCCCTCTCGATCTGGAAGGGCAGCGTAGAATACACATACCTCATCCTCCATCCACGCGCTGTACGTCTTTACATGGTGCGGTTCATACGGCACCAGGAGTACCTTTGAAGAGACAAGAGCTATAAGGGGTAGCGGAGAAGGGGGGGGGGGGTCAATCAGCCGATATTCACACCCATCAACCCAGGGATTTGGGGGCACGCGTACCGGTGGTAGCATTGAACCTCATGATTCAACAGAGCAGTATCAATGGCCGATATTGAGCTTTGGCCGGCGTTTCCCGGGGGTGAAGGAGGTGATGTGCTGCGTGGGTTAGGGTTTGAGAAGGTAAAACAACCTAATCCAGGCTTGGTAATCTGGGCCTTTTCTGTTTTTGTTTTAGGGGGGTGTTTCAAGAAAACGAGAAACTTTTGGCGGAGGGTGGGAAGGGGATGAGGAGGGGTGAGGGCGAGGGCTTTTTAGGGGATTTGGGGGGTGCTCCTCCGGGTGTGGGGGTGGTAAGCTGGGAGGGGGGACTGGAGGGTTTTGTATACGCCCGGAGGTACCCCTATTATGAGCTCAGGAATATGTTACTAAATATACGGGATGTTTCAGGAGTTATCTCGAGGCGTTTGTTGCGGATCAGGATTTTGGTGGATGTAGTAGGTGGTGGTGGTCGAGTGATATGTTATGACGCATCAGTTTAGCCTTTTTTTTTTATTTTTTCCCCTTTAATTCTGCATCGGTTTAGCTGGAATTCTAATATTTCCGGAGACTTGGCTAACATCTTCAAGGATAGATTTTGGAACATTTTTATAGTTTTTATCTGTGAATAGATCCCGTTGAGGCTGGCGGGATGCCGGCGAGTCGAGGCTTAGAAATGGTTATTGGGATTAACCAACTAACTATGCCCACTGCAGACCGCTGCGAGCTGAAAGGTGCCGTAGTGGGACTCTTAACATTCTAGCCGTGGATGGATGGTTCTTCTTTTGACATACATATATCTAAAAGCGGCCTGGCCAGAGTCTATCAGCCAACTATATAGCTATATTTACAAAACAAAAACAAGACGGACACATTGCCGGTATAATAATGATAGTGAATTGATTGCACTGCTTAAATAAGTGCTAATATATCCTTTCTGCCATTCTATATTGATCTGGCATTTATATAAGGTTTTACAGTGTGGTAGTTTTATCCTCTTTTTTGTGTATTGAGTCTTATGTGATGTCTGTCTCGAACCCCTCATAGCACCTCGAACCAACCTTTCCAATGACACGGTCTATAGAGAAATTTGTCAAATCTATCATTACCTACTCTGGTCCATCCAGGGATGGCTGGTCTGTCTGTCTGTTTAACTAGGAAAGTTTGTTAGACACTCTTTCCAGGTGTGAGATACAGTGTTATCAGCAATTAAACGGTAGCAACAGGAGAGATAGAGCAACTCGGGCCTGGGCGGGTTTGAAGATGAAATGAGCAGTAGCCAGATCAGATAGGTTTTGGGTGCCATGGAATGAGTCTGTCCGTCCAGTCCTTTTTAGCTGACGTGGACTACTAGGTTACTAGAGGAATGTTCAAACATGGTTACCTGGAATAGTCAAGACCAAGGGGACCATTCAGAGAAGTCGGTATATGTATGGCTTGTATTAACCCTGTACATGTCAGAGGGATGTGACTTTACAAGAGATGGATTCTATGTTGAGTGGGGTTTGAAACAGACGTAAAATTTGTTCGATGATGGATAGTGTGCATTAATATTCTTGTCGGCACATGCATTATAGAGTAATTACTGATGGCTATTCAAGTCTCGGCCCTCCTCCTTCATAGATACAAGTTCTAGCTATGTGTTCTTCACCTAATCTAAGCTAGTTGTCTTTATACGCTATCTTCATCTATCGTTAATAACAGCTCCCTGTAATTCTAGTCGGGCGTCATGTTGCGGATACGTACCATTTATCATACATGAATGGGCATAAATTCTAATACAAAGAGGTGGAATCTACATGTAGACTATCAATCCTGTTGATTGATGCCACATGTAACAGGGCCACCATTGAATGTTCTACTGGAAAATGGCAGGAAAAGTACGGGTGTGTCTGCGTCTCATGACCTTTTCAAACCTATAGCTACACGTGTAGTCATTGGGGTAGCTAATGGTAACTAAGATAGTTACATAGGACTATACTGAACAAATAGGTTATACGGCACCTCCCCACATAATCGTTATATAGATCTATCTAGAACTATCCCTAGATAACCACTCGAGATTTCCCGAGTGGACTAGAGCAACTGCCAAACCCAAGGCGAGGAGTATATTTACTTCAAGCAACCTTACTTTGTGCTCTCTCAAAGTTAGGCCGTGAAGGTTGGTACTCCGCCTCAGGGGTAGGAGTCCTGTATTCTCCCATCTTTAAGATTATGAGTAGGAGAGTCTTATCCCCCTTTTACTTCCTTCTACAAGCTCTTGTCTGCACCTCTTTATGTTGACTACCGGTAGTTTGGAGGCTTATGTAAATAGATGGGCCGTTTTGGATGTATAAATGTGGGGTATATATATATATATATATTAGTTCACGATAAAGCTTTGAATTAAGGTATAGGCACTCTGCAGTGATCAAATGTTTCTCCTCCGCACCAATAGACAATGATCACCCAAAACCACCGGAGATACCTTTTTAAAAAAGAACAATTAGTAGCAGCTAGCAGTTCTCCGCAATAGGCCAGATCAATATTCATGCACACCAACACCTATCACGGATACACTTTACCATACATGAGCCTAAATTATAAAGCCTAATTCAAGCTGAGAATATCAATAATTACAATCTGCTAGATGATAATTTGCGTTTCCCCCCTTTTTCCTGGGTTAGCCAGTAATTACATATGTACTCCATTCATTTGCAACTCTCATTAGTGAATTCATGAAATGATGACAAGAAAGGTATATCCAGGTCTACAGTGGCCCTTTTTGCAGTCTACGGCAACGTAATGAAATGGTCGATAGTTACTGGTTAAACTGGGCGGTCTGATAATGGCGTTGGTCAGACTGATAAGCATGCTGTACGATATATTTCATATACTTGGATGGACCAGAGCACACCTCACCCCCATGGGTGTATGAAATGATAGAGTATTAAGCCACGAATTCTAGGTGTTACTTAACACTTAGAGGTGTAGCACCTTAGCTCTGCTGTCGGTAGAATCATCCAACCTCTCAGTGGATAAATATCCGTGCAATAGCCATGCATGCAGGTGAATATGAACATAAGGACTTTATCCTCAGTCTCAACAAACCCAGTGCACTCCTTGTAATTTATCTAGAATAAACTAAACTAGACACATCCACTCCAGTGTATATTTGGCATCTATGGTTCGAATAAGCGGTTTACCGATATATTGCCTGAGTGGGCCAGAACATTTCGAGTCAGACTTCATGATCAGACCCCAGTCAGGCTCTATCGTTAACAGGCGGCAATGTCACACCTAACCCTCGATTCGAGTCAATTTCATAAGATCCCTTTAATTAATTGATTCATCAAGCACATGCAGCCTCCCGGCATGAGACTTCAAATTCGTTTTTTTTAATTCTATCTTGTAAATATAATGCTATAGCCAGGGATACGATATTGCGTCACAGCCCATCACGCGATTACATTTGAAGAAAAGAAGCGTATACGGCATGAAATATGTACTACTCGACACAGTCCATATCATTAAAAGTGGAGAATCAAAGATAAAGCCATCTATTTTTACATTTATGCATCCCAACTCAACCAAAGATGAAACCAATATTCTACTTTTTTCTAAAGCGTCACCTTTGCATCCTTCTCGGATTCCAAGCTCAGCGGGAAGATATCCCACCCAGCTTCAGGAGTCGACCACTCCTTCTTCTCACCCAGGACGGCGACCGCCGTCTGCCCTGAATTAATCTGCTTGATCAAGTAGTTCTCCGCGACTTTCTGAATGTCCTTTCCAGTGACGGCAAGGAGTTGTTCACGGCGACTATTTTCATTCACTCCATCAGAATACTGTTTCATCAGAATAGAGAGAGAGAATTGATACTTACGTCTGTCTCATATCGTCTGTAATTCTATCCACGAAGTATGTCATTCCCTCCGACGAAACCGCGTAGGGGGCATCTACGCTTTGGAAAATTCCCAGCTTTGCCTCTTCCAAATCCCTATCACTCCACTCGTTTCTTGCCGCCCATTCACCAGCACCTTCCATAACCTTTAAAGTATTAGGTACGTTTGGATCTCTGTAACTGTAGAATCCGAAAACACCTCCGGTGCCCCTGTGGAACGCACCGCCTCCGTACGCACCGCCCTTCTCTCGGATTTCGTGGTGGAGATGCTTATGAGTGAGCAGCTGCGCGAGGATTTGGAGTGCTGCGCCGTCCTGATGAGTGTAAGGGACAGTCTTCATACACATGGCTGTGTACGAAACCTGATATGGGAGGGGGAAGAAGGCTTTAGAGGGAACCGTCAAGTCGAAGGAGCCGATGTTATCTTCGGTGGGAGATTCAACTTTTGGAAGGCTCTCCAGAAACTTTGATAGAGCGGCTTCATTAGAGGATACGGCCTCGGTGCCGCAGGTGATGGCAGCTCGGAAGCCATTTTGACGAGCAGCGAATTTGGCAATTTCTCTTAGTTTCGCTTGGGCATCAATGTAGAACTCCTTGTTCGCCATGTGACTAATAAGTCGAACCTGCGTCATTCCTCCTGAGACCTCCTTCACTCTAGCAGCCGGAGTCAGATGTGCTGCCGCAAAGGTCATAGCATAGGCATGTCCACTCTCTGCAAGACTATTCACAAACCCACTCGCGATGCCTTGTACGAGAGTCCTCAGCTTTGAAATATGGGTCCAACTTGTCTCCAACAAAATTATCCTAAGAAGCTCAAACATATCTGGGATGTTCCTATCAAGCGCAAACCCGCTAAAAACTAGCCCTTCTTCTGTAACCTCAAGGTTTGAGTGACTTGTGGAGATGTGATTGCCAGCCTTGATACCACCAGTCTTAAGTTTGATTTGGTCCTCAAGCTCTTCCATTGAACGCCTGGCAGTTCCAAGACGCAGAATAGCTTCGGTGAAAAGAGGAAGATAGAGACGAAGCTCTTCGGGAAGGTCCTTGAATGTGCTGATGGCTCTAAAGTAAGTCAACCCATTTGTCGGCGCCTTCCTCCACTGTACTGGAACATCTCCAATCTTGGTATGCCACAGCTCCTTTCTCTCTGTCGTCTTCGGGATATCTTCGACCTTAAGCGTCGGCAAACAGCTCAAGTCCTGCTGCTTTGCCTGTTCCTGCAACTCCGCTAGCTCTGTTTCTTGCTTCGTCAGGATCTCACGAGCGGCCACCTCGTCACCAATCTTTGAGATCTCTACGCCCAAACGCTCTACTTCCTCTTCAGCAATCTGAGTAGTGTAATCTCTGGAGGGTGCCATTGTAAACACCAAATTGTTGGTGTTGAGAAGATATTTATCCATAAGACCTTCAAAATAGCCGCCTTTGTTATAAGCTTCTTTAAAAGCAGAGACAGTGGATTCCCAGGCGAGGACATCGAAGGGATCAACGCCATTGTGCCAGGCAGGAGTAAGGCCTTGCATTACTGACATGCCAAAATTTGCGGTTTTCTAGCGATGGGTCGTAAGTATAACATTCGGAATATCCGTCAGACGGCATCACACTTACATGCTTCAAAGCGAGTTCTAGTTGATGAAGGGCCCCATCGATCTTCTTCTGATCAAACCCTTTTTGTCTGACGTCTTTCAAACATTCATGGATCGTGTCTTCAACCTTTTGCACATCTTCTATCCTTACGTTCTGAAGGCCGACCGAAAAAATACTTCTCTTCGAGCCCGTATCGAACCCAGTGTTAGGAGAAAAGTCTGAACCCAATTTAGCCTCAATGAGGCCTCTGTACATCGGTGAACCATATCCGTCTAGCAACAACGTCGACAAAATCCTTAATCCAAAAGTTTCAACTGTGTCCGCAGTGTCGTTCATAGTCCATGAGACCGAAGTCTTGTATTGCGAATCCTTGTCCATAAGCGGATCAATGGGCCCATAGACTTTTACTCTCTTTGACTGATCAAGCTTAATAGGTTCTCTTAAATCCTCCTCAACCTCAATCTTATCGAAAACACTAAGTTTGTCGTTAAGCTTTTGCAGATGCGTTTCTAGTGGTATATCCCCATATGTGAATATCTTGCTGTTGCTCGGGTGGTAATGTCTTTTGTGAAATTCTCTCAGTTGCTCTAATGTCAGATCGGTTATCTTCTGTGGGTCCCCTCCAGAGTTGTTGATGCTTGGAAAGATGTGGTCTTGAAAGCGAATATAGAACAAGTAAGAAGCATCAGACATTTGCCCTTTCATCTCGTTGTATACTACACCCTTGAACAAGAGCGGGGAGTTTGGATCTTTGATATCTTCCGGGCCAACCCGCCATCCCTCCTGCTTGAAATCGGATTCTTTCAGAAGGGGTTTCAGTGTGGCGTCAAGGTAAACATCGCGAAGATTCTCGTAGTCGATTGGGTTCGTAGTTGCAAACGGATACGTAGTGTGGTCACTGGAGGTGAAAGCATTCATATAATTCCTAGTTTGATTTTAGCCCTACTGCCCTGTGTTATAGGTCTATATAGTATAACGTACGATAAACTCCGATTTAACATCTTGAAAAATGGGTCACGGACTGGGTATCTTTTTACAGATAATCGTCAGCTTTCCGCCTCAATCGTTCCAGGGACACTTGAAACCAGTTCATCCGTACTTCTCAGATCCACAAAGGGTTGTATGCTCGAGGATATGCGGTACTCCTGTATCATCGTCTGGGTTTGTCTTAAATCCAGCTGCAAAAATATTGTTCTTGTCCTCCCTCGCCACATGAATATAATCTGCGCCGGTCTTGTCGTGAGTGAGTTGAATCGCTGCTAGCTCAAGCTCAGGCACAGTCTTTGCTCTCTTAACAGTGAAGCCGTAGAGCTTCTCGCCAGCCTTTGGAAATTGACTCAGATCAGTGAAAGCAGTGGCATATCGTCGATTTGAACGCCATATCGCGGGGCTCTGCCTATTTGTGAGCTGACGTCCGAGAGACAGGCTTCCACGCAGCATTCTATCAAAGGTCCGTCGGGTATAATCAATGTTTCAATTGTCTTGATAACTGATTGATTGACGTTGAAGCGCACGATGGAATGATGCAAGGGTGTGAAACTGCCAGGGGATTGAGAAGGCTTCGAGAACACTTTTTCTTTCTCTCAATGATGTCAACCTTTTCCCAATGCGGGAATATATGTTCGAACACTCTAAGCTTTGCTTATAAGAATGGCTTAAAAACAGCTTTATTCAGACGTGCCTTCACGCTCTTTCCAAAAAGACAATCCCAATTACGTGGTACGCAAGCTACGGCTAGCCAATTAACTTTACACTGTTTGTGCATCAATGCATCTGGTGACTGAAAGGGCAGAAGATGAGGCCAGATAAACGTGCAATAATGGGAAGAGAAGGACATATAAGTAAAGGATGAAGGGGGAGCTACATAACACTAAAATAATACTCCCGCTCGTAGATCTTCATCATCTGACATCTGACATTTCCGCCCGACTCTGCAGTCTTGGTGCTACTCCTAGGTGGTTATCAATCATCCTCATGGACCCTTAATTGTCATCATCACTCCTTTTGATTTCTCCTTCTTACTATCATCACCTTCGTTATCATCGCTCAAAGTCTGAAAAACCAAGTGAGTGATAGTAATTCTCACCCTGGTCCCTTCTTCTCGAAGCCTCCCCCTTGATTAAAGTCAAACCAGATTGTATTTAGGAAGTCAATATAAAATAACAGCCATAATTCTCAGATATCGAAAAAAAGACGTCATTATACATAGTGGGCGGTGGGGAAATGCCAAATTTAGGCACTAAGATCTAAATTTTCACATCCCTAAAACCCCAAACCTACCCGGTGATTTCTTCAAGGGTGTGAGACCCAACCGTCACCTAGCATCTCACGACCACTTCTCCACACGACCGCCCACAGACCATACAAACATCGCCCAGGCCCCGCTCCCCTGCCACTGCTCGCTTCACGCATCCGCAGGTCACTAGAGCCCTAACATACAACACCCCATCTCGTTCATGGCTGCTCTCGCGGACCACGCATCACAGCCCCAGTCGCAACCGCAAAGAAACGCAAAATCAAAAACGGCCATCGTCAACGGAGAAACGGGCGGAGACATGGGCCACACTGCATGCAACGACCACGGCAACTCCGAGTCACCGTCTTCAAACACAACCCCACCTCTCCCAATCCCCACTATACCGGCACCTGTGGCAAACAAGAAAGGGGGAGGGGTAGGGGTAGGGCCAAAGCCGAAGAAAACGCTGGACCCCTCGGAGGTGAGAATTGCAATTGTGTACGGGAAGGATGATTTTGTCGCCCCGGCTATTGTCTTGGTGAAAAGATGTTGGAATCGATCGGGCTGACGGAATGTTTTGGTCGGGTGTGTAGGTCAACAGTCTGTTGGCTGCAAAGATATCGCAATTGGAGTCCGATGCTTCGATGGAGGAAGAGGAAGAGAAGGCGATATGTGCGAAATATCCGAACCCATTATATATGAGAGTTGGATATGCTGACGATGTAACTCAGCTCGTGCTGTGCGCAAGGCAAATAAGGAGCTGGCAGAACTCGTCTCTGGTCGTGATGATCATCTGGCTAAAGTTGACGCAATACAGACAAAATACAGCGAGCTTTTGCACGAGATGAAGCGGCTTGAAAGAGACCATGCTAAGGCTCGTAAACGTGCAGACCAATTACAGAAAGAAAGGGATCAATCTAGGTCAGAAATGCAGAAAGCTGTTACCGTGAAACACAAGCTTGAGAGTCTTTGCCGGGAACTTCAGAAAGAGAATAAGAGGATCAAGGTACACACTCCCTTTAATCAACTGCAGTATGTGGGTGGTTCTAAATTCCAAATTTACTGAATTCAGGATTTACAGGACGACAATAAAAAGCACGCCGAGAAGGAGCAGCAAAAGCGTGAGGAACTGTCGAACAAATTTGAGAGTACTCTTATGGACATCAAGAGCCGTATGGAAGAAGAAAATGATGGTGGCAGCCGCAAGGTCAATATGGAAGCCGATGAACTGTAAAAAAAAAACCCTTACTCGAACTCGCCTTTGGTATATAGAGCATCGACAACTGATATTGCAGGTGCGAAACCAAGATTTAAAGCCAAGTTTAAAAGTCTCGTGGATCAATACGAGCTCCGAGAGCTCCACTTCACCTCTCTCCTTAAAACGAAAGAACTTGAGGTCCAATGGAACCTTTCACGTTACGAGCAACAGAAAAAACTAGCGGAACAGGAATCGCTTCGCGCAAAAGCTCTGCACCAACAAGTCTCCACATTCTCGCAGACTGAAGCAGAGTTACGCTCTCAACTCAATATCTACGTAGAGAAGTTTAAGCAGGTGAATAATAACCATCCGTTCATATTCACATCTATCTATCATAGCATCGCTGCTCATGGTATTGTATCGTCATTATGGGGAAGTATTATAACACAGGTAACCAACATCTGAAATTTTATTTCATTCTGTGTAGGTCGAAGACACGCTCAATAACTCCAACGATCTCTTTCTCACGTTCCGTAAAGAAATGGAGGAAATGTCAAAGAAAACCAAACGCCTGGAAAAAGAGAACCTCACACTCTCCCGAAAATCTGAAACCACCAACCGTAACCTCTTAGAAATGGCAGAAGAACGCACCCGCCACCAAAAGGAATTGGAGACCCTTAAAAAGAAGAATATCAAGCTTGAGAATCTTTGCCGTGCGCTGCAAGCTGAACGCACCACTCTCGAAAACAGGCTGCGGCATGGGGATGATGGAGATGATCTATTAGAGGATTCGGACGGCGACAGTGACGAGTATGAAGACTCGGCAGATGGCTATGATGAAGAAGGCTCGGAGGAAGGCTCCGAAGAAGATGTAGGGGATGATACGGATCTAGAGGAGGAAATTCCACAGCAAGAGGTTACGCATGTGGAATTGAGGACTGGTACGGTCGGATCGGTTGGGACGGTCGGCACGCCAGGTAAGGGGAAACCCAATGGTACATCACAGAACGGTGTCCATGCTTGAGACTTTTTTCTGGTTCATAGCGGCACTGTTCACCCCGACCGGAGTTGGGGGAAATTGAAGAGTTACCGTGCCGGATTGATATCATGAATTGGACAAAGTGCATGCAGGGGGGGAGGGTCAGAGTGGGACATGGCCACCCTGCCATATTATTCGTTCGTACCTTTATTGGTGATTGCTTTTGAATGCTATCACATGTAGTCGCCGTGTACTAAAGGCTCCAGGGACACACGTAACGCATTCCCACTGTCGCTCATGTACCGGTACCGTAAAATTTGTAAGACTCATCTTTATCATCGATGTCTTCGCTGAGCCTCCAGACGGAGGCGTTTCAAACGTATTTGCTACTTTACCATCCTAAGTTAATTTTGCATGTCTTTCTATCTAGAGGTTGTGTGTGAACAAGAAATCGTTACTCTTTACTCTGCTCTGCTTTAGCCGTATTTGAAACCCGGCTGCATGAACAAATCCCTGAACATGTCAACGAGTGAGCAAGCATGAAGCTTAAACAAAACCCTTCGCAACTGAACTTGAACCGGTACTTGTAGTATGATCTTTATTTGATCCTCTCTCATCTTTCATTCCATCCTTTCCACCTCTTTCACGTCAAGAAAAATATATATATATACATGGGTATCGTAACCGTCAAAAAAAGAATATCATCAACAGAAGAAGAGTTTCGAGTGTCGAAAGTGAACAAGCAAAAAAACAAGTGCCCCACTCCAAAGCAAAAAGAAGACTCAAATGAGAAGAAAAAAACAGCACTAAAACAATTCTACTCCCCCACTGCAAAAGATCCCAGTACGAAAAAAGAAAGAAGGAAAAAAACAGAAACAAACGACAAGTTCATTAAAGTTTCCTAGTAATAGTAGAAGTTCGTCCCAGCAACAGCCAGAACCAAGAAAAGAAGGCGAGAAAAGAAAAGCATGATGCATAAACGCCATGATCCTACCCCTCTACCTGGGGGAGGGAGTAGCCGGAGCCGGAGCCGTTATAATTAAAAGGGTGCCCATTTGTTGGTAATCAAATCGAAGCGTAATTAAAAGTTCGTGTATAAAAAAAAGCCAGGTGAAGAGGTAGAAAGGTAAGTTGTGAAAGGTTGTAAAATAAACAAACGAAAGAGAGAGAGGTTTTTTTGTAGCGAAAAAAAAAGACACGTTGTTCCTTTTTATACCGTCACAACTTTTTTTTTTTGTTGGCTTTCCAATTGGCGCTTCTTTTTTTTGGTTTTTAAAGGAGGAGTCAGACGAAGAACGGGAGGTTGCGTTGGGTACCGTGTGATCGTCCGGTCTTTTGGTTGAGAGTTTCGAATTCACCAATTTTTTGCAATATCCCTCCTCTACCCGTACACTCTAAAAAGAAGTTCGACGGCGGCACATTTATTATTAGTTTATAATGAGAATACCGCAGCCTAGCGAATTGTTAGTATGTTGTAACAACCAAAAAAACACCTCTCCAGAAATCCTCAGGAGAAACTTACAGCAATGAGAGCGCCGAACAGAGCAGCCGTCGATTTCAGTGTGTTTGCGCTACTTTGTACCTGGATTGCTGGGGTCGCTGTAGGTGTGTTATAGAGAGTAGCGTTCGGGGATGTAGTATTGGTGCTGTTTTGGGCTGATACACTCGAGGCCAGTAACAGCGTTGCGAGGAGCATGAACAGGGCCATGAAGAAAAGGTTGTTGTTTGAGGAAGGCATTTTTGTTGATTATGAGTCTTTCGCGATTGATATGAGGATTTGGAGGGGCAGGTGGTGAGGCGAATTGGACGACCGTGTTTATATGGCTTCTAGGGGGGTGAGGTACAGTAGGGAGGCGTAACAATAAGACTGGCTGTCAGGGTGATATAGTATGGGTGGTTGTGGGTTAACTAGTAGGTCGGTGCGGAAAATGGGAATAGGTAAGGTTGTGGTAGGTAAGGTTAAAAAGCTACTAGTAAGAGAGATCTTAAAACGAAATGACAACAATGATTGTAGTATAACTGGAAGAAGAAGCGAAGGTGTCAACACGAAGCGACAGTCAGGTGGGTTATAGGAGGGTTTTATCTTTCAAGAAGGAAGAGAATAAAATAAAATAGAAAAAGAGAAGAAACCTATGTATGAATAAAAGAGTTGACCGGGGCGGGCGAGGGCGGGAATATATACATTCGAGATAACCTGTGGTGCATACTACCGCATGCAACCCAACCGACTTGCTGCTGCTGCTGCTGCTGCTGCTCCCTCGCAGTTCCCTCCTGCCCTACCCTGTCTAAGGAAAGATACACAACAGTAACGAACACCTTCGCCGTGGGTTCGTTCTCGGTGGTACACGCCTTGCACACCGCGCTAAAACGCCTTCAGAGGGAAAAAAAAATTTCAACCGCGACCGAACTGGCAGGGGGAGGGAGAGAAAGAGAGACTAAGCTGTTGCACAGGGAAATTCGAAAAAGAAGCAGTACTAGCATCTGCAAGTAACATGAATAATAAGCAACCAAAGCTTTTGCTACTGCTGCTACTACTGCTCCTGCACTGCAGCCTTTCTTGAGTGCTTTCCCGTCCCGTCCAGCCTCGTCCATGATGGTCAAACGGCCACCGTGCGGGCTAGAGTTACTCTACTCTAGACTCGAGAGAGAGAGTACTAGGGATTAGGTGCCCATCGATCCTACTACACACACCTGTTTTGGTATCTTCGCCAACCTGTCCGGCAACGAGCGTTATCAAAAGAAGTCCCTTCCCTGCCTGTCCGTTGCCTCCTGTGCCAGAAGGGAGAAAGAGAGCCTGGGGAAAGGGGAAACGTCCAGCGCCGTTCTCGGAGGTGAGATCGGAGAACGTGGAGAAGAAACAGACAGAGAGGAGAGACCCCCCACTCTTTCCGATCAACGGCCCTGTTTCGGGTTTGTTTGCTTCTCCACACTAAACTTTTAGGCCGACTGTACCACTCTCGTACCTGGCCTACCCACACGTGGGTGTGGGTTTATCAAGGTACTACCTAGGTGCTACAATAACAACATGACATTGTCCTATGAGCACACACGCCATTTAATGCTCACGATTTGGATGTAAACTATCGGTTTCGGGGTCTACTCTCCATGACCCTACCGTGCTTTCCGGAAAACAATAATAAGAATAAGAAGATATAATAAATTAATAACAATGACAGAAATCACAATTATGATCATGAGTTCTCTCCGGTTTTAGGAAAGTAGCCTGTTTTCATGTCCAAACGTCACACCGGCCGGGCTTCAAACAAGAAATGTCAACAATTTCCCCCATACCAAGATAGAGATAGACATATCCAAATTATCCTCAATGGTATTCTAGCCTACCTTACCAGTGGGGAAAATACTTTAACCGAGTTCTCCCCAGTGTTACCGTCGCGGTAAAGTGCCTCTACATCCCTAGGAACAAGAGAAGCAGAACTGTGTCGGATATTCCCCCCCCCCCCCCCACAACCCACCCAACGTTGCACGGCGAAAGGTCGCTTCAGGAGCCGCAATGCGCTTGTTTCCAGCTTGTTGCTCCTTTGGGAATCGTCAACACGGCTACCCTTTTCCCCTTACAGAAGCCAATCCCGGCTGTTGGTAAGCTTTGTGGCTGATATTGGAATGGTCTGCCGAGGGGGTTGACAGGAAAAGCAACAATCCCCTAAAATTCCTCCTTCCTCTTGGATGATCATGGGAGGGTGTTTTCTGTCGAACTTCAGATAAATTGGAGCGCCCCCCCCCCTGGCTCATCTGTGACGCAATGTGTCAATTCACATGTAGGTACTCCGCTTTCGGGAGGGAGGAGAGTAAACTTGAATGGATACTTCCGATGTACCTCTACTTTACGATACATACATGTACATGTATTTCTCCCCTCTCCCCTCCTCTATCTGATTTGCCGGTGTTGTATCCACCACTGGCAGACCGACTCCTCTAGAACCTTCGTGGACATGTACCGGCGTGTACATAGATAACAGGAATTGGGAAAACAGGGATTTTCTGGGTTCTATCTATGCAATCGCCCGCCGCCACAAATGTCGCCTGTCGTCTCGCCTTTACTTTCCCAGTTCCATCTCCCTGGGTGGACGAAAGACCCCGGAAGTCTACCGAGTCTCACTCGGTGTCTGTACTTTGTGGTACTGTATGTACTCGTACACAGGGGGTACGGGTACAACCTTCAAAACCTTATTGCATGATTCGCATGTCGCTATAACATGTAAATTGGCCGCTCAATGATCAGAAGAATCCCTTGCCGCAAGAGGACGCAGTGAGTAGAAGAGACGTATGTAGGGCTTGTACTCTAGGGTGATATGATCAATCCAAGACATACCGTTCAACGTCAAGCGGCTTGGAATCCTCGCGGCAGAAAGGGAAAGCAAAAGGAAGTATCACAAGCCCAGAAAGAACGGCATGTTGCCATATTTAGAAAGGCCTTCACTCAAGCACACACGGAAATGCAAGGTTAACTTTGAATCTTATGCAAGCACAGCCAGTAGATGACGCTACCGATCATCCTCGAGAGGCTGAAAGTGCTGCTTCTTTTATCGCGATAACACCACATTTTTATGGAACCCCACTTCGCGCGATTGATTGTACCCTCTCTACCCCACGCACACATTGGGTTTTGGCCTCGATACCTGCTTAATTCCTGTTCATGGATGTTTACCCAGCCAGAAGCAAGAAAAAGAAAGTAAATATTCGACTGTACCCACATGCGGTTCCTTTTTTGAGTTCAAGAACACTACCACCACTCCTGCTACTGCAATAACTGCTGAGCAATAAGAGAATAAGCACGAGATTGTTTGGGTGGGCGGCGTTCCTCTTGGGGAGATCACCGGCATGGCCCCGCGGCCGCGCGTCGGTGAATGGGCGAATAAAAATAGCACTTCACTTTTTCTTCCTGCATCCTTATGCTCCTTCGTGAGTGGAAGATCTGGATAGGTTGTTCTGGCGAGCGCGGAAGATCTACCTTGGTAGTGTCCCTTGTCCACTTTTACGTGGGGCAACAAAAATGGATGGGGGGGATTTACATGTAGTTAATCATGACGAGTCTGTGCGATCTGCCTCTACCTGGGTCGAGAATATTTCTATTCTGTTCTGCTCTAAGCAGAATATGTGTTCTCAAAGGTGTACGCAAGGGGAATAAGTGAAGTTTCAGCGTGTCTCAGTTTCAACTTGTTCTATGCTACTTTGTACCCTTTTGCCTCTTCTTTCCACCACGGAGTATGCCTTGTACCTACCTACACCTCTGTGTGTGTGTGCAGACAGCACACTGCCTTCCTACCATCATTGGAGGCGAGTGGCTTTCTCACGAAACGCCATCGTTCTTCTCTCCGTGGATGGAGGGAGAACATCCAACCTACCACATAACCGAGGAAATACCGACAGAGCGTACTTCCAATAGGGATCTATTCCTTTGCTGCTGCTGGTTCGTCTTGGTGCTGCGCGTTCAATTCCTGTGTTCGCAAAGAGCCTCACGTTCTTGATCTAGACAAATCCTCAGCCGGCGGACGGGCGCCAGGATACGGTTCCATAGTGCGGAAACACGCTGCGGGTTAATCTAGGGTTTTATTTTATTTTTATCTTTCTCCAGATTGAGTGCGTCATGTGGGGTACGCACAATGGTCAAGGATTGCATTTACTCTACGTAGACCAGGCATCTATCGGCGTACCCTATCAACCGCTTTGTTGTTTGGGTTGTTTGGGCAAGTAAGCAGCACAGGTGGACGAGTGATTACTCATGATACAAGACATGGCCATTGTCGATCCCGAGTTTGAGTTGGACCTACCACCGGAGACCGACGATTCTTTTCAGCCGAAAGGAAAAGAAAGTACCTCCATTCCATAGCTGCTGCAGATGGGTGCTTCTGTTATCATCAATTCATCCAAGGAACAGACAGATGTACATCAGACATATATGCGAGTAAGGCCACTAGCGTGGGCTGAAAAGAACCAACAGTTTTGATTTCGATGAAGCGAGACTACACACCACCACAACGACCACCACCACCACATACAACAACAACAAATAATACTGCAACTACGGGAGCTGTTTGTGGGCTTTCTGTTCTTCTGACGTGAGGCCTTTTTGGAAAAGAAATTGAAAACAGCTAAGCGCTTGCTGGCTAGCAGTTACATGTACATGAAGCACAGTAGGGCAACATGCTTAGAATATGTATGAGCGGTACGGTAAGATGCTCCGAGCCCACTCATCCACCTGGCCCGAGCTTTTTCACCTTTCAGCTTGAGCATTACATATGTTCTCCGGAAGCGGCCGGCGAGCTGGATGGATGGGACTTTTGTCTCGTTTAGGCTGCGGTTTCGGTATTGCGGGGGAGAGATAGTCGAGTTGAAGTAGTTGCCAACCTACCGGCCCGCCGATGACCGAGAGTTTATATGTATGACATGAGTACATATGTACTCACTCTGCAATTGTTTCCGGTTATCTATCTACCTACAGTAGAGCAGATAAAAAAGGGCCAGCCTGCTCGTGGATCGTGACAAACAGGAAAGATAATGCGCGGGAAAGGTCGAGTAGGTGCTGCATCATGTGCTGTCACCCGTCGGGGCCTGATCAGCCTGCGATTGGAGACGAACCCGGGGTTTGAGACACCGGGTTCGGCGCAATTGGTACATGGGCCATGCGAGATTGGGGAGGGTTATCGCTGGAGATTCAGACTGGGCTCGGCGGCGGGGTTGTAATACTAGCGCGTTTTTTCGTCATTTTTAAGGGTGTGGGATTTTTTTTTTTTTTTTTTTTTGGGGGGGGGGGGGGGGGGTAAGAGCGTAATCTATGCTGTGCACTGAATCTTGATGGATAAGAAAAGCTTGTTTGAGCGTGCTAGATCTGGTTTATAATCTAGATGCTTCTTACATCTTTTAGGGCACCGATTGTGGGCATGTATCACATGTTAATTGTGAATTCTGATGGACGGGTGGACGGCACATATGTGCGCCGAGTGGTGGTTATATAAAAAGCGATATAATACGTCGACGACCCTCTCTACTGGTACGATGATCTTGCTACGTCCTTCCCTCCCTCGCCATCTGCTCCGTGGGCCTGTTTGGCTACTGGAAAACGCCTACAAAGTGACGGACACGAGATGAGCCAAGGTGACTTTACTCTGGAAGCCTTGGAGATATTTCACTTATCTTTCTCGAAATGGCGCCCATCGGAGGTCTTGCCTTCAGGAGCTCGAGAGTTCGGGGATCAATCTTGTATAAATTCTCGACTGCATCAATATGACTTAAGGGTTAGGGTTATATTGACTTTGTGAATTACTTTAGTTTACAGCCTTGAGGGCCAAGATGGCCAAATACTTTATGTCCTTTCACCATCTTATTCGCTTCGTCGGGAGAGTACGTACCCGCTGGGTGAAATCTAAGTCTTTTGTTCTCTGGCTATGGCACCGGTGGTGATCTTAAGATAGGCCGTAAGATGAATTTCTTCGTGGCATTCATTGACGCAAAGATTACGGCGAACACCAAAGAAGAAAAATGAATTAGTATGCTACTTTACCCATTGGTGTCGGCCAGCATGTGGCCTTCCAGTACAGGATATGACTGAGTGGTGCCTGCCCAGTAGTCCATGGTAACTGGGAATAAGGAATACCAAGATTCTGGTTTCAAACCTAACCTCCTGCTCTGGCGTCAAAGTTAAATTGTCAAACAAAACAGTGTTGCCGCCTATGAGCTTATTTAATGGTTCAAGAATAAAAATAAATCACTTGACGTATACGTATACGCAGTCGGGGGCACAACCAGTAGCTACGTAGTTATTCAAGAAATTGAGTGATTCGAAACACCTACAAGACCTAGGGGGTAGGTTAATCCCCCATCTTGGACCTTGAAAAGAGCGGTGCGCGTGATCATGCTCATCTATTCCTTTACGGTATTGGTTGGGGGAGCAAAATAACGCCCCCTCGTTTTGAAATGTGCCTCAGTAGTAGCAGATACCAAGCCTTAACCTATGGATATCAAAACGTCATAACTGAAATCTTAATTATTTTTTCTTTTTTATCTCTGTATTTTAGTTGGTGATTTCGCAATTGGATGGAGTCACCCGGATCGGCGTGAGATCTGGTGGAAGCCATACACGAGTGATATTACATGAAGCAAGGTTTTACACCACCATACTGGCGAGGGCATTTGGAACCAGGAGTCAACTGTAGTTAACTACAAATAAACTACTCTAGGTACCGAGACCCGTGGTATATGTTCACTCACTCCCTCTGCAGGAATGAAGTATTTGTTTCTCATTAAAAATGAAACCTTTCCGAGTGGCTGCTATGGTGAGTAATAATTGGTAATCGAGCTAATTAAAGTGGCATAAATTTCGAAGCTATTGCGACAACTTAACTACGTCTTTATTTCTTTTTTTTTGGTTTTGCGTGACTTTTTCCATAAGAAATTGACCGAATTTCATCACCAAGATGTAGCTAAGGCCTAGCTACATGTAACCTAACTACAAACTACATAATATACTTAAGAAAATAGAGAAAAAGACTACCTATAAAAGGAATTTACAAAAAAGTAACCCTAACCCATCAACGATTGCTCCAGCATAGTTACGCCTGATCCCGTTCAAAAGAAAAAGAAAAAAGAAATGGAAGCGGGGAAACCTGCGAAAGAGCTATGTTCCCTATTTAGCAATTCTGAATTGGGGGAATTAGTGGACTCGAGGAAAAGGGGTGTTGCTGAGGGATAAGATGTTGAGTATAGAGTTAAAAGAGGTGGAGGAGACGAAATTTATTTGTAGAAACAGGACTTTCTAAGAAGAGAACAATTTTGGTCGCTATCAGGATAAGCCAGTAATTACTGGTTGACACTTTGTTAAGAAGATAGTTGAAGCATTTTACACGCTCTAGTGGCACTTTGGTGGATAAAAATAACTCGAGATGCTACGAATTCGTTTTAGAACAGCTCCGGGTATATATAAGTTTTAAGGGCGCATTTGGCAACGGCCTAAACGGAGTTAAAAGGTCCAAAAACTCCGTTAAAACTGAAAATCCCGTTATGAGAAAAGTTGATGTGTTTGGCATGCCACTTTTAAGTGCAGTTTTGATGATTTTAATGGAGTTTTGAAAAAGTAGGTCTGACTTGCTTTTCCATGTTGCAACGCACATCCTCACCAAAATACATGCGCTAAACCCACCACCGATTTTACATGTGCCCATCGAGGCTATATCTTCTCTCGGGTAGGGGCAGATAATATAGGAGAGCGGCTCTTCTTTAGAGGAAATATTACCAGCTGTCATTCTTTTGGAAAATGAAATGAACTCGAGAGACGCAAGTCTCAATATGATATTCTTGAGGAATATGCCGGGCTGAACAGCTAGGCTTTCAGCCCATATTTTCTATTTATAGCTCGCATCCTGGGGCCATGGAGTACGTGGCAGAATTTTGTGTCAAGAGAACATATATGTATTACAGCGAGTATAAAGCCACTTCGCTAGTAGGCCTGAAAAGACATGTAATATATGAAACCATATACATGGAAAGTTGCTGCAAAGAGCACAATCGATCGACCCGTCCTCCGTCCTGATTATCACGGTCAAGCCCCTGAAACCCACTCCGTGGGCTCGATTACATAGAGCAGGGATGTGGAGTAACTGGCTATAATTGTCTAGGTATTTACGCACATCAGCAATTAAACTCGGGTTGATCCGCGAAGATAGGTTTGGAACCCAGTCATGATATCTCACTCGCTAGATCTTCTCTGGTTGGTTAGTCAGCCCGGCCGTGGAAGGAATTTGAATTTCCGGTTTGAAGTTCGATAAGGCTGGGGAAAGGGGGTGTGGGATGGGGAGATGAACTGCAAATGATACTGGAGCAAGTATGACTCCAGGGAGTGTTGAGCATGGGATATAGTGACATAGGACGGGGTCCAATATCACGGATGGGCAGATTATGGCATTCAAGTTTGCAACATAATCCGTAATCAAGGCCAGCCCAATCTTATGGATTTAGGCCAGCAACTTGAGCCGTAAATTCCAGGCTGAGGTGGCATCAAATAAATTTTATTCGGACACCCAGGCTTCCATCATGAATTATCACTCCGTGTTTAGATGCAGCCTTCACTTACCATCAAATTCCTATGCAGGCAGTGCGATCTACAAGGACGCTCGAGGCAGGGGTTTGAGGTGTCCTCGAGGTACCTTGTCCTCGTGGGCCTCTGTCCCCGCCTGTTTTCGAGGCCCCTTGAGGGCAGCTAGTAGAAGGTGATTCTGAGAATAATAGAGTTCTTTATTGATCATGAAGAACACCTAGACAGAAATGGATTTGACCAATAATTCTTATTTATGCGGCTATTGAAAGTGTGTTGTGGCCAGAGATTCCCCCGCAACGCCTCGAGGCAAAGACAACAATGTGTCCTCGAAGCTCCTTGTCCTTCTAGACCTCACATATGCAGTTCGAGCATGGTGGCATATCTAGCTCCGGGTTTACCTATATCGATTGCCTCTAATATTA
Organism: Morchella sextelata; assembly: GCF_020137385.1. Classification (NCBI taxonomy): domain Eukaryota; kingdom Fungi; phylum Ascomycota; class Pezizomycetes; order Pezizales; family Morchellaceae; genus Morchella; species Morchella sextelata. The sequence goes on from NW_025408634.1 coordinate 772,350, forward strand.
AGCATTCCGATAGATTCAGTCGCAGCACCAGCACTTCCATATCACATCGTACACAGCAATCTCCAAATTCCCCATGACCGTCCATTATATCACTCTAAAAGTCAGAAGAAGAAGCAGAAACCCAGTAGCAGAGAGAAAAAAAAAGATCGATGCCATTTTTGAGCGCCTTTAGAAATTGACAACACGGGTAGTACGTAAAAAAAAGATTCCGGACCCCTGGCCTTCGAAAACACTTGCCCCGCCCCATTCCCCCACATTGCCCGTAAAAGTAGTGGATGGGGTTAGGCTCATGATATCAATTCCTCCTTTCCCATACCTCCCGCTTTTCCAGTTTTTTTTTTTAATTGTTGGTGGGTTTGGTGCGTTTATTTCTTCTTGGCTGGGACATCGGTGATAGTGAGTCCTAAAAAGAGGAGCTATTAGTCAAGCCCCAAGGGAAAAGTTGCAAAGGAGCGGAGGGTGCGTACCGGGAGGAAGGGACTGCTTCAGCTTCTCGGCCTTCTCGGCATCGTTGAGGACGAGAGTGTAGAGGTGGCGGTGGCACCTGACCTTGAACTTGATGGAGCTCTGGCCTTTGGTGGACTTCTGTAGTATCGAAAAGATTGCCCATCAGTATTCCGTTCCAACTCCAATTTCAAGGTCCCCCCAACGCCAATTCTCCATCCCAGTCCTCCTCTTAGTTTTTTCAATCTTCCATCCTCCTCCATCTACTACAGGGCGACTATCCGCTGGGGCTGGGGGAAGGCAAAACACATTGAAACCGACCTTTATGCGGGCAGCTATAAATCCACAATTCCCGTTAGCTCATTTTTTTTCCACCTCCACCAAAAACTTTCCTCCCCGCCAAAAAAATGGGCCAAAAAAAAACATACCCTGAGCATCCTTGCGCCTGCACAGCTCAATGAACTGCTTGATGTCGTGAACCTGCTTAGGCATTTTTTTTTGGTCGGAATAGGTTGGTGCGAAGGATTTGGTAATTGTCGTCTACTGGGTGCTATCGTCGGCGTTCAATAATTACGGAGGTGTTGATGCTTGCCCAGTTGTTGCGTTCGAGGTGCGTGTGTGTGCCGTCGGACTGTCGCTCTAGATTAGGGCTTGCACCCTGCTCACACACAGCCACCTAAAACTACAACCACGCCGGAAGCGCCACGTGGATCTTTATCTTATCTTATCGCCGATCAGATCGTTGACTCATTCGCCACATGCAGGTTGACGTAACGGCCCCTAGTGAGGCCACAGCCACATTTAAGGTAGCCAGCCCACAGCTACAGCCCACTCCGGAACCTACCTGTCTACTAAGCTCTCAAACACTGCTTTTGCTACGCTACAACTACTACAGAAACATGCCACAGACACCACTGGACCGCGCGCTACACTCTAAAGTACGTGACCTCTTTCTTTGAAAAAAAATAGTGTGTATATGTTCTCCCGAAGGGCGTTCGACGATCTGACAGACGTGCTGGCGCAGAATGCATTTCTGGGTTTGTTACTTCCTCCTTGGTTAGTTTTTGTGGTCGGGGGAGGGGGGGTGGAAACGTGCGCTGGCGGCTGGTGAGTTTGGTCGAGTGGGTGGCTGATGCATGTATGGCGGGTGTAGCGTTCGCGGGAATCATCACGGCCGTCGCAGCGTGGACGATACTGAAGCCGGACCCGATCTTTCCGCTGGCAGGGCCGAGTGGCGGTTAGTAGTCGGTTTCCTACATACCTATATCCATCTAGCTGGAATGCGCGATAGCTGATAGATGTTGGTTGTGTACATAGACCCGACGGAGTGGACAAAGGGCGAATTGACGAACTGGCTAAGAGCGGTTTGCGACCACCTTCCTATACCCGTGGCTGTGTGCGAGTATGTGTAGTCTAAGTGTGCGGTTGCTGTACAGAGAGGCATCGAGCCTGAAGAGGGCGCGACGAGAGAGTTGATGGCGGCGGAGGTGAAGATCATTAGGAGGCAGCAGGCTGCGGCTGCGGCTGCGGGGATGTAGAGGTGTGGGATTAGGGTGGGTGTGAGGGTAATGGATGGATGGGGATTGAGGTTATAGATACCATTCTTTAAATACCAGTATTCAAAGCACAAACTATTCTTCCTTGATCAACTGATTGCTCTATTTATACTCAAACTAAATCTAATCCCTAATTGCAATTGTGAAAGCACATTCCCGTCCAATTTCTACCAGCACAACGATCATTGGCACCTCCAGCCCCACAATCCACAATTTCTCGTGATCAGATGAAAACCCATGTATATTCCCGTCCGTCCCAATGTTTCCATCACTCACATCTCGAACCAGCACCTCCTACTAATAATTCCTACTAATGTACCATCCCGTACCCGTCCTTACCCACCTGCAGAATTATCATTGACAGTACATATAGGCTACTAGAGGCTTCCCTCAACCACTCATAATGTCAATGATCGCACTAGCACAATTTTCGACCCGTGATCCACTCAACGTCTGAGCCGCGGTCTTCCATCCCACCCTGAACACGGACCCAAATTCTATCACCCAATCCCATTTCTTACTCTAAAACCAAACTTTCTCAACTCCTCCCATCAAACCATCTTATCCCCTATCGACTCATCTTATCTTATCCCCCACCAACCCACCTCTAGCTCCTGACCCTGCGCTATCCATCCACTATACCCGTCCATCTAACCAACCGCTACAAACTCACGAAATCACAGCGACTAAAAAACCAGCAACGACCGCACGAACGACCACGGAATGCACACCCAACTCCCACCCAAACCGCCCCAACCCCTCAGATTTTTCTGTATGTATGCCAGTTCAGTTCTATTGACCGCGCCAACCCCTAGCTCTAGAACAGACGTAACCAAAAAAAAGAAAAAAAAAAAGGAGCCATATTTTGAGCTGCCCGGATAATATGTCACCACCAAGGAGCATATACAAAGGGGCCGATGCCGATTCTCGAGCCCGAACCCCTCCCCCATTCCATATATAAGAAAGAGAACGAGCTAGAAGGAATAAGAAAGATGAGGATGAAAAAAAAAAAAAAAAGAAAAGAAAAGAAATAAACCCCCAAGATGACAACAATAAACAAAAATATACTCCATCCCCCATCCCCCGTCCCTGCCTCCCATCCCCTCCCTCCCGCCCTCCCTCTTAAGCTTTTCGTGCACGCGCCTCTACAGCTAGGCAGCTAACCACAGCAAATGCAAATTATTCACAAGAAGGCGAAAACGAGTGAGGTTAAAAAAAAAAAAAAGAAAAGAAAAAAAAGGTAAAGCTTCCCGGCACCCAAAAATTATAGTAAGCCTCTCCACACATCTAATCAAATCTAAACAGGCACGAGCGCAATACTCTCAAACGCAATCTGGAAGAACTCCTGCATGGCGTTCCAGTGGAAGAGAATGCCGCCAAGGACGCACACATGCCAGATGTTGTGGCTACCACCGAACCAGTCGAAGAACCCAGGGTACCAGCGCTCAGGGACTTGCATGGCGTAGATTAATGCGCCAGCGAGGTATACCGCAATCTACACACAGCGAGTTAGCTAGCTGTCCAGTTACAATGGTACCTGAAGGGGATACATACGGATTTGACAATGGGCAGATAGAACGTCATGGTCCACATCATTCCTCTTGTCCAAATCAGCTGGAACATCGGGATTGTGCCAGTTGCTCCGAGCGTCAAGTAGAAAATGACTCTCCAGACACGCATGTCGGCTTTGTTGAATACCGGGTTCCACGGCAGGATAACACCGGCGATACCAAAGATGAGGGTGATTCCCATATAGATGCTACGGCTGATAGGGTGCACATAGAAGGCGGTATACTCAGTCGTCATGATCGACGCCGCAATGAGCATAGAGATACCGCTGTAGTCCACACACGCAAACCTCTCCATCGTTGTCTGGTGCGAAATTGACGAGAACGTATGCCAGATGGTCGAGCAGGCTAGTGCCTTTGCCGCCGCCAAGAAGAACAACCCGTTAATGAACTTATCGGCTGTCGTATGATCACTGAAGATCTTCGACGTAGGATAAAAGTAGAAGGCAATCGCCAAAATAATCATAAACCCCAGCCCATGGGTCCAGATATTGCATGTCTCATTACTCAGTGTAAACGCGCTCTTGACGCACTCCAACTTTGTCTCTGTGAAGCGGTAGCCCCTCAGGATATACGGGTTGACCCTCCACGGGAACGGCAGCTCCTCATAGGTAATAAGACGGCGCTCCCGTGCAGCGTTGATTGCGCGCTCGATGCTCTCCGCAAGCTTGTCCTTAGCGTCGATGACACGGTCCGCACCTGCATGTGCCTGGGCCTCAAAGTCTCCGAGCAGCTCCTCAAGGAAGCGGACACCGGCGTGGACCTTGGCGGGGAGGGTGTCCTTTGCTTCGAGGACGTCGTGGTAGCTAGACTCGAGGACTTCTACGATGACGCGGGCACGGCGACGGCCCTCGCCGCTGATCTTGCTGCAGCCATGGCGCACGGCGAGGAGCGTGGTGTAGGCGCGGGTGATGCCCTCGTCGAGCTTGAGGTTGCCGTAGGCTTCGAGGGAGTCGAGGCGACGTTCGAGCTCCTCGAGGAAGTGGTCGACCTGGGTAAGGTAAGTGTTCTGCCTTTACTTTTCTTCTTTTTCCCTTTTCTTCAAAGTGCGGGAGTGGAGGTATGCATACTTTGGCGAGGAGAACCTCCTCGTCGAGGAGCTCGGTGGAGAAGTGACGGGAGTGCGAGTGTGTGGAGTGACGGCGGGGCTTGCGGTGCGTCGGTTTGGTGGGGTTGAAGGTATCCCATGAGTCCATGATGGACGTGGAACTGGTGCAGCTTGCCATTGGACGACGGCTTGGTGCCTCTGGTTACTGAATTCCTTTCCCTGAAGATGGGTTTTTTCTTCTTTTTGTTTAAATCTTTCTTTTCTTTACTTCCTGGGCCGGGGTCCTGGATTGCGCCTATGTTATGTAGATATAGATTCCACCACCCACACCTGCTATGTATGTGCTGTCTCTGTCCTGTAAAGCACCAGAAGAAGCGCGCAAAAGAAACAGAGCAAGGCAAAAAAAAAGAAAGGAAAAAGTAAAAGGAAAAAAAAAGATCTACACTATATATCCTCACTTCACACACGCCGAAGCCCCGTGGTCGAATGGCAAACGAGGTTATGTAGGTAGTATGTGGGAACAAGTAGAAGAGAACCAGATAGGACTATATATGGTAGGGGAGGGAGGGGTGGTCCGGTAGGGTCTGTTTTTTTTTAAAAAGGAGACGCGCCAACCATGAGATCAGAGTTATTGGAGGAGGCTTAAGGCCGACGGCGCCGAGGGACAAAGGAGAGAGGAGAATTGACGACGGACGGACAGACGGCGGGTTGGGCGGGCGGTAGAGACCGAATGGGGCTTTAGGGCAGACTGCGGATGCCGGCCAGGCCAAGTGGGGGGGGGGGGGGGGGGACGGGGGAACGAGGAGGAGAGGGAAAAGAGGAAGAGAGAGAGAGGGAAAGGAGGAAAGAAATAAGAGAAACGGAAAGGGAGTGAATTATGAGATAGATATGGAAGAAAGAAGGGAGAGAAGGGAAGGAAGGGAAGAAAGGAAGGCTTGAGTAATGTTCAATGTACGAATATGCAGGTTAAAATTCAGCACTACTTTATTCTACTCCATCTGAATGTTGTTGTTGGAACTCTACTGTTAACAGCTACCTCCATGCTCTACTCTTACTTTTCGCTCTCCCCCCACAGCTTCTTTCCCTTCCAACCAGACCCTCGGCATTATTACAACCTTACAAACACTTTTTTTTTGTTGAATTTCCGGGGGGAGGCAGCAGGGCCCCTCCCCCCCCCCCCCAAACAGCTCTAGCGACCGGTACCGTTCGCTCAACCCCGGCTTCTCCCAATCTGGAACCAACTCCCCCCCTGGTTCACCTCAGGCAGGGCACCTCTCTGGGAAACGTCCACTCTCCCAACCCAACCCAAGCGACAACAAGAGGTGGCGATTCACTCTGCCATGTTAGATTAGATTAATTGCGACTCCTCCGATAGACAACTGACTGATCTTCACTGCCTGTGCCGTGCATGGAGGAGGACCACGAGGAGGAAGAGTAAGCAGAAAATAAAAAAAGTTTTTGGAACCATGGCCGGGCGCTTGACGAGTCTATGCACAGAAGCTATTTCGACCCTTCTGTGCCTTGCGCCGTGGAGATATACGTACTCTCCAAGAACTCCAAGAACTCCAAGCAAACGGGCAAAAAAAAGTCTTTCCTCACTACTAGATACACTTACCTACAAGGTAATCTTGCTTGCTTGCGCATACATACGGTGCAGCATACGACGCCGCCCTCTCCGCCCTGTCTGCCCTCCGCCTACCTAGAGTGCATAGCACAGCATAGCATGTGGGAGCTTCCATTGGCTACTGATGAACCAAGCATTTCCTACACACGCCTCCTGCTGCTTCTCCCCAAAGATGCAAGATGCAGGACAGACACAGAGAGAGACACAGACACATGTTTACCTGGCATGGCTGACATTGTAAGTGAGAGAAAACCGGCGTAAAAGCAGGATTTACATTTCTCGCTCTGCCGTGCGCAGGTGATCGTGGGGATTGTATTGGGACCAGCTACTTCTTACTTTTTTATTAGGTAGAGGATTGTAATTGTATGCGGTGGAAATGTGAGAGGTGAGAGGTGAGATTAGTTAGTAGTTAGCTTAGCAGTAGGTACTCTACTCGTAGTCTCCTGGCGTTTTTGGACTGGGCCACTATTGCATACACCCAAAATCAGGATCTTGGCGTATTTTTGTATGGTATGCAATATCAGTCGCGTTCAAAAACGTCAGGAAGTTACGAGTACTCCACTAGATCTACCTTACCTTGCGCTCTGCATTACCAATCTACAACTCCAATCCACCACTCCCTCCTTACCCATACCACATACCCATACTTACCATATCACAAATTCTCTCATTGGCAACCACTCAGATCGGGCTTCCCGAATCGAACCGGCCAAGGCAACCCAAGACCCAAGGAACACTCCCCCAACCCGACCCCATGATGGGGAGGGGAAATGATGCCTAAATCCACATTTTACTTTTTTACCGCCGCGCCGGGAAAATGCGCTGCTGCTGCTGCGTTGTGCCGATGACCCGAGACGCGGCGTAAATAGTAGAATAGATAGATAATAGGGATAGGGAACCCCGCATTATTAGAGAAGAGCATTAATATTAGAGAAGAGAAGAAGTCGGGCCGAGTCAACTAGGCAGGTGGGTTAGGTAGGTGGTGAAGGTGGATAGGTGGGTGTGTAGGGGTGGGCAGGTTGCGAATGCATAATGTGGGTGTAAAGTAGGTGCGGCGGTGGTTCGGGGTTGAATATGCAGGGCACTTTAATAGAGTAGAGGTGGGGTGGTAATAGTAGGAATAAGAAATAATAATAAGAGGAGGGGAAGTCTGCCAGATCTTTTTTGTCTGTGCTGTGCCAGATGGTAGGTGCTCTAGAGTGGTCAGTAGGTGCTGTTGTTGGAGTAGAGCACTCCAGGTGGTTATGTATGGATGATCTGGTTCTCTGGTATTGGTACTTGTTTGGTATTGGTACTTGTTGGGTACAAATTATTACTCTGCTCTCGCTATGTAGTCAGGTACTGGTCGATATGCAGCAATATGAAACGATAGCAAAAAACGGAGATAGAAAAGAAAAAAAGAGAGCCAAAATGCGCAGTCCATTAGTCGTCAACATTAAAGCACGCCAATAGAGTAAAAAGAGAAAGAAAAAAGACAAAAAAATAAAAACCCCGATTCTCCAAAGTGCAAGATGCGATGCAGCTACGACATTCGCGGGGGGTGGGGGTTACAATCACACCCCATCACTCACCCCCCTCCCAAACCCTCACCGCCTCCCCGACCCTCACCACCCCCACACCTCCCGCCCTGCCCTCTACGGGCAAATGCTTCATATGGACGCCAAACACCACCCTCCCACTCACCCTGCGACTCTTCGCCAGCGTCACATATGGCTCCTCATTCTTTACGGCCGTCTCTTGGTCCACACACACCATATGGCACCTCCGACACGCCCCCAGCACCTCGAAAAACTCCCCGCCAACCTTAACATGCGCCCAGCGGTCCTCGGCATACGCGCCCGCGCCACCGCGAACCACAATGTTTGCGCGGAACACATCGGCCCGCGCGGCCTTCCCACCGGTGCACAGGATGGCGGCATTGAGCGCGTCGACGCTGGCGCGGTGCACCAGTAGGATGGGGCTCTCGTTCGACAGCCCAATGGGAGCCTCGCCGCCCACGGTCTTGGCTGCACCCGCGAGGTGCGGCTTGAAGTGGCGCTGGCCGCTGGCCGCGGGGAAGCGCGCGAGTGTGCAGGGGACGCCGACCGCCGCGGTGAAGAAGTCGACGATGTGCTGCGCCGAGTACGTCAGCGCCGTTATCTTATCGCCACAGACGCGGGAAGGGCTGGGGTGCAGGGTGTGCAGCTCCTCGGGGGTGCATGAGAGCGGGATTGAAAGCTGCGGGGCGGAGGAGGGGGCGTTGTGGTTGTGGAGGGTGATGTGCAGCATGCCGATTTTGAGGTCGACGGACGGGCGGATGAGCGCCATGCGGGGGTAGCGCTTCTGGTCGATTGCGGCGCCGGTGCCGAGGTGGACGAGGCACCATTCACGGTCCCAGGTGAGGCCGTGAGGGCGCAGCTCCCAGGGTTGTGAGGCGGGGATAGAGAAGCCGCCGCAGGACTTGATGGGGTAGATGGTGAGGCTTTCGACGGTGAGGGCTGCTGACGCTGATGGCTGGCGGGCGACGGCGGGGGTGGGGGTTGTGTGGTCGATGTAGAACTCCTCGAGGAAGCGGAGGAAGACGAGAAGATCGTTGACGGTGCTCATGGCGCCGAGGGAGATGCGGATTGCGCCAGTGGGCTTGCCGCGCATGACGTCTTGGTCGTCCCAGCAGCGGTGGCCGGATAGATAGTTTTGCTCGATCTCCCAGGCTGCGAGGCCGACGTGCTGCTCGATGCCGCCGGGGTTGCAGAGGCCGCCGGTGCGCAGGTGGATGTTCTTGACACTGGCGAGCTTTTCGACTTCAGCGTAGCCCACCCAGGTGCCGTCTGCGCGCTGCATGTTGAAGGCGATGATTGGGCCCTGCGTTAGGGGGGATTTGTAGTCGCTGGAGCTATAGATCTGGCAGAGCTTGCGGCCGTTCCCATGCCTGAGATTAGAGAGAAGATCGTGCATGATGGCGGCGAGTGAGAATGCATGTCTCGAGATAGACCCATAGTCGCCGTATAATCTCTCATGCGTAGTAATGGCCGCATCCAGGGCAAGTATCGAGTGAAACGCACTCGTCCCGTCCTCGAGATGCGAATGCGGCGAGTCCTCTATCCGCGCATGAAAGCTCCCCCCGCACCCTACCACGGCATCTACAGTCCCTCCCCCAAAGTACCTCCGCGTCTTTAGTATCCCCGCCGACGCCCTGCGCACAATCAACGCACCTAGATCCGGGAACCCAAACATCTTATAAAAGCTCAGCACCGTAAAGTCCGGCGCTGCCTCACTATCCCCCAGATCCAACAGCGACGTCGTCACCAGCGCCGCCGCATCCAGCAACGAATACCACCCGCTCTGCGCCTTCCTAACTCTCCCCGCCCAATCTCTCGGCAGCCGTCGCCCCGTGAAGTTCGACTGCGCCGGCCACCCAAACAGCCCCACCCCGTCCTCGCAGGGGCTCCGCAGCCACAGCTCAACCTCAGCGTCCGAAGTGTAACACGTTGCCTCTTTTGCAAGCTCCCGGATCCCGACGAGGCTCGTGTGGGCGTCGCCATGGTAGCGGTACCGGAAGCCCTCCGGCTGCGCTGTGAATGCCTCGAGAACGAGCTTCATCCCCGCGGTGGCATTGGCGCAGAAGACGACGTCGAACTCCTCGGGGTCGGCATTGAAGAGGCGGAGGACACGGAGACGGATGTCGTCGATGCGCTTGGTGGTCTGTTGGGAGGAGGGGGAGGGCGAGTGAGGGTTGCCGTAGATGTTTGAGCAGAGGTCGGAGGAGAAGGCATGGATGAGCGAGGTTGCGTAGAGAGTTGTGCCGGCGTGGTCGAGGTAGGTGATGTCTTGCTTTTGTTAGCCAATTTCTCTCTGGTGAGCGATAGAGGGGTCCGTTTGGTTGATTACCTTTGAGCTGTGGGTACTCGGTGGTGCTGAGCTCTTCGACGTGGGGATTGTAGCCTAAGGACACAGCTCTCTGGAGGATGGAGTCCATGTTCAACAATGTCTGTATGAATTAAGGTATTCTGTGCAAAATCTTGGGTCGGGGTTCTATCCGCCAGCGGGATGTATTATGTTGCTTGTTCTCTGTCTGCTGCGGCACCCTGCATGTGTGGACATTCTCCAGAGTCGGGACGGCGGTGGTGATGGTGATGGTGATGATGTGTTGTGGGGAATGTGGCGATCCCCGGTCGGCTCTTGGATCCCGCCGTTATCCTACGTGCAGATCCAGATCCGGGCCTTATCCGAGATGCATGCTTGGCGATAACGGGGTCAATGATACCGATAGCAGACAAAACATCGTGGGCCTAGTAGTCTTATTATCGTTCCAATTTGGTACTAAAAATACAGCATCGAGTCTTTGAACGATCCCGTGCGGAGTCAGACTACTGTATGTACAATAGACTCAGATGATTATTGACATCGGAAGAACACCATGGTACCAGCTTGACCCACTACTACTTAGGGGTGTTAAAGATGCCCACAGAATATTGCTGTTAAACTCCTAAGGTAGACCTCTCAGGGTATGAATACGTCTTTTAAGTGTTGTTTACAGCCTCTTTTTCACGGTCATCCCGCAACTTCAGGCAAGCAAGGGCAAAGGCTGAGGTCAACGCTGCCCTCATCAGCATCACCATATAGATGCTCACCCCACGGGCGTTGGTTCACCATTCGTAAATAGGGTGCCCCACTCATGCTATACTGCTGACTTCCCCAGCCCCCAGGGTATTCACACAGGCCTTGACCAACTGAACCGGTGGATCCCTTAATTATTGTCCTTCTCACCAAGCTCATCCTATTGCATTCCCAACAAAGTCTGTCACTTTACGCCTGCTCTTCTTGGAAGAGGAATTTAACATGGGTCTTCTCGACTCTTCAAATATAAATGGTCTTTTCTTCGTTGATACTGAGGTCCGCATGTATAAACAACGCAATGATATCCCAGTGCCATTTGCTTGAACTAACCATTTGCTGAATGTTAACAAAGTGCTTGCTTCTTCTTTCTTCTGGAATAATAGTACGAAGATGGGCTATATGATCGACAAATAATCAAGCTCTTCCGTGCGAGTCCATAAATATATTGTCCCGTATCGGTATCCAGCCTAAAATAACCAAAGGGAAATAATTATTTTGTTTTCCTCGAGCTTAGAGTACCACCCGGCCCCACCTCCTGGAAGTACCGAAGGCTTCCAAAGCATAGAAGCTGAATTAGTATAATTCCGAGATTCATTGCCGCATCTCGTTGGATTCAATCCCTTTACGCGTTTCAGATGTGTTCGTTGATGGAAGATTGCACATCTAACAACCTTCGCCGATGGCAATCCTTCCAGAAATCTGACTTCCCCCCTCTATAATCAAGTTAACCCGTAGGCTAAATAACGTGGGTGGAGTATCTTCTTCTCCGCGAACCGGTAACATCGCCTCTCTGGTAGAGCAAAGACATCGGTCTCTAATCATGAAATTGATCCTTAGCTGTATGCGTAAACGTGTGCCCCTGCAAAGAAAGAAGTCATTTTTAAAGGGTTTCTTCTTCTTCAGAGGCGCATGTCAATCAATCGTTACAAAGGTATCAGATCCTGACCCATTCCCTGATCGAGGATGTGAATATCCACTATAGAGGTGCCAGAAGCATATTTACTTCAATAGCTTCATGCCTAGATATCTAGTCGTGCACTAAAAGCACCTTAACCTGTCAAAACCACCCTAGTTTAGGTTCTAAAGAGAAGTTAGTAATCTTAAGCCCTCCAAAGAAGGGCCACCGAGTAAACCATTTTAGACACAAATAGGTTACGGGAATATCCCGGGTCTGGTTAATATACGCCATCCAGCGTTCATAGCTCTATGGTGTTCTTCTGTTGTTACATCTTTTCCCCAAGACTAATGTCTTAGATGAACGACTAGTATGCCCAAGAGCCAAGTCCTGAATCATCAATGGCGGGGAAAGCCTAGACATATTAGTAGGGTTCCAAACGATTGCTATCATCACTGCTGTCCGTGATAATGTTAGAGAGCCTTTTATCTAGGCAATGCTGCGTCTTGCTCAGTCGTTGTTATGTGTTGTTAGAGTATATATATAGCCTGACTGAGATGCTACTTCATCACCACACCTTGATTACTGCGAGTGCCTGTGGTTCTGTGCAAGACCTATTCCATTTCGCTTTAGGTTAGTGTTTTGGCCAGAGGCATTCTATCGCAGGTTGTGCGAGAACAAATGCCGGATCATGATCATGAGTGTGGTTGACGTTGTGGAGATGAGGTTGGGTTGGGTTGGGCCTGAGGGTGAAGTCAAGTTAAGTTACCCAGCCGATGCACCGGCGCCGGCCGGACCTACGGTACCACCCACACCAAGACATGTTGCCTGTAGCGTCGTAAGCTCAAGTTGGAGAATTCGAAGCAACGTGGACATAAACTTGCAATTGGTGCGTGGAAGAAGGTCTTTCCCCACACAGTGGTACGATCTTACGAGAGATGTTTGCATTTGGCCCGATGCTAGCTATATATATTGGTTAGGTCGAAGATTTACAGCTACTGTGCATGTGGCTACATCTTTTCAAGTTTCCCCCAAACGCCAGCATTCAGCCCCAGCCCTATAGCTACATCATTGAAGATATATCTAAGAAGGCTACCAGGAGCACGATCAACTTCTCACCGCTGGGATAAGGATTGGGGTTGCATCAACTTCTACAGACCCACATGTAGCCACAGTTCTCGAGAGAATATGCCATTCACTACGCCGGATGAGCCAGTTGAGATTGACGAACCTTGTCCATCTTTCACCCGTGCTCTTGGTAAACCATTCCATTCACTTCTGAAGTTGCTGTTTAGGGTATTCAAAAGCACTGTATGTCTTTTTCTCTAGAATGGCTTGTTTCCAAAGGGTCATAGGAAAATATTGACAGCATATAGTGAGACAGGCAGACAGGGAACCGCGAAATCGAGTTTTAAGGAACAGCTCGGGCAACTTGTGTTCATGAGGTCAGAATACGGAGAAACAGAGAGCAAAGCAGCTACGATTATCCACCCCCAAGCCCTCTACCGGAGGCTAGTTCCTAACGACTACTACAGTCCATCCCGTCCCGCTCTCTAACCCCACAGGCTCTTCTCACCAGTAGCTTACCAGCCAGCTTTACACATATATACGTGAGCCGGATAAGGGGAGGCGGGTATCTATTTCTCTCCGTAAGACAGCACCTTCTTCTTCACAGACTCTCACTCGATCTGCGCTAGCCCAGTTTGGGACATTATTCGGTGATTTCTTTAGTCCATATATCCTTATATTTAACTTACTCCTATCCGTCAATACCCCCGTATTATGTCAGTCTCACTTCGCCCAAGCTGCTAGCTCACCAGAAAGTGGCCGCGCATCCTCTTTCAGCTGATCTGAGCCCCTGCCTCTCCCGATATGTTATTGAATACGTAAAGGGCATGTTTCATCTCACCACGGAAAGGAAATTGGGCTCACTATTCCGCAACTTGTGGTATATCTAACGCTTAATAGAGTGTTAACGGTTAAATTCTGTTTAGAGTGTATGCGCGGTGCTGGTGCGGTTGTTGTTGCTGTGTCTGTTGTGTTGTGTCGGAACCGTTCACCAACGGAACGTAAGGCACATCTCGGGCCACGAATAATCCACTTGCGGTCATCCAATTATACTAGTACGCCAACGAGACTACATAACCTATTATTCATAATTACAGGGAGGGACCACTGATAAATACGGTTTTACAACCCAAGCCTTGAAGGTCAGATTTACTCGCTGGTATATAAGTAGAAAGAAGCATATTCCGAGGTAGGCAATCATTGAATCGCCCATCCCTTTATTTCACGGCCAAATTTGTGGAGAAGAACGGCACTCTCTTAGCTAAGCACCGACGAGCGAAGCAAAACAAGCGTCGAGTGAGATCCCATGAAGCAGACGCTACCCAGATATAATCAGAAAAGCAAAAAATGCTGTTATTCAACTGGAAGCGCTAGGCATTCCATACTAAAAAGACCATATGTCCCCAGCGGCTCCATATACACCAGCTGCAGCCGCCGCCTACAACCACATCTATCTCTATCCACCGCACAATAAACAAATAACCCTAAAAGGACCTAAAAGAGAGAAAAAAGCACACCAAAAAACTAAAACCATGCTATATAAAACAACCCAAAAACCAAAACGCCCCTGCCCATTCTACACAACCCAGCGCACTATACCTTCATCGAAGTAATCACACTAATAGGCCTCCGATTCCTCCTCTCCCACAGCGACCTCTCCCGTAGCAGCTCCTTGCCCTCCATCGTTCTCGACCGCGGTCGTAGTTCTAGATAGAATGACAGCACATACGCCGTGAACACGAACGCAATCACTATTCCTCTCCCATCAGCCACCGCAACCCGCCAACCTAACAGAGAGGGGTGTAACTTACGCCACTCCAACACTGCCGCAATATTGTCTTTATTCATTATCATGAGCACCGCCATTGCTATCGTCCTACCAAGTCAAGTCATTAGCCCAATCCAGTTTGTGGGGAGGGGGAAGAGGGAGCCTACAGAGGGACTTCGATGATGACGATCCACTGCTTGATCTGATAACTAGTCTTGAGCACCGCGCGCTCAATGAACGCTGTGCCGAGAACTCGGTAGGATAGTGTTGTGAAGACGGCGGAGAAGATTACGCCTGTGGCTGCATTAGTTGGCTATATTGCAGGGTTATGGACTTGTGGGTTGGTGGTACAGTACCGAGCATGAAGAGACACAGAAAGCCGTTGTGGAAGCGCGGGAACGAGGCCGTGTCGAAGATGCTGAGTAGGATGAGCGAGACGGCGCCGAGGCCACCAGCGCCAATGGCGGCGATATCGACGGCTGTTTCGAGGCGGCGTTGGTTTCGGTCTGGCTGTTGTTAGTGTTAAGCGGCAGAAAGGGAAAGGGAAAGGGAGACATACGAATGGCGTAAAGGGATGAGAAGAATGTTATACTGGTTATCGTGCAGCCGATTACGAAGAGTGGTTTTAGCATGCTTGCTCCTGGTATGTGTCAGTATCTACAATGCTACTTAAATTAAGAAGAATTACGAGAGAATAATACCTATATCTGAGATATACGCAATTGTCTGCCCGCCATCCATACTCTTATACACCGGCGACCCCTGTGCCAGCCACGCTATCATCAACACCCAATTCATCACTACCTCCCCGCCAACGCCAAAAGAAAATCAGCCACACGATCATTACCCCTCTGCAACCTCCTCTCTGCAACCCCTCCCCTTCCACCCTCCCCCACTCTCCCCTCTCCCCCTCTCCCCAGAATCCCCCACAACAAAAAAAGAGTAGCACTAACGTACCAAACCAAACAAACGCACACACAACCGGACAAACCCAATACGGAAACCTCCGCTTCTCCGCCTCAATGCAGCTCTGCTTCTCGTTAACCTCGGGCAGGCTCATGTCGCTGTCGCTGTCGTCCGAGTCCACATCTGTGCTGCGCGCCTGCTGGTACGTCTGCAGCTGGCTCGCGAGCAGTAGCGGGCGTGGGAAGGAGTAGTTTGGTGGTTTTGACATTCTAAATCTGGGGGGGCAGCGCAGCTGCAAAAAAAGGAAAGTGGGGGAAAGAACGTGGCGGGGAATCAACCCCTAAAAAAAAAAAAAAAAAAAGAGCGACGGGCTAGCTAGCTAGCTAGTGGTGAAAACAAAAGGTCTCGCAGAGAATTAGACGGAGAAGACTCGCAGCATGGGCGCGGGAGGGGGGGGTATATGAGCTTCTCGCTCTGGGCCTGACTCTACAGACTACATCACGGAGTGTACACGACGAGAATACACCTACACCCCCGATTCTAGCTATTCGGTAGGGTATGGCGCACAGGGCGCCCTTCACCGTTGGTTCATGAGTGGTTCGCTTGTGGTGCATACCTGGGGTATGATGTAGGCACGGTTGCGCAGGTACCGGTGGCCGGGGGTACCGCTTCACCGGATTGGTGGTACAGATAAGACCTGGGATGAGAGGTTGTTATCGGGCTGGCTATTGATCCTATTGATCTTATCGATAGTGGGTGAGATAAGTATTTTAGCTGCGTCATTAATTACTCTGGAGTGAACACGTGCTTGGTGGTCAAGTCTTCACCGGGGTAAGGTTTTTTTATTCCGCTGAGCTGAAAAAGACAGACAAGTGAGGCCAGAAAGTTTAAACACCAATGGGTGACTCCCCGCAGTCGTCCTGAATGTCGTCAGACTTTGAAAAGATGATTTTCTAACCCATAAACGAATCCGGAGCGTTATTCTCAGTTTCTACTTCAGCCTGCAGGTGTATCAACGCTGAAGAATGGAGCAGAGAGGTACGGGGGTTATGGTATAGACATGGAGCTGGGAGATAAAAGAGGGCCTGCCTATGCGCATGCTGGAACGTTACTTATGTTTAAAGGAATAGTTTCTCAGTCTTCAGATTGTCCGGGGAGTAGGGATGGGGGCTTCTCTAGATTCTGTATTTTCCTAAGATTTGGAGAGTGCAGTTGTTATTTAGATCGTTACTTGAACACATTCTGGCCTGTTTAAATCATACACTCAGAATGACTACGGGAAGTCATCCAATATTCCAAACACGTATACGTATACGTATCAATAAGAAAATATATGGGTGACTACAAATAACAAAAAGTAGAGTACATGTATTAACAATCCCACGATATCTCTACGCGTATCAGACATTTAAATGCATCAATTAATGCGTTGTTTTTTTACTAACTATGGTGTAAAGCGTATAGAATATTGTGATGAAAGCCGTCTGAAAGTCGTCCAGAAGTTGTCTACAAATCGTTCTAACATATGTTCCGTCCCAGTCGCAAACGCTTATTATTGGCCAATGGACCATAATTGGTGAATAAACTCTTATTTTTCGCTTACAGGCCATTCTAGTATATAATTAATCTCAGCTTTTCTAGCGGAAAGCCGTTGGCCCTAGTTAATTGGCTATTTGTTAAAGAAATATTTATTTGTATTACTTATGTATCCCCAGGGCGGTGGTATATCAGGGCAAGGGCACATACAAGTAGGTAGAATGTGTTCTTTGAGTTTCTTAGTTGTTAGGCGATGGCGTTTGGGAGTTTATTAGTCGAGTTTGGTCAAATTGTGGCAGGAATTGGCCATCTGGACAGAAGATCAGTGACCGTTTGTCAAATCTCATGAAGCATTGGTCAATAGGCAATATTTGTCAAGAGGACGGCCAGTTGGGCAATGGGCCGGCCTGTTGGCCAATGTGATAAACTCGTGACTGGGACGGAACATATATAAATGCATCTTTGGATACATTTACCAGCAACATCGGGTGTAAATGTGTTAAATTCAACAACTTTCCACTTCTTTGTATGTATGGGAGAAACATCGGTTGATGCATTTAAATGGCTGGTAGAGTATAGTATCAGCAGACGTAGAGCAGTTAGAGTGAACCACCTGCATTCCGAGTCCTCTAAGGACTATCTACTCAAGTATCTACTTGTACTTGTACTTGCTAAACCAACTAACCAACATCTCGGTATATCTGCTCACCCTCAAGTACTGTCGACCCAAGTCTAACTAATTAGAAAAATGGAAAAGAAAGAGAAAAATATATACCCCCACCAATCCCCCAAACAAAAAAACCCCGTAAAAAAGTTTCCACCACAAAAAAAATCCCACAAAGAAAAAGAAAAAGAGATTTAAATTAAAACCCTTTTAATTCTCCCCACGCATCCTCCCCTCCGCCGCCCCCGCCAACATCTCCCTCCTCACCACATCCTCCACCTCCTTCCCGCGTCCCCTGCCCGCGCCCTCTCCCGCACCAAACACACACTCCCACACATCCCCACACCCCACCACCTCCCCGCCACCAACCCCCTTCTCCACCAGCCCCCCCACGACCTTCTGCAGCTCCACCGAGTTGGCCACATCCAGCCTCCTCTCCTCCTGCGACTCCTCGGGCGACGACGCCGGCGAGGACCCAGTGCTAGTGCTCCCACTACTCGACTGGCTACTACCCCCCTCCTCCTCCTGCGAAGGATCCACAGACTCCGCAGACTCCCCGCAAGCCTCCATCAGCCCCAGCCTCCGTTTCGTCGCCAGCGCCCACACGTTCTCTTCGACCGTGCCGTCGATAACATACAGCCACACCGTCGTCGGGCGTTTCTGCCCAATGCGGTGGACACGCGATATTGCCTGCAGCTCCAGCGAGACGTTGAGCAGCGGCTCGCAGAGGAAGACGTGGGTCGCGTTGACAAGGCTCAATCCGGCGCTCTGTGACTTTGCGTGTAGCAGGAAGCAGTGGGTCGACGGGTCGGTCTTGAAAGTGTGGATGCCGCCGCGCTTGTCGAGCGTGGCGAAGCCGATGTGGGAGTGTGTAAGGACTGTCTTCATGAAGTCGAGGAAGTCGCCCCATTGCGAGAAGATGACGGCTTTAAAGCCCGGTTCGTGCTGGCGCAGCCAGAGGAGGTGACGGATTACTGGTGGGGGTTAGACCTCTATCTAGAACTAGAGGGGGATACATACTCATATCGATCTTGGAGCCAAAGTGCTGCTTGATCTCGACACGTTTTATCTCGTCCATGATGCGCTTATCCATGCCGGAGTAGATGCTGGCGGAGGCGGAGGCGGCATCAGAGCTGCTGGAAGCTAGGGCGCGCTCTTCTTGCATGGTGGCTTCCTTGGGACGATATGAGATCTGGTACATATCCTTCAAGCTCAATGTCGCCGTGCATGCTGGGCACTTATGAGAGGTTTTGTACCATTCGACCATGCATTCCTTGCAGTAAGAGTGGCCGCAGCTCGTGAGTATGCCAATCTCGTAGGTTTCTAGAAGAAAAGGTTAATAACTAACCACCACTCCCAATCAACCACAACCACTTACCTTTACAGATTAGACAATCCTGCTCCTCCTCGACGCCTTTTCCTTTCAGATGTACCAGGTAGCGCAATTTACTCTTTGCCTTTGTAATTTTCTCAGCCAAGGCCTTCTCCTCATTAAGCAGTTTCTGGAACAACGCATCATCAATGCGCACGCTCCTCGAGAAGAACACCTCCGGCTCAAAAGGCGCCACTGTATCTGAGATCGCCTGCATCTGCGAATAGTACTCCTTCCTCGCATTCGTCACATTGCGGAAAAACATAATCTCACTATCAAGGGGGTCAATGATCAGCACAACCAGAAAAAGAGTAAAACAGGGAAGAAAAGCAAAACGGGGAAAGAAAACAGCCAACTTACTTTGACAACTTCTTATTCACCTCCACCTGCGTACCCACAACCTCCCCCAACACCTTAAGCTCCTCCTCCACCAGCTCCCTCTGCATCGCCAACCTCCCACCCCCGCCCCTAAACCCCGCCACCTTATGGCGGAGCTCCGCAATCCCCGCCTTGAGACTCCGGCACCCCACCTGCGCCGGCAGCCTCACGCTCTCCCTCCGTGCCATCATCTCCACAAAGAAAGTCTGGTGCAGCCCCTTGCGCGCCAAGTCCGCCTGTATGTCATGGCGGATCAGCGCATTACTCGCCTCGCCGGACAGCGCCTCAGCGCGGTCCGCAAGCAGCACCCGGATCCCCGTCATGAGGCGCTCGCTGAGCTCCTGGTCGGACACGGAGATTTCGAACTCGTTGCCGCGGTCTTTTTCGTCGTCGTCGTTGGTGTCTTCGTCGAGGATAGGCTTTGCGAGGAGCTCGAGGAGCTGGGTGCGCCATTGGGTGATGAGGTCGGCTTGCGCGTTGAGCGTGGTGGCGATGTCAGTCATGTCGTAGAGCAGTGTCTGCGTCTCAATGCCGCAGTTGGTGTTGCAGGCGGGGATGGCGGCGATGGCGGCGAAGCGGCGGGTGTTGGCGCGGGTGCGGAGGGTGTCAAGGAACTTGAGGGCTCGACTGCGAGTCTCGTGCACCATCTGGGAGAGAGAGTCAGTATATATTAAGGCGGGATCTGAAGGGAGGGCTTACTTCTTTGCGGACGAGTTTGGCGGCGTCGTAGTGCTCCTCTTCCTTTTGGCGGAGCTGGGCTAGTTCCTCGCTCTTGGGGTCTGCTTCCTCCTTCTCTTCCTTGAGCTGGTACCAGGCGGTCCCGACCCAGAAGAGACAGGCGTGCTCGAGCTCAAGGATATTTCGAAGCCGGTTCCGCAGAGTCCCATGGCGGCTTGTATCAACTCTACTATCATAATCATGCTCAGCCGTCTCTTCATCCTCTTCATGCCATTCCATGGGTTCGTCTATGGCCTCCTGCAGCTTTGTCTTTGGCTCTGCCTCCAACGCCGCTCTACACTCCTTCACCACTTCCCGCACCTCTGCCAGCACCCCCATCCACACCTGCAGCGCGGCGTTATACTTCTCCTGGATCTCGAGCAACTGCCCTCTCCGGATCTTGGACTCGAATAGCGCCCTCTCGTCGTTCCTGACGGCGACCGAATGCGCATCCGCCATGAGGTCCAACACCTCATCCACAGTTCTCAACGGCGCCTTCGTCCCGCCAAACATCTTCCTATTCCTCTCGCCCGCCTGCGGATGCAAACACGTCTGCCGCAACCTTATCAACCATACTCTCAGCCTCTCCACGACTTCAGACGACACCTCATCGCCGCGGGCCCCCTCCTCGGTGATGTGGCACTCATCACTCATCTGTTGAAACAAGTGGCGATAATTCTGCTCCTCGATCGCGCTGAACGGCACCCGCACCACAACCCTCTTCTGCAGCGGTAGCCGGATCTCATCACTGACCATATCCTTCGTATGCCGCAGCGCAATCTTACCCACCACCGCGCCGAACGCCGCATGGTTGTACCTCGCCAGCGTCGAGAAGAGCGCCGGACTGCGCTCATCAAACAGAGAATAGCGCAAGAACCGCAGCAGCCCGTGGAAATCATTGATATCCTTACGGATCGGTGTCCCCGAGACCGCCCACGCATTGACCCGCGGTATCTGTCGCGCAACGACAGCTGCGTTGCTGAGCCCGCCATCAATCATCTGCGCCTCGTCCACACACACGCGCCACCAGTTGAGCTCGCCGAGGGGGCTTCGCCGCGCCTCGTAGCGCTTGGTCTTTGAGAGACGCTTTGACCAGTCCTTTGCCGCGAGGTAGTGCAGCTCGTGCGACAGCACCGCATACGTCGTGAGGACCACGTCCGCTCCACAGAACATCTCTACGACCTCCTCCGTGCTGGCACACAGGTGCTGCTTCATACCGCGGTAGTGGCACACCCTCACGCTCGGCGCGTGCGTCGCAATCTCGGACTTCCACTGCTCCAGGATACTCGGCGGCGTGATGATGAGCGTGGCACCAATATTGCGGCGGTCTGCCGCCATGGCCGCCGGCATGGCGTGGAGCGCCATCAGGGCAATCATCTCCACAGTCTTACCCAGCCCCATCTCCTCCGCCAACAAGCCACCACGCGGTAACTCCACCGCCCGCCAAAGTTCCTTCAGGTCGCTACTGACGATGCCAAACACATGCGACACATAACACTCCCCGCCCTCAGCGTCTCTCTCGCAGAAAAACGTCGGTGGAAGCTCGCCTTTATCCTCTGGAATGGCGGCGGCCGCGCCTTCACGGCTCAGCATCCACTGGACTGTGCGACGCTGGTATGGCAGCAACGTGCACTCCAGGACCGGATGCTGCACCGAGTCCGGTACAACCTGCGTGCGCGCGGGGGTGTGGCAGGCGGCGTAAAAGTCCTTGGGCGTGACTGTGAGCGCGCCCTCAACGACAGGAGCGTGCGCAGGGAATGCTTCGGCGAGCAGGCGCCACCAGGGGTCGGTACTTGCCAGTGCAATGGTGGAGGATGTGGGGGCGTTATGGCAGCGGGCGGTGAGGGTTAGGGTTAGTGTTATATTTGCGGGCGCGAAGGTGAGAGTGCAGGAGCTGCTGAACGGGCGAGTGGGGGTCTTGGTGGCGGGGAAGTGGGAGGTGATTGTAGACGCCCATGTTATATCGCGGGGGAGGGTGTCTGGGAGTGTACTTAGGTCGAGACTGGGTATTAGTTAGTAGATAGTTCAAATATATATAATATATAGTTAGAGATGGGCAGTTACTTTAAAGCCATAAGCTCCCCCCCATTGCTAGCAGAAGAAAGAATCAATCGTCCAGTCCGCGCACTCCCGGTATCTATATCCGCATCCATGTCGACATCCTCCCCATCGAGCACTCGTAGATCAACAACAACCGGGATCTCAGAACCGGCATAAATCTCTAGCCCAGCCTGCTCGGGATTCACAGCCTATTACAAAACATGTTGTTAGTAAATTCCGCCTTTCGAGTTATATTCGTAGCTAGATAGATGGTGGGAAAACTCACGAAGCTGACATGGTGCCGCGCGAGAACTACATGTACTGACTCTCCTCCGCTACTATCACTATCACCGCCATCACCGCCGCCGCCGCCGCTAATATCACCGCCGCTAATATCACCGCCGCTGCGTTTCTGCCGCTTTAGTCGTGGAACATGTGCAGTAGCAGTAGTAGTGCTGGTACTGTTGGTAGTAGCAGCGACCGAAGAAGCAATGTTCTCATTGTTTAGGTGTGCGATAGCTATATAGCTTCAATCAGCATCCGCAGTTCGCAGCTAGGTAGCTATATAGGAATGATTAATACTCACAGGCAGAAACACAACAGAGACTCCCGGTCGCCATTCTGCTTTTGGTGCGACGGCAATAAAAGCAGAAAAAAGAGAGAGAAGAAGAAAGAAAAGATCAAAAGAAAAGAGGACGGTCTGTGGGGCGGCCTTGTTAGGATCGCTCGTCCGTCCGTCGGGATCCTCAAAAGCTACAACGAGCCAAGGCTGGCCAGGTGTGCAGGGATGGGGGGGTGTGGCGGCGGTGGAAAAACGATGATCCGGATTTTGCAAGTCTTGGCGCGTGTGAGGCGGGTGGTGAAGGTTGGGGGTTGGAGAGAGATAGGGGAACAGACGAGAAGGTGTGAGGGGAGGAACGGATGAAAAGATACATGTATGAAGGAGCGAGGGAGCCAACTTACATGCAATCGGTGCTAGCCATGACCTCAATGGCTCTGGCTGGTTTAGGGCTCTACATGTGTTGAGCTAACCACCGTTTTAGGAAGACTCAATTATGTACATAGGTAATGAGAAGGTAGACGACAATCTACTTATAGACGCGTCTAGTTAGGCTTGGCCGTACACGGCGGCGCAGTGTAGAAGTGTTGAGTACATACACGTATATGAATTATGCTGCTCTACTCCGCCGCTACACTACAGGACCTCCCCCACTTGCTAGCACTGCGGGCACTGCGGGCACAATGGCTGGCTATCAGTCAGAACACCGAGTGATGTCGATGTCCATATATGTACCGGTCTTGATATTTACAGTTGCTGAGCACCCCCACTATATATCATTTCTTCCCCGCCGCCGCCGCCGCCTCCTTCAATTTGTCCACCTCGGCCATGAGACCCTTGACCTCCTCTACACCCAATCAGCCCCTCCCCCAAGACACACACAAAAAAAAGAGAGAAAGCGTAACGTACCCTCCTTCCCCCTCTGCACCTCCTCCTTCTCCAGCTTCAACCACGCCCAGTAGCACGCCTGGTA
This sequence comes from Morchella sextelata, assembly GCF_020137385.1. Lineage (NCBI taxonomy): Eukaryota > Fungi > Ascomycota > Pezizomycetes > Pezizales > Morchellaceae > Morchella > Morchella sextelata. The sequence goes on from NW_025408634.1 coordinate 796,062, forward strand.
CGTAAAGAACGACATCAGGAACACTTTCGACAGCGGCCGCCCAAGCTCTTTATAGAACCCAATCTACCCCACATCAATTATTAGCCCCCTTCTCGCATTGCCCCCCCACCCCCCTCCCCCACCGTGGGGAAAAAAAAACATACATGCTTCGACACCTCCTTCTTCTGCGGCGCGGGCTGGGGCGGCGCCATATCCGCCATCCCCCTCCTCTGCCCGCCGGCGCGGAGTAGTCGTGGTAGTAGTGCTCGTGCTCGTGCTCGTGCGCTCATCGTCTCTGCCGGTATCCAATCTGTTGACGTTGCAGAAACCGCCGAGCAGGGTTGTTAATTGCATACAGCCTCTAGCAGATGAGGCTTGGCAATGCCCACTAGTTAGGGCCAGCTAGGTGTTTTTGCATGAAATGACTCGGTAAACAAGCGTTAGGTGTCCTCCTGTCAGACGGCACCCCTAACCCCGTTGCCTTTAAATCCACGCCTGCTGCGGCGCCCTCTCCAGGGGACGGACAAACAAACGATAGACAAACAGATCTACTGCTGCTCTACCTCTTCGCACACACGCACGCAGCTACTTCTCGGTGATCTCTACAATCTACAGTTTCTATAGCAGTTTTGAAACAGAAGCAATGGTAAGCCCCCCTCCAAACCCTCTCCCTCACGAAGCACCCCCCAAGCTCTCCCCCCCCCCCCCTCTACGACCTCCCCCGAGCCCTTCTCCCGAGCTCCCCCAAGAACCTGCTTCCTCTACCACCGCCCCCGAAAACAAGACACAGAGAACTAACGAAACCCCAGGCGCAAACCCCCCAACAACGCAAAGCAAACGAGCGCTTCGCCAAGCGCGAAGAGACCAAGCGCGGCAAGCCCGACGCCGCGCTCGCAAAGCGCCACAAGTTCAAGTCGCCCGTGTCGCCAATCTGGCTGAGTACGTTTTTTCCCTCCTCCTCTTTCCCCCGTGCTGTGGGTTACTGTGTGCAGATTGGATTTGGGGCTAATTGAGGATGTAGTCATGTTGGCGTTTGTGGTGTTTGGCGGGATCGTGTTTGAGCTTATCCGGCTGTTTTTCTAGAGCTTGGTAGCGGTAGCTAGCTAGGGGAGCTGGGGGAGCTGGAGCTAGATGGGGGAGCTAGAGAGCTAGGGGAGCTGTGTGGCCGGAGAGTAAAATGGGTTTTTCTTTTTTTGTTATTTTCTTTTTTCTTCTCTGTTTCGTTTCGTTTCGGGGTGTTAATGTATTATTATACTTTTTTACTACTACCATGAGAAATCAGCCATCTGGTCTGCGCCGGTACCGGGTACGGCAGCCAACCCAAACAAAAGAAAGAAAAGAAGAGAGCTTGTGAATTAGATGTGTTGTGGCCTCAAGGGTTCTGTTCTAGGTGTCCTACATCACAAACAGTCATTCGGCCGGCCGGGGGTGTATCATACTTTCTCACTCTCCGTCTACCCTTTTTTTTCTTTCTCTCATAAAAACCATATATATAAAAAAAACCACACAAAACCAAAAGAATAGAAAAGAATAGAAAAAAACCATTTTAAATATTACACTCGATATCATAATATCGGGGGAATGATCATGATCCATATTTTACAATGCTCCCAGCCCTCTCTTCTTCGCCCCCTGCTCGTTCTTCATCTTCATCCCCGTCTCGAACTGCTTCTCGAGCTCCTTTTCTCTCTTTGAGATTGCAGAGTCCTTGGCTGTGCCATTTGTGCTTGCGACTGCGACGGCGGGGCTGGCGCCGAGAAGGCGGAGGAACTTGGATTTTCGGGCGGCATCACCGCTGAGCTCGGAGGCGTCCCAGGCAGTGGTGGTGGTGGTGATGGGTTCGGGGGTTGAGGTGGGCTTCTTCTTGTCTGATTTTTCCTTCTTTTCCCTCTTTTCCGTCTTGTCCTTCTTTTCCTTCTTGTCCTTCTTGTCCTTCTTACCCTTCTTTTCGGACTTGTCGGACTTCTCTTTCTTGTCCTTCTTTTCCGCCTTTTCTTCCTTTTCCACCTTCTCTACTTTCTCTTCCTTCTCCTTCTTCTCCTTCTTGTCCTTTTTGTCCTTCTCATCCTTTTTCTCTTTCTTGTCCTTCTTCTCCTCTTTATCTTCCTTTGCCGGGGCCACCACCTCTTCCTCTACCTTCCTGCGCTTGTCGCCGTTCGAGTCCTCTTTCTCCGTCTTCCGCTTCGATTTCGATTTCTGCACCACAATCAGTACTCCACACACCAATCCACTCAACCGGCATTGCCGCAAACCTCTGGAGCATCCTCCTCCGACTTCTTAGCTTTCTTAGCAGCCTTAGCGGCCTTCCTCTCCTCCTTTGAGAGCTTCGACTCCGAGCTGTCTGCAGAGTCTGTGGAGTCTGAGGATTTATCCTTCTTCTCCTTCTTGTCCTTCTTCTCTTTCTCCGCGGTGCCGTTCGTCGAGGTGCCGTTCGTAGCTGGTGCCTCCTCCGTCTTAGATTTCTTAGACTTCTTGGGCTTCTTCTTCTCCTTCACCGGCTATGCATCCATTCCATACTGTTAAATCCTCACTATCAATGATCACCTTGCACGATAAAAGGACTAACCTCGACTTCCTCCTCTCTCTTCCTCTTCTTCTTCTGGCCCTCCGCCTCCTTCTTCTCCGCAGTGCCATTGGGGACCTTCTCGACGTCCTTCTTCTTCTCCGCCGGGGGCCCACCGTTCTTCAACTGGGCCCTCCTCTGCAGCGCCGACGTCTCCACTTCCGCTACAGAAGCTTCGGGCTCTACAGACAGCGCAAGCCGGGGAGAAGCAATCGCAATATCATTGGCATTGTCGCCAGACGATTTCGCATTCCGTCCATATCCCTTCTTTCCCTTTCCGCGGGTCGTGAAGCCTCTACCCCCACCTCTTCCGCCGCCTCTGCCGCCGCCGCCTCTACCACCTCGTCCTGCTGGTGCGTGATTGGCGCGCTCACGGGCCGCGGGAGCCCCAGACTGCATGAGGGCCAGGCGTGCAGGGTTGATACCTGCAAATGGGTCTTCGGGCGACATTTTTTGGTTGTTAATTGTTAATTATGGTTTTGGAGGGGGAGAATGGTATTTTCTTAACGTTGCTATGTGAACTTTTTTTCAGGGCCTGCAGAAACTTTTTTTTTGCGCACAGACCAGTGCAGGAGACGGGACTTGGCGGGCAGGGTTTGGATGGGTTAGGGCTCGGGACTGTGTTTAGTTCTCCCCGGTGTGGTTAGGACGAGATAAATTCTCCGGTGGTGGCAGGCTTCGAACACCTCCACCAATGGATATGTAGCTGGGCACCATTGAACTAGTAAGAGTCGGAGGCTCGAAGCTCCACAACTAACTATCAGCAAAGGTTCAGAATTCCCGTTCAATCGATTGGCGAAGCTAGCTGCATCTTTGAGGATAGAGGCTCATCATAGAGCCTATCCTAGGCTAGGAGACACCACCCACAACGGAGGACGGATCAACTCAAAGTGTTTGTTTATGCGTCCCTCGCGCTGCCCACGATAGCTCTTTCCCCGGCTGCCGAACTCCCCCAAGTCATACCCAAGGAAGATCGAAGACATACATAGTCCTTGGTGGGTTGTGATTCAGAACAGCAGCATATCACCCAGATCTGTTTTCAAAGGTCGACGGGAAAGACTTCCGGCGTGGCTTGAAGGAATTTAGCTGCGAGAAAGCTTCAGGGGGCTAGCGGTCTTAGTATTATTAGCCTGTAATTGAGCTATCTGGAGCTCTAAGGTACCCGGGAGTATAAATATATACTTGGAGCTGATGATTCCAACTATCTTAACCTCCCCTCGAACCGCTCGATCTCAATCCCAGTACACGGGGAAAGGTCGGTTGGCAGAGCTGCTCCTGGGCATCTCTAGATCTACCAGTTTCAACAAATGTGCCCTAAAAGTCTCCAGCAGACCAGGGAGATACTTACTCGGAAAACAGTCACCAGCTGCAGCTAGACCTTTGCATGTTCCGGTGTATTGCTGTCCGTCTCGCTCAAGTGTTATCTCCCGCATCTCCTAGGAGCCTAGTATATAGCCTCTGGTAGAATTATTGTGGAAACCAAGGATTATCGAGCAGTTGCTTCTGGCCAATGCTATCGCTCAAATCTTCGCCGAGAACAGAGGTCTTGCACGCCACATTTCAACCATGATTGATACATATGATATGAGCATGGGCATTGACCAGGGAAGCTGCAATGCGGATACCTCCGGGATCCTTCTGTTTCTTTTTAGACTTACGGAAAGACAGGTCCATATCAAAACTCGATATTTGTGGTCATAGCATCTCTCTGTAGCTGCAGCTACTAAGCTCGACCGCCGATCATAGTGATTGGAGGTTATTATTGCTGGTTGGTAGGTTGTGCTTCCACGTGTCCAAAAGGCTGGATAAAGACGCAGCAGAACATCTGATAGATGCGCAGCCTTACCTGCGAACTGAACAGGACAGAGTGTCGTCATAAGTTTAGGTGACGTATTTCGGGCTCGATGCTATTCCAAAGGCCAACAGTGCATCTGTGTATTTTTTTAGGTCCGAGTGAGAATCCATGAACAAAAGCTTTCGCTCCGGATCGGTAACTATAAACTCAACCCCTACCCCATTGGTGACAGCCGATTCCATCTTTGGCTATTGCGGCTTCTTAGATTCATTCTTAGAGAAGCGTTGGCTAAGCGTTAGCAATGGGGCGTTGAGAAGAAACTACACTGTAGCTATAGAGTAGTTGAACACTGAACCGCCCGCCCAGCTGATCATGATTGTATTGGCCGGGGCCGTAAGATAACGAGCACACCATCGAGGAAAGAATCTCTTCGCTCTCCACGGCCCAAGAGTGCATGTGCATGTGCATGTGCCTTTGATTCAGATTTCATAACCGGCGGCATTTACCACGGCGTCATGGGAGGCATCGGAACACTTGCACCTGCAACTGCACTTGCATTGCCCAACCCAACCCAACCCCTCACTTTTATCTCCATCGCAAACACGGCCATGTGGCCTTTCAGTGCCAAAGATCACTTCGGTCGGGGCAACAATCCAGTATGTCGAAGCAAGACAGATAATTTCCGAGGTGTTCAAAGGGCACCCTAATATTGTGATGAGCAATAATAACGATGATGGTAATCTCTTGCAGCTATCACTACGAGTGGTCAGGGTCTTTGCTTACTGTTAATTCAGGACCTGACTTCTAAGGATTCCGCCAGTTCGCCGAGCTCTCCTGTCCCCCCTCGCTTGCTCGAGCGAAGGTACAGGTAGTATTTCCGGGTGACAAAAGTTCCCGTGATTTTGCTTTAAAACGACTATAACTCCACAATCACAGATAGCTATTGGGTTAGAGAGCCGAAGATTGATAATATAGCCCTTGGGTGTGAATCCCGAGTACCGACTTTGAGAATTGGTCATTCTGGGAAATTTTTGCTGGTTGCTGCGCAAAATCCCGGCACCGTATCCCTACAAAGTAGCTATGCGTGATCTATGAAGTTCGGACAGGCTTCGTTCCTTTGACTACCATCATGAAATATCACTCGCTACCATATAACCTAAATGAGCCTGGCAACCTGTTTTATAGGAAGCCACCCAGAGCATTTTCGTCTATTTCGTCTATTAAGATTAAATACAATAGAATAAAACCCTAGGGCGGAATGATATTCACAGATATTAGAAGATCCGAAAACGAAGTTCGGCCGGCCAGAAAACCACCAGATAATCCCAAGATACAAAGAAAAACTCGCCGAATTGCGCGTCCCGTCATGGGGAGGTTGTCGCTAGGAAGAATAAATAGCTACAAAAGAATAGAAATGGATATAAAGGAATGACCTCAAACACAACACAGTTATCATCAAGCATAAATCTTGCCAGGAGCAATACATCGTCATACACCACCAATCCAAAGAAAACAAGCAAAACCACGCCCCCGTCCCCCAAATCATTCAACCGTAGTTTAAGATGACGATAAATAAAACCAAAAGCAGATCTGACGTGTATGACACATAAAAATACAGGCCATAATGACACTTACCGTCTTCGAGATGCTTGCCTGTAGCAACTTACAAGTCCTCCCGAAACCTCGAGCTGACACTGCCTTCCCCTGCAGAAAATCTCCGCTCATCATGTGGGAAGAAGCCAGAAGAAGGCCTATTCGTGGGTGCGAATGTTGGGGATTGCTGTGAGAACGTGTCCCTCGCCTCGTCGGGATACTCCGAGTGATCCTCGGTGCTCGAGATCCGGCCGTTGATCTTGGCAAAATCCTTGGTTCTTTTCCTAACGAGTTTTCCTTTGCCTTTCTTGGTACCTTGATCATTGATGGTCGCTGGGTCTTCTGTCCGTCTCCTACCCTTAAAGTGGTAACCACCCACCCCTATACTAGATAACGAATGTCGACGCTTCACTGGAGTCTTATCACCTCCATCTGTCCTTATCGGCTGGATACCCGCTGCTGAAACTGACCGCATCGCTACACGCTCTTGGGGTGCTCCATTCGATTTCGGCACTATAATCGATGATATACGGCGGGGAATTCTGAATGCAGATTCTGGCCGCGGACTCCCGTTAAACGCCACCCGATCCCCGCTTGCTTCATTGACGTGTTGCTGCTCGGAAATAGCAGCATGCCCCCCACTAAAAGTAGGGTCAATCACAGTACCACCTATCGGGGCGCTGATGGCAACAGCCTCTTTTTCATCACGACTAATTTGGCGACTTTGGCGTCTTCTAAATCTATTGAAAAGCCCTCTAATCCTCCCCTCTTTGCTGCTGCTGTCCGATAAAGGTGATGTGGGGGATATGGGACTACCATCACCTAGTCCACCCAAATCCCCACCACCCCTGCTGTCGATTTTTGAAGGCTGTCTCCGTCCCTTCACTGCTCGCTTTTCCTCTTCCTTCCGGCGTTTCTCGTCCTCTTTTTCGATGACTTCCTCACATATTCTCAGCAGTGGTTCTTGAAGTGAGGATACAATCTTATCATCTGGGGGTAGAATTGAGGGGAAATATGAACTTTAAAACACACCTTTAGCCCTCCGGATATCCTCACGTGTCTCCCCTTCCCTTGCCTCGTGTAGGGCCTGCACCCGTTTTGATTCTTCAATATCCAAGTGATCCTCTAATTCTCTAGCTCTTTCAGAATCTATTCTAGCCTTCTCCGCGTTTGCTCTTCTATTAATATCTTCCAACAACGGCTGTACATTCCTTTGTGCGATTACATCAATTTCCTCCGGCGCCATATATGCGCCGCCTCCGATGCTGATCTTCCCATGATTCTCTATACGTTTTTCAGAGTCCGCCTGTGCAATTTGAGTGACCCTGGGTTCCCAATCTTCACGCCTCGCGAGCCCCCGAGAATCTGCGACTTGCTTGTCTATTCCCGAAAGCTTGGCTTGAACGTTGCGCTGAGCAGCAGACATGAGTAAGACAGCGTTCTCACCACGCTTTTTTGCATCAGCCCGCGCTATGTTCCCCCGAAGAAGTGCCATCTCTGCGTCGGTATTGCGAGCTTGGCCAATATCAATCGATCCTACGTTGGGGACAGTATAAGAGCAGTTGATCGAGGTCTGGGCAGCTTGAGCTCCGAGAGGAGAAGCTGAGAGTGTACGATCAGTATCGTAGCCTATCTTTGCTAAACGCTCTGCTGCAACTTTGCGAGCGGCCTCTTGGATATTTGAATTAAATCGCCTCGATGGCGGGGTTGTCGTAAGGACAGATTGTGCTGAATGGTCATGTCTTGGTACATCAGGTAAGGTGGTGCGGCGGCTACTCTTAGACATTGAAATTGTGGCTGCACGGAGTACGTCCGACTTGCGCTTATCCTGCTGTGGAACCCTGCCCGCGTTGAGCACCTTGCTTTCTGCGACGTATTCCGAAGTCGAGTCTGCTCCTGTGGCGACAGAGAGACGCCGAATAGGTGGCATGTGAGCAATAGTTGCAGCTGTCAAAGCGCTATTTCCCGCGCTGGCCGCTTCGGTTTCCTGACGAATAGTCAAAGGCATCGGAGAAGATCCGGAGCGCCGTCTTTTTTCCTTCGAGCTTTGCATCGCTCCTATGGCGCCAGACAACGACCAACGCTTGAATGACTCAGGCATTGTATATGGCTGCGGGAAAGAAGGGTCTTCAAGGGCGTGGAGAGCAGCTTTCCCCGCAGGTTCACTCGGGGCAGGTTCCCAAATGTTCACGGACTTTGGGTTGCTGTGTGCAAAGGAAGCGGCGGCTCCAGCGGCGGCAATAGAGTTCGGTCTCCAGATTTCCACCGGTCTATGATCGCGGTGAGCCAATAATGCCGCTGAAGCTCCAGCAGCCCCAGGATGTAGTAATCCTATGGTAGGATAGCTTGGCAATTCGTGAGCTTCCGCTGTGCGAAGATAATGAGCAGCTGTTACAAAAGGATAAGGTTGTTAGTAAATATTACCAAAAGCCCTCCGGTGTAGCGATGTGAAGGGTAAAAGAAAGAGAAATAAACCGGAGTTGTGATTTATCTTTCAAGGAGGACAAGTGGGTAACCCCTTTCCAGGAGAATTACCGTAAAGTTCGGTAGTGGCAAAAAACTTTGTACCACGCTGTAATTCGTTGTTATTATCGGTCTGAGTTGATACAGTCTGCATAGTCATATCTCGGGGTCCGGTCATTCTTGCAGGAGTGTTTAAGGCCGAGCTAACGTCAGTCACGGCGGTTGCATTATTCAAAATCACCCCCTGTGAACCGTTTTTCGATAAAGATGTACCCAATCCATCTCTATTGGGTGCAGTAGAAATAGCCGTATGTGGGGATGTGGAAGTTGCAGGTGGGGTTGGGGTTGCAGTTGTGTCAGACTGGCTAGGAATATGAGTATGAGAAGTGTGGCCGTTTGTCAACGGCAGCAGCATATTAGAAATGGGAGCCAGGGGGGCCAATAATGTTGCCATGATTGCTCTAATTTTGTCAACTTGGAATAGATATTGGTACTGGTGTAACGATCAAGTCAGACAAAATTGAGCCGGCTGCGGGGAATTACAGATCAATATGTGGAGTACAGGGTATAAAATAGCACAGACTGCAGGGGAATAGAAGCGGGATGCCGTCAGTGCACCGTTGAAGTCGAAGTGAAAGATCACCAGCAGGGAACTAAAGCTGCTCGCTAAGTTACGTTACCGATAACATCAGTAATGGGCAGTTGGGGCTCGGCGTTTGGAGATGTTCCGATTGTGATATTGGGAGACTGACTGGATTGGAGGAGAAGGTGAGGAATGATTTGTTTGGCAGGATAGGACAGGGTATCTGACTTATCGGGAGATACTACTGTTTTCAGTGGTCTGTCACAGGCCTGAAGGCTTAAAAAGTGTGCCTTTTATCGTGATGTCATCCGTTTACTGTCTGTCACAGTACCGTCATCGTTTACCATACCTAAATGTACATAGAGGTAACACTCAATATCATGCCTTTAAGTAAGTAATGGTTGCAATTACCTGGTACCGGCTCTACGCATTACTTACTTGTTTTGAAAACCTTACTGCAGCTGTGGATGCATGCCCGGTAATGCAATTCCCAAGATCGAAGCCGGTAATTGGCATGCATTTCTGTCACAAAACCCATTTGTCTGCTCAAATATAGATTCATAACGGCGTTACCTGTACCTACAGCAGTATGTAGAGCCCTTCCAAACTCGTATGCTGTACAGCGAGAGGTAGAATTATTGTAGAAACAGGAGTCTAAAAACAGGGTTTCTATGGCTGGGCAAGCCAATAGAACTCCTCCCATACTTCTACAATAATCTTACCGCAAGCTGTAAAAGTTGACTGATCCATACGGTCCTAAGATCAGATATCCTACATGCTCACCAACATAAACGTTATCGCCTACCAGCATAGCCATTAATCTGATGATTTATTGCAGCGCCAGTCCGGGATGTTCTTGGTGGACAGCATTCTCTGTCCGTTCAGACCCATCGGGTACGAGGCGAAGAGCTGCCCAAAGCTTGGAAAGCGGTTGGCCCGATGTCAGGTTGCGTCAGAACCGGGGGGCATCTTGGCCATCAACCGTGAAGCGAAACTTTCCTATGACGTCCGGCAACTTGAAAGTTTATCGGGACCCGCCTGTTTACCGATTTCTGTCTAAAAGCCGTTGAGATTTGTTCATGGGTATGATAATGAAGCTTAATGTGAATAACTGAACGATAAGTGACTTGTCCATCCTTTTGACAGCTCCAAAGTCTCTGTTTTTATCGATGGACGGAAGGAGTGTAGCTGGCCGCTGCGGGGGGTTGTATGACAAGGGAGGGGCAGAGGATCGACCAGGGATTCTTTATGAACTCGAACCGTCTCGAATCACGGATCAATTCAAATGTTGTTGTTGTTGATATCAGCTTAACCGCTAACCCTACAACGCCCTGTTACTTGCTCTGAAAATACTTGGGACGGCAAAATGGCCTTTTCAATTGGTAGACAACAAAACATTCGAGTGAATTTCTTGCATGAACCCCAGTACAAATGCGCAGCTGGGAATAGGATTCTTCAGTAGTACCTTCTACCTAGGTAAGTACTTTTCTGAGGCCTTTTCACGCCACTTACAATGAGTATAGCTAGTTGCACAGCTAGCCAGCTGATTAAGACTCATGATTAGAGGATTAGAGGGAAACAAACTCGTCCCTCTACATATCAAGCTTGTTTCACGGCAAATATACATGTGCTAGGATTAACGGCATGATGGATAAGAGCCTACAAGCTTTAATACCTCTCCCCATTACCATTTTCCACCCCTCATTCTCCCCTTCTAGCAGAGCGGGACCTCTGACAGGTTGTTCCGAGTGCCCAGAGACTCACGTTCAGAACAATGATTAGCAGGGATCACTGACACGGTAGTACTATTTGGCTGCTGGCATGGTAAAAGTAAGCAAGCATGCCACCACCACAACCGGCAATGAAAGCCAGACTACGGAGGTTACGTCAAGCCTCCCCCGCCCGGAATCCCAGAGCTGCAAACAAAGTAATTTTCTCAGAGATTTCAAAGCCAATATATAAACTTTTTACGCCCCTGTCTGTTGAGAAAAATTTACTCTCATCTTATTTCTCTGAGATTCTCTCAGCCTTGGTGTTGGCATCTTGGTTTTCTCTAGCTTATTTCTATCTCACCCGCGTCTCCCCTCTTTCAGAATTACATTCCCCATCTCTCATTTAATCGTCTTCTCTTCCACTCTTCCGAGATTCTCCCAAACTTTATTCGTTCCCGCCGATTTGTTACACTCTGTCGTCGATATTCGAATATCTCCGAGGACGGTATATGGGAAATTGATATTCCCTGCGGCTGAAACACTGGCAACTCTAAACCTTTGTTTAACTACTACATCAACCTACGTATCACTACTAAGTTTGGCACAACCGGCCATCCCTTGGCCCGCTAACAGTTCCGAGAGCAATCATGACTACCTTTGTGGCCTCTTTGTAAGCTCTCCCATGTTATAGACATGTTTTTCTAAAGGATATTGTTCCGCGATACCCCACTGTTCAATGATCTCACATCGATTTTCTGTGCCTGCATTATAATTAAATTGCATACATTGCTCGGAGTCGGAGTCTATTTCGCGCAGATCATGCAGAGTTGCTAATACAACCGCTGTTCTTCATCCAGACATCTTCCATACACCGTCCAGTTTGACAATGAGCCTGACGCGCTCAATTACAAGTCTCCATTTGGATCTCCCCAGCAAGCTCGGGAAAGGCCTTCGGATTCGGCAGCTTCCAAGAGCCCTCCCCGCATGAAACTTTCAACAGTCCGCGTGGATCCACCCAGATTTGAGACGCCAGCTCTGATCCCCAATCTTTTGCAAACTCTTGGACGATCCCTGACTTCCACGAACGAGCCTACCCCTCCATTGACTCCAACTGCTTCTGGAAGTCCTACAAGTGAGGAACTCTTCTTCAAGCTTGCCCATTCTGAGAATGCGCCTCTGGGTTCCCCCAGCGAGCCTTCCTTTACAAGAAAACTCAACCAGCCTAAATCTCGTCCACGGAGCCCCCCAGGTCCCGCTGAAATAAGTGAAGATGCCCAGGGCCCAGGTGACGGATACTTTGCTCTCCCACCAGCACCTACGCGACACCGCGAGAAACGCCGTTCATCGGCCTCGGAAAGACCATTTAAGGGCAAAACTTGGCACATAGAGAGGACAGACCAAGGAAACGGAGGATTGAAAAATGCGGTCGAAGCTGCAATTGCCAATGGAACTTTACATGACAAGACCTGGGTAGGGACTTTGGGTTTCCCTACTGACAGTCTTGATGAGAGTGTCAAAGTTGCAATCGAGGGGCGTCTTCGGGAAGATTGTGACTCAATTATAGCTTTCCCCAGCGACAAAGATTTTGATGGCCACTACAACCATTATTGCAAGGAAATTCTTTGGCCGGTTTTCCATTACCAGATTCCCGACCACCCCAAGAGCAAGTAAGTACCCACATATATAGATCCACAACCCAGTCCACAAATACTAATATAACACCAAGGGCTTTCCTGGATCACTCGTGGAAGTATTTCGAGGCAGTTAACCGTTCCGTTGCCGATGTCATTATCAAAGATTACAAACGTGGCGACACTGTCTGGGTACATGATTATCATCTTCTCCTGGTTCCCATGATGGTGCGCGAGGCGCTTGGCCCTGACGCTAAAATCGGATTCTTCCTTCACGTGGCTTTCCCATCATCCGAAATCTTCCGTTGCCTGGCCCATCGCAAGCAACTTCTGGAGGGAATGCTTGGTTCGACGCTTATAGGATTTCAAACAGAGGAATACGCGCGCCATTTCTTACAGACTTGCAGCAGGCTTCTATGCTTGGAGGCCAGAAACGACGGCGTTCAGTTGGACAACAGGTTCATTACAATCTCCATCTCGCCAATTGGTATTGATCCAATCCAACTGGACCAGAAGCGGAAGGAGGAGAAAGTAATGGAGTGGCTGGAAGCACTCAAGACGAGATATGCTGGCAAGAAGCTTCTTGTTGCCAGAGACAAGGTAGGTCCTTATCTATATATATAATTCTTGCGCTTAAAACACCATTGATTTTGACTTTATTGTAGTTGGATGGTGTCAGAGGAGTTAGGCAAAAGCTGTTGGCGTTCGAGTTGTTCCTCAAGAAACACCCAGAGTGGGTTGGAAACGTTGTGTTGATCCAGGTCGCCCTGACAACAACCTCGATTGTGGAACTTCAGTCCACTGTCATCGACATCGTCACCCGTATTAACTGCGCATATGCAACCCTTGATTACCAGCCCGTTGTGTACTTGCATCAAGACATCAGTTACTACCAGTATCTCGCTCTTCTTACCATCGCAGATGCACTTGTTGTTACTAGTCTCCGTGATGGTATGAATCTCACAAGTCATGAGTACGTTTACTGTCAGGATCAAACCCATGGCCCACTTATTCTCAGTGAATTCACTGGGAGCGCTTCCATCTTCAACGGCGCCGAGATATCTGTGAATCCATGGGACCACAGCAGGTGTGCATCGGCTTTGTACCAGGCCCTTACGATGGATCCGGCTGAGAAAAAGCACCGCTGGGATAAGCTCTACAGTGCCGTAATGCATCACACTGCATCTTATTGGCTGACAACGTTTTTGGATGAGCTGGAGCGTGCATGGGTCGAGCAGCAACGTTGTGGATCAACTACAATTCCGAGGCTGTCAACAAAGTCTCTTGTGGATGCCTACGAGAATTCAAATAAGAGGGTATTCTTATTGGATTATGAGGGGACGTTGGCATCTTGGGGATCCCCAACAAGCATTATTCTCACGAGTCCCCAACGTACCCTTGATGTGTTGCATGACTTATTACTGGATGAGAGGAATATCGTTTATATTATGAGCTCCAGAACCCCAGAGGTATACATCTTCAATAAAACTTGATGCATATAAAATCTAACTAGTGGTGTAGGAACTCGAGCGCCTTTTCCACCGAGTCCCAGACATTGGCCTCATTGCCGAAAGCGGCTGCTTCATGCGCAAGTTTAAGAGTGGTCAGTGGACTCGTGTGGCTGACGAGCAACTCCCATGGAAAAAGTCAGTCAGGGAAATCCTCGAGTATTACGTCGAGCGTACACCTGGTACTTTTGTTGAAGAGCGTAACTGCTCATTTATTTGGCATTATGAAAAATCCGAAGATTCAACGCTTGCTGCTCGCCAGGCAGGAGAATGCTGTAATCACGTTAATGATTCTTGCGAATCCTATCGTGTTCATGCTGTTCCCCTAGGTGGTACTGTTTTGGTAGAATCTAGGGATTGGACCAAAGCCACGGCAGCAAAAACCGTCTTAGAACTTACGGCCGAGGGTGGTTCCGCGGTGGACTTTTTGATGGTTGTCGGAGACGGACGTGATGATGAGCCAGTTTTTAGCTGGGCTAACGATCTGGCGACTGATGGGGAGGTTAAGAGCGTTACCACAGTAAAAGTGGGGACAAAAAATACACAAGCCAACGCAACGATCACAGGTGTCGCAGGTGGGTTACTCTTTTTTTCCCCTCAACACTTTCCCTTTTCTGTTTGGCGACCATCCTTTCCTCTATTGGCGATTGCTGCATGAGGATGTAAAGAGGTCCGTGGTTACTTGATTGGCTAACGATTACTCGTACTACAGGTGTAATTGCTGCCTTGCAGAAACTGGCTACCATAATCCCGAACTAGCCTACACATAATGGAGTGGAGGGTTTAGGCAATTCCGGACAAATCGGCGTCATATCGGATTTATCTTTTCATTTTATATTTCTCTTTTTCAGTTACATACTTAGTTATGGTCTTTTTTGTTTTTGTTACAATTTAGGGACTTGCTTTGTTTCATCTTTTCTGTTGTGAGTATCATTAGTATTTGTTCGAACGGATGCATTATTTCCGCGCTGCCTAGCGAAGTCTTTTTTCTCTCTCCCTCATTTGAATCATCACCATTCGTTTTGGCTTGGCGATTGGCCATCTCCATTAAAACCCTTTTGGTTGATCGAGACATTTTTTTCTTTTATTTCATGATAGCGTCTGTTTCCTACATACCATCGTTCTTGAGCCTGTCATTAGCAGGCGTGCTTGTGCTTTTTTATTTGGTAGAAATCTCGGGAGTTGGCTAAAGACGACAAAACGTGGCTTTTTGATTTCGGCCTTGTGAATTTTATTCATCTAGGTATTTGTGGATTCTGTTAATCTACATGGGTTTGTTGCTGTTTTTGGGAGTACAGATTATACATAAGCTGGGGTGGAAATCTATAGATGAGGATTTAAGTACCGTATCGTAACTGACATATGCGGAGAGTAAGGATTCCTCTGTAGGTACTCCGCAGATGAGGAGGCAAGGAGGGGTAAACGAAAGATATGGTATCCCCTCTAGTATCTAATCTACCCCTCTCTATTCATAGAACATTTATGCGGGGCGTCATAAATGAAACGAAAAAAAACCAAACAAAAAAACAAAAACAAGGGTGGTGAACCCTCTTTGCCATGAAAGAAGAGAAATGTAATCCCACTGAACCTGATATCGGAATCCGCCAAGAAGGCGTGTGGTGATGTGATCCGACGGCGCGCACGGATCTGGTGTCGACCATTCCTTAACACTCTGCGAGTCTCTCTACATCCACATAGCCGGTTAGATTGTACCCCCGGCTTGGCCAGATCAGCGAAGAGGAGTACGCGGACTTTTCTTCTAAGAGAGCTGGCCGGCCTGTCATGAATCATGACTCCTGAAAGGTGATTGCGTGCTTTGAAGCCTTTGGCTTAACATGTGAGTTTTCTTTCCTTTCTGTATGATGGCTGTATCTACCTGCGCGTGCTGCTGGAGACTCGCTCGCTAAGGACCACTCATTAAACAGCCATTAACGTAGGTACTCGGGTTAAACTTACCTGGGAGAAGGTTATGTACATGTATCAATCGTGCCTACACGCAGAGCACTCTACCTAGGTATCCCATTCTCTCGAACTTCACCACCGCCAGGTGAGGTTGCATCTCGGTACGGAACTATCCACCCTCCTGGTACGTGCAGCGAGTGATTCTTGATGACGCACTCACGCAACGGCAACAGTACCCGTCGTCCGAATCCGATTAGTTAGTAGCCCAGCAGTTAGCCCCACCCATGTACCTACGTACGATACTTTTTTTTACTTAATTTACCATGCGTATGCTTTCCGGGATAAAACTCTAAAGCGTAAAAAGTTATTAAGTTAAGAAAGTTCCGTTGTCTTTGTTCTCTGGACCAACCGGAGCGAGCAGAGCTCCGGGGTCAAGCTCTAATTCGCTCTCGAATGTTACTCTACGAGGAAGAGCCTTATGTAGATCTAGATGTTTAAACTGTTTTGGGGGATTGTTCGACAATGATGAAGGCGGCTTTAATGACTTGAACCCTAAATACACCCGGTATTGATGGTCTAGGAAGGTTTCCAGAGTACCGGCTCTGCTCTATGTGTAAACTCAATAGCCAAAGCGTGCAAGCCTAGCCTAACCGCCATCATGAGAATCACCATCATGAGATACCTACAGTATCGTACCAAGCCAGACGGTCAACTCTACACCGAACGACCCCCGCAGGCTGTATCAATATACTGTACCTCTCTGCTCTGCTGTGGTCCAAATATCATTCCAGATGACAAATGGCCGCAAAGGAACATGCATTCAAGAGAGATTTATTCGTATCCTACAGGCTAACGAACCCTCCGAGTTCAAAATGCCAGATCATTTCCCAGCAGGGTGGCAGCACGATCGAGATAACGTAGAAAAAGCAAGCAAGGCGAAAAAAAGCCAAGGCTCGCTGTCATAACGGGGGTTAACTTAGGCTCCACCCTGATATGTATGGGTTATTACTCTACCCGGTCAGTTGGAGGTAGGTAGCGAGGTAGGGCGAGATCTTTATCTAGATACAGGACACAGCCAAGACGGTAGATGGAAGCTACTAGAACGTTTTTTTGGTGCTGCTCTATCATCTATCTTTGTACGGGCCTACCTTACTAACAGAAGCTTGGGTTCGTCGTCAATCGTCCTAATCGTCAATCGGGTTTAATCTATTGGGTTTGTTTCGAAATGCTTTCTTTTCATTTGTGCTAGGTTGGGTCGTGTTCGATCCCTGTTTTTTTGTTTTGTTTGACGGAACGGAGGGAAAGGCGGTCGTTTTGTTTGGTAGGGTTGATTGGGCAAGCATGTGAGATGGGTATGTATGCGTTCGACGGCGGCGATGATCAGTGATTGACTCTACATGATACATACAGGTCGGTAGACTAGCCCCCCTCCTCGAAAGTGGAGGAGTAAGTCATGTACATACCAGGGGCTTGCTGGTGATAGAGTTAAGCGGCACAATAATTAACACTCATGGGGGTCCGGTCTCTTTCTCTTCTTTCTTTGCTAGTCATGTATGTATCATGAGTAACAGATGTACACATATTTCTGCTATTCTACCTCCGCTATCTATGAAGCTACGTGCCAATATGTCTGCCACTTCACCGTAGGCATTGTACGTTGGGTTTAGTATGGTGTGTGTTGTAGTACTTCTGAAGCAGACCAAAGACAAAGAAATGTAGTTAGCGGAGATCAGGGACCATGGTTGCTAATCGCAGAGCACGCTTGAGGAGGTGATGTCCGATGTCGATGTATGTAAGTGTTTTTTTTTCTTTCCCAATTGTAAGCCGGAGTTAGAGTACTCGTCGCCCGTGGTACAGACATACTGCGGTACTCTACCGTGTTTAGCGGTTGATTATGTTTGTTTCTTTTTCTTACTGGAGAAAGAGAGGCCAAGCCAGCAGCCGTTGGCATGAATCTTGATGCCCAGAATCGATTATTTACACTTTTCAATCTTCCTTTCTTTTTCCCTTTCTCTCGGAAGCTACCGTCTTCAATCGGATCCGAAGGAGAGGATCAGAGACGGGCCAGAAGCTGGGCTGTCTGGCAGCACGATTTGATAGGAGGAAACACTGGAAGGAAGAAAAGAAGGGGGAAGGCAGGGAAAGTCAGACAGATTCATCGTCGTCGTTGTGGGGGGGTGGAGTGGGTGGATGGATGGCCTCTTGGTTGGACACCTTTCTTTAGCACCGTGTTTTTGGCCCGACTTGGTCTGGTGGCAAAGGCAAAACGCGTTGTGAGTGAAAGGAAAGTGCGGGGAAAACTGTAATTGTGGGGTCTAGCAGGCAGGCAAGCAGGCAGGTGATGGTGCAGCACTAGTGCCCTTGAGTAAACGACGTAGGTACAGGTACAACATGCACGTCTGTTGAAAATAGGTGAGCACAGCACCAAAACAGCGAGCCCTTATCTTCGAGTATGTACTGATACTTTACGATATTGTATCTCCTTTTCTTGAAGGATAACATTTTGTGTGCTAGTGCTGGAATATGTGCAATGTATGTAATGTACGGTACTCTAATTGTAGTCTGACTGCAGCATTGATTTGATTGACGTGACTGGAAGGCTCTGCCTCTTTTATCCCCCCCGCCTCCTCTCTCTCAATTGCTAATACATTGCGTTCATTATCGCTTGAACTTTCCATTATCTTGTGGTAAATCTGTTCTTTTGCTGCTAAAACTGAGATCCAGACTCACTTTATCGTACAATTACAATGAGGGTTCGGTAGATATCATGATAGACGCAAAAAGCCACCGTCCGCAACATGCAAACCCACACACACCCCCTTTTTTTTTGAATTACTCGTGGTAGGTAGCTCAAGTGCAAGTCAGTCCTAGTCTTGGAGTAGTCTGGAGGGAAGCAATTGGGCCGTTGACCCTTCCCCCTCCTAGACTGTAGATTGTTGATCACCACCCTCAAACGCCGTCATGCCCACCACGATCGAAGGTCTACCTACCCTTACCGTACTCACTCTGGTGGTCCTTAGCTCTTTCACGATAGATAGCTGGGCAATTGAGGGTGTCGTAAGGCTCTACTACTCTAGTTAGTAGGTGAGGTGTGTTATCATACGTCGTGCCAATTTTGCCTACCCCCCCTTCCACCCACCCCCTCTGTGGGTTTTGATATGGGGTACAAAAACCCCCTTCCGTCCCCCACCTGAGATCCTCACTCGTCACCAGTCATTCGGTCACATCTGCTGTATAATCGAACCTCGAGAGTTCTGCATACCCGCTGAAAGCGCCTACGTACATTACATCCTACACGCATTACATACCAACCGGGCCCACCTACTCACTCACCTACCTGTCTAAGCACAAAGGACACGCCCCCTTGATCAACCCCCAATCATACCATTATCGTTCGAGCAGACGGACAGTCGATCCCCGATTTGAATTCAGCTTGCTTTTTTCCCGAATCCGGACTTTCAATCTTTTGAGAAATCAACTTTCTATAAATCCGTCCTGCCACCTCACCTAGTTTCGAGCAAGCAAGCAAGAAAGAAAGAAAGATAATAAAAACACAATTCCAATCTCACTCAATAACCTACCGTCCAAGAAACCTTTAACCCATATCTCTTATTCTTTATAATCATAATGTCTGCACCCCACGCCAACGACCAGCCCACCGAGCAGCAGCCCCGCCGTGGCAGCCTTTCCCGCGGTCTGACGGACTTATTCTCGTCCAGCCGTAGCACCACAGCCGCAGCCTGCCCAGGGCCCATCTCGTCCGCGGCCAATAGTCGTCGCCGCATGAGTATTTCCTCAGGCATCACTGGAACATCTCCACCACGGATCCAGGCACAGATGCCCATTCGCCGGGGCTCAATTGCATCGGTATCTTCTGCGGCGTCGTCGGTGGTCGACGAAAACGCCGTGGAGGACGATGAAGGCCCGACCCAGCCGTTTGCGAGGAGGTTGAGCTTTGGGGCAAGAGCATTGAGGGATATCAGGATTCCAGGAGGGAGGGTGCCAACTGCAACTGGTGCTCCTTCCCCGACGGTTGCGAGAGGTTAGTTGATCAATTTCTGTGGTTGCGTTTATGGTTGTGGTTGTACTGACTGGTGGTGGTGCTTCTTTAGGATTCTGGGGTGATAGCGGTAGATCAAACTCGATCAGCCAGGGAGACGAGGCGGGCCAGCAGCGTAGACAGTCTATCGCTACCATGCCCGAGCCAGTAAATGCTATGCCGAAGCGGAGCAATACCGTGGATCCGATGCAGGAACGCATGCTCAAGGGAGATTTCTATTTCGATTAAATATTCCTATCGAACAGAGACGACCCAACCGGAGAAGAGGAAGATACAAAACATCACCGTCGCTTTCGAACCTCGCGCTGGACCCGAACGTTACGAACAGTCAAGTCGGTTTTATATATAAAAAAAATGGAAAACAAAAAACAGCAACTCCAAAATTTTTATGACGATGTGTACGAATAGTTTTTGACGATAGTGGAATACGTTCCTTAAGACCAATACTTATGGCCCTGGACGATAACGACGATATGTAACAGTAGCTAGCTAGCGATAACGGAGTTCTTGGGGGGGGGGGGGGGGGGGAGCTGGTTGGGGGAAATTAGGAAATATGATTTGATTCGCTTTTGGTGCTTACTATTATTCTTTGCTTGCTTGGTTGGGTCTGAGCATAATAACTCATGATTGGTGTAGTTACAATTTTGTAGTTAAAATTTTTTTGGGCAAGGATTTTTATTTTGCATGAAATTTCACGGAACGGAAGCGGCACGCACCCAAAGTGGGGAGAAAGGAAGGAGGGGCTGAGGAGCATGTAGAGATGACACTCGCTATCATTTCCATTGGAGTTCATTGTTTTGTTTGTGGTTTCACATCCAGTGGTTTAATTGTTTCCCTTCCCGCTTTTTCGATTCGAGCTGGCATTGCTCTTTTTGTATGTATTTCTTCTACAGAGTCGGATATCGATAGGACAATCTAGTCGCGGGGACATCTAATCTAAGTGCTATACCTGCTTTATTAAACTACCTGGTACCACGATCATCCACCTCCATATCCCCAAGGTGAGAAACACTCATACTCGCGTGTGAAGCGCCGTGAACAGAACGTGTAAGAAGAGGAGGGTAGAAGTTGCAACCTCTAGATAAAAAAAAACCGGATTTCTCCTCAAAAAGCTCCAGGCTGGTTATGCCCCGGGCACTGGAGTTTAGTGCTCGCATGCCCACGATCCTTACCAACAGTATGGCTCGAAACGATCATAAATCTCTTTTCACCGGGATTTATCTCGCGGAAGGTAATATAACCACCACCCATATTCCAAATTGCACTGCGTGACTAGAACAGATCGCTCAAGTCTCCCCTCCTCCTTTGGGTTTTACTTCACGTTGCATCGCTGTTTAGAATGCGTAACAGCAGCGCCAAACCGGCTGCACACAATCTCTCTCTATCTCTCTCTATATTGGTGGTGGTGGTGATAATAGCAATAGTAGTAGTAGTGACATTGATACTGGTAGAGAGGAGCTTCTATCTCGAGCAGCTCGAACCTGATATATTATTTCACAGCGGTGTCCGGGCAAATCGAATCGGTGTACCACGTGAGCTGAGCTCGAGCCGCCGTTCCTTCCAGAACCCGCAGAAAAATAAATAACAAAAGGCCATGGCGGGACGCTGTTCGGGAAACCCAGAACCACGTGTGGGGGATTCAGGGAACCTCATCGGGCAGGACAGGGCAGGCAAAGTTGTCTCGTTTGGGGGTTGTCAGGAATGCAAGTCAAAGCAAAGCAGGATCAGCTCTTACCAGCTATCTCCTCTGCTCTACCTACCCTACACACTCTCTACACATAAATAATACCTGAGTTTGAAGGAGTTGAAGAGTGAGGGGAGGGGGAAGCGGAAAAACAACAACTCTCCTCACTGCATTTTCGGTCCCTGCATTGCAATTTGCTGAAACTTCTGCCCTTTGCTTTATCCAGAGAGAAGAGGATGCTCATCAGCGGGAATTGGGATTGGCTGGGATGGGAGAGAATGACGTCTGGAGACGCATGATGATGGCCAAAAAAATGGGCGAGACATCTGGGAGCGATAAAGGATTTCTAGATAGCAGCTAGGATCAGGCAAACAGTAGTTATTTTTAATTGTGAGGGTTGTTTGTGTTGAAAATATGGGAGGTGGAGGGGCAGCACCCAGCAACTTAGCAGCACAGCGACGATGTTCCTGTCGCTGCTTGGTCCTGCCGAGCCACACATCAATCAGCATAGGACGACGACTACTCGCTCGGTCTCTGACCTGGTCCACCGCCCGCTTTTCTTTCTCTTTCCATCAATATCTGAGCGTTGGTGTCTGCGCCCTCCGCCTCCTTTCTTGCTCTCTTTCCAACTCCGTCACTTCACTGCACTACAACTCTCCCCCCCCACTACAACAACAACAACCCACCTCTTCTTCTACTCCCCCCATCCATCCCCCATACCTTCTCCATCATCCATCACATTCTTCATCAACACCATCAACTCAACCCCCTAATCCATCCTAAATCTACCTTCCAAACTAAATTCCACTAATCCTCAATCCAAACTCCTTTTCTAGAAAACATGACTACTGAGGTGAGTTGCGGCCGTCGTTGTTGTGTACTTTGCTTGCCCTTGCATCGCAACCCCTCCTCCTCAACCCCTCCTTTCGAACTTTTGATCGTCCAAAAGATGTACCATGAACTTTGCTAATATGTGTATTTCGTTTTTTTCTTCAAACAGCGTGAGAGGTAATTTTTGACCCTGAGATATCTCCGAACCATTATCCTTCCCCTTAATCAGTCACTAAACTTCTATGCAGCAAGACTTTCCTCGCCAGGCTGTGCGAGCAGGCCGAGCGTTATGATGGTTTGTCCTCCACTTTCAGGCGTTCGTATTTACGAATATTCCGTTTGCTAATTGCGTGGTTCGATTGTTTTCAGAGATGGTCACCTACATGAAGGTATGCTTCCCCCTAACCCCGCTTTTGCTACATGACCTGCGAAGGCTACGATCCACAAGAGACTATATACTAATTCATTGAATTATAGGAAGTTGCCAAGGTACATAAGAATCCTCAGAACTTTGGGACCCCCTTATGAGCATAGCGGATTGGTTTAAATATCAGTTCCGCGATGGTGCCCCTTTTTTCCATTTGGGGCAAGGACTAACACGTAGTTTGCTTAATAGCTTGGCGGTGAACTCACTGTCGATGAGCGCAACCTCCTGTCTGTTGCCTACAAGAACGTTGTCGGAACTCGACGTGCGTCCTGGAGAATTATCTCCAGCATCGAACAGAAGGAGGAGACCAAGGGCTCCGACAAACACGTCGGAAAGATTCGTGAATACCGTCAAAAGATCGAGACAGAACTGGAGCAGGTCTGTGGCGATGTACTCAACGTTCTTGACGAGTCTTTGATCCCCAAGGCCGAGTCTGGCGAGTCAAAAGTTTTCTACCACAAGATGTATGTTCATTCCGATCCCATCACCAATCTGACGGGTTCCCCTCTTTTATTTCTTGGCAATAGGAAACTAATTTCCTCTCTCCATTTGATATAGGAAGGGTGACTACCACCGTTATCTCGCCGAGTTTGCCTCTGGCGATAAGCGAAAGGAGGCTGCCCACGCTGCCCACGAGGCTTACAAGGTAACCTAATACCCCACTCCCCTCTGTGGCTGAAGCCCAACATTTTTTTTTGGAGCACGTGCTCACCATCCACGTTTAGAACGCCACCGACGTCGCTCAGACTGAGCTCACTCCTACCCACCCCATCCGTCTCGGTCTCGCCCTGAACTTCTCTGTCTTCTACTATGAGATCCTGAACTCGCCCGACCGTGCTTGCCATCTCGCTAAGCAGGCTTTCGATGATGCCATTGCCGAGCTCGACTCATTGAGCGAGGAGAGCTACCGGGATTCCACTCTTATCATGCAGCTCCTCCGTGACAACCTCACCCTGTGGACTTCAAGCGAGTCAGGTGATGCTGAGGACCCGGCCGCCGCCGCAAAGGAGGAGCCCAAGGCAGAGGCTAAGACCGAGGAGGCCGCCCCTGCCGCTGCCGCTGCTGAGGAGTCTAAATAAGCTCACCAATGTTTGGCTGAGCTTTAGGTGGTTCGATTTGGTTGTTTTTAGGGCAGTTAATGCGAAAAGAATTGTGGAAGAAGTGTATTTCTTTTGCGTTTAAAGGTTCTATGCTCCATCGAAACGACAGGGAGCAAAAGTTGAACGAGGGGATTAGTTGGTGGGTGTCTCGTGGTTGGAAACATATAAACGGTCTGGGAAAGGATGGTTTTTTGTTTTTGGTGGGAGAATCGTCCTATTTTCTTGTTTTTTTGTCGAGGGCCACAGAGAAATCCAAAGCAAAGATCTCGTTCGATCAAGCTTCTTAAGTGTCCGTTTTTTTGTGCTTATTTCCTGTTAGCGGAATTCCTTGCTCTTATTTCTTTTATCTGCTACCTATCCCCTCTATTGATTCCATTCCCCAGATATCACGTTTGTCTATTTAGTACCCTTTATTAGCAAGTGTTCAATCCCAGTTCGTTCCCTCTATCTACCCTTTACACCATTAGCCAATTGTTTGCCTCGTCCTTGTTCTTGCATGATATCTACCACCGGTGCCAACCCTATCTACGTGTGTGCTTTTACGGATAGGAAATAGGTTTTTTTTTGCCTTAGTTGTCATGGAAGGCTTTCTTCGTATAGATAGCTCTTATTAGTTTCTCCGTGGTGGATGGATAGAAATCAAAACAGTCCCTGATCATGAATAATAATGTTTTTTAATCGAATTCTCACGAGCCATGTGATAAGTTTTGATGGGGTAACTTTTCGCCAATGACTACATTGGCATAAATGCTACGTCACACCTTTTTTTTTTTGTGGTTTGGATGTTTCTTCCCCGCTCTCGGTATGAAGTTACCCGTCCGTGGCTTTATCAATATTATCCGTGAAACTGTGGCTGGGAGTATTATGTGGGATGCGATGGCATGTTTTCAATTGGAAATATGATTCGTAAGCTCTAGTATTGAACGATGTTTTTTGTAGATAGAGTCACAGTCAAAGCTAATAAAGATTGGTAATAGTTGGATATATTTATTCAGATTAGCTCTACCGCGAGAGGCGTTTCCGGCACTTGAGTTCGTGGCGTGCACCTTGGGGGGTAAGGCGGATCTGGTACAGTACCAAGCTTTATTATCTGACATAAGTGGGATCATTGCTTCTCACTCGATTCGATCGAGGGAAATATATATATATATACAACTGCGGCCACTCAGTGGGTTTAATTGTAGACCGGCAACAAAAATCCAGCATCTTCAGCTCATTTTATGTTTGCCCTTATCAATACTAACTGAACCTCAGCTCTGGCAGACCCAGCATCTGCATTCCCCTTTCAATCTGGCTAAGGTGTGTCAAGATCTATCTTGACCTCGGTGCCAACCGGGGGGGATTTATCCAGAGACCTCTAAGACTTCCCACTAAATCTCTACATGGAGTTTTGAATCATGGAACCCAGAGAACCAAGCTCAAGTGCCCCACCGATGACATCAATCCTTTTCAGCGGTTTAATTTCGAAGAAGTTGTTGGAATATGGCCGATACTGTCATCACCCCCTCTTATTGATAGGTCCTGACGTCATCGAGGCACACTCTAATTCGACAGCTTTGGTCACGTGAAGCCCTTGCATAGCGCTGCCTCGAGGCAAGGACCTTGAGGCGAAAACACAAGGCTCTGATGGTGTCGGATTCCTAATGTAGTAATGGGAACTGTCTCTCTACTAGTCCAGACATGCCGCCCAGTTAAAACACACGCCACATATTGTGAGGCGAAACATTCTTATGTGGTGAGAGGCTAGCTAAGGGCAGCCATGAATAGTAGTACTGCAAGTAGTAGGGTATCTGATTACTTGATATGGCTTTTGAAGCTTGCCGATCCTGCAAGTCCCATGGATTGAAAACCATCGAGAGATGGCGGTGGGCAGGTGGATTGGACAATAGATAACAAAGTTGTGTGGACGCGGAACATTGCTACTCCTGTTCGTCGGATTTTTAGTGGAAGGTGTGATGAACCCTGATCATGATGGAAACCACGGTTTAACGATTGACCGAAGCTGGAAGGTGTATGATTCTCTACCCGGATGGAACTCTAAGATTGTTTGCAAAGAAAAGAAAGACATCTGTTAGCTAAGTACATACATAATTGTTCCCTTTCATTCTCTAGAAAATGTACGTACCCAGCATCTCTAGGAGTCATCCCAAACCCAACCAACTACAATCCTAGTAATCTTCCGCTCACGTCCTCGCAGCAGCCAGAAAGTGATGAAAAAAAGGGCAAAGATTTTCTAGAAGCCATCTCAAGGTGCGTAGCACGAACTTGCCACACACAAGGTTGTTCTAATGGCAGCCCCTATTTACGCAGAGGTTAGGCCTGCCTGAACCGTTGGGTGGCGTTTGGGGGAATACACGGGACGCCAGCTTGGATTTATATGAGCCTCGAATCGCAATTGTTCTTTCTTGGAGGAAAGGAGGTCGGGCGTGTGAATGTGCGCTAATAATTGCTGGGAAACATATGCCAAGGATGTTTCGGCTGCTGGTGCAAAGATGTGGTATGATCCATCTTGCACAAAACCTTTTGTGGGAAACCCCAAAACCTGAAAATACATCCCCATCATCTAGCCAGATTCTTCAGTAAGTGAAGACAAGAGAAGCTGCGAAGATAAGGAAGCGAAACCCCATTAGCGGTGATCCTCTCGAACGGGATAAGAAAGGCAATTTTCATCTCACCTTATAACAATTCTGAGTACCGCGCGTGAGGGGACAGTCGCGCACCCGGGTCAGTCGTGCACCATAGAAATTGGCCAACGTTGATTGGTTGCAACAATCCCTCACGCGCGGTACTTTTGCAATTTGTTCTAGTAGACACACGGACAATATATTTCAGTAGAGAATGATTAAGAACAATAAACCATGACGACGCAGTACTAGGGGGCGCAAATGCGATTATCACTTTGGACGTAGACGTTGGTACTCCATGGCCTCACACAAAGTGAACCTTAGGTATCGGCACCTCAGCCAGTGCATATTCAGTTAGAAATGACCAGTAACTACATGTAGATTCTTTGGAGAATAAGTTGTGTACGAACGCCACTTCCCTCCAGTTCGTCAACTCATCATTATTGTATAAACCTCGGGTTAAGCCTGTCGTATCACAATGTTGTGGATTTATCGTACGACCCGGGTCATATTTTGTGTTTGGTGATATAAGCGCTAAATGGGAACCATAAGACGAAGGTCCCCGTGAAAGGGCGTGGGTAAGCCGGGCTACGAATAGCGTTAGAGAATAGCGTTACACGAGAGTGGGTGTGGGTTGTGGGAAGCGAGAAGTAGGGAGGTTCAGACACTACTCTAGATTACATAAGTCCCTCGACCCTCTAATAGAAACAGGTGTCTTCACTCCCGCATAACTTTGCGTTTATAGTGGTTACCAAAGCTAAAACGGACTACATGTAGGATCGGGCTTAACTCCCACCTCCTCCTTCCGCTCCTACCGTTTTCTCCATCTTTACATCTGCTTTACTGCTAGCCAATCTTAGTGACTACATTTTCGCATGGCAGTGCATACCTTGATGACCATAAATGGCGCGCTGGGGGGTTGAGCTATTGCCACCAAATTCACCTGGGGCAGACCCGGCAGAGGTTTGTAGGAAGCAAAGGACATAGACTGGATAAATATACAGCCAGTTGTTGGTGAGCTCTAGAGTTCTACGAAACTGGAGGCTGCTCTCGTTTCGACTTATTGTAGCTAGAGGCAGACAGCCCCCACGAGACAGACCTTCTAGCGAGTGAGAACTCATGAAGTAACATTTTCCCTGCGGATCCCTTGATCATGGAGAGGGGCCTAATACCTAGTGATTTTCAACATCGTAGAAATACCGTTCTAATTAATAGGAGAAACCTGTTCCCTTTTCCCCTCCCCACCCCCCCGGGCCTTTGCTTACTCCCGGCCGCCTCATCTTATTCCTCTTGGACCTTGATTTTTTCGCCCATCTCAATCCTCCATCCTCTCCCATGAGAGGGTGGGAGGGTGAGAAACGGACAAACCACAACCACAGCGCTACACCCCTACCCATCTCTAGTGAAAGGAAGAAGAGGGGAGATGAAACCTCTCTCGAGCTCTCGGCAAGCACCTAAGGTCAGCTCCGCTTCTCTACCTCTCACGGGAGAAGGAAGGGGGGGGGGGGGGGTTAAAGTGTGGGAGAGGAGGGGGAGAACGTATAAACTCGCCTCTCTAAATTCTTCTCATAGAGAGGGGGGGGTGAAGAAGGCAAACCCCCTCTCATAGAGTGGAAGGAGGAAGGAGAGAAATAATCTCTCTCCCTCTCCTCACTTGAGGGGGGAGGGGAGGAAACGGCGTTCTCCTCTCTTACTGCGGAGTGGGGTGAGGGGAAACAGATACAGTTCTCATTGAGGGAGAGGAGAAAACAAACCCGCCTCCCTCCTCGCATGGAGGGGGAAGAGGAGGGATAAAATAAACCTGTTCCTCCTCTCATGGAAGAGGGGAAGAGAATTACGGAAGAGATGAAGAAAACCACGGGGGAGGTGGTGAATTTGGAGGGAAAAGGGCAAAAGACAAGAGGAGGAAATAGGGAGGAGTAAATACAGGGTTAGGGGTAAAATAATTGGTTTATGTGGCATTCATGCAACGTCATGTCATATCACTCGGGTGCCAAGGAAATACTTTATCCAAGTAATGGAGTCAACGTCTCTGTCTACAATTAGTCTCTACAAGCCCCGTACTATATCTTCTAAACGTTCTGTGGATATAGTGCTACATATCTACCCTCCGTTCTGCATCACCTCTACAGTTTGTCAATACACCAGCCCACCACCCTTAGCATATCTACGCAGTAGGCGCTGAGCGAGGCGCTAGATGAAAGTCCCTATCACTGGAGTGATCGAGACAGTTGAAGAAGTGTTGCTATAGTTCTATGTGGTGCGGTTGTGAGGACTACATGTAGCTAGTCGTAGATGAACCGGTTACTCACCAACCACCTTCTACCCCATCAGTGCACTCGGTCCCATCTTCCCGTCCCCCGCTCTCAACAGACAGTTTATGTAGCAATTGCTTCCGCATGTGTATATAGGAGGGGTTCTAGAGCAAAACATAAGCAGTTCGCTTCGTGTCAGAGGCTTCGTTAGTAAATGTATGAATCACAGAGCATCACTCGCCATATTCACGCTGCGCTATGGGTTGGTTTTTGATTTCCGAGCCTGGGAGTAAATTTGAGTTTGATTTATGAACGGAATTGGGGATTTTTATGGGGTTTCTTATATGGAGTTTTATTCCTGGAATTTTATATCTAGCAAGGACTAGTATTTTCCGTATTTATTAGTTCTTGGCAGGTATTGTGGGCATAGGTGGAAATGCGCCTGGGTATCAGTAGGACGTTTGCTAAATAGGAAGGGGGCGTTTTTATTTTTATTTTTATATATTTTTTTTAGCTGTAGGGGATACTATAGATAAAGCATGAGAGCGAGAAACAATAACGGCAATAAAAGGGAATAAACGTAGAGAAGTAGGAAACAGAACGGAGGCAAATTACTGATATTCATCTATATCGACCAAGACTTCAATTATACCTAATCTGCTATGTATATTCCTTTAGCTATGCCACAATAACCACCAGAAACCCCACCGCACCAAGTAAAAATGAGTTATATCAAATTACTATAATAATATATACGCCCGCTCCATCTGCATTACCATCACCACAACATAGACACATACATCGTAAAAACCTGCCCTCCATTAACCACTAATCCAACCTACACAACCTCAAGATATCCCATCTCTGCATGAGTCTACGGTTCTTCTTCCCCCACACATACATAGGTATACTCAGTGCGCAAACCGCGACCTGTGCTATACCCATCGTCCAAAACAAGCGCCAAGTCCCTAGCTCCATCAGCCAGTCAAACGCCCCCGTCGTGAGCGCATACGAGAAGAAGTTCTTAAACAGCAGGAACGTGGTAAACACCTCGACTGCGATGCTGCGGTGCGCGTCGACAATATACAGCGATGCAGCGACAGCGCCAATGATCATTCCCATTACCCTGATTGCGCTGTTAGTATGGGTAGGTAGGGAGAAACTGGAAGAGGGGCAACTTACTCCATGCCGAAAAAGAAGTCGGGCACCGCCCATCCGTACGTCTCTGGCTTACTCGCCGTCCAGCCAAATAGGAAGACACCCGTGATTCCCGTAATGGCCTGCGGCAGCACAAGGAGGATGCGGAACTCGGGCTCAAAGACACCTTTATTCCATCTCGTCATTACTCTCGTAGACCAATCCGCCAGCAGCCCGGCGAGCAGGAAGCCTAACATTGCGCCCAGGAACGCGCCGGCATACATGTACCCAATCTGCTCTTCATGGAAACGGACGGGCGCCATCATAAATATGTATGCAATGACGACACCGATCATCACCGACCAGCCAATGAGTGCGCCCTGCGTGAGCATGCCCCAGAAGACGGCAGGATGGACGATGAGCACTATGGGGCGGAGGACGAGCTTCCAGAGCGAGTCGGAGGTCTTGCGGCCGTTGAAGAGCGCAAGGGATTGCAGGAAGGTTGCACGCGGAGGTGGGATGTCAGTATCGAGATTCTCGATGGGCGTGGCCCCGGCTTCTTTACTGAGTGCGGGGATGGGGTCGGGGAAATCCATAGCCGCTGGAGTGACACGGCCATTGAAGGGGAGTATGTGTGTTTGCGAGTTCGAGGAAAGGTCGGTGTTATACTGGGTCGCACGGCGGTAGGCCGTCTCGGGGCAGAAGAAAAACACCTACGAGACCTGGGTTAATGGGGGGTCTTTTTTATATACTGACTAAGCTTAGATTGAGGGTTGTGCTCGTCCTGGAGAGAAGAACCAGAAAATATCCCGAATCGTGATCAAGGCAGATAAACTGACTTTGTGCACAGAAATTTCTCATAAAGGTAGTCAGGAGTTCAGTAGACGTCGTGAAACCAGTGAAATCGGGCGAACATCTAAACTCGACCGTAGAACCCCAACCCGTAGACCAAAAGACAATGAAGGAAGGGATTCCTTATCTCATCTATGCGATTTTGATATAGTTGATCATGGTGGGGCCCGTATGTAACCAATTCTGATGTTCGATCGCTTGCACTGATCTCAAAAGGTCCCACTGAACGCCCCAGCACTATCCCTCGATTCCCTGGTCCTTCTCTCCAACCCGTACACACCCAACTCTGATCCCGGGGGCTCACTCACGAATGGCACACAAACTCCCGCAAAGATCCCCACAAAATAAAACGGCCATCTCCATCCCATGACAGTCGTAATCTTCCCAACCACCACCGGTGTCATAAAAGCGCCCCCAAACAGCGCAAAATTCGTCATAGCCATCCTCTTCCCCCTTTGATGGACACAGTACAAATCTCCGACACTCGCATTCACCAGTGCCTCAAACGAGCACGCCGCTACGCCCTGGATAATACGCGCCCAGAGGAGCGACTTATAGGACTGTGCGGCGCCGGCCCAGATGGAAGTTATGCAGAGCAGTACGGTACCGAGAACGTAGAGATGTCGCTTGCCCCAGACGCGGGCAGTGGCAACAATGATAAGGCCAGAGGCCCCGACGCCGCAGAGGTGGTAGCCAGTTAGGGCGGCGACACGATTGACATTTTCATTTAGGTGGATAGCGATGTAGATGGTATTCGAAGCGAGGATTGAGGAGAGGCTGATGGCGAGTTAGTTGTTGACTGTTTTACTGGTGTTGCCGATTGAAGCAATATTACGTACCATGATGCCAGGACCTGGTGTTGGAAATTGTATTAGCTATCTTTCCATATATAGCTGCTTAGAAGGGAGCTACACTTACAGAAACACAGCACAAAATAACCGTGATACAATCCCTCTTTGCCAACGACCAATTCTACCCATCATCAGCACAACTCCCGCCTCAACCACATCACCATCCAGAACAACCTACCAAAGGATCATTCGGGTCATCACTCGGCTGCGGCACCAGCACTATCGGCACCGGCCCGCTCGTATCGTACTTCAGCTTCGGGTCCATCTGCTCACCCTCATATCCACCAACAACATTCTTGGGCCCCATCGCCCCCATGAAGGATGTTCCTGCGCACGCCGTCAGCTACATAAAAAAACTTTTCGCAAACGAGGAACAAAAAGGAAGCTTACCAGGGACATGCCCGCCCGCAGAAGGCTCGAGGATCCCAAGTCCCATTCTGACTTATTTTGCTGCTGCTAAGGTACTGATGGATGTTTGTGGATACTGTCGCGAGCAAGCGCGAGGGAGATAGGGAGGTAGGGAGGTACCTATTGTGTGTATGTGGTAAGTAGTTTGTAGTCTGTAGTTATCCGGAATCCGGAATAATGTCGTGGTCGGGGGGTGTGTACCTCATGCGGGGGGGAGGCAGAGGTGAGGTGTCTGGATGGAAAGTTCCGTGTTTCGTGTGACTCTGGAGCACCTATTCTACATATTGTGTCTCTTCTGCGAGAGAGGGAGACAGAGAGGGAGTTGCAGGCTGAACACGTTGGGGCGGTGGGGGGTGGAGAGGTTCAGCTCTGTTGCGATTACTGACATTGGAATGGATGAAGTAGATATTTGCGACAGACGACTACTCTGGATTATTATTCCTGGGTTGTACCCTCTATGATAATTAGAGTAGTTACATTTACAGTAGCACAATACAGTACGGTAGAAGAGCCAATCCGTATTCACCGTCGCAATTGTACCCTCGAATCGATAGGCCATTCACCCCATCCTCCCTCCCATCCTGAGACAAAACCAAAACCACGGGCACCACCAAAAAGATGTCATGGCATGGTCCGACCACCGCAAACACCAAGAAAATGCATACGTACTACTCTGAAGCATTATTCTCTACAATCGTGTACCTTGGCTATTGCTTTTGCCCTCCCCCGTCTTATCCAAGAAAAAATATCTCCTCATGGCTGTCGGGCTGTGCTGTAACTATGGAATCTATCTTTAGAGCACCCACCTCCACCACAGGTCAAAAATAAAGTGCCGTTTAGAAGCAACTTAGGTACTTTAGATGCCCACCTACTCTAGATACACCTTAAACTGTACTCTAGATAGACTCTCCCCAGGTCTCTCCTGTCAATCAATCGGTTAGGTATTGAACTTGGAACACCTCTCCGTCCCAATTGCAAGGAAGGGGAACTTCCCACTAGCGCAGGGCAGATCCCCGCTTGCTCCACGCATCCGAACTCTAGCTTGACCTTGGAACCTTCAGATCAACAAACAGATCAACACTTCAACTGTAATGAGAAGTAAAGACCGACCGAGGGACCGCCGGCCATTGCCAGCTCGCTCTCTTGCTGCCAGCTCACCTCCGCCCCTATCTTTGAGAAGTTCGGCGTTTGTTGTGTTGTGTTTAATGAAAAAACGAGTGCCTCTAGTATCTACTACGCCGCTTGACAACTTTGCCAGATGGGTGATTTTGGGCGGCACGTATTTGCTACGCCGTCTACAGGTACAGCTAGTGCCAAATATGGAGCCTTCAATAGAGAACCTCTGGGTACTCTATTGTGAGCACCAAGTAGAACGTAGTGCCTCCAAGAGATAATTATGATACATGTACCTATTGTAGCATTCACTCCTTTGTGCACTGCCACCCTTCGAATTCGAATGTTACTCTCCACCCCTGTGCGTGGAAGTATGCAAGCACTAAGTAAACTTGGGTGGGTGTGACTAGGCGGTTGGGTGGATTGCATGGGCATGGATCATAGCTTAAAGTCCCCTTCTTATGGCTGCAGGCGAGTGTGCTTGGGACCAACCTCAAAAGCAGACGTCGCTGCCCCTTCTTCTCCCATCCTCACGCTCGCAACTACATACACTCGTCCTTTCACTTAATCGCCCCACACACAATACATAAACCAATTCCAACATGAAGGCTTCAATCTTTGCTTCCATCTTCGTCGCTGCCGGCTTTGCTGCTGCTCAATCTATAAATATCTCCGATGTCCCCACCTGTGCTGTAAGTGGCCTAACCACACCAGAGAGAGAGAGAGTAGCGAGATATGCTAACATTACACCCCTCCCCTACAGCTCTCCTGCGTAATGAGCTCATCCCCCGACGGCTGCGGCGCTGCAGACTACGCCTGTTGGTGTAGGAGCAATACCTGGCTCAGCTCTCTAGCCGACTGCGTTAGGCCCGCCTGCCCCAGCGAAGCCGACCAAGCCAGTATGTCTCCCCCGCCCGCCTCCCACCTTCTGATCCACATCTAACACGCGTAATAGAGCTCGTTGCCCTGGCACAGGGTCTCTGCGGTGCCTATAGCGTCACCATCTCATCGGACATCTTGGCAAGTGCTACCGCGACGCCGTCGGGGAGTAGCGGGAATGCTTCGGCGACTACCACTCGTGCCACTTCCACCTCCACTCCCACGTCGACTGGTAGTGCTGCGTCCCAGAGCTCGAATGCCGCAGGTCACGTTGTGGCCGGGTCAGGATTGATGGCGGCGGCGGCGGGTGTCGCCATGTTTGTTTTATAGGTTAATTGTCAGAATCTTGGGAGATTAATGACCCCTAAGTAATTATTAATTGAGTCTTTTGTTTTGCTGGATTGTGTGTTGTGTATGGTCCGCATTGTTGGTCATAAATTCAGCTTGTTCAGTGGTGGGATGAGCGAATTGACGCGGTAGCAGGTCTAGTGATGAATTAAAAGATATTCCTGTGCTACATGTGTAGATTTTCATGGTCATGATAGCAGTGATTTAAACTTGGATCTTATGAGGAGTTAATTTCCCATGGTGCAACTGGTATTCATTCGATGTGTTTGTATACTTGCTCTATGTTCCCACTAGTGGTAGAACCACCACCTAAAAGCAGAGCCTTCTACCAACAGTACGAATAGTACGCCTGCAGGCTCAAAGAACCGAGACTTTTCGGCGTCAATCTGCTGATGCCGTGGTAAGACAAAAGTGACTGTACTGTACCCGTGATTCATTTCATTTACATTATTGCCGTCAAGTTCAGCGCGAGAGGGGTGGGGCGTGTATGATTGATTGGTGCCGGTTATCCTACAAAAGGGGTAGGGTCATGCAGTTTCCCTAGGTGTTTGGGCTTTGTGCGTTTGTGGTAGATGTGATGGGGTTTGCTGCATGCAGGTACCGATAGCGATTGTAGATAAGATAAGTTGGTTGAGAGGTGGGAGGAAGCGAGTGATACGTCATGCAACAGAGTTCGAGAACTGTTCATGATTGTTGGAGCCGAGTAAATCAATAGAGAGGAGCTGGTGTTATCAAGAATGAAAAGTGGAAATACAGATGTTGAGATCCCATCTTTGAGGGCCTCGTAACTACAGCTACATGTACCGGGTGTTGAGGGTAAGTGATCAGAATCTAATAAGTGAATGCTGTGGTGAATACGTGTATTTGTCTTATCAGATTCTGATCATTTTTCGCTACACCCTAGTATATACATCCTTATGGCCTTGCAGCCTTGCCGCGTAAGACCTGCACAGAATGGTGATTGTATTGGAGAGAGGCAGGATCAAGGGCTTATATACGGGTTTAGGACATTTTTGATAGCCCTCGGCTTTAAAGACACGTAAACCGTAGTGCCTACATGCTGATTCGTACGGCTCATGATATCAACATTCTACAGTAGCCCAGGATAAATTAATAAACACTGCAGTATGGCTTGAGCCGTGAATTTCTTATTTGACCGCGTAACTGAACCGCCAAGCCTTTCTACTCACTCATCCAGGATACCGTGGATTGATATCAACTGTAAGGCCAATGACAGGGAAAACTCGAGATATAGCAATATTCTGCGATGTAGACATAAACCTGACCCTTCCAGGTTTCCATAATATCGAATCAGGTGGCTGCAGTAATCAAATATAGGGTTGGAGTGTATCTACGGTCGAGAAGGAATGCGGGTGAGTCATGGTTATCACTCGTATACTCTGCACCATTAAAAGATAAGTGAAAGGAGCAGGGTTCGAACGAACGTCACCTTCGCTGATGGTTTCCAAAGATTATGTAGAGACCGCTAGTGCTCGTACGCATGGTTATCTCTGGTAAAAGGCAAGAGATAAGTACTGATACGCCGAAGCCGGTCCACCCCAGCCTTGCACAAGTTGTTACTATCGATTCGCTGTCTAGGGGCGGTTAGTTCTATGTATAAGGCTATTCGGATTCTAACACTCCTAAATGGTGGATTACTAAGCTCTTGAAATATTATTTTCCGACGCCGTGGCTTAGAGGGTAGAACTTCTGGTTTGACACCGCGTGTTTGATCCACGGGGTTTACCACCGAGAGGTTGCTCCGACTGATGCTTTTCTTCTTATTTCGCCCATAATCTGCATTGAATTTGTTCTCCCCACTGTCATTTAATCATCGACTTTTCGTCCCCTATGATTTTTTTAACCAGCCATAACTCCATTCATGAGCCACAATGTTCGAACGACTATTAATATCGAGGGCAGTTTCGAAGCTTTCATTCCTCTTATATATATAGTACCAGGACAGAAGTTTTGGTAATATACCTTTTTACAGCCAAAGTAGCCATGTTTGGCTACCCGAAACAACCACCCAACCTCATCAAAAAAATTCCAACTCTTCAAGGGCAGTTGGAAATTATCTCATGACGGAGTTCAGAGAATTCTAGAATTTTGAGTCCATTCTTCAGGCATGTGCAATCTAATTTTTAAAGTCATGATTTGAGTGTTTCTGATTTTGTATGGTGTTCCCATACAAATTTTGTGTTGCAACGACAACCAAAACTTCTGTACCCCGACTGTATATAAGCCATGTGACTACGCATGATAAGATCAAAATAGTTGGGTCAGGCCTATATAAGAAGCTTCAAAGTTCAAAAGCTTCGTAGTGAATATATGCTATCCTAGTTAGAAGGCGAACTACCCTGTGTTTGTGGTCGGATAGGTCGTAAGCTTAGGTCGAAAGATATCATGAATAAAGATGAATTGAATTAAAGATAGCTGACCTCGTACCTACATGTAGTCTTGTATTCCGTGGTTGTTTCCCGTCCTAAGCATCCTAGCTTCGGTAGTGTAGTAATAGTATTGCCTCCCTTGAATAATCCTGCTCCGGCTGTGAGTAGTCGGGGTATCGAAGGTTTGATTTAATTTCTTCCTGGAGCATATTTTCGAGTGACCACTGATGATTAATGCCAAGCATACACTAAGCCATCCCACCTTGAGCCTCACTCCACACCAGCAACATCACCTCCGTTCAACCACCCCCCTCATCAACCCAATACCTCCCTCTATCTACAACCACCCGATAAAATGACCGAGAACGGCCCTTCCGACGCAGCTACCTCTGATCCCTCCGGCTTTCTCCAGGAGATTATTGGTGCGCCCATCACCGTGAAGCTGAACTCGGGAGTCGAGTATCGAGGTTGGCATTACACTAGGTTACATGGCGAGAGTCGCAAGCAGGCAAGCTGACAAAGGTTATAGGCGAGCTTTCGTCCGTAGACGGTTACATGAACATCGCGCTTGAGAAGACCGTCGAGTACGTCAATGGGGAGGTCAGAAATAAGTATGGGGATGTCTTTATTCGGGGGAACAACGGTTTGTCTCTCCTTCTCCCCAGCGTGGCTTTGTGTGGTAATTATAAGAGGAATGCTAATTGAGGTGTGGATTAGTGCTATATATCTCCCAGGACGCGGTATAGGTGGAGTGCGTAGTATGGACGGGCGCCGCTTTTCTCTTTCTCTCTCTCTCTCTTTTTTTTTTTTAGCAATTGAGCTCTTTTATCCTCCGAAGAACGGTATCTCGTTTGGCCATGTTTACGAGAATTGCCTTGTGTGGAAGATCGGCTGGAGATCCTTTTAATCGGTAAACTAGCCGATCCAACATCTCTGCCCGGATTCAGGGCTACTTCCGGTACCTCACAGTTTAATTAATCTGAGTAACCATATGGTTATTATCATGGAACTGTTGCTACATTTCACGGGCCGCTGCTACATCTTTAGGCCTGCCTTATTATTTTTGGGTTAGGCTAGGGTCAAATAAACCCACCCACCTCTCATGAAGCTCCGAGGCCCAATTTTATTGCCATTCAAGCAAGCAGACTATGACCAGGTTCTCACCCGAACATAATGTTGTGTAAATGCAAGCAAAGTATACATGTAGAGCGGTGGGGAGGAGGGCGGGAAACAAGGGCGGCGGATGATGAGACGAAGGGGATGACGAGGCTCGAAAACGTATTGAGACCTGGACTAAACGTGGGCAACAAGTCATTAGAAAGAGCTGCCAAATCTCGCGATCTCCTTCAACACTCTACAATCCCTAATCCGAAGAAAGATGTTAGACCTTTGCCGAATAAGAGTAAGACCTAAGCTGCTTTTGCGCGACTACTGTGATATCACTGCCACTTATATTTCAAAAAAGAGCAATGTTCGGTAGTAAGTAACGGGTTTTGCTTGCGCTATGCTAGAGTAGTCTTGCTGGTCCTTACTATAGCGAAAGTTGACTTATATCATGAACCAGGAGCTATCATAGGTGCCTAGATTTTGGAACTGATTCACGTTGATACTCCGCGCATAAATGGAGGTTAAAGGTCAACAATGGTTGGAACGCCCATAGGAGATGGCGGGTGCTGTTTCGAAAGATAAGTGAAGGTGGGGGTAATAAAAAGATAGGGCGGTGCCGCCTAGTTATAGTCACTATTTCGACACTGTAACAAAGGTTTAAAATTACTCTAACAAACTAACTTGGGAGCTGTGATTTTCTTGCTTCACCTTTCCGTTCCCTAAATGATAGATGGAGAGGTGGCTCTCTCTCATCCATGTTCATATGTACTTTCTTTACTTGAGGTTGTGTAGTAAAATCTACCAATAGAAACGTTTCCTGATCACGATGAGCAAGACTGTATCGCATACATACTTGTATAGATAAGTGTTCTTATCTCGGCATTTATATGTATGTATCCTCACACTTCAACTATCTAGTCCACTAACTCCATGATACAAGAAATTTCCCCAAAAGATCAAGCAAAGAACCTACCCGCTATTGATACTGAATATACCCCAGAAAGGAAAATGTTTACTCTTCAGATGGCTTCACCAGAACCTCTGCATCCTCATCTAAGATGCCCCGGCGGGTTCGTTGAATCATAATCCAAATGTACACTGCTACAGTCAGCACTCCCTACGCATCAATTTAAGCAAACAAAGGGGAACTCACAAAGCTCTATCAACAACACCCAGGCTCTCAATCACATACTGTAAACTCTCTCCTAAATCATGACTATCCTTCAATCCTAACCCCTCATCAAGGACTATATCCACCTCTACGTTCAACAAATCCCCGTTCCTATATGCATTAACACTCGTGATCGCCTTGATGCTCTTTGCGAACCTCATGGCCATATACAGCAGTACATTCCTCTCATCTCCGGACGCTGCAGCACCCGTCAGATTTTCTACATGCTCCAGACCGATCCCCGCCCAGGAGATAATGACATATGCCGACAGCAGGGCACCACCGAGGGCGTCGAGCCACCACAGCTCCAGCCATGTCCCAAGCAGAGGGAACAGGATAGAGAAGAAATTGAAAACGACATCGGTGACGGCGTCGGCTGCGAGGGCTTGCACGGAGGAATTGCGCACGGAGCGGCACCAGAGGAAGCAGAGAGTTTTGATCACGATAGTGCTAAGCATGATTGTGATGGCGCTGGGGGTGAGGCGAACGATAGCGTGGGTGGCCGGAGTGATGAGGTGCTGGAGGGAGGTTAGGCCCACTTGAAGGAACGAGACGATCATGATGATGGAAAAGACGAGAACGCCGATGGGTTCGAGGCGGGAACGGCCTACGGGGTAGAGATACTTGTCTCGGCGTTCAATAAGACTGTGAAAGGTAAGTTTGGGGTGCGAGTGATGGGTCATGAGGAGATTTACGTAGTGGTAGTCCAAACAATGGCAGTGCTGAGGAAGTCCAGTGCAGCTGCAGGTTAGTTAGCAAGCAGGTTTTCTCCCCTCTATTAACACTGTGAACTGATTGCCCATATATACGCACCATCTACCAAACTAGCAAGCACGGACAACGAATTCGTCATAATAGCTACCAGAATCTTCGATATCAGTAGCAACGTATTTGCCAACAGGTTGAGATAAATTGCGAATTTCCTACCGAATCCTGTCAGCCCATATATCTTTATCTCCAAAGAAGGAGCGCATTCGGAACTTACACAACTTTAGCCATGTTCTCAGCGCTTCCACTTCCCCCGCCGCCTACTTCGTCACCGAGTAAAGGAGATTCTTCATCTGCAATCTTGTAGAGATAGCTTGGCCGTTTCTTCAAGGGTGGTGGTGCATCGGGGGTAGAGTCGTACCCTTGGTGCGGGTTAGTGTCGGAAGAGAATACCGGATATGTTTCAGGGATTGTTTCCGGCTGAAGTGTGTCAGAGGGAATATAAAATTGAGTGAGATAAACTAAACTGACATGCTCCTATTTGTAACAAGAGGCCTGCGGGTCTGTGTGCTATTTTATAGATAGGAACACTAACCGGATTATAGGTCTGCAACAAATCTCGTGGGAGTGTTGAATCCAGTAGACCATCGATGTAGATATATCGATCAATCAATGAATTGGTTCTCTCATAATACTCTCGACTGAGACAGAAACCCCAACATGTAAGCTTCTTCCTCCTCCTCAAATTATAATTATTTAAGAGGATAAATTGTGACTCACATTTTCTTTTTCATCTGCTTCAATTCTAAAGGCGATTTTCTATACCGCTCCCATTGATACCTCGGATTGTTATTCCCAATCAGGCGCATATACCTCATATGAGGATTCTGCAGAGCCGTGATGCTAGGGCGACGGACATGCCCATGATTGATTGGACTATGCGATTCATTACCGAGGATCATGAGTGCTGGGAGAGTGCGATTCCGCTGTGGTAGTAGCGCATCAGGCTGTTGCAATGGGAGGAAACCTCCAGTTGTGGGTAGCGAACTCATGAGTATGTTTGTAGATGTATGTTTAGGGGACGTAAGTGTGGAAGTGGTTGGTCTTCAGGTATTTATAGGGAGGTGTTGACGATATGCTTGATCAGTTTAATTACTCCCCAGCTCGCTGGCCGGGAAGAAGGGGAGTGCAGGGGATGCAGTAACAAGCTTGTGCGGAAAGCTTGTAGGGGTCGGATATCTCCAGGGCCTGACGTCGACGTCATAAAGGTCCCCGGTTCTATTCTTAAGGAGAGACCGTCGTTATTTCGAATCCCTTTGTGATATAACTAGCGCTGTCAACGGGGGGCATCAGAGGGATTTTGCAAAACATTTATCTAACCAACTCCTGTAGCCATTCCTAGATCTAAGGAATGCGGGTTCCTGTCCGCGCCGTTGGTTGCCGGACCCGTGTTCTTGGCGCTGGATGAGAACCCTGTCGGAGATCGTTACTGGCAGTAACCGCGACAGTGTGAAACGGATTAGAATTGTTGTGTACCAACTACATGTACCAACTAGCGCTCTACTCTACTCTGCTCTAGAGCAGAGTAACTCTGTATACCTCTATATACTCTGCATGTAAGTTACAGGAGTTGGATACACCTACGTGCCCGACACGAACTAATGCAGGATCACTTGTTACACACAGCTCCAGCAATATCATGACCGGAACCAGCGCGCATCCGTTGTTGGGTGCAGTCCACGAGTTACGGTATTCCGTCTTGGAAAACAGGATTGAAGGCATTACTCCTTGTTCACTCATCAGAAAGAAAAAAAAGGGGGGTTATGCCCACAGCTCCACACTTACTCACCACCATAAAACTCGAGTTCAAAGAGAACAAAGTTCAAAATTACGTTAATCGGTTTATATGACCAATGGTCTGCACGGCTATCTTAATTTTCACGAGGAGTTCGATTTTTCTAGGTTTACTCTTGTTTTTCGGCTAGCAATAGATGGATGACTTTACAATTGAGTCCGATATTCCTCGCTGGATCGAATAAAGACGAAAAACAATACCCCCTGGACCATGGACTGTTGCTCTTCGACGGGTGTGAAGAAACTAGGATAGAGTCCCCAGGCTACAGCCTAAGGAGTCTCAAGAAATCATAGATCATAACCCACAACATCTGGGTACAAGGGAATAATTCAGCGGATACTTCATGCACCATAAGAACAAGGGAAAACGAGATAGAAGAAAGGGGGGACTAGTGTCTCGAAATCAACCTATTCACCTAAATAGAGCTAAACTCACACGGAAACACATAATCCACCACAAAACAATTCTCGCCCTGCTAGAAAGGGCAACTGGCTATCCATAAACACATCAGGTTCGAAAGATAAGGGCTGCCGCGCCAAATTTGCCTTACGAGTGATATTTCACGATTTATACTCGCAATAACTTATTTGTTTGGCTAAGTGGTTATAAACAAAAGAGATTGGTCAATTTAACATACTGACCAGGTTTAATGGGATAAAGGGTTTTTGGGCTACGAATACGGAGTAGAGATTCGTCCTAGTGTAGGGGTAGCAGTAGTTTTTGCGCTGTAGGGATGTACAGTGGTGGTGGGCTGAGAGCTGTTCCATCTCCACTAGCTATAAAAGTAGCTCAACCAGTCCATGGTCATCAGTCGGTAGCTTTGAGATGCCGCAATACATGGTATAATTTCAGGTAGGCCTGGTTCTCCGATAATGGCTTCAGGTCTCAAGCCCTATCTAGCTCTGAGTGGCCTGTTGTAAAACACGCCAGCTATCTTGAAAATTGTCGTCAAAGTACCAAACATGGGATCTCACTCGCTTGAATTTTGAAATACAATTCAACCATCAACTCCAAGATGAATCCCACGACATATTGGGTCCATATCCAAGCCGTATAAAGCCCAGAGGTTCCCGGCATATATTTCACTCCATTATCAGTAAGAGTTCCAATCTGCATTCACATATCAATTTATTAACATCAATAACATCAAAGCATCACTGCAGTAGCATCAATAACATCGATAACATCGATAACAACAACATCACCAAATCTACAAAAAAAAGCACAATGTCCACGCAACCCACCTCCCTAAAAGACCTCTCCCCCGAACTCCTCATCCAAATCTCCCAAAACCTCGCCTCCTTCACCTCTCTCTCCAACCTCCTCTCCGCCCTCCCCAACACCAACACCGCACACCTCCGCAAGACCGTCATGCGCTACCAATTCGACATCTGCGAGGCCATCGCCGCGACCGAACTCACGCCCTCTCTCACACCTCACTTCCACGCCCTCCTCAAAGCCCAGGGCGACATGCAGCGCCTAATATCCAAAAGCCCACCCGCGAGCCTTACTCCGGCCGCCATGCGGACCACTGGTATCCTCTCCGGCGGCAGCAGAGTCGGCATCGACGAGGCCATCCAACTCGAGAGCTACCTCCACCAGCTGCGCATCTGGAAACCCGTGTTTCTGGAAGAGACACGGCGCATGCCGCGGGGCTGCGGGAACATGTTCCCGGACCTGCTGGGGCGGTGGAACACACTAGTGTTTCCCGAAGACGACACCGACTCGGAGGACTCCGGGTCCGACTCTGACGGCATATTCGTGCTCGTGGATCTCTCGCTGGAGTGGCAGGGGGCGCTGTCGCTGTCAGGGCTGTCGCAGAAGCGGCATGTAAGGATCGAAAGGGCGTGGCTGAACTACTGGACTATGCTGTTCTCGCGGGTTGGTGATGAGCGGGCGCACGCGGCGGCGGTGGCGGGGAGCACGGAGGGGGAGTATGCTGTGTGGACGCGCGAGTATGTCAAGGGTGTTGAGGAGTGTCCGGAGGGTGTGTGCTATTTGGCGCCGATGTGGGAGTGGCTGAGGTTTGTGCCGCGGCTGTGTGAGCCCGTGCCGGCGGCGGGGGAGGAGATGTGGGATGTG
The DNA here is from genome assembly GCF_020137385.1 of Morchella sextelata. Lineage (NCBI taxonomy): Eukaryota > Fungi > Ascomycota > Pezizomycetes > Pezizales > Morchellaceae > Morchella > Morchella sextelata. The sequence continues at coordinate 839,673 of NW_025408634.1, forward strand.
GTGATGGTGGGCGGGTTTGAGTATGTGTGTGGGGAGGAGGTGATGGGGGAGGAGGTGGTGCCGGTGCCGGTGGTGGGCGGGGCGCATATGCCGCCGGGGGTGTGGGGTTCGGGAAGCGTTGGGGAGGGGATTGTGTGCAGTTTGGGGAGGTTGAGGGGGCTGTGGGTGTTGGATGTGCATAGGAGCTTGTGGAGGGGGCATTAGGTGTGGTGATGGGATTGGCGGGAGGCGTTGGAGTGTACGTGTTTGGACTTGGTTTGAGAGACTTTTTGTGTTTTTGGATGGTCAGGTTAGATTAATTGCGTGTTTTGTGTCTTTTGCTGAATGTTGCTTCTAGAGTTAATTAGAGTGCGTGCTTTGTGCTTTAATTTGCGAACAATTGAAATTTATCGCACTTCACGAACTGATCTCCAAAAGAAAATGCGCCCTTTTGCGTGGGTGGTCAAACTAGCAGGAGAAGATAAAGGTAAGCTACAAGAGAGCCCGTCTATGTGTCTTTATATCTACGGCCGAACAGCACAAGAGACCCCGTTCTTGTAGTGACATCAATCCAAAGACAAAGCCCACCAGAAACCTAGGCTTGGCGCGAGTGATAGCCCATGATGCATGTGCGAGCCACATCGCAGGTTATTCGAATAGGTGTTTTAAGACGTTGCAGCGGTTGCGTGACTGGACTCGGTTAAGCATATGCTGCGGCACCCACTTGATATATCCATCATCACTCTCATATCCTGCATCCGAGCAACACCTCCGATAAAGAGATCGATATCTCGAACTCCAATAGCTAGCCTGAAAAGCTTTCTCCATCATCAACGCACTTCAACCACCACTTTCTCCCCACCCCGTTACGGCCACGAGAATTAACGCTTTCCATCTCCCCTTTGAGGTTTAACTGCTGCTGGGAATATGAATATGAGAAGGCGGGAACGCTGTTTCTCCCGGGATAATATTCTACTACTCTAGATCGGGCATGGTGAGAGCCGGGCAGAATGTTCGAGCCCGGCCGGCGCCCTTGGCCTGTGGGGTGTATTGGGTATGGGTATGACTGGACTGCCGCAGCAATGATATTAGAATAACTGGCCGGAGCATCAAAACACATTGATTGTGGAGGTCGGCCTAGCCGGTCTTCCGTTGATATATATTCTACCTGCACCACTGTCAGCCATAAGGACTGGTACAAGAGGTTGTGAATTGTCAAGAAGGCTGCTCGGTTGACTTCCTGAGAGAAGGCTCGCGGTGTGTATGGCATCACCAAGTGCACATGCTATGAGCTGAATAATGCAGTGTGTATTTCCACCGCCGCCGGCCATAGTGCTATGTGGCGTTTATCACTAATAAACTAGCTAGCTACATACCTTCTGGAGCTTGGGGTCAGGGTCAACCCTGGCGATCTTTTATAGTGTAAAGGATAGAACCACGGTAATGAGCTGTAGTTAATTGCAGCATCTTTGCGCACCTTACACTAACTATAGTACCTCCATACGTAGAGCCTATATATCTACAATCCATGCCCTCACCAACTGACCAAAGGATGACAGAACTTCAAGCACCAAAACGAGCCGACTACAAGAAAAATTAGGACCTCACACGCACATACACACATATTATTGGCAAAAGGGATGGATATAGTCGTTTGTACCGAACGTCTGCGCATATACTCATGACATCGGAAATACCAAGGAAAAGCTATATCAAAAAAAAGCAGCAGAAAAAAGGAAGAACGAAGAAGAAGGGGAAAAAAAAAGAGAAACGCCAGAATGGAATTGAAAACAAAACAAAAAAAACCCTCCCAGATCACCAAGTAATCGGCCGAGTCCTCATCGAGTCCACTCCCGCCTCAAAAAAGCGACGAAAAAGAAGAAACCGGGAACCAACCTTCTCTCGGCACGCAAGCAAGCAGGGACTCCACAGAGCGAGAGATCGAAAAGAATAGAGATCACCTCTTAACCGACCGCGTGCGCCAACACCCTCGACGCAAGATCCGATAACAACTATACACCGCGACCCCGACCTCACACGTCAGCCCACCCCAAAACCCCATCCCAAAAAAGACCAGGGTAATCCCCACCTTTGCACGGTCGCTCTGCGGCAGCTCCTGGAACACCTCATACACGCTCTTCCCCTTCGCATCCCTCACAGCCCCCAAGCGGTTCCCCGCCACCGCCCCCGCCAGCAGCCCCGGTACATTTCCCACGATGAAGCCGAGCGCCCCGCCGCTGAGGCCGCCCACAATGCCCCATAGCGATTTTCCCCGTGGGGTAGTGGCAGTGCCGGCGGATTCGTCGCCGGGCGCGAACCCCTCGTCGCGCATCATCTCTTCGAACACATCGCTGAACTGTGCGTCCTCCCAGTGCGCATCTGGGTGCGGCGGCGTGTGGAAGGCGTTGGCGTTGGCGCGCTGGTAGGCGCGCGTGGCGTCGTATTCGCGGCGCCGCCCGGGGTCGCTGAGCGTGTAGTAGGCATCGTTGACTTGTTGGAACTTTTTTGTGCGTGCGGGGCGGCTGGGGTCGGTGTGGGGGACGCGGTCGGGGTGGGATTGGAGTGCCGCGCTGTGGAGGGGGGGGTGGGGTGTTAGTGGGGGTTCATTTCCTCTTGTAGAGGGGAGAGAGGGGAGAACCGTTTGTAGGCTTCGCGGACCTGCTGCTGCGTGGCGGTTTGGGCGATGCTGAGGACCTCGTCTGCGGGGGTTAGCTTATGTAGTAGTTGGGGAGAAAAGGTGCTGGAGGGAGGATGCTCACAGTAGTCGATTGCTGCACCTGTAGTTCACGGGGGCATTGTTAGCAGGGTAATGATCGAGCGGTGGGTTTTTGGGCGGCACTCACCAGGCGACATGATGCTGGGTAATGAGGTGATATAATAATCTGCAGAAGGGGGCAAGCAATGGAATGGAGTGGACAAAGGTAAGTATATCTATGTAGATAGAGTGGGCAGGTAGGTAGAACTTGTAGTCTGTGGCAGTGGTATCCTCTCGGGTATTTAAACAAGCTCCAGTCGCAGCCAGCAGCCAACTCACCGACGCAGGGATGAGGAGTGGAAAGTGGGATGTGGGATGTGGGAGCACTATTTTTTCTCTTTCTTGCAGGCCTAAGGGGCACTCGGGGGGGGAAGCAGCTGCGATGAAACCTGCAAGGTGTGCTGTGCAAGACAAGAAAGAATACTAGCAGGCCTAGGGCAATTGAGTGTCGCTCGGTGGGCCAATGACGTGAGGCTGTGGCGGGTGTGGGGTAAGGGTCTGTGGCGCTCAGCCACCGACGGATGCACGATGGCGGGTGCACGTGATTGGTAGGGTCAGTGATCGAAGGGCCGGTCTTGGTCTCAAGAGGAGCAATTGGGCTACATAGATGGAGATTATTATATGTTCGTATGGATCTCTGAGAATGTTTAATTTGCGTTCTACCAAACCCTCAGCCAGGGACAGCGCTAGAAATATGTCTGAACAGTAAAGACAGTACAGCACGTCAGGAATAAAAATTCATGCCACCCACTATTACCCCCCTCCCCTCCCCCCCCGCAGAACCAGAACAGAGCAGAAAACCCCCCCAGTAACAACCACTACTTCCTCCCCTTCCCCAGCCCAAACAGCGCCTTGAGCTTACTCTCCTTCGCCTCCCTATCCATCGGCCGCTTCTCGGGCGCCTTCCCCTTCCACCCCTCGACCCCCAGTCCCGCTCCCGCTCCCTCGCCCTCCTCCTGCGCCAGCTTCACGTCCGGCAGCGCCCGCGACGCGTCGAGGTACTGGTCGTTGAGCGCGGGCTCGGTGCGCGCGGCTTTGGACGCGCTGCCGTCCCAGGTTAGGTGTACGGTGGCGCCGGAGCGGATGCGCAGGTCGATGGTGAGGCGCTGGCGCGATTCGGGGATGGGGAGGCGGGGGGGGATCACTATGGGCTGTTAGTGGGGTCGGGGAGCAAGGGGATGGGTTTTTTTTTTTTTTTTGGGGGGGGGGGGGGGTACCGAGAGTGAAGGGCTCGAGGGGGTGGCGGAGCGTGGTGCGGATGGTATCGTAGAGGTCTTGGGCTGGTTTGCGGAGACTGGTTAGATAAACGCTATGAAGAAGCGGGGGAGAGAGGGAAGAAGGGGGAGGAAGGCGTACCGGTGTGTTTTGCCTGAAGCGTCTGCTCCGAGATGTACCCGTCCGGAAAGCGGACTTTGATCACCAGCTACACCCATACCCGCCCATGCATGTCAATGATCGATCCACCAGTTACACAAACCAACCAACCAAGGAAGGAAGGAAGCGGAAACATACAGTCTGCACCTTCTCGACCACGGCGAGCGCGGCGGCCTCCTTCTCTTCAATCTCCTTGTCGGAGGGCAGGCGCCGCCCGATGGCCGCCTTCTTGAGGTGGTGCTGGATGATCTTTGCCTCGTTGATGCCGATCTCGTAGGCCGTTTCGGGCACGTTGACTACCCGCCCCATCCATGATTGTCAGCACATATTCCTGCGGGGAATGGGTTTGGGGGGGGGGGGGGCGGAGAACTTACTCTGAGCTGCGGCAAGGGTCTGTGAGTCCGACGGCCGGTACACCGACACCGTCGGCTTCTCCAGCTCCCCCGACGCCGGCGCATTCTCGTCGCCCTGCAGCACACCCTCTGCATCTGCCCCCACAGGCGCCTCTACAACAGCACCCTCCACAACCGCCGCCGCCTCCCCCATCTCCGTATCCCCCCTCGCCGCATCTCTGGACGCCTTCGGTTGCGCCGGCAGCGCAGCCGGCACCTCCTCCGCCCCCGCCCTTGGCGCAACGCTCTCAATCTCCTCCAGCGCCACCTCCAACGGCACCTCCGAGCTCCGCCACCCGACCACGATGGCCACCCGCCCCTCGCGCAGCCCCAGCCCCACCAGGGTCGTCTGCATCTCTGCCACGCCCACAAACTCTCTATTCGCGACACGGACAGCCGGGACTTCGTACAGTAGGCGGCCGGCGCCCAGTGTTGCGCTCGAGGCGTACCGCTCGGTCAGGTTCAGGCCTGCATAGAGCTTCTCGAACGACCGGAGGACGGACCAGAGGGTGGCGGTGGGGGCGCACTGGCCGCTGAGTTCCTGTGGGGGGGTGGATTGCAGGCGGAGGACGATGGTGAGTGGGGTCGTGGGCGGGCGGGTGGGGATGAGGTCTAGCTTGGCGCCTGGGCCGAGGTTGGTGAAGCGGATCTGGAGGGAGAGGTCGAGGGGGGTGGTGCCGCGTCTAGAGAGGGGAGGTTAGTACGCTAGGTGGGATAGTAGTGGGGAGAAGAGGTGGGGGGGGGGGGGACGACGAACTTGAGGGTGTATTTTAGCGGGTCGAGGTTGAATTTCTGGCAGGCCTCGGTGTGCACGTCGCTTAGTGAGCGGGTGGGCGTGACTTTGATCTGATGGCGCCGCTGGTTGTAGAGGACGATGACGTTGGAGGCCATGTCGGGGCGGCGGCTGGGGAGAAGAAGAAGAAGAAGAAGGAGATGATGACGGGTATTAAGTGTATCGTATAATATTTGGGTATCTGGGTATTTGGTATTCTGGGTGCTGATAAGAAGTGTTGTAGTGTATTGGATGGAGATGGAGAGCAGTGCTGAGCCGTGGTGTTGATGTTGAATTTCTAGTGGTGAGTGGTGAGCGGTGAGTGGCTCTCTCTCTCTTGGTAATGCGGATCTTTAGTCTGGGACGAGGGGAGCTTTGACGTGCGGCTCCGTGGAGGGGAATGGAAGCTTCGGTCTTGGCAACGCATCTGACGTAGGCCTCGTCACGCCCCGCTGCTGCTGTGGGTACAAACATTCAATGGGCAGCTTTTGGGGGATATAGAATCCTACAGCTTTCTAGGATAGCTGCTGCGACATCCCCGGGAGACTTCTAATTCGATCCTACAGCATCTACATTCTAGGTATTGTCACAATTACCGCCTAAAACTACTCCCTTCATGCAACATCACTCATTCAACAGAATTATGTATGCCTGTTGGTTTGGTATTAATGGCGTCAATATATCCCTTCCATGTTACCATGTCATGCGCTACCAGCTGGCGCTCTTCAAAGCACATCAAGCCCACACATAGATAGCAAAATGAAGAATCCTTAAAGCGATGTGATTATCTATTGTAGCATACAAACACAGGCGCTCTCTTCCGAAAAGTAGAAAAAAAGGTATCCACATCTAATCCTGTCTACCTGCACCCCCCAAACCAAGCCACATTAGCCCACCAATCCCCGAACCATCAAACATGAAGAAATACGTACCCTTGAGCAGCCTCTTGACGACCTTGTCCTTCGTGATAACATAGACGTGAGCACCCCAACCGGACAGCGCATCACGATCAACAGAGTTCAGCATCGCCTGCGAGATTGTCTCGAACAGATCCTCAGGTTCCTACCACCCCAATCAGCACCTACCTACCCACAACACCCCACAGAAGCCAAGAAAAAACACTCACCATATCCGGCTCCCACAAGCTCTCGCAGGTACCAAACAACTGGTCACTCGCCGTACCGCTGACGATAAAGTCCTTTGCGAAATCGATGCACCTATCCCTCCCAGCACCTCCATCAGCACCCCACTCCACATCCCACGCCAAACAAAAACAAAAAACCAAGAAAAACACATAACCAGAACATACCCAATAGAGTCAAACCCACACACAAACGGCTTCTGCGAGTGCTGGTTGATGCCCGCAATCACCGGGCTGACAAAGTACGGCCCAAAGCGTTTCTCGTACAGCGACGACGAGACCAGGTTCGCCATTGTCTCGGGCTCGATATCACGCTCCTCGCGGAGCCGGTACATGTTGACCTTGTAGCGGAACATCTCGGACCTACACACCACCACCCCCACATACATTAGCTGCAGGTCTAAGGGAGCACAGGAGGAGGACGGGGGACGGGGGAAACATACACGGTAGTGACATCGGTGGCCAGTCCGGTGAGGCCGAGGTAGACGTCGCCGTAGTTGAAGATCTTGGGAAAGTCATTCGAGACCGTGAGGGCCTGCATCCCCAATCTCAGATCGCAAGCGATAGCTACACAGTCCTTCCCGACCCTGCCGCCCGCGATTCCATCAGGTCAGCCATCCATCTATCCATCCATCTATCCGCCGCACATCAAGGGCCACTAGCTAGCTAGCTGCACAAGCAAGCAAAGAAGAGCACCTACATAGCCACGACCGCACCTCCGTTTATCGAGAATGGGTTCGACTAATACGGAAGCTTTCATTAGTTTCCTCCCTCCTCCTGCCGCCCCACTAGCCAGCTTCCGGGGATTTGGGGGGGGGGGGCCATACCATTTTGTAGTGTTTTTCTGGCGAGCTGGGGTGTGTGTGAGTGTCCGGGGCGAGATGGCGGCGATGGAATGAGAGGTGCTGATGGGGGTGGGGGGGGAGCTGTTGGTGATACTGGCGTGTAGCACGTTGGGGGGAATTCGGGGGAGAACGTTGGTTGCCAAGCAAAGCTGGGAGGGCGAGCCTCCCCTCCGATTACCTAAACCCCGCTATTTGTGGCTTGAGCTCCAGGGACCCGGCCTAACCAGACCCGGGCAGGCTGGGGAGCGAGTGATGTGGCATGAATATGGTCTTGATATCTACTACGTAGGTCTGAAGGATCACCCTCCACCGAGCCTATCTTGTCCACCTGTAGGTGGTAATGTTTTGACAAGGTGGTATTTTGGGTTCTCTCGTTTACTCATGAGCATAACTTCTTTGGTTTAATCAAATGTATACCTTTTTTTCCGCAAAACTTTTGACTAGTGCTGCTGATATTACAAACTAACCAAACACCACAACACCTTCCTCCTCAGTAAACACTGCCACCGCGTCCAATGCCTTTTAGATATACAACACCGTCCGCCGCCCATCCAATTTATACACCCCTCGTAAACAAATATGAGGGAATGGCCCTAGCTAAACATCCATATCTAGTGTCTAGAAGAAAGAATGAAATACAAAAAATTTAATAAAGATACATGTAATCATGTCCTCTGCTGCTCGAACATTACTTTATTCGCTCTTGGTCTTGTTGACAGGGGTGGTGAGATATATTCTTCGCTCTGCAAACTTGAGAGCTTCGTCTATGAAACTATATTCGCATCTCAATTAGCAAGCTGGTGATAGCTATGACAAGATTGGGGTAAAGACTTACATTACTGGTAATGAAATATAGATAACTGCCTTCCACTCGTGTCCATTAAGGGGCACGATTGAGAAAAGCGTCTGTAGGATAGGAGTGTACAACAATGCAAAGTGCAATGCCATACTCAACGTGATGGCATACACAAGCTTCATGTTCTTCCACAGAGGTAAGGTAAGTAAACTTTCGCTTGATGACAGGGCGTTCATAGCGTTAAACATCTCAATAACAACCAAGATGCTCAAACTCATAGTGCTCGCTGTCTTCGCCATAGTGTTGCTAAACATCTCGCAGCCAATTTCGGGGTACTGGACACTGCAGCGGTGGAAGTGAGAGAGTTGGTAGAAGGTAATTTGGGGACCCTCGGTGTTGTACATGAACCACCAAGCGTAACCAAACACTGTAGCGGCACCGACATAGACACCAATAACCATGTAGCGGAAGAAAAGCCATCCAGTGACAAGGGCTTCGTCGCGGCCACGGGGGCGGCGGCGCATGATGTCATGGTCAGGAGGATTGAAGGAGAGAGCAGTGGCGGGGAGACCATCAGTGACCAAGTTGACCCAAAGAAGCTGAACGGGGATAAGAGCCTCGGGCATGCCCGCTGCCGCAGTCAAGAAGATTGATACGACCTCACCGATGTTGGACGAAATCAGGTAACGGATGAACTGTTGGGTGTTGTTGTAGATAGACCTTCCCTCCTCGATAGCAAGCTCAATAGTAGCGAAGTTGTCATCGGCGAGGACCATATCAGCAGCCAACTTGGCAACATCAGTTCCACTTCCCATAGCGACACCAATATCCGCACGCTTCAAAGCCGGAGCATCATTTACACCATCACCAGTCATAGCAACAACCTCGCCAGCGTTCTGAAGAAGATCGACTAACTTTGACTTGTGAGTGGGTTCAGTACGAGAAAACAAGCTAGCTCTTTTCGCGACCTCAAGTTGTTCCGCATCGCTAAGTGCGTCGAATTCACGTCCAGTGTAGCTCTTGCCGGTGAGGTTTTCGTGCTCTCCAAAAATTCCAATTTGACGACAGATGGTTTCCGCAGTTTGCTTGTTGTCTCCGGTGATAACGACAACACGGATACCAGCATCACGACATTTCTTGATTGATGCAGCGACTTCCGGGCGAGGGGGATCCAACATTCCAACGAGTCCGATGAAAGTCATGTTTTGTTCGAGTTGAGCGTACTCCCTGGTGGTTTTGGCCGAGCGTGTCAATGGGTTCCCGGAGATGTCGTCGATAGTGGCAAAGGCCATAACACGGAGACCCATGTAAGCGTATTCGGTGAGTTTTGTGTTGAGAAGTTCACGAGTCTTGTGGCTAAGGGGAACCCTAGTGCCACTTGATCCAACGAATGTGTGGGTGCATCTTTCCATGACAGATTCCGGGGCTCCCTTAACCAACAGGCGCTGACCGTTGCGATCACCAGACAAGACAGACATGCTCTTCCTGTCACGGGAGAACTCGTATGTGGCAAGCTTGGGGCATTGAGATTCGTAGTACCTGTTGGCTTCATCCAGACGTTGACCGAGGGGTTTGCGCGAGTTTTGGAGGTTGAGAATCGGGTCGGGGGTACCAATCTTTTCAACCAAGACTCTGAGAGCTCCTTCCGTGGGTTCACCAACGTTCGAGAATGTCTGTGTCTTGGAATCATAGGAAATTTCTGACTCGTTGCACATTGCTGCGACCTCCGCGAGCTTGCGAATTGTAACTGAGTGGGCGGCGACCGATTCCAAAACCTGTCCCTGGGCATTCTTGATGGCACCAACAGGTGAGAAGCTAGTACCTTCAATAATAAGATCTTCGAGCTCAGTCTGGGATTCCGAGATGACAACGGCCCTGGATACGCTCATTTGGTTGGTGGTCAAGGTTCCGGTCTTATCGGAACAGATAACACTGCAGCTTCCCAAAGTTTCAACTGAAGGCAAGCTTCTGACAACTGCATTCTTGGCAGCCATTTTACGGGTTCCTAGAGCAAGACAGGTGGTGATAACGACAGCAAGACCTTCCGGAATAGCAGCAACACCGAGAGAAACAGCGATCTTAAGGTAGTAGATTGCTCCCTTCAACCATCCGCCATGAGCTTCATCATTAAAGTTTCCGATGTTGATGAGCCAGACAACGATGCAGATAATCATGATAACCTTCGCCAAAACATCTCCAAAGTCGTTCAACTTTTGTTTCAGTGGTGTCGGTTCCGAGATCTGAGATGTGATGCTGGTATGGATATCTCCGATAGCAGTCGCATTTCCAGTCAAGACTACAATAGCTCTAGCGTGTCCAACGGTAACAGTGGTTCCCGAGAAAAGCATGTTTACTTGATCCTGCTTGACAGCCTTCTCATCATTTACCTCGCGCACGTCCTTGCTGACACTTTCACTTTCACCCGTAAGAATGGCCTGGTCAATGCGGAAACTGTTACTTTGGATAGATAGAACTCTGCAATCTGCGGGAATGCGGTCTCCAACAGCGATATCGACAATGTCACCGGGGACTAGTTCTTCGGCGCGGATCTTGCTGACATGCCCGTTCCGGACGACCTTGGCTTCGTTGGCAGAATATTCGTTCAGTGCGGCGATTGCCTTTTCAGCGCTACTTTCTTGGGAGACACCGACAACAGCATTCAGGACAAGGATCGTGAGAATCTAAAAGAAGGCCCGATTAGCACACTTTTACCCCCTTGAAGCCGAAAGGGGCCAGAATGCTACTTACCACCGCAGGGTCCACAAACGCAGTTAATCCCTCGCCATCCTCCATGATAGCTAGAACAAATGAAACACCGGCGGATACCAGTAATATTATCACTAACTGATCCTTAAACTGCTCCAATATGAGCTTCCATATGGGCGTTGGGGGCTCCTCGGGAAGAGCTGTTGTGACGAGAACGTTAGTAAATTCGTAAGAAACGGTAGATAGAGTTTTGTCCCACCATTTCTCCCATATCGCGACCTTGCAGCTCTAACTTGTCCATCGCTCAGACCAGTGCGCTGGTCAACGTTGAAGAAGCGCAGAATCTCATCGCCTGGTTTGGCGTATGCGCGCTCCATGGCTCGCTAGTACTGCGTGAGATACTTCGATCCTATGATGATATGACGTTCTTTGTATCGATGGATATACGAATACAGGTTTCGCGGTCGAAGAGCCGGGATTGATTGGTGGGTGGCACGAAAGGAGACTACAAAGAAAGTGCAGAAGCCTCAACTGAACGAGGGAAGAGAACAGAATCAAATCAAAGGATGAGACAGATAGAAATCTGCTCAATAACTACTACAGAGGGAGAATGAATGAAAGAAAGTAGAAATGAGGATATTGAGAAAGGAATCGAAGAGAGGTAGTTGAAAGGTGGTCTTTTCGCCCTTTTTCTGTGCCTGGGGGCGAGAATGTTCTCAAGCTTCGGTCAGCAATAAAAATTCTTGGCTCGCGGCTCAACTGGCCCCGTGCCAAGACATTATTATTATCCCGTTTGGGCCTTTAACTGAACTGCACAGGCCAGCAGCTTGACACGGAGACGGTAACAGCTTCAGACAAGCTTCACCACCACAGTATTCATCATCCTAGATAGCTGTGCAGCATCCCAGACACTGGCCGAGGGATCATAGCGATATATATAGCCTCTAAGCTGATGATTACTGGAGTCCGATCCCTCGAAACTTTGAGTGACTGGATCGCTTGGCAGGAAAGACATCGCCTGAGTGAGACTATGAAGCGGAAGCTGTCGATCATGCAGGACCGTCAACAAAACATATGCACGGCACTTTTTCCACCTCATCTCGAGCTTCTTCTGACTTCAGCTTCTGAAATTGACAATGTTGGCTGGTGAAGTGCAAAACGCCGCCCCCCCCCCCCCCCCCCCGAGAGAGAGAACCGGATATCGGCGGGACGCCAAGAAGCCACGGTTGAACCTCAAGGAGAATTTAATCTCCACAAGGGGCTAGCAAGTCAAGTGGGCGCAGCAAGCAATTTGTTTAAGCGGGGTGGCCGGAAAGGGCGTTTTTCGATAAGATACGCATATCGATAAGTCTAAAGAGCCCCTGGGCTTGAACCTCAGGGGTTCTTCTTCAACTATGAAGCGCACGTGTTGGAACTCTACAGTTCAGTTGGAGGGACCTCATAGAGCGAGTTAGCAGTCCTTGCTTGAGGAGAAATCTTCCTCCGCGATTAAGCGCCTAAACGCGCGAGTACTCTAGAGGTTCATTCTGACCTAGTGCTTTGCACTGAATCTAAAGATAGTTTCTCCAAGTAACTGGATCTCATGATTTCGGCCGCCGGCTAGTGATTAATCAAAGAGAGGCGGTTGAAAAGGTTCTTTCGGAGGATTAGGGGGCGAGGAACTTCTTCAATTGACGATCGTCGTGTTAATTAATTAGGCTGTGCTTTGGTTGCACGGGTGCTCAGGTTGGCGATGATTGTCCGGTCGTGAACTGCAATTTTGGTTTTCGCCGTGTATAAGGACTCAAGTTGATAAAATGAAGATGGTTAGTTGTGGTGAACGGGGCTGAGTTCGAGGAAATAGGAGAATATAATGGAGTGGTTTTGATAAGTCATCTGCGAAGACGGGGCAGGCCTAAGCACAGAAAAATCTATTTTTTGTGTGGTATATTCCGCTGGATATGATGCGCCGCCTAGTCTTGAAGTCGATCGTGACGAAACCGCCAAGTCCTCGATACGTAATTTTACAACCGCAATAGATATTAAAGATCTGTGAGAACAAATTCTTTTCTGTCATGATCACCTTTAAGATTCGGTCCACCAAACTTCACCCTCAAAATATGGCGTAATTTATCTTTCGCAATTAGCAGCGGCGAGTTGGCTCGACGTTACTCAGTACAACGTCTCCTCGAGAATCCCTTCTCAGCCTTGAATCAACAAAAATCAATAGATACATGTATTCACAAGTGCTAGATCTAAACTGCTTTGCATGCACCAGGCAACGAGAGTATGCAGTCGAGTCTTGTTATAAGGATATATATTGTTTATAAGAATACCGACCTATAAGTATACCATGGACCAGTCTCAATGGTTTTGGTTGGTAAATAAGGATTCATGTATTTAGCTATTAGAATATCAAGAAAGGTTTATTCGGACATCCTTTTAGAAAATTTATCAGGTTAAGTGTTTATAAAATAGTTTACCCGCTATGAAAGCTTCTTCGCGAAGAACTCCAACCTTTCGTCCTCCAAAACGCAGTAAAGTGTAACCCGCTCTCCTCCCTACCCGCTCTGTCTTGGGGCCGCCTATTTCTTGCCGAGATGGCCACTCTTTCCTAAGGTAAAGTGGTGTTTTCAGAGCTCCACTCGAACTATGGTCACCTACTGGCCCGTTTTCGGTAATGGATGCCCCTATTCCTTACCAGCTGGTGTTAAAACTACCATCGAGGTGTAAATCACTGGAAATAGATCCACTACGTAGACAAAGCGGTGCACTAAGAGTAATCTCATGGTCAAAAATACCCAAAAACCCCAAAACTAATTCGGCAGCAAAAACTCGAGCGAATTAGCACACGATGGTGGTGTGTACTAACCCGCCCGCCCTGGGATTCGAACCCAGACCGTCTCCTGCCACAGCAACTTAGAGTTAGGATACTCCAGTTTAAGCCATATACTAGCATGTCGTTAGCTGCTAGATTTACTGTTTTAACACCTTAGGGATGTGTGCAAGATGAGGCATATCATGTGACAAGGGAGTACGTGTATGTACTGAAGACCCTCATCTGGGTGTAGGAGTGGCCGTGGTCAACCACCACCACCATCACGACCACCACCACCACCATCACCATCACCACCATCACCACCACCATCACCACCACCATCACCACCACCACGACCACCACCATCACGACCACCACCATCACCATCACCATCACCACCGTGTTATTGAGTGTCCTTGTATACACAGTAAGTCTAGCAAATCTAGTAAATCTCTACTGCTCTAGAACCGCCCCGAGAATCCATTCGAAACCGACACACACCATCTTTGCGGTCGATTCCCCTTACTCACATCCACAATTTCCGCGACCACCTCCACTTCAGATTTCTCAACTGCCACCATTCATTAGATTTGAAATGGACTGTCATGAAAAATTATCCGCTCAAAGAGAATTCTCTGTACCACTCTCAAGTTTACTTAGGACCGGTCCGTTTCTTGGCGAGCGAGTGATGCCCTGTGATTTACCGCCGATGATGCCCACAATCAGCTATTCATTACTCAGAACCCGAGCAAAGGACCAAGTACAAGTTCTTTTGCTCGTGAGAGTAAGTGCCCAAGCTTGCAATTTGTTCAAGAAACAAAAGTGCAGAGTAATATACCCAGCAGAAGGATCTCAGGCGCGTCAGAACACCGCGGGATCATAGCAAGGATATCCGTATCTAGAGTAATTAAGGGATAGTTATTGGAGGAAGAAGAAAACGCAAAAGTCTCTAACCTTCACTCTGATGTTGACAGCGGTTGTGTTGATGTATATGGCTTTGGATGATTGAGCTAGCTTGGCAATCAATGTCCGTGATCCCGCCTGCACCATGTTCTTGTCAGCCACGCGTAATAAGACGTCTATGCAACGGGTTTTGATCTCTAATTGACAAGCCCAGTGTCACCAAGTTTTGGGGTACAGTTGTTCTTGGCAATATTTGCTACAGTGTTTTGTTCATACTGAGTTACGTGTTCTTGTCACGTCAGCTATATATGTGTGTTATTTTGTTTACACCGTAAATAGAGAACTCTCCCCTCTTCACATTCGATAGATCAATAAAGACCGGTCATCGTCTTTCTTCCTTCCTCTCTACGCCTGAAGCAAAACAAACAAACAATATAGTAGCTACCTGGGCTTGGTATACACGTTAAAGATGTCCGGTTAGGCATGAAAAGCTGTGGACACTCGACCAAGCAACACGATATGGTAAACTTCATAACATATCGTTCTCTGCATCTAATCTGATTGGTTGCCTATTGCATACACCGAAAGTATCGAATTGGATCAACCCCCACACCAAATGCCTCCGGTTGGTCTGGAGTCCTGTATATATCGATCCAAAAGCTAAGAAAGAAGCCAGTTTCCAGCCGCTATCACAGCCCAAATCGAGTTCTACACCTGAGTTCTGGAGACAAGGCTGATACCTATTCACATCCGGGCCTGCTGCCTATTGCGGGCCCAGCATTGCTGATTGGTGGGGTGCGGGTGATAGCTCATGACTGGGCGCCTTGTTGGTGAACTGGCCCACGACACCGAACCCGCACTGCTACTGGCCAGCCGTGTCGTCATCTCCCCACATTGCAACATTTGGCCCCGCGTGCAGAGAAAGCTCTCGATTCTCAACACAAATATTATTTAAGAGTGGGGACTTGCGGTCTTCAAGGCTACACATTATATCAACCGCTGTTGGCATTCACTGGCAGTGAGGGTTATTGAGGTCTAGCACTCATACTGCATACTGACACACTTCACTACGACACCAAACCTCTTTACACCTCTCAGCAATTGTCATTGCCATTGACAGAGAAAGAAACGCTGTCTTCATTCTCGCTCCTCTTTGTCCGCGTGCCAAGCCACCCAACACGGCAAGGCTCCGTCAGAACCTCACCGCCCACTGCAGAAGCACGAACGCGTAAAGTGCTCTACCGGCGTGCCCCACTACCACCACATCTCTCACATCTCACCTAGCACCCAGCACCCAGCACTCTGCGCCCATCACCCTGCACCCTTCACCACCAACACCCACCATGTCACTCTCCCCCTCACCCCCGACCCCCCCGCGCCCGCCACGCCGCCAGTTCCTGTTCAAGCGCGCCAACCTCAGCGCCCCCGACAGCACCAGCGGCATCCCCGGCACCGACACCGCCGTCCCCGACTTCTTCAGCCGGCGCGAGCAGAACTACATAGCCCCCGAGGCCGTGGCCAAGAAGGTGAAGCCGAAGCGGCCAAAGAAGAAAGCCGCGGCAGACGGGTCTCCGCCGAAACGGGCGCGCGGGGACGACTCGGCGGAGGAGCGCGGTGCGGCGCATGACAGGCGTGGGGGCGCGAAGCAGAAGTACGTTTTTCCTTCTTCTGGCTGTGTAGGGGAGGGGTGCGACGGGAAGTGTGTGGGGGGAGCTGCAGCTAACCGTCGGTGATATCCAGATGCGATGCGATTATGCTTTCGGACTCTGAGGACGACGGCGGCAACAATGCGGCTAGGAAGCACCGTACAAAGATGAAACCCAAACAGCGGAAGCGCGAAGTCAGCCTGACACCCCCGCCAGTCCTCTACAACGACCTCCCCCTATCCTATACTTCCTCAGCACCCACCCAGCGCCCCATAACAACCACTACCACAGCCTCAACACAACCAATCAGTCTTGACTCCGACCCCGAGGACCCCGCCCCCATCTCCGCGGAAGACGCCCTCTTCGCCACGCTCGAAAAGCGCGCTCGCGAAAAAGCCGCCGCCGCCGCTGTCCCCACCACCACCTCCCCGCTCTCCCCGCCACCTCCCGATCCCGTCATCTCCGTTCTCATCACCTCCCACATCGAGGGTACACAACCACTCGTGCTGCGCATCCGCGCAAATCAGACGCTCAAGGCCGCGCGCACGACGTGGTGCCAGCGGCAGGGCTTCACGGCCGACCAGGCCGCAGACATCTTCCTCACGTGGAAGGGGAATAAGGTGTTTGACCACAACTCATGCCGCGGCGTGGGCATTCGGCCGGTGGGCGGCGAGGAGAATGTGCATTTGGAGGCGGTGACGGCGGAGGGGTATGCGGCGATGGAGAGGGAGCGGGAGAGGAAGTATGCGCTGGCGGGCGGGGAGGTGGAGGAGGAGGAGGTAGAGGAGGAGGTGGTGGAGAAGGAGGAAGTGGTCATGAGGTTGACGTTGAGGAGGAAGGGGGCGGAGGACTTTAAGATTAAAGTTAGGCCGGTATGTGTTGTTCCCGTACCCCATGGTTATATGAGTTGGTGGGCGTGGAGTGTTGACGTGGGGTAGGAAACAAAAATATCGAAACTTATCGCGGCGTACCGCATCTCGAATAAGGTCCCAGAGGAGAAAGAGATACGTCTAGACTTTGACGGCGACAACCTAGACCCCGAAGAGACGGTGGGCGATACCGAGTTGGAGGATCTCTTTGGGATCGATGTTTATGTTAGTTAGTTCTTTCGCTGTTGGACCATTAATCACTAGCTTTATTTAGTACAGACATTATCTTTGTTTTTTAGGCCCCTCCTCCTCCTCCTTTTCCTTTACAGTTCTCTTTGGTATCTTTTTGTATGTGCTCGGTGGCATGGAATGGAAGCGGGGCAGGGCGTTTTGTGAAGCATTCTTCAATTTTTTTTTTTTTTTTAGCATATTTGATGGGAGGATCTCCTTTTTTACGCTCTCCAGTCGGGTTGGGTTGTGCATGCCATGCCATGCTATCTGTGCTTAGCTCATTATATATTAGATTAGTTTAGTTGGAAATGGTCGGTGCAATGGGGTGTGCGTGAGGTGTGCGTCATGGGTTATCACGCGGTGTAAGATGCTATAATACTCGTATCTACGATCCTGCTGGATCACTGTCGAGAAGTGAGAGTCTCTGGGTCGTGATCGCCAGGCACCCACCCACCCACCCACCCGCCTACACACGCCTGTATGGAAGGTGATGGGCACTTCCGTGCAGATATGTGTCCTACATTTATGGTTCGGCGTAGTCAAAGTGAGCACGTGAAGAAGTACTAGTAGTACCGCCCAAACATAGAACTCCAGGGTCATATCAGATCAGATCAGATAGGCCCCGATTTCCCGAAAGTCCTTTTTTTTTTTTTTATAGAGCTGTAGCCGCCTTCCCCAAACCACTTAGCCCTTGGTGTACATGTATTTGCCATAGCGCGCTCAGACCTAGCGTTCGTCCAAGGTTCCCACATGAGCGGTCGGGCCTTGGCACCCGAGTGATATCTTATGATCCACACTACCACACCGCACACCACAGCGCCCTGCATCCCACTTCAACCCACCACGACTCACCACCAACAACCACCAACAGCCGACAACCAACAAACCACACTACACAGATTTTGAGCACGACCTGGGCGCTGACCGAGGGGTCTGATGGTCGCAACGGTGATAGCAATCCGTGGCTTCTGGTGACTATCAGAGCTGTGCATGTGGTTTGTGGTGTGTGTGTTTGGGGGGGGGGGGGGGGTGTATGATGTGGTTTTGGAGAGCTTGACGTGAGAGATGATGGGCGGTTGGTGATTTGCCTTGGGGGTGCTGGGTGGGGAGTTGTTGGGGGTTTGTTGTGGGCTTCGTGGGTATGGTGTGTTTTATCGAGCGCTGACTATCTTCGCGTTTGATCAGGACTTACCTAGGGGTTTTTGGATGGGTGTATGCCAGAGTCTCGACATGGTGAGACTTCTGTAGGTATGGAAGATGAGAGAGGGGAGTAAGTATCCCTATCGTTGAGAAGTATACCCAGCAACGTCCCAGAATGACTACGCTCTCTAGGCCATGTAGGACTACGATCCACAGCTCGCTCTTGATGAAGATGGACGGTCAGGAATTGTCTCTATCCTGTGATTCTAGGCTAATCCTGCACTTTGGGACTAGGGAGAGGTGTGTACAAGGCATTGCTGGTGCTGGTGCGGCACTGTTTATAGACGCAGTGAGTTCTACGACGTGGGATATTACGAGTTTTAGATATGGAGATCCTTTGGGCTCTTTCGTCTCTAGTTCATATGCGAGCTGAAGTTGACAAACTCAAAGACCGGGTACACAGTTAGGTTCGATATACGCAGGACAACTACTTTGAAGATGCCGGGGACTTTCTAGAGAGGATAGAGTCTCGTGGACGATGAAGAAAATGAGTATATAGGTCATAGACGAACGATAGATACCAACCGGTAGCAATCCTTGAAGATCGGTGGCAAAGGATATAGCAATTCGGGTTCTTCTTTATGTTTCGCTCGGCATACAAGTTTTCTTAAAACTTTCCAAGAGCTCTGGATTGAGCCGGCCGTTGATTAAAGAGTTTGAGTTCAACACGCTGAATGATGAAGCCTTAAATTGACAATTCAAATGCCTGGGGCGGTGATGACATTCATTGGACACACTGCAGCGCTTTAATGGGGCTTTGATCTGTCCGGGGAGTCCGACTCCGGTTCTGTCCTTGATACATTTTGGAAAATTTGGAAAGAAAGGTCTCGTTCAATATATGTCGAGCCTTTATCCTAAGGTGAGGTACATTGATCTCTCTATCGTACCACTCAATCTATATTTGGCAAATGCCTAGACCATCCGTCTCTCGCCCACAAACCTTTGCTCGACGTTCACGCATAAGAGAAATCTTGAGGCAACAAAGAGATAATATAAATACATGTCTCTGTTCGCCGTATCATTGTATATACTGATATTGAGGACTCTGGTGGGATACCTGATAAGTGTATTAAGGTTAGTTAACATTCCATCTATCAAGAAATATGGTATACCTAGTGAGAGCGGTAGCAAAGCCTCTACTCAATAAACGAATTACTCTGTTCAACTTTTAATAGTCCTGGTGGCCTGGTTGTCCACTCGCCAACTTAGTGAATAGAGCTCTCTGTTGGCAGTAGAGTTTTTCCTTTGGTGAACGGAGAAGAATTGTCTGGCACATTGTCAGTCATAGTCCTAGAATAAACCATGGAGGCATCATTATTATAAGAGTAGAGCGCTGGGTGAGCAAGCAGCCTTGATACGAGGCGGACCAAATAAGTCACCTCATACCCCAACGCCCCTGCCATGCGCCCCCGCCCCCCTTCTTCCATGCACAAGGTGCTGGGTGAGCAAACAGCTTTAATACAAGGCGGACCCAGAAGGTCACCTCATACCCCAACGCCCGTGTCATCACCCTGAACATTAACGGCAGTCTTCGAACCCACCGGGACAAGACGGACCAAGTAAGCCATCTTTGCCCCAGCGGGGCCAGCATCGGGTGAGCAAGCAGCTTTCATACGAGGCGGACCAAAAGAGTCACCTCATACCCCAATGCTGGCCCGTATCTCACGGTTTGGTGACTGCTGATCGTCGCCCAGAGCCCTCGCCGCCAAAGTCTTCTGTGGTAAAAGGGTGCGGGACAGTGTTCGGGGGTGGGAGGGAGCTGGCGCAGTCAGAGACCTCGTCTTCGTGCTGAGAGGTCTTCTACACCGTTGGTTGTTGGTAGTTGTCTGAATCGGGAGCACCACCGCCTCACTCGGGAGCGCTAGGTAGATCTTTGGAATGGCCTTAAGCGCACCCGCCAACGAGCGATGTGCCCTGTTCATAGATTAGTAAAAATCCTCTGTACAGGTAAGTCAACTGGGCAAGCCAGTAAGATACGTGAGAAGAGTTAGCTTTTTAGAAAATTCAAATCCGGCAGCAAAAACTGCAGCAAGTCAAATATCAATTTGGGACATTGCAGAATATGGGTGAGTGGTCTAGTTGGTAAGTCCCCTAGATTGCCCCCATAACAACACCGTGTGTTGATACCTCGGAGACGTCCTAGGTTCGAACCAGGGGTGGGAGTAGTATCGGTAATCCCGATGCAGTACTTTTTGTGTTTTTTTTTTAATTGAAGAACATCTTACTCTCACACTGTGAAAAATCTGGAACTGAAGCCAAAAGATCTGGTAGAAGCTGTAAAGGGGGGGGGGGGGGGGGTGGGGGGTGGTTGGGACCACCCCGTACGATAACCGCCCGACCCAGGGACAGTAACTACATGTACTTACATGTACTGAGATTACAATGTACTTCTCCAGTTAGTTTTAAACCGAACGCTCACTTGCTGTTTTGTATCCAAAATCAATCTTTAACCCTACCCAACACAGGGGGCTCGCTGGGGTTATCTTATATTCTTTCACGTCGTTTTCAGGAGCATTTCAGTTGTTTCCCCTCCCGTCAATGGTTTCTGCGCGAGCTTTTCATAGCCTCCGGGCTGCAATCAATTCATGAATTATGTATCAACCAATCAATCAATTCTGTGCCAACAGATACATTGTATATACGCCAGAAAGGAAGACCGACGGACGGCTTGTTGGGACTGGTGGGCAGCTACTGGTAGCTTAGTACAAGTACGGTACAGATGGGTACGAGGCTATGTACGTATACGTGTGCGTACGTTTACCATCTCCCCCAGCACGCAGTTCCTCCAACAAGTTCTGTTTGTGTAGTGGTCTATGCCTCCGGTTTAGGAAACTTATGACGACAGCGGATACCGGGTTCGAATCCCGCTTAGATCCTGCACAAACAATTGTTTTTTTTTCTTCTTTCTTTTACCTCAGTTCTATTATTGTTGAAGTAGGGAAGCTCTCTGATATATCCATCCCGTACACCTGTGTAGTGGGCGCCGGGGATTCGGGGGGGGGGGGAAGGGGGAAAGAAAGGGCCAACGTACCGATGCGCCGCGAGTGCCAACCTGCATGTATGTCTGTTCTGTCTATGTGCGCCCCCCGCGAGCTCAGGGCAGTTACGAGGGAGTCTTGGCGCGAGTGATCTTCTATGACGCCAAGCCCCAGCGTTTCCTACCTTTATAAACATATCACCAACCCTTTCCTCTTCTTTTGTACTTACCCCGCTACATACATATAATTTATCAACTCGTGTGTCTCTTCCTACAAGTATCCTTCTCCATCCATAGACTTCTTACTAACTCCACTCTTTCTCGTCCTTGCCTATCCTTCCCCATAGTTCCCACGCCTCCCAATTCCTAACTCCCCACCAACCCCGTACCACTTTTTCCATCCTTCATAATTGCTGTCTACTCTTTCAAGTCTACATGTGCTTCCTAATCAATCAACTCTGTCGTTTTTCCTCTATTTCTTCATTTACATCCTACCCATTAACTCCCCCCTCTTCCTCGCGTCTGTCTATCCTTGCCCGCCCCCCCCCCCAGCTTCCCCAGCTTCTCAAGTTCCATAGCTTTCCCATTCCCCGATTACCCCATCTAGTTATCTAGCCTCAGCCCTCTTCAGATGGACGAAGACGCACCAAACCCTGCCCCCTCGTCGAAACTGGAGCTGATCCCGTCAGGTACAGCAGAAGAGCTGACTTATCCTCTATAAGTTCTAGCTACAGTATCCCCTGAGTTCTTTTTCCTGGGCGATGCCGAGGGCTTTAGCAGTGAAGTTGTGAGTGTACTAGAACTGAATACCATGACTTCACTACTTGAGTATAGAACTGGCGATTACTACTGTGGATTGAGAGCTCTGGCCGTCCCGATGTTCTGTAACTAGCGGCTTTCGCTTGCAGTTTGCGTAGCAGAAATAGTTCGAGGTAAGTGAAGTAAGTTCGTGAACAGTCCCTCCTTGTTGAACATCGAGGAATCAATTGACTTGTCGAGCATGCGAGTTGAGTTAGGCTTCGCTGCACTTGTTTGAAGAGAAAAGATTGAGTCGAAGATACATGTATGTGCTTAAGTAATGATAGATCTACAGCTAGCCTCGTTCCTAGACTTTTGTCAACTCGTTCCTCGTTCTTGTGCTGGAGGATCACACCACAGGCTGGACACGAGACTAATTTATAGCACACATATACCTCACAATGAGCTAATCATAGACATGACACAACGAACTTCAGCCTTCCTTGCAGCCAGAGGGCATGGACAGAGCACATTGAACATCGAGATCGCCAATAATTACTGACCAACCAGAGGAGTACAGTGTTGTAATCGTGGACCTTGAATCGCGAACATAGAGTAGAAGGGCCAAACACAATCATGGATTTTATGATACCGAGTAGGGAGTATTCATGCTTATAAAAATTTTCCTCTACCTCGAGTTTTCTTACACACAACGCTTAAAATGAGGTTTTATCACATATGCCCAAATTGGCTACAAGGTCAAATGGTTTCCCGTCCCAAACACCAGAAACTTCGGTAGTGTAGTAGTGACATTGCTTGCCTCGAGATAACGCCGCTTTGGGGCGCTAATCCTGGTATTGGAGGGTCGTAGGCTCGATCCCTTCAAGAAGTTCTTTTTTTCTTTCAAGAGAGAAGTTGGGAGTGGCCACATAACCCGGAGACAGGTAAGTCCCAACCCAAGATATGTATCTGTTTCAACTCACGGCAAAGCTCAGTATGTAACCAATTTTCAGACTAGACACTGCAGCTGGCAATGACGGATCTCAATAGTAAGGCCACGGCCACATACATAAGCAGATAATCCCAGGTTACTCTCTCACCGCAATGAAGAATACCGGACGGAGAGGAAAAACTACGTGTGAACGAGTATGTGTGCGCCTTTGGACAGCAACCAGGCCTCTGATCTTACCTGCTGGATACTGCAGGCCTACGAGATGATCTTTGGCCAGTGTAACAGAAGAGAAAGGGAAGAGAAAGACTAGAGAAGGAGATAAGAGCGGTCGGACGAACAACCTCAGGAAAAGCACGAAGCCTGTAGATATTTGACGGCGGAGGATAACCCCTATGTATGTACCTCGTAGATAGAAACTGTGTTCAAACCCTCTCGCCGGGGGACGCGAAAAGCGCAAAATACGGAGGAGACGTAAACCGGTACCACAACGGGCCCGGCAATGCTTATACTCACCCGGACCAAAATATCTGTCCTCTGGGCCAGACTGGGCCCTTGACTTTAGAGCGTAGTCTACATGTGCAATGTCCAAATCCGATGGACCGTTCTACCCGAGTAACGCGCATCGTGTGAAAGGGATAATCGAGCCTTTTCTGCCCCATGTTTGGTATCGAGTGATAATTCATGAACCACCAACAAATCTATGCTCGGTCTCCGAGAGACCAGATCTCTCTTCTGTCTACGCTAATATTACCAGAAAACATCCGAACCGGGTGGACAGAGTTACGCCGGGCCTCTAATGTCATATTGGGCCGGGTCTAAGGACTTTCAAACCCAGGATATTTACCCACAGCGAACCCTGGCAGAACTTGCGCAATTACACGAAGAAAAGAAAACAGACCCCTTTAAGCCCCTCGGACAGTACCCAAGAGCTCACAGGAGTCCGTGTCTCCCGGCTTACAGTAAAACGAGAGAAAGTCTCTGTCAACCCCTCGGACAGAACACAAGAGCGGACAGAAACCTTTCCCCCGTAGTGGCAGCAGGAGCCGGGGAGCTAATGCAAAAAAGGCCCCTCCTGATACCCGGACCGGAGCACAAGGACCAAGAGAGGCCTTTTCATAGATTGTTCCCCCACGAGGAGGGAGCAGAAGAACCGCCAAAGCGACCTAACGCAAAAAAGGCCCCTCCTGGTCCTCGGGCCGGAGCCCAAGGACCAAGAGAGGCTTTTTGAATTTTTAACTGCTCCCCCTGGCGGGGGGAGTGGGGAGCAGAGGCGCAGTCACCGATGAGGTGACCGAATGTAACCCGCGCCCCTCTCAGCCCCTACAGGGACCGAGAGAGGCTATTTCTCCCTCCCGTTCACGCCGTTATGGCGTGAGCGGAGGGAGAGGAGGAGTAGGGCTAGGCACCCCGTGGTCTCTCGGGAAATGTGCCCAGCGAGACCAGGAGGGGGCGCTAACCCCACCCCTCTGTTACGACCTCCCCTCTCCGCTGGGGGAGAGAAGGGGTAAGAGGAGGGGGCGGACGGCGGGACCATGGGGGAGGAGGGGGCGGACGGCGGGACCATGGGGGAGGAGGGGGGGTTAATCCCACCCCTCTGTTACATCCTTCCCTCTCCCCTGAGAGAAGAGAGGAGGGAGAGGAAGGGCCCCAAGAGAGAGCTATGAGGGGAGGGAGGAGACTCCTCGTGCCCAGCACGAGGACCACGGAGAAGCCGTCTGCTCCCTGAGGAAACGGATGCCGAGCCCGGATTTTCGCCGACTGGCTATATTTCGAGGTAGGGCTAGTTAGCCGTGAACCTAAGAGAGGGGGAGAGAGAGTAGGAGCGCTCTTGTTGCTGTCGTAGTAGCATGGTTGGGGGCACCTCTAGCCTGGCAGCCTATGGCATTCCCCCGTCAATCAACATATGCAAATAACCCAGCCCCCCCCCCCCCCCCGCGCTGCTGTACGTCTTTGCACTTGTGTAAAATCGGGAAAGAAACAGAAATAATCATTTAGAGGTATATCAGGCCATCCTCGTGGGCACCAACGAAGCACTAGCACCGCCGAAAAGTAGAAGAGACCGGTGTTGGTGGCAAGGGATATTTACCGGCCATGAAAAAGAGCCAGAGGACATGCTTTGGCGGGTTAGCTCTTCGCTGCATGTAGTTTCATATGAGTTCAGGCTTGATAGTTGTTACGGTCGCTGCCTGTTGATCTAAAAAATAGACTTCAATATCTGTCTACGTTGTGTTAGGATAGTTTGTCTTGGAGGGATGCTGTAACTATACGTAGATGAAAACTGATAATCCCCGTTCCTCAAGGTGTTGATTTTGGGCTTTTGGGCCTAGGAGTTGAATCTCTGGGTTGGGTTTTTTCTTGGTTTATAATGTGCGTGGAGTTATATATATGTCACGTATTTTTTTGTTTGCCAAGGATCATTTTCCATGGCTATTTAATATGAGGGTCTAGAATATGTCCTTACCACTTATTTTGGGTATATGCGGCTCTATTATTTACCCAACTTGTAATAAAATCAAGAAAATAGTGATTTTGTTCCGCACAGAACTACCGAAGGGTCCTTCCTTAGCGCGAGTGATATTACATGACGCCGGGAATGATAAAGCTTAAGGACAGCACTGCATAACAACCAAACACCATGTTCTGGGGTCACGTAATAAAAAACTCACGTCCTCTTTAACCACGTCACATCATCTAACAACTGCTGTATAAATGTCGGCTCGCCATAGAATCCCCATTTTCAACCCTCCACCTCCGATCCCTGTCACCACCAGTTGGGTTGCTTAGTTTATAGACCTTGATCAATTGATTCAGAGCTAGAGATTTTTGGCTGTTAGGTTTTTGACTATAGATCCTCTGGACCCTCACGACCCGTTTTCCTACCTACCCATAGAAATGTCAAAAAAATTCATGTCGAAGCCGCCAGCCCAAAGGAGGGCCAGGAGCGGCTTTATAACGGATTGCGTCTACGAGGAAGACATGCATATGCCATGTGCTATAAAGCCTGCTCATCTCGCCGATATTCTACCTTTCCAATACCAGCCGGCAACAAGCAGACAGAGCCACCCCGACCCTCTTCCAGAAGGTACAAAAAAAGCTAGAAAGCATGTGACAGATCGTGATATTGAGAAGCGTCTGAGCCATAATATGTTGCTGTCGGCGAACAGTTTTGCGGAGTGTGAGAGCGCTAGGAAACGTGGTGATAAGGTTTTTACTCAGACACATGGCGAGAGATGTAATATCCGTCGATCGACGATTTAGTGAGGATTAGAGCTAACTCACTTGTTTTAGGCCACATAGTTGAGGTTTTCTTTGAGGTCGACTTGGACAGTATGTCCTCCAAGCAAAAAACCGACTTCCAGACTGATCACTATCCAACGATCAAGATGCCTGCTGGGGCGGTCTATGCCGCGTTAGACTGCAACCTCCGCCGCATTTTCGTCTACTTCAATAAGGGCATAGAGGCCGTATACGGCGCTCAGGTCGGCCAGTGGGTGCTGGACGCCACCAAATGGAATATTGAAGAATACACTCATATCAACCCCCCAAAACTCCCGAACGTCATTATTGACTGGGATGCCTTCCTCCTCTCCGATCCCTGGGGTTACTTGGAGCGAGGGCACACAGCGGGCGTGTATCATTGGGGCTGCTGGAGGGAGTCGGAGAAGGATTTTTGCCTGACGACAGACACCATAATGGTCCCTCCTCTCGTTAAGCCAGTATTGCATAGCTTCACGAAAACTCTTGGAAACATGACACGTGCACACAGGATACTGTTGGGCGCGGTGGATAAGGACTATAGAGACAAGGGTGAGAGAATGATTACAGATATGCGGATGGGGTTGAAATTTCCGTGGGTTACGGATGAGAAGGATTGTTTCTCGCTCCGCACATGCATGGTCAATGTGCAAACTGATCCGTATTATGGAGAGGCATTTCCGAATGATGAGGATGCATGGCTCGTGATGACACCGCTGGGAGGATTTGAGGGCGGAGAGCTGTGTGTTAAGGAGCTTGGGAGGAAGTTTCCCCATAACCAAGGTACGGTTGGGTTTATCAGAGTGGCCAAATTGGAGTATCGTATAGCTCCGTGGACCGGGACAAGGTACAGTCTGGAATGCTTGCAGAGTATGCAAATCCCGGAGTGGGCAAAGATTAGGATACGTCGTCCACGTCGGCGGGTAATAATAGTAAAAGAAGAAAATGATTATGATGATGATGATGATGATGATGATGATGATGATGATGATAATGATGATGATGATGGAGAAGAATTTGCGTGGGTGGATGCTTCCTTAGCTAGGTAGTTGGAAAAACCAAGAACTGCTCTTTTTTATGAGGTTTATGTGGATAATTTGCGTGAGTATGCATTGAGGTGGTTACGGTGATTGCGGAGATATATGCGGTGGGGTACTTTTGCGATTTGACCCGGATCGTTACTTAAAGGCTGTTTGACTCGGCTTTTAGAGCTTTGTTGTTATATGCTACTATGCTTCCTCTCCCCTCCTCTTCCTCTCTCATGTCACTTCCTTATTCTTCCGCACCAATTGTCAACTATGTGCATATACTGATTTCACCTTGCGATTACTCGCCGAATATACTACATACCTCACGCGGCAGGAACATTGTAGTAACTTCAATCCTAAACCCTATCATATAGTCTTCTTATTTACGGTGCATGCTCCTTCTGCGCCTTTTGGGACGAGGGGTAAAGTCTTCACAAGAGAATCCAAGGGAGGAAAGGATGTACCGAGTTATCGCCTCCTCGCGGTAGATACGCCGTGAGTGCCTGCGAGGGTTGCATGTACATCGAGACAAATCACGAGCTCGGAGCAGCCTACGTGCTCATGGATTACAACGGGTGGTTGGCTGTTTCGGAGAACGTGAATACACGCCAGTCGGTGACGGTTGATTTCCCCTTGTAGGCTACTTGTGCCTTGGAGTTTTCTGGCTCCTAAGCCCGTCTTTTTCCCGCGGGAGTGGTTGCTCGTTCTGTCAAGTTGTATTGTGTTCTTCCCATCTATCACTACACCGCAGGTTGATTTTCGGTCTGGATTGTTGAAGTGGATGTCCAGGTCTGGGCAGGAGTAGGGTAGACAACATCACGGCACTGTTGGATTTACTGTGGAGCTATTATGTTTACGCACAAAAGGGGAAAGAAAGCACATGTAGTCTTTGTAAAGAATGGTATTGTCGATGTGCATTGACGTTCTCATACCAAGCTAGTGTCTTGGCGCGAGTGATACCTGATGATGCGGCCTGGCTAAGTTACCCAGCACTGTCCGGCCGCTTATATACCACCCGAGCCCCTTTGACAACATCGTGGCATAGTCGAGGGGTAATAGCCTCTGCTATGTTGCATGACATCGACGGTTCAACCCGGGATGGAAGCAGTGATGAGAATGCCCAACATGGTAGCGACGCTCTTGAGGGATGATACTCATCACATAAGTCTTTTGTCCCTCGGTATTTCTTTTTTTATTCTGCCTTACGTCACATTATCGCTAGTAGTATAAGTGATTATTGGTGATTTTTTTCGAAGCAGTAAGTTTTCAATTCCACCTTGTTCTTCCTTTGTTCTCTATCATTGCCCGTTCCGTTCGATACAGTGCCCCCACCCTAGGCTTTCACCTATTTGGTCTTTGGCGTCGCCGAGTGCTTAAGGGGGGAGGAAGTAAAGGTTACTGTTTTGTTTTTTATATTCTTACACTACCATGGGTGCAATGCTCCCGGGTCTTACCACCCGCTACCCCTTTTAAATTGTTAAAAGACAAATTTGTGTATTGAGTGTTGGAAAGACTCTATTACTTCTTAACGTCCCCCGAATGCGAACCTGTCTTGTACTCTAGGCATGAATTCAGTATCTTTGTTCTTATTCATACCCGTATTTTATTCTTTTCCCTCTTCTCTCCTCATTTTGTTATCTTTTGGTGGCATTTATCGATTTATTCGGTGGTACTGGGGAGACCAATTGTAAGGCCAAGGTTCTTGAAATTTTAGTACTTTTATGTGTATAGATTTCAGCTCAGCACAAAGTCTCGAAGAGCAGTCCTCTACCCCCAGCATGCCGTAAAAATAGCAGTTGCAGAAGAAGTCCTTAGCTTTAGCCAGGGCAGGGCCAGTGATGTTTTGCCCTATCAGTCCTGTCGGCGGAAATGAAGAAACTGGTCTTGGCACTAGCTCCAACCCTTTTCTTTATAAACCACGTTTTCCTCCCACTCTGCCTTTTTTCTCAAGCTACTCGACTGCAACCGCATTCCTCCCCTGTCTAAAGCCAGCGGGAGGTTTGCAAATCTGCTCATTCTGCCCCTTGGGGCAGCGCAGTTTATTGCCTCCTCTGGCACCCAATGGGCATAACGCCCGAGGGTCCAGAGGGGGCTAATTTGCGTTAGGTCGTTTTCTCGGTGGTTGTTTCCCCTTACTCTCCTCCCTCCAGTTTTCCCTCCTTCCCCCCCTCCTCCCTCATCGTTTCTAGCCTCTTCTGGTCTCTAGGCTTTTCGCCCGGGGATCAGGAGGGGCTAATTTACGTTAGGTCTGTCCCTCCTCTTCTCTCCCCTTTTTGTCCTTTCGGTTTTTGTGCCCTCTCCTTACGGGGGAGTCCAGTCTCACTCCACTTCTGGGCGTAGTCCGAGGAGTTGGGTGAGATCATGACTCAAATTTGAGGGCCAAGGAGAGAAGTTTCAAGTAAATGCCAGACGGAACGCTGAATAAACGTCCAAAAAGTGTCATATGACTTGCGGCTCTACTCATAAGCTTCCCTAGTTTCCCCCGCCTGCCTTTTACCCGAGTCCCTCGACCAAGATCCGTTGAAAAGAGCAGCTTGTAATAGAGTAATATTCGAACTTTCTTGGTGTGAATGTTTTGCCTTTGACTAATGAATGCTTGACGCTTTCGTACCGCCAATTGCCTGGCGAGAATATCTGTAACTTTTTCTGCTTATATGAGCTGTATTTTAATTCCTCTAGGACGGAAAAAAAATCATTTCTTGAGCAAGTCTATTTCCGTAGTCTGGTCCACGAGGCGGGCAGAAATTAATGTATTAAACAAAAAAAAAAAAAAAAAAAAAAAAACGAGGCGACCAGAGGCGAGCAGAGACGGGCAGAGGCAAGTGCCTTGAGGTGCCCCTGCATGACCGTATCGCCTATCTCATTGCCTGCTGGTGTAAAGAGAGGTGACGCCTCGAGGTGCTCGAGCTCGCTCGGGGCAGATAACTACTATTTAGATCTGTCAATTGCATTTTACTGCAATCCTTGTATGTAATGTAAGGAATACTTCCAATGCTCCTATCGGCGAAATCAACCCTACTGAACGTATGCCACTGATATTATGAGTGCCTAAACCTCGAGCAGCTCGAGGCCAGCAAGAGAGTTTGCCTCGTCGACCCCATGCCTTGAGCTCTCTCGAGGCGAGGCCATGAGGCTCAAATATCAATTTTTCGTAGACCACACTACTATTCCCCCTCTCAGAAGCGTTTTGACCTGAGAGCGTGGCCTTGGTTGGGCACCTCTACCTGGAGGTATAGTCACTAGGCCCTGGTAGAAAATGTGTTATTCGTGCCACATCGGCTGTGAAAAAAGGGAAAGGAAGGTAGGTGATCTTTGGTCCAGAAAGAGCAAAACGGAGACGAGCGAATGAAAACATTGATCCTTCCGCCTTCTCGCTGATGTGAGAAAATTTGCCGCTCCTGCTCTTAGTTTAGGATAGACTTCGAAACAGCTCTTGGGTCCTGGAGCCTATCCCAGTTACACTGATAAGGTTGTAGAAAAATCCCTGTACTGGAGAGTCGTCTAGGATTGCGGTCAAAAAGGTAAGACATGTGGAGTTAAATCCTTATTTACTGCTCTCAATAGTCTTCCTCAATCACATCAAAAGCCTCCACCGGTCGTGGTGCCTGTTTGGAGCGGTATTTTACCTATTCTCATCATTCTCGGATTCCTTATACCAAGTTTACCCAGATAATCCTTCGCTCCCCGCTTCTATGGCTCCCACCTTGTGGGTAAAAACAGATAATAGTTTAGTTAGATCACGTACACACCATCAGAATCCGGTCTTTATCGCGCAGCGTGATGTATCACTGTATCGCGTAGTTCCGAGCTAAGGGTTTCAGATTAGTGATTGCACGTTCATGACTGCTAATTCACATGTTGGATATAGAAGTAGGTGATGTTAAGGAGGAGATAGATCGGGTGTCGAAGAATGGCGTATGTGGCCCATCTAGAGGCATCAATTAACCTCATGAACTTATACCGATGGAAACCAATCACGTGGGTCCAAGTCACAATACTTCCGATACCATAGTATTATTAGTCCCTTCTTTCTATCTGAAGCTAGTCTGAAAGGAGTTGTTTCAGACTTTTGTCATTCCCATTATGTGCGCACACCCACAATTCTATGTTGTGCGAGTGATAGTTCATGTCTGCTCTTTAACTCACTCACACCACATGCCAAGCCCACACCAAACAGTCGCTAGTCACGCACCCATCAGACACACTGGAAAATATTGTGTAAAATGTAAACTGGCTGCCAGCTACATTGATCAAACATCTGCTACTAACCAGACGCCATCAACACATCTCATAAACACATCTCATAAACACACAAAATAACAGGTAAACAGCCTCACTATTGCAACAGGTCAACTTACCCCACTATTATCTCGTTTAATATCAGTACGGTTGTTAACCCATCCTTTACCCTGTCTGTTCCCATCTTCTAGCTCGTCATCTCTCTTAATGGATAGAAGAACCAATGCCCTTACATGCAACCTGGCCACAGACTACCTATTGGGTGTCTGTTTCGCTGTTGGTCTCCCACCGGGCCACAGATTACCTTTTGGGTATCTGTTTCGTGTCCCGGTGGGCCACTGGACCTCAGACTCCCTATTGGGTGCCTGCTCCGCTTCCAGTGGTCCATTTAACCTCAGAATACCTACCGGGTACCTGTTGATTAAATGGTGGGGGATTGGTTAACTGACTTTTTCTTTCGATTTGGTAGGGCCACCAATACGGGAAACTCTTCCTCAATCGACAGAGTACCTGCTAGCTTACCGATAAAGGAGAGAGGATGGGCGACTCTTCGATCCCTTCATCATTGTTAGCTGCGGGCCGTTAGGACAGCAATCTGGCTCTTCCTCAACGGGACTGCTGACAATCATTGTCTACATGGACAGTCTCTTAAGTAAGATGTGAGTTCGAGCAGTGTATTCTGATTAATTTTAAAAATATTTCGTTGAGGTCTAGGATACACATGTCTGCTCTGAACCCGCCGATGGAGATAGGCTTAGGAAACGAGTTTCTGTTGCGACGGACTTAAGGAAGAAAACCTCACGAAAACCCGTCCCGCCAGATTGCGCTTTTGAACGCCAAATCTCGACCAACCTTCATGCATCCGCAAGAGCATTCTAGTAATGCTTGTTAAAAATTAATTGCGGTATAATTTTAATTTCGGTAACTAGAAATAAATTTCAAATTTCGGATCTTCGTCTATTGAATGATGTCTTTCACTTTCTATACATAATACCTTTTTAGTGTTAGCCTCAGGTACCAAAGGGCATATCCGAATACAGCTTGGGCGAAAGGAGATGGAAGACGAAGATAAGCCTTCCTCAGATTCTTGACTAGCGACAACGCGTATAACATCCCTATTGATAAGTATCTCAGGAGGTGAAGTAGGAGCACTCGTAGTCGTAAGATACCTCGTAGATACCTGTTCTATATTGGCGAGGCCGGGCTAGTACTAGTTGCCCATACGACGCCTCACGAAAACTCGAACATAAATAGATGTGTACCGATATACAGAGATCAGAGTCTTATATCCCCGAACCTGCGGAAGAAAATTTGATTGGGGGAGTGGTGATCGATAGCGAGTGATAGGTTATGATGCAGGTACTTTTAGCGTCACTTTTTCTGATGTCATCCTAGACTTAGTTCGACAGGGGAGATCCCCATAGGAGCCACGCTCCTTATTTTGAGATCTCAAGGTAATGTTATATACAGAGTCATTAATGGCTTCAGAAGGGCAGAAGGGGTGATTAGTTGCGGATGAATAAGGGAAATAATACAAGCACCAAATTTCAAACCCAGTACACTGTATCGAGAGTATTTTCGCATTCTCTCTTCTCCAGATGGCTAGGCCAAGCACATTTGCTCAATTGATATGGCAGGAAAAATCGTACCGCTTAGATATCTCTGTGTTTCATGAATGAGGGCAAGTTAAAATATACTCCTGCCCGTGCTAAGTTACTCCAATTACATGTTAGTCGGCTATTGTATATAGATGTGTATTTATATATTCTTTGTTGAAGAAAATCATTAGTGGCGGGAATAGTGGAATGTAAGTGTCGGATAATATATGTGTCATGAAATACACTCGAAGAGGCCTAAATGATATGTGTTAATATAGTCGTTAGATACGTGTCTACTGGTTTTTATATGCTAAGAGGGGGGGGGAAACCGACTTTACCCCGTCTATTAACACTAGTACAAAAATCTTTGTCTTGACGGGGCTTCTTCCATTGCTATCCGAAAGATAAAACCATCCTATACATTTATGAGGAACTCAATCAAAGATTTTCCATTTCAGCATTGATATGTAAGTCATCTCGATCGACTCTGATGACTTGACTACAATACAGTACAGATGTTGTTTTGCGAAATTTCAGAAATTTCAACACACGGTTTTTTTGTCAGATTTCAATTATTTGAAAAGCTTTCATGTGTTTTCCCTCCATAAATGGTTTACCGTACCATCACCCTGTGCCGGGAACTCGAAACATGGCTATGAGTATTTCAAACCACAGTGAGTTTCCTGCTAATCATCCATCGAAATCCCCAGAAATTACCGCCGATAAGAATATTTACTATCGAGAATAAGGGTTAGTATATCCAGATTACCAGGTTCAATAAGAACATACGAACCGCTTCTATGAGCCTTCACACTAATGCAATTCAAACACGGCGTCTACTTGATACCGAGAAACCTAGAACCCACATTTATCAGGTTTATATTCTCTAATTGAAAACGGGAGGACAAAACAAAAGTTATACATACCACAAGTAGCTATATATATTGCTGACCAAATCTCCCCATTGACCCAGAAATACCGACTGATTATTTATACTAACACGGGTACATTCCAGTCATTAGACTGACCCAACTTGAGTCAATCATCCGTCCTTGACCACCTATTTGCGGGTGTTCTTCTTGACGGTTGATCTGTTGGGTTTGATGGCTGCCGGACTAGGGGTGCCGTCCTTTTTTGCCGATCTCAGATTGTAAGTTTTTTTGCTTGACCTGAGGTTATAGGAGTGGCTGGCAGGTTGGGGAGTCTTCTTCGGTGTCCTTGGTGTGACTACCTTACGTTGCGCCTTAGGGATTTTGCCGGCCGGTTTTGGGTTGTTTTTGGCGGTAGTTCTGGGGGCCCCAATCTGGGTATCTGCAGTTTGAATCGTCTCGGGTATGGCGTTTGTAGATTCTTGTGAACTGAGTCCGGTTTGAAGATGCGGAACTTGGGCTTTCTTGACTGCGGCGTGTGCAAGTTTACGAGAGCGGGTTCCAGTCTTGGCCTGTGGATTCGCGGATTTGGCGTACGCAGATTTAAGAGAGCGGGTTCCGGTCTTTGCCTTCGGACTTCGCACTTTCTTGATTCCAGTGTTCGAAGATTTTGGAGGACGAGACGGTTGGACTTTGTCAGATTTTGTGCGCCTAGAGCGTCTAGCGGTAGCTCCCGTAGCTGGAATCTCAGCAGCCAAGCCCTCAGCTTCAAAAGCAGCAAAACATGAAGCAGCAGCGGTGTTGCATGCCTCAGCAGTAGCGACACAGATATCAACCACTGGAATCCCAGCAGCAAGGATAGCAGTAGCAGCAGATTGACATGCATTACCAGCTGGAATACCGGCTGTCATAATTGCAGCTGCAGCTGCGGAGCATATAGCAGCAGCGTTAGTAAACTCTGCTGCGGATGAATTACATGCTGCAATAGCAGCAGCCACAGTGGGATTTACGGCGACCCCTTCTGCCTCGCCTGCTGCATCCTGATAGTCTGGCTGGTACCAGAGAACATCACTCAAGGCAAGATGAGTGACTGGCGAATTTAGCTCCGGAGGAGCATCAGGCCATTGAGATGGAGAGCCCATCGATCCGTGCATCGGATTGATGTCTTCTGGAAAGGGATGGTAATGAGTAGGAGCGACCATGCTATAGTCCTGAGCTTGACTTGTATACTCAGGCATATGCAGGTATGTACTGGATGGATTTATGAACATCTCATCGTGATTTGTGTACATCTGGTTGTCCTCATTCGATGAATGGTGCTCATATGGGGAGAGAAAAGGTGATTGATTGAATTCCATGCTTTTTCTTTGATGAATGAGATGGGAAGAGAGCACGTACTATCTCTTCACCTATGATAGTTGGTGCAACTTGATGAAGAGGTAATGGACGGCAGTGAGGGTAGTGAGGGTAGTGAGTGTAGTGATGGTAGTGATGGTAGTGATGGTAGGGATGGGGGAGAGAGTAGTGGTGATTATTTCAGCCGTCAGAAACCAAGCGCGGGTAAGAATCGAAAGATACATGCCCTATAGTGATAACAGTGCCTTCTAAGCCTTAAACCCACCGAAGTTGAAGTCTGGCAATACCATTAATCTACATGAATTGCTTTAAAAATCTCATCCCATAGCAAGATTTTTCAATATCTGCGGTAATTTTACATATATGTAATCTGACTGAGCCGACTATTCTTTAGAAGTACATCCTCTTACTATTAATTTTTATCAGGGTGTTCTTGTTTCTCGGAGACTTGTGTTGTTCATGCAAGAGCTGCTCGAGAGGAAGATGAAAGGGAATGATAGATATTACCTGATTTAAATTCTCTACTGACTAAGCAAATAGACCAGATGGGTATAGGGCTCTAGACATAAACTCGGAACCACATTCTACATATATGTTTCTCACTCTAGGTTAGTATTCGGGGAACTGCATAAACTAGTGCATTTTTAGATAAATCTGTCTACTCCGCTTAGCAAATGAGTATAAGGTTAGACGAAAATTCAAATTGGCGGTACATCGTGACCCCTGTACTCTCTAGCTAGATATCTGGCAACACTTATATAGAGACCTCGTACTTGAATTTCTACACAACAAGTTTATTTTACAAATTTAGGCATGGTAATTCTATCCAAGATTCTGATACTAAAAATGTGAGCTTGATCTGAGCATGAGCTTTCATAATGTCTTACCTTTACATTCTAAGCAGTACCCGTTACCAGAGTACATTGTATCCTTGAATTAAGTAGAGAAATCTCCAACACATGATGCCTCGATCAATTCGCGATTTATACCGGTGTCCGATTCTCATAAATAAACAAGGTATTCCATGTGTTCCCTTCAAGCTATTGAATTTCCTCCTCACCTCTGTTAAATGTTTAGTTAACTCGAATGATGTCCTCCCTACACAGGTATTCCTTCACGCGAATATTTCCTGCTGCCTTCACGAGTATAACATATCAAAAAATCTCTGTGCCGCCGGAGAAAGTGATGTTTCCCCTGTGTACTCTAGAGTCGACATCAGCGAGCCTTTATCGTATCACAGCTGAAAACACCCTTGGCTCCTTCACATACAGGCTGCTCGACGAATTGGCATATATCCTTCTTTTATATATAGCAGAAAGAAGAGTGCTTCCTCCCCAGATCCTTTATAATTAGCTACTATCAACAATAGCCACCACATATCTATCTCTAGGGCTATTCTATCATATTCTCAGGTTCTATTGTGAGTCAACACCCGACTTTCACCCTTTCCTAAGTAAGCTTTCAAGTAAAGTTTTCAGATTCCCTGTCTGAAATATGAATTAATCTTCTAAGCAAGACATCTCTGTAATTTATATGTCAACATAAACCCTTTTCATAACCTCTACACTAACGAAATGACGTTCCTCCCCGCTGTCCGGAGAATAGGTACGAGCTCTATGTTTAAGTAGCCTTTCCACATTCTCCCACAGATGAATTGGCCTCTCATGACGGACATCATCCTTTGACCGCATGAATTGGTAGGCATATTGGTCATAATTATCTAGTCCAGTAGTTAACTGGTGATCTTCTATTTAGGCGACGCAAATAACGGTGCTATAACTAACAGCAGCTGTTAGATCGCAATCTCACCCTCAAGTATTGGAAAGAAGGAGTATCACCTTGAAAAGTAGATTTATGAAAAAATAGCTACACCCCTAGCCCATTCTGCGATGCTATTCTGCTCCCTGACTACGAGGGGAAACGGTTATAGGGAGCCCAGTCTTAAAAGACCACGGCATCCATAAATAATTTTTAAACTCTCTTCGTTAGATGTATTGTGACGATCGCTATAAAAGCCAGCAGGCACTATGATCTCTATGGAGATTTAAGTAAAGCACGAGCTTGTAGTTAAGTTTTTCTAGGTCTCCAACGACAAATTTAACGTTGATCCTAGATACGACGGCGCTGGGTCGGGGGTGTGCGGCCTATACTGTCTCTGTCAGAGTCATCAAATCCCATTCGTTTGGCTCGTGAATGCGCATTGGCCTTACATAGTCTATTTCAGTGATAGGAGGACCCTGTTAGCAGTCGCGGTGTAAGATCTTCAAACAATCACTCATCCCAAAACCCGAATGAAAGCCGTAGAGGTGAGGTATAAAGCGTATATACGTATGACAAGATTTAAGTAGGAGGGATTCGGCGGCTGGCTCCGATCAGTCGATCCGCTACCATCAAGAGTTGATTCCGGCGTCAATAGGGCTCGACATGCATGTGTTTATCGCTGTGGGTATTAATAGGGAAATAGGGTACGCTGGTGTGTTAATGATTGTTCGCACACACCGGCACATGTAAATGGAGAATATTGTAGGGTGAGAGCATGGTAGATGAAGGTCGATAGAGCCGCGGGCTCTACACGCTACTCATGAGGTAACCCCCCTACTAAACTCACCACCCCATAAAATTACACCACCCATCTTCCCCCCCCCCCCTCCCAATCCTTCTTTCCCTACTTATACCACACAAGCAACAACCACCATCAACGGCTCTCAGCCTACCCCGCTACGTCTTGAAATTCCACCCCCCACTCGCAGTACATCATGTCACCGTCCCCACAACGTCTCCAAGGCGAGGATCAAGCCAGAAAAGCTGACGGTAAGCTTCTTATTCCCCCCCCTCCCTCGCGCCTTTCCACCACAACCACCACACACACATCTCACCCCCCTCCCTCCCTATCCAACGACCCCTAGGATATCATTACGCCCAGAAAGTCTCTAAACAATGCATCCAGACAATTCCTCCTTATAAGTGGACGGAGAACCACAAAAGCTCAGAGTCACTCGTCCTAGCCGCGACCAAGTTAACTCCAGAAAGCAATAACTATCACCGATCTCCTCTCAACTAAAGTAGGCGAGACTACAGCCACAACGGACCCAGAGGAAAGCCTCAACTAGTGATGGGACGCCCTCGGTAAATACCAAACCGAAACCACAATCGGACCTTACAGCTCGGGGAAGCATCATTTCTTCCCAGGATACCCCACGACTCCCTCACATGAAGAGAGAAAACCCCAAACCCATACCCTGCACAAAGAATATACCACAGAAAAACCCACTCCCCAAGCCCACCGAAGAAGCGGAAATAAACTTCTGCAGGTACCCTACACCAAAAAACATCCCCCATCAGCTTCCAAATCTCCACATACCAGAGAAACTATGCGCCAGTACGCCTACAAGAAACTACAGTCACTAGTTTTATCGCTCCTTGGTTCGAATTGTAGTTTAAGCTGGGAGCTTACTCAGCGAGTGATACCTCATGACCAGCACGCCGATTTTACAACATCCTATCTCTGCAAAGAAAAAACCCAGAAGTAAAGCTACTAGTATGATACCCAATACCCTTCTCCTCCAATCGTAAACAACTTACCGCCCCACCTAAACCACCGACCAACCACTCACATAGAATCTCACTGCATGTATCTTGGCATGACATCACAAGCCATCACTCGCACTAACACCCACCCCTGCCGCTCCGTATCGTCGCGTCGGAAACACCAGCATCCGCTCCGAACCGGCATCAACACCCAAGCTTACCAAGACCGCATACATAAATCTCTACTATATACTTGACCCTTCCCACTTGCACACTTCACGCTTCACACTTACACATCGAACTTTGCGATTTTTTTCTTTTCTTTCTTCATGCAGATGTCAATTCCCCACACACAATAACCTTACTTAACCCAACTAATAAACTATAGCTAGCTCATGCAATCATCAAGAGTAGAGAGTATATCACAACAAAATAGCGACGCAAAAAAGCGAGCACAAAAAAAAAGAACAGAGTAGAGTAGAGCACAAATCTATCTCCCCCCTTCCTCCTTCCCCTTCCCCTTCCCCATGCACATGTCTAAGACAGAAAAGAAAGAAGAAAAAAAGAAAAAGGCTAATGATCAAGCTCTATCGTTACACCCATTACATTACCGCCATTAAAAAAAGCCATAAAAGAGAAGAAGAAAAAAAGCTCATCATAAACGCCGGAAAAAAAAAAGCCCACACTTCTACCATACCAAGAAAAAAAAGAGAACGAACGAAAAAGAGAGGGGGGGGGGGGGGGGTCTAGGCACCCACTCCCATCTCAATCTTCTTTCCCTTAACACTGACCCACTCCATCCCTAGACTTCCCAAGAAGCCCAAGCACGCCATGGCCACACTGGGGTAGAAGCACTGTGTCAGTGCGTCGTTGTATGCCTGGAGGATCATTGGCAGCTGCTCTGCGGAGAACATGGTCTGCAGACTTGTTGCACCGGTCGACAACACGATGGCGGGGTTGAAGTCAGGCATGGATGCGGTGAGGCCTTCGATCAGCTTTGATGTGAAGACGTTTTGGCCACTGTTATGCTTGTTAGCCTTCGATCTATAGAAGAAGAGGAAAAGAGAAGTGGGGGAACTTACACAGAGATAAACAGCGCACCTCCCAGAGTCTGGAAGAAAATGACACATGAGGTACCAGTAGGAACATCTTCGAGCTTCAGAACAGTCTGAGCGGCAATCATAGGCTGCTGCATGACAAGACCGATTCCGGCTCCGCAGAGAACCTGGTATCCGATCCACATTGGCGAGGCGGTGTCAACCTCGAAGGTTGTGAGGAGTCCCGCACCGATAGCGCTCATAGCCGCACCGACAAGCATGAAGGGCGTGTAGTATCCAAACACGGTGGTTCCTACACCTGCCAAGATCGAGCAGACAGTGACTCCTAGAATCAATGGGAGATTGCGGATACCCGACTGGGTGGCAGTAACACCTTTGATAGCCTGGAACCAAATGGGAAGGTAGAAAACGAGAAGCATGAAGCAGGATCCAATAGAGAAAGAGACGATGCAACTGAACAAGATGGAGCGCTGCCTAATGATACGTGGGGGAATGGTGGCCTTCTCACCACGCCAGAACTGGACGCCGACAAAGCCGGCGAGGAGCACACCGGCGGTCACGAGCAAGCCAATGATCTTTGGGTTGGACCACTGGTACTTTGAGCCTCCCCATTGCAGCGCAAGAAGAAGACAGACAATCCCGGGCAGGATAACGGCGGTTCCGGCAAGATCTAGCTCCTTGAGCTTCTCCATACCGGTGAGCTTATCAGCCTTGACACGGGCTGGTGGGGTGAAGAAAATGATGATGGCAATGATCACGACGGCACCGATGGGAAGATTGATGTAGAAGCACCATCTCCACGTCAGGTGGTCTGTGAACGCACCACCCATGAGGGGACCAGCGACAGACGCAATTCCGAACATGGCACCGATGAGACCTGAGTACATCGGCCTCTTACGGAGTGGGACCGAGTGTGCGAGGATGATTAGGGCTCCGGAGAAGATACCGGCACATCCGAGACCGGCAATGGCACGACCAACGATGAGAGCTTCACTGGTAGGTGCAGCACCACAGATGAGAGAGCCGAGTTCGAAGATACCGATTGCCGCGAGGAAACACCATTTAAGACTGAAGTAGCTGTAAAGTTTTCCGTAGATTAATTGGAAGGAGCACATCTATCCCAATTAGTACATTTCTCCGGCCGTGGGGTCAAAAAGAATGTGGGGAACGTGGGGGAAAAAACGTGGGAATTAACTAACCGTCAACATGTACCCAGACCCATACCAGCCCACGTCGTCAAGTGCACCAAACTGGTCCGTAATTTTGGGAATGGCCGTTGCAATGATCGTTTGGTCCTGCATAAGAAACACCCGTCAGCACACCCGCCCCACGACATAAAAACTCAGACATGAGACAAGAATTCCCAAACGCACCAGGGCAACCAAAAACACAGCCAAACACAGTGCCAACGTGATCAAACCCAACGCCACTGGTCCCGGATATTTCTGTCCATCCTCCATGTATTCACCATCGTCCTTCTTTTTCTCCTCCTCTCCCTCCTTGGCCTGGTCTTCAACCTCAATGTCATCCATCTTCTCGCCGTCAGTGGGTGAGGCGGCCCGTGAATTGCTCAAGCTCTTCTCATTCAAGTTATCGAATGTGCTTGGAGCGAGCGTTGATGAGTCCGTCATTGTGAGGGACGAGTGGTTCTTCTTTAGATCTGCCTGGCTTGGTGGCTCGAGGCCTTCGGGCTGAACGGTCATTAGTGATGGGTTAGGCTGTGTAGTTTGTGCTGTTTGCTGATGCAGTGGGTGATAGTAGTAGTATAGTAATCGCAGTCTGAAGTCGACGGGTGACTACTGGTGATTGTAACGTATCTATATACGACCAGGGAAAGGCTACCAAGATGTAGCTAGCTATGCCTGATGTTGAAGAGTAATGCTGGTGATACGGAAAAGCACACGTTGGAGGGGGGGGCACGATGGTAGATATTTATCTGTCTCTTTTTCTCCTGCACTCCCTCCTCTCTCCCTCCTCCCTCCCCCGGCTATAGACAATTTTGTGTAATGAAGGCAATCAGCCACCCACACGCCATGCCCCTACTCTACTCTCAACCAGCAGCAGGATCACCCAGATCCCTGTGCATTTTCCAGTTTTTTCTACAAACTAGGAAACTCCAGATAGAGTATGCCAGGCACCCCCCCCCCCCTCTCTCACAAAGCCTCGATAAATGGAAGTCTAAGCGAAAGAAAAAAATCCGTCTCAGCCAAGGCCATGTCGGAGCTTCTTTCGCCCGCCAAATATGACAATTGCAGTTGCAGGTGCTTGTTTGGCTGCCACCCGCCAAGCACTCCCCCGGAAGAAAAATCTCCCGGTCTCCCATGCCTCCCACTCTTCTTAATTCTGCTTTCCCGCGCGTGCAAACTCTAAAATTTTAATTACTACCCCTGTTTGACGGATTTACCGAAGGAATTAAGCCTTGATGGTTGGATCTAGTTAGTTAGAGCAGAACCCGGAGTTCCGGCGTCGCCGATGGGAGTTTTGGATGTATTAGACCGTTGATGGATCTGAAGATCTGAACAAAGAAAGAAGCGCACACACGCACAACACGCGCGCACTACTAACCCGACAGGCAATTGTAGTGGTGGTGGGCTCTCTCACTGCACTCGCCCTTCCACCCGGTGGCCTGGTCCGTTACGTCGAGTAGGTAGGTTGGTTCGCCTCTCCGCTCTGTTCTACCTGAGCTGCCTCGACGGAATCTTGACTCACAAAATGCAGCACCTTGTGCATCGCCCTCCGTCTACAGTCTGAGATAAAAATTCCCAGAAACAGACAGAGGCCCAGTGTATGTCAATGCAATAGCAAGCACCCACATATAGGACGGTTGTAGTCATCGATGGAACGCGGGAAAAAGGAAAAAAAACCGTAGAATAGCAAAAGAACCCGATTTGACCCGCCACAGTACCGGCCGCCGGCGAGCCCACCCGGCGGACGAGCGAGACAGAGAAGACCAGACAGACTCTGCACAGAGCTAGATTCTGAGAGAGGGAGAGACATATCGAGGAGTCATTTGGAGACTTACTCACATGTAGGATACGACGCTTCGGGCTGCTGTTTAACCTCGAGCTGTTAGTTGTAGTCATCGTAATATCTATCTTTGTCTGCTAATTCTGACGTCTGTCTTGTTTTGCACTTTGCATCTTATCAGATCCCTCCCCCCAATCCATCCCTCACTCCTCCAATTTCCTCGACAGCCAACAGTCGCCCATCGGCCCGTATTCACCTCGTCCACTCAGCACTGGGCCCCCGCCAAGCCACAATAGCCGAACGAAACAAGCAAGAGAGATCTCTCGGCATGCTAGCTTTGACCACCCGACCTGCCTGGTACCAACCCCTTCCCTCTTCATTCCTTCTAGGTGCTCTAGGGCAAGGAGTTCCGCTGCCGGCCCCCAAATCCCAATCCTACCGTTAAATTGCTTGACCACCCCCAACCCACAAATTGCTGGAGTACGTACACCTCAGCAGCGGAGTTCAGGGTCGGTCCC
Organism: Morchella sextelata; assembly: GCF_020137385.1. Taxonomy (NCBI): domain Eukaryota; kingdom Fungi; phylum Ascomycota; class Pezizomycetes; order Pezizales; family Morchellaceae; genus Morchella; species Morchella sextelata. The sequence goes on from NW_025408634.1 coordinate 883,162, forward strand.
TTTTTTTTTCATTTACGATACGGTACATAGGTACGGGACTCTATTGTACCATTCCAACCATTCATTCACTCACTCGCGCACTCTTGCTGTCAGCCGAGATTTATTAAACAGAGACAGATAAACAGAAAAGAGGGTAGGGGCGCGGCATGACGAAACTCCGGACCCAGACTATCGGGTTAGGTTAGGTGAGACACAGATATTGCACCCACTTGCGTACAATAGCAGCAGGCAGACCGTCTGTCGTACTCTTGAGTGACTAGCGCGCTAGCAGTTGGTTGGAACGAAGGTCCTAGCCTTAGCGAACAAACCACGAATTAAGCTTCTTCCTTGGCGCAATCTTAAGGCTTTAGAAGGTCTTGGCACTCTACTGCCTGCTGAGGTGAGGTTGAGGTTTTTTATTTCCGTTTTTGTTTTGCGAGTTCGAGTCTGCGACGGGATCTTGAATTAGAGGAGGCTTGAAAATTTCCGCACTTCTGTTCCGGTGCTGCGGGTTTCGGGTTTTGGGGGTTTGGGGGGAAAGTGACAGCCTCGAAAAAAAGTCGGCTCAGGTAGAGTAGGTACGTGACTCTTGATGGGGAGGTTCGTATCGCGCGGGTTCGATCGTTCGTATTGGCTTTGGGATTACGCAGGGCAGGTGGGCAGGGTAGGGATGTTGAGTCACTCCCTCGTGCACCGCCTGCTGGGTTCCGGGTTCGGGGTTGTGGCGGCCCTGGCGGCGCGGGGGTGTGTGGTTGGTGATTACATACATGTAGTAGGGTAAAGGTTAGTAGGATGAATGCAATTAGCTGGGTAAATATAATTATCAGGATGAATTATAACTACTAGCTAGTAAAAAAAATAATGAAATGATCGTCAATTATATTAGCAGGATAAAGTTAGAGTTACTCAGTGAGATCTATAGCGGAGAACGCGCGAGATTATCAGGAAATAAGCTTAATTATCAGGGAGAATGGCAATTCTCGGGGTATTACATGTAAGTGTGAGATCGAGATCTGGAGTGGAGTACAGGTCGGACATGTGCAATTACCAGGAAGAGTTATAACCGTCTCGGTGAGTAATAAGAGCGGAGAAGTGCACAAACTTAATTATCAGGAATAATGTACTCGCGCGTTGATTAAGTCCTGGGAAATTTTGTGAGGTCGTTGCTACCAAGAATTCTCAGGACTTAATTAATGGGCGAGTAATTATCAGGAAGAATGTCATTATCAGGATAATATTATAATAATTAATCATCGGGGAGTGGATCGAGGGAGTAGACGTAATTATCAGATCATCTGGATATGTAATTATAATGTTAATGATCACGCGAGGAGTAAAATTATCAGGATAAAGCTGTGTAATATTCGTCCTGCAGAGGGAGCGGAGAACACATAATTATCAGGATAAAGCTAGCTGTTCTTGTCAAATTAGACGTAATTATCAGATTCGTGGCCATATTTATCAGGAAGACCTCAACCACCAGGCCGAAGAACAACATGTAATTACCAGAAAGAACAACACACAATCACCAGAAAGAACACAACCACCCAACCTCCACCTAACCTACCCATCCACCTAACCTACCCATCCAACTGCAAGACCGGCCCAAACCCCCGGCCCATCTACACCCCATTCCTTCCTTCATCCCCCCATCCAAGGCCACGAAACCCACCCCCAAATCAACCGGCCCCGTGAACCTCCTTTCTGCTCCGCCCAGACTGGCAGGAACCAGGAGAAGCTCTCCCTGCTCTTTCAGTCCTCCTTCAGCGTGACACTGGTGTAGATCTCGTTCATGGTCTGGTCAAGCGTCGTCTGCAGAGATTTGACGGTTTTACGCCGGCAGGCCAACTCCCCCCCCCTCCCCTCACCACCACCAGACCAGGCCAGGCCAGGCCAGTTGAAGAACCCATTCATTCCATGTACGTATGTAATCACCGCCCACCCAGGGCCCCAACCCAACCAACCCAGAAAACCCCGCAGCCAGCAGCCCGAAAAGTGCAGCCCGAAAGGTGCAGTAGCAAATCCCCCCCCCCCCTCCCAATTAAAGTGCAACAAAATTAAAAACTGAGGGATTACTATTCCCGTATTCTAGCTTTACGTCACGCAGGCGGTGCGCACCCAATATGGCCACCTTCTAGAAGGGTGCAGTGCAGTGAGTCAAGGAGGTGGTTGCAATTGGCCGGGGCGAAAATGGGCCGGGTGGGAGTGCAAAAGTAGGGTAGGCCGGGTGAGAGTAAGTAAGCCGGGTGAGAGTTGGTGATTGACAAATGAGTGCGAGGGCTAGCTTCTATATAGAGTAGGGTACTATAGCTATCCCTTAAGATGTCGATATATGCTGACCCCCCCCCCCCCTTTTAATAACAGAGGAATTTAATTAGATTTTATATGAGAGATCTATTATTTGATAAGAGAGATAACGAGATCTGTCAGTAAAGCCACATGTACCCGGGGGTCCCTATAAGTGATGCAACGATCATATAATCCATATTTTTCAACAACGAAACTAGCCAGGATGCGAAGTGGATACATGATAATTTACAAGGTGGGGATCATAGGTTTGGCAAGAGATATTATGAATATAGCTGTTGCTTGTCCTTTTATCACCTTTGTTGGTCGGAAGTTGTCCCTTTTTGTAGGCAAAGTAACGACTTAAAACAAAATGCAGATTCTATCCTAGAGACCCCTGTGTCATGCGTGTGATCAGAATATCTATCTTATTCAGTCGTTGTTTTGTGTTGAGGTGTTGGGGGTCCGGGTGCCTTTTGGCGTTGTTATGTCAGATGTTGCATCACTTTTAGGGACCCCCCGGGTACACCAAATTTGCTTTTTTTCTTTTTTTTTGGTGGGTCAGCATTTTCGCCTGCTCATTGGCATGGATATGGCGGGCGGAGAAGAGAGTGGGTAGGCCGGGTGATAGTTTGTGATTGACAGGACTGGAGTGGGCCGGATTAGGTAGGGCGTTGTGGCCGGGGTGGGTGAGAGAGTCAAGTAGACTGGGTGAGAATAGAGACAGAGAGTGCACCGGGTGATAGTTTGTGATTGACAGGAAAGTGGTGGATTAGGTACATGTAGGGCAGGGTAGGGGGGGGATGTCTAGGCTACATGATGTAGGCTACTCTATGATACAGTATCATTGACAGGCAGGCAGGTAGGTACATGTATGACGGGCAGGCGGGTATCAATGATCACGGCACGCCAACCACCTCCAGCCCACCGTCAATGACCAACCCCCATTACCACCTACACCCCCTCCGCCTCCGCCTCCACCCCCGTCCCCGTCCCCGTCCCCGCCCCCCTCCCCGTCTCCAGCCCCACCCCCTCCAACCTCAGCCCCACCACGCCGCCCACAAGCCCCACCCACACCCTAACATACCACTCCTCCGCGCCCATCCCCACGCCGTCCCCCCAGAGCCCCCGCAGCTCCCCCATGGCCTCCGCCGTGCTGCACGGATGCACGAACCACCACACCTCGCCGTCGGCGGGGTTGTCGGCCTGCGAGACGGCGCCGAGCACGCCGACGCGGCGCAGCGCCTCGGCGGACGACGTGGGCACGATGCGCTCGTAGATGGCGGCGAGGGAGAGCGGGTGCGGTGTGTGCGGTTGGAAGTAGAGGACGGGGACGTTGTAGGTGGGCGAGTGTTGGAGTTGGTAGGTTATTGTGGGGCCGGGGGCGGGGGCGGGGGGCGGCGGGAGGGATTCGGGGTCGGGGGGCTCGGGGGTGGTGGGGGTGGTGGGGGTGGATGGAGTGGAGGTGTCGGGGGTGGAGGAGTTGGTGGGGAGTGGGCGGTGGAAGGTTAGGGTGGTGGGGTGGTGGGTGAGCGTGCAGGTGGCGGGCGGCAGGGAGGCGTGGAGGGCGGTGCAGGCGGCGGTGAACTCGGTGGAGGTGAGGTGCGGGAAGGCGGAGAGGTTCATGGTGGTTAGTTAATTGCGGAGGTTGTATGTGGGTTATGAGTACATGTAGTTGGAGGTGAGAGTAGAGGCTCGTCTGTAGTGGGGATTAGGCTTCAATGTCTTGGCACGGCCAGTGACGGCATCAATCCGAGTCCTATAGACTACATGTATATATTTCTGTTATTGCTCTGCCAGGTAGCACCGGTCCTCATATTAGCAGCAGCTATATACGACAATCTCGCTTCTTCCCAGGCACGGCCCCCGGTGAATGCCACAAACAGCGCTGTTATGCATCATGTATGCACTAGTCTACTCTAGGAGCACTGCTGCCACATCCCTGTCCTCCCGTCAGCACCCAACGCGTCTTCCCCGCCAAGTTCGCACTTGACGCGTCAACCACAGCACACGGATTAACCGTTAGCTATGCCCGGCAACACGAAAAGACCGCCCTGGGAGCGTGGAAGTGGAAGTGGAAGTGGAAGTGGACGTGGAAGTGGAAGTGGAAGTGGAAGTGGAAGTAGAGCTGGAGGGGACAAGCCGAAGAAGAGAATCTCAAAGTTCACGTACCGCCAGCTCGCGCAGCTGGCAAAGTACTCGGTCGACACGCCGCTGCGTGTCATTGCGCACATGTGAGTGTTGATTCCCTCTGCGCTGCTGCTGTGCTTCATGTCATGTCCGGTCATATTGCCGTATTGTCATATTGTGTGCTTCTCTGTGAGTCTTAATCATGGCTTGTTAACACCCAGCCGCCGCACAGAGACCTCGACGCCTTCTACGTAAGCCCTCCCTCCCTCCCCGCCCGGATCGAACCCCCTACTCACCGCCCAGCTAGGCCCAAGTCGAGACCAAGCGCCTCTCCCTCCCCGCCGACGAGCCCCTCGCCGTCCAACAATGGCAAAGTACCGCCCCTCCCCCCTCCCCCCTCCCCCCTCCCCCCGCCCCCGCTCCCACACACACCTTCTAACCCCCCCCGCCCCCCGCCCCCCAGACCTCATAGCCGTCAACTACGCCGCGCGCGCCCACTCCGTCACGCGCCACGAGACCGCCACCGACGCACTCAAGCGCTGCCCGCAGCTGCGCCTCGTGCACGTGGCCACCTGGCGCGCGGGCGACATGCACTGGGCCTACCACGACACGCCCAGCATCGCCACGCACAAAGCCTGCCTGGACCCGTACCGAGCCGAGAGCAAGAAGATCCTGGCGCTGTTCCGCAGCGCGTGCCCGCGCGTCGAGAAGGCGAGCATCGACGAGTCGTTCCTGGACCTGTCGGCGATGGTGCATGGCGAGCTTGTGCGGCGGTGGCCGGCGCTGGCGCGGGCGGCGGAGGCGGAGGCGTGGGAGAGGCTGCCGCTGCCCGGGGGGGAGGTGGAGGTGGGGTGGGCGGGGTCGTGTGTGTTGGAGAAGGAGAAGGAGGAGGAGGGGGGGGGGGGAGGGGGTGGATTGGGATGATGTGGTGATGGGGGTGGCGGCGGAGATGGTGGCGCGGGTGAGGGAGAGGGTTCGGGTGGAGATTGGGTATACGTGCTCGGCGGGGATTGCGGGGAATAAGATGTTGGCCAAGTTGGGGAGCGGGTATAAAAAGCCAAACTCGCAGGTTGTTATCCTCCCCCTCCACCCCCCGGGGCCGTCATTGTTATAACCGTGGAGCCAATAACTAATTATATATACTCATATAGACCGTAGTCCGCCCCGGCGCAGCCCAAAAGTTCCTCAACACCCTCGAGTTCACAAAAAGTACCCCTCCCTCCCCCCTCTTCTCCCCCCCTCATGACCACCGCTAACACCCCACCAGTCCGCAACCTCGGCGGCAAACTCGGCACGCACATCTCCACCGCCTTCCACACCTCCTCCCTCTCCGCCCTCTCCGCCCTGCCACTCAGCGCCCTCGCCGCAAAGCTCCCACCCGACGACGCAACCTGGCTCCACAACACCCTGCGCGGCATCGACCGCTCCGACGTCAACCCGCGCACCGCGCTCAAGTCCATGCTCTCCGCAAAGTCGTTCCGCCCGCCCCTCGCGAGCGCAGAGCAGGCGCGTCTGTGGCTGCGCGTGTTTGTGGCCGACATTCATGCACGCCTTGTGGACGAGGAGGGGCGGCGCCCGACGGTCATGACGGTGATGCACCGTGGAGTGGGGGTGGTGGGGAAGACGCGGCAGGGGGCGGTGCCGGCGAGGGAGGTGGGCGCGGAGGGGCTGCTGGGCGTGGCGGAGGGGTTGTGGAGGGGGGTGGTGGCGGAGGGGGGGGCGTTGCCGTGTGCGGGGTTGAGTGTGCAGGTGGGGGGGTTCGAGGAGCGGGAGGGGGGGAATAGAGGTATTGCGGGGTTTTTGGTGAAGAGGGTGGCGGAGGCGGTGGGGGGGGAGAGGGGGGCGAAGAGGAGGAGGGGGGAGGAGGAGGTGGAAGGGGAGGGGGGGCTTGAAGAGGAAGCTTTGGCGGTGCCGCAGCTATCGCCCCCGCCCGCTCCCCGCGTAGGACCCGGATCCTCAAGTAATGACCAGGCACCACCCGCACTCCCGCCTCCTACCGCACCCCCGCCACCGTCACCGCCGGAAGAGACCTACACCTACACCTGCCCGCACTGCACCACCCCCACCCCCATCCCCCTGCAGGAGCAGGCCGAGCACGAGGACTGGCACTTTGCAAAGGCCCTCGCCGCGCAGGACAAGGCTTCCCGCGCCTCACTACCACCGCCTCCTCCTCCTCCGCCGCCGCCGCCGCCGAGCAAGAAGGGCCCGAAGAAGAAGAAAGGAGGCGGCGGCGGCGGCGGCCTCGAGAAGGGGCAGAGGAGACTGGCGTTTGGAAAGAGTTAAAATTTAGTGGGTGGGTGGTAATGATTGTGGTGACGGGTTTTGGTTTTTTGGTGGGGGCGAGTGATGGGCTGTGATTGGTGGATGGTTTTTTTTTTCTTTTTTTTTTTTTTTGTTCTTTTTTGTTTGGTTTTGTTTTGGTTTTGCGTGGGTGGATGGATGGATGGATACAGGGAATCCCGTATAGATAGCTCTGGTCCGTAGTATTGTATAGTAGGAGAATGGGCCTGCTAGCTTACGCAATAATGCCCTACGGGGCCCCCCCGGGGGGGGGGGGGCAGAATGAAGATCAATCTACTACATGTAGCTCTGCGCCGTACGTATGAATAAAAGCGCACCCACCACCACCACCACCACCACCACTACCACCAGGCGCTGAGCAACGTTCGTTATGCGTGCGTACGTACATAAACACATGTAGTTTTTGTAAGCAAGCTACACAGGTAGGGTGTGTGCGAGATCACTGAGGTAAAACAAAAGAGAAAAAAAACAATTGTTTGTGCAGGATCTAAGCGGGATTCGAACCCGGTATCCGCTGTCGCCATAAGTTTCCTAAACCGGAGGCATAGACCACTACACAAACAGAACTTGTTGGAGGTCTGCATGCTGGGGAAGATGGTAAACGACACACGTATACGTAGTCTCATATACACCCATAGGAAAAAAGTGACGAAACAACGAGTGGCCACAAACGTGGTTAAACATCAACCATGCCTTTTGAAGGGAGGCCGTACAAGGCGTCAAATATACTTCAGGGTCAGTACCATATACTCTCTTTCTCATTTTATAGTTCAAGTACTTCTCGTTATTGGGGCTGGTGTTAAATGCAGGCATTGCTTCCTCACTTTCTTCCCGTGGGTGTACATGTGCGTAGACAGAACAGACATATGTAGGTTGGCATTCACACGTCGGCCCCTCCCCCCCCCCCCGAATCCCCGGCGCCCACTACACAGGTGTACGGGATGGATATATCAGAGAGCTTCCCTATTTCAACAATAATAGAACTGAGGTAAAAGAAAGAAAAGAGAAAAAAAACAATTGTTTGTGCAGGATCTAAGCGGGATTCGAACCCGGTATCCGCTGTCGTCATAAGTTTCCTAAACCGGAGGCATAGACCACTACACAAACAGAACTTGTTGGAGGACCGCATGCTGGGGAAGATGGTAAACGACACACGTATACGTAGTCTTGTACCCCATCCCGTACCGTACTGCTAGCGTCCCAACAAGCCATCTATCGGTCTTCCTTTCTGGCGTATATACATATACACCCATAGGAAAAAAGTGACGAAACAACGAGTGGCCACAAACGTGGTTAAACATCAACCATGCCTTTTGAAGGGAGGCCGTACAAGGCGTCAAATATACTTCAGGGTCAGTACCATATTCTCTCTTTCTCATTTTATAGTTCAAGTACTTCTCGTCATTGGGGCTGGTGTTAAATGCAGGCGTTGCTTCCTCACTTTTTTCCCGTGGGTGTACATGTGCGTAGACAGAACAGACATATGTAGGTTGGCATTCACACATCGGCCCCTCCCCCCCCCCTCCACGAATCCCCAGCGCCCATTACACAGGTATACGGGATGAATATATCAGAGAGCTTCCCTATTTCAACAATAATAGAACTGAGGTAAAAGAAAGAAAAGAAAAAAAAAAACAATTGTTTGTGCAGGATCTAAGCGGGATTCGAACCCGGTATCCGCTGTCGTCATAAGTTTCCTAAACCGGAGGCATAGACCACTACACAAACAGAACTTGTTGGAGGAACTGCGTGCTAGGGAAGATCGTAAACGTACGCACACGTATACGTACGTAGTCTCGTACTAGTCTCGTACCCATCCCCTACAGTACCAGAAAACGGGATGTATCTCATACCATAGCACTGCCGCATTTGGTTGGATGCCGCATTCTTATAGTATTCTTATAAGCAACAGCATTGGCGGGGTATTTCGGGTGGCAGGCATGTACTTCGGGATAAGCAGCAGCATTGTGGGGTACTCCGGGTGGCAGGCTGGTATTGATATGGTATTCCTTTGATTTTTAGAAGTACATGCAAAATTTGGATGTACACCTAGAAAAACATTCCCAGTGTTTAATGTATCATGAAGCATCACGGAATTTATCATCACCACAATTTATTTCATCAATAGTTCAGTCAATTCTAATTTCTTATCATCGGGTGAAAGATTTAGGGAATACTTTTTAAAAATAATTTTCTCTTTCTTGGATCTGGACCTATCATAGTTCTGTCAGTGGTTCGTGTAATAGCTGGTGATAATCAGATCATAATCATTATGGTGGTGATTAAATATGTGTGGTGCTGGTGATGCTCGAATACATGTACCTACATGGTGTTGAACTGCTACCTTTCTGGTGGGGGTGGACTAGTACTAGTAGGTGGCGGGCGGGACGCGGGCACAACATTAGTATGGCGGGCAGTTAACCAAATACCCTGACCCCAATGAACAATGCTGCATTGAAAACTATGCTGAATTATCTCCGTATTGCTAGCAATGCGGCATTGTAACACAGACTGCGGTAGCACTACGGTATCGAATACACCCCAATTTCTGGTACTGTACTTAGCAGCAAGCTGCTCACCAGCCTAGTCTCGTCTCGATCTGTACCGTACTTGCACCAAGCTACAAGTAGCTGCCCACCAGTCCCAACAAGCTGTCTGTCGGTCTTCCTTTCTGGCGTATATAAAATGAAGTATCTGTTGGCGGGGGGCGTACATACATGTACCCGGGGGTGCCGGAAAGTGATGCAACGATCAAATAGTCCATATTTCTCAACAACCAAACCAGCTAACAGAATGTGGAGCGAATCTATGATAATTTAGAAGCTGGAGATCATAGCTCTGGTAAGAGGTAATATGAATAGCTATTACTTCTCCTTTTATTACTGTCTCTTGTCACGAGTTGTCCTTTTGCAGGCTAATAACCCCAAATCAATGACCTGAAAAGAATGCAGGCTCTATTCTAGACTCATGTATCATGCGTATGACTAAAATATCCAACCTGTTCAAGCATTGTGTTGAAATTCTGAGTGCTTTCGGCGTTACTAAGTCAAACGTTGCATCACTTTCCGGCACCCCCGGGTACATAGACAGAACAGACATAGGTTGGCATTCGCGGCGCATTTTTTTCCTTTTATGAATCCCCGGCGCCCACTACACAGGTGTGCGGGATTGATATATCAGAGAACTTCCCCATTTCAACGATACATAGAACTGAGGTAAAAGAGAAAGAAAAGAAAAAAAACAATTGTTTGTGTAGGATCTAAGCGGGATTCGAACCCGGTATCCGCTGTCGTCATAAGTTTCCTAAACCGGAGGCATAGACCACTACACAAACAGAACTTGTTGGAGGACTGCATGCTGGGGAAGATGGTAAACGACACAGGTATACGTAGTCTCGTACCCCATCCCGTACCATACTTGCAGCAAGCTAGCTGCCCACCAGTCCCAACAAGCCGTCCGTCCATATACCCCACTACCTAGGCTCGCCCCCCCCAATCTGTCTGCTTCCATGCTTCCAGCGGACGGGTCCGGTGCTATATATTTCCAACTTGGGTGAATCTTTTTGTATGGGGTATCGACGTCGGGGGTGGCTGTCGGGGCTCAAATCGGCCTTCTACATCACATTGTCGACCTCTATATCACAAGTCGGGCTCCTACATCCACAATTCACAGCCCCGATATCACATTCCAGCGGCCGACAAGAGTGTCGCGGTTGGGGGGGGCCCTTTCCCGACGTTTGTCGCAAAGATAATGTTCCTGACCATAATGGGTAAGTAGCTTGCTGCTAAGTATGGGATGGGGTACGAGACTAAGACTGAGGTATTCGTGGTAGCGGACAATCGAGCCCGGCCATAGGTACGCCATCGATTATATGCGTTGCTACAGCTTAGAATATATACAGTCCGGCAGGCCGTGAAAGCCTGCAGAAGCCGGCCACTGATGGGCACCGATCGAACATAGTTACTCAGCTGCATGCATTAGAGGCAGATCGACCGCGGATCTTGATCTTTTAAAGACGGTCATCCCGACGGTATAAGGCAGTCCACCTCTAGAGCTAGAGGATCCGAAACTAATTGGATTTGCTAACCCTAGCAGTGATACTAGAGAGAGGCACCATATATAACTATAGGCTGCATGGCCCGTCTTTAAACTGGTGCCAGACTACCCGCCGTCGAGACTTGGTCATGAACAATCACTCGAACCGCTGCCCCCCAGGCCAGGCCAGTTACAACCATAACTCCTCTCTACAAGCTAAATGGCTCCGCACACACCACACCCCCCGGCTGGGTCTGCTTTCGTCGCTAAATCAATCCATCGATAGACGCGGCGTGGGGGGGGGGGGGGGGGGCCTGTGAGGGTTGCCGCACCCCCGGGACTTGACGGGGTAACTCATTACGCGACTAGGTGGTGAGCGGCTATATATCCGGACGGGAACAATGATGATTTGTTGATGGCTTGAACTACCCACCTTATGGTTGAGCGGATGAGGATGGCTTTTCGCTACACACTAGTTAAGCTCGAAGCTATAAACCCCACCCCCGCGGTATTGGGGGTTCAGATACCGACAACCTAGACGCGGATACCAGCAGCCCGAGTCTTGATGTACTATCTAGCCGCGGCAATATCATACTAATATGGTCAGACATGCTGGATGCACGTTGCCTCCGGTCTTACTGAGCAATTAACGGGGGGCCAGCTGGAAGCTTACAGTTGGGATGCAGGCGGTGACGGAGATTGGGCGGTCTATGTACGGACAGTCATCTAAGGGCGTATTGGGATAGCCCAGTAGGCACCCGCTGGTTAACTGGGCTTTTGGTGTGTTGCTCCGTGGATTCCTGGGGCGAACTGCTTTCATCAAGTAAATTATCTGGTTGGTTTAGTTTGGTGTGTCACGTGATCAATTGACCGAGTGATGGTCTGTGATTCAGCCGAGTGAAATTAGGCGCGCAAGGCAAATACGAATAGCGCAGGAAAGGGCCTGGACATTTAGAGCTAACTAAGCGCGGTAAAGGGAGAGATGGTAAAGAGGGAGATTTACATATAGCCCGTAAATACAAATTCTCTTCACTGCCAGAGCTGTTTACTCTGGCGCGGCAATTGGCGCGTAGATATCTCTAAATTATTCCAGTATGTGTTGTAGGAAAAAACCAATACATTTATCGGCGATATCAGAAATCAAGCAGAGAGTCATCTAAAAAAAAAAAATGCAAAGACCCATGAGGTCACCGAATAGACCCTCGGCACTACGCGGGTTACTCATCGTTGCATGTTCAGCCCTGGATATATAAGGAGGTCTTCTCGGACCTATAATTCTTCCGGGTTGCAGGTAAGGAATAAAAGGTATCTTTGCGGTATTGAAATATCCTTTCGGTATTTATGTCTTGTCAAGGTACCCCTCTGGTATCTCAGCCATCTTTTCTTGAGTCAAAAATCAAACCTTCGGATCCAAGCGCAGATATTATTGCTCAGCAGCACTCTCATTATAGTCACGATAAGTGCTGCTAATTCGAAAAGATCCGTTGGTAGATCCCGCAACCCGTAGCTCCAGGTGGTAATATGGTGATACGTGTCGGGTGTTGGCGTCAAGCCTTATTTAGCAGCCTGAGTCTACAAATTATACTCCAAACCAGTATCTAGTAAGTGTTTAGATGTTTAGCGCTTCGAGGGCAAGGTATTTAGCACTGGGCTGCTTCCGCAAGGCGCCCTGCTACTCCGTGTTGAGTTGTCAGCTACAAATTCGTAGCGGGCTATGAAAATACTATATGAATTCATGAAGTGCACCGTCGTGCCACCTCTATTGAAGCTGTAGATGACAAATTGTTATATTTGGTTGGACCTTAAGATCTCTTTATTCTTTCCGGCCACTTTCCCTTCCGAAAAAAGCACTGCGCTTGTTTATTTGTGTGAGGTGGTAGTGTATTTCTGACATAGCGAGGCTCGTAACGTACTGCCCTTTGTTTCCCTGGAGGTGGGCAAATCAGGGATCAGTGAGGAGAATCGACGCGGATGTCGATTTGAGAGTTAGTTTTGAAGGTTGTAGAGAAGCCTTGCAACACTAGTTTTGACCACAGTTGTGTTTGCAGAGACGGTTGGCGGGCGGAGTGATATCATAAGCATACTGATGATGTTAGCTAGCCTTTAAACGTTAAGGTTAGGTTGCTGTCTAAAAGACCCGTGGGGAAGTCAACGCTAGCTAGCTAGCTAGAACTTCTCTCACACTCATAAATCATCGGATCGTTCTCTGCTTCCCCACCAATTTCTTCCTTCCCGTGTCTTGTTTCATCTTTCCACCTGATACTCTCTTTACCTGGGATACCGTCCTCGAGGAAGCACGCAGACGACCAATGGGACTCGAGATCAGCTATTATATAGCCTACCCAATATATACTGCGATATTTGAACACCAGCGCGTGGCAAGAGAAGGAAGATATCACCACCAATCCGCGACAGCATCATGGCGCCACTGTCTCGAATTGAGACATTGCGCCAAGAATCCCCCCACCAACAATAATACAGTAGGGCGCTACCAAATGAAGGCGCCTATAGAAATGCCTCATTAGTGATGGAAGAGAAGGGAAGAGAAGGGAAAAAACTTCAGTGTCAGGATAAAGATGGCGATTCCGTGTAGGTACGCGGTACGCGCAAGCTCATGCTGCGGGTGGAAAGGAGGATTTGTCGTGGATTTTGGGTTATTACTCTTTGCAGTATCCATGGTTGTGGGTGAGGCGAACATGTGCGAGTGAGGTTCAGCAGCGCAGGCATACATAATTTCCCCTCACCTGTGGCAGTGCAGCAGGTCCACGTTCTGCTCTGTTCTACTCGGATTGTCGTCATCTTTTTTCGCAAGGTTGTCGGTATTTCTTTCTTTTCATTTGACTCCATCTGATCCCCTTTTTTTTTCTGATAGATAGCACCCAGACAACACTTTTCCTATTCACCTCACCCCTCACCCCCCCCTCCACCTCGACTACCTACCCGGCCTCTCGCGATTACAACGCTCATCTAACATCCTTTGCTCTAGATATCGGAACTCTTGCTCCCTTACATAGTTGATTCCTTATAATTCAGACATCTCCCGATCCATCTATAGATCTACCCATCCAATCACTCGTTCGATCGTCGTCATGTCTGGTGGGCGCCCGAGACGAGGCACAACCAGCAATGCCGCTCCGCCATCCAACGATGAACTCTTTCTAGATTCCCCCACGACGGTGCCACCACTGCGGATCAACAGGCGCGAATCTCCCGCACAAAACAACAACCCATTCCCGAACCCACCAGGTGCACAGCGCCGTAACTTCACGGGAGGACCCCCGTCCCCGGCACTACCGTATCCCGATAGGCCGGCAGCGGAGCGGGCTCAACAACAACATACATACGATCATGACCAGAATAGTAGCGGACTGCCGTATCCCGATCGATCCGGGACCCCGGGTTCATCGTCGGGCTCCCAACCAAGTAGACATGTCTCCGTTGTGCACAGCGATTCGTACCCGACACCCCCGCCGTTCCGGAACCGCGAAGGACGGAGGCCGCAGCATGCCGTACGACAGGGCTCGGGAAGGACAGAGTCTCCGCCTCCGGCTCCTCCTCTCAAAGATGATCCTCCAGAGAGCCCAGAGTTGATTATGAACCCGTTCCCACAGTTTCATCAGCAATACTGGCCACCCCCCAGTCGGATGACGTCGACATCCACTACAGCAGCAAGACGGGGGTCCCCACCACCTCCGGAAACTCCAGCGACTGCGGCGGCCGAGAACCCGCCTCATCAGTTTGGTGGGGCGGCATCGGGGGTGCGACGAGGCTCTGCCCAGGTCGGGGGCAGATCGCAGCCTCAAAGTCGTACGCAAACTCCGCATAATCACAGTGCTGCCCACGCACATGCTATACCGCCTGCGCAACCCCAGCAGGCACCCGTGGAGGCTCCCCCGAGACCATGGACACCTACCGAGGAACCGGGAAGCCATCCGTACGGTGCGTCGGTTATATGGCAAGGCACCGGAGGACAGGAACAAGGCGCGCCCCAACAGCAAGAACGATCCAATGGGGAACCAGAACGTCGTGATAACACCCCATCTGTGAACAGCACGGCGCAACAAGCATTGGAGAGCGAGTTCCAGCGCATGAATATGAACGCTAGCCCTCCACCATCGTACGCAAGCTTGAGCCATGCTGCGCCAGCGGCAACAACCGCACAAGGCTATCCTAACGAGAAGCATACAGTTGTGGTTGGTGCTGCAGCGCCGAACAATCATACGAATCACCCAGCTTTTCATAATGATCCTCCTCCTCAACAACAACAACAACAACAACAACAACAACAGCAGCAGCAGCCGCAGCCGCTTCGACAACTTACTCCGGCCCAGCGGGAGCTACAGCAACAGCACCAACAGCAGCAGCAGCAGCAACTTGCTCAAGAACAACAAGCCCAGGCTCAAGCTCGGGCCGAGGTCGAAGCTCAGGCGCAAGCCCAGGCACAAGCACAAGCTCAGGCTGCTCAAGCACAAGCACAAGCGCAAGCTCAAGCTCAGGCCCAGGCCCAAGCTGCTCAAGCCCAAGCCCAGGCCCAAGCTGCTCAAGCCCAAGCCCAGGCCCAGGCCGAAGCTCAGGCTCAGGCTCAAGCTCAAGCCCAAGCTCAAGCCCAACAGCAACAGCAACAGCATTATGCTCAGCAGCAACAATCACCTCATCCTCAAGATACCACTCAATACCAGCAACAATATGTCCAGCAAGAGCAATACATGAATACCCCACCACCAGGCTCCGGCCCTTCTGCGCCTCCTCCACTCCCTGAAGGGTGGATGGCCCATTTAGATCAAAGTTCCGGATCATACTACTACATCCACATTCCAACATCTCGAACCCAATGGGAATTCCCAGCTCCGGAACCAACTTCAGCCTCTCCACAGTTAGCAACCTCTAGCTACGCAAGTATTCCGCCTCTCGGCTCCCCAGGGTTCGGTCAACAGCCAATGACTTTCCCGGACCCTATGACTACATACAACTCAGACCCCGGAATGATGGGGATGAGCCCATCACCGTTGATGCATACCAACAGTTTTGGCATGCATCCCCCACTCCCGCTTGCTGGTGTAGTCCTCTTTAACCCTGCGCCAAGCAACCAGGAGTACTTCGGTCCCTACCTCAGGTACACTAATATGGATATTGAACGTGGCATCTGGCTTGGCTCAATTATGATTGTCACCTCTTCTCCACAACCCCCAACAATCCATCTTCATCGTAGCGTAGATCTCTCCCCTAACCCTAGACAATTAAAGGCGAACCCAATTTTCACCCACCGAGCGTGGACCTTTTACCGCTATGATATCGATATCCAGATGTCAGATATCGGAGAGAAGTGGACATATGCGGTCACATCGTTATTGGGGATCTTGAGATACGAATTCCTTGTAGCTGCAAGAATGGACAGGAACTGGAGATTCATTGCGCACAGTTGCAATGGTTTCTCGTTGAGTGTGAAGGAGGAGGAGAGACAGCGATTAGGTGGTACAGGGTATATGTGGAAGGATGTTTTGCAGAAGCATATGGAGATTGGGTTCCATGCGCAATTGGGCGGAGGAGATCAGATTTATGCGGATAGGTTGTGGAGAGAAGTTCCATTATTGAAGGTTTGAGCCTTTCCTTTTCGATCTATGATTTGCAAGTTTTGACTTGGATCTAGGAATGGTTGGCGATCAAAGGAAAGGAAAATAGGAAGGCGGCGCCATGGACAGCTACTCACGAGGAGGAGGTCCAGCATGCGTACTTTCATTACTACTCTTCACATTTTGATCAGCCGCATTTGAAAGAAGCGTGGGCCCAGATCCCACATCTCTTGCAAATTGATGATCATGATATGTAAGCGCATTGACTTACACTCTTCTCTTGGGTGTGATACTGATTGGGGGATAGTTTTGATGGCTTTGGGTCCTACCCTGAATACATGCAGTTCTCGCACATGTTCAAAAATATCGGTCGTATCGCCGTTCATTGGTACTTGCTCTTCCAACACCACACAACCCTTGACATGCTCCACGGAGCGCCCAACGAACGGGATCTCTTCACCGTAACCGGCACTGGTTGGCATTTTATCAAATACCTCGGCCCCGCGATTGCGGTAGTTGGAATCGACACCCGTTCAGAGCGGAATCCACAGCAGGTCATGGCAGGACCAACGTACCAGGGGCTATTCCCGAAGATTGCGACGCTGCCGCCTAGTGTGCAACACTGTATTTTGATGCTGGCTGTGCCTATTATCTATCCACGGATGGAAACGGCAGAGCATGTGGTGCAGACAGTAGCAACGGGGAAAAAGGCAATCACTGGCACGTACAATCTGCTAGGAAAGGTTGTGGGGTCGGCGGCGGGAGTCGTTGGCGCGAAGGAGGTGGTTGGGAGTGGTTTCCAGGGGGTCAAGAAGGCTTTTGGAAAGAGCGGGTTGATGAGTGGTGTGGTTAGTATATTTGGTGAAGTGGACTTGTTGGATGATTTGAGGGATCATTGGACCCATGAATCGAAGGTATGTTTGAGAATTCGAAGGAATGATTTTTTGGTTTTTTTTCTAATTTCTATCTAGGACCTTGAGCGAACATACCTTATCAGAATTCTTCAAGGAATTGCAAAACAACGGAGTCTCCGCATGACTTTCCTCAGTGGAGACGTCCACTGTTGTGGAGCGGGTCTAGTACACGACCCTACAAAGCCTGGCGACCATAAAACAATGTAAGTCCCTACTCCCCTTTACTAATGTTTATTCCCTAATAACCTTTTCTCCTCAAAGGTATCAAATCATCTCCTCCGCAATTGTCAACGTCCCGCCTCCAAACATGGTTATCAAAATGTTACACAACAACAAGCAGCTCTTCATCCCACAAAACGGCATGCGATCTACAGGCGCCCCCAGCGACACAAAAGAAGACATGCTCGAGCTATTCCAAACCGATGTCGGCGGCCAATACCGCGAACTAAAACGCCTCATGGGCCGAAGAAACTACTCAATCTTCTGCGGATACGATCCGCTAAATCCACACGGACTGCCAGTCGCCACCGATTCAAAGCCAAGCGCGCTGAGTATCGCGGTAGACTTCATCGTCCAGGGCGAGGGAAACTACTCGGGGACTGTCAAGTACGGGCCGGTGGTTATTCCGAGAGTGGAGCCTGGGTATTAGTTGGCTGGGAGGTGCTTTCCCGTTATTTATTAATTTCTCTGCTTTTATGATTGATGGGTTCCATTGCATTGGTATGGCGTGGGGGGTGTGGCATGGGTGATGAGATGAATACACTTTTCCTTTCTTTTTTCTTTTTTTTGGTGGGGTTAAAGAACTTTTCTTTTCACTATCTTTTTTTATTTTTATTCTTATATTGGCTGCGTGCAGAGGGAGCTTCATGTATTTTTTATATTTATGTAGTTAGTTGGATGAAGTGACTTCTTTGGCATAGGTATTTATCTTATCACTCATGCTTTAAAGATTATTTCTTACACCCTCATCTTTTCTATGTGTAATATGTTCTGTGTAGATCATGAGTTATCACTCGGACATTTGAGTTTTGAGGCTGGGATTCGGACTCGAAGTCTGTGCTTTACCTGGTCGATACAGAGGATCAGATTCCAGCAGAAACATATATCCCCTGGATTATCTTGCCTTCTGTGGTATATAAGTGGTTACTCATTGACCAGGGGTGTAGTTATGTAGAAGCACATCAATATTAATAAAAAGTACCCGATGTGATCCAACCCTCCTGTGCCAGCCCTGCTGCTATAGAAATAAAAAGACGAACCCATCTTTTTATATACCTTACTTCAGCCATTACTAGAGGGTTGATATGTGCGGGTCAAGTAAAGAAGTCGAGTGATCTTTCATGACGCAGATTGCAAGGTTAATCAGGTTTTGCAAATCTAATAAGTATATAGATATACCGATATGCAATGTGTTATTTAAAGGTTTTGATTGGCCAGGTTTGAGGGGTTTTTTTTTTCTCTATCAAATATGTTTGTCAGTAAGTAGATATTCTATCAAATATGTTTGAGTCAGCCAGTAGATATTGGTTCCAACATACCTTGAGTCAACCAAATAGTATATCAGATATGTGCACAGGGCATCTTGGGGTTTCAGTGATCTTAAGCGTTGGTAAACTGATATTGTTTAAGCCATAACAGTTCCTACTCCGGCCAAAGGCCGGAAAATTCTTGTAACACCTATGCCTGTACCTGTCCTGAGCAAAATAGACAATATTTTCCCTGTGGTATTGTGTTGGTTTAGATAGATGTGGGCTCACTCAGACTAAGTATATACGTTTCTATTGGAAGAGGGTGTTGAGTACGCATACAGGTGTCGATCTGATGAAAGCATCCTGTGTGGCAGCGCAACAAAGTCTACTGCACTCTGCAGCCTCCAATTGATGAGATAGACGGCCGAAAAATTAACTTTGGGCCCTCACCAAAGTTATCTGAACTTTAGGAAGATTTGAAGTTTATCGGTTGCATGGTCTTCGGATAAGGATTTGACTTGTACGGACGGTTTCACCAGATCGACACCTATATATATAAATCTAGGCTAAGGAGTAGGGCTGGTATATACGGACTCTTGACGGCTGTCATGACCTGGCCTAAGTCTCCAAGATTTACCCATGAATGAAATGGCACTGTACTACATCACCAAGATTATGTTATGCGTGGTGTCTCCCATATTTAACGTTTTGCCTTTTTAATTTATGTTGCTGTAAACTAGTAACTCCATTTTTTTTTTTTTTCCTCGGCGTGCCGGATTCTTCTATCTCTACTATGTCTTAAACGGACTAACGAATATCGACGACGTCGTTGACATTACTCTGCAAGAGATTTGCAATCTCAAAATGCTCACCGTAATTAGCTGCCATCAGGGCCGTTCTCCAAACACTGTGGCCTATATGGACTTTGGCACCGCTCTGCAAGAGCAGGCTCACAACATTGATATGTCCACCCCCAGCAGCAGCCTCTAACGCTGTCCCGCGGGAGTTAGCTAGGAGACTAAATCCCATGGGTGATGCATTCACATCGGCTCCGCATTCAATGAGTCGAGATACAGTGGCCAAGTGCCCTCGTCCAGCAGCAAATTGCAACGCAGTTCGTGCTACATGGTGAGGCCCATCCTTTTCCCTAATCGCCGCCTTAAGCCACCGGTGGTTCACGTGCAGCGCCATTTCGGGCGCGATGTACGGTTGATCGAGTTGAGCCCCGAGTTCTGGCAGATGTGGAACAACGGATTCCTTTCCCTCTATACTAGCCAGTAAAAGCGCTCCCTGTACCAGATAGGTTCTAGTTTTTGTGGATGTATTGCTCAGCCTGTCAAACGCCATCCTAAGTACAGCCGGATTATCTGTTTCCACCGCCCAGAAAAAAACCTCCTCGCGATATGACTCGTTCTGAGAGTGGTCTTGTTGATCCCATGGCAAATGATTGAATGGTAATTTGCGGCGAAATACTAAACTATCGAATAAACGCCAGTTCTCATGGTCTTCCTTCGAAAGCCCGCGGCAGTGGTGAATCCAATTTTGCCTAATATATTCTAATAAATGAAACTTGGCATTCAAAATATCTGTAACCGGATCTTTGTCGCCTAATATACGGGCGCTGGATACGTGTGCGTTTTGACCGCGATGGAGGAATAATATCCCAGGGTGTACTTTCGATAAAAGTCCCATGTGTGGGTTATGTACCGTTGTCGATTTTCCCCATTCAATGACTGAGGGTAGTGGAGTGCCCTTTGTAGGTTTGGTGATAGTGGTTTCAAAATCTGGAAAACTCAAATATGTAAGGCAAATTAAGCCTACATATAAGTTTGCTTCTTGCTCATCAACGAAAAAGTCACCCATAGACTGAGCCGCTCGTGTTGATTTTTTAGGAACTCCAGGACAGTATAATGAGCGAACTGAATTGTGTCATCACTATGAACATGGATGATTGGATTCCCACCATTTCCCAACATGTTAAGTGCATCATTTTGATGGCTCCCTTGACCCCAGTGAGAACACCCTGGCTCAAAAGCAACAGCCTCGTTTAACTCCTTCAAATGGATAGGACGTCTGGCCACGGCAAGCCACGTGAAAACCTTTTTGGCAATATCTGGCTTGTGGTTATCAACGATTCGTTTGAGAATCCGGAGGTAAGTTTCGTCAAGGCCTTTTGGTAACGATTGCAATACCCGGCGAATATCGTCATTATTTTCCCTACAAATTTCAATGATTTGAAACTTGACCCAAAGAAACCTTTAAAAATATGTTAGTACTTAACCTAAACATTATATACTAGCAAGAGAAACATACATTCCATCAGACCCTTTGATAAGTGCATCATTGATCTCTTTGACCATTCCCGGGCCGACCATCAGATCGACGTCTTTCAACTTCTCCTCAATGGTTTCCCGGATATAAATCTCGATATCAGAATGATTCATCGCCGCACACAAGGAAATCTTTTTAAAGTCCGCCAAAGATCTCGATATATCAATCTTCTCACGGCTGGAGACAATGATCTTTATTTTACTTTTGCTATCCCTCATAAGTTGGTTCATGTAGGTCAGGAAGCGTTTCCGATCGTTCGCTCTACATTCATCTAACCCATCGATAACAATATATGACGTATGTGGAATCTGTGTGATATCCAACAACATTGTATACAAATCCTCTATTCCTGGCTCTCGGTGACTACTCAAGAATATTTTCTCAAGGTTTCGCTCCATCTCCGGAGGGATCTTTTCGAAAACGCTAAGAATTTGTTTTATCAGACTTTTCAAGATCGCGGAAGCCTTCAAAGACTCTTCGACTGAGAAGTCGCAGAAGAAGTAGCTGATTGATGTTGTCATGTTTTTTTTGATTTACAAAGAGATGATCGATTACCCCAGCCGTAAGTATGGTTTTTCCTGCACCAGCTATCAAAAAACATCGTTAGTTCCGAGATTACATGTATATAGATCTTCAAAATGTCAGCATTATAGCACAATTCATGGGGGCTTACGAATTCCATAACACCAAAGTCCGCTAGATTTCAAGCCCTCGTTCCACTCCTTATACTCCAGGGTCTCAAAATCCACAATCCAGTGTTCTTATGCCGCTTCTCGTACGCATTCGATAAACTCAACCGATGGTCGTATCTTGATATCGCTTCCAGCAGAGACCTTCTTTTTACCACTAAATATAAATCAGAATAAGGAACTAAACCCAACGCATATATCACTTGGAAAGATAGTCACTTTTTTCGCGCATATTTTACTGTAAAGATGAATTCTCGATCCCGTTTAACCTCTTTATGATGGCCGAATTCGTCGACTGATTTTCGGCATGATTTTGTATCATCAGCAGTTGGTGGTTTCTTCCCTCTCTCCTGAATAGACTCATCTCCTGGCGAGCCTTAAACGCCACTTCCTCTCTCGCCAACTCGATTGCGTCCTCGACTAATTTCTGCTGCCGAGCAAGCTCCTCTTCGAGGCCTTGAAAGGTCAATTTGAAGGGTTGCCATATTGATTTGAATATTTGCCCGGTTGCTAAGCACGAGATGTTGTTATCTAGGATAAAGAAGACTCAATAGACATGGTAGGGGAATCACTGGATTTCTTAAGGAATTGGAGCGCCGATGTGCTGAATCTGATTGACACCGCGCAGAAATCTGCGAGCGCCGAGTGAAGCCTAGAGGAGTCGGGGAGGATCTCTAGGAAACGATCGAAGTAGGAAGAGAGGTCTCCCAACTTATTGAATGTTTTTGAGATTTGTTCAAAGTATTCGAGGTAATTTAGAGCTGCCTGTGGGGATATATATACATTAGACATCGAAATGAGCATTGAAGCAGAAAAGATCCGCAACCCACAATAATAACAAACTTACAACTCCCCCATACCAATGCTGCTACTTCTGATTTCGCAGAAACCAGCACATCAATCACTGGCCAAAATCTCAAGACCGATTGAAAAAAAGGCTCAATCTTTGAACTGAATTGCCGAAACCTCCGTTTTGCCTTCTCCTCAGTTGTATCACGACAAATTTCTACGGTAGCAGATACCACAGGCTGATTTGGAGCAGGAGTTTGCGACAATTTTAGAATCTCGTCCGGACTAAGCACTTGGCAGAGGCCAGCAAAAGCTCGAAGAAGGTTATATTGGGCGGGGCTATAAACTTCTGAATTAGTTGTTGATTAATGCGTAAGGACGGCATACAGATATATGTTAGATAACCATACGTGTAAATGTTAGCTACCCCAACAAAGCTAGTAGCTCGTAACCCCTCAGCCAAACTCTTTGAGATTTCTTTCTGAACTCTGGGCATTTCTGTCGTAAGTGATCTTATAGGCAACTAGTATATGTAGTTGTAGCTTCGACAGTGAGTTTAGAAGGGAAAGAAACACTGATCATAATCAAGGCGATGAAATCTTCGTTAACTCAGCCTTCCCTGGTTGGGTGGACCACTTGAGAGGCAGCTTCAGCTGCATGAGTACTTGGCACTTTGAAAAGGTTCGAACCTCTATTGGGAATTCCGGGCTTATCCATCTTTTATTCCATCCACTATCCTAGGGTATCCTTTAATTTGAAGAATATTTATGGATCGAGGTTATTCCCATTGGATAGTCTCAGAGATAGAAACATGGGAGGGTTTACATACGCACCTTCTCGCGTAACCTTAAGCACCAAGGTTAGCTTTCCAAGAACACGATCGGTATTTAGTTGATGTTACTCTATAGATATCATACCAGCACGATCGTGTAGAGCCTAGCTCCATCAACTCAGGACCACTTTATCATTCTAGGCATTGTGTCTTCTCGGAATTCGGTTAGATGCGGGGCCGCCCGCCAAGAGCCCCAACATTCGATACGTCACACCACCCCCACGACCTATGTAAATACCTACATGTACCTTAGAAACAAAGCTGTCCCATTCCCTTGAATTCAGTCGCCGAACAAACCTCTCAAACCCTTAGATATCATATCAATCACGATGCCAGTCCTCTCCACACTTACTAACCCTGGCACATGGCATATCCTCGCCTTCGGGACCCTTTTCGGTGCCGAATTCTACCAAGTCAGTCCTCCCCATCTTCCTCGATAGCGTCAACTAGACTAATCTTCAACCCTTAGACCTTCATCAGTGGTGTTGTGGCCTATAGAGCTCTCCCTAGGCCTATGTTCTCCCAACTCCAGCGGAAGGCCCTTCCTGTCTTCTTCACGCTCCAATCGGTTCTACCAGTAGCCTTACTAGCCACGCATCCCACCGCATCTGCGGTATCTCTCCTCTCAACATCATCGCCATACTTCTACAACACCACGATTCCCATCATGGTTACGCTCACATCTTCGCTGATGAACCTTTTTATTGTCGGCCCCGCGACAACAAAGATAATGAAGGAGAGGGGGGTCCAGGAGACGAAGGAAGGAAAGAAGTACTATGACGAAGGGCCGAAGAGTGAGGCTATGCAAAAGCTGAATAGCAGGTTTGGAAAGGTTCATGGGATTAGCAGTATGTTGGCATTGGTAGGGGTACTAGCAACGGGCGCGTATGGCGGTGTCTTGGGGACAAGCTTGAGGCTATAAGCTATCTGTGATGTTGAGTTGCCCAACAGGCGAATTGCATATGGGCATCTGTTAGGCATCCTCTAAATATTGGCACATGTATACCTACTGCAATAAATATACCAGTACTGTACAGGCTCCTACTCATCATGACACTCAGCAGAAGGTATCGATAATATCAATTTTGAACTGGTTGTGTTTTTTCCTTACACTATCAGCATAGTAAGAGAATTACTGGCGGGTTCAATTGCTGACTGATTAAATTGCAATCACCAATGATCATTGCTAATGGCCAGATGAATATATTTACTTTCTATATCTACTAACCTTATCCCCCCACAAATTATTACACTCGAAACATTACCCATCCAATCACTCAAACAGTTTAACCAACTCTACAAGACATTATACCTCATGTTGATCAAGACGGGTCTCTGTCGATATCTCTCCCTACTACTAACTAATCCCAATGCAATGTGATTTTGACCGGACGAACCTCAACAAGACTGAACGATTTATCATTGTCCCAAATTTTCCTGCCAACCAGGCTGACCACCATATTATAGCTAGACCGGGTGTACTTTTAACGGGAATGTACCCGCGGCGAGTATTTCATCTAAACCGTATAACCAATCAGGGCTGCATTTTGATCTTCAATTTCTAGGAATCATATAAGGTTATCTGCATGGGTACACACGTCGATCTATATAACTAATCATCAAGATCGGACAGCCGCCCCCACTTTTCCCGGTGAATAGACTTCGAGTCATATCATCCGGGAACTTGGTAAATTTAATGGGGAGAGAATTTTCACCCAAAGCTGACCTGGTTAGGGGTGTCTCTGATAGGAGAAAGCGTCGCCTAGCTCCTATAGCTATATATGTAGTCTCGTGAAAACGACTTCTAACAAGCTTTTGACCCTGCAGGGCTTCTTTATTCTGTATAAACACCATTTTCTAAAACTAGGATACTACCTGGCTAGAAGCTTTAGTTTTCACCGTCATGCTCTTATCAGTGGGTCTAAAGGCATCAGCTCCTTCATTTCCATCCTACCACACCTACGAAATCCATATACGTATGCTCCATCTTTCTAGTGATACCCGGACCATCGTAGACGTCAACCCGTTCATGAAATCTAGTCAGCGGTATACAGTACCTAAAGTTAGAATCTTGAGCATGTAGCACCCCCAATTCTCCTATAACGCAGGGATATGAGGTCCATAAACTGGTCAACTGGTACAGATAGACATCCCAGCAACTACATAAGACGTTGACCAGCAGCCTTCACCACTGATAACCTTCCCGCCAAGCATTAGTACTGCACCACCCGGACCCCCTGCGCAGCCAAGCCGCCAACAGCGATCCAATTCCTGCATTAGATGGAATATTCCTGCTGACCAAGGGCGCCGGGCAAAGAGGCCTTGCGAATCGAGTACGGGTATGGGAGTATGCACACCTAGCCCGCACGGCTGTACCTCCAGTACGTACTGTGTCTTCTCAAGAGCCGGAAACAGCAGCATTAGGCTCAGCTCCGCCACGTCGTTGGATCCCCTATGCTCGGCCATTCAACGGGGAAATGCAGTATATCTCGCCGGTATTGATCCTATGGTAGTGCGGTTACAGGCGTAGTTATCAAGAAAACTCCGGGTAACTGCTTTGTGACGACTCTATTTTGACCACATGTTGTCAGACCCGCTCAACCCTGCTGAATTGCTTGGCTCCCCGCCATACCCGACGACACACCGTGGGAGTCCCTTCCCTGTTTGAACAACGAATACGGGAGAAGCACTAAGCCCCGGTACCCCGAAAACAATCGCAGGTTTTTATCCCTAAGAGCGAGATCGAAAAGCCCCGCGTAAACCCGAGTGATAATATATGACTAGATGGAACATTCAAATTTTAAAGATTCATAGTATTGTCACATATAGCTAAACATAGTGCCCGCCTACTTCAGGCTTGCCCATTTTAAGGTTCTACTAGTGCAACATTCGCAGGGTGCATGAACGCCGTTACAAACCGCACTTGCACAGAAAAAAAGCGCCCAGGCCCGTACCCACGCCCACACATCGAGCAAAACACGCACAAGACGTTTTTAAACACAACAATTAATTTGCTCAACAAACATGTAGTTAAAGGAAGGAATCAAACACAGGTAGTAAGCACGCAGAGTTACTCTGAAGGGAATAAAATATGAAAGGTAAGGTGTGAAAAGGGCAAAGGGCATAAGAAGAATAAAGAAAAATGGAAATTACGCATAAACACCATGAACCACATTTTCAAGTTATTCAATCAACTCAACCCATTATGCAATCAATCATCCATCGGGCGATCCGTCAAGCTTACACCAGGTGACCTTCCCTGATCGTCAGCCCCGCTACCGTCAGAGTCATTTCCGTTTGGTGGCGCAGTCACTGAATCCCTCTTCGCGGCCGCCGCTCTCACTAAACCGCCTCCCGCCTTTCTCGGAAACCTTGAGCCGGAGGCACCAGTTCCTGAGGCATGGCCAGATCGGGATAGTGAGTTACTCTTTTCGAGGCCGCCGCTACTGTGAGGGTTTGTAGCACTTTGTGGGGAGTCGTTCCCCGACGAATCGTGGTGCATGCCATCAGGTTCTTGTGTCATTCTCATGGGGGGGTCAGTCTCATATTCCTTAGCTGTTTCGAGGGATGAAGCGCCTCCAGGCACTTCAAGGGACGAAGGCCTGTAGCGTCCGGAATTACGCGGCGAGCTGGAGGTG
Organism: Morchella sextelata; assembly: GCF_020137385.1. NCBI lineage: Eukaryota > Fungi > Ascomycota > Pezizomycetes > Pezizales > Morchellaceae > Morchella > Morchella sextelata. The sequence goes on from NW_025408634.1 coordinate 910,125, forward strand.
GGCGAAGTTTGAATGGGAAAACGGTTCCCTCCATCCGTGGAGACATCCCGCCGATGCCGACCCGTCGGCGCGGGTGAGGAGGGGCGGCTGCGGGCTGCGCCGATCACGGCGCGGTTGCGTGCCTCAACATGGGCACGGCGTTGTGACTCATCAGTAGAGATGGCACGAGCTCGTCCACTGGCTAGGGTTGATGCACGCTTCAGTTCACCAAAGACTTGCTCTTTGTGCGCGAACAGGTCGCGGACGAGGCGGTATGAGTGCCGTTCGTGTTGTGTTAGTGGTGACTCGACGCGTGGGCGGAGGATGCAGTAGGAGAGGCTGTGGGCAAGGGCAGTAATGAAGGCTTCATCGGCGGAGGTGAGTTCAATCAGACGAGTAAAGTGGGTTGTGATTGCATCAAGAGTTGCAATGTTTGTCAGTGGAAGACTTCCAAGTGTGTTTTGAACAACTGCTAATCGGGCTTTCTCATCTCCTTCGGAACCGTGAGTTGTATACACTGTTTTAATGATCTCATATTTTTGAGAAGAGACAAGAGAATCCGGAAGCTCAAGGAGATACAGCTTCAAAACACTGGCAACGATAGGAATTTCGTAGTTGGCAAGAATGTCTTTAGGAATCGCTTTCCCATTGTTTACCGCATTTCTTAAGTGATGTGTGGCCGCAAGAGGGACATCCACAAGCCAGATACCTCGTCTAGCCTCATCTCCCTCGAGATCAGGATAATCTATTACACCAAGTAAGCGAGTGATATTTGGTGCTTTTAAAATCAAACGACTTACGATGATCCAGGTATGTAAGGATGCTAGTTATAATGATTGGCACACGCTTACGATCAGCCCTAGCCCGGGCTTCAAGATCGATACCAAAAGTCTGCTCATCGACAGAATTATAGTAACTCTCATAGGTCACGACCTTCGGGATGAATGATCCAGTCCTATAAGACTCGAGCATGTACCGGAGGTCCCCCTGTGGCTGGATAGTCTCCTGGTAAAGAAGCATGTTATCGACGGTAGACTGAATACTAGGTATGACGTTTGAAATCGCTCCGGAGAAATCAAGGATAACTGCGACAAGTTAGGTCCTGCGCGTGCAGTGAAAAAAAGTTTCCGGAATTAACATACCGGCCTTGATAGCCTTCAAACGATCCAGCTCGCATCTTTCCATAAATTTCAGATGCTCCATCATACTCTCCTCCAAGGTGCATCTCATCAAGTCCAGCTTTTTAACACCCAGCTTGTACCTCTCATCCGCTTCATTGGCCTCTCTTCTCAGCTTATCTGAAGACGACTCGTTCGGATGCTGATTAGTCATAAGACCACCCAAAAAGTCGCCAATCGCCGTGGTCGTGATGGGACTGCTAGGGACTACATCTCCATTGATCGTCTCAGCTCTCGTTAAGGCCTTAGTCGGTTGAATTCCTGCGGTTTGAAAGGCCTGGGGACGCCACTGATAGTGCAATTTTGCGCTATTGCTAAATGTGTTCCCAACATTTCCCACCAGTCTCAGAAACCCATGGCCGACAAAATCCTGCCCAATTCTCTCGGCATGGGATACCGACGTTGCGTTAAGGTTCTCCTGAATGAACTTTACAATGTTCTCGCCAGTGGATACATTCTCATAAGTCCCTAGGATGGCTACCTTCACATTAGTAAGTGGGATCGTCTCTAGCATGTGCCTCAAGATCTTTTTGACTTCTGCCGGCTGGTAGAAAAGGTCGCCAATTTCAATCGGCTCCTCATCGTCCTCCAAGTCCTCATCCGTCAACTTGATTTGCGGGGTTCCAGCGGTTGCCGATGCTGGGGTTTCCGGCGCTGCCTGGATAAACTTTGTTTCCTCCTCGAGATCTTCGACTAGACGACATTTATTAAAGTAGTGCGAGCGGAGCTTCTTGACCGCCTCCGCTTGCCTATCGTGAGCTTTGATCCGGGTCTGAAGATCGTCGTGCGAAGAAATGATGCGCTCCTCATGCGCTTCACACCAGCGAGAAAACGGGTCAATGACAAGCTGCCGGATATTACCTGCGACTTTGCGGTGGTTTTTCCCTGCCTGCATAATTGTTTAATTCCGGAAATCTTAAAATAGTAACTTGGCGAAAAAGAGGGAAAAAAAACTCACATCGTCCATTTCCTTCCTCAGTCCATCATAAGCCTGCCCTAATTGTCAGAAGCCGGAATCTTAAATAGCAGCATGTAAACCGTTATCAATCCTCACCTTCCTCACACTAGCACCATCATCTCTCGCAAACCCGCCCGGTCTTTCAGACCCCGCTGAAATGGTCCCAAGCTTCTGTCCGTAAAGGTCTTCCGTATCGGCCCGTAACTTCGCGATTTGAAGAATTTGCTGGTTCTCTATTACACCCTGCTGAAGCTTCCCGAAAAGAACTCCGAGACCTATTTAATACATGAACCCGATACGTCAGCACTACAGTCCTTTGGGCAGCCAGCCAACCCAGTTCCGAAGTGGGGAAAGCGGGGAGGGAGCAGCAGCGGGATTTTTTAGCTTTGTCCCACAGGCTGAAAAAACTAACCTCCGGCATAATCGCCCGACCAGAAGGAATCTGCGAAACCAGGCATCTTGTTGATCAAACTACAAAAAAGTACTAAATGGAAAAATAGGGGGATTGAAGAAGGAGACCGCGCGGTTCTCTAATGTTGTGAGTCCTGGAGTTCGTTCAAAAGTGAGCTCGTTTGTCGTAAAGTGCGTAGTGTCGAGTTGGGTCTCAGCCGGTAACGTTGATAATGGTGTTCCTGGGGTGGGATGTGGAGATAGGTAGAAAGCAGTGTAGTGAAAGTGGGCGCAGCAGGTGGAGTTGATGGGCAGATTGGTAGGTTTATAGCACTTTCAGCCTCTTAGCCCCCTAAAGCGAAAAAAAATTATCAGATACTGTAACACAGTAAGCGCTGCGAGGCAATGTGGTTGATATATGTGATGCAAGTGATGCAAGTGCTAGTGGATGGGAGGGGAGACAGAAGATAGGAGAGAAAGACAGACAAGTCGCTGATAGACAGATAGACGAATAGAGCGGTAACGGGGTAGAGATGGTGTGTCTAAGGAGAGACGTTGCGGAACAAAGAAGTAAACAGGTAGGGAAGCCTGGGAAGGGTAAGAAGAAATAGAAACAGGCATATGTTAATTACCTAGACTAGCAGAGCTGACTTGGGTTATTGTTGTATCGTACCTTGGGGCAGCTGAACTTCCTTCTCACTGCACTTGTCATTAGAATCGCTCTAGCAAACCCCTTGGAACACACTTTACCCTTGCCCTGGGAAAGAAGAACCCTGGATCCAAATTCAAGACAAGAAAATCCCAGAATTGGAAATACCTATGTCAGCCCCGGCAGACCATATTCAGCAAAAACAATCCCACCTGCCCTACCAAGTAATCGATTCGAAGCGAAAAAAACGCTGTCACTTGATATATATATTCTTATTGTCTATAATACTTCGATCACACCCCTCTCAGTGCCTCTGATCATTGATCTCTCGTTCCTAACTTCCCCCCATTCTGCTGCCCCTGTCTCACGCGATGGACCTTACGTAGGGTTGATAGGTCAAGATGCATGGATCTGTCAGATGGGCCTGTCAGCCATTCGATGTCTCTCCAATCCAGCGAGATGCGAGCCTACCTCGAGTACCTACCATCCAGCCGGTGAGCCGCTACCCTAGGCTTCCGTGCGCGCGTGCTGGGGCATACTATTTTTATAAGAAAGAAGAGCATGTAAATAAATACTACCTAGAGTAGGTACATGTACTCTACTTAAATACATGTATATGTACATGTATGCAATATTCCCCCTATCCTCTACCGGCGGCGGGAAACAGAATAGCAGCTCGGAAACGAAGAAATAGAACGAACGTTTGTGTAGCCTGGTCAGATAGGCGACGTTTTTGGGTGCCCAAGCTTTCGGCTCTAATTTGGGTGAAGTCTTGGCTGCCGTTGAATTACGAAGCTGTTCCGTGATGACTCAAGGGCGATGGCTTGGCGGAATCCTTACTACATACATGAAGTCTTGAGGTTGAGGCTCTCCCTCGAGCTCACGATGCACAGCTGATATTTGGATTGGACTAAACCATCCGGGATCCATCTGTGTATGAGTCTCTGATCATCCTCTAGCTCTAAAGACAAAATTTTACAGTTTTCTCTATTTATCTTGGACCTATTCTTCAATATCTTCAATATCAGTTTGGTTCCACGACATCATTTGCTCACCAGCATAAAGCAAACTATAGATATAGCGGAACTGAAGGAATGGCTTCTGCGGGTACGCATACCTATTTGAACGAAAAGAAAAATCCTTTTCAAGAAGTAAATCTCTCTTACTTTTGGGGGTGCTTCTCTCTTTATAACTGGAGTGAAGAATAACTACATGTACACGTAGTACTATGGGATGAATCATAAATACATATAGTCGATCTGTTCCAGTAGCCTAGAACATTCTTTCTACTCGCAACAAAATAAACACTGCCTTTTAGGTACATACATGTAACATCCCAGACAGATATGCGTGTGTCCAGATAAAGAGACGTTTCGGTGACCCAGAAGCAGGCCAAAAAGCGGTTCACAGAACGATTGAATAGGCAACAGCAGCTACCCCAGTGCAGCATCCACAAAAAAGTTTGTACGCAGATCCTTACCCAGTTGCTGTAGCTGAGGGCGGCTGTGTAACAATTCTCCTGTTGACTCGAAAGTTTCGAGGGGTTGATGGAATCCTTTTTGAATGACTTGGTTCCTGCTTGCGATTGAGTTGAGCTACAGAATACACAGCTACAGCCTACCTACAGCATACAGTCAGTCTACAGGAATCTGGAGAGCCAACTCGAACAGTCATACAGCCTAACCTGCATTATCTTTTACTGAGTCTACCAACCCCCAAGACCCTTTTCGACATCACCTGTTCCAAGCACCTGCGATCACTCGAGGTTGTTAGTTTTACCCACAAAGCTATTGCCTTCTCTGCACCCAGCAACCCTCCCCTCTTCCACACTCGCTCAACTCCCTTTACGCGTCTCGGGTATTGCACCCACCGCGTGCCCCCCTTCTTTACGCGAAAATAATTTCTCGCGCCTCACCACAAGTCACCCGAGTCTGCTCCTCACTCTGTGTTAATCTGCCACTACGCTCAGCAGACCTCTTGACTTTGCGCACTTCGACTTCTACTATTGAATATTTACATCTCTCATCTCATATCAATCATGACTCCTCGCAATAATAGAAGCAGCGTGAAGCGCAATATGGTACATCCGCCCCGCCCATCCTCCCTACATGCCATGCCTAGAAGTAGCAGTAGCAGCAGTGGTGCAAGCCCACTAACACTCCTCCCCCCACAGTCCCCCGAGTCCCCAGACGTCAACGCCAAAAAACCCCGTCGCTCGCAACGCAACAAAGGCGGTCCGACCGAGGACAAGAACGAGGAAAAGGTCACTACTCCTGGAGCCTCTAAAGAAGAACTCAAGGAAGAAGCCCTCGCAAATCCCCAGGAGCACGCAACTCATACCCCGGCACCGTCACCCCCAACGCGTACACCGGCATCGTCACCCCCACCACACACACAGGATGCCACGCAGGCTGCCTCGCAATTCTACTATCCCCCGCTCGCTGATGAGGGGCTGGATAAGAAGGAGGTCGATGAGTCTGTGTGGGGCTATTTGTGGCCCCTCTCGGATAAGAGCGACTCAGTCATAAAGTTAAATAAGCAAGCACCCATTCCCGACAAGAAGAAGAAAAAGAAGGGACCGATAACGAAGGGAAAGAAGCTACCACCAAATGGATTCCTGGTGGGAAGGCATGCCGAGTGTGATTTGTTGATTGATGATGCCGTGATCTCAAATAGGCATTGTGTCATCTTCAAAGTATTTCTACTCTATTGGCATACCCGGAAACTAAGATGCTAACGTATATGGCGGAGTCTAGGAAATCAGTGGAAACCAACCCGTGGCAGTTCTGGAAGATCTTTCTTCTAATGGAACATGGGTTGGTGGTGTTATCGTCGGACGTAACAATCGTCGGGTTTTAAACACCGGGGACGAGGTTGAGTTCGCCGGTGGGAAGCAATATATATTTAGGTACCCGATGAACATGCGTTCCAGCGCATTTCATGATACCTATGACCTTAGAGAGCAATTAGGAAGCGGTCATTTTGCGACAGTGCACAAAGCGGTCGAAAGGAAGAGTGGGCAGGAATTTGCTGTCAAGATCTTCAGTAAGAGGCGGAATGATGATTCATGGAGGACCTCGGGGGTCAAACAGGAGATCGCTGTGTTAATGAGCGTGAGCCATCCAAATGTTTTGTGTTTACAGGGCAATTACGATGCGGATGATGGTGTCTATCTGGTGCTTGAGTTGGCATCTGAAGGAGAGCTATTTAATCACATCATCAAGAACGGGAAGTTGAGTGAAGAGGATACAAAGAAGATCTTCATTCAACTCTTAAATGGCCTCAAGTATCTGGTAAGTACTTTGTGACACTGCGAATACCATGCTTTGGGACCCATGCTAACCTACATAATCACTACTGTAGCACGACCGCGGTATTGCCCATAGGGATATAAAGCCCGAGAATATCCTTCTTATGGATAAGGACCTTACCGTAAAACTTGCCGACTTCGGTCTCGCCAAGATCATTGGTGAAGACTCTTTCACAACCTCCCTTTGCGGAACCCCAAGCTGTATGTCATGTTCTATTCCTCCGCTATTATTTCCACATCACTAATCTCTTGGTTACAGACGTCGCCCCAGAAATCCTTCAGAGCAGCAAAAACCGCCGATACGCCCATGCTGTCGATATTTGGTCTCTGGGAGTCGTTCTATATATCTGCCTCTGTGGCTTCCCCCCCTTCTCTGACGAATTACACACCCCACAAAACCCATACACTCTCTCAGATCAGATCAAGGGAGGGAGATTTGACTTTCCTTCGCCGTACTGGGATTCTATCCCAGATCCTGCTTTAGAATTAATTGAACAAATGCTTACTGTGGACCCCGAAAAACGGATTACTGTCGATAAAGCACTAAAACATCCATGGATCACGGGTTCTAGTTTTGACCCTAATGATTCATGCGCTAGCCTGACCGAAACCATGGAGACTCTTCAGTTTACAAGGAGAAGGGTTAACAGAGAGCGGACGTTACTTGCTGATACTCCTGGACTCAAACGAGTTGCTGATGGTGGAAAGTTGAAGGGAAAAGCGCCGGCGGTAGTTGCGATTTCCGAGGAGGGTCCTGTAGAGAACCCAGCCGAGTTGGCGGTTGGTGAAAAAGCATTTATGAAGGTTGGTGGGAAGGGGGGTGATGAGACTCTCTATGGGAGCGACTACGAGGGGAACGGTAATGAAGAGCCTAGTAGGGAAATGTCACCGGAGGTTGTCGCGGAGGTGGAGGCCGCGGCGGGTGCTTAACCTTTATGAGTAGACGCTGTATTGGTGCTACCTATGTATTTCTTCTTTTGGTGCAATGTTTGGAGGTTATCTTGTTCTTATCTTTCCATGTGGGCTTCATCGGTTTTTATACCATATAGGCTGTTGAATATTTTTCTTCTGTTTCTAGGGGTCTATACTCTTCTTTCCTTCTCTTCCCGACAACCGCAACCAACTTTTGTCTTTTGCTGTCACATTATGCCTATATGTGTGAGTGATATGGAGGCCACTGTTTTAAGGGATTGCAGTTTTGTTGTGAGTGAAGGTATGATGGATATCAGGCTCCATCCATCGAATATTTTTTACGTGCTATATGAAGGAGAGGGAACGGGCAAGAGTTCGGTATTTTTAACTGTATATTTATACGCAAGAGGAGCAACTATGGTGGTGCTGTTGGAGGAAAGCCCAAGAGGACGGGCAATAAATAAATAGTTAAACAAATAAACAAATCAAATTTGTGTTATCACCATCTTTCCAAATACCTACCTTACTATAAACAGAAATTCAATCAAGCTACATACTAACTTCAACGCTCATGATCACAAGTGTATACATATCTTTAGTATGCGGCAAATATCTGGAATAAAATTGGGGCAGATTATCACTGGTCGTCCATATATACAGTAACAAAAAAGCGGGTGGATCCAGTACCATATCTGGCAAAATACCGTAGGGTTACGGTATTGTTACGGTATTGCTACGGTATAATAGTTAGGATTCCGATTTAATTCAGAAGTTTTGTATAATTCCGTATTAGTACAGTACCTATTACATCCTCTTTTTTCGTACTGTATGTACTACAATACCGGTATTGTACTTCTCAATTGACAGTCACCGCTGGATACATACACAAACGGATTAATATTCTTCAATACGAAAACGAATTCTTCAAAGGGGCAGGATGACTTTTAACAGTTAGGAAATATATCCTGAGACAATCATAAAGGATTACTTTCTAGCGCTTCACATCCCCCGTTGCTCGATACCATCAATGCGGAGTTTGGTTTCGAATACTTCGTCCCTCAAGTATTTGTATGTATTTCAATACTACATTATACATGTATTGATTACATGCTGCGCCGCTTCATACATTATAAATGTATGTAGATACACGTAACCATGGTCATTGATAGTGTAGCTAAGTAAGCAAGGCAATATATTATGCCGGTTTATTCTAGGTAGAAACGGTGAGTGAGCGGCGGTGAAGCAGGTGTTCTGTATGATTGTATCCACCCTATCTTATTCCGTAAGATGTGCCCCTGAGATACATACCTACATTTCTTTTATGCCGGGTAATATTCGAATTCATGTAATATGGGGCCATAAGCCCGCTGTGTGTGTTGCGTGTTCGTATAGATCTGTACAGTACCCCAGAGTTCATGATAATGATACGAGAGAAAACTCAGACTTCAATTATTACTAGTACGAATTATCCCTTCCCCCATAGGCTGTGATCGAACGACAGCAGACGATTCGTGGGGCGGTAGTCCACCAAGCAACAACAGTAACAGGGTGAGGCTCGTTCGGAGTCGTTCCTGTTTCTTTGCGGACATCCCCATGCAGCTAGGGTAGTGCACACCCGCGTTCCGGGAGCGAATACGAAACTGGCAACATGCCATTGTCCGGCGAAAGGGGCAGCCGAGCAGGATCCAAAGACAACAGAGAAGGGTTGGAGGAAGGAAAAGCTGATCTCATAAATCAATCTGCAGTTTAGGATCCCTGCCGGCTGGCCTTGGGAGGGGGAAAAAAACCTCTCCCTATTTTGTGGTCGGTAGTTAGGCGCGTCTCCTATCTGTACTTATTATCGTGTCCTTCCCTCCCTTCCCTCCTCCCATTCCCTTCATCAATTCCATCAATCTTCTTGGATACCTGAAGGTTTGACGACATAATGGGTTTGTTAGCTACACTTTTGGAGCCCTTAGGGCCCTACTACGCCGAGCTTCAGAAGCTGGGAACCCCCGTTGTCGTGGTCGTGGGTGTGTTGACGTTTATTGTCCTGAGTGTCGTTATCAATGTTTTGAATCAGCTCTTATTCAAAGACCCGACGAAGCCTCCGGTGGTATTCCATTACTTTCCATTCTTTGGAAGCACTGTCCGGTATGGAATGGACCCGTATGCGTTCTTCAACTCTTGCCAGGAACAAGTATGACATCTCAGCTTCTCCATATCCGAATTGAAGACTAATATATAATAGTATGGCGATGTTTTTACCTATGTTATGCTCGGAAGGAAGATGACTGCTTGTTTGGGGCCCAAGGGCAACGACTTTGTGTTTAATGGAAAACTTTCGGAAGTTAGCGCCGAAGAGGCCTACACCCATCTCACCACCCCCGTCTTTGGTGATGGCGTCGTCTACGATGTTCCTAACAACATTCTCATGGAGCAGAAGAGGGTGCGTAGTAATTGTCAATTGAGCTGCAGGATTGTACTGACAGTTTTGTTCTAGTTCATGAAATTCGGTCTTACTGCGGAAACCTTCAAATCATACGTCCCCTTGATTGTGGAACAAGTTGAAGACTACACCAAGAAATCCAAATTCTTCAAAGGTCCTAAGGGAACTGTTTCTCTCTCTGCGATTATTCCGGAACTTACCATCTTCACCGCTGCTCGTTCCCTCCAAGGCAAAGAGGTTCGCGATGCTCTGGATGGCTCCTTCGCCAAGCTGTTCCACGATCTCGACATGGGCTTCACACCAATGAACTTCCTCTTCCCTTGGTTCCCGTTCCCATCAAACAAACGTCGTGACAATGCCCAGCGCACTATGGCTAAATTTTACATGAGCATCATCGAGAAGCGCCGCGAGGAAGAAGCTAGTGGCGTCGACCACTCCGACATGATCTGGAACTTGATGGGACGCACTTACAAGGACGGAACCCCTGTCACTGACCGCAATGTCGCACACATGATGATCGCCCTTCTCATGGCTGGACAGCACACTTCTATGGCTACCATCACTTGGATGCTTCTCCACGTCGCCGATCAGCCTAAGCTCGTCAAGGATCTTTATGATGAACAAGTCCGCGTTTTTGGAAACGGAAAGGGCGGCATTGAGCCTCTCTCATATGAGAAGCTATCTGAATGCACTGTTCTTAACAATACTATCCGCGAGACTCTTCGTACCCACCCCCCACTTCACTCCATCATGCGCAAAGTCAAGGCCCCCATGCACGTTGACGGTACCAACTACGTTATCCCCAAGGGCCACTATATTCTTGGCGCTCCCGGTGTCTCTGCCATGGATGAGAAGTACTTCAAGAACCCCCACGCGTTCGACGTTTCTCGGTGGGAAGGCCAGAAGACCGAGGAGGAAGGTGAAAAGATCGACTTCGGTTTCGGAATGGTTTCAAAGGGAACTGCATCTCCATACCTCCCTTTCGGCGCCGGAAGACACAGGTGTATCGGCGAGCAATTTGCCAACGTCCAACTTTGCTCGATCATGGCCACCTTTATCAGGAATTTTGAATTGGGCTACCCCGAAGGATGTGGTGTTCCCAAGCCGGATTACTCCTCCATGATTGCACTACCTACACCACCGTGTACCATTTCATGGGTCAAGAGGGATCCTTAATTGGATCGTTATGGTTTTGTCTTTTGTTATGGCGCTGTGGCATGTATAGAAAGCAGGGATCGTGAAATGCATGGCAAGGGTTATGACGTTGATGCTTTCGAATTTTAGTATTGGTATATTCTTTTAGATTCTCGGATTGTATTAGACATTACCGAAAAATACTCTAGGGTCGGGGGATGGGGAAATATAATAATTAATATCCAAATACAAAATCATAATTTTGTAGTTAGGTTTTGTGCGAGTGATCTTTTGTGATCGTCTAATTTTCAATATTCCGTGACCGCTAGGATTACTTGGGCTGATACATACTTCATGGAGCTAACAAGTCTTTGCAGAGTAATAGGTGCTTAAGATGTACTATACTAATGTGGAGAATGTACAAGGTGAATATATCTGTTTCCTACTGCTTTGCCAATAGATCCTTTGGGTGGGTGTTGAGTACATGTACTTCATAGTCGGCGTGATCCTCGCACTCCCGAATTATATCTATCATTTCGAGGGGATTAAGATTCTCTTTACTCATCTCCTCTTGCTGATAGCCCTCTTTCAATAGTCACGAGAAGAAATAAATGCTCGTTGAAACTATGTACATGTATGATGTACACCCGCAGGAAAAAAGTGAGGAAACAACGAGTAGCGTGACAACGAGTACGTCTAACTTGACATCCCTGCACCCGCAATACAGCCCCATGAGTATTCCCTAGCCATGCCTTTTGACAAGTCCGGAAAGCGAAGAGAGGCTACTCTGAATGAAAACATAAAAGTTATTGAAGCCCAAGCTAGGGAAGAGTGGGAAAGGCTAGATTGGGAAAATGTATATAAAATCATTGACAGCATACTAAAGAGAATTGCAGCAGTAGTAAAGAACAAGGGAAGTCATAAAAAGTGGTAAATATAGTTCAGAGGCCGTAGTATCTATTCTGTATCTCATTGTGTAGTCATATTACTTCTATTCATTTCCATTTTCACTTTTTCATTGGGGTTCGGATTGGTTGCACTCGTTGTTTCCTCACTTTTTTCCTGCGGGTGTACCGGGGGTTAACATTAAATACCGAGAATCTGGTAAGATAAACACACCTATTCCACAGCAAGATTCTCTTATCAGATTCTTCGTATTTACCGTCAACGCCCGGTACATAGGTATTCCAACGGCTGCTTTCGCCATTATGCGCGTTACCTATTTTGGAATCGATCATCTATCGAGTGACAGCCTATGAGTATAAGCTAGACCCAATTCGAGGAGCTAAATAATCTAGACGGCTCAGGTAAAATTTTAGCTTTTAATACATGTAGTCATAATCCGATGTGGTGTAACGGTTAGCATCGCTCGCTTTCAAATATGAGCCGAGCAGATCGGGGTTCGATTCCCCGCATCGGAGTACTCGGGGCAGGTAAAAAGTACCGGACAATGCAGGTTTTTGGTTCACCAATGGGTGTGCGTGCTAGGCGTGAGCTACTGCAAAAAACCCCAGAGACAAAACTTGCATTGTCCGGTACTTTTTACCTGCCCCGAGTACATGATATCTTGAATGGCTAGAGTTAGAAGATCACTGATCATTGAGAAATATTTTAAATAGATGGTCGGTGGTGGTTTTAAGCCTATGGTTTTGTTCACCTATGTTTTTAATCAGTGCTTGAACAAATTTCCGGTGTTACCATTTCTCGAATCGACAAGTCGATGTATTTATCCATGGTTGAACGTTTACCTACATGTACCGGGCGTGCACGTTAAATACCGAGACGCTTTGGACGATTGGTTGAGGTTGTGAGGCGCAGCGAGTGGCGGGCCAATGGGAGTTGACGCCGAGTGACGCCGAGCGATGCCGAGCCAGAAATTTGTATGGAGGAAAGAAATACGGAGACACCCCTCTGAGGTCGTAGCCACACCTGTTCACGCCCACGAACAGGTGTTCCCGCCCACGAGCACGAACAGGTGTTCACGCCCACGAACACCTTCAATTATATAGCTATTTAATACTTAGTAGCCTGCCCACCAGCAGCAATGACTGCTTCTAGTCTTCTGGGCATGCTTCTAATGAGTCCATCCAGTCTATCTACAGTGATATTATCCCAAGCATTCCTGATCATGATTTTCAAAACCTCGATATCTTGTATCAGCCCAATAGTTTCCCCCAATTCAGTTTCTATATCTGCCCAAAGAGCCTCGATGAGATTGAGATCTGGTGACTGGGGGGGCCATTCAACACTCTCTACCTCATTGATTTCTCTGCAAGCAATAGCCACTCCCTTATGGCCGGGTGCATTGTCCTCCACTACCTGTGTCCACCCATATTCTTCACAGGTACGATGCCAGAATGGTACAAGATGGGGATCCAAAATGTAATCTCTGTAGACTTGTGACTTGATAGTGATGCCAGCGGGAGTGAAAACTAGTTCTGACTTTATCTCTCCACAGAAAGCACCCCATATCATCGTGCTCTTTCTCCCTGACTCCCATGTTTCATCGATGCAGTCAGGATGATACTCCTCCTCTGCTGTACGTGTAACCCAAGGTCGATGGCCAAAGCCTGCTGTGCTGAAAGTAGACTCATCTGTCCAAATAGTTCGAAACCAATCATCGTAGGTCCAGTGTAGCCTAGCTTGACACCATTGCACCCTTTTGATTAGATTGGGTGCTCTAATACCCCATCTACTCACTGATATTAGCTTGAGTTTATAGGAAGGAGCTAGTGATCTTACTTCTTACGAGGTAGACGTTTATGGTAGCCCATAGATGCCATAACATCTCGTAGAGTTCTAACAGAACATGCATATCCCATCTCATGAATTATTGCCTCCCAAGGTAGACGCCTTGTTCTCTTATCCCTTGTAACAAACTCTCGTAGTCTCGCCTTTTCTGCCTCATTAAAAATAGGTGGTCTACCTTGCCTTACTCTGTTGCTTGGAGTTCCATTTGCCTGTGCTCGTCTAAAGATTCCTTGACAGGTCCTGAAATCTATCTCCATTATCCTCCCTATCTCTCTCCAGCTCTTCCCTGTCTCTCTCAGAGTGATAATCCTGAGCCTTTCATCCCTCGTAGTCTCTTTATTCTGGGTGTTTTGATGATGATCAGACCGCCTTCCCTTCTGCCTCATCGTGAACGGGGTCTCAATACGTCGAACGGGGCCTCAACAGCGTCGAACAGGGTGGAACGGGGTGTTCACGGCGTCGAACAGGGTGGAGCGGGGTGTTCAAGGCGTCGAACAGGGTCGAACGGGGTGTTCAGGGCATCGAACGGGTGTCAATGATATTAGCGGGTGGAAAAGTTCACAGCTTGAAAGAACTCACCTACGAGTTCACAACATTAACGACTTCCCCTCCTTGACGTGGCAGTGGCGGTGTCCTGTCTTGGTCCGAATATCAGCCAATCAGGACTTGCAGTACAATCGGCCAATGACTCGAGCGTCTCCAGACTTACCCTTAACGCCCGGTACATGGCAGGGATATTATCTTGAAATCTGCGGACGAAGGTTGATGTTATAGCTCCGAAATAAATCTCGAATGTCACCGGGACTTAGAATGACCATTGTCGGCGTTTAGGCGAGTATAACTGCCATAAGGCTAGTAATTCACATTTACCAGACATAGGAGGGGGCTAAGAGTTATTTGACAAGGTAGTCCGCGACTTCAGGAAGTCGAGAGAGCCTTTGTTAGCGCCCACACTAGATCTATTAGACTTGTCCCCTCTCCTCTTTCTTTTCCCTTTTCCTAAGACATGTTCAAGGATAATATTTTTTGATTAGGGAAGAATCATTATTGTGACATGCATGTACCTGTATCAGATAGGTTTTGAAGAATCTAACACTACGAGAATCAGGGATGGACCATAGAAAAAAAATCGAAGCTCTCACAAGAGGCGCTCATACTAGCATATATGTATACTTGGTGTTTAGGGTCAATGATTGCAATTCGGATGGCTATCTATAGGGTGATATGGTTTGGGCGGCGTATGGTCCATTGCAACCCAGTTGCATATTTGCACCTGCCTTGAAACCACCCCATATCATTGGCATAAGCTAGCTCATTCATAGTTTTGGTTTCGCACATGGTTTCGCGTGGGCCTAGATCCGGAAAATTCGATCTGTCCGATGGGCTATAACTCATTGGACCACGGACAGTCAGATCGGGCAAGAGAGATCCTGCATCTTTGGGGAATACGATAATTTACTGCCCTTTTCCCTGTTGGATTTTTTTTATCTTGTCACTGTTATCAATTGACTAAATTAGGTCTATATGCGATAACCCCCCCCCCCCCCCCCCCCCCCTTTTCTCTCCGTGCATACTACGCATCTTCTAAACCCTTATTCGACTTCTGTTTCCTCCTCTGTATCACCCCCACCATTCAAATCCTTATAGATAATAATCCCATCATCGGTTTCTACAGACCGTGGAATCATTAGCGCAGATTTTGGCGGCACCAATACTGGGCCTGAAGGCCTCATCAGCCTCTCTGCAAGTTGCTCGGGCGTCAAAACTGGGTTGATAGTAGCTTCACAACGGTTCAACATTTCCTGTGATGACTGTTAGCGGTGATTATTCATACATAATGGAGAAGAAGGGAGCGGACTCGAGTTTTCCAGAGAAAGCCCAACAACTCCAGGAGAGACGAGATGTTCTCGACGCTGGTGGGAATTTTGCGTACATCGTCAGTGGAAAGGAGACATATATAGCCCTTTCCATAGACCATGCGAAGGAACTGACATCGCCATCCTATTACGAGTTGATTAGCTAGACTCGCCTACATGTGAGCGGAGGGAAGACTTACCAGCTGTAACCATTCCTACAACATGAAGTCCGCCCAGTCCGTCAGGCGAGTCCGAGTGAATGTGCATTTGTAGATGGTATAACATG
This sequence comes from Morchella sextelata, assembly GCF_020137385.1. Taxonomy (NCBI): domain Eukaryota; kingdom Fungi; phylum Ascomycota; class Pezizomycetes; order Pezizales; family Morchellaceae; genus Morchella; species Morchella sextelata. Next base: position 925,956 of record NW_025408634.1, read on the forward strand.
TCGTGGAGGACCTTGACAACTTTGAGCGTGTCTGCGACCCATTTCTTTTCCTTCTCGCCTGCAAAGTATCGTGCATGTTCTGCAACGCCAACCTCATGGCCGTTTATTTGAAGAATTCCGTCATAAAGGTGGCCAATACGTTTGCGCTTTTTGTGTTCTGGGTGCATGTTCTTTCGATCGGTTGTGCATAGGGATTTGGACTCTCCGCTGAGGAGAGAGTTAACTAACTGTATTTGGGAAGGAGGAGGTAGAATCGTACCGGCTCATGTAGCTACCTGGGATCGTAGACATGCATTGATCAAAGACGGCCCCCCAGAAGTTACTTATGTACCAGAACTCTCGGTGGTTCTGTTCGAATACGTTGGGAGTTTGACAAAGATCTGACCTTTGTGACCGTTAGCTAGAATCCACCATGGTTCCATATACGGGAAGAATATACCAGCAGCGAAGAACGGTATTGACCCAGCGGCGTCCAAGACGCTCCTCCGGGGTGAAATTTGGTAATTCCTCTGGTTTGAAAGCTGGAGTAATGTCCAAATAGTCACGCAATTGGTCGGCGGTTCTTAACTGTTATAGTTAGCATGTATATGGCGAGGGAAAACGAGAGCACTCACTGTGGCGAACTGCAGCATTGAGCGTACGAAACTCGGATTTGGATCTGGCATTGGTGGTACCGCAGCGCAAATGGCTTCCCAGTCTTCATCAGGGAAGCAGTCCCGTACTGAAGTGTCACGTATATCAATTACCCAAGAGTGCACTGCGCACTCATTGGGAGCGTCTTTGAAGCAGTTATAGAGCTGATCCTCGACATAGATACCGGAGGGGAGAAGCCATTTTCGGGATTTATCCATGCACCTGAATGATTCGGCGAAATGCTTGATAAATCTAATGGAAGAGTTAGCTGACGTAAGAAAATGTTGTGTTTTATGTGTGTATGTACCCTGGAGCTGCGGCAGGTCTTTTACTCTCCCGTTTCCGTTTCCGCTTCCGGGTATTGGATGCTGGTCCTGGTTCGGGGGAGGAGGAAGGTGGCAGTGATGCATTCACAGAGACGGTAGCATTAGTGAACGTATTACTACCCTTAATAACGATATGAGGCTGCCCGCCTTTTTCAATCTTAGCGAGATCATAGGCTACACGGGCTGCACGGTGGTCTTCGCCCTACACAGTTGATTAGTGTAAGTGTTCATTTAGGCTCCGACCTGCTCGGCCTTTCATTTCTCTCCCTGCTCCCACTCCTCTCTCACCAGGTCAGCCAACGTTGCTTGCCTTGACGAGCAAGCAACAGGCCTTGAGCAGCAAACCGACCCGGAAGTCATCTGTGCCCCAGTGAGACTAGCGCCGGATCGGGACGTACCCTTAACATCAAGTTGACTCTGACGAGCCATCTAATGCACCGACAACTAGTGGTAGGGAAGCAAGGAAATCAAAGCAAAGACAAGCAAGCAGGCGAGCCTGGGTTGCTGGTATGAAGCAGAAGGATGAGTTAGGGCGTATACGTCCTAGGGTGATATGTGGCTAATAATCGCAGCATGTGTCGAAGGAGAGACTCACAGCGACTTTATATCTGTTGAGAAGCTTGGTGGCAGCCTTCCGTTTTCGATCTGAGATTGTGGTATCATCTATAACGCGTGCCAATTCTCGGAGCCAAGAATCACAGAGGATTGAGAACCCATTTTTGGTGCCCAAGAGCTCGCGGTTGGCATTTAAATAATTCATGATGGACCATTTACCCACTGGATGAGCTTTGAGGAAGTGACGAGCGGGGTCCTCGGGGTCGGGCGAGTAGCTGGTCTCGGCGTCTGACATCTCGAAACGAATGGCGGTAGTACGGAGTGATACTTGTTTTCCACTGTGTTCGCGTTGTTAATATCGTTGACAGTATGTACTATTCCGGATCGCATTTACCCTCTTATTCTGTCTTCCTATCAGTGATGAAAAAGATAAGATAAATGTATTCAAGAAAATACGGGGTTATCATATGGGCATATTATACACGAAACGAGGAAGATGTTTTGCCAGATGCGGTGTAGTGGAAAGGTTTACTGACTCATCAGCCCTGTTTATTGATCCTGGCACTATTGGTTGGTGGCTGGGAATTGCAGTCCGACACGCGCAGCCCGACATTCAACAGCAGCCCGTCTGGATATGTCCGAAAATTGCTTATAGAGACCATCGCAACCTGGGAAATATATCGCTTGTTATCAAAGCCGGGAGGGTGGCATCGCTCGAACTGCCTCGGCAACACCGACAGCCTTTCTGCTGGTATCGCTAGAGGTCTCGCCTGGCTATGGGCATGATGAAAACAGAAGGAGAGGGCTCATGACGCGTACCCGAGGAAGGCCAAAGACTACTGAGATCATTTAGGGAAGTGGAATAGAAGGCTTCTTCGGTGGTTGGCGGGCGCAGGTACTGTATGTACAATGCATAGGATCCAAGGTGGTTCAATAAGCGGCGATGGGTTGAGGTTGGTGTTGGCGATGAACAGAGCCCACGTGCTGCCAAGGATTGTTTTAAACACTGTTATTGAAAAAATAGAGGCTGTCATAACAATCCGATGTGGTGTAACGGTTAGCATCGCTCGCTTTCAAGTCCTTCTAACAAGAAGAGCTGATCCGAGCAGATCGGGGTTCGATTCCCCGCATCGGAGTGAAGTTTATTTTTTAGTCTGCGTTCTTTTATTAGGTATTCGAGGTAGGCCACAATGCAAGTTTTGTCTCTGGGCTTTTTTTCTGTAGCATTTGACGCCTAGCATGCGCACCCATTGGTGGGACGAAACCTTGACAAATTTCATCCTACCATGGGATAAGAATCGACCCTCTCGTGGTTGAGAAATTACCGAATGTGATCGCTTTCCGGTAAGCTGAATACGTACAAATTGCTTTCTTAAGAATCCATTACTCTTTATTCTTTAACATAGTTACAGTACATGAGTTAGGTATAAATAAAAAGAAACCCGCCTTTTGACCATGCCCTCACTGACCATTTCACAAAACCATCATTTCACAAAACCACCATCATACAAGTACCCAAAACACACCATACAAGCAAAATCCATCACAATCATCGCTGAAAACCATTGAGAAAGAAAAAAAAGAGGAAAAAAATACAGGCCGAACACTACCCAACTCCATATGTGAACCCTCCCAGAACGGCCATAGACCATCCAATCAAACACATACAAAAAGAAAAAAGTTCCCTGGTATACCGTACGAAGTCATGTCACACTTAAGCATCAAAAAGCCTTGTCAGGATAGGCCCCACATCTGCCACTGCTGTCAACAAATCCATCTCTCTCACGCATGCTCCGATCCTGCATTCCTCTGCGATTCCGGCCTTCTTCTTCTTGCTTGGTGTGCCTCCCACGGCACCACCACCGACTGCACTGACAACCCCGGCTACATCCAGCGAGTTTACTACATCCCTAAACTCCGTGTTGGTCAATGGATGCAGCAATCGCTCCCGCTTGCATACGGCCGCATATGCCTCGAATAATTGTCGTACTGTGACACTTCCACGGGTCTTCTCGGCGGTCACAAGGACACATAGAACGGCCTTCTGCTGAAGGTTGAGAGTCTTAACACGGGAGATTGTTGAACCTCCAAAAGAGGCGGCTGAGACTTTGGCGATATGCGAAAGCATGACACGGGGAGCAGTCTGGATGGTAAGGGATGTGAGGGCGGCAGGAGGGGCAGTGGAGGAGAGTTTGCGCGGGGTGTTGAGGCCGAGAGCTTCGACGAGGGGCACACGGAGCCCCCCTGGTAATGTGACGCTATTTCTGTGCTGTTCATCCGGGAGTCGGTTCTCGTTCTCCAATTCACAAACAGTTTCGAGCTGCTTTTGTTGGGTTTCCTTGGCCCGGGTTTCGGACTCGACGAGCTCTACGGCTCGACGGCAGAGGTCAAACGCTTTCCGTAGGTCCCCGGTTGCGGCGGCAACTTTGCGAGAAGCGAGTTGGATAGCGGCGGGGTGCATGAAAGGGACGAAATCGCCTGGGGTGGAGGTACCATTGGGAAGGAGGGAGCGCAGACGATTAGTGATTACTGATGCGATTTGCTCCGCTGTATACGGTAGAAATGGAAGGAGCTGGGGCGTGAGGTTACGAGCTTTCAGACGTGGGAGGAAGCGATCTGTCAGGTCAAGTGCATTTGCAATTCCAAGAAGGATAAGGCGGGAGCTGCGGACGAGAGACCACTCAAAGATGCTGTAGAGGACTTCTTGGTCTTTTGTAAGAAGGTGATCGATCTCATCAAGAACAACCACAAAAACCTCGCCGGGCTGTTTTTTTGAGTTTTTCTTGGGTATGAACAAGGCTTCAAGCTCAGCCATACCGGTGGGCGATGATAGTTCCTCCCCTTTATAAAACTCCTCGAGAAGCTTGACATAGATACCTGTTGGAGACTGCATGGTCATACAGTTCACATATGCTCGCTTCACATTCACCGCTTTGTCGGCACCCAGGTCCCCCATCACCTCTGTTAAAAGCGCAGACTTCCCGCACCCCGGTGGGCCCGATACATACAGACACCCGCCGGAGCATGCCTCCAATCTTGGCCCCAGAAATGCCGCCAACTTCCTCTTCTCCTCATCACGTCCAACTAATCTCCCCGGCTCCCCGCTCCTCGAGAATAATACTTTGGCCGTTGTCATAATCGTTGGTGTCATCGCAGCCTTGGTAGGTGTCCCAAATAATTTTCCAGACCGAGGAGTGAGCGGTTTTCCAATGGCTGAGACTCTGTGGCGTGGAGTGATGGGCTTCTTAACACTATATTTGTGACGGGGCGTACTCGGACACGAAACGTCTGAGTCAATGGACATCGATAATGCCTCCACTCCTTTGAATACCGTGGGCGACAACACTCCTCGTGAAGAAGGCGTAACCTGCGCCTCTAGTAGGCCTCGTCGCAATTTCTTTGGTGTCCTTGGAAGACTATCATCGATCCGAGGGATGGCGACATGGATCGTATCTTCAAAGTCGTTATCATCATCATGGATTATGACTGCTTTTTTCTCTTTTTTTGAGGAAGTATTTTTTCGAGCTGGAAGCTTTGTACGTATGGGTGAATCCACGACGACTAAAAATAAAGTTGTCAGTATAAAAAACGAAAAGGGGATAGTCGAAATATCTTACCGGCAAAGGAAGGAGTGGTGGGCCTTGCACGTTTACCAAGGACAGACATAGTGCCCAGTGTATGATATTTTTTGGTATTAAGGATAGTAAGAACAAGAGCGAGTAGATTATGATTATTATTAACCGATGAAAAGAATGATAAACAATTCTCTAATGAAGGTGGTGGTTGATGAAGATGAAGTCGACAAAGTTGGGGGCTGGTGGTTGAGACGCTAGGGAGAAAAACGCGCTTCGAAAGGAGACTGGTTGCTGGAGAAACGCGTTCCGAAACGGGCAATGGCAAGATATGTCGCGTCAGGTCGCGTAAATTGGAAAATTGGGATACGAAATGATTCTGGAAAGGAATCTACGCGTCTTAATTATACAAGAAGAACGAAATTGAATAGTATGGTATGCACCAACCCCTAGTATCTGAAACCCAAATCCGAAACCTAGATAATATTTTTTCCATGTGAAACCATCTATGATGTGACTTCGTTGCTATCTGCTCTAAATCATTAACGTCGATTACATACAGTCGCCCGCTGTTGTAACGAACGCTCCCATACCAAATATTTGCTGTATCGAACCACTTGGGCTGGCTTTTTGCCCACCCCAGCAAAGAGTTTGGTCTGCTGTACCGAACAATCTGCTATAACGAGCGGAAAGGTGCTCAATATGCACGTTCGTTATAGCGGCGGGCAACTGTACCTTTCCCTTATACGGCCCTACTTAGTACTACCTACATGTATGTATGTACCGGGGGTTGAGGGTAAGTACTGAGAACCCTTTTTTGGGAATTTTAAAAAGTGAGGGTTTGTAAAGGAATCTGATTGGGCTGATATAATTAAAATGACACTTGGCAGCCAAGCAGGTATTTGGACAGTCTGCCCTGCAGCTTTTGCAATGCAACCTCCTCAACCTCTTTTCTACTCCTGTTCTTTTCGAACTTCACCAAAACTTCTTTGATAACTTTGAATCAGTACTCAGGTGAACCTGTGAGCAAGGGCTATTCAGTGGTTATTTTTTTGTATTTTTAGGAAAATATTTGAATTTTTAAGTGAAGATAGATAAAACGTCTCGGTATTTTTTTCCACCATATAAATTTTGAGGCCAAGGCCAAAATTCATTGGCTGCTTTTGGTTACCATGGGCGGTTCCCATACAAAATCAACCAATCCTTCAAGGCGTCTCGGTATTTAACGTGCACACCCGGTACTCATAGACATGTCAAGCGGCCAAATAATTGCGCACTGCTCTATTCTTGGTGCCTAGCCTGAGTAAGGAAAGTATGATATTAAAATCCCGAAATGTTACTTGATGTCACTCTTTTTGGGCCCGACAGTTGACAGAGATTTGCTTGGCCGAACCAGTAAAGGGAAATTCTCACAGGCTCTCATTCGATGGCCGTATGTATATCTACATGGTATTAGAATATTATAATGCCATATACATGCATTTACAACCACCGCCGGCTCCCACAGTACAGCCGTAGGTAATAAGTGATGGAACGCCCTGAGGTACAGTTATACCTGCAAACACCGTATGTTAGTGGCGTTTTACCTAAAACAGGTATCACTGTGTCTCAGGCCGTTCCATCACTTATTACCTACCGCTGTACATGGTGGGAGAAAATCCCTTTGGATTTGTGCCCTCCTCTGGGGCGCATGTAGGGATTTTGTTTTCATATAGTAAAACAGCAGGAATCTCATGGAGAAGCAGGAGGCGAGCGAAGAGCCTTTGTTAATTGTCTGAACAGTGATGGTGATCGATAGTCAATATTAGAATGAACAAAATATTCAAGAACCGTGACTTATACCAGTTAGAGGTCGGGCATGGAAGGAATAAGAGAAACATGGCGGGCCTCCATATTAGTATTATGCACCTTGATTGTGATACTACATAGTATACTACATGTAGCTAGTAATTATATTAGTGACGGTAGTAGTGGTAGTGGTGGTCTATACTCAAAGATACTTGAATCGACCTGGGAGAAATGTTATTAATATATTTTCAAGCCAACATGCAGTACAGCATTTATGACACTGGCTGCGGTATACCGGTACCGCTTTTTCAAAAGATAGGTGGTCAAGTAACAAAATTAGTTGTGGACCTCTAAATTATCGCATTCTGCCATGAACTTCAAGTCCTTGCTTAAGGAGATGGTCTACCTGAAATCACCAGCATCCACGACTTCGTTTTGGGAGGCCTTGCTTATTCTTGATCTTCCGTTCTAGACAGCTGCTGTCCCTTCGGCAAGGCAATCGGCCTCGAACTAGCTCATGTTACCACAGTGCACTGTGATTAATCTGCCATTCCTAAAATTACCAACTCCGAGATATTTTCACTTTAGGTACATGTAGTCCTTAGTGGTCATGTACAGATACCCCTCAACCCCTGGGATCTTGAGAATCCTGTTGACGTCGACTGCAGTGCGCAGCCTTTGGCGACTTGACGCCTGTTTCTGTACTTTTGGGCTGTTTGAAATCAACATTTGAATCCGGTTCTTTTGGTGCCACTAAAATCAGACCTTCTGAAGCACTCTTCCTACTCAATAGTACCGCGGCCGTACATTCTTCCCAATTCTTCAACCCCTAACCCCCCCAATCTTGAAAACTGTGGATAGCATGACGTAAGAACAATTGCTACACGTAGCTAGGCTCTCATATGGATAGATTCAACTTGATATCTCTATACTTAACCGTGTACTAAACTAAAGCTTACCCTTCAGTTATTATAAATCTCAATCATGAAAAAGTGACCCTGGTGTCAGACCGGTATGTACTGACACATCTAGACCCCCTAGATCTTGTAAACGTTTGTTGAGATAAAAAGTATACCTCCCGCCACACACACACTTGATTACACGTCCCCTCAAAACCGTCCATCATGGCCACTAGACACGTATCCTTTAACGGTTCCCCTCGAGTCGTGCACACGAACCAAAGGAAGTTGCTCACTTCTCTACTCCCATTCACTCCACTGAAGACAGCTACGACGCCTGGTGTTCTGGTGTACTGGTGTTCTGGTGTCCCCCCGCGGGGGGGGGGGGGGGGGGGCGGTCAATTTCGCTATCTACCGCCGAAAACCCAAACTACATGTAGTACATGATCTTTGTTACTCACTACTTGTGCTCCCAGAATCATGGAAGCTAGCCTAAGGTGAATTCAGAGCATACGTGTAGCTATATATGCCTATCTCATTATATTCCGTAGAGCCTGAGATCCTCTGGCTTTTAGCAAACGGTTTTAGGACGAGCTCGAGGCTGGTGCCGGGTTATACGATAGCCTCATGGATCACCTCACCATTTGCTATTACCTCGAAGCCTTTCGACCGTGTATCCCAAAACTTTAAACCCAGCTCTCCATTTCTCTTGAAATCCATTGAGGACTACATCTGAAGCCCATTTAGCCCCCATTGTACCGCGGATGTTCGACTAGCGATGCTAATACATACATAAAATTCTCGTCTAGGTTATAAATAGACGAGTCGAAAATTTGAATGATCGTCTCTTTTCAAGTTGCTCTGCGTCCCGAGAATTCAATTGATGTCATGAATGTCAACGCCAGCACTTTACAACCATTCCCAATTCTATGATTTGGGAGAGTAGTCCCACAGGAAAGACCACCCTCCTCTTGGGTATAAAAGTCATCGTCGCTGCCTACCGACCCATAGAAGTTTCATTTCCCCCCATACTTTTTGCCTCAAATCAAGAAAACCTTCGATCTATCCGCCAATTTCTTTTTGATAATATCGATATTACAACCTCCAAACACGCTCAATTTCCTTTAAACATAAACACCTTATCTCGAAATGCCTAAAGCTACAAGAAAAACAAACTCCGGCATAAAAAAGGCAGCTACCACCGTGCCTGCTGTCACGGTAGTGACTAGACGGCAGGCAAGACTCGCTCGTGAGCGTGCGAGGGACGACTCTGGCGCTGAGCTCGAGTCAGTCACCAATGCTTTTGATATGTATCATTACGTTACCATCCTAATCGAAGAGGTTATGAAGGCGCTTGGTGCCGAAAGGGCCAGAAAAACATCGATGGAGCGCCCGTTGTTTTTCGAACGAGGGAAACTTTACCTAGATGTAAAGTCACTCGAAGCTTCGGCTAGCTGTGAAGGGGAGTGGCCGGTGGATGAGCAGCTGCAGAAGGTAGTTCGCAAGACGAGGACGAGATTGGTGAAGCCAGCGCGGCCGGTGAAGGGGATATCGATTCTGAATATCCAGAGGGTGGAATTGACGGCTTGACGTTGGAGTTTATGGTCGGGGCATGATTTCTTTGGCGTTTGGGTACTTTTCATAAACCTGTATAAATGGGTAGACACGGGTCTGGGGTTTCTTGTTTTCTCTCTATTTTCTCTTGGAGGTTAATTTGATTCATTAATTCTTGTATTGACTCTACACTGATGTCCTCTTTAATTTGGCGTTCAAATCGTTTCGGTAATATATATAGTGCGCGGCGCGCGCTCGAAGTTACTTATATGCATTATATAGATGTAATTACATGTATTTCTCTTGTTTAAGTTACATCTCCTTTTTCTTTTCTTTGAAAGGGTCTTCGTTTAATTCAGAGGTTTCATTGATTGCTTTGTCATGTTCGTTTGCAATTGTTCGTCATCGTGACTACATTGATCAAGCACATGTACTTATACTCATTTCGCATAGGTTGTCACTCGTAGGCCAGAGTAGCTGGGAAACTTCGTCAAATACGAGGACAAGGAGTCCAATCATCTACTAATGATATTACATACGGGAGTTCAACGATGAGCAACACAGTATATACGGGTACATGTAGTGAGCTGATATATGCCGGGCTGATCAAGTTCCCGGACACGCCCAGAATCTGGCTACAGTGCATCATGTGAACTTGAAACGAGCAACCGACGTCAAAACCAAGAAATATTCCTTGGAGTAACAGCTTATATGTATGTATTTATAACTCATTTTTTCTTTCCCTTGAAACTCCTCGCCTTCTCGTGAAAATATATTACTGTGACACTCCGAAGATCAGAATAACTATCGTTCTGAAACGCAGGTGGAATTAAATGAACGCATCCATAGAAACAACGAAGGATTCGCCCCAGATACATGGGGGAGACCTCCAGATTTGTGCCCGAGAATTCATCTAAAATCATCGTTCTTTATTAGTTGAGGGCACTGACTGGCTCAGCGGGAATAGGATCGAAGATAAAAAGGATTAATACAGCACGTTACTACAATATTCCATATATACATATCACAAGTATTTGGGCGACGAAATTAGAATTTCTCGGAACCTCGAAAGGCGACAATTCGTTAAATGGTCATTTACTAGTATATATGTGTCTGTTAGAGCAGGCCATTGGTGTTGTGATTGTTTTTGGACTCGAAAGACATATTACGGAGAAACACATAATTAATAAATACTTATTTTCAAACCATGCATATATCGGGAAGCTTAACGAGAACGAGAACTAGAACGAGAATCCCCGTAGATCCCATGTACATGTGTTGAGATGCCACAGAGACCGGTCCTTACTAATTTGATTAGCTCTCTAATATAAGATCCCAGTGAAGCTTTATGGTCACAAGCTGGAGCGTCGAGGAATGGTTTTATCACAATAAATCACTCACACATAAATCGTACTGATGCTTCCTGAGTTATGACTTCCGAGTCCAAATTAAGGTAAAGTGAGTATGCTCAATTACTTCAGAAGCCTTTGAAATTCCTTAAGACCATGATATATTAATTCGTCAGAATACGGCGATGCACAACGTTCCATCAGTTTTGCCCCTCGTTTCTGGTATTTACTGTACCTTTAGATTGTCTAGGACCAGTTATGATCATGCGTAAAAGATAAGTCAGTACGTAGCATAGGGTGAACCATATAGCTAGAATAATGACCAAATATATTATAGAAGCTTTTGATGAAGTCTCTTTTCTTTACTCCCACGTATATAATATCCGATAGAATCCTAGACTAATTATATCTTTGTATTTAGACAAAATCCGCTGTTATCTCTCTCTACCCCTAGTCTCATAGAGACTTTATTTCTGCCCCCCTACAAACTCTTCTTCACAGCGAACTGATCCCTAAGCTTTGACTAACTTTACATCTAGATAAAGTTTCCCTCGCTCGAAAAACAACAGGCGCTCCACCGATGCTTTTATAGTCCTTTCAGAACCAAGCGCCTTTGTAGCCTTCAAAGAAGATCACAACTTACCAATCCCTCTCGGAGACATTGGTTTCCGACTCGAGATCAGCACCAAGGTCATCCCTTTCACGGATGTATTAGTCTCCAGTGTCCGAGACCAGCGCCAAGGCCATTCATCTACTCTCACGAACGAGTCCCACCCGCTGTCTGGTCGCCACCGTGACAGCGGCGCGGTGGTGGCTACCTCTCTTATGCTGGAGTTTGTTTTTCTTGTAGCTGTAGGCATTTCTATAATTCTCATCTCGGGAGGCATCTAAAGAGTGAGTAGGCATTCCCAAAATAAAGGTAAAGAGAAGACCGAACCGTGAAGCTAAGAGCGGGCAAGAAGGTATCACATCAGGTTAGGAGTCTTTGAGCAGCGTCGGTAAGAAGGTGCTTTATCATGTCTGAGAGCATGGAGACACTCGCTAGGCCCTAGATCAGGAGGAGGAGTGGATAGGGTTGTGATAGCATAGCGGCAGCCTACGGAATGATGATGAGAGAAGTAGGAAGAGAGGACATAGATCTGGGTTTATATACTCTTTCATTATTGTGAGTTATCAAAATTATCCGGACGCTCGCGTCACAACCAAGTAAATTGGCTACAATAATCAAATTTTGAAACCACTTCAATTGGCCTCATATTGAAGCCTGAGATAATAGAGGCATAAAGAATCACAAAATGAAATCTCTTGTCTTCTCGCCTCGTGGTTGTAGAGAAAGGTGATGTTGAAGTTGTTTTATTACAACAAGCGTCCGGATAGTTTTGATAACTCGCAATACCTAGTTTTTTGATGAGCTTAGTAGCTGCAGTATCGCTACGCCTTGTGAAGTTAGGCCAAATCACCGAACACGATTGCTTGTCATATGTAGTAGTTTAGGCCCGCACGGAGGTCCGAGAAACGGCCAGAAAGGTCTTGATATTTAGCTGTTTAGACTACGTATAAGTCGATCTTTACCATCAGACATAGATTGCAGTTGTAGCCCCTTACTCGTCGCTTCACCTGCGTTTGTTACAAGCTCTATTTATCAAATCCCACACAAAAATCTGACAGCTACAGCGAGTGATCTTTTATGATACAGTCCCGAGGAATTCGAAGGGAAGTTTTTAAGCGGCCAGTCGTCAGACAAGGCTGCGACACACCGCAGCTATATGTGCAGATCATATAGGGCTGTGGGTGGAGCATATGCAGCATGATTGGCCGGCGTCAGAATAACCATCTGGGCGCTTGAATACGAGGGAGGGGCTTACCTACTTGTCACATGGTTGGTTCGGTTGGTTGGGCGGTGAAATTTAGACTGTACTGTAGTATCAAGATTCATGCGGACGCTTGGTGGGGTTCTATATTGAAGATGATTGTCTTTGTCTTAAAAACCCTCAAAGCCTCTGATATTGATACGGGCTGGGTTGAAAACTCGCCAGAGACAGCTAGATCGAGAAGGCTTTGCAAATTTGTCTGCCCGCACAAAGTCATATGTCTGCCTCATGGTTTTCAAGAAGGCTCTGGGGACCAAGGCACAGCATATTTTTGAGACCCAACGCTAAAGGCGGGTAAAATGCTTATCATAATATTTAAATAATAGTGTATCGCTAGGCTATATTATTCCATGAGGAAATAGTTCTTATCATACCGAATCACCACGATACCTTTTATACCCCCCCGTCCCATGCTATGATATGATTCCAGTAAAAAGGCCCCATCAAACATCAACACGAATACCGGCAAAACCCATATTAACACTCAACCCCGCCTCTGCTCGATCAGCGCTAGCCTAGGGCCAAGAAACAGACACGAGTGATGTCGCATGAAGAGAGCAGACCGGCTGATCTCCCCCCCAAAAAGCAAAACTTATCCTGCGCCATGAGCTTGTCCACGTTCTCCTCTTTCCACACCAAGGCAGACATTGAATAATTGGCAATATCTCATCATCCTTTCCAGTAGTGTTGAGACAAGATGCTCCAGTAAGATCAATCCAGCGAATATAAGAGCATCGATCGGCAATGTCATAATGAAACGGTAATATCAATTCTACTTTCTCTGTGCTCTGATACGACAGGTAAGATGCTTTCGCACGGCGTTATGATAAATACTGAGTGTTGATATAGAGTGACTTCCCTTGGCGTATGGAGACATCCAAGCTCGGATTTGTTGGCCCTAAATCAGACAGCCTGCCAGTCCTATCAGCCCGTGAACTATTTTAGAGCGTTGGATTTATAGTTTGCACTAAGCTCTGAAGTAGATAGGAGTTTGCCTGCATATCTACCTAGATACATGTACGTAGGGCCCTGGCCGACATGGTGGTACAAGGCCATACACAATGCAGGCTAGGTAGGCATATTCGTCCTCGCTTTTTTTTTTTTTTTGCTTTTTTGCTATATTTGAGTAGAGCCTTACGTGGGCAGTGCAAATCATATAGACATAACAGGTTCTATAATATTAATGGATTGAGAATTGGTTGCTTATAAAAGCCTCATTACCCATAACTGAAATCCGTAAAACAGTTCTGTGTCCAAAATCAGCACTCTCAGAATGTCCAAATCTACCGCACCCCAAGAAGCTCTAGACTCCGTAAACCACACTCCTGCTACTGCTCCTATGAATGGAGGTGGTTTTTGGTGCAAATTCCAGCGCTGTCTGGGGTTCAACGCACGCTACAATCTCATCTTATGTCTGTAAATATCCTCTCTTTAGCGGTATGTTCATTTATCTAACGTGTATATAAACACAGGGATATTCTTCGGCAGCGTAATGTTCGGATTCGCTACCGCGAGGTTAGGATTCCTGGATTTAGGGCCTAATGGGATGTTCTGTAAACAGGCTGGGCCCGGTGAATGTTTTTGGCTAGGAGATAAACTTTACAAGAGTATTTCCTCCTATTGATACCAGTATCTAAGTACCGCCTATCTAACAGCTTGAATCAGTCGGAATGTATCTACATCTGGCCTGTATTCTACGTCAGTATACCAACCCATGTACCCACTTCACCAAATAGACGAAGAGCAATGAGCTTATCAGTCTCAAAAACCTTTAGCATGCAGCTTAATCGCCGTATTCCAATTTATGCCAGCCATCCGACATAAAGCTCTCCTCGTACATCGTATCAACGGCTACCTTGTTCTCCTTCTCCTAATCGGCGGCGTCACTGGTGCCCTAATTATCACCCGCCATGCCTTCGGCGGCGAGGTTAGCACCCAGGTTGTCTCCGGAACTGTCTCTGTAGCCACGCTCGTGTCTGCGTTTCTCGCATACTACAACATCAAGAGACTCCAGATTGATCAGCACCGCAAGTGGATGCTGCGTACCATGTTCTACATGGGGAGCATCATCACCACGCGGCTTTTCATGGGGATCGGGTTAGGAATCATCGGAAGTTCTCAGAAATACGACACGGTAAGTGTCATATTGTAGATGTACGGTCTGCTGGAGTTGGGCTAACTCGTGTGCTGTAGGTGTGGGATTGTGACCAGCTGATGTGGACAGCGAAGGCGGAAGATGTGGCCACGTTCTATCCAGAGTGTCTGGGCAATGGAACTGGGAGAGTTGTGGTACCGGCGAGCTTTGATAGGGCGGAGACTGTCGGAAGCATACTGAGGTTGTCTTTCGGGGTCGGTTTTTGGCTGGCGTTCGTGGTACATGCATTTGGAATTGAGGTCTATGTATGTCGTCTCCTTTGTTCCCGGTGCCGAGTTTAAGGCGGAGAAGCTAATGTAGTATGTGCGGGTTGTAGATCAGGTTGACAGCGGGCGAGTCGGAGAGGTTGAGACGCGTGTCGTATGAGAGGCAGGTTGAGGCGGGAATCACGCCAGCTGGGAGCGCAGGGACTACAAGTGACCGGTTGGGAGATCGGAGGAAGTGGACGCCACTCGCTACAGCTGATGGAGACTTTTGAGGGCGGTGCATAAGGGAGCTTTTTATTTTTATTTTTGTTTTGAGGAGAGGAGAGGAGAGGATGACAGGAATCTTTGTACACACGGTAGCACCGTTTTGATTTTAATGTTTATTTTATTCGAGAGGTTTTGGTTTTAGATTGAAGGTAACGTCACTACGGCATGTATGCAGGTACAGACAGGTGCATTTTCCCTAGCCCTGCCGCTTGATAAAGTTAAAACCTACACTCCATGATTTGGGAAAGGATATCCGTACATGTATCTGGCTGGCCCTATCGCTTTCTAACTTACATGTGCACTTCTCGTCAAAGCCAACCATGTGAGAACCGTGCACTACATACAGTAACGTCACAGTCCAACGGTAGATATCACATGCAATATCAGGTTCACCCATCCTCCCCTCTTCAGCAAGCTCTGTGGCTAATGCACGGCGTAAACAACCACCCGAAGTCATAAAATATTTCAGTATCCTCCCTTCTCCCTCAATCCTCCTCATACTTGTCCCAGATTTCATAATAATTTGTACCCCGAAGTTAAACAAAAAAATTTGTATCCCTGCAGGAATACCATCAAAGCGAGTGATAATTCATGAACACACATAATCAGCACTTAACAGCGAGGCCTCGAGGGCCCCCATCACACTCTCCAGCATGGCCAATATAACTTCACCATAAGCCAGTTTCCTCGCCATTACTTACGTGCAAAACCATTTCGGCTTCGAATTCAGGTATAGCTACATCTACATCTTATTCCAATTCTTAATTGGTTTAGAGCTGAGTGGGCGCAGGGGGCTCGAACCACAATTGCTCAAAACCCGCCATTTTACCTCACTCCGTACCGTACCTCTCGCTAGACATATCATCTAAAACATCCACTGCTAATACCGCAAAATCTGAGTTCGTTCGGACGGTTGCCAAGAGCGGTGTTGGCTTTAATCCTGCTGTAAAAGGCTCTGATCTCTTCCTTTAAGGGTGATATTTTTCAGCTCCTCTGCAAAGCTGTCCTCTTGGCAACTGTCCGAACTCAGATTTTGCGGTATCCCACAGAGAACGATTGACACCAAAACCAATGAATACCCACTATTTCGAGTCCCAAACCACCAATTAGACAAGGATGCCTGCCCACTTCGTCCACCCATAAACTGATACTGCAGTGCTCCCTTTATTCCACCGGCACCATGGTTCCCTAGTCCTCTTTAGCTCTGTGAACTCCAAAAATGCCAATATCCCAGTCCGATTTAAAACCAGACCATCAAATTCTAAACTGGCCTGGCCCGACACTTGACTGCAAAAAAATCATTGATCCTGCCTTAGGAAAGCCTTGGTAACTACAGTCACCCTGCAAAAGTGTTCGTGATTCGCCCGCTGGAGTGAGACATGATCGACGTGAGACAGTGGCGTCCATGGACATTGCGGGTGCCGGTGGGCAATATCAAAAATACAGAGGTTTGCGACCCATTCAACATCGTGCCCGTTAAATAGATATAGTAAAATACAATACAAATAGGTAAAAATACAAATAGGTTTCCGGAATCGCCCAGTACTAGTTCATCATCCAGTATCCGCTCAACGCCAGGAAGTCAATACTTCGTATACCAGCCTTTTGCTTGAATAACGGCTTCCACCCTTTGGGGCATCGATGCTGCAAGTTTTTCAAAGAACTCCGGAGGTATAGTTTCCCAAACTAAAGGCAGAACTCGAGCCAGTTCTCTCTTGACAGCAGGTGGTCCCCCTTTGATATCTGCAATTCTAGGGTACTGTTGTTGAAGTCTTTTCTTGAGTTCTACCTGTAACGGCAGCTAGGCGGATTGGCTATGTGGGTTGTCTGGGTACAAGGGAGAAGGATTACTTAGTGTGGTTGGGTTTAGCGAAGCGAGTTTCTATTATGTTCTTTCTGTTTCTGTTACGCGAGGGTATGAGTCAGCATTGGGATAGGGTATGGATATATAAGGGGGGTGTTGTCTCGTGATTTCTTGTTTCTCTTTCTTTCTCTTTTCTCTTTATGTAACCTCTGTACTTTACAGTCACGAATACTATTTGGTTCGCGCTACGTCATAGGGTTTACCCGGTATACTAGACCAGGTACAATTATCCATAGTCCATAGTCCACAGTCCCCGTTCTTGCCTTAGGTGTACCCTTCGGCCCCATAGTCCATAGTCCACGAACTTCCTACGTCCACGTCTTCGCCTCGGTTGTATTCCTTGGCTTCATAGTTCCTACGCCCATAGTCCCCGTTAGACTTAGGTTACATCCTCTACAGTCAACCAATACAACACCACCTTGCTTAGCTTTTTTCATGGATCGACTAGTGAAGGAACGGGGTTACGAAGAGTTGGATTAGTCAGAAAGGTTCTATCGGGTTCTATTGGGTTCTGTTGATCGTTAATGTATGAGTCATGTCGGATTTGTCATCGTTGGGATTTCCCTGAGTATATTAAGGGGGGTTGTTTGTATTTTCTGTTCTTTTCCTTCTTCTTTCTTTACGCAACGTCTTCTGTATCTACGCTGTCTATTGCTATACAATATTATCGTTCTCTTCTTTCTTTAAGAAGACCACCGCCTCGCTTTCCCCTCGTCTCGTCGAACCTTACCAACGCCAGAGCCCCGTAGGACTCCTGTTGCGAGCTCCCACATCGTTCCCTATTGCACTCTTCGTACCCTGCGGAATACTCGCTACTCACCCCCTTGAGATTACGTTGCGTCGTCATCCGCACCGTACGACATGTCCACCCCCGACCCACCTGTATGGGCTGCACCCAACGATGTAGAAGGATTCAGGCGGATGTATGAGGCCGACCCTGTTGAATTATTCAACAACATCGCCACCCTCGTCCAGCGCGTCCGCCTCCAAAGGGACACCCTTCATACACAACTCACCGCCGCCAATGAAACCATCGACAACCTCGAGGAGCAGATCAACCGGCTCAACCTCGACCTCAATGTCGCCCGCGCTGCTCCCGCCCCTACCGTCGCTGCCCCTGTTGCCGCTGCTCCTCCACCTGCTCCTGTCCCCGCCTTCAGGTCCGAAAAGTTTCCAGACCCTGAAAAATTCGATGGCACCCGCACCAAGCTCCCCGGATTCACTACCCAACTTCGAATGAAACTTGAAGTCAACCACGATCGGTTCCGGAACGAGGCAGCAAAGGTCATCTATGCCGTCAGCCGCCTGGAAGGAAGGGCCCTTGACCAGGTCGTTCCACTCGTTAACGCTAACCCCGCCGCCCCCTTCTCCTCTGTCACTGCCTTCGTCGCCCATCTGGAAGCCTCGTTTGGGGACCCAGATCCCCGGGGTACCGCCCGTCGTCAACTCGTTGCCCTGAAGCAAGGCAAAGGGGACTTCGCGACCTATTACTCGCAGTTCCTCCGCATCGTGGCATACCTGGACTACAACGAAGGAGCCAAGATCGATGCCCTGGCCGAAGGACTGTCGGAAGACCTGAAGGACGCCATGACATACTGAACAGACAGGCCCAACACCGTCGAAGCCTATGCCACCATGTTGATGACAATCGATAACCAGGTTCGGGGCCGCAAAGCTGAACAACGGGCCATCCGGAATACGATGGGACAATTCACCGCCCCCGCTGCTGTTGCACACCCATCTCATACCGCCGGAGGCCTCGCCCCAATGGACCTCTCCGCTCTCCAAAGCCGCCCCACTCAACGCCCTGCCATCGAACAACGATACACTTTTGTCAACGGACAACGCAAAACCTCTGCCGCTGAAAAACAATGGCGAAGGGACAACAATCTCTGTATGTACTGCGCCAACCCCGGTCATGTCTTTGCCAACTGCCCCTCTGCCAATCGCCCACGCGGTAACCAACCCGTTATGAGAGGTGCTCTTCTCGCACCCAGCCATACGGCCGTCGACCCCACGGTTCCACCGGTCGCTAGTCCCGCCTCCTCTGAGTCGGGTTTTCAGTAGTCCCGGGCTTGATTAATGGCCCCTGCCCGGGACCTTCCAATGTTTCTCCTTTGTCTGCGTTTTCTATCTCTGGCTTCTCGGTATCGTCTGTGGAGGATAAATTGGATGGGGATCATTTTGTTGCCTTTTGTAAAATTATAAACAATAAAATATCCATTCAAACTCACGCATTGATCGATACCGGTTGCTCCGGATTTGCATTCATTGATGAAACATTTGCGCGCCATAACAACTTTCCATTTCTCCCCCTTAAATCACCCCGCACTCTCGAAGTCATTGACGGGCGGCCCATATCTTCCGGACAAATTACCCACCTCTGCTACCTACCGCTATCAATTGACTGCCACCATGAAACTATCCCCTTCTTCGTTACCAAACTCGGCTCGTACCCACTCGTCCTCGGAATCCCCTGGCTCCAATTGCACGACGTTACATTACGGTTTAAGGACAATAGTATACTGTTCGACTCCGAACACTGCAAACGCAAGTGCAACTCTTCCGCGATACCCGTTCCCATTAGGGGGGTTGCACCACCGCCCCGTTTCCACTTCGTCAGTTCAGCTGCTCTTTGTCGCTTTGCTCGAAGGGACAAACTCCAAATCTTTAGTACAACTATTGAGGAAATAGATCAAACAATGGGCGAGGCCCCTAAGGAAGACTGGAGAACCCGAGTCCCAACCCAGTATAAGAAGTTTTATGAAATGATGGACGAGAAATTCGCTAATGAGATGCCGCCTCGCCGCCCCTACGACCATAAGATACCGCTTAAGGAAGGGAAAGAGCCCCCTTTTGGGCCACTTTATGGTATGTCCCGTGAGGAACTCATTGTGCTTAAACGATACATACAGGACAACCTCCAAAAAGGCTTCATTCAGGCCAGCTCTTCGCCTGCCGGTGCCCCTGTCCTATTTGTTAAAAAGGCGGATGGAACACTCCGTCTCTGTGTCGATTATCGTGGCCTCAATGAACTCACTGTCAAAAACCGCTACCCGCTGCCACTCATCCGGGAAACTCTCGACCGCCTTTCCAAAGCCAAGTGGTACACCAAACTTGACCTTCGCCAAGGGTATAATCAGATCCGAATGGCTGAGGGTGAAGAATGGAAAACAGCCTTCCGAACGCGTTACGGGCATTTCGAATATACGGTAATGCCCTTTGGCCTTACCAATGCACCAGCCACCTTTCAACATTTCATCAATGATTGCGTCCGCGACTACCTCGATATGTTCTGTACAGCCTACCTCGACGATATTCTTATTTACAGCGACACCTTCGAGGAACATCAAATACACGTCGAAAAGATCCTGGAAGCCCTACAAAGGAATGGAGTACTGTTGAGACCGGAGAAATGCGAATTTCATACACAAAGCACCACTTATCTCGGCCTTATTATCGAACCCAATGGTATTAAAATGGACCCGAGAAAAGTGGAGACAGTGAAGAATTGGACCGTCCCCAAAACAGTTAAGGACGTGCAAGCATTTCTAGGTTTTGCTAACTTTTACCGCCGATTTATACGTGGATTCTCGGAACTGGCTTCTCCCCTTACCAGATTGACGCGTAAGGACATATCATTTGGATGGACACCCGAAGCCCAAACCGCCTTCAACGCCCTGAAAGAAGCCTTCACCACGGCTCCCATCCTTACTCATTTTGACCCCGAGAAAGAAATCACCGTGGAAACTGACGCATCTGACTATGTCTCTGCCGGTGTACTCTCTCAATACGATGACAATGGTACCCTTCGACCTGTCGCATACTTCTCAAAAAAGCACTCCCCCGCCGAATGCAACTACGAGATTTATGACAAGGAACTACTGGCAATTATTCGGTCTTTTGAGGAATGGCGACCGGAACTTGAAGGAGCTGCACACCCAATCGCCGTCATATCCGATCATAAGAATCTCGAATACTTTATGAGTACCAAACAACTCAACCGGAGACAAGCACGGTGGGCAGAATATCTGTCACGGTTTAATTTTGTCATTAAGTACCGACCAGGGAAACAAGGAGGGAAACCGGATGCGTTGACAAGAAGATCAGGAGATCTCCCTGGAGAGGGGGATGAAAGACAATTGCACCAGAGTCAAGTGGTATTAAAGAAGGAGAACCTTGATGCAAAGCTAAGTTTGTTGGCGGGTTCTTTCTCAAACGAGCCCGCTGAAAAGAACGCCTCACTGCATGGACTATTCGATGAAGGATATAGCGCTGACCCATTTCCACAAAAAATACTGGATATGCGGAACAAAGGTGAACGACAATCAAAGGACATATCACTCGCCGAATGCACCGAGGTTGAAGGCCGATTACTTTACCGAGGTAGCATATACGTCCCCGATTACGACCCTCTTAAGCTCCGAATCCTCCAACTTTACCATGACGCTGCCTCTGCTGGACACCCGGGACGCGAAAAAACATTCGAACTCGTCAGTCGAGACTATTACTGGCCCCTTATGCGGAATTATATTGCCCGCTACGTTCGGAACTGCCACATCTGTCAACGAAGCAAGCCCAATACCCACGGAAAACTCGGCGTACTTCGACCTTTACCGATTCCCGAACAACCATGGCAGGAAGTATCAATGGACTTCGTTACCGGCCTACCGGAGAGTGAAGGGTACGATGCAATTATGGTAGTTGTTGACCGGTTAACGAAGATGCGACATCTCCTCCCCTGTAATACAACTGTCAACTCCGAAGACGTCGCCCAACTATACCTGCGAAACATATGGAAGCTCCACGGGCTACCTACACACGTCACCTCCGACCGCGGTACGCAATTTACAGCCAAGTTTTGGAAAGCTCTTTGTAAACACCTTGACATCGAAGCAAGGATGTCTACCGCCTTCCACCCGGAGACTGACGGCCAAACCGAAAGGCTGAATGCTGTGATGGAGCAATATCTACGTGGGTATGTTTCTTATCAACAGGACGATTGGGTAAAATGGCTTCCTATGGCAGAATTCTCCGCCAACAACCAGGTCTCCACATCTACTAAAGCTACACCATTCTTCGCGAACTATGGATTCCACCCCCGGTTCACAGTGACGATTAAATCGCTTGATAGGACCCCACCGAGTCTCAATGCTAAAGACTTCGCCTCGAAGATGAAGGAACTCCATGAGTACCTACGTTCCAACATCCGCACGGCGCAAGATCAACAAGAGCAGGCCGTCAACACCAAACGAACGCCGGCCCCACGGTATGATATCGGCGATATGGTGTTTGTTTCAGCAAAAAACATCCGAACCACGCGTAACTCCCGGAAGCTGGACTGGAAGAAGCTGGGACCGTTCCCCGTTAAGGAAATTATATCGCCATATGCGTATCGAGTCGACCTGCCTAGGAGTATGAAGATGCACCCTGTCTTCCATGTATCATTGCTAGACCCCGCTGCAAACGACCCTGTACCGGGGCAAATTCAACCACCACCCCCACCTGTTATCGTCGAGCAGGAGGAGGAATATGCGGTTGAGGAAATCTTGGACTCGCGGGAAATACGGAATGGTGGCCTGCAATATTTTGTTAAATGGACAGGCTATACCGACCCGACCTGGGAACCCGCCGCATACCACGACAATACCGCCGCCGTCGATATCTTCCATACACATTACCCCGATAGACCTGGACCGTTGGAAGGCAAGATTAAGGTTAAGGCTCGCAGGAGCTCGCGTTTGAAGGGAGGGGCTACTTTCATGGATCGACTAGTGAAGGAACGGGGTTACGAAGAGTTGGATTAGTCAGAAAGGTTCTATCGGGTTCTATTGGGTTCTGTTGATCGTTAATGTATGAGTCATGTCGGATTTGTCATCGTTGGGATTTCCCTGAGTATATTAAGGGGGGTTGTTTGTATTTTCTGTTCTTTTCCTTCTTCTTTCTTTACGCAACGTCTTCTGTATCTACGCTGTCTATTGCTATACAATATTATCGTTCTCTTCTTTCTTTAAGAAGACCACCGCCTCGCTTTCCCCTCGTCTCGTCGAACCTTACCAACGCCAGAGCCCCGTAGGACTCCTGTTGCGAGCTCCCACATCGTTCCCTATTGCACTCTTCGTACCCTGCGGAATACTCGCTACTCACCCCCTTGAGAGCTTTGGTCGCGACTATGTCCGACGTTATCCAGGATACGCTGCTACAACGTCTTTCAGAATTTCTGACCACCTATGGTCCCCTCCCAGCCGATATAGACTTCGGCGAAGAACTTACAGAGGCTCATGGTCTTATTGCTGACTGTTTGGAGGCTCTTACCAAGCCTCTTGACACCCCCGCGCCACTAGAACCCGTTATCGATACGGCTCCATCAGCAAAAAATGGGTTTCCCCAAGACGAATTCCGGCACCCAGATGCCCAAATTCGTCTTTTGCCCCCAAGACCTCGTCTTTTGGCTCTGGGATCTCGTCGTATGTCCCGCTATTTTTGGCCGCCCGTCATTCGACCACAAAACGTTGTCCATTCAGAGCTCCAATTACGAAACCGGTCGTGCGACCTCATTAGCTCGTCTTTTGAATCAATCTATCCTACGCTCGTCTTATGCCAAATGTCCCCGTCTTCACTACCCGTCAAAAGACGAAGATGGCTCAATTGGGAAATCCTCGTCATTTGACTCGGACATAATTCTGTCCAAAATCCAAGTCCAATAATCACTTCGTCTAAAATACAAACTCTAATGACCCCCGGGCCCGTCTAATACCTTCCACCTAATATGTACAATACAATCTAGTGCGTCGAATATCCACTGTTTAACATGTCTAAGGACTCCCGCCTAATTCCCGTTTGTCTTCCCCGTTCGTCATAATCCCCCCTGCCCAAAACCTATCGTCAGAAGTCCACCTGTCTAAAGTCTCTTGTCTGGTGTTCATGTCGTCAGTATCATTATAAAAAACTCAGTCCAACGTCCCGTCTTACTTCAGTAAATTGATCCGTATGTCGATAGATCGATCGTACTATTGATAAACCATCTATTGTTCGTAGATGACGTCGTCTCAGGCACCAAATGAGCGGCGCCCAAAATGCTTTTTATGTTTACTACCCATATATCGTCAGGAGAGCTTGAGCAGCGTGATACCCTTATTAGCCCGTGGTCGGCGTTGGGGTTTCCATTGAAGTCCGGCTTCAATGGTTGTATCGCAGCCAGAAGTCTGGCCCCCCTTCGTCTTGGGTCCCTGAGCTTAAAGACCGCAAGCAGCCTTGCTGGGCATAAACCCTGCAAAGCGTCCAGGTCAGCCGGCTTTTGACGAAACCAGACCCAGTCATTGCGCGCGTTTCCCCGTCTATAACCTGACGTTCCCGTCGTACGAAGTGTGTGAATTGTCCTCTCGTCGCCCTCGCCGTGCAAAAGGACGGGTACGTTGAGCTGTTTGAATGTGTTTACCCGCCAGCTATCGATGTCTTCGGGCATATCTTCGTATCCAAGACATAGCTCCCTCCTGAAATACCGCCGGATGTAATACCCCAGTCTCTTTGTAGCACCTGCGATATCTACACTACCGACATTTGTTAATTTGACCGGGCATTTGACCCACCTCTTCTCCACCCTGGTGTCGCTTGGTAAATATACCAATGGCGCGATATCCTGCGCTTGAAACGCCGGGTCGTCCTGAGGGTCTCTAAGATCCCGTCTTGCAGCTTGCATCCTCCTCCTCAGACGTGGCTCTAAGACGTCGAGATTGCCGACAAGCTCAGTGGTCGAAAAACCGTCCCGGGCAATTTGTAGAAGATTTAATTCGCAAATGGAAAACGTATAATCACGGTTAAACGTCCGAAGTATCTGCATTGCGGGATCGACGCGATTGCTCCGACGATACGGTATTTTGATCTGATCCCTGTGGGCTGACTCGCAAGACTCCGTCGAATAGTCCGGAATATTGCCGTATTGACGAATGTGCTCTGCGAAATGGCCCATGAGGTGTATCTTGGGGAAGTTGAAGTGGGATTCTGCTCGCAAGATCTCGTCGGTTTCCGCCTAGAGATTTAGCCTTTAGTCTGCGATAACCCTTCGTCTTTGGCCTAAAGAGTCGTTTAGGCCTGCTAACTCGACGTCGTATTCCCCGCGCAATTCCCTCCGTCGTTCCGCCACAAGTCTGTCAGTCTCTCTAGTCGCGCGATATTTCCTGAAGATATCCTTCGTCCTATGGAAAGCCTTTAGGTAATTATCCAACATGTCTATCGTCAGCTCGTTATGAGAACGATGCTGGGCGACTAGTGCCCAGTCGACCAATGCCCGGACGCATTGAAAGGCTTTCTTGAATGGCTCTGCCTGGGCAGATGACGGATTCCTGAGGGCAGACGCCAGGGCTGGTAAGATTATTTTCTGAAAATTACGCATCTCCTTCCCTTGCCATTGACTGACCGCTTGATAAGGCTTCGTCGGTGGGGTAAATCCAGGGTAAGGTGGCATGCGCGTCCATATGGCGTTGAATTCATCCAAACGACCATGTTCCTTCAGGAAGTCTTCCAGCCACTCCATAAGATGTTTCAGGATTCCCAAGTATACCACGTGCAGCATGTCTGGCTTATGGAGGTCGTAGGCTTGGACGAAGGGGAGATTCCAGAAAGGGTTGTACAGAGGTCGTAAACCACGAGAATCGAACCACTTGGTCAGCGTCTTCAGCTCCCGCCTTTCGTCTCTCGTCGGATTCTCCAGTACCTTCAGCGCCCTGTACTGACGATACATTCTCTTGTATTCGTCCTGATCATGAGGGTAGGTCTTGAGCGGTTCGGCTTCGTATTCGCCCAGTCTATTGACGGGTATCTCGCACTTGGGGCACAAGTTGAACTTGGTATTCAGAATATTGCAGCTCTCCATGTGGTCCGAAAGCCATGCCGTCAGAATCGGCCAACAACGTCTCTCGTACCCGTCTGAGCAGCCCATTAAGACGCCGAGCCTTTGGTCAAAGTGCAGCAGAGGCTCCAGTATAACTGACATGACTCTCCTCAGCGTCTCCGCCGCCCAGGACCGGAGTCTCCCCTTTGACGTCGCGTCGCCAATTATCTTAGGAGGTATTGGCAATAGTGCGAGTAGCAAATGCGCCTTGGTCGACGGCTTGGATCGTACTTTTCCCGGTATATTGCCTATCGTCATATATATCGGCCAGGTCTTCTTGTCTCCGGAGAAGTTTGTCAGATGCGTGACGTCGGAGCTGCAGATAATCGGGACAATCGTGGCCCCGGTAGGAAGTCTTTCCTGCATATTCCACCACCAGTCCGCTGTATGCATCTCGGAATAGAGTTGATATCCGTCCGCGTCGTAAACCCTCTCCGGCCGATAAACCATGCTCGACTTGTAGCAACGTTGACCCAAGAGATACCTCGCGCATTCGACCGGATTCCTGTAATATAAGTCGGTCGTTCTTCCAAAGCCGTCCCCGACGGTCCCGTATTGAAAGTTAGGTGGGGAGCCCGTCATTTTGTCGAGCTGGTTCTGGAAAGTATAAGCGGACTGAAAGGAACGCTCGTTCTTTGTCGTCTTGTGCAACCTCTCATTGAAGTAGGCGTCAATTGATGTAGAGGTCAGCTTGTGCTCGATAAAGAAACGAGCCAATCTCCATTCCGCCGCGTCTTTGAACGGTGCCCAGGGCTTCCAATTCTCTTCCATATAGTCCCGATAGCCCTGGACCCGACCTAGTCTTTGTCCACTGTTGGGTAGGTATGCTGTGGCCCTTTGATTATCGTCAGCTTGCTCTGAGATCGGGGGGGCGATCGCCGCAGGGCCATCGTCGTCGGAGTCAGGGTCAAAGTCGGATTCCGCCTCAGAGTCGGCTTCTGAGTCTGTAGAATCGTCCGAGCCATCAATTACCAGAGTAAGCGTACCAGGCCCGGCGTCTGGCAGCGTAGTTTCGTCTTCTAAACGCTCGTCCTCAGGCGCATCGTCACCGCCATGATGCCGGTAAATATGTCTTGCAAGATGTCCCGCGCGACGGTAATACCTTGGGCACAGGGGGCAAGGTGTGGATGACATCCGCTTTCTTGATCAGTCGTGATGGTCTTTTGGCTTGTCGTGCGCGTCTTTTGCTTCGTCGTATGCCTCATTCTCGCGTTCACTGGCACTGGTATCGAGTGAGTTTATACTGCTGGAATTCTGACTGAGCAAAATGACCACTGTAGCACAGACCGACGATCGTTTCCCCGGGGTCGTCAGCCGCGAGCCAAGCTTTGCCAAGCACATGCGACCTGACATCATTCATAACAACGTCGTCTGACCTCACCACCAACAGTTGCAAACCTCCGTCAAAGCACTCGTGTTGGTTCATTCATTAACCTAATCCGGCGACGATGAGCCTTTGTTTGTCGTCCCCTGCCTTGTGTATATGGTTAGGCGTTACGAGTTGCCGATTCCAGCACACCCTCACGATGGTAATTCGCACAGTCTTTGTTCTATATAAGGGTCTAAATACCCCGTTGTTTCCCCGGAGTCTATCCTCCTGAAGGCATCCACCAACGGTCAACCGTCTTTTGACCACCTTCCTAACGCAACTGACTACAATGGTGGGAACTCGGTCGGGTAAGAACAAGTCGGCATTAGCCCAAGCGGGAAGGTCATCTCCGAAGAAAAGAATGGAATGGGCCGATAAGGAGGGCCCCTGGGTTTTGTCGATTAGCAGAGCAGCGTGCATAGCAGAGGTAAGATTTCTATCAAGTCCTATATCTCTCGCCCTCTGACGCCCGCCAGGGGTATGCGAAAAAGAGCAAATTTACTGGCGCCGAAGTTAAGTCCTTGCTCGGCATTACGCCGGCCCAATGGAGGAACATGTTCGAAGCTGTGCACGACTACTTTGTCGAGAATGCGATTGCCAGTAGAACTATGGCAACAGACGAGCAATGGGACGAGGCCGTGAGACTCCTACTCAGTTATCCGCCCTGGAATAAATTCAGACGCCTGCTTCAACAGCCGGAGGAAGATTGCACCTTACAAGGGGCCTTGATCAAAGTCTGTGTGAGCAGTACACTCCAAGATCTTGCCAAACGTAAGTCTGCTGAGGATAGAGAGAAGTTCTCTGAGGCACTCAAAGAGAAGGAGCGTGCGGCGAAGTCAGCGAAGGCGAAAGCAGCGAAGAAGAAGGAGACCAAGGGGAAGGCGACCGACACAAAAGGCAAGGGCAAGCAGCGCGAGACGGCGCCAACTCGCAGTTCGACAAAGTGGAGCAAGCAGGCCCAGGCGCCTCTGCCCGACGACGAGGACGAGGTCTACCCTGACATTGACGAATTTGCCTCGTCGGAAGACGAAGCGGAGAAGCCGAGGGACAAGGCAGACGTCGGAGATGAGACGGACGACGAAGAGACACCCGAGGAAGCCGACGAGCCCTTCTCGGCGAAGACCCGGAAGGTCGAAAGGGCACCATATCTTACTGATCGGCCTATCGGCATTTCGCATTGTTTCCCCTCCAAATACCGCTTTGAGCGACTCGGAGGGGCGAAGTTGGGACTACGTCAGAAGCCTTGGGAAATGCCTAATTGGACTCCAAGAACCTTTGGTGGGCATCCCTACCTGACGTTTAGTTCACTTCCCGGTCCGTATCTATCGGAGGTCGTGAGGATGGTCAGGGGGGTACAACTAGACCCTGAAACCCGCGGCGGTGCTTCTGACTTGCCACACCCCGCGATACGCCATTTGGTCGGGTCTCTTGTCCTCGACGAGGAGTTTTCCAAGACCGCGTCGGGTCAATATCGTGTTTACCGGCCGTTACCTGAACAGGTCATCTTCCTACAGTCGGACAAAGATGTCAGAGTATGGCTCAATGCTTGTAAAGTTGCACCGCGACTGAGACTATTGGTGGTTTATAATGAGCGCGATAAAAACGCCAGGCAGACTCCACCGCCGCTGTCATTCCCCTACTTTCACGTTGACTGGGAGGTGCTGATGGACAATCAGTTGCGGATTGACCGGAGAGCGTCGGGCATCAAGGCCGAGGAGACAGAAACTCGTTGGGGGAAACCGACGAAGAGGAAGAGAAGTGAGATTGTGGAGGTGAGCGACGACGACGACGACGACGACGCTGACGACGACGCCGACGACGACGCCGACGACGACGCCGACGACGACAACGAAGGCGAGGGTGAAGGTGGAGGGTCGAGTTCCCGTAAAAAGCCCAGAGGAGAGAACGCCGGAGAGGGCAGCTCGAGCAAGGCGGGCCCTAAAGGCAAGGCAGGGGGTAGCTCGAGCAAGGCGGCCCAGAAAGACGACGATGACGTCGACGACGAGGAAGAAGAAGAGGAGGAGGACGAGGAAGAAGAGGAGGAAGAAGAGGAGGAGGAGGCCCCAAGGAGAAAGAAGACAAAGACACCCGGGCTCAAGACGCCGGCCAAGACGCCGCCATCAAAGACACCCGGGCCCAAGACGCCGGCCAAGACGCCGCCATCAAAGACACCCGGCCCGAAGACCCCGGCCAAAACACCTGCTCAGACTACTGCTGCCGAGCGAGGAGGGAAAAGGTCGAGAGCGTAAGTTGGACTAAATTCCGTACCAGTAGTATAGTTTCTCCTAATGCGGCTAATGCGGTCAATACGTTAGACACCATCTGTTCGATGAGCCTGCTGAGAGCCCGCCCTATGAGGGTGAGCAGGGGGAAGAGCAAGGGGACTTAATACCAGAGTACGAAAGCCGGGCCACTGGTTCACAAGCTGACAGCGCTCTGGAGTCTGAAAGAACTACGCAAGATGAGATGCCCGGCGAAGAGCCTGCCGGGGAAGGTAGTTACGTTGATGGTGGCCCTGATGGGGGTATTCCTCCCGGCGGGCGCGGGGACGAGTCAATCGATATGGAAGTGGGTTACCTTACCGATGCATCGACCAGTTCGATTGAAGTGGCTAAGCTCCAAACAATTCCCCGTCTTCCCCAGTCCCCCCACCCCCAAATCTCCCCTCCCCCCACTATCATCAACCTCCCCGACATCCCTGCGAAGGGCTGGACTTCCGTCTCTCGTCCTGCGACTCGAAAGAAACTTCGTTTCGAGTAGCACTGGTTGATAGTAGGTTGCACGCTCCAGTCACCTGCTCGTGAGTTTTCTGACCCTAGTCGCAACCTTTAGCTTTTGACGGTTGTGGTTCTCGTCTTTTTGTCGGCCTATCTTTTATGGCGTTATTTTTTAGCCTCTTTGGCGGTTGTTGCGATATGTTTGGTCTATCTGTTTTGGGTGGTTTGACAGTTGTCCTGGTCATCTTTTGGGATTAGTCTTATCTATTTTGGTCTTTTGGGGTTAGTCTTATCTTTATTGGGTCTTTTGGGGGTTAGTCTTATCTATTTTGGGTCTTTTGGGGTTAGTCTTATCTTTATTGGGTCTTTTGGGGGTTAGTCTTATCTCTTTCGGGTTATTTGACGGGGGTCCTTTTGGTTTAGGGTTAGTGATATCTGTTAGGGTCTTTTGGCGCAGCATGTGAGGTGAGTTAGGTCTTTCGATGCTGGTTGGGGTCGTTATAGATTCGTCTGATCATTAGTAGTATACTGTTATTAGGAGCGTCACTCGACCGAATACAATACAGTGATGAGTATGTTGAGCAAAAAGACGTAGCCGACGCCAAGCAAGTGCTTAGTCATCTGACAATCCAAGTCGCGTCCGACCTCATCTCCTCTTCTCTATCCAATCTGAAGGCGAGTACACAATCTCTGTTGCTCGCTTGGCCTATGACGACTCTAGTAAACGGACTGGATCGACGGAACACAAATAGCAGTAAAGCCCGGACAGGAAGGGTGCGGAATCGAAGCCTTTTTCGTCTCCTGCCATTGCCCACCCTCCGGGAACGCGAGCTTGCTGGGGACGCCAACTCGGACTTGAGAGGGTTTTGACTTGACCGCCCTCGACTACCCGCACACGATTTAGTGGAACGGCGTGAATCTGTATTATGGTGGACATATTTAGGCTAAACCTTGGATTCCAGGAGCTCGGAACAAATCGCGGGACATATCTCCTAGCGTCGTTTGCCTCTAGCTATTGGTCCATGTACGGATCAATGACATCACGGCAGAAGTTGCCCTCCGAGTCATCTCCCCACTCCCCCTTCCCAAAACTCTCTTATAAAGTTGGTACGTTGCACTGCCCATCCTACCGACAGACATCCTTGACAATGCCTCAGCGAGAGAGTCAGTTTCATTTGTCTAACTCCTCCCGTCCCTCGCAAAACACCTACAGAGAAACTTCCTCCCGTCGGAACACCAGGTCGTTTAGCAGGGACAGACGACCGACCACCCAAAGACATGTACGATCTTCACAAGAGATTCCAAGCACCTTTCCACATGACTCAGCCAGACGATTGCCTACGAGATCGTCACAGGCGCGAGGACAAGAAACGGAGTCTGAAGACGATGTCTCCGAATACGGGGACCCATCAGAAAGAGCTTCACAGATTGATTTACAGCTTCATGGCGAGATGTATTTGACAAAAGACGGGAGAGTCAATGCCCGACAACCTACGAGCCCGCCACTCTCAAGCCTACCACCCCAGGAGTCTCAATTTCAGCAATCCTCGTCGAGGGATACGTTACCGTCGGCCGCACGAAATAGAGAATCTGACGCGAACCAGCCGCATGACACTTTTTATGCCTCCCCCGGGCGTGGTAATAGGTCTCCTACCCGTCGAAACGCCCTAACTAGTCAGACACATACTCACTCTGGTCATCAAGA
Source organism: Morchella sextelata (assembly GCF_020137385.1). NCBI lineage: Eukaryota > Fungi > Ascomycota > Pezizomycetes > Pezizales > Morchellaceae > Morchella > Morchella sextelata. The sequence continues at coordinate 957,676 of NW_025408634.1, forward strand.
TTCTGAGTCTATTAGAACATCGTCGGGGGGGACCCGCCCCGAAGCCCGTCGTCAACTTTCTGAGCTTTCTAGACCGGCGTCGATAAGAGCCCCTTCCGAAGTCGTCAGGAGTACAGATTATGCTAGTGGCAGCGGCGGTGGGTATTCTGGAGAGTCGTCGTCACAAAATCTACTAGCGCCGGTAGACCCTACCGATCCCAACAAAACCAGAGCTCTCCGACATCGTAGCTTAGGGCAATTCGACATTGAGCTGAGGACTCTAATCGAAAAAGCTGGGTGGCATCTCACCAAAGAGACACTATTCAAAAACCCGATGCCCTCGGTATTGGAATTGGCGTCCATGGTCAGAAATTCATGGGATTTTGCCAGGGCGGGAACCGACTTTCCAGCGGAGTTGTCGACCGGCGTGTCTGGGCAGGTGAGGTTTTATCATCAACGGACTCGTTCACACATGATGGAGAAGGCAAAGGCGGTAATCGCGTTATATTACGGCCTAGCCGGCATGACCGGTGAGCAAGCAAAAGCCCGTGTCGATTACCTCCTGACAGATGACCGTTTCAATTGTGATCCCACTCATTACGAGGTATATCCACTGTTCGTCCAGCGGCACAGATTTGGTACTAACGTCTTTAGCCCGCGCAATGGCATTTCGCCGCACCTCAAATACCGCGTTTTATCGTCTACGCCTACTATAAGACCAATCGTGGGATTGCCGTCAACCATCCGGAATTTGAGAGTTGTATCAACCCGTCTTTTATCTGCCTGGTTTCTACTGTACTTTACCATGCGCTGAGAGTCCACGTAATTGGAGGCAGCAACTGGAAGAATGGTGTCTTCAATAAGGACTATTGCGGCGGTGAGCACCCCGTCTTTCATCTGGTCAGGTTATCGACGGGCATCATTATTGACGGTGGTGCTAGTAATTTTCGAGAGGCACATGCGCACATGGAAGAGGTCCTTCCCCGACGATGAGACGTCAAATCTAGTACTGAAGGGGATTCGACACGAGATATTGAAACGGATTAAGAGGACAAACTGCTGCAGGATTACCGCTACGGAGAGCAGGGAGGCAATTATTGACCCTGGAGTAGGCAGCTTTTTGGAGGGTCTCCGATCCAAGCTCAGTACGGAGACTGACGACGACGATATGGGGTCCGACGAGGCAGGCGACCCGCCGTTTGACGATGACGACGGGGAGGAGGGCAATGTCACTCCACCTACAGTCGGGGACTACGTAGTCGATGCAGAAAGCCAGATAGATGGGACTATTGGAACAATTACCGGGATTAATGTAAATATTGAAAACGACGTAGAGAGAGATGTCAGTATGACGCAGGGCGGAGAAGAGCGCTCGGGAGAAGTGGTCAGAAGACGGAGAGGGAGACCGCGCAGGAGCAAAGTACAAAGGGTCAGATAGCTCTCACCTAAATAGACGAACTAGCTAGAGCGAGGGGCGTCAAAAGACAATGAATCAATAGACAGTATCACCTAAAGAAAATTCAAACGTAGAATCAAGGGACGGAAAGACGAAGAGTTTAGACCAAAAGACGAGATATAGTTGCCGTAAGACGAGATGTGCGAATGAAAGGACGAAGAGTGTGAACCAAAAGACGGGATAGCTGTCGGAAGGCGCAGATTAGTGAAAAAGGACGATATAAACTGTCAAGAGACAGAGAGTGCGAGCGGAAAGACGATATGTAGTGGTCGAGATAGGCAGGTTGAGTACATAAGTCGGCCAATATGACGTAGGTAATTAGACTAAAGGCGAGGTGACGAGGGCGTAGGATGACTTCCATAGACCAAGATGCGAGCATAATGGTAGAGGGGCTACCTCCTATGTCCAGAAGACGAGCTCGTCTTTAGACGTCGTGACGACGTCTTTGAGGGATAGGAGAAGGTTTTCGTCTTTAGCCTTCGCGACGTTGTCGGTTGCCCAAGAGACGCAGGGCTCTCGTCGCGGGGCACCCAGGTGTCGGTATGCAGGTAAGAAATCGCTTTGTGTCGTCTGGAGCGTCTAGGGCGTCTGGGGCGCCCAGGCGTCACAAGACGAGACTTCATTTTTTGCTGATGTCAGGAAGAGGTCATTGCCGGCCTCACTACAGAACTAGAAGCAGCCAACGAAAAGGCTGCCGATTTTTGGCAAACATTGTGCGATAACCAGGAAGATTCCACCGAGATTATCCGAGATCGCGACGAGGTTATCGTTGCTTTGAAGATTGAGCTGGAGGAATCAAAGGCCGAAGAAGAAGAACTTCGGTATCGTCTCGCCCTACACCAGGAAAGTCTCGCCATTGCCGACGAGAACCTCGCCGATGCTGAAGACGAAATTCTTCACATCATCTCTGCTGCAAAAGCCTGGGAAGCCCAAGCCAATGCCACTATTGCCGGTCTTCGTTCTCGTATCTCTGTCTCCGCCGCTACAGTTAAACCTCGTCATGTCTCCAAGCCTCGCTATCTGTCCCCTCGCTCTCAGGATCCCCGTACCGTTAGTAATTGGCGAGAAAGGCCAATTGAAAATGTGTCCCCAAAGCCGGCGCTAAAAGGTCAGCCCCTTTGGTAAAAAATGGCAAACCAAAGGGGCCAACCCCGCCACTAGTCTCTGTTCTCCCTGCTGTCACCGTGCCCGAAGACAAGATGTCTGAAGACTCTCTTGTCGTCACCTGCTCTGTCTCCCAGAACCCCGATTCCTTCGTCCCTACCTATGCTCTTATCGATACAGGAGCATCAGGTTATGCGTTCATTGATCAAGACTTTATGAAAAAACATGGACTCTCCCCAGTACTCCTGAAAAAACCACGCCTACTCGAGGTAATCGACGGTAGGCTAGTTGAATCAGGAAAAATTACTCATATCGTCCACCTCTTGTTAAACATCCATGGTCATCAGGAAACCGCTCAGTTTTTCGTTACCCAATTGGGTCACTATCCGATTGTGATGGGGATGCCTTGGATGCGACAACATGATGTTACCATCCGACCAAAAGAAAATCTGCTTGTTTTTGATTCTCGGAACTGTCGTCAACACTGTTCACTCAGTGGAACGGCAGTTACTGTCCATGGCATTTCGATTCCCTTACCGGAACACCATACGGTTGTCGCTTCAGGAACGAATAAGCCTAATGTCAATGTCGAACAGTTAGTACCAAAGGAATTTCATCACCGTCTCCATATGTTTGAAGAGTATGATGCCTCAGTCCTACCACCGCACCGGCCATCCCACGATATCGAAATTGTTTTAGAAGAAGGAAAACGACCACCGTATGGACCAATATATGGCCTTTCCCAGGTGGAACTAAAAGCGCTACGGGAATACCTCGATGAAAATCTACTCAAGGGATTTATTCGAGCCAGTGAATCACCAGCGGGAGCACCCATACTATTTGTAAAGAAAAGTGATGGGACTCTTCGGCTCTGCGTGGATTATCGGGGCCTCAATGCAATTACGGTTAAAAATCGGTATCCGTTACCACTTTTGAAGGAAACTCTGGCTAAACTGTCAAAGGCACAGTATTATACCAAGTTGGATTTGCGATGGGGATACAATCAAATCAGGGTAGCAGAGGGGGATGAATGGAAAACAGCGTTTAGGACTCGTTATGGACATTTCGAGTATACCGTAATGCCATTTGGATTAGCGAATGCCCCTGCCACATTTCAACATTGGATTAATGATATTCTACGCCCCTACCTCGACCAATTTATAACGGCGTATTTGGACGATATCCTGATTTATTCCGAAACCCTATCGGAACACAAGGAACACATTCAAAGGGTTTTGAAGGTACTTGATGAGAATCATGTCCACCTTAAACCTGAGAAGTGTGAGTTTATGGTTCAAGAAACGAAGTATCTTGGTTTGATTCTCACCCCGGATGGGAATCGAATGGATCCGAAGAAAGTTGTCGATGTTTTGGAGTGGTCTATACCAAGGAACCTTCATGATGTTCAAGTATTTTTGGGATTTGCGAATTTCTATCGACGGTTTATTTTAGGATATTCAAGAATTGTTGCTCCGCTTACGGCTTTGACCAAGAAAAATATTAAATTCGAATGGATGGATGAGAGGGAGGAGGCATTCCAGATATTGAAAAAGATGTTCATAACGGCACCTATACTAATGCATTTTGATCCGGATCGGAAAATCGTGGTAGAAACCGATGCATCCGACTATGTTTCTGCTGGAATCCTGTCCCAACGTGACGACGAAGGAATTCTACATCCAGTCGCTTTCTTCTCTAAGAAACATTCCCCTGCGGAATGTAACTATGAGATCTATGACAAAGAACTCCTGGCGATCGTACGATGTTTTGAGGAATGGCGACATCATTTAGAGGGGGCACAATTCCCAATTGAAGTTCTTAGCGACCATCGGAACCTTGAATATTTTATGTCAACAAAGTTATTAAACCGTCGACAAGCCCGTTGGTCGGAATTTCTTTCAAGTTTCGATTTCGTCATTCAATTTAGACCAGGGAAACAAGGGGCAAAGCCGGATGCATTGACTAGGAGGTCGGCTGACCTACCTAAGGAGGGGGATGAATGGTTGACGCATCAAAGCCAGGTGGTTTTGAAGCGAAAAAATTTGGATTTAAAGCTAAGTTTGTTCGCGGGTTCTTTTTCAAATGAATCCGCTGAAGGAATGTCCACTGTAGAAGAGTTGTTTTTAAATGCTTACCAAGTTGACAGTTTCCCGAACAAAGTACTCGCGATGCTTCGGAATGGCGTCCGTCACTCGAATAAGATCTCGCTTGCCGAATGCACGGAAGATAACAACGGTCGGCTACTTTACCGTGGCGCACTCTATGTACCGGATGACAATGACCTTCGACTAAGACTTCTACAAGAGCACCATGACAAACCATCGGCAGGACATCCAGGCAGAGCAAAGACTTTGGAACTCCTGAATCGAGAGTATTACTGGCCACAAATGCGAAAGTATGTCGATCAGTATGTTCGAAATTGCAATGTGTGTGCCCGTAGCAAGGCACCACGTAATGCACCCTATGGAGTACTCCGCCCCATGCCAATACCAGAGGGACCATGGACGGATGTGTCAATGGATTTTGTTACCGATCTTCCTGAAAGCAATGGGTACAATGCAATCCTGGTTGTGGTAGATAGGCTGACCAAAATGCGACATCTGATACCAATGACTAAGGAGGCGGATGCAAGAGAAGTAGCGAGGCTGTATATCGACAATGTTTGGAAGTTACATGGATTACCTAATACCACTGTATCCGATCGAGGGACTCAGTTTGTTGCAGAATTCTGGAGGTCACTTTGCGATCGTCTAGAAATATCACCAAAGTTCTCTACCGCATTTCATCCTCAGACGGATGGACAGACGGAACGGATCAATGCTATCATGGAACAATACCTTCGGAGTTATGTTTCCTATCAACAGGATGATTGGGCTCGATGGCTACCGATGGCCGAATTTGCAACAAACAATCATGCTTCGGAAACAACCAAAATCTCTCCTTTCTATGCCAATTCGGGAAGAAATCCAAGAATGACTTTTGGTCCCCTAGAACATGGACGGACAACAGCGGAGGATCAAGCTAATGGTATTGTACAAGAAATGAAGGAGATATTAGGTTTCTTAAAGGATGAGATGTTTCGAGCGCAACGAATACAAGAGGAATCAGCCAATGTAAATCGGACTCCAGCCCCCCACTATCGGGTAGGAGACAAAGTTTTCTTGTCGACACGTTATGTCCTTACGAAACGACCATCCAAGAAACTCGATTGGAAACGCCTCGGACCCTATGCGATCAAACGAGTTGTCAGCCCCTATGCCTATGAATTAGCACTTCCTCGATCTATAAAAGTTCATCCCGTATTCCACGTCTCCTTACTATCGTCTGCAGCAAATGATCCTTTACCAGGACAACAACAGTTACTGCCACCGCCGGTCGAAGTTGAAGGACAAGAGGAGTGGGAAGTCGAGAATATTTTGGATTCCAGGGATCGTCGAGGAAGATTTGAATATTTGGTTAAGTATGCCGGTTATGACGAAGCTTCGTGGCAGCCATTGTCGGATGTCGAACATTCGCCCGATATTGTCAAACGGTTTCACGAATGATATCCACGGAAGCCTAAGCCTACCAGGAGGTAGGCCGTAGAGGGGGGAGTGGTCTGTAACGGCAGCTAGGCGGATTGGCTATGTGGGTTGTCTGGGTACAAGGGAGAAGGATTACGTAGTGTGGTTGGGTTTAGCGAAGCGAGTTTCTATTATGTTCTTTCTGTTTCTGTTACGCGAGGGTATGAGTCAGCATTGGGATAAGGTATGGATATATAAGGGGGGTGTTGTCTCGTGATTTCTTGTTTCTCTTTCTTTCTCTTTTCTCTTTATGTAACCTCTGTACTTTACAGTCACGAATACTATTTGGTTCACGCTACGTCATAGGGTTTACCCGGTATACTAGACCAGGTACAACTATCCATAGTCCATAGTCCACAGTCCCCGTTCTTGCCTTAGGTGTACCCTTCGGCCCCATAGTCCATAGTCCACGAACTTCCTACGTCCACGTCTTCGCCTCGGTTGTATTCCTTGGCTTCATAGTTCCTACGCCCATAGTCCCCGTTAGACTACCTATACATGCTCGATAGGATTAAGATCTGGAGAGTAAGGTGGATGGGCTTCCACCTCAATATTGTTATGATCGAACCATTCAGTGATTATTCTAGCTGTATGAACTGGTGCATTATCATGTTGAAAAGTGACATAGGGATAGATCATCAGAGCATTTCTGAGAACTGACGGGAGATAGCGCTTGATAATTATAAGGTAGCGGATGCCAGTCATACTCTCGGGTACTGGAATCAAAGGGCCTTTATTTCTCCCATAGAAACAACCCCAAACCATCAGAGAAATACCACGATCTTTTGGCTTTGGATAGATGCAGTCGGCGAGCCATTTCTCGTCAGGTTCTCTGAAGACCCAAATTTGACGAGGGTCTTTAGATCTCTCAACTGCACACTCATCGCTCCAAATAACACTCATAAACTCTTCAATACCCCAGTCTTTCCGTTGCATTGCCCAATCTAGCCGCTTTTTGACATGCTCAGGCTTCAAAAGTGGGCGGTGTTTGGCAAGCCATTTCTTCACATTTCCCTGTCGTAAGACTCGATCGACCGTAGCAAGGGAGACCCCAGGTGCATATTTATCTCTAAATTCATTCTTTGTCATCCTCCGATTATTTTTTGCTGCTTTAATAAGTGCTTTCTTTTGCCGGTTGCTAAGCAAGCATGGTCGACCAGAACGGGGAAGGTTGTCCTTATTTCCATCTCGTAGGATAGTACGCTGAATAAAGCTCTTGATTGTCGACCAAGGTCTAATAGTAGTAGTCATGGTTATTAGCTAGTTCAGATATATGTAGCCACTGACACTGATAGTCGGATAGTGAACACACCTGCCAATGATTGCTGACACTGTCTGTATGCAGCCAAAGCAGAAGAAGAAAGCGATAATCATTCCCTTTTCAGCAGACGACATCTGCCTCCTTGCAGTCTTTGCTTTAGGAGCCTTTTCTAACTTTAAATGAGCTAGACTCTTTTCCAAAAGCTGCACTTCGACAGCTTTATTGGCTTGCCCATGGCTGCGTCGACGCCGTACCATATATGCTGCTTCACGGATCCGTTGAGACTTCACAAGTATATTGCGGCTTCACTGGTTGCGGCTTCACTGGTTGCGGCTTCACTGGTTGCGGCTTCACTGGTTACGGCTTAATAGAATGCGGCTTCACAGGTTGAGGGCTTCAAAATCTTCACGGGTTGCGGGCTCCTCAAATTTTCACGGGTTGCGGGCTCCTCAAATTTTCACAACCTGGGCACAGCGATTAGTCAATTGAAACATGTTGGATGTCTCACTTGAACGGGCGAATCACGAACACTTTTGCAGGGTGGCTGTACATGTCCTGTAGGCACACATCTGTAAAGAAAGCCTTTGACAAAAAGCTACCTAGTTACCGGTGAGCTTAGCTATCTAAGTTCCTATCCAGTCTATCTCGATTTTGAAAGGGGCCTGCGTACTAGGAGTCAACACCCCCACTGAGCCTAACCTATTGTTGTCCTGGACTCATAAAAACCTATTTCAAGCTAACTCAAAGGCCCAAACCCCACGCAGCAGCCCGGATGCATAGCAAACATTACCACGACCCATCCCACGCAAGCCAATAACGCCATCATGCCAACCCAGCAAGCCCATATAAGCACCGGTCTATTACATCCTCTGCACCGGCAAGTAGCGGCGGTGTCCATACTTGATGTCTAGGGCAGATTTTCAAGCTTGTGATATGTATTTAAAGCGACCGATGAGAAGTAGAGCAAAGATAAGGCCGTAATTAAGCGTTTATCTACTTAGATCTCTGAAATCCGAGCCCGGCGCCCTCTTGAAAGTTTGAATACCTAGCCGGGCGAGATCTTGAATCCAAAACATATCAAAATTGGTCCTACTCGAGACAAGGAGCTACTGGTTGTATTTGACTGATAGAGCTTTCTTTATGATTTCAATAGACCGGATGAAGTCGCACCCATGGTGTTGAGACAAAGGCTTGGCAAACACCGCATCTCAAGAGCTAAAGTTTCTCTGATTTTTCAAGCAATGAAACTGTGCAAGTATCCCCAGCCCAAACCGCATCCCAATCCGAAGGGGCAGTTCTTTGTTAACTGTACCCCAACCCCTCCAAAATTCTCCTCAGGAACCCCAACGTCAGTGCCCCAGTCCCTAAAAAAAAACCCACGCCCGACGTCAACGTCGACGCCGACCCCAGTCCAGGACCCTTAATAATCCCACCCAGCTCTTCCGCTCGCCCACACCCCAAGCCCTAAATCCGCCAAGCTCAAAAAAAATTTCACCGCCGCAGCGCGTATAAAAGGCCCATTTCTCCCACACCCTTCTTTCGCCCGGTATCAAAAAGTATTACGAGGACAGCCACGTCTAGCACTAGCAGCTCTCCGCAGTGTAAAAGATGCCAGGAACCACGCGTTCTAAGCTCCTCCAGATTATAGTGGATCTATCCTCCCGGATAGGAAGTTTACTTTCCGTTGGGTCCTATTCGATTAGGGCGATGGATTGTGAATGTCGATAGATGGGAGACATGCCTTTTCTTTCCCCTTTCCCCTTTTTTTTTCTTTGTAAATAGTTTTTGTATTTAAATAGTATAAATTGAACCGTTTTTTTAAGTAAATTTTTATAGTAATTTTGAAATCTTTCAGTGAATCTTTAACAAAACATGTAGCGGCCATAATGCTATCTTCCTCCGCTTCCGTTTATGCTCGGTCGGCTTTACTTGACAGACCAGCAAACTTATCTCTGCCAATGAAAACAGTGACCTCGCGCCCAATATGTAGTCTAACATCCCTTCATCGTAAAATTCGTAGCCCAAACACCATAATCACTGAAAGTTTCAATAGAAGGAGCCGGCTTTACTCACCCCGAAAAAAGATAATTCGTGACATGCGCAAAAACTCGACATCTCACCCGCGGCACAAGCGATTACAACAGTGAACAATCTTCAATTCATACTGCTGCTATGCTAAAGATACATGCTCAGTGATATACTGTATCTAATATTAACTACACATAAGGAACTATAGTTTCTCTGCTGAGCAGTAGTTGTTCTTTTTCAACCATGCCTTCACATCTTCAGCATCCCTCTTAACCCATGATGCCTTAGCCCTGATTCCATCCAAGCTCTGAGCCAAGCTCATATCGAAACCTGTTAGACTTTTGTTCTTGAAGAATTCGTTGATATCCTCGATAGCCTTATCAGAGGTAAACCCTCCTGTGCAGGTAACGACAATGCTTCCGAGCATTGACAAGCCCGGAGGAAGCTTCTTGACGAGAAGGTCCCAGTTTTGTTGGGTCCATTCCCAAAGAGCCTCAGTACCTGCGGCATGAGAACGGAGGCCACCGATGGGTTGGTAGATCTAGAGCCATGTCAATTGAGGTCTTGTATTTAGGTGGTAGGTCCAAATTACGTCTTGCTCTTTCACTTCACCGTTGATAGCGATTTCAAGTGACTTCTTGATGTTCGCTGGGTTCTCTGAGCGACCCAAGCAGCGGAGTGCAACGTTGCGCTCGTCACTGGTACGCCCATTCTTGTAAGCCTCGAAGACTTGATCCCACTAAATATTTGTAAGCAACGGTTCCCATAAAGTTAGAAGGATAGTCAGCCATACCTCCTTTTCGCCATTGTTTTCGCCATATTGGAGAACAATGTTGTAGACAGGCCCACGAATGTTGGGGTTGATAGCATCAAGGTCTCCCTCAACAAACTTCTTGAACATTTCCTTCGCCGCAGCAACGACCTTCTCATCGCCGCTGTATCCAGCCTGCGAGAAAGCAAGTGCCTTGAGCTGTTGAAGGATATCATCATCCGTTGACTTGAATTCCCAACCGACCTTGTGGGCAAGCGGTGAGAACAATTCTCGCTGGAACTGCTTAAGTCCTTCATTCTGGTCCTTGGGCTCAAAGAGCCAAGCCGCCTTGATGTTTCCAATTCTTGCCGCAATTTCGGACCAGACAATATATTCAGTCTCATCCTTGAATCCGGCAAGCAGGTCCAACAGACCGGAGGTTTTCTGGTAGCCACTGGTAGCAAGAGCACCAGCATCTCCGAGCAACCCAGCTCTGTCCTGTACAGTAAGAAGCTTTGACTCCTTCCCAAGTGTTGCAAGACGCTCAGGAGAGTACAATGTTCGGTAAACACCAGTTTGATCAGCATTAAGCTTGAAGAAATCGGTGTCGGGAATCTTGATTGTGGTTTCACGTGTGTTGAATGTGAGTTTTGAATCAACGCCATCTTTAGTGCGGAGGCCAATGAAAATAGGCCACAATGTCTCATCCTCCTCTGGCTTCACATCAGCTGTCCTGAGATAGCGGTTTTGTGTGAGGTGTAGTTCGTTTCCGTTTTCCTTGACAGTAATCACAGGGTAACCAGTCTTCTTAGTCCATGTAGCCATGTCCTTCTCGACATCCTTCCCACTGGCATCGCTGAGAGCAGCCCAAAGATCACCGGTCTTTACACATTAGCCTTCAATCAACAAGATTCAAAGGAAGCTCGCTTACATGAGTGTTGCCATAGGCGTGCTTCTTCAAGTACCGTCTGATACCCTCGAGGAAGACGTCCTCGCCAAGATATACTGAAATCATACGCAAGATCGAACTTCCCTTCAGGTATGAGATGCTGTCGAAAATCTGGTTGATCTCAGAAACCTTCTTAACTGGCACCTCAATAGGATGACTGCTCCTCAATCCATCCAAGCTGAGGGCACCAGCATAGCTGTCGGTTACATATGATTCCCACACTTTCCATTGTGGGTAGAAAACGTTTGAGGAGTACCAGGACATCCAAGTAGCAAAACCTTCGTTGAGCCACAGACCTTCCCAGAAATCCATCGTAACCAAGTTACCAAACCATTGATGAGCAAGCTCATGCTGGACAACCTCCGCAATCCTTTGCTTTCGGTCAAGGGAAGCAGTCTTCTCATCGTAAAGCAAATCGACGACTCTGTATGTGACCAAACCCCAGTTCTCCATAGCACCGGCCGAAAAATCCGGAATGGCAACCATGTCCATCTTCGGCAAAGGATATTCGGAACCAAATGTTTCCTCATAAAACTTGAGAGTCTTTGCGGCAAGATCCGCGGAGAATTGACCCTGGTGCTCATTTCCGGGGGTGGCGTAGACTCGAATAGGCACACGGAAATCATTGTTCTCAATATATTTGAAATCACCAACAATGAATGCCAAGAGCTATAGATTTCTTGTTAACTCCACCTTGTAGCAAATATAATAGATGGTGACTTACGTATGTTGACATCTTTGGCGACTTGTTGAATGATACTGCCTTCTTTCCATTGCCTAAACTCTTGGTGTCCTTGACGTCCATGTTGGACAAACAAGTCAACTTCTCGTCGGCAATCAAAGTCACCTCCCAAGTGGCCTTAAGGTCCGGCTGGTCAAAGCAGGGAAGAGCCTAAATTGTAAAGCAGTTTGTCAATTGATGCCCTCATTCATATACCGACAAGATCCCATACCCTACGAGCGTCAGTAGGCTCCATTTGTGTAGTTGCCATGTACTTGGTTGATCCATCCTGGTCCTTGTAGGACGAACGGTAGAACCCTAACGATATCAGTCAATGCCGCATGAGTAAACCAGGGCAAGAAACATACCAGCCATGTTGTTGTTAAGGATACCGGTGTAGTTGATGGTCAAGGTTGCCTTGGTCCCAGCTGGAATGACATCCTTGAAGGTCCATGTAGTAGTCTGGATATCTTCAGTGTGTCTAAAAGGATCATTATAAGCATCAAGACTCCCCATTGAGGGCTGCCATTGGGGAACCCATACTCAACATTGACAGGAGTGTACTCCTGTCCATTGTACTCGAGCTTTGCAGACTGAATCTCGATCTCGACATCGTTAACAGCAATTGTGGTGCTATCCTTAACTACATCGAGCCTATACCACATGATTCATCAGCTTTCAATCCCTTCAAAGGAAGCAGTGGCACTGACAAAATTGCTACAGTTCCCTTGAAAGTAAACTTCTCGAGGTCAGGCTCGAGCTCCAACGCATAATTGATTGGCTTTACGTTATCAGGGAGCACCTCTCTACCCTGGTTGATAGTGCTCCCAGACGCGTCGAGATCATGGCGACGACACATTCTTTGGCAGGAGCAATTTCTTGCGAAATCCTTGGATCTAAGTTTTAGGGAAGCTGGGGCTGTAGCTGGTCTAAACCGTGATGATAGTAAAGATGGCTTATCAAGATTGGGGATGATAGAAGAAGAGGTGGTAGTGGTTGAGGATGATGGGGGATGGGAGAAGGCCGAGATGGTGTAGGGTCTAGGTCGAAGCTTAGATGGGATAGTGCGGGGTTGCTGAGATATAGACAACAGGACACGGTTGGATCGCGTGATCTGCGGCCTGCGAGCGAAGGTCCTCATGGAGCTGGGAGAGTTGGGATTTGTCTGTGCTGAGGGGCAGCTACCGTGCGGCGAATCTCTTAGAGCGGGGAAGAACTTTTTATCACCGAAAAAGGTGGGATATACGTAGGTTATCCGAACGATATGTAGATTACGCTATGTCCGAGTACGGAAAGAGTAAGCGACGGGCATCTCCGGCATTGATTTACGTCCATTGAAATAAAAGTTTCGATTTCAGAGGCTTCTGTCAGTAATGGATATTGGAAAGAGGATGATGTTCGGGTTCTGCAAAAGGCGCCATGCACCGAATACGTCGGTTATATCCAACCAACTTTCATCCAACTGCAGTAAACATTATCAACTTTCTGCAGGTAACCGGTTATCGTCGGATTGATATCCAATATGTACCTATATCATGTAGTACATGTAGAGTATCTTGATTTAGATGGTAGTACAAGGCCGGTTCAAAACGAAATTGTGAAAATTAGAACGAAATTGTGAAAATTAGAGCGCAATCATTTTACAAAGGTGTGTGTTTATTGTAGCCCAAACGTCTCTTATTCCGTACTACCGACCCAAAGCTCATCAGAAGTTCTAACGCATGAGTAGGGTGATTTTTCTATTACGGGGGATCGAGAGGGTTGTGCGGTTGGCTATGGCGGACACTTGAAGTAATCGCTGTTATTCACGGAACCACTTGCACCTAGCTCCCGAATAAATTCCTCTAACGAAAGTTCATACTTCAATAGCTTTATATGATGGAGAGTTTGAGGAGTTTGGTACAAGTCGTGGACATGGCTCATGCCAAATGATGTCTATCAAACCCGAGGGATGGTATGAGAGGTTAGGGTTAGGGGAATGTAGCTTCATAGATTATCACTCGTCTGTATTCTCACCGCCACCCTGCATTTTTTCATAATAACAGCACCCTTTCCAACCGGTGAACCAGATGTGGCTAATTTAGTATATTGTAATTAAATGCAGACACCGAGGAAGTGTGCCTCTAGAGAAATCAAACATCAAAATAGCGTTCCTAATCATTATTCCACCACAAGAAACGAACAAAAGAAAGAACAAAAGGTTCCATCTACAAAACTACAAAAGGTACTGCAAGCGGCTTATTAATGAATTTGCGCTTGCTACCCCCACCCCTGGTTTGAACCCAGGACCTTATGTGTGTGTTGGTTGTATCCTGGGTACGCTCGGTGTCGAACCTGACGAGCAGTCTAGATCCACTAGACCACCCGCCCATAGTGGATGCTGCGCTGGAAGTGATACTTAAGCTTGGCACACTTCCAAGATGAAGCAGAACCCCTAACCCTTCGATGTCATTGCTCAGCCATCTGTATAGCATCGTGTGTTATTGTAGCGCACGTCTACTGAATTCAAAACTGTGTCATTTTAGACCTTTTCCGTAATAAATAACGAAGGGTACCTTCGTAATGACGGACCGACCAAACATCATTCCCTCAGAAAACCATCTAACTCAATTTTCACCCATTAAGCACACAAAACAGCCGCCACGAAGATCTAGAGCGTGCTTTATCCCGCCCACAATGCTTCTGCACGTGCTAAACTCAAACAAAGTGCGTAGACACACTACAAAGCCCCCAAAAAACAGAGTAAAAAGAAACCCCGCCGTTTCAAGCTCCAGAGCAGCAAAAGGAGGCTTCTCCCTTTTGCCCAGTCACACCAAGCCTGGGAGGTGATTTAGATCGACCATCAACCTCGGCGACACCATAGCTATTAATTAAGCTACAGCGGTAGATGGTATGGTGCCTTTCTAACGCCTTAAAGGCTCCTTAGTGATTATGTGTCAGTCTATAAATTTCTAGATCTAGATCTGTCCCCCGACCCAAAGCCACAAATACACCGACCGGCGGAAAACACCACCCAGCCCACATTCAATTGAGCTGCGCCAAATTAAGGTGTCAATGATCAGATCACGCCTGCCAAGCCGCCCCCACCGGTTCTGCTTCAAGCTCTTCTCTGCCAGCGCCAAGACACACAGGCAGAATCCTTAACCCTGTCAATATCGATCGGTATATACAAAAGCGAGTATCCCATAGTAGGATGAAAGTTGTCAAACTTGCGACCTGGACCGTGCACCACTTAATGAGGGAATTGTCTTGCTTTTTACGGAATAGAGCCAATCAAGAATTTCCAACAATTACCACACTAGGCTAGTGATAGCTGGAAAAGGGAGGTCGCAAGTTTGACAAGTTTCATCCTACCATGGGATAATGCAGAGACATTACTACTGTGCTCTGATGTGTTACGCGGTGTAGAGTGCGCATATAGTTTAAGAGCCCCGGTTCCTTTGCAGATGAAAAGGTTGGTCCTCAGGCAATGCAAACCCATCTTCAGCATCTCAATGAAAGCTTCGACTATAATGATCTCCTACTTGGTTAGTTGCTAGCACTACGAGTAAGATATTCGGGGCGCTATTATCTACCACGGGCTTTCTCTACTACAAAGCAAACCCCCATTCCCCCTCCTCTTCCCGCCCCGAATCATCAAAGCGACTATTACACCATGCCGCATCATAGAATATCACTCGCACTCGCACCCTCACCCCTCCTACCCATCAGCCGCCTCTTCCACTCCCAAGAATAAGTACGTTAAATCTATATATTTTGATTTTCTCCCCATGAATGCACGCAAAGTCGAATAAACCTACAGAACGGTATTTATAGCCCGCTACAAAAAAAAAAGAAAAAAAGAAAAATCCCTTTTAAAGACGACAAAGAAAAGGAAAGAAAAAAGACAAAAACAAAAGCGAGAGAAACAAAAAGAAGAACGCCAACTCCACACGCCACCCACCCACCCACCCAACCACCGCTCTCTACTGCGGCCCGGGCACACCCCCATCCGCGGCCCCCGCCCCCCCACCCAAATCCACCACCGGCCCACCTCCCAAACCCAAATCCACCACGGGCCCCCCCACCATCACCGCCCCATCCGCCCTCGCCCTCCCCCCCCTCCTCTCCGCCTCCGGCACCTCCGCACAACAATGCTGCAACTTCTGCGCATGCGCCGGATTATGAAACTGCGTTCTGCACCGCCACCCATACCAGCACCTCTGCCTCGCATCCACATACAACCGCACCCTCTCCGCACACCACCACGCCATAAACCGCTCCTGCAGCACGGGCGCCACACACCCCCTACACACATACGCATCCGTGCCCACGCTCCTCCTCAGCGCCCTGAACTCCCCGCCGTTGCCAGCCACAAGCCACTCGTAGATCATCTGCGCAATCTGCAGATACGACGTGCCCGTCGCCCCGCGCCAGCTCTCGAAGTGGTGCAGCTCCGCAAGGTTGTTGAGGAAAGCCAGGTTCGGGGGCGTGATGGGCTGCACTTGGGCGGCCGGCGGGGCGAGCACGCCTGGTATAGCGCACCCGAAGAGCGCCCCGCAGTTGAGGATGCCGCAGGACTCGCATTTGTACCCGGCCTTCCAGGTGGTGGGAATGGTGTTGGGGCAGTGCTGGCAGTGCACGTGGTTGCGGTAGCTGTATGTGTCTACGCGGTGCGGGGGGTCCGTGGCGGGGATGGCGTCCGGGCAGGTGTGGCCGTGGGGGTTGTCGGGGGCGCAGCAGGGGCAGGGCGGCCAGGCGATGTGGCCCTCCTCGTCGTCGTCGCCGTCGGAGTCTGAGCGGTGGTCGTCGTCGTCGTCGTCGTCGGGGGAGGCGTCTTCGATGTAGACTTTCTGCCCGGGCTTGTACACTTTCTCGAGCTCCTTGAGCTCGGCGGCGTCGCGGCGCTTGTCGGGGAAGCGGGCCAGGAGGGTTTCGATGAGGGTTGCGGTGCTGTGGTTGTCACCGATCTTTTTGACGACCCGCCGGCAGGTCGGGCAGGTGTTTGTGCGCTCGAGCCAGGGGACTAGGCAGGATCCTGCGCAGCACAGCGGCCGCTGTTAGCTTCTATCCTATCCCCATATCCCGGCAGGGCAAGAAGGGGGGGAAGGAAGAAAAGAAAGCTCACCACAAAAGTTATGCAAACAATCAAAACACGCCACAGGATTGTTGAGCACCTCCGAGCAGATGGCACAACTCAGATCCCGCTCCAGCGTGTCCGCAATATCGTCAGCATCCGATTTCCGGACTGGCTGGGCGTACCGGGAGGCCTTTGCCTTGCGTACGAGCTCCGAGATGTCGTCTTCGGGGGCGGGGCGTTTGGTGGATGAGCCGGCTGAGGAGGGCCGTGAAGAGGAGGAGGAGGCGACGGGGTGCTCTATGGGCTGATGCTGCTGCTGCTGGGAGCTGCTGCTGGAGGGGAGCGGGAGCTGGGGCTCGTCGTCGGGGTGGGGGAGCTGTTGCTGCTGCAGTGATTGAGACATTGGTACTGATTGGTATTGGTATATATAGCTAGGGTGGGGTCTTTTCTCTCTCTCTCTCTCTCTCTCTCTCTCTCTCTCTCTCTCTCTCTCTCTCTCTATTTATTTATTTTCTTGAGAAGAGAAAAGAGGGACTTTACACGGTCGCGGTGGGGGGCTGCGGGGGTGTCGCGTTGGGAAGACGCGAACACAGGTGACTCGGGGCCAGCTTAAGTAGTCGTGTTCTATGTTCGAGATAAAAGCCGATAGTCGTTCACGATAAGGATAAGATATGTAGCGAGACGGGGATGTTGGCTGTGTTGGGCGTGGTCGGTGTTGGTGGGGTGAGTCACGCCCGTTGATTTGGCTGCACAGGGCACAGGCAGAGGCAGGGGGGAGGAAGCAGAAGCGAGGGAGGAGTCATGCAGCAGTGGTGACTCTTTGTGTAACGCGGGAGCCGCATGACTGACTCTGCTCTAACTAAGCGTAAGATGAACATGAACTTGTCTCTATCCATCCAGTGCTCTAGATACGGAGAGGAGCAGGCGCGCGCGGTGCTGGGTATAACGCGCAGAGGGGGATGACATATAAAGACGTGGTGGTTGAGCACTGGGACGTCCGCGGTGGTGATGGTGTGCGTAGCAATTGTCTTGTTTAAGCCCGTTCGGAGGGTAATGCGCAGCCGAGTGATAGTCTGTGAATCAGGCTGCTTGCAAGGCGAGCAATCATGTCCTGTGCTCGACGCTAGCTGTTATTTTCTACCAGCACTGTCCGTGGCGTGGTCAGAGAACACACAAGAAGACATGTAACTATCGAATAAGATAGCTATAGAGAACAACATGACAGAAGAACCTCAGTATATATATAGTGATGGAGTAGGCGATCACTCGAATACAATCATCATCTTCCTTTCGATACAAAATCCATCCATTACCTTGATCCACTCGGGCACCGTTCCATCATTCCTCCGCCTTCTAACCATTCCCACAACGACTGTGTTTGCAAGGAAACGCCCGATATTTGGGGTGCTGTTTTCATCAATTGCATCCACATACTCTAATAGTCAACTGGCTGCGGCCGGGCTTGGTTACCAACGACATCAATCTGCCAATCTGAACTGCATGGCTTGAGATGGCATCACACTCTACAACTGCCTACCAACGATTAGCACCACCAAACGATTCTTCAAGCGGAATAGCCGCACGCAGCATAATTCAAAGCCTGGTCGATAAATATATGGATGAGGTCAGTTTCCGCTCCCACACGGCATATCAGAATCTTGAACTAACGTATCACACATTATCACTCGGACAAAATCACCACCATTCCTCTTGTGTCCAAGATCGCTATCATGGTCTGGAGGAGCTCAGGTTCTTGAATGATCCCAACCTCGACCTGTCAAACATAAGTACAGGGTGTCTGGATAGGGTATCCTGGCAAGCAAGAAAGCAGAAGAGAAGCCCCCAAGAAATTCAGAATCAATTACAACAGGAAAACCTCCAAGGCAAGAAACGATCAGAAAAGGTAGCTAACTAGAGAGCCACCTAAAAAGCTAGGAGAGTAAAAAAACACATAAAAAAAAAAGACATAAAACACCATCCCTCAAAACAAAAAAGCAGGAAACAGAAAAAAAAAAACCCATCATACGGCCACCCCAACGACCTCTACCCCCATCCCCATCTCCACATCCTCCACTACCTGATCCACCGCTTCATTCCCCAACCACTCCACGCCTTTCACACACCTCCCCACCACACTACTCACACCATCGCCATTCTCCTCATCGCGCTGCCCGGGCGCCAGTCTCGGCCCCCACCCCACAGGCAGCACCATCCTCCTCAACGAGTCCCGATCCAGCACCACAATCGCGTCCAGCGCCTGCCGCCCCCCGCCCAGCGGATGCAGCAGCCCCAGCGCCATCGTCAGCGCCCTCGTCACATCATGAATAATCGGCAGCGTCGACGTGCCCGGCGGCGGCGCACTCAGCGAAACACCAAACACGTCCGCCCCACCACTCGCCAGTAGCGCCGCGACATGCCTATTCTCGCCCCCATTAGCCCACCATCCCAAACACCAACAAGAAAGGAAGTACTCACCCAAGCCCCACCAAATGCTCCAGCGTACACCCCAAAAATGCCAACACCGTAACCCCCCCTCTCCCTCTCAACCCCCCTATCCTCCTCCCCACGTCCATCTGGTCTGTCCCGGGCCATAGCACGTCAACTAATACATCCCCCATGCGCTCCGCCAGCCCAATGCTGCCCTCCTTCTCCGTGACCCATGGGGGCCGCTCGACCGCGCGCTTGGCGCGCACCCGCCGCGCTGTGTGCGACCGCGACGGCGGACGGGAGGACGGCGGGGAGGCGCCGGCGAAGGCGAGGCTCGGGGACCGTTTCCGTGACGCTGCTGGGGGAGGCGGAGGTGTCGGGGATTGCGACTGCTGCTCAGGGTGTTTTGGGAATTGGCTATGGTCTTGATTCATCCTTGTGGTGGTGGTGGTTGCGGCGGTGTGTTTGAGCGCGAGGAAGAGCGATTCAGGACAAGGCACGATGGGCAGGTTACTGCTGCTGCTGCGGAGGAGGGGGATGTTCTTTTTAGGGACGGGGTGGTGCAGGACTGGGTGTGAGTGTGAGTGCGAAGGGGAGAGGAGGCCCGGGGGAGGTTGTTGTTGCGCAAAGCTTAGATTGAGACCCCCCATGTTTGATTTCTTACGTTTTTTTTTCTTGCTCTTTTTTTTTTTGGTAGATTTAGATTGACCCTACTTTAGACTCGTAGAGAGTGTCTGAGCTCCTTGCGTAAATTTTGCGGGGGGACAGGGACAAGGACAAGGGGGGTGAAGAGTCGATCTGCGACACACGGACGGAAGGGATGTGTAGTTGTTCCGGACGGTGCCAGCAAAGAGTACGAGAGCTGATCCGACCAGCCTTTAGTAAGGGAGGGGTGAGTGAATAGGTGAGGAGAAAATTAAAAAGAGGGTGGCAACCCCGATTTTGATATAAGAGTTCAAAAGGTTTTGGGGTTGGGGTTTGGGGGGGTGACCGATATTTGTTTTACTCGGGACCTTTTCTTTTGTTCTGCCACTGCTGTATATAGCTACCTCGATCCTTCCTCCGCTCCATACTACGTAGACAGCACTCTATGTACCTCCTCTACCTCCTCTTGTCTTCTGCAGTGCGTGCAGCGCATTCCCCGCTGCTGATGTTCGATGTCCTCACCGTGCAGCACGCATAAAATAGGTTTGTTTACACATCTGGCGGTAAACGGCCTCGGAAGAGACCCGAGAAACCGTAGCGCGGTGCGGGGTATGGGTGCGCTTGGCTCGTTAGGGATGGAGCGAGGGACAGACAGAACCGCTTTGTCAGGTCGGGCTTTCGGGTACATGGATTCGCACTCGATTGCAGGAGCGCTGCTAGACTTGTAGTGAAGCTCGCTGCTTTACTTGGACTACATGTACCTACATAACTACATGTAATCTAAAGCGGTGGAGGATGGGGGAGGGGGGTGTTCGCTTGGATAAGACTTCTGTCTTCAATGCACAATTATCTATCAATTATCCGATATTGCGGTTGTGACAGATATTGTCAGTGCGCAGATGATGGACACGACTGACGAAGATTGGCACCGTGGGACAATGTGACATGGGTACGGGATTATTTAGCTGTGTGCAAGTCCAGCCTGGAAATGGGACCCCAGTTCAGCAACCGGTAAAGAAACTCAATCACATGAAACTTCGCGGAATCCGAATCTCAACATTACTACCAATATCGTCTCTACCCTCTGTCTGCGAAACGAAACTTTATATTTCTATCCGCGCTGCAAGTGTAGTAGGTATAGCCTCTAGCCTCTACAGTGATCTATGCCATGACCAATCTGCAAATCTACCTATCCTCCATCTCCTCATCACTATCATCATCATCGTCGTCGTCATCATCATCGTCATCATCATCGTCATCATCATCGTCGTCCTCCTCCTTCTCGTCGTCGTCCTCTTCGCCTTCCGCGAGGCCGTACTTGAGCCCATAGTCGTCCTGGAAGAACTTCAACGGGTGCACTGTGACGTTGAAATGCTCTTTTTCAAGAGCCGCTTTGATCGACTACATGGCGGGGGTTTCATTAGTCAATGGAAGTAGCTTTTTTTTTTTTGGGGGGGGGGGGGGGGTGCAAAACTCACATCAGTCTTCACCGGCGCCGTCACTACCACGGTATTACTCCTCTCGGGATCAAACACGGGCAACAACACGTCCCTCAGAACGTCCTTCAAGTCCTGCACCGTCACAGCACGGATCTTCTTCAGCAGCTGCATATTGTAGTCCTTGCTCTGCCCGTGGATGACCTGGTTGATGAAGGACACTGACGCGGCGGACGCCATGGATGACTCCTCGTCCGCGAACTGGACAACGATGGACGAGAGCGCGCCCTCGAGCGAGAGGTGGTCGAACTCGACGATGCTATCCATGTGGTCACGCAGGACCTTGCGGGAGGCTTCCCAGGCTTTGTAGGCGTCGGGGGAGCGGTAGACGGTGAACTGGACGTGGCCCGAGTCGATGTTCTTGGAGAAGCCGGTGCCGTAGGCGAGACCTGTGCCGCGGACGGCACGCCAGAGGGGGCCCTCGACGGCGTCGAGGTAGGAGATTGCTAGGAGCATGGCGGGTAGTTTAGGGTGAGTAGGGCTGTCCGGACCGAGGGCAACATGGACGGAGAAAGAGGAGTCGATTGTTGGAAGTGGGACCAAATGGGCCACGCCTCCGGGCTTCTGTCCTTGGGGAGTGAGGCGTTGGATCCGCTTGTCGATGGGTGCTAGTTGGCCGGTGAAGGAGTGGCCAGTGACGAAGTTCTTCCATGCTGATACGGGGTTTTTGAGCTTCGTTATGTCCGCGATGACAAGGATGCGGAAGTTCTCGAGTTTGCAGAAGGTTTTGCGGAGCTCCTCGAACTGGGCGATGACTTCGTCGGGCTTCTCTTCCAGTTGCTTGCTGATTCGTTTCAGGTAAAGGGCCTTAACGAGGGTATCTTGTGCGCGCCCAATTGATTCGCGGGAATATGAAATCATGCTGTTGACCGACATACTCATCTAAACAGGCATGGCGTTAAAATCTTGGATTGGAAACAAGGTTGGAGTTTACTTACCGTTTTACCGCCTCTCTTCTCATCGGGAATATCACTCCTCATCTTGGTGATCGTGGTAGCAAGGCGCGAGGCATCAAAGATGCTGCTCCACATGAACTCTTTGATCCATTTGATTGAGACCTCATACTTCTCGGGTTCAACTTGGAACCTGATCCTGAGACTCTCAGGTGTGTCCATATATGTTCCGGATCCGATATTGTAGTTGACGGTATCCTTCTCCAACTTTGCTACAACCTGTTCGTACTCTAGACGTACTCCATCTTGCATGATAGGTGTGTTGAAGAAATTTTCAAGGTATATTGGGATCAGGGGCCGTCTTTCAACTGGAATAGACGCAGTTGAGACAAGAATCGTTATTCGCACAAAGTTTGATGGGATGTGCTCATAATGGAGATAAAGCGGTAGGTCGACATGGTCTTTATCAATGATATCCTGTATTTCCTTATCACTATGGAAAGTCAGCAGCTTGCAAGGGTGCGATCATGAAAATTCACTCACCCCTTTCCATCTTTCACTGCCAATCCGGCCCTTGCGGTCTCAGTCTTGATGAAATGAATGCTCTCAACCCCTGGAACTGGAAACTTTCCGAGCTCCTCTTTCGGGATCTCTCTGTCGTTGTCCGCTTTAGCCTTCTCGAGCTTTTCCTGGAGTTTCTTAAGGCCTTCTTCCCCGAATTTAGCTTTCTGGGCAGCCACACGTTTCTTCTCGTCCTCTTCAATCTTCTTAGCAAGCTTTGCAGAAGGCTTTCCGAGGATAGAGACGTGCTCGTTGTCCGCGACCCATTTGCGGAGGAAGTCTCGCCAGTCAGTCTCGGTCCACTTCTCGAGCTCATCAAATGCGCTCAGGGTCTCAAACGACTTGAGAGTGCTGCCATCCCTCTCCCCAAAGATAAAATCAGTAATGAGAGGGTTAGAGAAGTAGTATCCAGAGCTCTCCACCGAGAATTTACGCTGCCTCTTTGTGCGTCGGAGACATTCCTGGACGTACGCGAGGTCAATTGGCTCACTGACGGTCTTTTTCAGCACCTCGAAGAGACGCTTCTCGACTTCGGCAAGCTTCTTGGTGGGCACACTGGTTAATTGAAGCCAGATGAGTGAATTGGGGCGCTCCTCGACGTAAAACTGGACAGAAGATGCGAGTGGCTCTTTGATTTCCACGAGCTGGTTCTCCAGGATCGACACTGAGGAACCGGCAAGGAAGGTACCGAGAGTTTCGAGAGCTGCCATTGCCTTTGCGTCATTGCAATTGGGACCAAGGAAGCCGATTGAGATCTCGCCCATGGATTCATCCTTTTCGGGGAACTCGACGGTATCAATTGTAGACTCCTTCAATAGCGGGACGGGTTTAGAATCGATCCAAGGCCTATAAAATTAGTCAAAATCGGTATTACCAAAATAACATTAGGACTTACCTTTTCGTGGGCAAGCTCGGATCAGGAATGTCTTTCAAGATGCTCCCTTCAAAATCGTCCAAGATTTTCAAGAGGTTGTCATGGTCCACTTCGCCAATGATCACCAAGCACAGATTTTTTGGCTGGTACATGTCCCTGTGAAACTGCCTAATCCTCTCCGCCGTGAGAACTCTCAAAGCTTCCATCATACCGCCAGTCTCGTATCTGAAGCCGACACCCTCGGGGTAGAGTTTCTGGACTGCTTTCATGTTCATGATTGTGCTTGGGGTGTTCTGAACACCTTGCATCTCGGAGTATACAACACCTGCATCTTGCCCCTCTCCATCAATGTGGTGGACCTCAGTGTAGCAACCACTGTCGGTAAGGGTAGGAAGTAGGATGTGTTCGAGGTATACAGGAAGAATCTGAGCGAATCCCTCCCAACCGGCGGTATCGAGGGTGTATGCGGTATGATCGGTAGCTGTCCATGCGTTCGTACCAGAGTAGGCTCTGCATTTAGTCAGTTATCTCTGAGATCATTTTTACAGCTTAATCAAATGGAATTCTACCTGTTTGCCATCCGATCTAACACGCCCTTGTACTGGTAGTTCTTACTGCCCATGAAGCATAAATGCTCTAGAGTGTGGGGGCTGCCCGAATCATCCAGAATCTCCGTGGCAAGGGCAAAGAATCCCAAGACCTTAGGTCCCTCGCGGTCTACCACCACCGCCGACATTCCCGTGCGTTTAGATTCATATTTCGTGATGGTGCTCGGTGAATAGTCAGTTTTGAACTGTATCTCCTTCTTGAAATAGCTTGTCCCCGTCATCGTGAGGATGGTGCGATACTGGGGGATTCTGGGATTTGTTAGAGCGAGAAGCGTAATAACCACACTCCTCCGAATCGACGACGAAAAGAGTATATTGTGGAGCGGAGCGGTGCGAAGTAGGCGCACCTGAGCCAGAATGATATTCTTCGGTGGGGGGAAAAGTATCAATAGGTAGATGGAGAAAAATGACGGGGGTATGTGGATATTGCGGGGTCACAATGCAGGCAAGACAAGGCTTGCGGCGAGGTTTTATGTACCAGCGGAAGACCTAAGGATCTACAGGCTCCTGGTGCTGACGCATGAAAAAGAGCCGCAGGGATCCCTGCATAAGAGTTCTTCATAGGTCAACTGATTGTACTTATCTTTCTTATTAAGCTTAGCCTTGTAGCTATCGATGTGTCCTCACGAGGTGCCTGGACTATCAATATGTTAGAATTCAACTTGAAAGCCATTGTAGAGGTACGTATTGAGGGCTTGGAGCTTGAGCTTGCTGTTACCTTTTATCTTGGCACTCTTGGCGTATGTCCACTCTTCGTGAATGCCCTGAAATGTCGGTGACAGTTTATTCAGTACTGGCTGAGGATTATATGAATCATGTGATCCCATATTAGCATGAGTATCCAGCACGTAGCTTTCAGAATTACAGGTGAAATGGCCATAGGAATATTGTCGAAATTACCAGTAATTCATCGATTCTGATTTACCACTTCATAGAATGGAGCGTGGTTCGGTTAGAAAGTAGAAGTATTATCTTAATTAACAATAGAGATATTTGGGGCCTGGCGAGATACCTAGTATATGTGTGTCTCTACAGCAATGGCCTAAAGTGGGCATAAATCCCATTTTATAACGGGCCAAGTTGCCAGCCGTAAGCTTGCAGAGCATTTCCCTTTCAAAGAATTTCAAAGATATTCTTTAACATAGGAGGCGGCCTAAGTAGAAGGGCTGCATGCGCTTAATAAATGAATCCATCAATCAGAATATGGCCAAGTAAAGCTCGAGTGATTTTCCATGACTCTGCTGGGAGCATAAAGTATCCATATAGTTATAACGCAAACCTCATTGGTGATGAAGCCTCAGAGAAGCAAAGTTAATTCAGGATCAAGACATACATAGTATAGGGCATAATCAAAGGAGGGACTTGAGTTTATTGCGGCAGCTTTGTTATTCAGATGGTCTATATATGCATCGAGTGTGGGTGCGATAATCGGCAATGGCCTCGCTGAATTATATTACATACAATAATACCACAAAGAAAATTCGTTTATTACATATAAGCGAAGGAATCTCTGTCGAGGGATAGTTATATACAAATGAAATGTTTTCTAAAATTGAAATAGTGAAGGAAACAATAAAATAACAACATCACTACAGGTATTTATCGTAAGACTTGATCATAATACTGTCCAAAGAAATCACATTCACTGTGTTCAAATATGCGGCCAATAGTTGTTCCAAGTGGGGGTTGAATAGGATCCTTTAGGAAGACTGCGCATACTGATGATAGACTCCACCAAAATGAACGTGAAACCAAGGAGGTTAAGCGCGACCATAACTCCCGCAAGAGCAATGATAAATATTCCCAATGAATACCCATGAGCCATCCGCTTACTGGACCTCTCGGCAACTTCCTCGACAGCCGTGGAATACCGACGAAAGAACTTAGCAAGGTGTCTGAAGATTGTTGTATCCTTATCTTCAAAGCTCATTCCCAAAGCTCACGCAAGACTTCCTCGTCGAACCCAAGAAATTTGACCAATGCCAAGCACGCGGGCATAGCAAACACTGATACAATAGATGAGATTCGCCAGAGCCAACATTCGGAAACGGTTGGAAACTGGGAATTCCACGCAAGCATGTGGAGGCCACCGTTGGCAGCTGCCGATATTGATCCCGCGAGAGAACCCATCTCAGTCCGGAGAATACATTCTGCAATATCATACCAGGCCTTTATAGCCAGGCATATATGGTGTGACCGTGGAGATTCAGTAAGGAAGCGGGCGTCGGCTTGATATTTTGTACTGTCTTCATCAGGAAAATCCGAAGAATGAGAGAATCCCATTAGAGTTGAGGCTGCCGTATATTGAGATGAAGATATTTCAAGGCTCTTGTCCTCCCATGAGCTTCCTCGGTCGCGGCGTATATCAATTCGTAAGGGTTCATCGATATCCAAGGGTTTGTACCACCAAAATGCATAAGTTGTCAGGGCAAAGAAAACTTGGATGACAACATGAATCTCAATCAAAGTAAGTGGTAAGCCAGCTATCTTCCGCCCAATGCACTGGAAAATCATCCAAGCCGCCTGAGTGAAGACCAACATTTTGGTAATGGTAGAGGCATTTCCTTGTCAATGATGAATTTCTTATCAAAAGCGTCCTCAGGTATTTTGTCTGATAGTGTATATTCCTTGAATCCCAAAGGTGTCAAGGTAGTCATACGGCCGGTGTCCTTGTTTTCGCGTATGACGATCCCTCCCATAACCACGAAGAATCCTCCCTCCATTCCCATACGATCCCGATCGCTCCCTGGTATGATCCCAAAGTGCTCGCACCACATGTCATAAACCGATTTTTCCTGACGCATCTGTACATATGCATAGAATGCGATGGCCTCAGGAAAGAATGCGCAAATAAGCATAATTGTTATCTTGTATGTGTACTTCCTCCAACCCACTTTGTTTGTGGCAATATCTGGATGTACTGCAGTCCAAACACAGAGAATGAAGGTGGTAAGACAACTCCAGAAAAATCTGATCGTGCTGCGCTGAGAAGTTTCTGATACCCATCCGGGATCAATATTTGTGCTATTCGAAACGTTTATTGCCGATGCAGGGAGAATCATGGATGCAAGAAGCACCATAAATACGAAGGATATATGTGATATACACAAAAGTACCATCTTTGTGATTTTAAATTAGTGTAAGATGATAAGGGCTTCACTAATTATGTCAGCACCACTAAGATTTAGTCTTGTGCAATCTCTCGTGGCTCACATGTAGTTTTGCTAAGGACGGCTATATATAAAAGTTGAAGAGATTGATAATAAATGTCATATATAACTCTGTGACTAGAAAAAATATCAGCTTTTAACTCTTAATAATATAATAAATATTTAAAATCTATGATAAGCTTCACATGGCCAGTTCGCTAGAGTTTGTGAAACTGCACAAAAGTTTCCGTGCAGTGATAGATGGATATAATATAGGGATAGTACTCACTGCTTGAAGGTGAAGGAGCAGCTGAAGCTTTACAAATACAGTTGAATCGATGCTGATTGAAGCAAATGCCGTACCCTATCTTAGCTAATCAGTACAGGATTATACATCAGAACACTGTTATGAAAATATTTACGTACCTTCCTCTCGTAGAGAATCTCTACCTACACAGTCAAGGTAGTTTCCACAACATGTTACAGCGCGGGGCAGTGCATCTTATGAGGAGGGACTTCGAATTGTTAGTCCGTCCGAAACTCATGTAGTCCTCGTGCCACTTATCTTCGTGATGATTTACATGCATACCACAATATTTTTATTGGTTCATGTTAGCGGACGGAGGTTTAGCTGGATTAACTAATGCAAACCGAGCGCTTAACTAAGCTGAAATTTTATTGACAGATTCGAACTTTGACGCACTAATGGAAAATGCCGCGATCCCTGCATATTCAGACGACCATTTGAGCTGAAAAGTTTTTGTTTCTTTTTATGTGTCCTTAAGAGGGTACATACATGTACTCTTGATGGACTTCCGTAGCTTCCGCTACGTCTTAGCTACCAATGAGACGTTTGGAGGCCCGAAAGATGCGAACATCTAAATCGACATTTAACAGTTCAAGCCTATTTCAGAACTAACTGTGAGCTCTATCCGACTACATGAGTATGTGCATAGTGAGGACATGCTTACGTTATGAGCTTCCCATAGGCCACATGCTTGGATCTTTCACCCATCTCCCAACACAAGGACTAATTGCGGATCCATATTTTCTTTGCTTGCCAGATAGCCTCCCACGATCTCGAGAGGTTGCTCGAGGTCATGATCGAATCTTCTAGAATCCTAGACCTCGCAGAAGCTGATTCTGGCTAGAGGGAGGAAGCATGTGGGTTCTACAGACCTGCGCGTGTTCTTAGAATCGATCGATATGATACACGAAACGAATACTGAGATAAATGCCGACAGAAACACCAGCCAGTATAACAGGTCTTCAAGATTCAACATACACAATGTTGTGCATGAGATTGACCCATACTCCTCCAAAGCTCGAAAGCTAAAATGGATTGCTTAGAAATTCTCGCTATAAGAGATGGTGACAGGGATATTTGATCTCCCCAAGGGTGGAGAGGTGGAATGAAATATTTGGAGCCAAGCGCGATCTTATCGATCAGGCAAAGTCGGAATCACTCGCTATCACTCGAAGGTTTCACTGGTAAGCTGCACATCCCTGCTACAACCACCAGTTTCAGTTTTGCAAGATACTTTTGCGGATAAGGTTTTCGATAGTCCATCTAAAAAAGTTATTTTCGCGACCACTCATAATGCAGGGTTATATAGGACACCGAAATTACCCAACGAGGGCTCGGTAAAATGTTTCGAGACGAAGAATCGAGATCCCCGAAGCGATATCTACCCAGATACTATTATCAGTAGATATAACCCCTCTCTACTTTCTGCGCAAACAAAAGATACTGAGAATTTCAAGATGATCCACTTTTCGGGCCGGTTCTATGGCGTAAAATAGTGCAGAAAAACACAATTCAGATCTATTACAAGAGAGTATCAAGGGTGCGTGCAGTACAATCCTGCGTGGACAATATACGGCATTGTGAATGCATGGCTCCAAGCTCACCACATCGATAACTCCAATCCTCTCAACTCCCTAGAAGACGTTCCAAAGATAAAAGTTCTGGTAACTTACTTTACCGTCTAGCATAAAGACTCAATTCCTACTTAGGATGGGGATACTTCCCTCAGAAATATTTCTGCGGTAGCGGAAGGGAATTTGGTACAGTGTGTGGACTTTCCTTGGCTTTGTCTAGAGGTCTCGAGGTATGTGTACTTCAAGGGGAAACAGGAGGCACCTCTGCTTCGTTTGTGAACTTCTTGGCACTTCTTGGTATATCGATCTCTACATAGGCTACACAGAACTATCTGGCACCAGATAATTCCAGACCCCCACATATATGTATACAAAGCTTCTAGGTCAGATTTATACCACTTGAAGGAACATGTAAGTACCCCGGTTCTGAATAAATGGTGAGTTGATAAGAATCATGAAATCTCACTCGACCAAGGTATAGCAGTTGACAGCATGGTGAATCCGTCCGGCTACCGTCGGCACCCACCCTCCTTACTTATCAAAACACAACTTCCAAACTTGGATCCAACTGTTCATCAACCTCTGGGCAATCATTGTCAGCTTCCCTTTCTACTACTAGTTACTTGGCAGTATTAGTTGTGTAACCACTTGGCATACCAGGCGGCCAGGTCCGCAGAGTCCGTATTGTTAATGCCAACGGCGCCCGCGACTGCTTATCGTGTGTAGAGTACAATTATAATCCTGCCCGAACAACACGCTGGAGATCGATTTAAAGTTAAACTCTAAAACCCAGCACTATGGGTACACTAGGTTCGGAGATACCGCCGCAGCACGGGATGATACCCTTATTAAGAAGGCACATCTCCAGCGTGAGGAAGGTCGCGATGCTGGTACCCGCAATAGTAAGTGATGAGCGAAGAGCGGATTCATGATAGGCTTTCACCTGCCTGCAGTTTTTCGATGCTTCGTTCCGCGCGATGCCGCACTCTCTGATAAACAAGCAGCACAGAGTCGCAACGGCCATCTGATCCCCACAGAGTGATAGCAAAAACATTTAAATACCCCCCCTCAAGCCAAACATGCAGCAGAACGCTCATCTCCAGCCAGCGCTTCAAGTCCACGATGAAGCTCCTCCCCTCTCTCCTCCTCCTTGCCCCCGCCTGCCTTGCGCGCGAGAAGTCTGTCGATGAGGCCGCCCATGCCCGCTATGCCTCCGGCGATGTAATGGCTGAAATAATGGCCCAGAAGGAGGCGACCTGGCAGCACTACCGCGACGAGGGCTACTTTAAGCCTGGCCGTTACAGGTCCAGCAATGGTTTTTACCCCTGCGTTGACGGCTCCGTCACCGTCGGTGACGGTGCGAACAGCACTTTCCAGTGTCTGAACCTCGATGTGACGGGATACCTGACGCATGAGGATCTTGGGTCAACGAATGCTACAGAGCGGATTGGTATGTAGTTTTGTACGCTGGTTGGTAGCTTGCCTTGCTAAGAATGTCTGGTTTGGCTGATAGGTAGTTCGATCTGGGGGATCACGCTCGAGGGGCGTGAGTTTGCGATTATTGGACAGGCGGACGGAACGGCGTTTGCGGAGGTTGTGGGGAAGGGGTGGTGGAACTATGTCCCATATATTGGGAAGAAGGAGGGGACGTTGGATTATATTGGGAGGCTGCCGCAACATAGTGTTCCCATCATCTGGCGCGAGATTAAGACTTATAAGCACTATGCCATCATTGGCTCTGAGGCTGTTGGACATGGTATTCAGATTTTTGATTTGAGAAATGTGGGTATCCGGTCAGTGTTTGATGTCTGCTTTGACATATAAATTCTCATATAGTTGGTATAGCTCCTCGAGGTTAGGACTTGGTGGAACCGGCTGTCGACGGCAACAAAGACATTCGATATCGTGAAAGATGTTGTTGGCCACTTTGATAAACTCCCCGTCGGCCGCTCCCACAACGTTGTCATTGCCGAAGCCAGTCAACACATCATCGCCGTCGGCGCCCAGTAAGTCCCTCGAGCTCTTTAATATAATCCTTTCCTTACATCCACATCCTAACACCCCCACAGACCCCGCGACGATACCTGCCGATCCGGCCTCATCTTCATCGACGTCTCCGACCCCAGCAATCCTACGCAAACCGGCTGCGCCGCATCCGACGGCTACGTCCACGACGCCCAATGCCTGATCTACCGCGGCCCCGACACGCGCTACAATGGTGTTGAGATCTGCTACGGCTATAACGAAGACTCGCTCACCATCTACAACATCACCGACAAAGCCGACGCGCAGATCATCTCGCGCATCTCGTACGAGGGCGCATCATACACGCATCAGGGGTGGGTGCTGGACCCGGAGAACCAGGAGTTCTTGCTGATGGACGACGAGCTGGATGAGCAGAAGAAGGCCGGGGCGGCGGCGGACCAGAGGGCGACGACGTATATTTGGAATATTGCGAATCTAGAGAAGCCGATTTTAACGGGCACGTATAAGTCGGATGTGGTGTCGATCGATCATAATCAGTATGTGCATAAGGGGTTCTCGTATCAGAGTAATTATGGGGCGGGTATGCGTATTCTGGATGTGCAGGGGATTCCGAGTGATCCGACGGGGGGAAACATAAAAGAAGTGGCATTTATCGACAGTAAGTACTCTATCCCTCTTTAAACGAAAATACGTCGGGGTGGTAGTTGACTGATGATGAACACAGTTTTCCCGGACGACGACGCGGCGCCGGCAGCGACATTTATGGGTACGTGGGGCTCGTACGGATTCTTCGAGTCGGGCCATATTATTATTAATACGTATGACCGGGGCGTGTTTGTCGTAAAGAGGAGTAAGGAAGTTGTGGGCGGGTTCCGGGCGGAGTTTTGAGAGTGTCCGTTTGTATTTTCGCCTAATGATGTGGCTTGCATTCACCGAGTGACCGGGTATGATAGACTTGATCATGGGTGATCACTCGACTCTGAGATGTGACGGTCAGGGGGATGGTTTGTTATTTGCTCATGTCCCAGATATAATTCTGATAAGATAGGATGTACAAAATCAATAAATGTGGATCGGGTTTGTCTGTCTAGTCTCTGTCATGAAAATTACGAAGTGATTTATAACGCGGACTTATGTATTGGTCAGTTGAGGCGCTTATTGATGCGCACGCTAGATTCCTTACCCCATGTGAAAGCTGGGTCATCTCCTTGAGGATTGCATCTCACTATTGAAAGTGACCTTGTAATCATTAATGGAGTGTTGTTGACGAGATGGTACATACCAAAAACAGGGCAGTAGAAGCGAGTGATAAAATATGATCCACTGCACGTAAGCTCAAAATGCCACGTACCTCGCCCAAATTATTCACATCTAGGGCTACAAATCTCACAACCCCAAGGTCGACGAAAAAGCCACCGCCCAGTCTTGACGCTATCCGCCACCAGCTATACAAACCCCACACCCTTCCTTCTCCACAGAAATACTATCCGCTACTGATCCTCCATTCTTCCTCCCCCACTCGCGTACGGAGGCGGTTGATGATCTGTTCACCTTCTTGCGACTCGCGTAAAGCTTGTGACGCAAGAAGGTGGCCAGACCAACACTCGCCTGCGGGACGACTTGAGTGGGCGGGGGAGAACGTCCATTTTGGCCCTCCGAGCGGAGTGGGGGTACTGGGCTAGAGCGGGTTTGTTCCTCCTCGCTCTCCTGCCTCCCCCTCCCCTCCCCTCCCCTCCTCAGATGGGAGATATTGGAGCGGGCTCGCCCCCCTCCCCTTCCCCCTCCCAGTGCCTCGCTCCTTTGCCCCCCTCCCCTATCGGACCTTGGGCGCAGCCGAGGGTTCGAGAGGGGTTTCTCCTCCCGCTCCCATCCCCCGCTCCCATCCCCCGCTCCCATCCCCCTATCAGGCTCTGGGCGCCGCCGAGGGTCCGAGAGGGGTTTTGTCTTCCCCCCTCCCCAACCCTTATGGATTCTGGGCGGCGCTCAGAATCCAAAGAGATTTACCTGCCGCTCCTCCCTCCCCTCCCCCCCCCCCCTTACTACTCACCGACAAGGTGGGTTAGAGTTACTTTCTCCGGCCCCGTCCTCCCAGCCCTCCTCCCTCCTCCTCCCCACCCCTATTAGACCTTGGGCGCCGCTAAGGGTCTAAGAGGGTTTTTTATCTCTCCCTAGTTCCCCAATCCCTCAGCACCCAGTCCTCCAAGCTCCCCAGACCCCTCCCAAACCCGATTTGTCGGGGAGGGGCCAAGGGATGGCCGGAAAACCGAGTGATATTTGATGACTCAAATAAATGTAGTTTAGAAATGTAGGTAAAAGTTACTAATATAGTACTAATGAGAGTATCGTAGTAGTGAAATTCCCACAGTTGTATATTGTAGTTGTAATTTTCGGGGGAATGTATCGAGCGAGTTGTTTCTCAGGGTCTTTATTAGTCTCGTTGAGGGTTTGATAGTAGGTTTCTTCGATAAAATACTCCACAAATACCAACAACTCCGTCTCCGCACTTCTGATGGTCAGTTATTCTTAACTTTCAACTTGATCGAGTACTATGGGACTAATAAATCGATTGCATTTCTTCTCCATAGCAGCCCAATTTTTCTATCACTATACTCACGTGTTCACTAAATCAGATGCGGGAGTGAGTGTAGGCCTTTCGATGGTATCCGAGTCTTCAATAGTATAGTAACCCTATGGTACAAGATCGGGGCCCGAGGGGGGGGGGAGAGGGTTAATATAAACACAAAAATTAGCTTTGTGATAAACATTAACAGTTTTTGCGGTAAACTGCAGAATTATTTACCATAAACATTATCCCTTAAACCGTCAGGCGAAATTGAAATCAGCGGCACTCAAACCCTTTACGGTAATCGTGATAAAATCTACTCATCCAGTGTGGGAGTTGTAGTCTTCGGCATGTGGCTGCATTCGTTATGGGTCGTGATACATAGAAGTTTGTTTCCCGCGTTTCTTATATCACGGTTACCATAAAGGGTTTGAGTGCCGATTTTGATTTTGCCTGACGGTTTAAGGGATAAGCTCGTGGACCACACTAAGCATGTAGTAGAGCCGAGCACGTTGACGCACGTTTACTTTCTTCTTCCTCCCCCACCGTTGTTCTCCGTTGCTGGTCGTCGCCGCAGACATAACATCTCCGTTCCCCTACTGCGCCCATTGCCTAACGAGAACCTCCTATTCCTGATATACATATTTTATTTACATATTAAGATAACAAAAATATTTTAACACGATAAAAAGATCATCTGCATGGCCTGTACACAAAAAGAACAAAAGGTTGCATTGATAGTCAGAGCCATAGCTACAACCCCCACCCCTGGATTGAACCCTTAGCCTTCTGTAATCGAAGGGGGTCCAATCTCACGGTGTCCGTCCGGGGGCGAGTGTTAACCGTTAGGCCACACTCGCCATGTGTGTTTTTCGTCCCAGGTGCTATTTGAATGCCAAGGATACGGTTATTGCCATACCTCACTTAGCTTAAAGTAGTAACCATCACCCAGTTTATTTTGGGTTTATTGAAAACTGCAGAGTATAACTTAAACCCACTTATATTTTATCTTCATGGTACGAAGGTCCTTTGCCCATAAAACAACAGAAGTCAAGTTCTCAAGCATAACTATCCATATGTGCGACACCAACTCCGTTTTAATTTTCCAGGTATGTAAAAAAACACGATCAAAGAGGTAGGTAGGATTAATTACATATATATCTCCTCGAACCACCTCAATCTCATGGACCGCACCGCAACAGTGCACCAGGAGGAGACGTAATCTCGTATCCAGCTCTACCTCAGCACTGCAGTACTATATCGAGCCCCACGAAAAAAAAACCGCACCATGAACCGTTGAGACAGAGCAATGAAAGATTTTTCATGAAACCAGAACACCCCACCCGACACGAAGACAAGAGATATAACAGGCCAGAAGGGTAGTAGATACACATGAAAAGAGAGCACTTATGTGAAAGAGATATAGAGAAAGATACGAAAGGAAATTATAGATGCAGTAAGTGTAAGATCAGTGGGGTAAAATTTACATAGGCGTGCTTTTATGAGGTTTTTTATGCAGCGAGATACCCATGTTGCATTCTCCACCTAGTTTTGGAACAAAAACTGCATATCAGCAGGCGTCAACTTATCCATCGCGCCCTGATCACCGCCCACAGTGGCATGGATCATCCTCGCCTTCTTCTCCTGTAAGTCTAGGATACGGGACTCAATACTGTCCTCGATGATCAGCCTAGTGACCTTGCAGGCTCTTGTTTGGCCAATACGATGAATTCTGTCAGCAGCCTGCCACTCCACCGACGGATTCCACCACGGGTCCATGATGAACACCTGGGACGCCTCAATGAGATTTAGCGCAACACCTCCAGCTTTGAGAGAAACGAGGAAGACTGTGGTTTCCACATTCTCCATGAAGTGCTGAATGGTTGCATTGCGCTGACTGGGTGTCATGCTACCTTCCAGCATCGCAGTCTGGAAACCGGCCTTACGCAGCCTCCATTCTACCAATTGTAGCATGGATGTAAACTGGGAGAATACGATCGATTTTATCGTATGATTTTGGCTTCTAAGCTTATAAAGCTCTTCAACGAGAGCCTCGATCTTGGTCGAACTATGCCACTGGCTCATGTCGATACGATTGATGATAGAGTTCTTTTTGACAATTGTGCCCTCGTCAACCTCAATGGCAGGTGCAGTAAGGTCGATATTCAGCGTGATATGACACTTAGGGCAGTCCGGATTGGACTCGCCATCAAAACCAGAAATATACTCCTGTACACACATTCGGCAGAATGTGTGATGACATTTACTCTTGATGGCGTCCTCGGCTTCATCGTCGCAGAGAGAACAAACCAGAGTGTTCTGGCCGTCAAGAGCTTCCTTCTTAAGGACAAGATCCGGATGGTCCGCAAGTTGGCGCATACGAGTGATGAGAGTAAAGATATTCGCATAATTGTTCTGCGATAGAAATTAGAATACTGTGGGAAACTCAATTTATATAGAGCTTACCAAGACGACACCATGCGCAACGTATGTGTTGAACTTCCTCTTTGAATCACCGTATATCGAATCATAAACATCAAGTTCCTCCTCATTGAAGTAATCCCTTCTGACCTTCACGATTTTTGGTGGTAGCCCAAGATCATCAGCGCGCTCCTCCTTAGTACGTCGGAGCATGATGTGCTTCAGCAAAATCTGCAACTTCCCGAAAGCAGCCTTGCCAGGTCCCTCATTCCCGTGATTCTGGATAGGCTTGAGCAACTCGTGGTTGAAAAGACAAAGATGGTGCATTGGACTATGCCCACAGTCATCGCAACCACGATTAGCCTTAAATTTCCAGTTCAGCGACTTGCAAGGGCAGTTGCGGCAATAGTAGAAACTGAATGGATCTGCTTCAAGAAAGCGGAGAAGAGAGAAAAGCTCCCCAATGCGGTTCTGGAGCGGTGTTCCAGAAAGACAAAGCTTGTATTTTGTCTGCAGCGCAAACGCCGCCTTCGCAGATTTGCTCGATCGATCCTATTATGGTTAGTTATGCACTCGCAGTAGGAAAAGTTTGCCAAACCTTGATATTGTGCGCTTCGTCGAGAATCACCCTGTTAAATTTTAACATGTGTATGGGGCTATCCTGTTTGTAGATTCCATCCTTCCTCTTGAAACCGGTCGTCTGCTTCCTATATATGCTTTCCAGAACACTATAGGTAGTCATGATCACATCGGCCTGGGCCAATACCTCGGGGTCCTCCTCCCTGTTCGCACCATGGTAGGAGATCACGCTCAACGCGTTATTAGTGTGTTTCTTGATCTCGTTTTCCCACTGAACTAGTGCAACTGTTGGGGCTATAACCAAGTTCGGCTTTGCACGAGGCTCGGACATGAGTAAACCAATTGTCTGAATTGTCTTACCCATGCCCATTTCATCAGCAAGAATGCCGCCCCTGAAGATAGTTTGTTCTTGGGCGCGAAGCCAATTAAGACCCTCCAACTGGAAGGGCAACATAGTCAATGATAAACCGTCAGGCTGTGTGGCTTTCTCAACAGGAATCTTGGGACGCTGGTCAAGCTCATCCCAAACAGTCGCAAGCTCTGGATGCCGATGTAGAAGCTGCTGGCGGATAGTTTCATCCCTAGATCTACCAGGGAATCCTGGTCTTCTTCTAGGAGCTCTAGGGGCTCGATTTATTCGGCGGTGTGTTGTTGAAACTTCCAAACGAGGCATATCACCGTCATAAGCAATCCTGCGGTCAACCCACAAGCTTGTCCCTTCTTCATCGGAATCTTCACCAGCTGTCTCGATTTCTGAAAGGTCGCTACCAGAGAAGCTAGAGTCTGTCATGTCACTTGCTTCATCTTCTGTGATGTCTGGAACCTCCGTCAGAACTGCTGGCGGTTCGATGTCCGAAGATATATCAATTGGGGCCCTCCCCCCGCCCCCCGCTCTGTTTCCAGAGGAGCGGATTGGTTTGGCTGAAGGTTTGGCCTTAGCTTTACCTTTAACTTTTGCTTTTCCTTTGGCTTTACTTTTGCCTTTACCTCTAACTGGAGCGGGTTCGTCGAAATCCTCATCTAGGCTATCATCTTCATCGTCTTCGGGCTCAGAGAGCTCACTCTCTTCCAGGCTATCCTTGGCTGCTTCATCATCCGCTGTGTCTTCATTTTCGTCTTGAGAATCTGCAACCTCAAGACTAGTAGCAGAATATCTGGTTCTTCTAGTGGCAACAGAAACTACTACCTCTTTCCCCTTTCCCTTCGGGGGTCTAGAGGAAATGGTGCTGCTCCTAGAGCTTGGAGCAGTAGGAGGTGTATCTACGTCTTCCTCGTCAAGAGAATTGGCGTATGAATTGGCGGCCGTGGATGTTGATGAGCTCGCGGCTTTAGCTTCGTCGTTAACCTCAATTTCAATCCTAACGCTTTTTCTTGTGCGCTTTGCAGGGGGCTTGGAGACAGTTATAGCCTCATCGGTTAAATCCCCATCTGAATCAGATACATGGTTACGCTTATGTGTTCCTGTAGTGATGGTGCTAGTAGTGGCTTTGGGTGTTACTGCAGTGATAGTAGTAGTAGCTTTGGATGTGGCAGCAGCTTGACTTGTAGAAGCAGCAGTTTCCAGCCGAGTTGCTAGAAAGAAAAGATTTAGCGGAATATTCTGCAATTGAATAAAATAATAACTTACAAGAACGACGAGCAACCATCTTTAATGTGGTGGTCTATTTCCCTCAAATGGATTGTAGATGTGAATTCTTCAATTGTTGTGGTTGCTGTTTGCCACAATTCTCAATCTGAAGGGTCTGGAAATCGTCAAGGTCAGAAAAATACAAGCTCGTGTGTTGTTAGATGGAAAGAGTCTTATTTCATTGAAACATACCAATGAAGGAGGCTCAAGTGAATCTTTCCGGATCTTCACTGAGAACAAGGAACCTGTGTCGGGGGAGCTTATATAAGGATTGTCTGTGAACAAAAAAATATGTAGCTATGTCGACATGAAAGTGTTATATGACAAAGAGCGAAAGTAGGCAAGAGAGAGAGATGGACAACAAATTTTCAAGATGCAGAGATGGTAAAGAAGCGGAGTGACGGTGCACAGGTGGAAGGGAGGGGAAGAAAATTTGGGGAGGGAGGAAGAAGACAGCCAAGGGATGTTGTCTCAGTGGAATCGCAAGCAATGATTACAAGGTCCTCGGGCAAGGGACCAACCAAACTTCAAAACTTTCTTTAACGATTAATGTATTTACTAGCAATTACTGGTACCCACACAGTCCTCGGTAGATAGATACATGTGCTCTACATGTAGATAAGATAGGGGACAGAGCCGGGTGCACCATCTCACCTTGCTCTGCCTCCTTCGAACTTGCTACTAGTATATACAGCTAGCTATGGACCCTCATCGCACTGCGGGTCTTCGCGAGTGGCGATAAGCAGAGCGAGAGGAAAAAACGCGTCTCCCCAGTTGTTTGCGGGACACTTTACGCGTTGTGACTCCGACATGCATCAACCTTCGTGTTCGCCCGCCTTGGCAGTTGGCTAGTCGATTCTTTCCGGGTATCGAGAACGATTGTTTGGGTTAGAAGGATCGGATTCCTCTGGGGCGGGCAAGGATTAAGATTGTTGCCACTGCAGGGTGCTGCAGCCACTTTACACGCCCCCCCCGTTATCCGTAGGTCTGCGCGTTCCTCAGAATGCCGTCCTGATAGTTGGTGGTTGAGTTAGTGGTACACAACTCTAACACCTTCACTTCACCTCATATCACACATCCTCTGTTTTCTCGGGCCTCTTAGAATCTCCATCACACAAACCAAACCTTAGAAATGTGAATATGCTCTCTCTACACATAGATCCTCAAGCTAACAATCAACCAGGTCGAGACGAGACAGAGGAGGCAATGGCGTGCGTGGGCCGTAAGTTTCCATAATTCCGCCTAATATGGGAAAATCTGATACTGATAATTGATCTTTAGAAACTCGGCTATGACAGAATTCCTGCGCGTACGTCACACTACCCAGAAGTCGAAATTCGGGAAGCTTCAAAGCACCAAAAACAAAATTCGCTGACCTCACCATAGGACAAAGGAATCAATGCCGCTGATATCCGCCGCCGTGCACTTGAACGTGCTGAAGCCGCTGAAGCTGCTGAAGCTGCTGAAGGTGAAGTTTCGTCTCCAGCACCAGCCTCGGCCCCAACCACTCGTCGCCGTCGTGGGCAACCTGAGAGCGAAGCCGGTCCTTCCACGGAGCAGCCTTCCTCCTCAACAGCTGCAGAAACTAAAAAACGAAAGAAGGATGGTTGGAGAATGAAATCTGTCTCAGTCCCTGGGCAAATCGCATTCTGTGCGGAATGTGATTGCCGTTTCACCGTGACAGCATATTCCCGCAACAGCCCAGACGGCGACGGATTACTATGCAACACATGCGGGGCACGTGATGCTGGTGCTAAGAAAAAGGAGAAGAAAAAGAGGGTTGTGGCCAAAAGGGGAAAGAAGGAGGGTGCAAAGAATATCCTAGATGGAAAAGTGTGGGGACCAAAAACTTTGAGGGAACTTTGTATCAATGTGAGCGCCTTGAAGGATGTCTGGGGTTCAAATATCTATTGCTATGGACTGCTGACTTAATATAGCTCGTTGCGAAATACAT
This sequence comes from Morchella sextelata, assembly GCF_020137385.1. Taxonomy (NCBI): domain Eukaryota; kingdom Fungi; phylum Ascomycota; class Pezizomycetes; order Pezizales; family Morchellaceae; genus Morchella; species Morchella sextelata. Next base: position 998,211 of record NW_025408634.1, read on the forward strand.
TGATGATGTTGAAGCTCTGGGTGATATCGGTGCAATGAACATGGATCTTATATGCCAGATCATTTCCCGAAACCGTAGGCTTAATAACAACACCATGAAGCTATTTCTAGACCCGGGAAGCACCAGACTCAATATTTATGATTGCTCCAGTAAGTTTTCATCTTGTTTTAAAGTGCCAAATACTCACCCATTAATTAAGTCCTAAGAATTCTTGGTAGCAACGACCTCACAAAATTTCTCAGGACTTAATTAACGCGCGAGTATTCCACCTCTAAAACATTCATTCTAACCCACCTTAGAAATCGAAGCCAACGAGCTCCAATCCATTGCTTCCGTCGTTCCTACTCTCCGCCACCTCTCCCTCTCCTTTTGTGGTAACATGACAGACACAGTTCTCACCTACTACGCGCACCAGCTACATTCTCTAAACTCCCTCCATCTTGGTGGCCCCTTCCTCGTCACAGTGGAATGCTATCACAGCTTCTTCAAGCTAGTCGGTTCCCGCCTTACAAGCCTCAAGCTCACCGACACTGCGCGCATCACTGCCTCTGTCATCGAGTCCATCGTTGACAACTGCCCCAACCTCACCGAGCTCCGTCTCTCCGACCTCAACAAATTTGATGACGAGTGCACGCGCCTCCTTACAGGCCTGACCAAGCTCGAGGTCCTCGAGATCTCAAGCCCCGGCCGCGAAGTCAGTGATAAAGCTATTATTGATCTCCTATCCTCCATTGGGGATGGATTAAAGGAGCTTGATCTCACCCGCTGCCAGGAGCTCACTGATGAAATCCTGCCGTTGATCCGCGCTCGGTGTACAGATCTACAGATCCTGACGCTGGAAGACTGTGAACAGCTTACCAACGAGGGTGTGGCTGCACTATTCACAGATTGGAGCAATTCGGGTCTCTCGCATCTAAATCTCTCACGCATCGTCAACTTGTCTGATGAAGCTCTTCACGCCGTCCTCGATCACTCAGGGACCAATCTAGAGGTCCTTAACCTCAACTCCTGTGGGAAACTGACCGACGTTGGGCTTGGAGCTCTCGGGAGGGGGTTTGGAAGGCTAGAGGAAATTGACTTGGGCTTTATTGGGGCCGTCAACGATAGCGTTCTAGAGGACTTGGGGAGGAGCTGCAAGGTACTAAAGACGATCAAAGTATGGGGCGTGTTGAGGTGCACTGGGTGTGCTAGCTTGCCTACTGGCTTGCAGGTGGTTGGCGTGCAGGAGATTGCTAGTCGTTGATACTCCCATATATATTCCGGTTTTCGTTTTCCCGAAGTCTCACAAGATGACATGCATGTTACAATCTTTATTTAGGAGTTTTCAAGGACCTTTTTCTCTCTTGAGCCATAGGTACCTATCAATATTCAATAAAATACCACATTTCTTTCAGTAGCTAAAGCTAAAGCACTTGATACCTTCCTAGAAAGCGGAGAGAGGAAAAGAAGAACTTAAGCCATAGAGATGGTTGTGGAGATTTAATGAGGAGCCCATCTCTTAAGTCCTTCAACAACCGAGTGATAGCCCATGATGACGGTTTACGCTCGACATCCATGACCTGAGGGAGGGCCGGAGGTGGGGACCACCCCCCATCCTGATCTTGGGATGCCTGTGGATACAAGAAGCCCCCCCGATTCCACAGCACCACACCGCACTAGTGTAGCTATAGCATGGTCCCTACATCTTGATGCTTCCAACATCAAACGTCCTTCATCCTCACCACAAACTTGGCCCCAAAAGTATACCCACCAACATGTAGGCACTCTCTCCTACACCACTTCCACTTCTTGAAGGGGTCGGACCTACGACCCTCCAATACCCCGATTAACGCGGCCCGAAAGCGGAATCAACACAAGGAAGGTAATGTCACCACTACACCACCGAAGCTGCTAGTGTATTTGGGGCGGAAAAAACCTATTTGAGCCTTATAGCGGATTTGGGGCACATCTTGGAGGTGATAAAACCTCATTTCGATTCGAAGTTGTTCTCGTATCAAGAAAGGGTACCGCCTACTATGTAACCCAGCTAGCCTCATATCACGCCGTACTAGTGTGTGATTTCATGGGAGGCATATCGTATATCGAGACGAGCCCAGATTGAAGGCACCCACCATCGTTCTTTATGGACAACGCCGGTTAGTTTCAACTCTCAAGGTCCCAAAACCCAAACATCCGCGCAGAACAGCGCCCTACAAAATAAACTCAAGAAACCAAACCAGCCCATACAAGTAGCTCTGAGCACCAGAAATCTACCTTTCGAAGCTTCCATACCAAACCCTGTACTCGCTAGCTCCCACAACCACGTGACACGAATGGAGCACCTCAACCCTAACCCACGACCCGTTTAAAGAATTTTTTTTTTCATCCCATCTCTTCTCCGACGTCAACCAACCACAACCAACAACCAACATCAACATCAACAACGACGTCTCACAGGTTGAAGGGATATTCTAGGTTTCATACTTCCTGTCACATAATTCAATAGACTCAGGATGTAAGCCTACCTTACCTTACTACTCTCTGTTTCGTTTCTCTTTTTTTTTTTGTTGTGGCGGATATATATGCAGCAAGCAGAGAGTTCTTCAGCGATTTTATACACCCCCAGGGATCAGCTGAGGAGCGGTTCTTATTATGAACGCGGGGTTACAAATGCTCCAGTCTTGCAAGAGTCAAAACCGTATGTTTGAGGCTGCTGTTGCCTGTACAGTGGAATTGTGGCCATAGAAAAGCGGGAAATTACAATACATACCCCTCCAATATCTGATATCTACATTTTTTTGTTTGTTTGTTTGCGCTCCTGCGCGGTGTTAGTAGAATCATGTATCTCCAACCATTTCCAAATAAACGGTCATTACCGCATTGCATTGTCCCACCAACGACCCAAAATCCTGCACAGTGACGCTGACCGCGGGGCCCCACCTCCCCCACCAGTCTCCCCAAGCCACCAAACCACCATGGACACCATCGCGCTCATCTCCGGCGGCAAAGACTCCTTCTTCTCCCTCCTCCACGCCATCTCCAACAACCACCGCATAGTCGCCCTCGCCAACCTGCACCCGCCCACGCCCAACACCCCCGCCACCACAACCACCATCCACCCCACCGCCGCCGCCCCGCCCACCTTCACGGCCCCCGCCGCCGCCACCCCCGACGAGCTCGACTCCTTCATGTACCAGACGGTCGGCCACGCGCTGCTCCCCTTCTACCCCCACGCGCTCTCCCTCCCGCTCTACCGCCACCCCATCACGGGCCGCAGCGCCGACCAGAACCTCGCCTACTCCCTGACCGCCAACGACGAGACCGAAGACCTGCTGCCGCTGCTGCGCCACATCATGGCGCGCCACCCGGGCGTCAAGGCAGTCTGCACGGGCGCCATCCTGAGCACGTACCAGCGCACGCGCATCGAGAGCGTGTGTGCGCGGCTGGGGCTGACGTCGCTGTCGTATCTGTGGCAGCGCGGGCAGGGGGCGCTGCTGGAGGAGATGGCGGGCGTGGGGCTGGAGCCGCGGATCGTGAAGGTTGCGGCGGTGGGGCTGGATGCGGAGCGGTGGGTGTGGAGGTGTGTGGTTGACCCGGCGGTCAGGATGGAGCTGGAGGGGCTGAGGAGGAGGTGGGGGGTGCATGTGGCGGGCGAGGGCGGGGAGTATGAGACGATTGTGGTGGATGGGCCCGGGTGGAGGGGGAGGATTGAGGTGGAGGAGGGGCAGAGGGAGATTGTGGAGGGTGCGGGAGGGGTCGGGCATCTGAAGGTGCTCGGCGCGAGGTTTGTGGAGAGGGAAGGAGAGGCGGTGGGGCAAGAGGAGTGGGTGAAGGACCTGAGGAAGCCGGGTCTGTGGGATAAGGTATTTGCGGACATTCTGAGGATCATTGACACCGGGGACGATATCACTCCCGCAGAATCGCCGAAAAGCACCATACCACTCTCCGGCGGCCCCAGCATCCCCACCGCCCAAACCTCCCAGTCCGGAAATCTCGTATTCATAACCAACCTCTCCAGCCCCTCCCCCACCTCCACCATCACCGAAGAAGCCCAGTCCGTAATGACCCTCCTCTCCCAGAACCTCTCCACCCTCAACACCTCCTTCTCCTCCATCACCTCCACCACCCTCCTCCTCCGCTCCATGTCCGACTTTGCCGCCATAAACAGCGTCTACTCCTCCTTCTTCACCGCCCCCAACCCGCCCTCCCGCGTCTGCGTCTCCGTCGGCTCCCGCCTCCCAGCCAACACCAACATCCTCCTCTCCGCAACCATCGACCTCCCCGCCAAGTCCCCGCGCAAAGGGCTGCACGTCCAGTCCCGCTCCTACTGGGCACCCGCCAACATCGGCCCCTACTCCCAGGCCATCAGTGTCGACGGGTGGACAGCGCTCGCGGGGATGGTCCCGCTCGTCCCAAGCTCCATGGAGGTGCTCAACCCTGGCGCCAGCCGCGCTGACGTGAGTGCGCAGGCGGTCATGGCGCTCCAGCATATGTGGCGGGTTGCGACAGCGACCGAGGTGACGGTGCTGTTGGGGTGTGTGGCGTATGTGGTGGGGCCTGTGGGCGCGGCGGCGGCCACGGCGGCGTGGAAAGAGCTGTGGAGGGGATGGAAGGGCGAGGCGGGGTGGAAGGGGCTGTTTGGGGCCGATGAGGACGAGGAGGAGGAGGATGATGATGAGGAGCCGGCGGAGGTTGAGACGGGTGTACGGCCGCCGCTGCTTATAGTCTCGGTGGAAGAGCTGCCGCGTGGCTGTGCGGTCGAGTGGGCGGGCGTGGGCTTTGATCCGGAGTGGATCCAGAGGGCGCGGGGTGAGTACTACACCGATGATGACAACGACGACTCGAAGGCCAGCGACGACTGGGGCGTCAAGGCGTGCGCCGAGACATGCAGCAGCGGGATCGTGACCTCGTCTGGCGTCTATTACGGCGGGTGGGCGAATGGCCGGAGCATCTGTGGTGGCGGGGTGGGGATACTCTGTCTGCCTGTTTCTTCGGAGGTGGATAGGTGCACGGCTCTGGCGCAGGAGGTGGCAGAGAAGGTGGGTGCCGAGGTGATGGGCTTTGGGGCTGCGGAGGCAAGGGTGTATATTCCGGCTGTGACGGGAACGGTGAGCGAGTTCTCGGCGGCCTGGGGGAAAGCGATGTGTGAGACGAAGGTGGCGGTCATGTTTGTGCCTGTTGAGCAGGTGTGGGACTGCGACGGCCAGTTGGCGGGGCTGGGTGCTGTGGTGAGGAGGGTTGGGCGGATGGCTGCGTGAGCTGCTTTGACAAGGGAGACTTTTACTGTGTCGTTTTGAGAAACGACTGTATGCACTACATAAATAGACCCCACATAATCGCCGTCTCGGCCTTTCTCTCCATTTAACATGATCTTACATAGCCGTAGAACATCACTTATCTCATGAATTGCTCCTCTCTCATCCAGATTGAATACTCCACCATCGCCAAATCTCAATTTAGAGGGATAACCAGTGCACCAAGAAGATGATTTCTAAAGGAGATTATCCGCAATGGAAGCAATCAGATTTAATCAAAGCTAACGGCATCTTTGCGCAATTAGAGCAATGTCAAAGGTACTAACATCTTAGGCGCGAAGCTGGTCATTCGGTAGCTCATCACAGGCTATCACTCGCACTAAAATCTTCCAACCAGGGTCCTAGACCAATGAGATGGAGGCTATTTCGCACTAGTAATATTGACATCTGATAAGATCATAGAGCCTATTCAACCCTTGCCATTTTTTTTTTTTTTTTTAGCACAGTAGGCGCAAAATCCAAGACGTAGCCTCTCGACCCATTCCATGGGAAATGCTTATGTAGAATTATTCATTCTGAGGCCTAGGCGCCAATTGGTGGCGTTTATTGCGAAGAACTTTTCTGGTAGGAAGCCACTTCCGCAATTGCAGTGTCAAGTTTAAAGCCCGCATACGCAGGGCCTGATTGATAATGATTTCGTGCTATTTCTGACGTTGTCACTTTGCTCGTTTTTGAGATGCTTGCATCCGTGAGTTGTTACTCTGGATTGATGTACAGTGTCCTCATATGTACGGATAGAGTACTCCTCTTTGGATCGAGAGCAGCGGTACTCTAGAGCATGTAGATATGCTGATCCTCCGGGTTAACATTTGTGGTTCGAGGTTGATGGGACGGTTCCCACTCGTGATTGGACGCTGTTTACCGGGATGTCCAGCGAATACCGAGGTCGCGCGGGATAAACACCTAGAGTACTTAGTAGCAAGTAGTAGCTCCACTCCCTTTTACTGGCGGCTACCAATACGTGTCACTTCTCTGTGGCTCTACCTGAAAGGCGCAGTATAATTTTTCAATGCCCCCAGCTACTGCGAGTATTTGTATTTCTGATCCTTCCTGCGTCCTGGCCAGCCGGGGTCTCTCGGCAGTATGTACCAACTTTATCGTTATCAAAAGTGCCTCTACGATAAACATTCCCAAGTGTGAAGTGCGTCGTCATAGTCGTAGTAATCGTTCTGAAACAAAACGGTTTCTTTCTTGACTTTTAACGTGTAACGTCGGCGGGTTGGCCCTGCAAGCACGTTTTTTTTTTTTTTATCGACCCTGAAATTGCGGCTCTGTAATCGAAGGGAGGGTCCGAAAATCAGCACCTTTTTGGGTCTTTTTCCCTGCATATGACAAATTTCACTTCAATTGTTTTTTTGCCAGCTCAGGAAAATTTCTATAGGTTTTTCGCAATTTTGGGTTAAAGGCTTCGTTGTGTATTACTATTCGCAGTAATACTGCTGACAGAGAACGACGTCCAGACCTCACGCTGGAAACCACCGCTACCCGAAAACGAGCCGGAAAAACCCCTAGTGGCCTCGTTGTGCCAGGGTCCAGCTTTAAAAAGCTGGGGAAACCTCTCAACTCAGCTTAGCGGGCTTCGAGCCGAGATCTTTAAACCCTGTCGATAAGCTCGCATTAATCAGCCACGGGTCTCTATATTCGGTCCCCAGAGTCGAAGCTCTGAATGGCCTCGTTGCCAGTGAGGGTCCTATAGGACTGATATCCCCTAACCCTAGTGCTTCCCGTCTTTTCTCCTCCCTTCTGTCCGTTCTATCCCCACTTCTATCCTCCTTCACCTCCTCTTCATCCCCTTTCATCTATCTATATTAACCCCACTATTCCCCTCGTCCCACACCCCGTTAATCAATCTTCCCTCCCTATCTTGCTATCTTCCATCCTCTAGCTTTCTAGAGATAATTATACCCCCCCTCATCAGCCTAGAACATCAAAGATGGCATCAGCAGCTCGCACTATCACTCGGCTCGCCCCGAAGAACATCTCCTTCACACCCCTCCGAAGGAATCTTACAACCGCCTCACATGCCCGACCATCAACAAAGATAGCCTCTCCTATCAGGCAGGCACCCCGCCGAGGCTATGCCTCGGAAGCTCCTGGCGGTGGTAGCGGAAGGGGTGTCTTTGTTGGATTGACTCTTGCCGCCCTCGGTGGTGCGGGGTACTACCTCTACTCTACCGACCAGCTATCAGCTATCACCGGATTGGCCGGTGGCAAGTCAAGCACAAAGCCTCCAGGCCCCTTCCAGCCCACCAAGGAGGACTACCAGAAGGTTTACAACGATGTTGCAGAGCTCTTGGACAGCAATGATGAATACGACGATGGCTCTTACGGCCCAGTAAGTTTTCTTTGAACTCAATTGGCAAATGAGATGGTTTTAAGGGCTTTTGTGGCTGACTGTTTCACCAATCAGGTCCTTGTTCGTCTCGGATGGCACGCCTCTGGAACCTACGACAAAGAGACCAAGACAGGTGGCTCCAACGGTGCCACCATGCGATTTGCCCCCGAGTCTGATCATGGGGCCAATGCGGGGTTGAGGACTGCTCGTGATGTTCTAGAGAAAGTCAAGGACAAGCACCCATGGATCAGCTACTCTGATCTGTGGACCCTTGCAGCTGTTGCTGCCATTCAGGAGATGGGTGGACCTAAGATCCCATGGAGGCCCGGACGTAACGACAGGGACGTTGCCGCTTGCACTCCTGATGGTCGTCTTCCCGATGCTTCCAAGGAGCAGAGGCATTTGAGGGATATCTTCTACCGCATGGGCTTCAATGACCAAGAGATTGTGGCACTTTCCGGTGCCCACGCTCTTGGTCGATGCCACACTGACCGATCAGGATTCGATGGTGAGTTATTTTTTCTTATCTGTTGTAAACAGAATTCTTAATCGGGTTACTAATATCTATCAGGACCATGGACATTCTCTCCTACTGTCTTCACCAACGACTTCTACAAGCTCCTTATTGAGGAGAAGTGGTCATGGAAGAAGTGGAACGGTCCCAAGCAGTTCGAGGACGTTTCCAGCAAGTCCCTCATGATGTTGCCCACAGACATGGCCCTTATCAAGGACAAGGTCTTCCGTAAGCACGTTGAGGCATACGCCAAGGACAACGAACTCTTCTTCAAGGACTTTGCAGATGTTTTTGCAAGGTTGTTGGAGTTGGGAGTGCCCTTCAAGCAGGAGGAGAAATTCGTCTTTAAGGCCACCACCGATTAAAGTATGAGTATTGATCGAGGGGATGGGAAGATCGAGTGCGATGGTACCATTTTGGGGCATTCTGCGACTAGGGTGATTGTTGCGATACCACTGCCAGCGTATGGTTTTTTGTATTTTGCGTAATATCCATGGCGTCATGTTTTTTGTTCTTATTTTTCGCTGGAACCTAGAGTGTTTAGCGAAGGGATCCTAGTTTTTTTTTTTCCTTTTTTTTTTTTCCTGCATATAATTAGTTGAGAATTAAGACTGGTTACTATGATCATATTGTTCCCCAATTGTAACTATTGGAATCATCTACTCGGAATCTACTCTGCCTATCGGGATTCTCGGTTATTCTCGGTCAAGTTGCTTAAGTTCTGTTCGATGTGTTGCATCTGCAAAATTAAAAATAAAGCAGACACTGTGTTCTAAATGAAGCCCATCAAACCCCTGCACCCTATATTTTGTGATGCCTCCCGCGTATGGTGCATGCCGCCGTTGTGCCTGGGCTCCATCTCCGCGGGGGCCATGGGGACCGCCCGATTGTCTATAATATCACGAAGATATTAAAGGGCAGTTGGAGTGCGGGGTACAGTTATGCAGCGCCCCCCCGAGGGCACACAAGCCAATGTTATCTGTGGCTTTTGCAATCAAGCTTTGTGATGCTGCTGCAGGGTCGGATGGCGGAATCATAGGCTATCACTCACGTGGAGCGAGGGTTAGTGGCATGCAAGGAGAGAGCTTGCAATTGGGTGGTAGCGTGCATCCTGGAGAACCTGTGAGATAGTGGGGGGGGAGGTGAAGTGAGCATGAGCATGAGATGAGGGGTCTAGATGGAGGTGGGGGCGCTCAGAGATATATTATAGCTCTGGTTTTAATATACACCTCTCGCTTTGGTGCGTGTGGCCGTGGGCGAGGAGATGGCCTTGGCAGTATACGTATAGATTTATATATGTATAATTCCCCTAGATGACGCGAGTCGGTTTCGGCTTCCCGTTCGACACGTGCGGGAGGCCTAAGATCTAGAGCATCTCTTCTATCACCCCACCACCCCGCCACCAGCTGTACCGCGGTCCAGCATCATACATCAACCCCTCCAGCTATATCACCAGCGCCCCGTCGTCACTCCGTCCATGAGCCATCACCTTTGTCCCCCAAACTGGCTGCTTGCTGACGTCTAGTCTGGTCGAAACGCAGCTCATCGACGCTTACTCGGGGTTCTCGATGATTTACCTAATCCAAACCTCCACCCCGGACCCCGCCTTCGGAGATCATCCTCGGGTTACCGATTACTTGTTGACGTCTATAGACAATTTAGTTCCTCCGGGTCCGCTCGGAAGGTTATCTACCCCGCCAAACACCCCCACCAACCCACATCAACGCCTCCACCAAACTGGAAAGACCGGAAGGATCCGTAACACTGGTGGATCAACTACACGCATTGCCCCGGCTACGTTCGGAGGTGTTGAGGGAGGCGGAAGCAGGGGAAAGCATCAGAAATATTTTATCATGTTTCGTGGTAGTGTGTACCCCTGTCAGAAATATTCACCGAGTGATATTTCGTGATTGATGATATTCAAGCCACCACACTATCACCGAGCCGGCTACCTCTCTCATAGCGGTCCACCTCGTGGGGCATACTAGCCCAGGTTCTGCTTCTGCTGTTTGTTTACCGAGGTAGTCAGGACCGATTCCCTCCGGGTGGTAATGGACGTGTGGGAAAATATTTAGCGGATGCATGTATGGCGAGATCCTGCATGAGATTTAGCATTTGCATTCATAGAGATGATTCATGGCTATGTCATCATCCATGGAAGGCAGCCAGCTACTTACTCCCCCAGGTCTTGTCCGCCCAGGTCTGGGTCTTGTCCGCCCAGGTCTGGGCCCTGGCTCATGCTTTGAGACTTTTGCGAAGGCCGAGCATCAATGATACAGAGAATCGGTGAAAAATATGACAATGGATGGACGGCATGCCTAACCAAAAAATACTCTGTCCATGATAAGTTCCGAACCGGGGAGAGCTTCCACGCTGGTCAATTTGGTACTCTGATATCAACTAAGTTGGCCAATGACGTACAGGGCTAAAGGATTGATCTGTTTATGGGTTTGACGCCGTCTCCGCCGTTGCTAATTGATTGAAAAGGACAAAAAGGAGTGTTACCTATATGGTGCCCTAAGAAGATGAATACGAAGTGCCTAGAACAACCGCAGTATCAAACTCCCCCTATATGTATAATTCTGCTCGTCAATTAAAAAAGAAGAAGTACGTCAAGAGCCCCCACCTGGGGGCCAAAGTTGCTAATGGCTCGCAGCTATGGTACTGAGTCTTACCACTATCCCATCGACTGTAAAAACCGTTTTGTGGTTCAACCGTGTACCGAATTATTTATCATGTTTCCGCAACTGGCAACCACACATGAAAAAAAAAAAAAATATCATTATGAGATATAACTATATCAAACTCGCCCGAATGCGCTTACAGTCGATGGGATACCGCTGGACCATCCAACCCACACTGACAGGTGTTCTTTTGGTAGTGTTGACTTCATATTCATCCGCTCTCAGTTTACGCTAGCTTTGCAATACTTTATGGGAGAACCCGGAGCTGGAACGTGCTCTACACTAACGCACCTCTACATTGTACCACTTGCAGATCCATGTTAATGACGTTTATCATCGTTTTTGTTCTCTTATATTTACATAATTTAGGGTTGTGTCAATACAAAATCTCATTTTATCCCCAAGACCCACTACTATCGCTCCAGAAGACAAGAAAATAAACAGATTACCCATATATTCTCCTCTTAAGTCCATGTAGCTTCGTTATTTTGGGCGTCCCGGGTAATTTTTTGAAATGCTCTCCTCCGTCTACTTTGATGTTGCTGCAAGCACCCATTTTTCATAAATTTCTTGTGTATCTTCATGTATCTACATGTAGTTATATTATTAGTACCGGAATTTCTCTATAACAATAATATACCCACTCTTTTAAGCTCGCGCTTTTCCACGCCTTGAATCCTCCCGATCTCGATTATCATTTTTTAATTACATAGTTCCGATGTCTTGTTTTCTGTTACCTAAAGTCTAACGAACGGGTTGGATTATGTACCGAGGGATTCATTGCCCTATTTCTTTACGGAGGCTTCATTGATAATATGATCTGGCAGACACCTCCCCGACCCGCTGTTACGGGGCTCTCGGCACAGTTTACCACATTCACTCCGTTTGTCAGCGGGACTCTCCCTTCGTCACCGGTGGATAACATCCGGTCAACAGAGCCGAACACCGCCCGTAACACCGCAGCCGAGTGATATCCTATGCTCCGTGACCATCACCACCCACGCCAAGAACAAACCCCCAAACACCACCGTCCGGCCAAATCACCAAACATTTCTTTTCTTATCTGGCCGCTCTCTACACAGTCAGAGTTTGAATCAGAAATATCCCATCTCACTTTTAGTCACAAGCTGGTACCTAAAGCAACCAGAACATTCCACCACTACCAACCACCCCCGATAACGAGATAGGTACACCCGATTATCAACATCCCGCTGACACTATCATTACCCCCCCCCCCCCCCCCCCCTCTCGATTACTAACCATGTGGCGATCATCCTCCTCCAAAGCACTAGTACACACCTAGAGTAGATATCATAGGTCTTGTGGGCCCATGGGTGCTGACCAGCCTCGCCTCGCCTCGCCTCGTGGGCCAGGCACAACAAGAACGTCATCGCTGGACCCCAGCGTCTCCAGCGTTTGTTTAATTCACGTCACGAACCAGACGGACTGAGTGGCTTCGGAAGGGCCTATGGAGGGTGTTTTGTATGTATGGTATGGTTGGACAAACTACATCATAGCTATGCGACTCGCAGCAAGAAACCAGGTTATTGTGTCGAATGGGAGTGAGTGGTGGTGTTGTTTCCTGGTCGACGGATTCAGGAACATACAATAATATACATAGAGCTGCTCATGCTCAGAAACCCCCCAATAAGCCTGTGTAGAAGTGTAAAAGGGTGCTCATGATCTACGCCCGCCCGCTTTTGCTTACATTCCAGATCACACCATATACGCCATCCCAACTACTCTATCGATGATCTCCAAACTTTCCCCATCATCTCGCCCACCGTTTTCCCGTGACATGACACTCTCTGTAGAGTTGGTACTCTAGATCTACTTACTTCCAGGCTCCCCGGTTCCCCCAGCTACCAAACACCTCTCACACACGCAGCGACTGCAAACGCCCAAAAGCCAGGATCCCAGTTCTTGGCTGTTTGCTCTGTTTGTTCCTTATGAAGTCATCGTGCCGCGCCGGTAGTTGCATGTTGGTTGCTCCTTAATATTGCTCAGGACCTTTCAAGCCTCAAGCCTTGGCAAGAGAGGAGCTTATTCATCTGACCAAGACAGAGACAGCTTCCCCCACACACACACCAAGCTGTCATGCTAGTTCCTTCCCGTCCTGCACAGCGCCCACATCTGACAAGGTTGCTGGGCAGTGCTAGAGCGCTCCAAGAGATGCTAGAAGGTGCAGGGGGTCAGGTACTCAAGGTAGAGTACATACATAGAGCACGGTACTTTCAGCTTTGCGCACTCTACCTATCTAGACCAAGTACACAACCTGCCCAGATACATCCTCCTGCTCTTTGTTTTTGTAACGGTGGTCACTGGTCAGTTGACATGTCAACGGGGTTCGTGGCCACCGTCGCGGTTGAGAAGGGTTATGTACTTTATTAAAATACCTGCGCAGAAAAAAACCAGGTCACGTTGCCTCGAGACAGCAGGGAAGGGCTTGTCTCAGTACGTAACAAAAAAGGAAGTAGAGTACCTGCCTGGAATAATTTCCGCCCCCACTTTAGGTACCCTACGAGTCTACAAGTCCCCCGCTTGTTGTTACTGCTGCCTGAGACTGGGCTGGCCGGGACGACGGGGAACACATATTTAAGCAACCCTTGTTTTTGTTATCATATATCTTTAATAGCCATATACACTGAATATGCGCCCCCGTTATAGAAACAAGAACCAAGAAGAGATATGTAGAGAGAACAGCTAACTACTCCATACCCATGCATGACCCTTATTCGAAGAAAGCAAGAAAAGACGGAAATAATGAAAACGGAAATAAAAACACAAATTCCTCTGTAAAGGTGAAAAATCAAGACGCCGCCATAATATTCGTACACCAATTCAAAAAAAAAAAAAAAAAAAAAAAAAAAAAAAAAAAAAAAAAAAAAAAGTAGAGAAGAGAAAAGTAATTCAAAACCGCCCCGTACCCCTTCCCGCAGAGACCTGACTAGAAGAATATAAGAACAAAACATCTCAAAAGAAATTTAACAGAATAAGTTTGAATCAAAAATAAGTCTGCCACACTAAAAATTTCTCAGTTGAGAATCGCCCGCTGCCTGCTCCTAGTATGCGGTACCCTTGAAGAAAAGAATTGTAAAAGACAAAACGCCATAGAAGCACAAACCACACCTTTCCGAGAGCCTCCGGAAAGTGAAAAGGTACCAGCTCGAAAGAGTGCTGCTTGAAATGAAACCCAGACCCTTGAAAACAAACACAATAGAAAGAATGAAAGGAGGACGAAAGGAGAAAAACAAAAATAAACTTGTGGTCGACAGCTTATAGCCAACTACTCGCTCACAATCTCTGAATATTCATGAGAGGCAAACGTAAGGATAAAAATAATAATCTCGACTGGGGATTATTTCGGAGACATCCCCATCCCCAAACCCATGACCGGAGACATGGAGGGTAGATGCGGAGAGCCGTGGTTGGAGTGGATGGACTGAATTCCAGAAGATCGTTTCGACATAATCATTGCAGACTTCTTCTTCAAACAACCAAGTCTGACACGAATGCTTTCCATGTCTACAAAGGATTAGAACTGGCTTATAGTAAAGGCATCGAAACTAAGGAGAAAACACTCACACTTCTCTACGATTCGCCTATCTTCCTCCTCCATCTGTCCGCAATCCGCCTCATTCTCACTGGAATCTCTTTCCAAAACAGCTTCCAGCATCCGGATTGAAGTGACATAAGCCACCTCACACCCATTGAGATCCTCTCCGATCAATTCATTGACGGCTGCCGCATTACTCATCTCGAGAGCGCGGTCATACATCAATTTCTCGGCAGTCACTCCAGGAGTAACTGCTACATTCTCCGTACCCGCACCCATGTCATCGTTATCTGGGTTGTTTCTTGGGTGACTTGGATGACTTCTCGGCAACTCCTTTTGTGCGTTCATCAATTTGATACGAACAAACTCAGCCTTTTCCAAAACTTCGTTGAATCGCTCTCGGACCCATAGAACGACACTGCTGACTCGGGCGCTAGCCATTTGAGCAGCTGGGCTCATCGATCCAGGTCGTGAGTTTGATGTAGACCACCAAGTGCTTGCAAATTCCATAGCCTTTGACAGCAATCCAAGTGCCTTCACGTACAAGACCAATGCCTCTTCGGCGAGCTGGACAACTGCATCTGGAGTTAGGTGCATGTCGCTGCTTCCCGGAGACGATTCGCCTCCAAACCCTAACTCTCCAGCACTGCCCGATGAAGGTAGCAATCCAAGCCCACGAGGTGCTGAAGGAGCCGACGGCACCAACTGTGCCCATTTGACTTCTGCGAAGTTGTACACAACGTCACTCCTACTCGCAGCATCTTCAATAGTTTGAATAGCCATCATATCATCTTCCGCGAGACCGCCAGCATTGCTGAGCATAACCATACTCCCGGGATTGTGTTGCGGGGGATATCCTGATTGCATGTTTGGTGGGCTCTGATTTGGTGGTGAGACACTGACGCCAAAAAGACGGGCATTGGCGATTTCTAATGCCTTTGCTAGTGTTGACCTCCCTGGCGAAGATCCATAACGTCGGTCATAGGACCCCTTAGAGTGAGATTGAACTTCAGGGCGTCGGCTGGTCACCGCAATAGCCCTCGAAGGCGTGGCCTGGTATCCACCAGGGATTCTACGTGACAGAGCGCTTGATGAGGGTGATGGTGTAGTTCGACCAGTTCCCCTAGTTGCAATCTCATCGGCAAAAGAGTTAACCTGTACATATTGTTTGTCGATGAAAACGTAGTCCTCCTTCTCTCCCTGCTCTTCTTCAACTGGTCGCATATCCCTACCACTTGGGGAGCGCTGGGAGTACCTGTCTCTGACTGGTTCTCCTCGCTCAATTCGTTCAACTCGTTCACCTCTTTGCACCAATAGTGAGCTACCAGGTGATGGATCTGTGCCTCTGCTCTGAACCCTCTCCATAGGCACAGCACCAGTATCTCTACCTGAATTCCACCCTTGCCTAGCTGGTGCAGTTGAATGATTTGTAAGTGAAGGGCGAGACTGTGGCCGTTCAAAAGCTGGTGATGATGGTCCAGCGGAAGGAATTTGTGTAGTGAGCCTTCGCTCAACCAATCGTGGTGAGGCCCCGGATGGGCTAAGGGTTGCAAAAGGCAAGGCGGATGACTCTACAGCTGTCCTAGTCCTTGGAGACGGTGGAATGTAGTGATGATCCGGTGCACTTCTTCCTGTCCCTTCTCGGTCGGCTTCAAGTGCCCTCTCGTCACGCGGTGTTCGCAGTGATGGGCTTCTCCTCATTGGCATTGCTTCGGTTCTGATAGCAGCCAAGCTACTTCTGGGTCTTATCGCCACCTCTGATACTAAGGGTGCCGGTGCACTTACAGCGGCACCAGGGATTTCATTTCGAACCACAGGGTGATCAAAAAACTCTTGAAATGACATCCTCTCAAGTGGGTTCCTCTTCAATAAACTGCGTACCAACCCTCGAATATCATCACTTGCTATACATTCTCTAGGGAAATCGATTTTATCATTTCGAGCCTCGATCTTCCTGAGCAAATCGACATGGTTGGGGGCACGGAAAGGCGGCCTTCCCGCGATCATTTCATAAAGAACTGTTCCGACAGACCAAAGATCCGCAGTGGCGTCGTACTTCTCGTATCGGAGGATTTCTGGTGCCATATAGAGTGGAGATCCGCAAAGAGTTTCTGCCATGGAAGTGGCAGGCAGAACTCTCGCAAACCCAAAATCTGCGAGCTTCAAGATGGGCAATGATGGGAGACCAACAAGAGCACGCGATCCTTCCAAGGGAAAAGGGTTTTCGGGGATATGTCCGTCCCAGCCTGGTGGTGGATCTAATAAGAGATTCTGGGGTTTCACGTCCCGATGAACCAGTCCGTCCTTCCTCAAGTACTCGAGCGCGCTCGCCAGTTGCTTCAAGAAATGTCTTACAACAACCTCGTGGAGTCCACTTCCCGGAACGGGCGGATAATCCTGCATTAGGCCTTCTAAGCAGGGGTGTATTTGATCTAAACGCTCTCTCTTCTTGATGATATGCGAAAGATCACCAACAGAGCAATATTCCATGATGAGATGGATGTACTTGTCAGTTTTCTTGCAGTCTGTGAGAGCTACAATGTGGGGGTGGTTTAGCTTCTTGAGAATTTGAATTTCTGATTCAAGATTCTCGAGGAGCTTTCGATTGAGCTTGGCTCTCTGAACGACTTTGATAGCGGCGATAGACTTATTTTTCTGTGTATCAGAAACAAACATTAGCCGTGTGGACCAATCATATAAATGCATCGTGAAAAAGCACGGGTTTTAAACGGGTCCAAAGCGAGCGGAGCCGCAAAGTTTATTTTCGAATGAGAGTTTCACGAATAGGATGAGGATGGCCAGCGAAGCAGCACAATCGAGGGTAGCGACAGCTCTTCACCATCGTCAGGGTGCATTGCAGGGTATCGAGAAGAGCACCAAAAAGTAAAACAGAAAACACCAACAAAACATACCGTATTGTGTGCCTTAAACACAACTGCGAATGATCCTCTACCAATTTCTGTACCTATTCTGTAATTTCCAACTTGCGTGTTCTCCACTGGTCCTCCTCCAGCAGATGATCGAGAAGCCATGGCTACAAAAAGCTCGGAGCTGGGGTATCGAGCCTAGATTCGAGACGATGTTTGAAGGGAGGAAGTAAATATTTTCCAAAGCTGCTACCGGGCTGGCGATGCTGTGGCAAATGTTGAAATGGTGGTGTTGCCTTTATGTGTCATACATACGACGGTCGAGCGACAGTCCTATCAAGTGTATGGGGAGACTATGCTAGCTAACAGTAGAAGACGCGCGGGACAAAAGGCGTTGTTCTAAACAGAAATGCGATAAGTGAATGGATAGACACAATATGGTCTAACGAGTAGAGTGTGTATTGAGAAGAAGGGTGTGTTGAACGAGAGATCCTGTGAGCGATGGGAACAAGAGAACAAGAGCTAGCTAGCTCAGGACGATATGTATTGGTAACCGAGATGGTTCGAAGGCGATATTGTGAGAGTGAATGAGATAATAGATGTGAGGAGATGTAGATGGAAAAAGAATATGTAAGTTGAAGTGAGGGAGGTGGTGGAAGAGGAGACAATACTTTCGAAGGGAGGGGGAGGCAGCGGACAAAAGGTGTGAGGAGAGGAGAGGAGGAGTTGAGAGAGGTGAATCACTAAAGGACGATAGTGAACGAGTAGATAGATAGGGAAGCCGCCAAGGTCCACCCGCGACGGCAACACACTCTAGATAGGCCTCCCCACAAAATGTCCGCCCTTGGATCAGGCCTCTCTGCTGTCTATGTATCTACAAGTAGCTCTATCCAACTGTTACGTGTGTGTGCTTCTTGTGGGAGAGGACCTGGCTGAAATGTATCTAGAGCACCTTACACTGCCACTACATAAACATACAGATAGCTACAGCTGTATTGGATGGCTGCACAGGACGGTTTTGTATCTGGCAGTCATAGAGTCATAGGTAACCCACTCAGAAATAAAAGAAACCCCAAGACCACGACTAACGGTCCCAAGACCCTCCCCAAAGACACCCGGCCACACATAAACAAGTAGAGTACGAGAGAGACTGTGCCCTTCTCTCTCCCAAATCCTGCCACCACTTGCTACCAGACCAGACCTACCTAGTCGGAGATTCCCAGATGGTGAGCGTCAACTGGCATATTGCGTCGCAGCTTAACAAACTAGCCGCGTCAGGTATGGTCCAAACGAGTATTCCCCTCTCCGGAAAAGCCAGTGTCTTAGGGAAAGCAGGGTAATTCACCTGCTTCAATCACATAGTTGGACGCCATCCATATCCATATCCATACCCCGTGTGTGATGAAGAGATATCCGTTCTGTGAAGGGCTGTAACTACCAGAAATATGGACATGTACAAGCTATCTGTTTCGACTCGATTGAGCGGTGGTACATGGTTTGTACACTGCAGTAGCATCATGCTGCTGTCGGTGTGCATCCAGGGTGCGTCGGTACTTCCTGGGGTCTAAAGATAACCTCGATAAGAGCCGCCGCCCCCATCACATCACTGACCAGCAAAAGAGTGCCATCCAATCCATTCCTCGTAAAAATTCCAAGAACCGTATGCCCTAAGAGTCCTACATTCTGCAAGTCCCTCAAGCGAGACTGAAATCCGAGTCCTGAGGATCCTTCCACGTTCGGCTTATTCCTGCAGGTTCCTCGCGACATGCGGGCCTGTTTCAGACACAAAAATCATAGTTACAATGTCATGTAGCCCAGGTCCTAGGAGTGAGGTTTACGTTTTGCTCGAAGGCGGAGGAGGCAGAAAGGGCAATTCATCACCCCTAGGGTAGTGAACGCATCAGGGCCTCTATGATTGGCCAGTGTGACTTGAGGTACATACCTCAAAAAACGTGGGATCAACTGTGGTCTTGTGCTCTTTCTGTGGGGAGAACAAACGAAAAAAGAACCCATAGCCCCGTTATCCGAAAGTTTAAGCCTAACTATCCTGGAGACTTTAAAACGTCCAAATTTCGCTCAGTCTCACACGTTATCAGATCATCTAATCTTCAATGTTACTTCCACCCCCTTGACCACTGCACTCTCCTCTTCGGAAACTTATGATGTGCTTTTTTGCCTGTCTGAGCTTCCCCGGACTTCTTGCTTCCGCGGCGATAAATCATGGCTTTAACATTGGTTTGACTGATGATGACATATTGACCCCCCATATCGTAAACAACACTTGGCCGCTTCGTCAAATTAGACATTCGGAGAAGGCTTCCTCAAAGAATAATAAAAAAATTCATAGGCATCCATGATCCATCCCTCTCTCCCCCGCAAATTGCACAGGATTACTCATACTTCCAACACACTTGCAGTACTGTGTGCTTTTGTATTATGATTCACAGCATGTTACCAGCGATCTATGAGCACCCCTTGGAGATATCGAGGCACCCACAGGCCAGTGGAATAAATACTTACCTGTAGGTACGTCGTAAATGTGATCGATCCACTGCCCGCTGCTACCTAACAACAACAGCAATGCCACAATTATTGACCACGGCAGAGGCCCACAGTCAGGTAGGTTAGCTAGTCATTTTTTTGTCTCCTCAATTAACGAGGATAGACGATTAGCCCCGTTGGAGGTGATTACTACATACCTGAAGCAACCACCGATACATGGTTTCTAGCTAGGGGAGATCAGACGGCCAACCACTTCTTATGATATGCGGTCCTGTGAGCAGGAGCAGAAACAGCTGTCTTCGACTTACCGGTACTGACTGTGACTGAGCTTGACTTGGACCGCGCCGCGGATGCCCAGTGAATAAATCCATCAGTCAATTGCGATTGAGACTACATCAACACAGCCGTCCCGTGCTTCTTTCTCATAAAGCTCAAAGCGAACCAAACGGACTGCCGTATGGAGCTTGGTTTTACATGTCACCATCGACAACAAGCGACGAAAGTGTCGATAAAATCAACATCGAATCACATCCTCCATTTTGAGCTGCATCTTTAGGCCGTGTATGCTCCGCATGGAGCTAGTAGTCCCATCATATCCCCACTGTGTTTCAGGATGTCCTAAACTCCAAGCAACTAAAACTAATAACGGATTCCGATGAGGCGTTATTCACGCGGGGAACGGGTGTTTGCAGAAACCAAGGAACTAAGCAATAATCATGTGCAGCTAAGTTTCTATCGGTTTGGTATGGCATTTCTAGCGATTAAAACGATTAAAACGATTAAAACGTCGGCGCTGTTGTCCAAGATAGTTATAGACTGGAATTCCCGAGAACTCGGTAAATCGGTTCGGCCGGTCGGCCCTTAAGCTGTATTTCGGATGAATAAGGCACAATCCTTGGTGGAATCAAACGGACGAGGAGGCGTTCCAGAAGCAGTCGGTTGGAAGAATAATAAATATTAAATTGCGTCTTGAATGTAACCGCGGGCCGAATCACGATCCTGATATCAGCTGGCGATTGTTGCCTGCATGAGAAGTCCAAGCTTTGTTCCTTTATCTACCCTGTATCCTCGTCCCTTATCTCTGGCAGCCAAATGAGGGTTCAACTGTTCAACGTCAGCGCCAAAAATATCTCGGATACTGCTTCTCCTGCTTCTCTTCTGGCAGAGACATGCCTTTACTCCGTACCACGACCTCGGATCCTGATATCTACTCTAGCAATTCCTAATATATATGCCTTGAGGCGCGCCCCTTCGCCCACCCCTTTCTTTTTTTGAAAGTTCATTTCTTACTGAGAGAACTCCGAAAGCACCCGTTTCCGAAAGAGGGCGGACCAGATAACCAATCTGTGCTCGCCCATATGCCCCATCGTCCGTTCCTCGGATACTCGCATTGAGTAAAGGCGTGTGGCGCTGTTAACAGCCTACTTTAAATCATGATATCGGGTGCGTACATTTGTGGACGTATGATACCTATCATCTGAAAGAAATCGTATCTCCTGAAGGGTGGTTCATATCGTCTATCTACTGGTCATCTCCTGGGGAAAGCAGTCGCTTCGGTGATCGTGAATCTCATCTTGATAAATAACCTTCCACTCGGTATCAATTTCAAATTACCTATACCTACACACGCTAGTTGCCTCCCGAGAACTGTTCGGTTGGCCACTTGATAGGAGATTCCCCTGCCTGCAAGATGCCTATTTTGTTTTCAATATTAGAGTCATAATATTACATGTGGTGACCTTTTTTGACTTCCCTTTGTTCGGCGCGCGCACATATATCAAATCACAAAGGACACCGAGGCCAACGGTCCTTTGTTATCCGTTTTGATTTCCCTATCTACTCTACCAAAACATTGGAATTCCATTCCAGACTGCGACGCAATGATAACCTTTGCATAAACAAGGGCAAGGGTTATCATTCCTCGTAAATTAGTTTTCCCTGCATATTCTCAAACATTAGGGCAAAGCCTAACCTGAGTATGAGGCACGCGGACACTTTTGTATGTAAATCGAAAATCCAGCGCAGAAATCTAGAAGGTCCTTATCCTGGGACTGCAGATGTACTCTATGCGAGCGCATAGCATCTACTCTATTCTGAGTACTCTACATATACGTGGCCATATCTGCGGCCACGCATGTGGAGGGTGTGGCTGGATCCATTGCGAGCCACATAGACGGTCCGGTCGTAGATAAGGAACCCCATTAATTGCATGTATGAAGAGTGGGGTAAGGCTAGGGGAAACGAAACATTCCTACAATCCGGGGTGAAGTGTACTGCGATGAGGGGGAGATGTCACGTATGTAGGTTATTCAGGCTCTTTTGCGGACACGACGTCGAGTGATTGTTTATGAAACAAGCGCAGTCAATCACTGATAGGATATTCTACCGACCCCACTAGACTCGGCCGTGAGACTCAGCCATGCCTGGGAACGCATGAGATGAACCCTCTCTATCTAGCTACTCGACGACCTAGTACTGGTACCCCACTGGAGTCCTATTGTTTGCTCACTGCAGAATGGTGAAGTGGCAGTAATAGTCAGTCGTCAGCCTAGTTCAGTCATCCCCACCACCATCATCATGGGATTGGGTACAACCACTGTACTACCGGATGATTAGTTAATCCGGAATACTAGTAAAGGTAACTCTACTGTCTCTCTTTGGTTCAATTGCGAAGTCTGCTGCTCTACT
The DNA here is from genome assembly GCF_020137385.1 of Morchella sextelata. Lineage (NCBI taxonomy): Eukaryota > Fungi > Ascomycota > Pezizomycetes > Pezizales > Morchellaceae > Morchella > Morchella sextelata. Next base: position 1,020,651 of record NW_025408634.1, read on the forward strand.
CAACCCATTAACTACTCATGCGCCGAGAGATATGCAGAAGCTCATTACGCCATTGATCAACCAGAGTACCTCAAGCGACAAAAGATTCGACCGGGTATGGTATGGTCTTTGTGTTGCGCACCATGTAATCCCATGCCATGCGGGTGGGACCATCCACTGCATAACTTCTCCGCAAAAATAACATTCCACTGAATTCATGAAGATCTGGCTGGCGAAACACATAGAGGTGAAACGATATTATAGCCGGGGGTTTTACGTTTTCTTGCTAGGGTGGTGATTCTTCCGAACACCTGCGAGTGTCATGAAACCCGCACCCGACGACGTCACTGGAAAGCACAGTCCTCTCTCCCCCCCTCTCCTTCCGGAAGAGAGGAGGGGGGGCGAAGGAATCATAGCCTGAATAATCATATACGTTTCTTGCACTTTTCGCGCGGATCGCAGAGCGGGCCTGCATAGGGCAGTTTCTTTCAAGGGACGGGGTAACTACTTGTGCTAAGCGGACTGGTTTATATGTGAGTATTCCGCCTAAGAATAAATGAGGCGGGCGGAGATGACAGAGTTGTGTGTGGTCTGACGGTTTGTAGTCATGAGCTGTCACTCGGTAACGGGTCTTCCTGGTGGGTATTTGGTTTCTAAGAAGTCAGTGGAGGTCCTTTGCCTATAAGCAGCGGGTGAAGCGGTCAACGGGAATTTGGAGTACATCATGTGGGATATCGCTGGCTGCGAATTGATCCGTTACTGGGCTCTGGGGGAATTGGCGCCATGTAAAGTTGGAGCTGGCTCTAAAGGAAAAAGGTTCAAAGCAGAAACCTGATACATATCTAGAGTTGGTTAGAAACCCTAGGATAGGGTAGAAAGCCATCTCTCCATAAATCGGGCGTCCAATGAGCTTACTCGAGCTATATTTATACCAGTACGTGTAGGCCAGCGAAGCTCGGTATTTTACTATGATTTGGACTGAGTCGGATAGAGGTACATACAAACATATACACTTCAACTTGACTGGACTTTGTGAGACACGTGCACTGTTTCAGTGAATCAAACTTTTTAAGGTTTGCTAGACAGCGCCCGGAATTCGATAGGCGATCCTGAAAGATTAATTGCTCTGGGCGGGCCCGTCGCGCACGCCGCACCCATCAACAACAGCCTGGCCCGGCCGGAGGGAGTATACCGACATATGATTGTCTAGACTAGATCAAAATTCCGGGCATTGTGGTAACCTGGAAATAGGGATGAGCTTAATGCGTGCATCAGAATTATCGCAAAAGTCTCCTGTGCGCTAGCTAGCTAGCTGCAGTCTGGATTTTCACGTAGTTTCAATAGCTGTACCACAGCTCCTCCCGACCCTCCGCACCGCTCGTGAGACGCAAGTCTCCTTGCTCTGGAGCAGCTATTTCTGATGCGTTTACCGCGGCCTTCATCGCATGGCCCGCCGGAGTATGAATGCGGCGGTGCGGCAGCAGCTAGTGTTTGGGCTGGCCTAAATAGGCGGTCCTCTTCCCGGGTGCTTCGGCCGGTCCGTGTTCGGCGGATGACGCGGGTAGGCAAAAAGATTTAGTTCTTTTTTAAGGTTCTAATGAAACGTGGTTATGAAGGGATCTGGTCAGGCACCCCTAATATATAGTGGTTTGGGCTTATTTGATGAGCGAGCATGAATTATATTTCGCCTACTATACGGGACTTGCCAGTTTGGCAGGTTTATGCAGCCTCTAGAAATAATGAAACCGAAGGGCGCATCTTACTGGGCCGCTATCGCAATGGGTTGGAATCCAATCAATGGAAGCCAAGCATAAAAACCTGTAATTTATCCTCCAGCTCGATCATTGACAGTTGCAACCATCACCTCGAATTTCAGGATAACTAAATGCCAACATTTTGTGGTTTCTGGAAAGTCAAGCGGGGTTTCGCTGTTGGTTATTGAGAGAACGGACAGAACGCAGAACTACGTTTTAGTGAGACACTAATTGGGAGGAAGTCTGCACCAAGGTCTGAGTTTGGTGCCGGTCCAGATAGACAGACCTACCACATCACCTCCTTCGAAGGTCCCAGCAAGCCACATTTAACCCTTGAGACATCCAGAGCGACGAACCGATGGCTATTTCAACTATGTACAGATTTGTCGTCCTGCATTGGCTCAAAGATACGTTCTTGCAGCCGGGCCGGCCCCGGGTGACAGCTACTCCAGATTGTCCGGCCTTTGGTCATAGCCACTAAAAAGAAGGAAAACAAAGAGAGACACCGGACCCGGGGAGCACAAATAACGGCCACGGGATCGAATCATTGGCCATAGGTATGTCAATTGCGATGTCCCAATGCGCGGCGCCCAGATTCATGCTCTGTTGGCACCCTCCCGGTCGATCATTGACAGTTGCGGCGAATGGACAACCCGAATTTCGGCACCGGTACCGGGGGCACATTCTTCGCAAACTCAACCCCAGCTCCTAAACTACTAAATACATGTAGGAAAGAAAAACTCTGGCCCCGCATAAGAACTGAGCTTTCATCTGGAAGAACATGTTACGGAGCTGGCCTGGGCTGGAGTTTACCAATTATTTCCTGTTGCTGGCTAGCTAGCAGCTGCAGCGAGTAAGTGTCTGTTTGTACTGCTCAATTATCAGCAGCCGGCTGATGCATAGGAAAGTGAAATTAGGATCATGGACGGGCTACTATCTGGAATAATAAGCGAGCGGGGGGCCACGGCTGGAACTGTATTTTGAGAGCCGTTAGGCCCGGCAATATCGACTCCTATTTGCGAGCAGGCGGCCCTGCGGTAAGGTGAAGAGATTTGATGTGCGTATACTTGCGGCATCTCCTCAGCCCGTGCACAGGACCCGGGGAAATACATGTATGGTTGCCGCTAGGCCGGAAAGAGTTGTCGGGTTTTACAATATCTCGACGGATACGAACCAAGGGGATACTTTCGACCGGGTGATGGTAAACGTCAGGCCAGCTTGTTGGTTTGGGGCCTGCGGTTTGGCGGCCATTAGCAGCTACATACATACTCGATTTGGACCGGACTCTAGATATAGGCCCAGAATCCTACTTTATGCTGGATACAAAGGCGAAGATGCGAGTTGGCTCCCAATTAATGGGTTTTGGAATACCTACCTCGTTGTGTAAAGCAAACGGAAGAAACCCTAACCCAGATGCAGCTGGTACCCTTTCTGGAAGAAACAGGCTGCTGGGCGTGAGCTACATGTCTTGTGCACGCCTCTTCTCTTGTCGTTAGCTCGTTGAATTCGTGGGGATTGGGGGGAGGGGTGCCGGTGGAGATGCTGCTGCTGCTGGATTGATCATTGCCAGTTAATATTCGCAACGGACATCTCGCTCGATCCCCGAGACCGCTACCAGAGATTACCCTCCGCAAATCAGTTTTTATTCTGGGGGTTAGGGCCGAGATGTGGTAGACAGTAAAGATGCGTAGGAGACCCTAGCCCTGAAAGCTAGGGCCTTTGCATGGTGCCATTAATACTGTTCCTGCGTATTGCTTGATAGCAAGAATCCGAGGTAGCTGGTAGTGGGACTAAGGGGAGGAGGTAAATTGGGGGGGTACTAGGTGCACGCTTCTACGCTGTGGTTTGAGACGGGTGGGCGGGGCTCTGACCGTAATGTGCACCTAACTACATACCTGGGTTGTGGTTGGGCTTCTGCTGGGCCACATGGTCCCGGCTGAGGAAATATGATGGCCCAGGTTTTACTTGTTGATGGGACGGGAAAACAGTTATTGTGAAGATTGGAAAGTTTGTCATAGTTGATGGTGGATTTGGATCTGGAGGCCGCTGTTTGTGTCCTCTGGATAGCTGCGCCGGACGGAAAGGATGCCCCGAATGTTTGGGTCGGTGCTGACCTAGGTGCCATGGGGTCAATTGATGTAGACTGACACTCTGCTCCGCGCCAGAAGATGGGGCGGTATGCTAAAGCAAATCTGCTTTGCGAACTACTCCGCGTGGGAACCCTAGCCCTAAACAAAGACCATCTTTTTTTGAGAGCACATACCACTAGATCGACGATCTATGCATGCTATTGTCAGTGGCTAGGAATGATCAGTCAGCCATAGAACCCAAGGGGCTGTAGAAAAATGCTGGTTGGGACTTTGTTCTTTGGGGGCTCTGTATCGATGATTGACAGCTAGAGGAACGGACGCCTCGATCCCCGCACGGGAAACCTTGGGTCTAAAAACCGGCACCTTCTTTTTCACTGTTTTTGGCGGCGAGGATGCCAGTTAGGGGGCGGGGGGGCAGGATATTAAGACTCTATGGAACTGCAGCTTGTGGTGAGGAGGGTAGATATATAGGGTTGATGTTGGGGAAGGGCGGGGGGTAATCAAGCTTCATGCCCAGATCATACCTGGTGGGCTAGAAAGTGACACCCCTCATATGTGAGCAGAAAGGGATTACCTAACCTACACCTGGCCTACCGGAGCTTAGGTTATGTTTTCAGCGACTAAGTTAAACAGAGAGAACTTAACCTAAACTTGGAGGTGTTTAAAAATTGTTTACAATAAACTTGAACACAGTTCCACTTGAACATTGTACAGTTCTACTTGAACTGTTCGCGATCGGTGTTTAAGCGATTATTAACCGTATATGCTACGAAGTTGAACCTGTCAGGGTTTTGTTATAACTGTTGGAGGTTTACCTAGCTAGTGTGAACATATAGTTTATCATAAATAGACCTGAAGTTTACTCTAAACTGGAGACGGCCGCTTAAGTTAATTCACATTGTTTTGTACCATGGGGTATTGATGTTGTTGTTGATGGTGGTGTTGGCGGGATGAATACGCGCAGGGGCAGTTAAAAATCGACCGAGTGATTTCCCATGATGGGCGTGCATGATTGGAGATGCATGTTTTTTTTATGTCTTTAATTACCGAGATTACCACAACCACAACCACGACTCTACACTCTAAACCAACTCACTTTGTACCACTTACCCTTATCCGCCAGCATCTACTACCACCCGCTTTCCACTACAGTTACCACAGTTCACATCCACTCCATCCACTCCATCCACCACAGAGCTCCCACAATCACAACTCACGCCCCCTCACAAACAACAGCACCCTAGTATCAAGCAGCTAGCAAATAAAAGGCTTACGCACTCTAAGCTAAAAGACCCTAGCCACAACTACCTAAGCAACCCCAATTGAAGTCCCTAGCTAATTCCACCTCCCCACCGGCACCTGCAGCACCCCGCCCCCACCACCGCCCGATCCACCCCCGCCATCGCCATCCTCCCCACGCCCCGACGCCTTCGCCCTCCCCGCGTTCCGCGTCGGCTTGTTCTGCGCCGCTTCATGCTTCCTGTCACCCCACCCCCCACATTAGCCCCCACCCACACACACCCAAGGAAAGAAAGAATCAAAAAACATACCTCAGCTCCTCCGGCACCCTACTAATCGCACTCTTCATCAGCATCTGCTTCAGCTCATACAGCACCTCCGCATCCTCCCCTCCCAGAAACGTAATCGCAACACCGCTCTTCCCCGCGCGCCCCGTGCGCCCAATGCGGTGCGTATACTGCTCGATGCTCGTCGCCATGTTGAAGTTGATCACCAGCGACACGTCGGGAACGTCGATACCGCGCCCGGCCAGATCCGTGGCCACCAGCACGTCGGCCTGGTTGCTGCGCAGCTGCATCAATGCTTGCTCTCTCTGGTCCTGGGACTTGCTGCCGTGGAGCGTGACGGCGCGCCACCCAATGTGCTTCAGGTCCTTGGCCACGGCGTCGCAGTTGCGCTTGATATTCACAAACACGATAATCGGCGCCGCGAACTCACGCGAAGACAGGATCTCCGCCAGCCGCTTCTTGCGGCGGTCCTCGCCGGGGATGAACTCCACGCGCTGCTCGACGGTGTCCACCGCCTCGCCAGCGTTGCCGATGGTGACGATGGCAGGGCGGCGCAGATACTTCCTCGCGATGCGCTCGATAGCCGGCGGCATCGTGGCCGTATACATCATCGTCTGCCGGAAGCGATCCTTGCCGCCCAGGTGCTTAGACATGAGGATCGGGTTCTCGGCGTCCTCGGTGTCGGGCTTGATGTTGTGGACGGGCAGGGCGTCGAGGATCTTGTTGACGGACTCCTCGAAGCCCATGTCGATCATGCGGTCGGCCTCGTCCATGATGACGTAGCAGCACTGTGAGAGCACCAGTAGGCGCCGCTCTAGGCAGTCTACGAGGCGCCCGGGCGTCGCGATGATGATTTCGGCGCCGTCGCGCAGGTTGTAGGCTTGTTCTTCGATGGTGTGGCCGCCGACGATGGACACGCAGGTGAAGCCGAGGGGGGTGGCGAATTTTTTGGCTTCGGACTCGATTTGTTGCGCCAGTTCGCGGGTGGGCGCGAGCACGATGGAGTAGGGGCCGTCGTTCTTGGTGAAGTCGTCGAGCGAGGGGAGCTCGGAGATGTACACGAGGAGTGGCAGGATGAAGGAGGCGGTTTTGCCGGAACCGGTGACGGCTACGCCGATGAGGTCGCGGTTTTGGAGGGCGATGGGGATGGCGGCCCGTTGGATGGCGGAGGGGTCTTTGTAGCCCACGTCCGACACGATCTCGAGGAGGCGCTTGGGCAGGTTGGATTCGGACCATGAGCGCATGGGGTTTGGGATTGCGCCGCCTGTAGGATATTGTCGTTAGTTATGAAAAGCAATATATATATATATATATATATATATATGTGAAAAGCCAATGATACCTCTCGTCGCAATATTGAAATCCTCCTTAAAGATCCTCCAATCCCTCTCCTTCATCATCTCCAGCGGCTTCTCACTCCAATGCTTATCCACCCAGTTGGCCCCCTCCCTCTTCCTCCTCTCCATCTCCATAATCTCCCTCGCCCTCCGCTTCTCATCCTCGCCCCGCGCCTCCAAAGCCTTCGCATACCCCTGCGTCGGCGCCTCCGTCTCCGCAAACCCCCCCAGCCTGCCCCTCCCGAAGAAATGCGCCTCCGCCCGGTTCGCATACAGCGGGTTGTAGTCCGGGCTCGTGTCCTCCTCGGCCCCCCACTCAAACGTAAACTTGCGCTCGCTCGTCTTGCGCCGCTTCTTCTTGGTCGACGACGTGCTGTCCGGGTCGGCACCCATGTACCGCCGCCGGATCTCGGCCGCCTCGGCGTGCTCCGCAACGCTCCGCTTCTTGTCCTTCTCTCCTGCCCCTGCCCCCGGCACCGGCGGCGGCGCCATGCTGCCTCCCCCACCACCACCACCACCGCTGCGGTTCCCGCGCATCGCGGCGGGCCCTGTTGGCGGCTCGCGGTCTCGTAGCGCTCTTGGCCCCGTGGGCGGTCCGCCGCGGTAACCGTTCTGTTGCTGTTGCTGTTGCTGACGGCGGTCACGGTCACGGTCACGGTCGCGGTCGCGGTCGCGGTCGCGGGCGCCGTGTGGCGAGGGCGAGGGGGGGCGTGCGGCGGCGGCGGCGCGTTTCCGCTGCTCGTCGACCTCCTTTTGGCGCTTCTCGAGGGCGAGGGCCTCGCGCTGGGCCTTTGTCAGGAATTTTGGCTGCCCGGTTGTTGGTAGTTAGCTGGCTGCGGGGTTGAGGAGGAAAGAGGGGAGGGAGGGAGAGGTACTCGCTTCGCGGCCTCGTCGGCCTCTTTCTTCTTTTTGAGGATCTCTTCGATGCTGAGGGGCCCGCGGGAGGGGGCTGCTTTCGGCGGTGGGGGCGGCGGCGCGAGGTCGATTGGTGGTGGGGGGGGCACGTCGGGGGGCGGCGGGGGAGGCGGGATGGTGGACGGTGGGGGGGGGATGGCGTCGGGGTCCGCTGGGGGGGGCGGCGGGGGTGGGGGGGGCGAGGTGAGGGCGTCCATGCTGGCTGGGGGTGTGTGTGTGCGTGCTGGAGCTGTGGAGATGTCTGTAGCTGTGTCTGTATGGGGGTGTGTCTGTACTATCTCTGTCTCTGGGGGTGTGTCTGTACTATCTCTGTGTCTCTGGGGGTGTGTCTGTACTATCTCTGTGTCTCTGGGGGTGTGTCTGTATTATCTCTGTGTCTCTGGGGGTGCTGTGGTGGTGGTGGTGGTGGTGCTGCTCAGGGCAGATGTGGTGAGGGAGATGGAGAGTTCTCGAGATGTCAAACGCTGTGTTGTTGCTGTCTCTGCTGTCTCTGTGCCACCCGAGACAGAGCCGCACATGCCATTTTCACGTCCCGTGCCTGTCCGGGCAGCGATGTCATCGCAACCTCTCACTCACACGGTCTATCTGGATGCGGGCACTGTCTGCAATCGAGATCTTACAGAGAAAGCACTGGCTGAGAACTGAGAACTGCGAACTGCGAACTGCAATTGCAACTGTAGAGATAGAGATATAATATATATACAGCCACTGCATATACAGCAAACAAAAAGAAAAGAAAAAAGACAAAGACCTCTCCCTCCTTCTCTGCCTCTACCTCGGCCACTCCTTCCACCCCCTCCCGTGCCCCAACTTCCTCCACTTGTCGATAAGCTTCGGCATGCCCTCCATCGCCTTCTTCCTGACCTCGAGCCTGCCCACACACACCCACCGTTAGCACCCATCCACCCCCCCCAAAACAAAAAAAAAAAAAAAAAAAGCAGAAAAGACTACAACATACTTCGCCCTGAGCGCCCTCTCCCAGCCCTTCCCCTTCGGCGTCAACATCCTCTTCAACCTCGGCCCCATCTCCGCCCTGGCCGCCCTCGCCGCCGCACCCTTCACCGTCTCGGGCAGCAGCTCCTCGACACCATGCTCCTGCGCGGCCTTGACGAGCTCCTTCTGCCTGCGCAGCGAGTACTTCGGGTTGTGCCATTTGCCCGTCAGCGGCGACTTGGTGTGGCGGAAGACCGCCGCGTGGTTGGAGCCCGGCGGGTGCTGGGCGAAGAAGCGGTGCAGTAGCGGCGGTAGCCGCTGCGCGAGTGAGATGTATGTCGAGGGGGTCGACATGGTGTGCTGTGTGCTGTGGTGCAATGGGGGGGGGGGGTGTGGTGGGGGAGGTGTGGTGGGGAGGTGGTGGTGGTGATGGGGGGAGAAAATTGGGGCTTGGCGGTGACGGGGTCAATGATAGCAGGGGTGAGGTGTGATCTCCGAGTGATGGTTGTCCCTTAAGCCGTCAATGCTGACCCCGCCTAGAGGAGTTAAATTTGTACCTACAGGAGATCTATTATTATCTGATAGCAAAGCTACACTAAATTTGCTTTTTTTTTTTCTTTCCTGGAGGGTCGGCATTTTACTGACAGTCTAACCCGCAATCCCACCGCGAAAATAGGTACGCCAGGAACGAACAGCTGTGTTAGGCTAACCAATATACCGAAAAGATGCACGGGTATCATTCGCCCTCATTGGCGATCGGGGCCTCGCTATCTGAGGTCTAGAGGTTGTATCTACTAATTTCTCTTACAGCAGGCTCTATAAAACTAACCCCGACCAATTTTCACACGCATTCTTCAAACCTTATGTAAAACGGTAGCCTGCTTAGCTATAGGACACCGGGGCTCAAGGTCTTCAAGTGATTGCCTGAATTCAAAGGTAGTGTTAATTTCCCAGATATATAGGGGCATCTTTCGAGAATAGTGTGGTCCGTGGGGCCTCTCGAGGCGAGAACGGAGCGTCATACCGAGGCCGCTCAGTTTTGCTAGTCTCGAGGCATCTCCAGACCGCCAATACAGGAACTTTGGGCGATAATAGTGAGTCGACACCTAAACTCAGTGCGATACCAACCCGAGTCTGTATTATATCCGGGGGTATACTCGAGCTTGGCGACCTCGAGGCCTATCAGGTTGGTGGTTTCGAGCTTCCTTGGCCTTGTTCGGGAATCATACGGCGAGTGAGAAAATTCCCTAGCTAGGCTTAGTATTTTTGGAGCCTGAGTGATGCTCGAATGAAGCAAGATGAGAGGGATGCATGATGACTAGATCAAGTCGGTGCCGTAGCTTAGCTTTATAGCATCTTAAATCTAACACATATTGCTTGAGCGGTTACAACCACGTAGCCGTCGTAATGTGTCTTGACACCTAGGTATTCCGCTATTATATAACCTGCCTCACAACGACAGAAACGCGGTAACACTGCCGCCGTATACTTTGTTATAAATACTGAGATAAAGCGGTTATATTCTTACAATGCCGTACTAATGCGGTATATATCGTTGTACCTACAGTATATAATCAGAAATGGGGGCCGGGTAAAACTGAAAAACCTGCACGGGTATCATTTCACCCCACCCCAGCCCGCTTTCTCGCCACTTTTTTTTTTTTAAAAAAAAAGAAACACAGATACTCCTATAGTTGGTCCGGTTGATATGCACTAGAACTATGCTATACTATAACTACTATGCTATGCTACTACTCCCCATCTCCCGCCCCCAGATCCCTTTCTTTATTTCCACAAGTATCTTTTTTACTACATAGCACCAGTACTACTACTACTACTATTCTTTAAATACAACCCTCTCCTCCGCCTCCTGGAATTAAACACTCACAAACAAACATTCACACCACACGACCCACTGCAATTTAGCCACATACACACACGATAAAAACAACACAAGAAAATAAAAAAAAACAGTCCATCGAATCCAATATAAAAAGGCTGTAAATGATACTTTGAAAAAAGAGAAAAGAAAGAGAAAGAGAAAGAGAAAGAGAAAGATCCACAATCGTCCCCATCATCGCCGGCTATAAAAAATATAAAAAATAGTAAAAAATAAATAGAATATCAGTTTTTTAAAAAAAAAAACAGAAAGTAAAAAAATATACCCAATAAAGTCCCCCATTGGCCCTGGCCTCCCATCCCGCCCATCCCGCTCATCTCCCTTAATCCCCACCCCCACACGTCTCCCAAACCCCACAAAAGAAAAAAGACAAAAAAAAAAAAACAGAAAACCCCACCCTCCCACTACTGCCCAAAACTCAAACTCGCAAACGCATCCGGACTATGCCGCCCGCTCTGCCACGCGCCAAAATCCACACTCTCCTGACTCCTATGGCCCCCCTGCATCCCCTGCCCGCCCACCTTCCCATTCTGCTGCACCTGCTGCTGCTGTTGCGGCAGGAACGGGTTATTACTCCCCGCACTCGGCGCCGACATACTCCTCTCCATCGCCGTCGGCGGCGGCTTATTCTCCGGCAGGGCAACGGGGTTTGCGCTTGGCTGTGGCGCGAGATGTGGGTAGTTGAAGAGCGCGAGGATGGCGGACTTGTCGACGCCGCCGGTGCGCTGCTGGAGGAGCTGGGACTGGTAGGGGTTTGGTTGTGGGGAGAGGGGCTGCGGCTGGGAGGCCCAGAGGGGGGCTTGCGGGGCGAGTTGGGACTGCAGGTACTGTTGCTGTTGGAGTTGGAGTTGGTGGGCGGCTTGTTGTTGCTGCTGTTGGGCTGCGAGTTGCTGCTGTTGTTGCGCTTGGAGTGCGGCTTGTTGTTGCTGCTGCTGCTGGAGTGCGGCTTGCTGCTGGGTGAATTGCTGTTGCTGGAGGAATTGTTGCTGTTGCTGTTGCTGCTGCTGTATTAGCATTTGCTGCTGCTGCTGCTGCTGCTGCTGCTGCTGCTGTTGTGGGGCTTGCTGCTGGTATGGGTTGTTCATTGTCGGCGGCGCCGAGTTTGTCATAAACGGGTTATACCCGGCGACTGCCTGCGGCGCCGCATACATCGTCCCGTTCCCGTTCTGGCTATAGTACGGGTTCGTCGGACTCTGCTGCGGCCCCGTCGAGTGCGTGCTAACCTGATGCTGCCCCTGCGGTACCTGCTGCTGCTGCTGCCACCCCGTCGCCTGCATCTGTATCGGCGCGGGCACCGGCACCGGGGCCTGAAACCACGAGTCCGCACCCGCACCATACGATGTCGGCGGCGCCGACTGCGGCTGCGGCTGCTGTATCGCCGGCGTGCTCGGCTGCGAGGAGTATATCGTTGGCGTGAGCCCTCTCGATATGCCGCCGACCTCAGTCGCGCCGGGGGGCAGCGGCGGGAGCTCGCGGTCCAGCGCCTCGAAGGGGTTCGGACTCCCGGGCTTCTTTGCGGTTGCTGCGGTTGCCGCGGGTGCAAGGCCGGGTGTCTTTGCGTTGTTCAGGCGGGTGAGGTGCTCGACGCTCTCGGCGACGTTGCCGTCGGTGAGCACGAGCACCTGTAGTGTCTGCTTGTCGTCCTTGAAGCCCATTTCCTGTAGCGTCTTGAGCTGGTCCTCGTACTTGATGGCTGGCGGGGCTTGCACCATTCCATGCGGGAATTGGACGGGCGGGGCGGCGGAGTCGGCGTATAGTGTGGCGCCCAGGACCTGCGTGACCTTCTTCTGGGAGGGGGAGGTTGAGCGGAAGACGCCGAGGCGGGAGGTGAGGCCGCCGGAGACGGAGCGTTGCTTCTGCGGGGGTGCGGTGCGCTGCGACTGGAAGGAGGCGTTGCTGGATGATGAGGAGGGGAGAGAGAGCCCGCCGCCAACGGAGGAGGATGCGCCGGAGGAGCTGGAGGTGGTGGATGACGCTTGTTCCGAGGGGCCGCCGCGGAAGAGCTGGTACTCGTATTTGTTGCGGATGTAGCGCTCGAGGACGCCGACGGAGTCTTCGTTGTTGATGGGGATTGGGTGCTTGGAGGGGTCGGGATTGTAGTAGAGGTTGGATTTGATGTTTCCGTTCGTGCGCATGTTCTGTAGAGGTCAGTCTGGAGCTGTGGGAGGGGGCTGAAGAGGGGGAGGGAGAGAGGGAGTGCGGTACATCGATCTGGTCGCTGGTCCATGAGTCCATTGAGATGGACTTTACTTTCGAGATGTGTGTCCCGAGTTTCCGGTGTAGTGACGCGCATCGTATGCACAGGAAGATACCTAGCTGTAGCAATCATGACGGAACGTTAGCAGCTATGCGGTGATGGTGACGGCAGTGACCTGTGCTCTAGTTATATGTAGCTCCCATATAGTTGCGAGGATCCAGGTTCAACGGAGGAGATGGTGGGGGGAAGGGTTATTTACACTCCAACTCGCCCATGCTACATTGGCACAAAATACCCGGTCAGCACTTTAATCTCAATTTGCGTCAGAGGCAGAGGTAGCAATAAGCATTAAGCAGCAAGTAGCAGTAGCACCAACCTGGGTTCTGTGTCCCACAATCCGCACAGCGGTCATTGCCCGGTGCCGACTTGAGCAGGTCCTGGAGGATACGCTCGTTCCGGGCTTGCTGCCGCTTGTTGATGATTGAAGACATACTTCTGTCCTCCCCCTCCTTGTGGTGGTTGTTTGTACCTGATGTGGCAGCAGCTCGGGGGTGCTGGGAAGCTGGAAGCCCCGAAGTTAGGGGTTTTCTTTTGTTCTGGCTGCGCCGGAGGTAAAGGGCGGATTAGTGCTAGGTTCGAGTCAAACGAGTGAGGTCGAGTATCTCGGATGAACAAGTTGTTTGTTGGTTTGCGGTGGTGGTTGCGGTGGTGGTGGGGGGGGAAGGTGATGTTTAGACTGTACTGGGGGGGGGGGGGGGGCGTTGTTTGTTGAAGATGTTGATTCTGGTCAGGATCTAGGGTGTTTTGTCTTGGAAGGGGGGCGTCTAAGTGCAGTCAGTGTGCAGGATGAGAAGTGAGAGAAAGAAAAAACGGTGCACAGACAGAGACAGACTGAGGAAAAGAGAGACAGGTTTCTAAAAGAAGATCAAGAGGGTTAAAAAGGGAAATAATGATCGTCTCCAAGCGGTTGGGTCTCTCTTTCTTTCTCTCTCGAGCTATCTCGCCATACTCCATCCAGTCGTAGTCAGGCACAAAACCACCGCAGGTGAATATTTACAAAACAGGCACATCTGCACAACTGAAGGGAAGCAAAAGAAGAAAAAAATAACTCTGGTTCCAGAATTCTTCTATTGCATTGACGTTGGTAATATTATATCTCCGGGCGTCTAGATATGTACATGTATGGAAGCATTCTTTCCCCTTCGTCCCCTGTAGCCGCTGACAGAATCCATCCCACCGATAACAGCCCATTCCGTATGCAAGGTATGATATATCGGATTACATCGGAGACCGATTATCCAAATTCGACTCCCGGAAGAGAGAGCGAGCTCAACGAGCCCACCCCCCCCGCCAAAGAGCCGAAACACGGACAACCAGTGCAACATGCCTTCCACAAAGTCCAGGAGCCCTAAAGAGAACCCCCTTTCCCCGTTTGTTTTCTCTCGAACGCCAATATGACCGATGCTCGCCAGGAATAGTACGCGAGTAGTACGAATAAACGTTCTTGAAGAAAGAAAAAGAAGGGAAGGAGGGGGCGCGTGAGACAAACAAGTGGTGAGAGAAAATGGCTCGGCGGCGAGCCAGGGTTCAACCCTAACCCCGGGGGCTATACCATGACCTTCTTTACCGCTGGTGGGCTTTTTTTCTTTTCACGATATCAGTCCGTCTTCCTCTTCTTCCTCTCCATCCCATCTCTATCATCTTCAACAACATCGACCACCAACAGACCATACTAACCCACAGAGCATCTCTACATCGCCAGACCACACATGCCTGTATCCTTACCGCCATCATGTACATATCCTCCATCCTCAATCAAAACTCCTTTCCAACACTCTCTGTTTCGCAAGTTTTCCCTCCTCCTGCTACCCTTTTTTTTGGCACCACAACCATTTGCCTACTTCCGACGCCCCCCCGTTGCTGAATCCTTCGGGATTATCCTTCGGGGGAACTCCCAATGGGTCGGATGTATACTTGGATGCTGGAAGACTGAAACGAGCCGACTCCACCCTGCTCCTCCAAAATGGAGGAAGCGGGACTAATGATTGGCATACATTCCTTGCGAGTAAGGAAATGCTTTGTAGGAATTATCATAGGTTTATAGAAATAGAAATAAATAATAACCATTTAAACGCCGTACATGCAATCTTTGCCCATTGTCCATTATGAAGTCGTCTTGACAAGCATAATAATTTAAACCCGTAGACCAATCCCCACTGCTCCTGTGCCCATGCCTGCCTGTATCCAACTCAAACCCGTACTCTATTCTACCTGACCAAACAAGTGTTTCCATCCCACTCCCCAAACCCCAAACCCCAACCCCAAGTCTCGCCAAGCCTCGCCAAGCCTCGCCTATTCCCACCCCTGTGTAACCCAACCACCAAGTTCCAACCCACCACACCTCACGCCCAAACCAAACCCACCTCTATCCCAACTATCAACTATCTCCAACTACCTACCTCCAGCACCCAGCACCAAAATGACGACCGCCGCCGCCCCCCCCAAGCCCCTCGCCTCCTACCCCGCCAACCAAACCCTCTACATCACAAACCTCAACGACCGCATCCGCAAAGACGACCTCCGCCTCTCCCTCTACACCCTCTTCAGCACCTACGGCTGCGTCCTGGACGTCAACGCCCTCAAGACTATGAAGGGCCGCGGCCAAGCGCACATCGCCTTCCGCGACGTTGCCAGCGCCGCCCAGGCCCTCAGGGCTTGCAATGGCATGAACGTCTTTGGCAAGGAGATGGTGCCGCCCTTTTTCTCCCTTTTCTACATGTTGCTGTGATGGAGCTAATGGAGGTGGGGAGGGCAGAGAATCGCGTACGCAAAGTCAAAGTCGCACGCAATCTCGAAGCTGGACGGGACGTTTAAGCTGCCGACGACGGCGGGGAGCGCGGCGGCAGAGGCGGTTGCGGCGGTGCCGTTTGTGGCGGTGCCGAGTGCGCCGGTGGAGGCGACGGCGACGGCGACGGCAGGGGTGAAGAGGCAGAGGGATGAGGAGAGTGGTGAGTTTTTTTTCTTTTTGCTTGGGGGGACCTTTGTGTGGCGTGGCGTGGAGCGGAGTGGGACTAATATAGTGTGGTTGTGTGTAGATGAGGAAGAGGCCATGGACGTGGAGGACGACGATGAGTAGGCAGGCAGTCAGGCAGGATCATATGGGTAATTGGGCTGTGGGCTTTTAGAAAGAGGGCCATGTGATGATAATCATGGTATGCTGAAACCGCCGCGTTGTTTTTTTGTTTCCTTTTTCTTTTTACAGCAAAGAAAATGAAATAAAAGTCCTTTCTTTCTTTCTTTTATCACTCTTTTTTGAACATAGTCGAAAAGACGCTGATTCGCTGTCTGGAGTGAGGGATTTGACTGGTAGATCGTATCATATACTGGCATTGGTGGTAAGTTGTAGCTATCTATCAGATCTAGTGAGTGCAGTGTGATGTCTTTCCTACAGGTGAGCTTTCTTGGTTTTTTTTTCCAGCCCGTGATACTCGTTTTTGCCAAACGCTCGTAGGACACGCCAGACAAGAAAATACTTCTCGAGTGACAGAACGGCACCGAGTGATATTGTATGATCCATATAATATCACGAAACGACCAATTTAATCTCCAATGGGATGGCTGCTATTTTCAAAATCCCCATGCGATAGTAAGAGGTTCAGAAGGCTGCGGGAATTCCCCGAGTCGGCAGAGCTATATCTACATCCAATATTTCCCGTTATGCCTGTAATCGTGGTATTAAACTTTTAGTTACGATATAGGGCCGGTCATAATAACTTAACACCTTTAGACCAAAAATACTAGTCACAGAGGAAGTGGACTCCCACTTCTAGTATTTATACCTACAACAAGTGACAAAGCCCATGCCAAGCCAATCCACGCAGTCGAAAAGCCAAACCACACATCTCGAGTGAGCCCATATGACCAAAGATACACCCACCCCAACAAACCAACGCCGGCGCCCTTTTTTGCACTGCTACCCAGAGCAGGCCCTGTGACAAGCTCCAAACACCATACTAGGCCTAGTAATAGCCACTTTTCCCTCTCTGTCTCTCTCTGCCATGCTGATAGGTAGAGGGCACGTTATCTAGTGCCTTGCAGGTAGAGCCCACTCACGGATAGGCTAGAAGCATGATCGTGGCCTGACCCAACACCCAGCGCAGAGCGCCACGACATGCGTCGGGAGACAAAGGCGGCCCGTCTCAATGCTAGTCGGCGGTAGAGCACCGGCCGATGAAGAAGTAGTTACTGCCCGTATCGATAGCATCGTTCGCTGCAAAATAGTTTATTACTTGGAAGGGTTTGCTAGTTCCCTGGGATACCCGGAGGTTGGCGGATAATTTGTCTCCATCCTCGTTAATATTACCATCCTCCTATTATATTACCCTTTGTTGTAGTTGTTATATAAGGACTCTAACCCCATCTCCATGGCAAACGTCCTACTGATACCTAGGCTGGCGCATTATTATAACTACTATGCTACCGGAACTACTGTTGCCAGACTAGGCGCTGGGGTGGGTGGTAAGGTACGTATATACCCTTCCCGCCAGACACTATCGACTAGATTGATAAGAAAGGTCTTGGATGAGACCCGCGCGCAAAGGCCACTCACTCACTCGGTTGGCACCAACTTCAGAGCTAGAATAGGTATCAGTCCCACGTTGATGTACCGGACAGTCTTTATTGTTCTGGATAAAAGGGAATGGGGTAAATTTTCTCGAGATCTGGGCGTGTGGATGCAAGGTTAGTGACTAAAAACTCATTCTCAGCTGTACTTATCTTTCCATCATATGAAGTAATCAATCAATATCTTTCCATCATGAAAGATCACTCGGTCCATTCACTCCCTCAGCCTGTCATCAACACCCGCTAATACCACTAGCACTCATTCCCCGTCAACACAGAAACTCCGCACATTGAGACAACACCGCGCTTCTAAAACGACCCCTCGATCCCCTCTTTACTTCTCACTCATGCAAGTGAGCTATCCCTTGGCTTGGTAGAAACTGCTTTCTATCTCGATCCCATCCAGTGGCAAAATCACTGCTCCACGCACTATCAACACTAAGCCACACGCTACTAGTAACTCAAAAGATAAGAAAACTACAAACGCCACGCTTTTCTCCTCGCCGCATTCTCTACACCTCCACCTCCTTCGATTCTGCGGTCCGCAACATCATTGGTGCCCAGGCACAGCACAACGGAGTAGAGCACTATATGTGGTAGGCGCCCCCAACCCCGACCAAGTCCCTGTATCCCTAAACGAATCTGTTTTTTCTTTTGCCAACCACGGTCCAGAAGAGTCCATAAACACATAGACTACGAACACCCACAACCTAGAGAGCTCAATCTGATAGGTGTGACGAGGGTTCCTAAAGCGGGCAGTATTCTTTTCGTCCCCGGGCGCAGTTGTAGTGCCTGGATTTAGCTTCGCTGGGAACCGACCTAACAGCACCCACCCACCATGTGGCGCCGCCGCCGCATCGAAATACATCCTTTTTAACAGGAATAAAATGTTCGAGATGCAGCCTAAGGGGAACGAACACAGCATCCTTCCATTATAATAGTTTAGCAGCGTCATCTCAAATGGCATAGATACATATATACCGATATAGAAGAACCTCAAACCGCGAGCAAAGTCCGGGACGAGACTCAAAGGCCTGTGGTTGACGTATGTCGTATGTTGCAGCGGGGATAGCTAGTATGGAGCGGTAAATGTGTCAAAAGTAATTTTACCAACGGTGGTAAATTATTTACCACCGGTGGTATAAGCACTGAATTTCAGTCATTGTATCTGCACGCTATCCTACATTAGTACATTTCCACCGGTATAAACACTGAGTTTCGGTCTTTATGCTGCACTATACTAAATAAGTAAATGTTCAATCATTAATGCCAAAACTTATGAAAATTTCCCACCGGTGGTACCGGTGGACAATTTTCATATATATTGGCATTATATGGCCCCTTTTGGCCAAAAAGTCTGTACAGCTGTGCTTTTATCATAAAAATTAGCATTATAGGGTATAAATACTGGTATTATTTTCACCACCGGTGGTAAAATAATTTACTACCGTTGGTAAAATTACTTTTGACACATTTACCGCCCCATATAGCTAGAGCTCTATATTAAGCCAAACCGCCCCCGCGCTCCCGCACTCCCCCGTGTTATCTAGCTGGCCGCTAAAAAGGAAGACATGCGTTCTGATTGGCCTATATCAACCGCCATCCATCGTTCCTGCTAGCGAGTTCTTTCTCTCTCTCCTCGCACTCCCAACCTACTCTAGCCCATCTGCGAATATGTATCGGCAATTGCGCGTGCACGGTGAAACTTCTCAACAGAAAAGTAAGGCTTACTTTTTGCAGCCATGTTGACTTGTACAATGGAATAGCCCTGAGATCTAGAATTAAAGACACTCAACCACAGCACTAAATAAAGAGCTATGGGCTTACATCCTCACAAGCAACATAGTACCACTATATATAATGCTCCGCATCTGCGGCCATGAGCTTGGAATTGCGTACTTCAGCTATGGATAATTTTTAGCACCGGTCCAAGTCTTCATTCGAAGATCAAGGAACCAGCTACAACTTCAAACTCCGAGCCTTGAACTAACAACCCTTATATAGGGAAAGCCTGGTCAGGGCGTGAGTCTTCTCTGAAAACACTAGGCTTCTTTGCGTATATATACCACGCTTTAGTTACCTGAAAGTTTCTATATTTGCGAGACATCGGCTCTCATTTCATATAGGACGTCAATCACGATCATGAGCTCACCACAGTTCCCCGCTGCATGCACTGGACGAGTCAATCAATCAGCCAACCACAATTACTATCCGTGGGATAACGCCATCTTTCGACATCCATTATATACGGGTCTTTATCGACCACGAGAAAGCACCGATATTCTTCTATAATCAATACCCCTCAGGTCAACTGTGCATAAATAGTACACCCCACCTCCCCCCACTTTCCACCTGTCAAATACACACTCCCTCCAAAGAAACAAAAAAACAATCATTACCACCACACACATCCAAGATGCTCAACGCAAAGTCCCTCGCTCTCTGGGCAGCAGTCTTCCTCACCGCTGCCAACGCAGTGCCCTGTAAGCCATGCAACAACGGCCCCAGGCCCCAGCTTGACGGCCTCACAGGCGCTCTCCCGTTCTCTCCGCCAGTCCCACTCCCTGGGGCCGGGTCACTTGCTGGCACGGCCTCTGGCATGGCTTCCGGCATGACCGGCGGGTCTATTGGTGACACCTCCTCGATCCCAGTCGTCGGTGGAGCGGGAGGACCTATCGACGCCGCTGGATCCCTCGCCGGAGCCGGATCCCCAGGCCAAATCGTCGGTGGTGCGACCGGATCACGCGGTCCTTTAGAGCTATTGGAGGACCATGTCGAGGATCTGGCCAAGGTTGCTGATGGAGAAAAAGACCCGCTGACGACACTGGAGGAGCATGCCGCCGATGGTGCTGGACTCATTCAAACCGAGCTCGGTGGGGGAACGGCGGCTGCTGGCGCCCAGTAGGTTGTAGATGTACGGCGTCAGGAAGGGCTTGCACCGCTTCTTCGATACGTTTTTAGAGGGGGGGCAGAAGTGCTGGAGATGTCGTTCTTGGGCGTTGTTTGGTCTTAAATTTGTTGTTCCCCGTACATACGACGCTCTCTGCTGGTTACTTATATATATGGTGGTGTGGCTTCCGGGAATCTATACATTCATTTGATCTTTTACTTGATCACACCTTCGTTTGTTCGATTATACCTCATATCATGTTCAGATATTACATGTATTCGTTCACTCGTAAACTCGCATACTCTTTCTTATTCACACTCATTTATACATTCTTCTCATATTTACACACCCATTGATACTCTCATATACACTCTCATCCGGCCACGCACCCACCACCTCACCACATTCCTTCCTTATTTCTTACTCACCACAAACACACACAACTATCTTCTCTCTCTTTATAATTACCTTTTCATTCATACTCTCTCTTCACCTTTTCCTTTACACTCTCCTTCATCTCCTTTTCCTTCATTCTCTCTCTCTCTTCACCTTTTTCTTCTTCTTCTTCTTCTTCACTCTCTTCACCTTTTCCTTATATATACACTCTCTTCACCTTTTCCTTATATATACACTCTCCTTCATTTCTTTTTCCTTCTACACTCTCCTTCATTTCCTTTTCCTTCTACACTTTCCTTAAATTTCTTTTCTTATCTCGCAGCGGGGGCACTGTCAATCCAAACATGTATATAAACGACCTCTTCTGCACGCGAGACACGAACGGGGGGAGGGCGCAGATCGGGCGCCCGGCCTTTAGTAGGTCTCGGGTCTGACAAATAAAAATAAAACTTTGAAAAATTATATATGGGATGCGATATGAATATTATGTGATTTGTCCGCGATGTCCGTATAAGATCTTTGCTGCTCCTTCACTTAGTGGATTGATCAAGCAGTTGATTACTAGGATCGAGGGTTTTAGGGATCGGATATATGTATGTTATTAGATATTTTCATAGTCTCCGATCAGGCTGCATACAATCAATAGGTTGGCAACAACCACGAAACCAATTAACTATAATTACTACATGTACCCTGTCATGTGTTATCACTCGATTAACCATACATGGGGAGTAGAAGCGGGGCGGTGGCGAGGAGGCTGTTAGAATGGCTGCATTGGGATGCATCGCTTTATCGTATTTATATTGGACCCGCCAGTCATGACTCGGACCCAAAACCCCGCTGTCGCTGGTCGAAACGTAGCAACATTTCCCCGCCATCAAGAAATTTAAAGGCAGTCGCCACAGGCGTTGAATGGCACATGTGTCCGCCGCGGGATCCATCATCGCAGAGAGAATCTACGTGCCTTCTAGTTTTTGAAAGTCACGAGCCACTTGCTACCCCGCATTGACCCGAGAATTAAAGCGGGGAGACGTACGGGCCCAGGCGTGCGAGAGAGTGTCGAGTCATCACCGGAAATCACTCGCGGCTTGGCTTCAGCTTTGGTCTGCCAAGGCTTGAAAACCTGCTCTGATTCGCTCAGCTCTACCGCTCTAGCTGGAAACAGTAAACTTAATTAAGCCGATTTGTAAATACTAGCAATGTCGCATATTATATTGTTCGCGTGCTTTTGGAGCTGGAGGTGGTCAAGGTAAAGAAAGGGTGGCAAGACCAAAGATCCGCTATCCTTTGCACTCTCACCACTCTCCATGTACGTGACCAATATAATAAGCGACTTTGCTAGTAAACATGCTAGACCAGTCACTACTACCACCACCGCGCTCCTGAATAGGCAGCGGCATAAAGTATACGGACTCGGTCGGGTCATCCTGACGCATTCGTTAGACCGCGGCCAACGAGCTCTATCCCAAGCTCGAGTGAGCGCTATATTATATACCAGCCATCCATGGGGCTGCTACATAGTTAGTGAAGAATGGATGTAACGTCACGGCATCCTCTAACACATGACGCTTATTCCTAAGCATAAAGAGGCCACACCGCGCCTCCAGAAGGCAAATACATCCAACTCTTTCGAAACCAAACAAGCAAGCAAACGAATATGACGATGATTCCGACCCCCATGATCACTTTATTAGTATTAGTACGTTTTGTTCCCTGATGCGAGTTTGTTTGCTGACTTTCCACTCACTGCGCATGCTTATAGACCGGTGCTTTGACCGCATTGGTTAATTACGACGCGGGATGGGCCTATTTGAAGGAGACTCTGAATCTGGAGCCACGCGACAAGGGTGAGGATTGGTGAGAGGTGTTAGTCTCGTACCCATCCCTACTTAGCAGCACGTCCCTGGAAGTATGGAAGTAGACGGGTTGGGGACGAGCCTAGAGAGGTGTCTATGCGTATGGGTATGTTTAACGGATTATGGGACGTATTGGCGTTTGGGGTTTGTTTTGATGGTGGTTTTGGATAATCATATGAGGCGTGGGAGTTGGGGGGCTCTTTATGGTTTTCTTTGGAAATAGTTTATGCTCTGCCGGTCGAAGGGGGATAAAGGTTATTTGCTTTAGGTAGCCCTTCCGATTTATTGGGTCCTAATATATCTGATGGTTAGGGAAACGAACGAAAAAATACTACGAGAAGATGTTGAATACCCCTCAAACCTAGGGGTTCGATCTAGTAGATGTTGTAGAATGTCTATTTGAGGTGACAACCTAGCCAGAAAAGAAATATTGAATAGAGCCTATCGTTTCTCTGTTAAGAAGGATATACCCATCCCATACAGACGAAGGATATAAACGGCATGGAAGATATGGTATACTATCCAAGGCAGTCAGCAGTAGAGCAAGAAATTATAAGCGTTGTTGCGTGTATTCCTTGAGTAGCCGGTGCTCGCGCATTCTTTTTATTTTGTATCTTCCATTATTGTTTCAGAGTTTTGCAGTCCACAACACTGGTAGAATTAAATAGGACTCCCAGCCCGATTAAAGAGGTAAATCCACATATCGATTCTTCTTACATGGCCATATATATGTCACCTGGGTCTGCTTTCTAAGCCTCTTTTGATGGCTTTGGTTGAATTCGAGCAGTGTTGGAAAAGTAGGTTGAGATAGTTTATAGTGACTTGGTTCATACCTCGACAAAGAGTCAAGCTGCGTATGGCTGTGTAGACACGGATCGGGCAAGTGCCAACATGGAAGTGACAGGTGTCTACAGTGACAGGTTCAGACAACTCACCTGTACGGGTTCAACATCATTTGAAAAGCCAAATATCCAACAAGCAGATTTTCTCTATGTCGAGTGATATATCATGACTATATTACACCTTCCACAATAGTATCGTAGGTCTAGAAGAGAGGTGATTCTGCATTCCTTTCCTGTCGTGCACGCATAATAGTGCCGATGTTCTTGGTAGAATTATAGTTCTAGAGCTATACATGCAGAGTATATTTCAGAATGGTTTGACCTTTGTGTCGAATATGTCAGAATGACGCGTCAGAAACGGTACTAGTGACGATACCTCGAGACGAGAGGGCATAGTGGTGCTACACATACAACACTCGCCGAGGTTCCATCTTTCAATCAACTCGCTTCGAACTATCAATGAGGCTCTCAAAATCAATCTACCCCGAGAACTCAAGAGCCCATGTGCGTAGCTCACGCTCACCAATAACAACTTAGGAAACTCAAATCTCCTTAACTGCACCTGCAGGCCTGTTAAAAGACTACCTTGTCACCTCACAGCCCACAATGTTGATTAATGAACAGATAACTAACCTGCATGATCACAGATGCCGCCATAAGTACCTCGCGACAAACCCTTGAAACTACAAGGCAGCAGCTACCAGAGCGCCGTCCCAAGGCTCAAATTACTGATTCCTTGCATCGTATGAACCTGCAAATAATCAACCCCGAGTATCCGAGGGTCCTGTAAGAGGAATATCTCTTTCTTGAAAAAGGCAACAAAGTTATTCCTCCATCTAAAGTCACTCGAGCTTGTTAGGATTACTACCGACCCCGCATACACCTGTCAAAATTTATCCTTGTATACCCCTTGTGTTTGCCACGAACTACGGGCCATACTATAAACGAACGGCCACAATCTAGCGAGATAATCGTTGCTAGAGTCAGTACCTAGCCATACCAATACTTACGATACTCTTGTAGGTTTCACCAAGGTTGGATTCAGTTCCCCCGCATTGAATTTTCTACCTGAAACTATGACAGAGGGGGTAAAGGGAAAAAAATTACAATCTTGATTGCTTCTGACTTTACCTAGACTAGCTAACTTTAAGTTACAGATAACGAGTGAGAGACTATGAATCCATCCATCTGACACAAACGGTATTAGGGAGTACAAGAAGTTGATATTAGTTTCGTCCACATATCTAAGCTGACGGTTACACTATTAAGGGTCCAGCTGGGGATTCTCCGGGTAATCAGCACATGATATGCAGGTATCATATCAAACTACACCGGCACCCAAAATTTGAGCTAGAGGTGGCCTATCATGTAATGGCCAGGCCTAGGTAGTGTAACTACGCGTATATTAGTATACATATCCTTGTCTTTATCTTTATTTGTGTCTTACTTTACCAGTAAGCAGTAAGCAAGAAGGTGGAATGGCAGAAACCTAAAAACAAGGATACTGATGATTTCCATGCAGATAAATAATTCCACTCCCCTACCCATTATAGAGAGCTGATATGGCGGAGAAGAGGGCTTATGGTCCCTCTTACTGCCGCCACCAGGGCTAGTTGAGATTTGCCAAGAAACCTCCTGGGATAAACCAGGTTCAAAAAGTCGATATTTCCGAGGTATCGGAATTTGTTGTGTTGCACAGACCGTCATAGAGCAAAATTATTGACGATAGCACTGGCGTGGCTTTCACTAGGTACAGTAACCCGGAATCTGAATGTAATTAGTGGGGATGCCGATGCCCAGCTTAAGAAATCCTTGAGGTTGTTTATGAGTTGCACAAGTTTGGTTCTAGAGCTCACTCACTCTGTATGCCACGCCCAAAAAGCAAGAGGCCTTCAGATCGTGTTATAAACAACTTTGTTATTAACGATCGCATGGGATATCCTAGTTTCAACGGCACGAGGACCACTTCACAGCCGCTCACTCGCATCGATTCATCATCACCACGAAGATCTCGCGCCCCATCATCACATTGAAACCCTTTCTCGGTGAAACATTCTGTGGATCTCCCGCCCAGCAGTCCGAGTCAATCAAATCAGTCTCCAGAAACCAAGAAAAAAAAACCCAGGGAATCATAGGTCCGCTTACCGACCCACTGCGTAACAAGAAAAAGAAAGCGAAAAAAAAGGCGCAGATTGATCGCTTTGATGGCGCAGATTCAAGCCAATCGGCTGCTATCGAACCCAAAGAAACCTTACTGAATAGCTCGTTGATTCGGTGGGGCAAATTGCGTGTTCAAGGATAAGGTGGATGCAAGCGATAGGTATGTTTTTTTATCGATTCGCTCATAACTCCATGATAGCCGTTAACATGTTCTGCTCGGGCACTTCGTTGTCCTTAGTTTAGTCGGGAGGTACCCCAGGAAATACGTACAGCGGGCTCCGTCCCTCCCGCAATGGCGTGTGGTACGAATTACTTTTCACACGCGAGTTAATTTAATGCCCAAAATTACAGTAACCTAAGGAAAAGGCCCGCTGCCGCAATAATGATAATAATAACATTAACATTAATGAAAACATAAATCTTGCCTTGCATTGACAGTGGAATTGCGACGTGGAGATCGATACAGTGCTGACAAGGATATCCTAAAGATATCTCTACCTAGTTCAAAGACAGGAAAAATGAACGAACAGTTGGCCACCGGTGCTTCCTTTACATTCCCCGAGTGCCAGGACCACGTATGTACTTTTTTACCCCGGGTGTCAGTGTCGGTCTGTATGTCTGTCTATTTGTCTTGCAGCAGGAGCAATATCTTCTTGATACACTTTGCCACGAATCGCCCACGATTACCGGTAGCTAGCCGTCATCTAACTAACTGAGTAACCCTGGTCGACAAGACAAGAGACCGTGACTTCGTATGTCTGCGTCTGGGGTATGGGTGTAGAGCGCTCATAGAGTAAGATATATTGGATAGGGCCTTGGTGGTGGTAAATTCGCACTAAATTGATTGATCTACAGGGTGCTATGCTCGGAAAAGTGTAAAGACACGTGAGAGGGATTTCCGGGCTCAACGCTAAGGGACGCCATACGAGTCCTCGGGTATACCATTAGGCGTAGTGGGTAAGCGTATGTACCCACTGGTACGTTGCTACCAGCTTTTCGAAACCATTGATCTTCAGGGCAAGATGTTTCAGTCGAGCAGGTGATGAATCGGCAATCGATAAATGTGATACCTACTAATTGGCCAGTGTGAACTTGGGAGGCGCGGTGGGAGCTCGAAGTAGTGGGGGAAGGAAGGGAAGAGAAGTATGTGAGTGATACTCTTGTATGTCTCTTGCACAACAATTGACTGATGATGTTGATATTGGTGATTACATCAGTTGAGTCTCTAGGAGTACGTATTGAAATATAATTGTCTTTGGTAAGACAGGTCCTCGGACACAGGCCTACGGCCTTTGAGATTACCGGGCAGTTGAGATACGATGAGATATGCAATGATCCATTACCTACTCAACTACTCTACCCAAGATAGATAGCATGACATACAAGATTCTGTTCCCTACACAGCCATTATAATTATGGCATTGAATATGGAATTGGACACACACCACACATACACCCACAGACCACGACAGCACGCGGACACGCCGACATACGCGTAACTTGTCCGAGGAAGAAAGGAAGAGTGGGATAGAGAGGTGGCTGGGCTGGGCGGGCGAGCCCTCTCTTAGCAAAATAGCTTAAACTAGCCGATCCAATTCGGCCTTTCCTAACTACCGGTAGCTGCCGCACTGGAGAACACCACAACAAACCACGCTAGGCAAAATTCTAATCCCTGGTGGGCTGCCGTTCTGCATCATTATCAACTTCCTAACATCCTCCTGCCTACTTCTACCCACTCTAACCACTCTACGAAACCCGCAAACCCCTGCAACTGCCGGTCCCGGCTGTTCTCCGAAACACAAAGCTAGAGTAGAATGGGAGAAACTCCGACCTTTGGAAGGGAGCCGATCTGTCTGCTTCCAGAATTAATCGAAAGTGGCTTCTGGAACAAAATACACACGAGCTTGGGAGCGTGCGTCTGATTGATATCAGATTTCATAGGTGATAACAACCCGCCCGCCCGGTCCCACGCGCCTGGTCCCTCTTTCTATTGAACTGTTTTTCTTGTTTTTATTTCCTCTTTCGCCGAATAGATTACACCATTCAAATACCCCATGTGGTATATTCCTAATTGAAAAGAAGGGAAGGAGCAGGTCCAGGATATGGTACCCGCGGGTTATCGGTGATATGTGGTGATGGTGGTGTGGGTTTTGGGCCCATAAGCGCTAGCGACGACGTCGACAGACAGAAAGACGAGAGCCACCACCATGGCGCTTTCCCACCGATGTGCACGTAGGGCAGGGCAGCAGGAATGTCGGGCCTAGGTACAACAGTGATCTTGCACAAAGCCGAACCTTACTTTCAGGCTGTTCCTGAGGGAAAAAAAAGTGCTGGGCTGGGGTAACAACGATGTCGATGTAGGTCTCAATTGCTGTGCCTGGCACCCGCGTGTAAGTGCCAGAGAGAGTTGATTAGGCCCTAAAATCTCTCATGCAGATACTCACTTGAAATTTTACATACTCTGCAACAATGCTCTAACAAGAGGCTGCGGATTGTTGTACGTAAAGCTTGATTCTTTTTTTGCAACTCACGGTAAAAAAGAAAATGGGAGGACTTGCAATTGCGGGAAGAAACCGTTATTGTGCGTCCCCCCCCGCCCCCCCCACGTGCTCCCTTTCCTCCCCTCTCCTCAGAGTATCATTATCATGTCACCCACCGGCACACTTCCCCCCACCATAGTTGAAACGTGATATGGGAAAACCTCACCTCACACGTGTTTCAGATATATGAAAGTCTTAGTCTTTTCTGGTTTTGATTTCAAGTAATTTGATTGAAAAAAGAGTAGCAATTCAAGTTTTTAAAGAAGTGAAGAAACACGAAACAATTTGAAACAAGTGAATTGAGAACCGCAACCGAGATTACAGCTCGCAAGAAGAATAGAAAGAAATACAAGTAAAAAAGACTAAAGGAAACGCGTGGTCAACACGTCTTTGGTGAAAAAGAAGAGGAAAAAAAAATAGAGAAGTAGAAAATGAAAAATATACCAGCTCCCCCCCCCCCTCCTCTCAGCATCCAACTCATGCATCCATAAAGGCTAAACCAAAAAACGAGAGACAATGAAAAGAGAAAAAAATACAAACATGAAGCTTAAATGCCACCCAAAATAAAAAACGAATGATGAAATAAAAACAATTAACCCCAAGGTGCCCCGAAAAAGCGCAGATAACAAAACCAACCAAACCAGTCCGTACTGATAGTAACCATAGATCGATATAACCAGCTATCAATGTTTTTTTCCAAGAGACGCCCTTTTCGGATTCCCCGGCCGCCGTGTTTTACAAAATCGATCCCGTTCCCGAAAGGTCGAAGGAAGAATGGAAGAGAAAAAATCCCGACATATTGATTAAAAATCCCTTCTCCGTCTCTTGATTGATAGACAGTAAGCTAGATCCATGATAACCCAAGAAACCCAAAACCCCTCCCCCCAAAATCCTATCTTGCCCGTGTTTCCCCTCCTGCTCCGAATTCGAATGTAGTAGTAGGTGATGGTAGGATACCATACCACTCTCCCAGAAGTATTAAGAGTATATATGCTGGTTTTAAAAAAAAAAAGTAAATGATTTTTTTCGTGTCGCCTCGTGTCGTGCCGTCCAACGTCGTGAGGTATCTTTTTTTCCCTCCTTTGCAATCGGAGGTGCTACTACAAGTAGCACTTCAGAAGTGAAAGAATAGAGAAAATAAAGGAAACAAAAAAACACAATCGCAAGCCCTCCCCGCCCCAAAATATAAGCGCCTCATTAAGTTTCTTTTGTGCCCACAAAAATCCCCAACCTCCACCCGCAAATGTAAAAACCCCCTCGCATCTAAAATCCCAAGTAACGAATGATATAAAAAAACATTTAAAGAAAATTAAAAAGACAAAAAACAACAGCGCCGAACTCTTTTAAAAAGACAATGCCGCTCCAAAGGACCTATCTGAATCGTATCATTTACTCGTCTCGTCTCCTCTTTCTTCGGCTCTTCTTTGACTCTGAAGAAGTCGATGAAGAGGAGGACATCTTGTCTTTGATCCCTGATGAAGCCTGAGCAGCATCAACAAGCACGATGCCTAAAGGGCCACCCTGCTCCCCAAGCATGCTATCGGAATCATCTTCACCCATCATCTCACCGTCAATGAGAGCCATGTGGATGGTTGTGCTACCGTGAGTTCGCGCGTGCTGGCTGAGGTTGTCAGACCTGGAGAACTTTTTACCACACTCACCACAAGAGAATGGCTTGTCCTTGGTGTGGAGCGAGCGGAAGTGGCGCTTGAGGTGCTCCTGGCGGCGGAAGCGGCGGGAGCAAAGATGGCAGACAAAGGTCTTTGAGGGATCCTCAGTCAACGACTGCTTGCGTCCGCGGCGGACGACTGGGGCTGGGGCAGCATCGCACTGGGAGTCTGAAGAGTCACAGAATGAGAGCTCAGTGGGCGCGGGTGTGATTGAAGTCTCGATGCGTCCACCACAGAGAGGTGCAAGAAGATCGCAATCATCGTTGTACTGCATGTTGCGGGCACTGAGGACGATATCATCAAGCTCAGCCTCTGAGTCATATGACTCGACCTTGATCATCTTCCTCTGCATCTTTCGCTTCTTGGAAGGAGCGACAGAGCTGTCTCTGGATGAGTCTGATGGGGGCGGGCTCAATGGTGCAAAGAGAGTAGCAACATCACTGTCGAAGCTCTCCTCGTCATCGCTAAGGTCGACATCCTCTACACCCCATGTGGAATCCTCCTCCTCGTCAAAGCAATCACGGTCACGCTTGTTGCTACCGTTTCCAAGCAAAGCAGCTGGGTTGATGGTTCCCTCAGAAAGGCTCATGATACCAGAGACAAGACCATCATCAGAGTCGAAGTCAGACAGATCGTCGAGACCGAAGAAGCTACGGCTGAAATCCTTGTCCTCATTCTTAACACCCATGTGGCTCTCAGTGCCACTGAGCATGAAGTTGTGCTCATCGTCATCACCACAGATTGTTGGCAGTGTGGCAAGGTCAAGGTCTTTATCGGAGGCAGATGGGTTAGGTGATGGGTAAGTGAGCTTACGGGGATCACAGAAGTCAAGCTCTGACTGAGAAGAGCAGTCTGAAGCTGGTGAAAGCGAAGGGCAAGCTGAGACGAGTACTGAAGGGCTGCAGGCTGGAAGAAGGTTTGGTGTGTAGATGTATGCTATATCACAAATATCTTAGCAATGCTTTCCTAATTAAGCTTCCTACAAACTTGTCAAGTACCTGGTGTCATTGGTGGGCTGTTTTCCCAAATCTCTGACGGAGTTACAGTGCCGGAGCAGTCATCCAGCGACCACGAGGTGATGATAGGTGTTGTCATTGTGGTGCTCATCGGTGAGGTGCTGATGGAGCTGCTTGAAAGAGTGGGTGTCGAAGGGAAGAAGTACAAATCACCCCCAGCTGGGCCATCCATACCCATCATGGTCGGTGAAGAAGGTGTAAGAAGACCGGTGTTCTTTTGCAGCGATTCGGGTGAGAGAGTTCCAGGCATATGAGTGATCATAGTAGGTGGCTTCAAGTGTGAGGATGATGGTCGTGAGTACACTAATGCTGAGGGATAAGGCATATTTGAGCTCTGGTCACTTTGAACTGGGTGTGTTGAAGAACGACCATTAGGATGCGGGAGGAAATGACCGTGCTGCTTGGTCTGGGAGGTAGTGTCGGGAGTGTAGTAGAGGAAGGAAGATGTTGACTCCATTGTGAAATTGGTGGTATTAATTGGTATTTTACGGAACTATTGCGATTAAGTACTGACTACTACGAACTGTTGGCTAAACTAAGGCGTGTTGTGCTCGTAAAAACTGTATGATATATCCTTCTTGTGAACGTGACAAGATATTATTCCTTAAGACCGATTAATGAATGTGGTTGTAGTGAGTGTGAAGTGGCTCCAAAAGATGGTGAGATATTTCGTATATGGTCGAATTGAAGCTATACTGTAGAAGCAAGGCGACAAAATTATAAAGTATTAAAAGGTACCCGTGGTTGTAATTGTTGGTTGGTGTATAAAGAAGGAATTCAAGGAACAGTTGAAGAGTTCCAGTGGGTATATAATAGTAGTAGACCGGGGAAATGACCTTTTTTACTTTCGTCGACTAGTGCTATGCCTTTGTAGGAGATATTGGGAAAGTCCAAGCAAAGGAAGACCAAGAAGAAAAATCAAACAAACTCAAATGAAGGAATGGAAAGGCCGACAGCACACACAGTACGAAAAGAGGATCCTAAAGGAAAGAAAAGAGGGTAAAGTAGGAAGGATGGTGAACTGAAAACCACGAAGAGATGGCGGGACAGTGGGGAAGAAGAGTAAAATGAAGTAGGGAAGGTAGAGGGCCGCAGCTGGCTGCTTGTTTAGGGAAGGCTACCACACGTACCAGTAATGACCGTAAGGAAATCAAAAAAAGCAATACATGGGCAAAAAAAGATATGTATTCCAATCAATTAATTGATGATGATGGGAGGGTGTGGGTGGCATGGGTCGACATGGCGATGTGGTTAGATGGTTAGAACCGAACGATCCACACACCTTACACTCCATACAGGTTCATACATCCACCAGCTATCACTGCCTACCACCACACCTGCAACACCTACATACACTCACACACACTCACACACACTCACACACATACAACTCGCTCGCACCCCTCCCACCTCAGCATCCAGGCTTAGAACAGAATAGCCACGCTGCACGTGCTTGGATCGTCCCTATTCAGCCAATTAACGCTCCATAAGTGCGGTCGGAAGGGAACAAGGCCTTGAATCTGCAGGTAGGAAGTGGACAAAAACTGATTTATTTCCTGCACTTGACAAAAGTAGCATGTAGTATTTACGAGAGTAGTTAGATTGTCTAATAAAGCAACAACCAAAAAAAGTACGATGAGTGACAGACCTGAATCTCAGCGGCATGAGTGAAGCAGTTAGCAGCTGTGGTGTTGTTGAAAGTTTCTCCAACGGCATCCATACATTATTACCATACCATAAACCCATATCCATAACATCTGGGTATATGCGCCATAAACCTTGGTGGTGGAGAGACAAATCACCGCCGTTCCATCAAACGAGGTCCCATAGACGCTGGTCATTCAGTCACTGCCTCAGCAACAGTTTGGAATTATTTTCTCTTGTTGCCCGTCGCCGCTGAGCACAGGCGTGAGTGAGAGTGACAGTGCTCTATCCCCACGATCCTGCCAATCCAATTCGAAGCTCGGGTTCCGCCGCAGTCATGTTCGTGGGAAGTCAAGCAAGGGTTGTTGAACCCGAATCCCTTCACGATAGGCCAGTCCAAGTAGCTAGGTAGGTACCCCGATTACACTGATAGCAAGCTATCGCTATGGCCTCATCAGCTAAGCGGTCAGATCTCGGGCCCTGCAATCAATAATTGTCAGTCCAAAGAAACCCATTAGGCGGCGATTCTTTGTCGCATCTCCGCCCTCCTGCAACACCCATGCCGCGTTCCTTCGGCCAGTATGAATGGAGATATCAAGATGAGCGCGGCGATGCGCCACTGCCTCGGCCACCACACTCGAACAACAACACGCAACTGAGCTCAAAAAAATGCACACCTGGTTTTGCGCCCCAGGTAATAAACATCATTTCGTCATTTATTTGACTTCGCCACCCTGATAAACCACTTTCTTTGGTTCTATGGTTTGCCGCCCTTGCATTTTCTGATTAATGTTGCATCATTGCGCGACTTCGAGAGAGCAAAACAGCTGAACATGTAGAGCTAGTGAGAAAGAAAACGTTCTAGTAAATAAAGCAACCGAGGGAAAAAAAAAAGAGTCGCTCCGTTTGATCAACCATCATCATCATCACCACCCACACACACACACACACACACACACATACACATACACACCCGCACTGATCCAAAAAAAGGCATTTAGTTCGTTATGAGCCAAAAAGCAAAACGACTCTGAGAGTACCCTAAAGTACTAAACGGGCAGGGAAAGAACATCCATCAAGCTGAACAGGGACTTCCCTGCCAATCTCGTCGCAGCCGTGTCTTGACTGGGACACCAACCGCGAAGCTCCGTGGGGTCAGCTTTTGTCCATGCACACGAGCTCTGCGCGCGTGTGTGGATAGGAAGGACGAAGGTTCCCTCTTAGCAGCATGGGTTGTGGGGATAGATGGTTTATTGACCAGGGCTTTCTTCCAATGGGGTAGAGCATGTTTCTATCGAGCAACCAATTGCCGGTCCGCTCGGCGGAAAATGTGATGCAGCCCAGGACGGTCAGGGCGCTAAGACATCCCCATCCACAGGCACACTTACGCAGGAACCAGAGTATGCCTCTAACAACGGTTCAGGAATAGGCGAGAAACCCCGTTCTCCCCCTCCTCTCCAACCCTTCTGGCACGCGACGCCGCCTCCAAATATTTCCCTTTTACCCCAGAGGGAGCGATAAACGATTAGGCCCAGATAATCATAATCGTTGATAGCGTTAGAACCTTGGGGGCGGAGGTGAAGTGGAGTTTGGATATGGGAGGGGGTGGTGGTGGGGATAGCCACAGGAGGGAGGAGGGGAGGGGTTGATGATGATGGGGGCCGTTCCAGCTTTCTGCCATCCATCTTTCATCTATCTGCTCTACTTTACCTGCTTTACAGCCGGCCTTGGGGCCGAACCTATCGAACGGCATCATGATCCCGCAATCTGGCCTCTTCGGCTCTATCTAGCCTCGGATCACTGTCGTCAATGGATCCTGGACTCTTATGTAAAACCGCCTGGTAGGTGAGGACGGTGCATAGGTAATCTTGAATCCTCGGGTTCCGTAGTAATCCGCGAGTACGGTTGGTATGTATACATAAATAACACGGACGTGAAGAAACACAAAAATAACCCTCCACTTGATCATTTCGCATAAGGATGTTCCCTTCTACCAGATATCTCTTTAGTCAGACAACAAATGAAAAACGCGCGGTATTGCGAAAAACGGAAGAAAAACCCAATAATAATCATTTGTAGAAGCATATGAGAGGTCGAGGGAATTTTGGGGCAGCAGCCCACATCGTAATAAATCAACCCAAGCCTAAAATAGAAGCCCGCATTAGTATCATAACTTGCTGCCTGCTGCTTGCTGCGCTGCAGTGCGCCCGCAATTTACCAGAAAACAAGAATCAAAAACCCACACCCACCCAAACGAACCTACCATAACTCTTACTCTACCTACATGAATGCTTCTCACAAGTAAACTGACGGGCTCCACACACCCAACGAAGAAGCCTAGCCGACGTTCCTGACGATCTCTTTCCGTATGTTGACCCTGCAGCCCCCCCTCCACCCCCAATAGATTGACTTCGTTCGAAACCACGGGAGGAGAGTTCGGTATCTCTGCCGTTACTCTACACCTCTTTCCTCTCCCATGCGATCCCGAAAGTTCATGTCGCGGGTGAGAAATAAGGTGTCTCCGCTTTCGTTACCTATTTTACCGTCCGTCACTCTGCCGGAACGACAAGGATCGGAAGAGAATCGTGCGAAGAAGAAGCATGAAAAGGAAAGGAAGCTCAGAAGGAAGATTGGGCATAATCTAAACAGCTGCAATCGGGGGTTAGAACGGTCATGTCAAAATTAATTAACTGTTAATTGCACAACTGGCCTATCCATGGTGGTGGTGCTACTCTAAAGCTATCACTAGCTAGCTAAGTAGCTAGCCCCCACATGTTTCCGACAGGACAGAAAGCAGCTTTACCATCGCAGTGGTCATTGACGTTGTGATAGCCGTGGCCCTTATCATAAGAGAAATTTCGATAAACAAGAAAAAAACGCAATAGCTGAGGGACCGCGCTGGCCTGTCGTTGCACTTGTGCCTATTTTTCCCTCAGAAACAAGATGCGATCGGGGACGGCCCTCCGTATCTCGAGATGGACAGTCACACGAGACAAGAGGGAAGCAAAAAAGATTGTGAGTTATGTAACCAACCACAGCATCAGATCAGCTTCTTTGATGATATGCGGGCGCTTGCGACATTCACTCTTCACCGACCGACCAGTGGTTGCACCTGGTGTGTAGGTATGTAGAGTACAGTAAGGAAAGTGCCATCATCATCGCATCACATCGCACGAGGTTTTTTACCCTACGAAGTGAGGGAGATCAGAGACTTCACTATCGCTGGTTTGCGGGGGACACTGCAGCAGTAAGATTAAATCCCACAAACCCTTCGAAGCCACAGCCATAGAGATCTCTCAGTCTGAATTCGTGGGTCATGTTGCAACTTTATCTTTGGCCTATTTTCAGCACAATGATAGAAAGCCCTCCACCCCCCCGGGCCCTGCGCTGCAACTGGGGATAACCGCAATGTTGGAAATTTCTTTTTCCCAACAAACGGCCGCGGCGATGGATTGATGCAGCCCTAGGTAGGCGAGAACGAACAAGACGAGTCGCGCGAGACAGAAAACGAGAGGGTATTTTGGTATGGCCTGCTGCCCTGTTCCCTCCCCTCCGGGCCAATGATCACCTTATCGAGAAGAGAGAAAACCAATGATATGTTTCCCTCACAAAACAAGATGCAACACACAACAACAAACCGATAGGGAAACAAGATATCCTACGGTGGGCGCGTATGCTTACGGGGCTTACAGAGGTTACGGGGGCGCGTTCTGCTGTAGATCTTGTGGAATGGGAATGCCTAATCCATCTTGTTGTCGTCATCTCGTCTCCGAAGCTTAGGAAATGGGTTTCCATTTCTGTGGCCTATCCATTTGCTCCGCTTCCTTCCAGTGTCAATGTTTCGCCGTACATATATCGTAGGCACGCGGCGTCCAGTGGCAGCCTTCAGTATTGGATGGAGCTGCAAGACATCTTGAGGTACTCATGTACCTACTGTATTTTAACCATATTACATTCTTCAACTTCTCATACACATTACCTACTTACAAATATCTTTCTCCCTCGTTTTCCAGATGAAACGGCAAGGAGCATTTTTTTCCCCTTCCCTTCTCCGTCCGCTATCAATGATATGCAAATCGCAAAAAACGGGTAACACCCCCCCATTTGCTTTTGGAAACACCACACACGCGCGCATTGTGTTTCCTGCTGCCAGGCTCATGACATAGACGACATGAAAACACGGGAACCCGCCGACGAGGAGCGGGAAACCTCGCGCTTGACCTCATTCTCTTGTTGTCACCCCTACTACATAGACCACCGTTTCCGATCCACGGGACAGGAACGAGCGAACGAGAGCAGAGGAGGGCAAGACAGACGCCAACAGGGTGCAAGAGGCACACAGAGGAAGAAGAAACAGGGACAACAAGCATCCACAGCAGGGACGTTTTTGCGTCAGGTGACAGACGATTAAGCCCCGAGCCCAACGATGGCGGCGGCTGCTTGGTTGAAGCTTCAGGGTCTGAATGTCACTCTTACTACTAGCAGCTCTACGGTACTGACGGGTGATCTTGCCAAGGAAGGAAGGGTAAGGGTCTACTACTAACTATATTAAGCCCTAGAGTAGTGGGGGTGGTGATGCTATTAATCGAAAGCAGACCCTGTTCGCCAAGGCATAGTTATACATAATCAATCGCTGCCCCGAGCCCTAACAGATGGCAGCAGTCCCAAAGAATAATTCGCCGCTCGCCTCAAACAAAAGCCGCGCTCGTTCCCCCTGGAGC
The DNA here is from genome assembly GCF_020137385.1 of Morchella sextelata. Taxonomy (NCBI): domain Eukaryota; kingdom Fungi; phylum Ascomycota; class Pezizomycetes; order Pezizales; family Morchellaceae; genus Morchella; species Morchella sextelata. The sequence goes on from NW_025408634.1 coordinate 1,057,640, forward strand.
TTTGCTCCCTTCTTCTTCTCGTTTTTTTTCTTTGTGCGGCGATTTGCCTTACCCGTGTTGCCCGTCCGCTTTTTCATCAGTGGTGCAAGAGTTTCAAAACTCCGACGGCGCGTCCGGTAGATCACAGAGAAAATTTAATTGCAGATGAAGGTCTCCCTCCATCCTTTCCTTCGGCCCACAGCCATTCCCCTCGCTCTTTTATCGGAGCGGGGGGGTGGTGACGATAGGAAGTGGTGAGGGTATTCATACATACCAAAACGTTCCAGTCGGCTCTCTCTTTTTTTAGATAGTTTTTTATACAATCATGTATATATAGAGTATGGCAGTGTCCCTAGCCAATTGGCTAGAGATAAATAAATTTAAAATTGCAAAAAAATAATTCATGATTAGAAGTGAAATCAATTCAATCAACCGTGCGAAATCAGATCACCATCCATTCGATTCTCCCACCCGCTATGCTGGTTCAATTGCCATTGATCAATCAAGTAAGAAGCAGAAGGGTCCCCCCAGAGCATCAATCAATCTCAATCTCTAAACGTCAGACGTTTTGCCTTATCTTGCGACGGACCACAAGCCTGACGTGATGATGCCACTTGCCGGGTCCTGATGGGGGGATGGGGGGACCGTGCCTTCCAATTGTTTTCTCGAAAAAGAGAGCGGTGTACTAGGAACAATTTATCGCGAGAGAGAAAACACTGTGTACTCTACCTACAGTATGGCTACACAGCATCGGAAGATTTGAAGGTTTTATCCACGGGCCCTCCCAAAACAGCCAGCCCCCAAACTTCTTGATATTGAGGTCCTAATATGCCTCCTCTTCCGGCATGTAGTTATCACCAACTCCCATAACTCTCTTACCTACTCTACAGCTACCTACCGTACCTACATGTAGGTATGTAGGTACATACCTCCAGCTTCTCCACCTATCAATCCATGTTCCTGCCGCAACCGCAAAAAAGTAAACTGATCGACAAAGCAAATAAACCACTGGAATGCCAGGACATGGGAATATCAGATGCCGCGTGGGATGGATACTTTAAGATAGATGGCGGGAATGGTTTTCGATGACACTCTAGAAGCCGGCCGCGGCGACGGCAGCGTCATCATCTCTCACTTGCTTTTTTGTACTCCCACTTCGCGGCCCCACGAGATCTCGCCTCAAAAAAAAATATCTCCCATTCTGAAACGACCTCAGGGCCCTCAAACAGCTTCCTATATCGGGGCGGTGGTGTTTTGCTGCACGACGTTTGCCGAAGAACGAAACATACACGCATACATAAAACCGCCGTCTTGCCTTGACTGTCATTTTTTTTTTTTTTTGTTCCTGCGACTGCATACATCAATCACCCTACGGCGTGCTTGTGTCCTGCATCATGTGTGGTGCCTGTCTCTCTCCACCGAACAAAACCTGGTGAAAACGTAGAGTACGACCCGGACGGCTCTAGGGTATGCTGTAGTTTAATGTAGGTACCTACTCTGAGAGAGAGAAGAGGGAAAAAGCAGAGGGTCTCGTCTCCACATCCCACTAAATGCGCCCCCGCACACCAGACCCGCGGTTACACTCCCTTCTTTCCATCCTTCCTTCTTGCTGCTTTTCACCCGGGAAAAATGATATTCTCCGTTGACAAGCCCGCCCCCCAGTTTGATGGAGAAACGTCCTAGCCGGGTTGGTTAGTCTAGGTAACACTAGAGTACTGGTAGTAGGAGATGGTACCGGTACCTGCTCTAGAGTAACTCCTAGCTACATGGTACTCCACACACGTGCTCTGCATCATCTCTACTCTGGGTATGTAGAAGTAGACCTTTCGATGGCCTGCAGTTAGTGGTAAATTACCATCAGTAAGTTGCAGAATAGCATGGGCAATTGCCAGCGAATAGATAGATGCTGGTGATGATTACCACGGTGATGGTGATGACCTATCACTCTATCATATCACAAACAACCACTTACCTACCTACTCTAGACTCTCCAGCTCTAGAGTTAGTAAAGAAGCAGTTTCAATAGAAGCAATTCCAAGCAGTAGTTTATTTTTTCGTTGTACCTACATGTTCCCTCCTGCACATCAATCAAATGTTGCAACAACAGCAAAACAACACTCTCCCTGGTCCCTGGAAACAACAAAAGAAAGAGAGTGGGAAAATCCAGAACAAGACAAGACACCCACTGCATCACCTTCATCATCATCCCATCCATCGCCGTTTTGCTGTTTGGAGGGAAAAAACGCAAAGCACAGACCGTCACCTACTAAAGGCAGTAGGTGGACTCGATAAACAAGTTCCCATCCAATCCATCCCATGCCCCATCCACCCCACCCGTAAACGAGATAGAGAGAGCCATGGACACGCCGGCCGATCTCCGTCCGACAGAAGCTCAATCGAAAGGTGGGGTGGTGCTGCTTGCGATTTAACGCCTACCCTACGGGGGATATTTCCACATTCTGCATAAATTCGATGGAATCCAATCTGCGCCGCGCGCCGCCACGGATATGTGAAGTGGATGGGGCCCACATGACATGGAGGGATAACGTAAGGGCAAGTTACACTTCTACTACATACATACCTCGCTCTCTCTATCTTTCTCTCTCAAAGACGAGGCTTGCAAGGTATGTCGAGTAAGCTAGGTAGCAATAATCCACTTAGCGTATGTAGAGTACCCTACCTCGGCTGTGGAGTGTGGATGATGTGGTGTCGTGTGGCATGGTATGGTGGCATGGAATGGCATCGGTATCTTACAGTTCGGTTGCTGTGAACTTGAACTGTGCAGGCTCGGATATCTGAACTACTCTGCTGCTGCTCGGGAGTGTACAACTGTCAACGGCACTAGACACACGGACACAGACCGACACCTTCCCCCGTCGTTGCTGTTGGTGTTGGTAGAAGTACATGCCTACATATAGGGTACTCTACTCTAGAGTACCTAACGGTACTTGGTAATTACTGTATGTAGGGTTTCAGATGACTTGACCCTGAACTAGGTGAGTTGTACCCGGGAAGTAACGAAGAATACAGTAAATATACCCGTAACGGGAAAACAACTGATCAACACCAGCCGCCTGTGGTGTACCCGGATGGACAACCACAAAGCGGGTTTATTCTTCTTCTCGAGTGAGAATGTATGCAAGTCATGGAATTCAATTTTTTCCTTTTTTTTAGCGAAAGATTAATCTAAAAAATTAAACGTCGATATTCATGTTTTCTCTATCAGGTATCCATTTGGCCAAATTCTAATAGCACGAAAAAGAAGAACTAGAGAGACAATTTCTTTTGTGTATGAAATCGCCGAAACAATGTAAGCACCTTGAACTCCCCGCCATTTTCGCGTGAATTCATCATTTCCGTAAAATCGTGGGATATGTAGTCCTGGACAGTAGTAGTAAACAGTAGCGCAGTCTAATTACTACTAGTATTGAGGGATATTTTCCCCGCTTTCCTACTCGCCCTGCAAATCTCCGACCTTCTCGAGCTTGCCCATATCCTTCTTCTCACCGCTTTCGCCAATGATTCTGATTCTATCGACTCTAACCGTTTCCGCACCTTCCCTTTCAACATCGACAAAAAAGATTGTGAGTGAGCTCACATTCTGAAACTTGACGAATCTCATGGTAACGTTTGCAGTTCCAGTCTTTTCATCCCAGTCTTCGGGCTTGAGTTCAACGACTTGGGTTGGGATCCTTTCATCGTCAAAAGACAAGATGTTGGGTGTGTTGGAGTAGATATTTATCCTCCTGGGGCGAGATGGGATCTCATCATCATCCTCATCATCTTCAAGTTTGGGTGGGCATGAGGTAAACTGAATGGTATGGATCTTGACAGTTGATTTGAACGGGATAAACAGCATAAGCTGTTCATCGGTATCAGATTCAACCCAATCCGCTTCCACGGTACCGTCCTTCCCTTTGCCCTTGTTGCCTGTAAATCGCCCGCTAGGCTCTTTGGCCTCAAATAGAGTCCTCGCACCTCCGAACTCGATGTTTGAGTTCATGAGGTCTAGTCCTTTGCCATCGACCTGGTCTGTGACATCGCTGTAGCCCTTCGGGAGCGCACAGCCAGACCATGAAGAGGAGCCACCAGAGGAGGAGGCTGGTGGAGCAGCGAAACCCTTAGTTGCGGATGCAGAGCCGGTAGAGTTGATAGCTTCGGCTTCCTGTGCGAGCTTCCTGACAACACTGGTTAGGGCTGGGATGTTGGCGCCTTGTACACGTTCTACTTCTTCGCCTGATTTGAAGATGAGGAAGGTTGGCATTCTGTCAGAGGTGTTAGCACATCGTACGTAGGTGATTAATGGAAATCAAGCACGAGGACAACGTTCGGGTAGATCAACAAAAGAGGGAGGTACTAACGCAGTAATACCATATGTCCTCGAGAGTTCCTGGTTCTCATCCACATCGCATTTTGCAAAGGCAATTTTTCCGGGTGACGAGAGCTTCTCAGACAGCTTCTCGTAGATTGGAGAAATTGCTTTGCATGGTCCACACCAGACAGCAGTGACTATATGAGACAAAGGGATTTATTATTAGCCACTATGCATGCCGAACAGCAGCTTGAGAGACAATGCTTTGGGTGATGAAAATTGGAAACGCTTTCAATAAAACAGGTGAAGGGATTGAGTAAACGGGCAGTTAACTAACAGTCAATAATGACAACTGTGTTGTCCTTGATTAATTGTGTGAGCTGCGGCCCAGAAGTTATTTTGATCGTTGTCCCCGTCGTAGGTGACCCACTCCCACCGGAAGCCATTGTGAAGATCTTTAGGAGTGGTGAGGGGGTATCGGAGATAGATGATAGGTGAGGTTAGCAGACGCGTCGCGATGGAGTTGGAGTGCTGTGGGGTTGAGGTGACGTTGCGGGGTCGTGACGCTGAGTAAAGCGACACGCTGAGTAAAGCGACACACGTGATCCTCAGATAAGCCTTTCACATAAGATATCACTCGGTATCTGCCCTTAATGCGGTTATGTACCTTTTATGTACCTATTATGTGCACCACAACATGTATGATGGCAGATTACAAACGAAAGATAGAGTACAACAATACATTATTGAATTACCTACCTACTTTGGTAATCACTGAGCTATCTTCTTGAGCTCTGTCTTTGTCTTGCTCATGTTCCTGTAGAAACCTTTCTCCTATTTATATGGGTCTCGTCGAAATATTAATAATAAAAAGAAAAACTGAAAATAAAATAAAATAAATACTGTGCATTTTTATTGGACTTTTGCCTGTCAAGGTCATAAAATGCCCTTCCAAAGGTGCATCTAGATTTGTCCGTACAATTATCAATCCAGCCGACCATCTGTCTTGCCATACATGATGTACTATACTATGGCCGGTACACTAGAGAATGATGATGTATATGTGGTTTCCCTAGCCGCTGGCCATATTTGGTCATCTGTTTTGAACGCCCCCTGGCCTCCCAATACCAACTTAAAAAGGCAACTTCAACGTCTTGTGTGACCAGCCGTTGGGAAGAATTATTTCAAAGCTTTTCTTTCTCCCCTGATTCTCAAAAACTCTCCTCCGCTACTGCTGGACTTATCGCTAAATACAATGACTATATGTTCTACCCCTCGTCACCCCGCTCTTCCATGTTTAGCTCCGTAACTAGGAGCCCCTATTTTGACCCCTATAATTGACCCTACATACGTGGCCACATCCACCACGAACACATTTAATCGCATAAGATCCCATGAATCCTGATTGCTCTAGCCAAACTTTAGTCAATCTCCGTACCATTTATATTTCGGCAACCAACGTTTCCTGATAGCACACGGCGCCGGATATTATTGATCGACGGATCAATGCTCATTAATTTCCATCACATCAAGAGGCCCCAATTCAAGTCGTCAATTTAAAGTCACTTGGCTAGCTAGGAACTGCAGTAATCCTAAATATCGACTCAGCACATTGCATCTTGAAGGGGGTTTTATCTATCGATAGACTATATCTATATGGCATGCGATCTTTAGTGGGCTATATATAGCTACCAATATCCGGCATTGTGGGTTTGGGATATCACACGGTCATCAGTTCTTTGAAGGCTCCCACCCTCAGATCTAAGGAAATCTTGAGATGGTTTGGTTTGGTTGAAACAGTCATGCAAATAAAAGGGGTCACTCGACAATAGAGCTGCGATGCCACGGGCGAACAATAACAGGCTTGGATTACATCTGATAAGAAACGGAACTCCCGATTCCAGAACTTTACACTCATTCCCTTGGCTTTACATCCGGTTACGGACGCAGTCGGTAGCTCCACCAGAATACACACACGCTTACTATAACCTTTGGCACTATGAAGAAGTGTTACAACTCGACGAATATTTTAGGAAACGCATACTTGGAACTATATTCGAAGGGGCGGAGCAGAGCAAAGATCATGAACTCTTAGGTTACAATGGGATCGTGGATAATTTCCTCATCTGGAATTAAAATTAGATTCCAAAGAACCTTGATATCACGATATGGTTGTCTTAGGCCTAGGCTGGTGTTGGGGAATTTCATGGTGCCATAGGATGGCGTGACACTGCTACAATCAACTGACGGGAAGATGAACAAAGTGAGGGAATTCATGGGCTCAAATAGTGGGCGACACATACCGGAGCCTTCCACGGATGTATAATGCGGATATATCGATTGTTATGTTGTCCTGACACTTTTTACGCACAGCGATGGAGAACGGGGCTAAACAGGAGGACAGTTCATATCTTGTCTTACTACATAGGATATTTACCTGGGTCCTAATGTGTTGAGAAGAGTTGAAAGATGGATTGGAATGCTGGTCGGTTTTCAGCTTTACACACGGCGCAACGTTAGACGTACAGGGTACACAGAGGTGTGCATGCGATGGAAATGTTGAGTTTTCTTATAATTGGGAACTATCTATGCAAAGTGGCCTTCGATATCTCTGCGTTATTAAAGCTTTCGATCCGTTAAGGGATCCATATCAGGTTGAAGATCAGCAACAGATATATGAACAGCGAGAAAAACAGAACGGGTGGGGGATATCTTAGGACCCATCGCTAAAAAATAGAAAATATCAACAGAACAGTAATGGTAATAAGGATCAAAAACACATATGTGGGCTTGTGGGCAGCGACTGAGGCATAATATCTAGGAATACTTTAAGATGGAGATATATTTAATCATAAAATATCACTCGTCACAAATTCAATCTGAAATATTCGGCGGGACCTGTACATGGCAAGAGTGATCCATAAAGGGCATATGTCTAGGCTTAACTGCGTCCACAAGAAATTGTATACATGAACAATTACACCTAATCATTGACATTACCATTATCTGAAAGAGGACGGATGATGGGCGTTTTCTTAAGAGTTGCAATTATCACTTCACAAGTTACCACTCGAAGAATACATAATATTCATGTTTAATGGGTGATATGTGGCCAGGGGATTGGTGAAAATTGATAAAGACTCCAAAACGGTAGTGGCACTTTTGTTGGTTGTTGCGTATCGTCTAACAGAATTTTTTTTTCAGTACCCCAAACCGATAGTTTTTGTTTTAACTTTACCGGTTAGGCGAAAGAGTTAGAAGTATAGGTGCACATAAACACGGAAAGAGAAGTCACAGGAATTTATGAGTTGAACATAAACCCCCTCGGCTCTTCTTCAGGAAGAGGGCATCGGAGGATATTAGGGTGTTTCAATCCTTTTTCTAACCGTTTGAAGAAATTTTATCACCTTATATTGTTGTAGACTGCGTAAAAACTCATCCTCTAGGAAAGATGACAATCACCTGGCACAGGCTATTCAGACATCCCCTACATGCTTCAAGGAAAGTAAAGGAAAATACAAGGAAAAGGCAAGGGGAAAAAGGAAAGGAAAGGAAAATTAGATAAAAAGGAGCCGAGCAAGGGTATTGAAGCGTTGAGAAAAGGTTAAGGCGATTATTGGAAAAACATCCAAGATCTTGTGGGGGATATCGAGACCATGATACGGACTCATTCATATAACGCCGTGCATACCTTCAATCAATCAATCATACTCAAAATCATATTACCACACCGCCTTCCAAAAAGAATCTCAAGACGCCCGTTAGTCACCCTTCAGCCCCTCCAAATATGCCATTGTGCAAATCCTGCTTGCAACGCCTGCGTTTCCTTATTTGGTATAGGCATCGACCATAGACCTCCATCCCACGCTCTTTCAACCTCACGATCGGTTTCACGCTCCACCAATTTCAAACCAGCGATAGCCCAGTCCGCAGTTCGTTGTGTCTCTCTGACAAAATTATGCACCCTAATTCTTTCTCTATCGACAGCTCTTTTCGCATCCGACAACTTTCCTGGGCTTTGAACCCATCTATTATATCGGTTTAGTTGGCTGAGCTCCTTGCAGCCCCATGTTGGGCAACTCATTGAGCGTTCCCGTGGATAAGCGCTGCGACGGGAGCTTTTGGCCCGAAGTCGTCCCTCACGGATCTGATTTTTCGATTGTGGTGGGGGAGAGGCTGGGCCATTAAAGAAGTCCCATATGGTTGGCAGCGTATACCACACACGTTCCCTCCGGGTTTCTCCGAAGATATGTAGAATTTCCTCAATAAATTCACAGTAGAATAGTGAAATATCGATCTCTATAATTTTCATGAACCGCGCGCGGCCCGGGTTATGGGCTGTCCATTCTTGGGATCGAGACTTGAAGACTGAGTCTTGGAAGCGATTTGACATTAACCGTGGCGCCGACATAAAGTTGGTGTGAGGAGGAATTCGGTCCTCAGTACGGTTTTCTGAATGGCTTGTATAACCCTTTTCAGGGCAATTGGAACGCCATTGTTCCGGTATCGATTTTTTAGTTCCCTTATCGATTTCTGGCTCGCAATTCTCTGACTTCACGGTACAATCAACCTCATCCAGAAAACGTTCTAACATTGGGGGCTCAGCCCTCGAATTAGATGGTCCGCTCTCATCCAAGAGATTTTGCCTATCAATAACAGTTTCCCCCGGATCCATGCATTGTGAACAGCCATCTGCACATGAACTGTCGGCAGAAGGAATAGAGCCATCGGTCTGATATTGTGCAGCAGTTGAATAGTATTTTAGAGGAATCTGTGTGCCGAGAAGTAAACCAATCATATTAAAAAGCCAATATGATGAATTTGCAAATGCATCCGGGTCGAGATCGAAGCAATAATCAGCTCTGTTTCTAAGATGGGATACTCCAGCACGTCCACCCCAACTGCCATACCTATTTGCTTTGAAAGTAGGACTAGCCAATCCCAAATCAATTAGCATTTTTTCTACGTTGGGAGTATCCCAGAATTGAATCCTATCAGGCTTTTCGTCGAGATTAGAGATTGCCCTTGAGACTATGGCCCTTCGCTGGTCAGGGGTAATCATATCCCATTCATCCTGAAAGACAGTTTCGATCCTCAGGAACTGAACTCTGAGGCGGTTTTGATGAAACAAAAGGCTATCGTATGACTTACTCCAGTATTCAATGAGCTGGGGTGTGTTGAAAAAAGTCTCTAGAAGTGGGTCGGGGTAGTAGACATTGGTGCTGTCAGGCAGAATCGGTGATGAATTCATTCGCGTGAGTGGATTATGCGCAGGAAATGGTAATGGCCTTGGGTTGTTGGTGGTGTTTCGATACCGGCCGACTGGAAAGTTATGGTGAGAGCCAGTTGGTTCAAACGATTTTGCCTGAGCTGAGAGATATGGTCTACTTTGTGGATTTCGTGTTCCAGAAAGGCGGTTCGATGAGGGAGTTCCCAACTGGCTACCCAGTTCTGGGTATTCTAAAGTTTCAATGTTAATTGGACCCTTTTGATACCTAGGGCTTGTATCACTTATGCGGCCTGTGACAATCGAGCTCCAAGATTTTCTAGAAGAAAGGGAAGTCGGGTTACCAGGGAGTGGACCTTCAACAGGAGCAGACAACCCAGAGGTCTCAGTTCTTTCATTCGGAAGTGCGGCGGGGGTCTTAGGTGAAACGGACTGAGAAGTGCGCTCAAGATCGGCCCTTGAATCATTATTCCGCCAATTTGCTATATTTGCCCATGTATTTTTGACCAGTGGTACTGGATCTGAAGGTATTGGAGGAACTAGAGCACGGGAAACTTCCATCGGCTCTTCATTTCTTCCATCCGCGCCGGAAACAGCTTTAGCATAGTTTAAACTGACGTGAAGCCTTTTAATTGCTCGGGTATTACACTCGGAAGATAGTCGTTGTTGACTTGCTAACATAGCTGGATTAGTGTTTGAGTTGATGAAGGTAGGTAAGGTAACTGAATGCTGCTGGTCCTCATTATTTTGGTTTAAACCCGAAACAGCTCTGGCATAATTTCGCCGTTCTCTAAATTCCTTTGGGTTTCTAGGCGATGAGTTCCGACTGTTTCTTCTCTTTTTCGCGTCCGGGGCCTGTCTACTAATAGAACTCTCTTCACTGATCGCAACTGTGTCCTGTTCTTTCAAAAGTACCCGTGATTCCCTTTGGTCTGCTTTCTCATCAGTCGGCCTAGTAGAATTGCTTATGTTTTCCTCCCCGATAGCGAGGAGCCCGGTTGAGGGAGCCGAGGGTGGCACTGACTGGGCTGTTGTCTCTTTCAAGCCCACAATCAGTAAACTCACCTTCTCAAGTTCAGAGCTATTCTGATATTGGCTTGGATTCAATTTCTGTTTTTCAGATGCAGAATCGTTTTCGTCTGCCCACTCTTTTACGATAGTTTTAGCGACCTCGTCCTTGTTTCCCTCAGTCAACTTGGACGTAACGGCTGGGCTTTCCTTGGTGTTGCTCAAGTTTGAGACACTTGCGATGCTGTTCCTCAATTTAGGGGATCTCTGATGCGGTGGTGTCTTACGTCCGCTAGGGTTAGGGATTGGAGTGTACTGCGGGATCCGGTTTCGATAATTTCTTTCAGAAACCTCTAACCTATTGGTAGCAGGCCCTCCCCACGGGTGTCTAGGATCAAACGTTCTGCCATGGGCCGGATTTGTTGAGCTTTCCCATTCGAAATCAGTGTTAGACGTAACATTAGGAGGAACTGAGATTGGCCCTGTAGCAAATACACCGGCTGATCTGGAACGAGAACGCGTTTGTGGACGTATATTGGGTATAGATCTTGGTATATGAGTACTTCGCGGGACCCTTGGAGGGTTATAGATATTTCCTATATTTCCTGGGTGGATAAAGCCTGCATCATAACCTATATGACTGGGTGAATGTCCCGAGTAGTAATGTGACGGGGGATAGCAAACCGGCATGCGCGGATGATTCTCTCTATATTGAGTTGATGGGTCCAGCGAATATATTGGTGTTGATCCATGAGCTCCCATCCTTTCCATGTATTTCATGGCATAGGCAGCATCCAATGAGACCCCGGTCATCATCTCTACCCACTTCTTCATTGCTCGAGAGACGGCTGCATCAGACCCTAAATTATTTGTGGTATCTCTCATCTGGTTAAAGTTGGTCTCAATTTTTTCCTTCCACCTAGCCAGCCTTTCCCATTCGTTCGGTGTGATAACATTGAAAAACGCCTGGAAGCGTTCACGGCAAGTTGAGGTATCGCAGCGGTACGGAAGAAAGATATAATTCAGAACGTGGTGGTGGGGATCCATTCGAGTGGCCCTGCGCTGGTGTTGCCCCGCATATCCATGGTTTTTCTGTTGTATGCTATTACTGTCGGTGTCTTTCGCCGTGAAGTTGGTCTCGGGCAAAGTATAGAAACGCGAGTTGCCAGCTGAAGCAGGGAGAGCTGACTTGTCAAATTGCTCGATGATCTCTTTGAGGTGGAGATATCCCTAAGACCAGAAAAAGTATTAGATTCCATTAATTTGATGGAAAGAGTAAAGACTTACAGGATTAATCCTTGGTTTTGTTATCGTACTGGTGCTAGGAGGGAGAGGTGGAGCTGGTGGTGGAGGCGGGTTCGGATTGACTATTGGAATGGCTCTAGAAATTCTGCGACGTGGTCTGGCCTGAGGTAGAGAAATGCCGCCAGAGGGCGGATATATACAGCCAGTATTGCGATGATTTGGCTGCGAAGAGTACATGGCGCAGTCCGACAGAGTTGGGGATTTCTGCTATGGTGAGATGGACCAGTGATGAAATTATTATCTGGGATGGGTAGAAGAGAGAGAGGAAGGTAGAACTTTGTTTCACAAAATAACTGCTAAGATTTGTTTGCATTGATACTGTGCTGTGTTATTCGAGTGTGTAGGTTGGGGGATCAATGTGTGTGTGTGTGTGTGTGGAAAGGGTCCGTGACATTGAAGGTTCGCTTTAGGGCTGTGGCTACAAGTAAGCACAATTTTTTCTCAACAGAAAACAGGGTAATAAATCCGTAACCTAGCTTTGCAAAACAAGTTCTCTCTTTTTATCCTTCGTAGATACATATTATGGCCGCTTTACTTAGGATTGATTATGCTAGCTAGAGTATATTTGTGCTGGGATGAACACTACATGTACTCTTATTTCTGGACTGTAAGTTTTCTCCTAAGTTCGCTCGGGCAAGAGCACCAAGAAAGAAGTAGCTGGAGTAGGATAGACTTGTTTGATTGCATCATAAGATATCACTCGAATATTTGAATGGAAGATACGACTCTATAGCTAGAAGATAAATTAAGAAGGGAAAGACTACGACCAAGCATTATAGTCTCCCAAGGAGATATACGTGTTTTCTACTCCGAATCTGCAGAAGCTATGATTTATTACCACTCTATGACCTTTGTCATCTACGTAGCGATATTAGCGGTCTATGCTTTCATTGGATGAGAGTATTAGCGGGGTGTGGTTTCTTTTATACATGGGCCATAGTGGCAGAGGGTGTGTTCTGTACTATGTGTTTATGTATATATATATCGACGAAACCTTTCTTGTGGGGGGGATATAGGTATGTCAGCTTACCCGAATATTTCTGAATAGGGCAACTGGCTCCCGAAACAACGATTCTTGAGAGAGCGACGCAAATTCTTTAATTAGAAGCGTTACTATACTATCTTGAGTTTATTGCAGCTCTCGCTTTTATGGTGAGCCTTGGAGAAGGTCTTGATCAGGCTGGCTGGGACTATCCGGCAGGGAGCCTATACTAGAACGGCCCTCCTAGCTGACTTTCAACCCTGGCTGTAGTCGAAGAAATCGAAAAAATTATAGCAATTTTTGTTGGCACGTACGTGGCTCTCGAACTATGAATTGCAAAAACAACCCTGGTCCTGGGTACAATATAGATAAGCCAGCCAACCTAATTGCACATGATTTCAGTCTACTTTGATATTAGGTACATGTAGCTACTTACATGTATTTTTGAGCTATAGTACTCTAGTGTGGGATGCATCATAAATAATCACTCGATATAATTGTATTGGCTTGGCAAAAGATATTTTTTGAGTCTTTTAAATTTTAATTTCTTCTCAAATGTTCATACTTGAATGTTTTCATATATATACACTATACTATGCCCTATGATTGTGGGTGACTGGGCATATTCGAGAGAGACACAATAAAGTTCAATGCATAAGCGCTATCCTGCGGGGTGTGGCTTGGCGCACGGTACTGGTGTACTGGACAGTCAACCCCACCACACGCACTCCACAACGTTTTCGCCACCTTGAACCTCAATTCAACGAAGATACCAAACCACCTCTGCACTTTCAACCTTTTCGACAAGATAATAAATCAAAAAATAGCCCAATATGGCGAAAAAGGACAAGAAGAATAAGAAGGCCGTCGACGATGACTGGGAGAACGAGATTGGCGAAGACCTTACACAAAAGGATAAGCCTGCTGATCAAGAGTCACCGGCAGCCCTCAGTGCAGCCCCCGCAGACGATGACTTTGGTGGTGGCCTGATGAATGCTATTCGTAAGAATGCCGAAAAGAAAAAGAAGAAGGGTAAGGGAGCTGCGGCCAAAGTCGAGTCTCCGGTTGAGGACGCGGCCACTCCGACAGGAGTCGACACTCCCCCTCCAGCACCTAAAGCGCCTGTTGAGGTTGCTGAGATTGACGATGACGAATTCGGCCCGGTGAAGAAAGGGAAGAAAGGAAAGGCCGTGCAGCCGAAGGCTGTAGAGAAGGTCGTGGAGAAGGCTGTAGAGGAGCCTAGTATACATGGATCGGAGGCTGGCGACGACGAAGAGACTGGAGGAAGGGTCAAGTCAAAGAAAGAGAAGGAGAAAGAAAAGAAGGAAAGGGAAAAACAGAGGAAGAAGGAACAGGTGGGATGAATCTTGGGCTTTATCGTATCATCTTGCTAATATCATGTCTAGGCCGCTCGAAAGAAGGGTGATGCTTCTGCTGCTCCAGCGGTAAAGGAAACTCCTAAGGCTGCAGAGAAAGCTGCTGCCGTCGCCGCACCTGAGCCTGCCAAGAAGGGGAAAAAGATTTCCCCCGCCCTTGCTGCACTCCAGAGGCAGCAGGAACTCATGAAACAGATGGAGGAGGAGAAGAAGCGTATCGAAGAGGAGGAGAAGAAACGCATCGAGGATGAGGAAAGGCTTGAGAGAGAAGAGCAGGCAAGAATTGCAGAGGCAAAAGCACGAAAAAAGGAGAAGGAGGCTGCAAAAAAGGAGCAGCTCAAAAAAGAGGGTAAATATCTTACTCCCAAAGAAAAAGAGGCAAAGAGACTTGCACAGCTACGGCTGGAGCAAATGAGGGCAGCGGGAATGATCGTTGCAGGATTAGACGAACCATCGGGAGAGACCAAAAAAAGACCGGTAATAGATAAGAAGAAGAAGAAAGGCGGAAAAGCGGATAAGGCAGCCGAAGACGAGGTAAAAGCGGCTGAGTTGAAGAAAAAGGAGGAAGAGCGACTAGCTGCTGAGACTAAGGCTAAGGAAGAGGCGGAAAAGAAGAAAAAAGAAGAAGAGGCAGCAGGTATACTAATCTTTCCAATTGACATTAGACATTACTAATACCCTCAAGCCGCTGTGAAAGCCAAAGAAGATGCCGACGTTCTCGATTCCTGGGAAGAAGCCATCGATGAAGATGGCAACATCAAAGACTCTTGGGATCAAGAAACCGACGAAGAAGAAGATGGGGAGGAGGAGGAGAAGAAGGAAGAGAAACCAGCCAAGCCAACTCCTTCTACTAAGCCTAACGGCTCTAGACCAGTACCCAAAAAGTTTGATGACGAAGAGGAAGACTCAGGGGACGACTCTGAAGATGAAGACCAAAGCATGGCTCAACAACTTATACAGAAGCGGAAAGAGGAAGCTGCAGCCCGTCGTCAGAAGCAACTCGAGGACGCAAAAGCTGCTGCCAGTATCAATGACCTCCGTTCCCCTATTTGTTGTATTCTGGGACACGTCGATACCGGTAAGACGAAGCTCCTGGACAAAATTAGACAAACAAACGTGCAGGAGGGTGAAGCTGGTGGTATCACGCAGCAAATCGGTGCAACATACTTCCCTATGGAGGCAATCAAACAGAAGACGCAAGTTGTGAACCAAGACGGAAAGATGGAGTTTAAGGTTCCTGGTTTGCTGGTTATCGATACACCGGGTCACGAGTCTTTCACAAATTTAAGGAGCAGAGGTAGTTCGTTGTGTAACATTGCGATCTTGGTCATTGATATTATGCACGGGCTGGAACCACAAACTATTGAGTCTATCCAACTGCTCAGGGACAAGAAGACACCTTTTATTGTCGCGTTGAACAAGGTCCGTAGCAATAGAAATCATAAATGTTGGGTCATGGCTAACGTGTGTAGATTGACCGTCTCTACGACTGGAAAGCAGTTCCCAATAACGGTTTCAGGGATTCTCTCTCACGCCAAAAGAAGTCTGTCCAGAATGAGTTCAAAGATCGTTTGGAAAAGACGATTGTCGCGCTTCAGGAACAGGGTCTTAACTCAGCACTCTTCTACGAGAATAAGAATGTTGGGAAATACGTATCTTTGGTTCCAACCTCTGCTCACACCGGAGAAGGTATTCCTGATATGCTTAAACTTTTGGTATCACTCACCCAACAGCGTATGGCCGAGAAACTCATGTACATCAGTGAGCTTGAGTGCACTGTTCTTGAAGTTAAGGTCATTGAAGGACTGGGAACTACTATTGACGTTGTCCTGAGTAACGGATACCTTCGTGAGGGCGACCGTATTGTCTTGTGTGGTCTAAATGGCGCCATTTCAACAACAGTCCGTGCCTTACTGACACCACAACCGTTGAAGGAAATGCGTGTCAAGGGTTCATACGTTCACCATAAGGAGGTCAAGGCCGCGTTGGGTGTTAAGATTGCTGCAAACGACCTTGAGCACGCTATCGCAGGGTCAAGACTACTTGTTGTTGGCCCCGACGATGACGAAGAAGATCTCGAAGAGGAAGTCATGAGTGATCTTGAGCAGCTGTTCAGCAAGGTTTCTACAACCGGTGCTGGTGTGGCAGTCCAGGCCTCAACCCTGGGCGCCCTTGAGGCCTTGTTGGAGTTCCTTCGTGTCTCAAAGATTCCTGTGGCTACGATCTCGATCGGTCCTGTCTATAAACGTGACGTAATGCGTGCAGGAACTATGTTGGAAAAACATAAGGAATTCGCAGTAATGCTTTGTTTCGATGTCAAGATCGACAAGGACGCACAGGCGTATGCGGACGACGTGGGTGTTAAGATCTTCACGGCAGATATCATTTACCATTTGTTTGATGCGTTCACTGCCCACCAGGCCGAGGCGCTCGCCCAGAAGAAGAGAGAGAGTGCTGCGGATGCGGTATTCCCTTGCATTCTGAACCCTGTGGCTGTGTTCAACAAGAAGGATCCGATTGTTGTGGGTGTCGATGTCGTGGAAGGAAGTTTGAAGATTGGTACACCGATTTGTGCGGTTAAAAAGAACCCTATTACCGGAGAGGTGGAAACCATTAATTTGGGGAGAGTGTATGTTACCTTAATCCTAATATTATGTCTCTGAAGACTGGGATGCTAACGATGGTGGATAGAACATCTATTGAGCTTAACCACAAAGCAATCCCTGTCGTCAAGAAGGGTCAGCCTTCTGTGGCCGTTAAGATCGAAGGCCCCAACCAGCCGACGTATGGGCGTCACTTGGAGGAGAAGGACACACTTTACTCGCTTATCTCGAGAAAGACGATCGATACACTGAAGACGCATTTCAGAGATGACGTGAGCAAAGAGGACTGGCAGCTGATTATTAACTTGAAGAAGGTGTTCAATATCACTTAGTCGATTTTTTGTTGAGAAAGATGGTTTTATTTCTTTGTCAATAGTGCTTGAGATGGTCCTTTTCTTCTTCTTAGGTTGTCTTTCATATTTTGTCATCAAAATAAAATGCTGGTAGGATGTTTCCAGATCTGAGGAGGAAGGGCGGTGCGCTTTTCTTTGGGTGTTTTTTTCCTTGACTTTTTTTTTTCTTTTCCCCGATCAATTCATGATAGGGATTTCTCTTTTATCTCTTCGGCTCACCATTCTTACATTGTAAAATGAAAAGGTATACTTTGAATACCAAGTAAAAAGGATGCATCTTCCCGTGTTCATATTCTACGCATACGTACGAATGTATGTGTATGGTCTGCACAATTACGCTAGAAGACTTGCTTACGCGTCTCAAGAGGCAAACTCGATAACACGATTACATGTAAGAAGTATAATTGTAGACACTCCCTTTCATAAAAAGCTTTGCCATCACCTCGCCATATACTAAACCTGTGCCAACTGCCCACCCGCCTATTCGGAATATCTCTCGGATACAAGGCACAGTCGACTCTCTTTATAGTGATACTGCATATGGGTGTCGATCTAGCAAAAGGTACCTGTGTGGCAACGCAACAAGGCCTCATCAGTTCACTACCGCACTCTACAGGCTCCAATTGATGGAACCAATGACCGAAAAATTAATTCTGTGCTCTCGCCAAGGTTCTCTGAGCTTTAGGAAAATTTGGAGCTTATCGGTTGTGTGGTTCTTCGGAATAAGGATTTGGCTGTGCGGACGGTTTTACTAGAACGACACCCATATAGTGATGCTCTCGTTATAACGATTGCAATCGACGGTCGCGAAATACTATTCTATATACCTATCCATCCTTACTTAATTCTTATAGTGCGGTCCTGACCGTATCCTTATATTGAGACTCGACTGTACGGATAAAACCCCGTGGGTGTTGTGTTGGCGAGTGATACTCCGACCAGGGCCTACAGCAAGAACTTTTTCCGAAGGCGAGATGGAGGGGCATGTGTTTATTGATGAACTGTGAATACGTGCATTCGTCTCCCCAATGTCTTCTGTGATTGAGTGCTAATGGACTATCTTTTTTTAGAGATCCGAGAGAGCGAGTCATGATACGGCATTAACGCTATGCATATTCTAGATGGAGGCGTCGAGTGATATTTGATGACCTGATTTAATTGAATTAAACTTTCAGGTTAGTCACTACCCGCCTAACCAATCGTTGATGCAGATTTTCTAAAAGAAGCTAGTAGGGGTGGAATTAAATAGAATGCGCTTATTTATCTACATGGAAATGATCGATCAGAGGGAAAAGAAAATCATGTGCCATACGCTACTGGTATAACAACTCGACAAATTCTATGGGAGATTCGTTGGGAATCTCTATTTTATGGATGAGCGAGATTTGACCCGCACTGCCTTTGTTTCCCCCCACCACTTTGTTGCTTTGCTCTCTCCCCACCACCCACCCACACCCCCACATCTTGTTGCTTTCAAACCATACCTACACTTTCTTTGACAATTCTCTATGCTATAAGTCTCCACATCCCACCCTCATACCACACTGAACCACCATCTCCATCCTTTCTATCTAAGACCCCAAATAAAATAGTGTAAAATCCCCATCTTCAAAAAGCCTAAACCATGGATCCTCTCCACCGCAAGGCCAAGGAGCCCTACAACCCTCTTCGAAGCAGTCGTCCTCCCCAACGGCGTCCTCCAGTACCCTCACAGAGTCGAGCTCCACCACCGAAAGTTAAACAGCAGCCAGTTGAAGAAGAGCCGGAACCCGACTACGAAGACAGCACAGAATGGACCTGCTATACCCTCACCACAACCAAAAGCTCTATACTAGCGGGGAATCGTCACCATGT
Organism: Morchella sextelata; assembly: GCF_020137385.1. Classification (NCBI taxonomy): domain Eukaryota; kingdom Fungi; phylum Ascomycota; class Pezizomycetes; order Pezizales; family Morchellaceae; genus Morchella; species Morchella sextelata. The sequence goes on from NW_025408634.1 coordinate 1,076,639, forward strand.
TATGCGTTTACACCCCAAATTCGTCGAGGTCCCTGATCCAGCCGACAAGACAGGCAAGAACGTCATCATGGTACCAGAAACCGTCAATATCACCGACCCAGAAACGTTTAAGCAGCCAATTAGACTCCACAGGCGTGATGCCACAGCGCCTCTCGCAGGGAAAAATCAGGCGGAAGCCTCAAAATTAGAGACTCCCAAACCCGTCGACGAGGAGGAGCGAAAAATGCTTGAGTTTAAGGCTGAGAAGGCAAGGCGGCGTGAAGAGTTGATGTCCAAGGTAGCGCCTGACGGAGGAGGAAGGAATAATTTCAAGATAAAGGGTGAGAAGAAGACGCAACAGGTTAGGCAGTCAAACGCAGATCAAGTGGCAAACCGCAAGATGAGGTACGAGGAAGAGTATCCATGGTTTTTGGAGGATGCCGATAATGGGCAAACGTGGCAGGGGCAGAGAGAGCACGCCATGAGCAACGGCGAGTTTGTTGTACTACAAATGGATCATGTTCAAGGGTCTTTTAGTATGATACCCGTCGAAAAATGGTATCGCTTTACGAAAGTGAAAAGAGTCAATAAGATGACAGAGAAGGAAATAAAGGCAGGAGAGAAGGTGTTGAGCGGCGAGGAGCCGGCACTTCCATCGTGGGCGAAGAAAGTTCCGAAGGAATTTGTGGATACAGAGGAGCTCACGAAGCAGGAGCAAAGATTATATGCTAAGAATGCGGCATTGGTCCCAAAAAGGCAGATAAAGACAGTAAAGGGCAGGGAGGAGAGTAACCAAGGAAACGAAGAACTGGACTTCAACGTCGAAGATCAATTTGATAATGATGACGCAGGAGGACTGCTCGGGGACTTTGGGGAAGGGAATGAGGGCGAAGAAGCTGCTAAGGATGCTGCCGTAGGCCCCCCTCTCTTATCAACGATATCTATTAGTTTCCCTTTCTTTTATTTCTTTACTAACAGTTGGTCTCTGTAGAAACGTATCATCAAAGATCAACTCTCTGCAAATGTATTCGGCTCTCGCACGGAAAAGGACATTATCGAGGAAAGAAGAAAACTGAAGACGCGTCAAAAGCTGTTGAAAGCACACGGCAAGAAGGTCTCCAAAGCTCTCAAACGGCGCGAGGGAAACTACATTTACGACTCGGACGAGGAAGATCCGTATTTAGTAAGTAACAAGCTAACTCTTAGCTAACCCCGACCCCCAAACTTCCCCAGCCCGCTAAACCATTTCATAGAACAAACTCCTCTCTGCTTCCGACAACGACTCCGACTCTGACTCCGAAGCCGAAGCCGAAGAATTTAAAAAATGGAAGCTAGAGCTGAAGAAGGCCGCCGCCGAAAAAGAAGCTGAGGAAGCACGCAAAGTAGAGGCAAAAAAAGAAACAGCGAAAAGAGCAACTGAAAAGCGGAAAGCAAAGAAGCAGGCTGAAAAGAGAGAGTCTCCTGCTGACGATATTCCTACCTCTGCACCGGCCACGCCAGCTCTTATCCCGCACGCCGTCTCAAAGTCCGTTCGAAACGAAGTCAAATCCCGAAAAAGATCCCGCTCTCCGGAGTCTCAGAAATCCACAAAGCGCAGATGCAATGATCTAGCGCCAAATCCCAGCATTAACTCGCCGCTTATTTCTCCCGCCCCCCAGCCAAGGGCGAATGTGAAGAAGCGACCTCGCTCCCCGGAACCCGCAAAACCTCAAAAACCTAGCGGATTGCTTAAGCGTAGGCGCCAGAATAAGGTTGTGCCAGACAACACCATATCAGTGCCAGAACAAAAGAATACAAATAGTGCTAGCCCTACTGTATTAAAATCGCCGTCTCCATCTACTAGTAAGTGTTGTGTATCTGTTTAATTAGCAAAGCTAATATCAAAAGATACCGCCCCGGACCTTCCCATCACAGATGAAGAAATTATCGCAGTCCTTCGCGCGGACCCAGAGGGTGTTAGCAGCAAGGATATAACGGAGGCATTCAGGTCCAGAATAAAAGCTGGAACCAAGGATGTGTCAGCACTGGCGCAGAGGTTGAAACAGTTCGGAAGTAGAGAGGGTGATATTAAGAAGTGGAAGTTAAAGAAGGAGTTTGCCTAAGGCATACTTACTTATAGTTACTCAAATTTTTGAGGGCTCCTACAATAGGGTGATTAATAGTGTTTGAGTTAGGTATGAATTTCCTTTTAGGAGTATTTGGAGTTGTGGTATCTCTCACTGCTGTCAGATATACTGCGCCAACTTGGGGTACTAACTATAGTTAACTAACTATTTACTACTAAACTTTAATTCAAGAAGATCTTTGGAATCTTTATAATTTGGCTTAAACGTTTTTTCTGCCCATATAAACCCCGAATTGTGGTACTATAGAGACCAAACTCGTTAGATTATGTGAGCATTTTTGCTTGAATATATGGATGTGGTTAGAGAAAACCTGATGCCAAGAAACCCTGGCCCGACTCAGGGAGGTAAATTTATAAACAAAGGCTTAGACACGCCCGGTATACATACCAAGGGATCTTTAGTTGAATCATGAAATATGACTCGGATGCCAAGCCTCTTCTATCTAAAGGCAAAGCCGCATTGTAATTAATGTTCTTACTCCAAACCGTGCAATCGATTAACTCAGAAATCTGAAATCTTGGGTAAGGTCTAAAATTAATTTATCGACCATTTATTCCATCATTGGAAGCTATAGAGTGCGGTAGTGGGTTGGTAGGGCTTTGTTACGTTGCGACACTGGACTTTTTTACTTATTATTGTATGATGTGAGATGTACCACCCACTCTCATAAGGCGAGAGAAAACAAACCAGAATGAGTAATCACAACGAAATAGAGCGTGAAGCATGACTTTCATGATTATTACTAACCATCAATAGCGTCCCTACCATGTTGAGTTTCTCATCACTGCTCCCACCCCTGGCTTCAGCGTCAATTAGTTAAGAACCATTGAATTTAACCAGCGAGTGCGAGTTACGGTAAAACGTTACCCGCGGGCCACCAATTTATACATCCACAGAAACCGCAGTAAAATATCACCCAAGAAGCAGCAGCCTATCTAGGGCACAATAACTCAATTTTGTGCACGATACATTCATATTGTTAAGTCCATGATCCCTCGAGCTTTTCTAACAAATTGGTAGCAATGCAACAGATATTACTCGATCAACCCCTCACACTATTTTACACCCACTTCTTTACCTTCCTACCGATTACCAATCCAGCGACTGAAGAAAAAGAAAGTAGATTAACCATCCAAAAGCCCCGAGCTCTCGATCATTGCGTGCAATTCTGGCTCTAAAAATTTTGCAATTGTCACATCCTCACTCAAACCTTTTCTTCTACGCGTCTTGAGGGTGAGATCTCTAGCCATGGCCTGTGCAGATGCGGGCTCCAATGGCCGTAGCTTCACCTCCTTATCAAGGGGGTCTCCGGGGACAATGTTCCAACGGTCAAACACGAGGGAGCAGAACGCTTGCCCTTGTGTATGAATTCGGAGATCAGTCTCGAAACCGAATGAATCAATGACGGGAATGAGACCCTTGACGAGATAGAGTGCTAGGCGTTGTTAGTGGCGCAGATAAAGAAGAGAAATGATGATGCTTACGTGTACCAGCGATGGGCCCATCAGTTAAAACGTGACCTCTTCGCTTCGCCAACACTGTATAAAGAGCAGACACGGAATCCGCAGGTGCTGTCATGGAGCACGAGTATACTGGCTCCATAAGTCTTGGGGAAGCCATGAGAAACGAGGAGTAACAAGCCCTACGCGCCGTAGGAATGATCTGCCCACCACCACGGTAGATAGCTTCTGATGCGAGAGTGGCATCCATAATTTTGAACCTTGTATTTCGGATTGCTATTCCTAGAATTAGAACGAGTTGAAGCCGAAAAATGGAAAAGGCTTTTACTTACGCTCTTCGCACAATGGCCCCTCTCTAGTTCCCCAAGCAAATCCTTGTCTAATGCTATCCCTCACTTGGTTCAAAAGCTTCTTATCAACTTCACTTGGTAATGTATCATCTTGTAAGATATTGGGACCCGTCTCGTCTGGACCAAATGCCCAAATACTTCGACTGGCCAGCAGATCCCAGCCATAATTCTCCTCAAAGTATTTTCCAACTTTGCGGATAGGCCATTTAATGGATACTTTCCCGCTTTCAATATCTTCTGCAATCCCCGGGTCAAGTGGTTCTGCAACCATAGTGATCTTGTTTTTTTTGTTGGGTGTTTGCGCATAACATTTGATCGCAGAGGTCTCTACAACTGTTTCACAGAAGCGTGTGACAGGATCGGATACCTTAAGCTCCATCTCAGAGAAGATCCGCCGTAGGTCATGCAGGACGCAGTCCATGTACAGTTCTCCAGTCCCCAATATCACATGCTCACCTGATTCCTCAACCTTGGTGACAATCAAGGGATAGCTCTTGTTGATCTTTCGCAGGCCATCCAACATTTTTGGCAGCTCGGAGGGGTTCACTGGCTCAACAGCAACCTTGAACACCGATTCTGTAAAATGTTTGATGGGGCGGAAGATATATGCATCATCGTTCATCTTATGCGCGACCACTGTGGCAGATTTAACAATCGAATTATCGATGCCTCCCAATAGCACCCAGCACCCGGCAGGAACACCGTTAATGGGAATCTTGTATCGAGTCTCATTGATCCAGCAATCAGTGATTGTAGCAACAACCATATCCTCCTCATCGTCAAGTGTGTAGCCTTCTCCAAGAACACGGACTTGCATATTGGGATTTACAGTTCCGCTCATGACACGACCAAAAGAGAGAAAGTCGTTGGCTTCGCTAGTGTGATATAGTTTGGAGATTTGAATAACCAATGGGCCATCAGCGTTACAGGTATTCATAGATTCAACGATGTCTGTATCGAGTGGTCCAGTGTAGGTATTTTCAACCTTGGCCTTTGCACCCTCCAGAGCAGATGGGATGTGCTCTACGATCATATCCACGAAACCAGTAGAGGTGCCAAAAAATTGCTCACAGACCAGCTTTAGCAGTACTTTTGCGTCTAGCTTGTACTGAGCAGGTTTTAGAGATATACCAAGATTTGCAAGGGTTGCCTTTAGGCTAGAAGCACTTTCTCCGATTGTCTAGAGCTCAATTAGCTTTGTAGTTCGGATTATTAGGGGCAAATATATCCAAGGATGATCAAGATGTCAACTTACATGAGCATATAATTTGTATAATGGCTCGAGGATAAAATGAACGAAGGTTCTTCGTGCTTTTGACTCCAAAGATTTTCGTGTAAATTTCCTGCTTGTTGGATTATAAAAAATATCCCCCCACATCCGCTTTGCAAAATCCGAAACATTGACCCCCGCATAGGTATCCGCATACATCTTTGCAAAGCTGGATAATGAAAAGCACCACCCCATACTAGCACTTGCAAAGCAAACATTTCCTTTCTCCGGCGATAATCTTAAACTCTCACTCCTGCCCGGAGCAGCACTATCGATAACTGTGTTTACTTCCTCAATCGTGTGCTTCAGCTTGAAGTATGCATCGGTAGGCGGAAGTTTAAGCTCTAGGATAAGTCGGTCGACTTTGTTCAATACTAATGTCATTGGTATGTTTTCGGAGACAGCGTATTTGATGATTTGTTCCGTGTTGATCATGACGCCTTCCACAACGTCTACTACAAGAACAATACCATCTGCAAGGCGGATAGCAGAGGCAACCTCATCGACGAAATTAACGTGACCGGGAGTGTCTATGATGTTGACAAGGCTAGATTTTCCCCTGGAGGATTGAAGTACGAGAGACATAGGGGCAGACTTGATTGAGACACCTCGCTCGCGCTCAACAATATGGGTATCTGTGTATCGGAGCTAAATATCGTATCAATACCTTGTTCTGCAAAGCTAGATCGTGGGACTCAGTACTTGCTCGCCCTTCTTCCCTTCTGTGTTTGCACCCAGATCGTGAGTTTCAAGCACCAACATATCCATGAATGCAGTCTTTCCATGGTGTAGATGTCCAACTAGTGCAATATTTCGTACTTGATCTGGGAAGCTCATAAGATCCATCATAAACCTGTAACCGTCAATTCTGCCAGCTTTGAACTTATGAACCTGGAAAACTACTCACTCCCTAGAGAAATAGGTCTTTGGAAGATCCGTTTCCTCAACAGTAAACTTCTTTACCTTGATAGGAGCTTTTCAGCGGATCAGTCGGTATCGCGTCATGGAACAGCGAGCAGAGAACCTACCTATAATGGGTTCGGACAAAGGTTGTGCATCCTCCTCTTCAACCATAGCTTCTACATCTGCGCCATATGTTTGCGCGGCGGTCGGATAGTATTGCTTGTCTTTATAAACATCAGTACTTGCGAGCGCTTTCTTCTTGGACTAAAATTGAATCTGACCTTCGTGGAGCACAACCGCGTTTGATGGACCTTCGTCTGTTCTACCGTCAGCATGGTTCCTCCTTTACCCAGCCTTCCTATAAAGCTCAACATACCATCAAGCTCCATCAATTGTTGATCACCACCCTCATGGCCTGCGACCGAAGCATCATCGTAGTCAACGTAGGCATCCGCGCCTGTCTCTGATCCCTGGTCTTCCTCGTCCGACTCGACAGCCTCGCCGATAAAGTTACCGAATCTGCATTGAAAGGCAATATAAGCACTACTCAAACTTTTAGCACAGTAGAAAGAGAAGCATGTACTCGTCATAAAGATCATCCATCGCGTCGTTTTGTTGGTCGTTGATAATCTCGTGTCTGAACTCCCCGTGTTGCCATCAACGAAATCTCACTAAAGGATTCCACATCACGTGAGAGAATGCGAGGCAGGGTAACGTGGCACCCACCTCAGTCTAAACATCCCCCATGCGTGGTCGAAACGATCCACTGGTCTTTCCTAAATATAATAAAAACCTTTTTTGAAGGAATTGCATTGCTAGGTCTTTAGTGAGAAACTAATCCGACATATGAGGTTGGTCCATCGCATCATGGCATGTCACTCGAGCCTTGGCATTCCAATCTGGTCCAGTGCTAATAGAGACTTTAGTGGACAGCGCGGTCGCTGTCGATACATGTATCTATCGGATACCTACGTGTAGTCTTGGAAAAATAACAAATTCTTGGAAGTGCGATCAACACCATCCTCCAAAGGATTAAATTCTGGGGACGGTCTTCACAGTTGGGAATTGGGTCTAGACCTCCGCCCTCCCAGGGACATTGAGCCACGGTCATTCTCAATAAAGAAATCATACTTTTTATTTTCTGCAATTGAACCGACGTAACTGCAACCACAAATACTCAAACACTGCAATTTTCCCAGCAAAGCAAACCAAATGAGATATATTAAAAGAATCCGTTCCCCATCAACTAATTCGCCTTGTCTAAAACCCGTCTGTAACATCCCGACTATTGATAAACTCATACACATCTGCCGGTAGCTTGTATTGAATCATTCCGGCATAAATCATTGCACATTTCGTCCTAGCCTTTAGCTCCACCAACTTCTGGTCTCTGCTCGCATCGGCAAATAAGCTATTCCTGATATCTATGCTCAGACGATGGCAGCACTCGACTACCATCTTAAGTAGGAGGCCGATATTTCGAGAGACGGTTTCGTGAAGGGTGCTGAAGTTTTGAGCGGCCCGACGGATGGATCCGACGTCTACGCGGGGATCGAGAGGGATTATATCGAAACCTTCGATTGTCTGTTTATGCAATAAGTAAAGTGATTTCATATGCCGGAAAAGGATTACTTACGACTAAACAGGACTCCCAGTCGCCATTTGCAAATAGTTTTTTGGCTTCTGCGATACGAAGTAGGAAACCGCAAGCCTCCCTATTTCTCAATTCAATCTTAGTGTACACAGATACATTAGCCGCATACATCTGAAGCATGTTTTGAGCCAGTTGCACTGGATCCTCTACGCTTGTCAGACTCAGGCTAGAGTTCAACAGTCCACTGGCCGCTGTAGGATCTTGGTAACGTATTGGAGCCTCCTCGCTCGCGATATAGTCCGAGAGATTCTTGTTGACAATTTGGAGAACTGTATCGTAGTCCTCCGCAAGGTGGTATAATAAGACAGCGTCGTTGGCCCTACCATCATCATCTGCCTGAACAGCAGCTTGTTCGGTAATCGTTCGAAGATATTCACGCTGATCGGTAAGCTTGATGAGTCTCATTCGCTTCTCTATTGCTCCTTTCTCGCGAGTCCCATCTGCACGAACATCACCAAGAAGCTTGGTAAATTCTTTGGTATCAAGAACGAGCTCACGGAGAGATTCGTGACAAATTGTGATATGGTTTGGTCCAGTGGGTGCAGGAAGATCGGCATTGAGACAGAGAAGGCTGATATAGTCGACAGCTTCCTCGGCATTAGGTGTACGGAAATCGTTCGTGTAATAGCCAATTAGGCGGGGGAAGTTGATTTGCCTCTCTCCGTTTTGACCAAGGGTGACTGGGGTCAAATTAGTTATTTCTAGGTAAGATTATAAGAAAAATGGATAAGCTCTTACGCAATTCTCCACCCACACTTGCGGGGTTCGAAGTTGGTCTTAGGAGACCATAATATGTGAGCGCAATTGCAAAATGAACACCATCCACGTATTGGAATGAATATAAATAGTGGACAGCCTAAATTTTGGTTAGTCATATTTTTCTGAGGAAAAGAGTTGTAGGAATGAAATCACTGACATCTTCAAATAAGCCAGACATCATTAACATTTGGAAGTACAGCCCAACATTGCTTCCTTTCTGTGAGAAATGCTTTGCGCCAAACTGAAGAACTCCCTTTTGAAGATCTATCAAAGTAAAGACCTCGTGCGCCGGCTCGGTCGTTTTGTCAATCTCCCTAGCCAACACAAGTTGTAGCCACATCCAGTCCTCCGCGGTTGGCATAACATTTGGTACAGATCTTTTAGAAAGATCGCATCTTCCAATTATTTTGTAAACTGCCGGCTTAAAGATGTCTTTGGTGTCTTCCGAATGCCGAACACGGTTATTGTACTCACCCTGGATCCTGTCAAGCAAGTTCCTAGGCAAGCGCCGTTCATCGCCCGCCGAACAGTAAGCATGAAGATATGTAGGGAAGCTTCGATCAAGTTTCTGGAATGACTGTTGGTTCTGCCTAACAAATTCGTCTGCTTCCTCTAGAAAGCCGGCGCGGAGAAGGTAAAATATAATTGCCCAGCAGGGGACATCAGATACGTAATCAAAGTTTTTAAGGTCCCATTCAGGTAGGTCTTTATTGTTAGCTAGTTTAACGTTGATGTAACCTCTGAACTTGTGGAACACTGAAGGAATACCGCCGACTTTGGCGATCTGGGGGTTCTCGGCAATTGAACGCTCAACCATTTCTAAGAATCTACAGCCGTGTGAGAAACTCGTGAGAAAAAGGGATAGATAGGAGGTGTAAACAGAGAGAAACATACTGTTTTTCTAGGAACCGTCTAGCTCCCTTTTGAACAGTCTTCCGCATTCTGGAAGCCTCGGCACTATCAGGAGAAGTATTGAGAATATAGTCTTTCATAAACTGCCTTTCATGGGGGCCGCCAAAGGGATTCCCATCGCGGATGTCAGATTCGTTGGTTATGGATCCTAGTAGTTTCCAGGAATCGTAAAGTTGTAAGGTCAACTGTTCCAGTTCTTTGTAAGCTTTTGACGCACCACCACCTCCGGATGAGTCTATAGAGCCTACCATATCATTTCCAGAAGCCCCGGTGATATCGCCAAAGACTTTCATGACAGGATAGATTCCGCCATCAGCACCATTCTCTAATCTGACTTCATTCAAACGTTTGACAGCAGCCGAAAACTGCTTTTGTCTAAGCTGCACTTGCCTACTCATATCATTCTGTCGAGCAGGATCAACATCCGTGAACAATTTCGCAGCAGAAGCCCCGGTAGTATTAGCAGCTGTTGGTCTGCCCAAAACACTAGTGCCCATTGTAGACTTTGCCCAAACGCTCCCTCTACCAGCAACGCCAGGCCCAAACGACTGCCCCAATTTGGAACGGCCAAAAGAAGAGACGCCGAATGAAGAGGCACCAAATGCGCTGAGACCCCCATTAAATGTATTGTGGCCGAGATCTGCTGTAGCACTTGGAGCTGTAGCATTTCGCGGCGTAAGACCGAAGTGTTCGAAGATACGCTGCTTTTGAGCCTCCCATTCTATTGTAACATTCTTGGCGACAAAAGCATCAAAATCTCGAGATGTCCGACGCATTCCGTCTTCGATCGAAGACATCACATTTTGTTCTCTCCGGTTGCGGAGATAGGTCTGTTTAAAAGTTCCTGTGGTTTAGCAATGTATATTCTTGTAGCGGTTATCACGGGACGCCCAAAAGAATACGCACATCGATATCGGTGTCAACTCGTATTGTAGATGGCTCATAAGCGTTCTGGAAATCTATAGAGTCCAGGTCGCGCAAAGCCTCATCCGTGTTAATCCCACCAGCAGCCAACAAATAATGCCTAAGACCAAATCATGTCAGTGTCAGCTTCACTTTCAGTTCCACAGAGCTTCGTTCAGAAGAGCACATACGCTCTTGCATCGGTTTGCGCCCCTTCGCGGGTCTTCTTCAGGTCCTTGGCCCTCCTCTCGAGCTCGTTCAATCCAAGCTGGACGGTTTCTAGTCCATCATTATCCGTTTCCTGCCGAAGTTTTCGCGATTGCTCTAACAGCGAGCTGAAAAGTGAGGAGACGTGGTTTGTAGGTTCCGTAGCAGCCATGATGGTTATCGCGGTTCAAGGATGCGAGGGAAGTCGCGGAGTGTTGGGTATTCTGTGCAAACAAACGCTGGTTGATTTCAAGCCAAGGGTCGACGCGAGAGCCTTCGGTGAAGGCACGTGATCCGTTGCCTTGGCACAACCCTCAAGATTAGGATCTGATAACGCGCCATGATCATTACCGTCACCTATGGATAACCGCAGCCAAGAGACACGGAAAAAGCAGAGATATAACAAGGGAAATTTATTTGTGGGAAAGAACTCAGTAGTATAAGCTCCTCTCTTATCTCTCTTTTCTTTCCTTTTTTTATGGCTCACGAATCTGACGATTCTCACCCCAAGATAGAGCACGATGAATTTTGAGAGGTTTCTATAAATTACATTGCTCTATGGCCCTTGGTATTTTTTTGATCCTCCAAGTTTAACCAGCTTCAGCATCAGACCCAGCATCTTCATCCTCGGAATCAGCCACCATCTCATCATTAATATTTCTTTGTGCTTCAAGCTCTTCATCAAGAGCTTTGAACCCTGTAGAAGATAAGTAGGTGAAATGTGGGCTCTTAAATGAGTCTAAAAAGTGGACGAATCCAGTGTATCTAAAGAGAAAGGCATCAATACACGCAACTCGTTTATAAACATGGAGTGTTGGATCCTTACATATTGCCATTTCTTTCATCCTCGAAAAGTTTAGAGTAGATCATTTTCTCGCGGAACGCATCAATCTCCTTCGAATATAAAGTGAAGTTAATCGGCTCTCGAGAATGTGCTTCTACAGCACTCTTGTTGTAGCTTTCGAAGACGGGATACTCAAGAAGAAGCCCTAAACTTGGTGCTTTAGGAATGGTGATTTTTCTAGATCTGAAAGTTTGCTCGATACGTTCAATAGGGCAGCCTGTGCGGACAACCATCATTGCCATACCGACCATTTTCCCTGTTTTCATGGTTCTATTATTAGGATGGGCAATGGTAGGTCACGAAGCGAACTGCACTTACTGATCTGGTGCATCATAAAAGATTGACCATGGACTCGCAGAGATACCCATTCTGTGTCATTAATGATGATCGGATCCAAGACCTTAACGGCTTGGTTAGTACAAATCTGTAAAAGATAAGAACATATAACGAACTTACCTCAAAGGACTTGATATGCCTCTTAGAGCTTGCCTCATAGAAGGTTTTATTAATAGTATAATTGTGGAAGTTTTTAGTGCCTTCGTAGGCCTTAAACGCCTCCCTGACTCTCGCCAGGCGCTCCTGGGATATCCGGTATGCCCTCTTTTCTACTCGATGGACAGCCCTAATCTTATAGCGCAATTCCTCAACCTTTTCCGCCTCGCTCTTGATTTTTCCCTCAATCTCCATGGGTCCCATGTTTATGTCTACGTCTGGAGACCTGCTTCTGAGCCGCCCATCATTACCCAGCACGACTTCTTTGTCCGACTCGCTTTCTTCATACATGGCCTTCTTGAATAATTCCGGGTCTTCATCTTTGAGTTGCTTCCTGACCTTGTCATCGACTTCATCCCACCATCCATCAACTTCCTTTTGCCTCTCAAGTAAGCCTTCAAGATCTCCTTCTTTCTCGGCAATGCTTCTGAGTTTTTGTGCAAGGAATGTTTTTGGGTGCGGTGGTAGAAAACAATGGGTCGGAAGAAGGTATTCGTATTTCCTGCTATCACACTTTTGGTAGCAGCTGAAAGAGCCAAGGGTGCGTAGGATTCCCCATACACGGATTTGTTCGGGAAGTTCGGCGTTAATCTTCTGCACTATATCAGGGTCCTCAATTATGAGCTTCAAAGAGATTACATTTCCAGCAGCATGGACGCCTTTGTCTGTACGTGCGCAACGAACAAGGGATGACTACAACGGTCAGTTCTCCTTCTGTATCGAATCTGCATCGGAGTATGGATATACCTTCTTTGGATCATTGGAATTGGCTCTTGATATTGCGCCAGCTTTGACAAAGGCTTCAAATATATCGCTTTCAATAGTTTTATGCGGTGGATTCAACTGCATTCCTCTGTACCCGGTTCCGCAATATCCGATAAGGACTGCAACCTTACGTTTGGGCTTTCTCTCTTCCTTTTCTTCATCTAACCCTTCTACTTTGTTTTCCTCAGTGCCTTGCCCATAGGAGCGCTGTTTTTTGGTGCTATGACTATTTCAAATTTATTGCCGTTAGGCTTTTGATGATTTTGTAGATTTGAAGGGAAACGAACACCTCAAACATACTTGTAAGCGGCTCTTCCTTGGTCATCGCGAGCCCGTTTCTCTCTATTCGGTTTATCAGTCCAGCTGCCATTCCGACCTCTGCCACCACCTCTTCCCCGGCTTCTGCCGCTACCACGTCGGTTTCTGTCGTGGTTGTCGTTAGTTTTCTTGTCATGGCCGCCCTCGCTGGAGGATATCTGGGAAGGGTTTGGCGGGCAAGCTGCCACAGCTGAATTCGAAGTCTCATTGTTGTCCGACATCGAGAAAAACGGAGGAAGTTCTTAATTTTTGAGGATGCCAAAGGTTGAATACATTTTAGTGACCGTTGGACTTGTTACCATGCCAAGATTATACGATCACGTGATGCACAAATCACCAAAAAAATTAGAACATCACTTCACACCCCTCAGTGATTCAACCCCTCCTTTAATCATTTAGTCACTACTAGATACCTGCAATCATGGCGCCCCATAGCTCATTTGACGATGATGAAGATATCGACTTCTCGGGTGAGTAATGAGCTTTTTTTTTTTCGTCCTTACACAATGTTCTGCATTTTTTTCATCAATTGTTGACTCTTGAATGTGTAGATCTCCGAGAACAATTTGAGGTACGACTTGACGAGGGACTCGATGCTTTCGTCGTTGTCGATGGATGCCCCATCGTTCCGGAAGAGAACAGGGGCAAATTGATCAAGTTCTTGAGCAAGAAGTTGAGTGAAGTTGGAAAGATAAAGGCCGACTCAGTTACCATGCCTCTGAACGCCGAAACCAACAAAACTGAGGGGTAAGTGCGCCATGCGACCTTGCCAGTGGATTTTTTGTTTGCCAGTTTTTGGTTTTTTTGCTCTTTTTTTTTTGCTTCATGCCAGAGGATGCCATATTGAGGACGACGGTTCAGGTACGCCTTTGTTGAGTACGAGACTCCCGAACAGGCCCTTGCTGCTTGCAAGCAGTTGAGCGGTATAGCGCTCGATAGAAAACACACCATTGCTATCAATAAGCTTACGGACATCGAACACTTTGGTCGGGAGGGACGGATCAAGGAAGAATATGTGGAGCCTGAGATAGAACCCTATGTTGAACGGGAACATTTCCGTTCTTGGTTGAGCGAGCCTAATGGCCGTGATCAGTTTGTGATGTACCGTGGCGAGAGCGTGGGCGTGTTTTGGAACAAGAAGAAGGACCAGCCAGAACCAGTCGTTGATAGACAACACTGGACCGAGTCATTTGTACAGTGGTCTCCACAAGGAACTTATCTTACCTCCGTCCACGCACAAGGTGTTCAACTTTGGGGTGGTCCAAGCTGGAAACGTGTCATGCGATTCGCCCATCCTGCTGCCAATTTGGTCGATTTCTCACCAAACGAAAATTATATTGTCACCTGGTCGAACAGACCTATTTCAATCCCAGAAAACCCCCCTCCAGGCTTTCCTCTCAGTGTAGATGAGGATGGCAAGAATTTTATCGTCTGGGATATCAAGACTGGTAACCTCTTGCGATCATTCACATCTCTTGAGGCTGCGAACGACGCGGACGAGGGTGTCAAGGCTTTGGGACGCAAGAAGATTAACTGGCCTGTTTTCAAATGGTCATCGGACGACAAGTACGTCGCCCGTGTCCTCCCCGGACAAGCTATTCAGATCTATGAAACACCTAGCATGATGCTTCTCGGAAAGAAGGCGGTCAAGGTTGAGGGTGTCGTCGATTTCGAGTGGTCTCCTTCAATTCCGGAAGGAAAGGGTAAATCCAAGCCTGAACAGATGCTCACCTATTGGACTCCGGAAATGAATAACCAAACTGCCCGTGTCACTCTTATGAACATTCCTTCCCAAACCATTGTTCGTACACGAAATTTGGTTAATGTGTCGGATTGCAAGCTTCATTGGCAATCAGAGGGTAAATATCTCTGTGTTAAGGTTGATAGGCATACCAAGACCAAGAAGTCGACCTACACTTCCCTCGAATTCTTCCGTGTGAAGGAAAAGAACATTCCCGTCGAAATCGTCGAACTCAAGCAGACAGTGGTCAACTTTGCATGGGAACCCAAGGGCGATCGTTTCGTTTTCATTACCACCGATGAGGCCGTCCAAGGCGCCGCTGTCGCCCCCAAGACGAATATTTCTTTCTATGCCCCTGAGAAAATCAAGAACGGCGTCGGCGAGTTCTGCCTTGTAAAAACCGTTGAAAAGAAGAATTCCAACGCCATTTACTGGTCTCCCAAGGGTCGTTTTGTGCTGATTGCCACCGTCCACTCGCAGCAGAGCTTCGACCTTGAATTCTGGGACTGCGACTTTGAAGGTGAAAAGCAGAAACCAGAGACCAAGAACAAGGAAGTGGCTGCAAACCTCATGCTCATGGGCGCCTCTGAGCACTACGGCGTGACCGACGTCGAATGGGACCCCACTGGACGATACGTCGCTACTAGCGTGAGCATGTGGAGGCACACCGTATGTTTCCCTACAGCGCTCTGATTCTCTGCAAGTACTAATCACAGTCTATAGATGGAAAACGGCTACCATCTCTGGGACTTCAAGGGAACTCTTCTCCGCGAAGAGCACATTGACCGCTTCAAGCAGCTCCTCTGGCGTCCCCGCCCACCAACAATGCTCTCCAAGGAGGAGCAAAAGACCATCCGCAAGAACCTCCGTGAATACTCACGCCAGTTCGACGAGGAGGACACTTTCGAGGCCGAGACCGCCAACCGTGAGGTTGTCGAGGCACGGAAGAGGCAGCTCGATGAATGGCGCGCATGGAGAGAGCGGGTCGAGAAGGACCTCAAGTCCCAGCGTGTCGAGCTCGGACTGCCAGAGGACCCCAACGCGGCCCAGAAGAAGAAGGATGAGGCGGAAGACACCGTTATCGAGGAGATTGTGGAGGAGGTCATAAGTGAGCACGATGAGGAGGTTGTGTAAGGAGAAAGCTTGAATCCTTCTGTTCTTTCTTTCTGTACTTGGGCGGGCGGGGGGGTGGATGCTTTTTGTTTCCGTTTCTTTTCATGGACTAAAATTTTGTTGGCATTTTTGTATTGGGTCTGCTGGGTGAAGGGTGTGTATGGTCTTTCTTCTCACGTTCGAATCTAGTGGTATATATTAGGGCAATACGAAGGGACGTACAAAAGCTAGGAGGCGAGGGGGTGTAGTCTTTTTTATTTTTTAGTTTATACTCCTTTTTTTGACTGCAATTGCAAACACTCTCTTTAACCTTTTGGTTCCTGCATGATCCATGCAATCTACAACCTAAAAATGTCAACTAGTGACTTCACCATGCATCTCTTGCTTGGCAATAAAGTTGTCAGAATTAGTAGTGTTCTGTTTATCGATAGATACCTGATTATCAACTCCAAACCCTCAAGATCAGCACGCTCATCACCTGTCCAACAGAACAACAAAGCCCGCAAACCCAAATATCTGCAAACCCAAATATCTACAAACCCATCTACAAACCTACCACCCACCTACCACCCACCCACCAATGTTCCCCCTCTACCCCACCCCCCGGCCAACCTCCCGCCCCACCACTCCCACCCCCACGCCCACACCCACACTGAGCAGCACAACCCTCCCCGCAACCGGCCCAGCCCTAACGCACATCTACAGCGCCCTCCTCCGGCCCACGCTGCTCCCCCCGCCCGCGGCCTTCACCCAGCCGCTGCTCGACAGCTTCGTGGCGAACCACGACCCGCTGCTGGAAGACACGACGCTGTTTACCGCGGGTAGCAGGATGCGCGAGGTCGGTGTTGAGGTCGAGAGGGTGGAGAGGGAGTGGAGGAGGTTGGGTGTCAACGAGCTGGTGGATGGCGGTGCGGGTGCGGGTGCGGGTGCGGGTGCGGGTGCGGGAGTGAGTTTGAAGGAGGTGAGGGAGGGGAGGTTGAGGTGTAGGTTGGCGAATGTGAGTTTGATTTTCTTATTTATATGTTTGAGTATTTTGGGTAGATACTAACTAGAGGGCAGCAAGCTGCTGGTACAGATCGGACGAGGAAGGAGAGGCTCAAGGAGCGTATGGACGCTTTCGAGAAGGAGATGAAAAAGGAAGAGGAGGAGGCATTAAAGGCATTTAAAGAGGGCTTGAGGAGGGCAGTTGGTGGTGGGTAATTATTAATTATTCACGGTCAAGCACAAATAGTAGTTAGACAAATGGCACAGGTCACAGTAGTAATAATTATACGGGTCAATGATCATAAAGAATTTAATTCTAATTATTTTTTATTACTATTTCTATTTTTAGAACTATTATTAGTATTATTGGCGTTTAGCCATGATATTCTAAAGAACCTAAATAATCTTCGATACGTTAGCACTTGCGCCAACCAATACCAACATCCAAAAAATGGTATTCAACACTGCGCCTCAGAAAGCCGTGTGTACTCCCCCCCCCACCCCGCCTCAACCCTCACATCCAGGTCCCCCAAAACGGTGAACCCTTCAGCTTGGAGAGCGACGCAAAGGCCCAATTACCCGTAAAAACCACGCCAACCACACCCCCCTTCCCAAGCCTTAACTCTTGTCCTCGCCCTAGAACCAAGCCGTCCTCCTACACCCCGCCGCCCGCCGCACACCGCAACAGAACGCTACAGCGGCATTGGGTCGTAGGTGAGTCAAGCATGGGGGGACGAGGGAAGAACGGGCAGGGAAGGGGAAGCCGGGGGCTAGGGAGGTAGAGCGGGTGGGGGGACTCGTTGAATGGATCGACTATTGTCATCATAGAAAGGGGCGGGGGGGGGGGGGGGGGGTGGATTAGGGGAGTAATTACCATTGGTGTTTTTGCCTGTGGGCAGGGTGTGTAAGTATGATGGGTGCCTATAAAGTTCTTTGAGAATCGTTAGCATCAATGCAAGATTGAGCGAGAGACGAATTGTTAAAGGTTGGGAATTAGACGTAGGATCAGAAATGAATGTTTGGTAAAGGGTTATCGTCATCGGAATATCCGAAGCAGAACTGAATTTTTTTTTTCATCACGAAAACGTCGGGGGGTCAGGGCAAAGACAGAAGAAATTTTCTTAAGCTTACAGTTTGTATCCTGGTACCGCGAATGCGGTATTTCCAATTGTGCTGATGGTGATCGTTGCCTGTCTTAACAGCGAAACTGTTAGCAATTGAGGAAATCGGAGAGTGTGAGAGGGTGAGATGCAAATTTGAGAAGAGAAGGGCGAAGATCAGATGGTAGTGCATGTTTGTTTAATGGATCACATATGAATATCCGAAACAAAAGTGATAAGACTTCATCATTTCGAAGGGGAATAGGGAAGAATACATAGAGAGGGTTTGAATTTACCTTTGCCAGCCATGATCCCTATGGGGATCCCATTGGTTGCCGTTCTTTGTCGTCGTCGTTGTTGATGATGATGTTGTGGTTGGCGATTTATGATGTAGAGGGAAAGGAAGTGTCGTTGCGTGAAGAAAATTTAACCTTGCACGAAGAAAATCTAACCTTGCGCTGCCTGAGCTGCGAGCCAGGCCAGTGCTGCCAGGGCAAGACCCTACCCCGCTAAAGGTTTCACCGACGTCGTGCCTTGGCTTGAAGTCGGGCTTCACTTGAGCCTCATTCCAGCAAACTAACCCAAATCTGCCGCTAGTCGAGTTTGAACGGTATCAAACGACGATTTCAGAACGAGAAACTGAAGCAATTGCAGCAGCCACTCGTTGAAACACCGCAATGACCGACCGCCGCCGCATAAACGGGCCCTCGGAGGGAACAACCCCTCTAGTCTACGCCGGCGTACCCAAGGCCAAACAGCTCCCACCCAGAGCTCCCGATGCTCTGCGAAAAATATGCAAGTCCACCTACCTACCCAATTCCCCCTCCCCTAACTCTAGCTAACCCCCAGCAGTCCTCAAGACCTCCCTCACCCCACCTGCCACGGGCTCCTCCTTCCTCGAGCTCCCCTCCCCCGCCCCCGCCGGCACCCCCACCCTCAAACTCACCGCCTCCGTCTACGGCCCGCGCCCTCTCCCGTCCAGCGCCCCATTCTCACCGCACGCCCGCCTCACCGCAGAGCTCAAGTTCGCGCCCTTCTCCACGCCCCACAAGCGCCGCAGCTACGTGCGCGACGCCGTCGAGCGCGACCTCTCCGTCCAGCTCCAGAACGCACTCGTAAAAAGCATCAAGACGGCCGCGTACCCGAAGAGCGGCATCGACATCTTCATCACGGTGCTGGACTGTGAGGGCGGCTTGGACGGCGACGATGACGACGGCGTGGAGGTCGGACTCATGAATGTGCTTGCGGGCGCAATCACGTGTGCAAGTGCTGCGGTGGCGGACGCGGGCATCGAGTGTGTGGATCTGGTGTCTGGTGGGGTTGCAGCGCTGGTGAGGAGGGCGCCTGTTGGGGCCGATGCAATAGATGTGGATTTGCCGGCGCCGGTGGTGGTGCTGGATCCGAGTCCGGCGGATGGCGGGCAGGTTGTGTCAGCCGCGGTTGTGGGCTATATGGCGGGCAGAGACGAGGTCACGCTGCTCTGGACCAAGGGGGCCGTGGATACGGCGGATCAGGGTGGGGATGAGCTGGACCTGTTGATGGATGGAGCGATCACAACTGCGACGGCTGTTAGGCTGGTGTTGAACGAGGCGGTGAAGGAGAGGCTGCTGCTGGGGATTGCGAGGAGTAGGCTGAAGAAGGAGGGTGGTGGAGATGTGCTCATGGGTTGAGATGGGCAGTAATCAAGAAGACAATGTGTATTATTAGGTAGGTAGTCAAATAATCAATCAAACCATCTTGAAAGAAAGAAAAACCATTCATCTTGATAATAGACCACCATGAAACCGCCTATACATACCACCACCACCTCCTCCTATATAAACCCCCCACACCGCACCACCTCTACAACCCACAGGCAACTGGGAGAGAACCGGGCAACAGTACCCAAAAAAACAAAAGACAGGCGAATCACTACTAACTAATAGATATCCGCCAACAACTTATTCAGTACCTAACACCGTAGCTACGTATATATCTTCCAACGTCTCACTTTTTGGTCCAGTGCAAGCCCCGTTTGCTCCCTTTTCGTCTTCCCCTAGGTGTACGAACCTTCCGCGAGGGACGCTACCAGCTTCGTAGCTGGAGCCGAGTTGCGGGTCAGTACTGTGCCTGGGGTTCTATGCCTTCTTCTTTTTTTCATTGGCCTTTGGCGGTTGCGAGGGGCTGAGGAAAATTGGGCGTGCTTGTGTTTTTTTTTTTTGCTTGTATGGATTGTGCAATTTGCGTTGTTTTGACGTAGTCAGGTTTGCCGGGGGGGGGGGGGGGGGGCAGTTGAGTTATATCTGGCTGTTAAGAACAGTCCTAACTCGTTTTTACGATACCAATTCCGATATAAAAACCCAAACCAATCAGTCTCCCAACCAAGTCTCCTTCTCAAGCGATATGTAGAGCAACGAGTCTTGGGGCGCTACTATATCCACACCCCAAACCACACCATCCATAAATTACATATAATCGAGTGATAGTTCATGATGATGCCTCCACCTCGCGGCAGATTGTCCAACCTAAGCCCCAGTCTGTGGGAAAGGTACTCAATCCAAAGACACTGCAGTGTAGGAGTGTGATTCATAGATTATGGCACAGCTCTTATGTATCCATTGTCCCACGGTGTTCTTGAATATATACCTTGAAACAGCTAGTCCTTTGTTACACCCAGGAACGTTGTGGGGCAGCTGTAGGTTAGACCATCTGTTCAGACACGTTTCAACTGCTACGTGATCGGACTCGGTTAAGCATATGTGTTTCAAGACCTATAAGTTAAGCTGCGGCAACACATGTAATCCAACCACCATCACTCTCATCTTTCTGCATCTGAACATTCGGAGTCACAGCCCCCTCTAGACCTCAGATAGAGAGACTCGATCACCAACAGCCTGAAAACGTTTCCCACCTGTGTACAGGCACTAAACATGACGACCCATGGGATCGAGTGATCGCCCGTGATGCTACAAGTCCAGAGGCGGTTAGAAAATAGAGCAGCTAGCCACTCCCATAAATAATTAGAAAGCCTTGGACGCGACGGTTATCTTATCACGGGCTACAGTCGAGTCTCCCTATATGCTTGCTATAAGAATGATTGTGCTTGAAGTAGAAATTCACCCTTGCTATAAATTGGTACACAGGTTAGTTTTATGCCCACTCACTCACTCACTCGGACAAGAAGAACGACAGCGGCAGTGCGATAATTTTCGTATTGAAGGCTGCACAATGTATGTAGCAGATCCCGCGCGCCAATGGAGGCACACACACCACCACCACAGAACGCATCACCAAACATCACTCGTCCTACAAACTTTTCAATGATATCTATCTACACCTATTACTACATCGGGCGAATACTCTCGCCAAGCGCCTCGATATCGACAATCTAAACATCCGTCAGCAACCTCTTTCCGTCTATACACCATATTATCGACTCACCTCTTTCGCGGCCTCAGCCGACAACACGATGGGATGCTCATCGCCCACGCAGATACTGTCCTCGATCCTGATGCCCATGCCCCTGAAGTGCACTGGCCAGCGGTCGTCGTTGGGTACATACACGCCCCTGCACCACACCCCCATTAGCCCACCCCCCCCCCCCCCCCCCCCCCAAGAAAAAGGCGCAAAGAAAACTCACGGCTCAACAGTAACACACTGCCCCTCCATCAGCCCCCTACTCCTCGAGCAGCTATGGCAGTCATGTACATCCAGCCCGACAAAGTGTCCCACATGGTGCGGGAACAGGGTGTCCATGTTCCTGCCACCCACGTCGAAGCCGATCTGCTTCAGGCCGCTCTTGAGCTCCGTCTCAGCGACCGAGTGGATGGCGTCGAGTGACAGGTTGGCGTTTTCGCGGCAGAGCGAGACGCACTGTTTTTGTGCGGAGAGCACGACGGAGTAGAGGTCGCGTTGGGCGGCGGTGAACACGCCCGAGGTGGGCCAGGTGCGGGTGATGTCCGTGACGTAGCCGCCGTATTGGCCGCCGGCGTCGACGAGGACGAGGTCGCCGTTTCTAGGGGGGTTAGTAGGTGTGGGAGGAGGAGGGTGGAGCGGGGGGCTTACTTGAGGGTTTCGTCGTTCCTGGTGTAGTGGATTGTGCATGCGTTCTGCCCATTGCACTTGTCAATATAACGATTCACCGACTTCCTTCTCGGAGGGCTGGATACTCACCTCGCCGCCCGCAACAACAGGCACATACGCCTCCTTCTCACACCCGCCCACCTTAAACTGGTACTCCAAAAACGCATGCAACCCTCTCTCCGTCACAAACCTCTCCTGCATCGCCATATTAAATGCCCTCCCACTGATCTTCCCCGCCTTCCTCATATTCGCCACCTCCGCCGCGCTCTTCACATTGCGCAGCCCATGCATCACTGGCGCCAGTGGCACCGTCTTTTTCTTAATCCTATGCACAAACGAAAACGTGTCTGGCGCCGAGTGCACAAACGACGCATGGAACACGCTGACCGCGCGCGACGGGAACACCGATAGGTCTGTGTAGACGCTGCGCGCGCCGCGCAGGTACGGCTCGAGGTGTAGCTCGAGGTTGTCGATGTTGAAGCCCTCGTCGGCGTTGAACACCTCTGTGGCGGCCTCGACGCCGCTGCGCGCGCCGTCCCAGAGCTCGGCTTTGGGATCCTTGTCGCGCACGTAGAGCTGGAAGATGTGTTCGCCTTCGGGCTGGCCGGATTCCTTGACTGCGGGCGGTGAGCTTACTGCGGGTGAGTGGGAGGGGGAGTGGGGGATGTACTGATGACGCAGACGGCCTCGGGCTCGAGGAAGCCGGTGAGGTAGTAGAAGTCGGGGTTCTGGTGGAAGTCGTAGAAGACAGGGCCGGAGCGGTACTTTACGTGCGAGGAGGGGATGATGGCGATGCAGTTATCGGGGAGCTCTGCGGCCAGCTTGGCTCGGCGCATGGCATATTCGAGGGCCGAGATTCCGGGGGTTACTATTCACATTTCTGAGCATCAGTTTTTGCCTTTGACTGTGCAATTGGAGTAGCGGGAGTTGGAGAGAGTTGTGGGGAGTGGTGGGGAACCTTCGCCGCGCTTGAGCAGGTGCGGGTGTGTCTCAAAGAGCGGCTGGCCGAAGGCTAACTTCTGCGGTGGAGGAGGAGAGCCCGCGCCCGCGTCGGAGGAGAGTGACCGCTGCGACTGCGACTGCGGCTGCCGGGGGAGACTGGCGAGGCATTGCGCTCTGGCTGTGTTTGCTGTGTTTGCGAGGAGAGCGGCTGGTCGCACGGACGAGAGACGCTGCAAAACGGACCGACGTTGCATGGTTGCTTAAATTCTCGTCCCTGATCTTTGATCTGAGCCGGTTGCACTCATCATCATCGACCACCCCACCACCCCACCACACCCGCAGCCACAACCACAACCACACCCGCACACCGCAACCACACTCACCACCAACAGCCATGACCACCCCCGCCCCCACCACAGACACCACCACCCCGCACCTCCAAGACCTCGTCCAAACCGTACACAAAAACCTCCAACACCTCGCCGACTGGTCCTCCCTCGTGATCCACAGCTCCCCCTCCTTCCCCCGCCCCCTCATCACCGGCCTCCCGCCCGACCCCGTCTACATCGACCCCGACAGCGCCTCCGCCTACAACGCCGAGGACAAGAACTCGCCCGAGCGCAGCCAGCACGAGTGGGTGCTTCCCGTCGACCTGCGCGAGAAGTGGACACTGCGCAAGTGGGCGCAGGTGTTTGATAGCTTGCCGGAGGGGTACTGGGGTGAGAGCGGAGGGAAGATGAGGGGGAAGAGGATATTGCTGGCGGTGGTCTCGGATGATAGTACGGTCGTGCATTATGTCGTGCATGATGGCATCGTGAAGCCGAGACAGAACTGAGTGGGGGAGGAAAGGGTGGCGGCGGTGGGAGGGTGCCGGGTGTTTAGGGGGGGGGGGGGGGTAAAATGTTGGTCGAGAGATACCAGGTATTAATACAGACTTTTTTTTTTCTCTTTTCTTTTTTTTACGGAGTGTTATAGATATTGCGGGAATCAGATGTATTGCATATCATGGTATACCAAGGTTTGAAAGAGCAGGACCTGGACGTTCCCTGGCCGATATTTTCTAGATAGTCGCAGTTGGGAGCGGTGATATATGAATTTTAAAGAAGGGCCAAACAACCCGAACAGAACAGTTACTACGAAAGAGTTCATGTTGAAAGTAACTGTTCACCACCACATATACATATGACAATAGAGTAGATGACGATAGATCTCAGCCCGCCGGCCCGCTTCAATTAACGAGTGATATCCCATGACCACACAACCGCATCGTAAAGTCGTTATTCTAGAACCCGTATCCAACCTTTACTCTAAAACTCACTTCCAACTCATAGCCAGTGAGATGAACAAAGCCGCAGCATCGGGCTGAATGGCCCGGCTCAGCCGCTTGTGTAGGTAGAGCCAATGTCTCTGCGCTGACCGTAATCTTCACTGCACACGTACATTCAATCTCATCCACACTAATGAGTGCCTCTAGCGATCTAGGGAAAGAACATCTGCCTGGATCCCCGGGTTGGGAACCTTTTGTCTTCCTACCATTATTTTCCTTCTGTGACATGCGGCAAGTGCATAACGATAGATAGGCCACGCCCGCATCTCACTGCATGCATGTCGGATATTACTCTACCAACTTTGATCACCCGCGGCCGCAGGATTCATTGTTCTGCACCTAGGAAACCTAGATATGTATTACTCTTTCCTCCAGACCTGCGCGCGCTGGGATTTTTTTTGGTGGCTGCAATATTGATCCAACCACGCAGTAGCATCTAGGAGCTGTGCATGTTAGCGAGTGCTACAATGTCCATCTTCTTTACACCACCTCACCACGACCACTAGTGCCACCACCAATGCCTAGTTCAACGCGGCTTCGTTCTGCCTTGCCGTGGAGTGCTTGTGCTGAGATATAGGAGTAGAGTTTAGGCGCTGTGGCAGTATGGTCGTTTCCTAGACTTCTTACTACTCTCTTTTTTGTAAGTGGTGGTCGGGGGGGAAAGCTGGTGGTTGACCGGCCCAAAGCTAGTGCTCGGCCAGCGAGTGCTATCCCGTGACGCAGGAGCTCGACGCGCCAGGGACCAGCATCTGCATGTCTTGGCATCACCACCACCACCGCCGCCACCACCACCACTGCTGCTGCGGTACCTGCAACTGCAACCTAGGTCGATAGCTCCCCCACCACCCACCACCCACCACCAACCCACGCCCACAGACAGCACAGCTCCCACCGAGCACGGAACACCCGCAACAACGCCAGCTAAATGGATATCGTACTCGCCGTCTCCAATTACGTCGGGAAGATGGTGTCGGCCGACGGGGCCGCGGGCTCGTCGGGAAAGATGAAGATCCTCCTGCTGGATAGCGAAACCGTCAGTTGCCCCACCACGACCTCATCCCATCTCCGGCTCCGCAACCTCCACCCCCCACAGAGCGCCGAGCTGACCGTCCAGTGAGTAGGTCTCGATTGTGTCCACAGCTATCACGCAGTCTGCGCTGCTGGGACATGAGGTGTACCTCATAGAGTTTGTGAACCTTTTTTTCCCCAGCTCCCGGTGCTATGCGGGTCTGCTGCTGACGGTGCCGATCGGTGAAGCCGACTAGACAATGCCGACCGCGAGAAGATGCGGCATCTCCGGTGCCTGTGCTTCGTGCGGCCGTCGTCGGATGCGATACAGCTCCTCATTGACGAGTTCCGGGATCCGAAGTACGGGGAGTACCACATCTGTACCGGAAACCCCCACCGCCCCCCCTCTTGGTATTGAAGCTGACGGAAAGCTGTCTGTAGACTTTAGCAACATCGTCAAGAAGTCCGCGCTCGAGCGTCTCGCCGAAGCCGACGACCACGAGGTAGTCCGCGTGGTCCAGGAGTACTTCGCCGACTACCTCGTCATCAACCCTGACCTCTTCGCGCTGAGCCTCGGCGGGCCGCAGCGCCGGATCTGGTCGTCGAGCCCCGACATGTGGAACACGGACTCGCTCTCGCGGGCCGCCGACGGCGTGCTCGCGGTGCTGCTGAGTCTCAAGAAGAAGCCGCTGATCCGGTATGAGAAGAATAGCGCGCTGGCGAAGAAGCTGGCCGCAGAGGTCAGGTACCAGATTGGGCAGGAGGACCAGCTGTTTGATTTTGGGAGGCGCGCGGATACGCCCCCGATATTGCTGATATTGGATAGGAGGAATGATCCGATTACGCCGCTGCTGTCGCAGTGGACGTATCAGGCGATGGTGCATGAGTTGCTGGGCATACAGAATGGGCGTGTGGACCTGTCGGAGGTTCCGGATGTGAGGCCGGAGTTGAAGGTATGTGCCCGTTTGGTGGGTGGGTGGGTTTCTCGTGCGTTGGCTGACTCTGGTAGGAAATCGTATTATCGCAAGACCAAGACCCGTTCTTCAAGAAGAACATGTACCTCAACTTCGGCGACCTCGGCGGCAACATCCGCGAGTACGTCGACCAATACCAGCACAAGACCAAGTCCAACATGAACATCGAGAGCATCGCCGACATGAAGCGCTTCGTCGAAGAATACCCCGAATTCCGCCGCCTCTCGGGCAACGTCAGCAAGCACGTCACCCTCGTCGGCGAGCTCAGCCGCCGCGTCGAAAAACACAACCTCCTCGAGGTCAGCGAGCTCGAGCAGAGCCTCGCATGCAACGACTCCCACGCTACAGACCTAAAGACTATCCAGCGACTCCTCCAGTCAAACATCCCGCACGAGAACAAGGTCCGCCTGGTGGCGCTCTACAGCTTGCGCTACGGAAGCACCAATAATAGCGCGATATCGGTCCTGCTCGACCTCCTCGCGGTCAATGGCGTCCCGCAGGGCCGCGTCAATGTCATACCGAACCTCCTGACCTACCAGGCCTCCGTGAAACGACAGGACGTCGTTTCCAAAGCAGAGTCCATATTCTCCCTCGCCCGAACAGGCTTTAAGGGACTCAAGGGCGTGGAGAACGTGTACACGCAGCATGTGCCGCGGATGGAGCAGGTGCTGAACGACCTGATTAAGGGCCGGTTGAGCCAGCAGACGCATCCCTTCGTCGAGGGCACGGGCACTAGGGAGAAGCCGCAGGATGTCATTGTGTTTATGGTTGGCGGCACGACGTATGAGGAGGCGAAGCTGATCGCGCAGGTGAATGCGGCGACGCCGGGGGTGAGGGTTGTGTTGGGCGGGACGAGCGTGTTGAATAGTAGGACGTTTTTGGATGTAGGTTGCCATTTTGATGTGGGTGGGTGTGCGTGGGGCTAATGGAGTGTACAGGAGATTGATGATATCGTGCCGACGTGGCCGGCGCCGGAGCCGGCTACTGCGGCGGGGAGGTTGAGGAGGGAGGTGGGGGGCAGATAGTGGGCACTGGGGGGGTTATTTTCATGCTTATTCTTAGTTTTATGTTTTTTTAGTTTTTATACTTCGTGCTGAGACTTGAGCTTGTGTTTGAGCTTGTGGGTTTCTTGTTCTTCTTGCTAAATAAGGTGGGGTGTTGGCGTTAACGGTGGCGGGGAATTTACAAATTTTTAATACTAGCTACGGGCTACTGGAGAGGTGTAGAATACGGTAAAAGGGCCTTGGGGAGCTTGTGCACTGGTGAACAGGAGTATGTGTATTTGAGGGTTTGAGAGTTGGGGGTTGGGAGGTTGGGCTTGTTAGCTGCCAGGGCTAGGTATTCTACATCCATATATTCTCTGACGGGGGCTACAGCACGAATTTCCGGTTCCGAGCGTACCCCTATAGGGAGATTCGACTGTACGCTGTATATATGAACCTGTGTGTTATGCTACTTTGGACCACACAGTTTACCTAACTATGTGTAAGAGAGGGAGGAGGAGGGCTAGGTTGGATTCCACTGGATTATGGCCGGGGAGTGTGTAGAATTAGGAGAGTTTGGGGTGAGTTTTCATATTTTAGACCGAGTGATTAGATACTCGCGCGGCCGGTTTGAAGCTGCCAAAAGAACTGTGACTACATGTAGTGATTCGGTAGCTAATAAACGCACACCTTTTTGCGATCCTTAGATCAATTACCTCTTTTGTCTGGGCGGTTTCAATCCGGTAGTGGTCTGTTTCTATCGCCGAGGAATGTCTAATAAATCCTTATGTAATGTGCCGTCGAGTGATATTCCGTGAATGTAACCCCAAGTGTCATCTTTCTCAACATGAGTCAAAGCCAAGCATAGATTCCGGAATGGATAGTCCCAAATCGCCTACAAATCAGTAAATGATGGCTCATATCAGCGTGGTAGATCAGCAGACATGTCCTTGGGGTGTTAGTCATGGTCCTTGGCAAGGCTTGGCTTGGCAAATTCAACTTGCCTCACGTTTGCCCCCGAGCCGTGCATGCCAGAGCAAGCCAGAGCACGTCCACCTCACGAACCCTAGATTCACTTGACGACCTCTCTGGCCACAAACCTGCCAAATTCCCCCCCCTCCTACATCCACTCCCCACAACCTAATTCACGTCTCCAATCCATTGCTCTACTCCAATCCCCACACACAACCACGACGAAAGCTTCCCCCAAAAGTCCTCGATTGAGGCATTGACGCAATCATGGCGGACCAGTCCCAATACAAGTATGCGAACATGTCCAACCTGGTGCTCCAGGCGGACAAGCGCTTCATCCACCGGCGCACAGATGAGGCCACGGGAGACCCCGAGTCGATGGCGGGCAAGGTGGACATCAAGATGATGGGCGATCGCGTCCTGCGCGACACGGCCCCGAAGGCGAAGCTGAAGAGCAAGAGGGAGAAGCTGAACATCGACGCCATGGAGGAAGGGAAGGATATCCTGGACCGGGAGAAGCGGAAACGCAAGAGAGAGTAGGTTGCCTATTGTTCCTTATCCCAACTCCCCCTCCCTCTTCCAGCTTTGGAGCAACGCGTGTTAAAACATGGATGGAAAGAGATCTTAGGCGTGTGGTTTGCTAATTGGGTGGTTATAGTGCTTCGAGTTATGGCGGGAGTATTCTGTCGGCGACAGACGACGTCCTGGGTCTTGTGTATCATCCCCGCACCGCAGAAACGCGGGAGGCGTATTCTTTGATCCTCACGCTTGTTGCGACCTTACTCGGCGGTGATGTGCCGCAGTCTGTAGTCCGCTCAGCGGCAGATGCGATCCTGGAGATATTAAAGGACGAGGACGGCTCCAAGAAGGATTTCGACAAGAAGCGGGACATCGACGACATCATCGGCGAGAAAACGGACTCGAAAAAATTCACCGATCTCGTAAATCTTTCGAAAAAAATTAATGATTGGAATGCTGGCGACGAGGACGAGGCCATGGATGGGCGTGGAGATGGTGCGGGCGGCGAGGAGCTAGATGAGAGGGAGGGTGTCGCTGTTGTTTTCGATAAAGAGGATGAAGACGAGGACGAAGCGGCCGAGTTTGAGGTTCGGGACGGGGACTCAACGGATGACGAAGAAATGGACGATGCATCAGACACCGAGAAACCGGCCGAGGAAGCTGCCGAGGGCGCAGAATCGGAAGACGAATTGATCATTGGCGGAACCAAAGACCGGGGCAAGGACGCCCGGAAGCAGGCAGTCGACAAGGACATTGTCCCCGCTCACGATATCGATGCATACTGGCTTCAACGACAAGTCAGCGCTAAATACCCTGATCCACATCTTGCGTCGTCGAAAGCCACAAAGGTTCTCGAAATTCTGGCCCCCGAGGCTGAGAAGTCTCTTCGCCAGGTTGAGAACGAGCTTATCGAGGTCTTCGACTATGAGCATTTCGAACTTGTTAAAGTGCTCATGAAGAACAATGCCAAGATAGTATGGTGCACGCGTCTAGCCCGCGCTGGCGAGTCGTCCGAAGAGCGCACAGCAATAGAACAGACGATGGCAAGCACCGGATACCGTAAGATTCTTGACGAGCTTCGAGGCCGTGAGGTCGAGGATCTAGACGGGAAGACGGCGGGTAAGAAGGGGAAAGCAGATGTAATGGATATTGATGTGCCTGCATCCGCGATCCCAACAGGCCCAGAAACTACTGCCAAATCGTCCGGTCTAACCGGCGGCCTACAGCCGCGGAAGACCATCGATCTAGAGAGCTTTGTTTTCGAGCAGGGAAACCATCTTATGACGAATGCATCAGTTAAGCTCCCTCAAGGTTCTACCAAGCGCACTTTCAAGGGATACGAGGAAATCCATGTCCCGGCGCCCAAGAAAAAAATCGACCCAAATGAGCCCAAAGCAATCCCCATCTCCAGTATGCCAGAATGGGCAAGAGTGCCGTTTAGCACAAGCAAAGAGCTCAACAGAATCCAGACAAAGTGCTATCCTGCTGCGTTTGAGGATGATGGAAATCTCCTCATTTGCGCGCCCACGGGTTCCGGAAAGACAAACGTGGCAATGCTTACAATCACTCGTGAGATTGGGAAGCACAGAGACCCGGTCACCGGCCAGATCAAGCTGGACGACTTCAAGATTGTCTATATCGCTCCCCTGAAAGCGTTGGTGCAAGAGCAGGTCGGAAACTTTGGGAAGAGACTCGCGCCGTATGGGATCAAAGTGTCCGAGTTAACCGGAGACAGGCAGCTCACAAAGCAGCAGATAATGGAGACTCAGATCATTGTCACTACTCCCGAGAAATGGGACGTTATCACTCGTAAGGCGACGGATATGTCCTACACGAATTTGGTACGGCTCATCATTATCGACGAGATTCATTTGCTGCATGACGACCGTGGTCCGGTCCTGGAGTCAATTGTCTCCCGTACCATCCGTAAAATGGAGACAACGTTAGAGCCCGTGAGACTTGTCGGCCTGTCTGCGACCCTACCCAACTACCGTGACGTCGCCAGCTTCTTGAGGGTGGACACGAATACCGGCCTCTTCCATTTCGATGCGACCTTCCGTCCCTGCCCACTGCGTCAAGAGTTTATCGGTATCACCGACAAAAAAGCCATCAAACAGCTGCAGACCATGAACGACGTTTGCTACACAAAAGTCATTGAGCAAGCCTCAAGCAACCAAATGCTCATCTTCGTCCACTCCCGCAAGGAAACCGCCAAGACCGCCAAATACATCCGCGACAAAGCACTCGAGCTAGAAACCATCCAGCAAATCCTGAAATCGGACGCCGGCACTCGAGAGTTGCTCCAGCACGAGGCGGACCAGGTAACAGACGCAAATTTGAAGGATCTGTTGCCGTACGGATTCGCGATACATCATGCTGGTATGAGCCGTGCGGACAGGACCACGGTGGAGGATCTGTTTGGTGATAAGGCGATCCAGGTGCTGGTGTGCACTGCGACGTTGGCTTGGGGTGTTAATTTGCCCGCTCATACGGTCATTATCAAGGGGACGCAAATATACTCCCCGGAGAAGGGAAGCTGGGTTGAATTGAGTCCCCAGGATGTGCTACAGATGCTTGGGCGTGCAGGTAGACCCCAGTATGATACTTACGGAGAAGGTATCATCATCACCACACAGTCAGAAATGCAGTATTATCTTTCACTCTTGAACCAGCAGCTCCCGATCGAATCGCAGTTTATGAAGAAGCTTGCGGATAACTTGAACGCCGAGATTGTTTTGGGTACAGTCCGCAGTAGAGATGAAGCCGTGGAGTGGCTAGGGTACACTTATCTCTACGTTCGTATGATTCGGTCGCCCGGCCTCTACTCGGTTGGTGCAGATTACGCCGAGGACGAAGCGCTCGAGCAGAAGCGTGTGGATCTGATCCATTCTGCCGCGGTGGTGCTGGAAAAATGTAACCTCGTTAAATACGACAAGAAGACTGGAAAGCTACAGTCAACAGAGCTTGGAAGAATCTCGTCTCATTACTACATCTCGCACAACTCAATGCTGACATACAACATCCACCTTCAGCCTGCACTCACGCCGATCGAGCTTTTCCGTGTGTTCTCGCTCAGTGAGGAGTTTAAGTACATCCCCGTGCGTTCTGAGGAGAGGCTCGAGTTGCAAAAGCTGTTGGCCCGAGTGCCTATTCCTGTCAAAGAGAGCATCGAGGAGCCACAAGCAAAGATCAACGTTCTCCTCCAAGCTTATATTTCACGTCTCAAACTCGAGGGTCTCGCATTGATGGCCGATATGGTTTACGTTACACAATCTGCGGGGCGTATTCTCCGTGCCATCTTCGAAATATGTCTCAAGCGTGGGTGGGCCAGTGTTGCGAAAACAGCGCTCGACCTATGTAAAATGGCCGAGAAACGAATGTGGCCCACTATGACGCCGTTCCGGCAGTTCCCTATCCCGCCTAACCAGTTAGCGCCGATTGTGAACAAGGCAGAACGAGCGGCGGAGTTTACATGGAGCAAGTATTTCACTATGGACGTGCCCCACCTCTCTGAGCTTTTTTCGAGTAAGGGTGGTGCGAGCTCAAGGACTGGAAAGTTGGTGCATAGCTTGCTTGAGAGGTTCCCAAGGCTGGATGTTCAAGCACAGGTTCAGCCCGTCACTAGGAGTATGCTAAGGGTGGAGTTGACAATAACGCCGGATTTTGTATGGGATGTTGAATACCATGGGCAAGCGGAGAGCTTCTGGATTCTTGTGGAGGATTGCGACGGCGAGGATATTTTGTTCCACGACCAATTCATACTCCGCCGTCAATATGCGGAGAGCGAAAATAATGAGCATTTAGTCGAGTTCACGGTTCCAATGACGGAGCCAATGCCACCGAATTACTTCATCACTGTTGTGTCTGACCGCTGGATGCACTCCGAAACGAAGCTTGCAGTGTCTTTCCGGAAATTGATTTTGCCAGAGAAATTCCCGCCGCACACACCTCTTCTAGATCTTGTGCCATTGCCGGTGGAGGCGTTGAAAAAGAAAGAATACATGGAGCTCTATCCAGACTGGAGACACTTCAACAAGATTCAAACGCAGGTTTTCAAGAGTCTCTTCGATACTGATGATAATGTGTTCATTGGTGCGCCAACCGGAAGTGGAAAGACCGTGTGTGCCGAGTTTGCCCTGCTGAGGCATTGGAGCAAGGATGACGATGAGCCTGGAAGGGCAGTGTATATTGCGCCTTTCCAGGAGCTGGTAGATATGAGATACAGTGACTGGAAAGAGAGGTTGAGTGGCTTGGCCGGTGGGAAAGAAATTGTCAAGTTGACGGGAGAGACGAGTGCGGATTTGAAATTGCTCGAGAGGGGAGATTTGATCATGGCAACGCCTGCGCAGTGGGACGTGTTGTCCAGGCAGTGGCAGAGGAGGAAGAATGTGCAGACCGTGGAGCTGTTCATTGCGGATGAATTGCATATGCTTGGTGGTCAAAACGGCTATAACTACGAGATCATAGTGTCGAGGATGCATTATATTGCTGTTCAAACCGAGAACCCGATGAGGATTGTTGCGCTTAGTGTTAGCTTGAGTAACGCCAGGGATCTGGGAGAATGGATTGGGGCAGACAAGCATACCATTTTCAACTTCAGCCCCCGGGATCGACCAACACAATTGGAGATCCATATTCAATCTTTTACGATACCGCATCAGCCATCTTTGATGATCGCCATGGCAAAACCGACTTATCTGGCAATTTGCAGCACTCCAGCAGACAAACCCGTCATCGTGTTTGTTCCTTCTCGCAAGCAGTGCAGGGCTACCGCGCTAGATATCCTTTCATACTGCGTTGCTGATGGAGACGAGGATAAGTTCCTAAACGTCGATTTGGATGACATTACCGAGTACTTAAACGACGTCGAGGAGAAGGCGTTGAAGGAGAGCTTGAGCCATGGTATCGGATACTACCACGAGGCATTATGCAAGAACGATAAGCTCATCGTCGAGGGATTGTTCAAGCACGGCGCGATCAAGGTGCTTCTGGCAAGTAGAGATGTGGCCTGGGAGTTGAAGAATAGCGCCTTTTTGGTTGTCGTGATGGGGACACAATTTTTCGAAGGGAGGGAACACAGATATATTGATTATCCTCTCTCGGAGGTTTTGCAGATGTTTGGGAAGGCATCAAGAGCGGGAATAGACAAGAGCGGTAAAGCGATTCTTATGACGCCCGCGGTGAAGAAGGACTACTACAGGAAGTTTTTGAACGAGGCATTGCCGATTGAATCCCACTTGCCAGCATATCTTCACGACGCATTCGTTACGGAAATCAGCACCAAAACTATTGGATCCACCCAAGATGCCGTGGATTGGTCTACTTACACCTACTTTTACAGGAGGTTGCTTGCAAACCCGAGCTTCTACAGCTTGACAGACACATCCCATGAAGGGCTTAGCACACATTTGTCGGAGATGGTGGAGAACACTTTGAAAGACCTTGCTGAGGCAAAGATCATCGATGTTGATGAGGAAGATGATACTGTCACTCCTCTCAACGCCGCTATGATTGCGGCTTACTATAATATCTCTTTCATCACCATGCAGACATTCCTTCTTTCGCTTACAGGGAAGACAAAGCTCAAGGGTATCCTCGAAATTGTTACTTCAGCGACAGAATTCGAAAGCATTCAGATCCGACGCCATGAGGATCGAGTGCTCAAGCGGATTTACGATAATGTCTCTGTCAAGATGTCACAGCCCAACTACGAAAGTCCACACTTCAAGGCATTCGTATTGATCCAGGCGCACTTTTCGAGAATGCAGCTTCCGGCGGATCTGGCAACAGACCAAGGAGTGGTGTTGTCAAAGGTGTTGAATTTACTGAGCGCGTGTGTGGATGTGTTGAGTTCTGAGGGCCATATCAACGCGATGAACGCGATGGAGCTGTCTCAAATGTGTGTGCAGGCTATGTGGGATAGGGATAGTCCGCTTAAGCAAATTCCGTTCTTTAGTCCGGAAATGGACAAATTTGCAACAGAGCATGAGTATGTTTCCCTCCGTCTTTTCTGCATCTCCAATTGATGACTAATGAATTGTGTCTGCAGGATCAATGATATCTTTGAATTTATGGCGTTTATGAGCGAAGATGATAAACGCGCTACTCTCGTCAACCATCTTAATCTCGATAAATCCCAACTCAACCAGATCTCAACCTTCGTGGGCACGAAGTACCCTGACCTTGAGATGGAATATGAGCTTGAAGATGAAGACTCGGTCGTCGCAGGATCGCCAGCTTACATCAAGGTTAAGATTGTGCGTGAGCATGAGTCCAAGGAAGTTGACACCACTGTCCATGCACCATTCTACCCGCAAACGAAGATGGAGAATTGGTGGCTTGTTGTCGGAGAGCAAGCGACAAAGAACTTACTGGCCATCAAGAGAATCACCATTGGAAAGAAACTGGATGTCAGGCTGGAATACGTCGTTCCAACCCCTGGCAAGCATGAGTTGAAGCTGTACTTGATGAGCGATAGTTACATTGGCGTGGATCAAGAGCAAGAATTCGAGATTGATGCGGCAGAGGGTATGGATGAAGATGAGGAGGAGGAAGAGGATGATGAATAGCTATACCTAAAAGCTTAGTTTGTGTGGGTTTCTTTTTTTACCATTTGCCCCCTTTTTTGTATTTCTTTTCGGTATGGGGCTGGTAGCGTTGCAAATTGGATAGGATCTAGCAGAAAAAAATGAAGGATGACATGCTTTTGCTTTGTATGATATATTAGGTGACGGGGGAAGGTGTGGGCACGGATAGATGTCTTAATGTAACGGTTTATTTATTTACCTTTCACAAAATTTCTTGTACTGGATATCCGAGCAGAAGAAACGTGCGCGGTGCTATGCTATAGATTTCATGATCAACCAATATCCGGCGCTGCATCGAGATATTTCCAAAGTTTTTCGCTCCTTTGAGTATTGAGGTGCTCCAACAAATCCTCGGTAGTTGATATTCCTTACGGACGATACTTGTCAGAAATCATGCTTCCCTTGAACCTGATTAGCTGACCCAAAAGTAGCCCTACCCTAAGATTTATGCTCGCTTCCGGAGCTCCACTTATGAAATCGAGACCAAAGACAAGATCATAAGACGAAGCTAGAAGCTACAGTTGTTCACCGTCTCTTGACGAATACTGCCACTTGACGAACAGGGATTCCAAGTATGGCAAGCAACAGCCAAGCTGCGAGATCTCCAGTCCTTTTAATTTCTATTGGCCCAAAGTCCCCTGTTCGTCCAGTGGCAGTATTCGTCAAGCGACGGTGAATGACTGTATCGGAGGTCTGTGGCCAGCATATATAGGGAGATATGAGCAGTTTGGCAAGTCAGAAGAGATGTTCGCTCACGAGCCGCACTAAGCCGAATCGGTTCGAGTTTTGAGCCGGTGGTCAATGATCGAGGAAACAAGATTTCTTTCGCCAAGAAATGACACGCTCACGGGCCGTTGGAAAAGAGTCTAGCAGTAAAAAAGTAAGAAAGGTCTTTGATAGCCCTGATCTCATGCCTCTAGTCTAGTATTCATGGCCTTTCATACTCCACTCGACAGTATAGATTAACTCGGCTCGAGCCTGGCTAAGCTCATGTATTAAGGAAAAGAGTCCGAGCTAGCACATGTATAGATTATAGACAGCACTACGCGAAGGTGGTGGTGACTGTCTTTGTGAGCTTGAGTAAAACGATAGGCTCGGTTTTTCAAATAGGCCCGAGCTGGCCCGGTTGATATGAGCTAGGGGATTGAGCTAGCTGGCCAGCCCGACTCGCCCGACAACTCGCCCGGTACCGGCGTTCATACGTCTCGGGTCTAACCCGGTACCGCCGGAGTGTTAATTCGATACATAAATGTAGCTAAAACGGATAGAAATTCTTTGGGAAGCCGGGTCAATGTCATCTCCCGATGCATTCATCACACATACCCGGCCACGGTATAGATTCTCGACCCTCATGCTTACGTACCCATTGACCAGCCTAGAACTAAACGTACGGTAGGTGCTTAGAAAATCGACAGATTTACTTTTGAGGCGTCCCCCCCCCCCCCAAAAAAAAAGAGAAAAAAAAGAAAAAAAGAGAAAAAAGAAAAAACTAAATTTATTTCGGGTACTCACTTTGAGTGCTAGATGTATGTATCTATATGTACTCAAGCTATATGGTTGGTCTTTAGTACCGGAAGGAGATTTAATGCTAGTTGCACGACGTCTAGTCGTGAAGAGGTCATTCTCTAAATAACCATTGCAATTAAGTAGATAAACTTACATAATGAAGACAAGAGGGCCGAGTATACTTAAGAAATAAATAAGTAATTCCATCAATAAAAGGTTAATAAAAATGGGAGAGAGAGAAAAACAAACCAGGATAGTTACGATCCAATATAATGCTCCTTCCTAACAGAAATATATATGAAATGGATATACCAAGTAATAAAAGACGTAAGAATATCAAAGGGATCAACGGAAATAAAATACGTAAATAACATTATCTCTCCATTCATGTCCTGCCGGTCCAGACGTCACATTTTCAAACATTGATTGGCTGACGCTAAGTATTTGAGAGGGAAATCAATTGAGGCTATATATTTACCACCTTCGTATGATTAGCATCAATGATTACTCCATCTTGGAGCTTATAGCATGGTTTGGAAATTTACCTTAGGCAGTTGTAGCTCCATTATCAAGAGGTTTCTGGATTAGGGTCGAAATCATAATAAGAATCAGAATCAGAATCTTCTTCTTGTCCTGTATCGATCCTCCCTTTTTGTAATGACCTAATAATTTTCGGATTGATCATCTGGTTCGCCAACTTGGGTGCTGTATATCCATAGCGGTTCGTAATATCTTCGCGAGCGCCACCGTCCAGAAGACATTGAACCACCTTATCGTGCCCTTTATTGGCTGCCCAGTGGAGCGCTGTCCACCCGGCGGCCTTTGTTGCAATATCGATACCAGCACCGCCATCCAGAAGACATTGAACCACCTTATCGTGCCCTTTATCAGCTGCCAAGTGGAGCGCTGTCCATCCGTCGGCCTTTGTTGCAATATCTATACCGGCACCGCCATCCAGAAGACATTGAACCACCTTATCATGCCCTTCTTGGGCTGCCAAGTGGAGCGCTGTCCATCCGGCGGCCTTTGTTGCAATATCGATACCAGCACCGCCATCCAGAAGACATTGAACCACCTTATCGTGCCCTTTATTAGCTTCCCAGTGGAGCGCTGTCGATCCGTCTTCTTCTATAATATCTATACCATCACCCCTTTCTAGAAGATATGCAACTATTATATCATCCCCTTGTCTGGCTGCTATATGCAGTGCACGTGTAGTATCATTGGTTATTAGAGAGTAGGGCTTGCCTCCATGATCTAGTAACAAATGGATAATGGGGCCGTGTCTGCTTTTGACCGCTAAATCAAGCGCCGAGTTTAAATAGATAGGTTCGAATCTCGTGTTGTCTAGTAGCAGCTTGGTGCATGTATCCTGTCCAGTTATGACTGATCGATGCAATGCCGCAACAGATAGCTTTAAATCTTCTTCCATCTTCTGATCGAGATATACACTTAGGCTAGGGCCTCTAGGTGGGCTCAAAAGGAGCTTTAGTAACGGCCCGTGTCCCTTTTCTGTTGCCCATAGAACCATCGGCATGTAAGGGAGACTCTTGATAGTTATTATATCTCCCCAGGGCCGAAAGCTGAAGGATAGTTCCCTTTCTAGAGCCAAACTTTCGAAATTAAGCCACAATTTGTCGGTATCCGAAAACCCGATTGTATGATCAGCCCAGTTTTCAATGACGTAGTTGAGAAGCCGATATTTCTGAAAGAGCTCTGATTTGGGTGGTTGAGATGGTGCTTTTCTTAAGTATTCGTTCCAATCTATCTTTGAACCGCTTTGGGTTTTTTTGTAGCCTCTAAAACGTGCCCATCCACTAATAATAGCGCTACCAAACCATCCAAGGTAAGAGTTCCCAAACAAGAACGACGAATTCAAAAGATTCAAATCCCAGTTAGAAGTGTTGGGATCGTGCGTGGTAGTTCTCGCGACTTGCATCCCGAAACTTTGAAAGGAAAGGTACGTAACACATATTTCCCCGGCCTCACGCTCAGCATCGACAAGCTGAAAATGTACGTTTGAGATGCTTTCGTCATGATTTGGGGCACAAAGCAGAAATTCTTTGACACTGTAATGTGCAAATCGAATTGTTCTATCGTCACTGTCGAACACCACAAGATTCGCACAGGCCTGAATAATTCTCGAGTCGTCCGTTGTAATATTATCTGAATTCAGATTTTTGTCTCCTGGGGAAATGGATATGGCTTCCTTAATTTCGTCTATGGCCAGAGGGCGCCTCGCACAAGTAATCCACTTGAAGATTTTTTGAACGAATAAGGTCGTGGCCGGATTCTTTATGTGTATTTTCCGTAAAGCTCGATTATAAGTTTCCACGAGTCCTGTTGGAAGGTTTTGAAGTACTGTTCGGATACCGCTATCGCATGTTGCCTCGCAAAGGTCTTCGATTTGAAAGGTAACCCATATAAACCTGAATGAAGTAAGTTAGTGTATCTAATATATGAGTAGCTGAAACAGAAATAGGCTGGGAATCTTACATCCCCTGAGCGCCATTAGTCAGAGCCCTTGAAATATCCCCAACCAATGCCGGATTCCGCACAGTAAGAGCACCAGATGCAAGTTTTTCCGAAATGATACTATCAACGAAAGTTTCTATATCTGCCGAAATGTCGTTTCCTGAAATTTGCAAACACAAACAAGTATTGAAGGCTTTCTCAAGATCAACGTCTGCGCGACTTGCAAGCAAAAGTTTAACAACGGTTGGGCCCGGCGCCATAATCGAATGAACAACCTTCAAAACACTAGTACGATTGCTGCCAGTGCATTCGTCAATCCCGTCGAGAATAATATAGATATTACCGAAAAACTTGATTGTCGATAATAAGATATCCAATAACTCATCAAAATCCGGTTTCCTTATTCCTGTATAGGCGTCAAGGAGGATGGATTCCAATTCCTCGGGTATTTCGCTTTTAGTTGACACTAGTTGCAAGATGAAATTCTCCACGATCCTATTAACATCTAGCGAATCCACATTAGAATAATCGCAATAAAAATAAACCACAACTGGCGCCCCAGGGGATGAGGCGTCAGCTATGAGTTTGTCAACCACGGATGTCCTAATAAGAAACGATTGTTCAGCTGAAAAGTGCTTATCACAGTAGTACAATTTTAATACATACATAAGTGTTGTCTTTCCGGAACCAGCTGTTTCAAACGAAAGGCATCAGTACTCTGGACCTATACTATAAGATCTGCAAGGTCACGGGATTTTGATGATGGGGTAAGCGCGAATAACTCACGTATACCGTAGCACCAGAGACAACAAGAACCGGTTTTTGAAGTCCACTCTAGGTATTGCTTTGCCTTCAATATCCAGGTTCCCGTGTTCTCGTGCCGTGTTTTACATAGCTTTCGATGCCTAGATTGGTGGTCTACATTCGACAGTCTTTTCAAAAGTCGCTGTCGCTTCATCTCTATATATATCAATATTAAATATATCAAATAATGTATCATGCAACTAAAAGAAATGATGTGCCCCATGAATATGTTGAGCCATACCTTTCTGAAGTACAAGTTGCTGCGCT
Organism: Morchella sextelata; assembly: GCF_020137385.1. Lineage (NCBI taxonomy): Eukaryota > Fungi > Ascomycota > Pezizomycetes > Pezizales > Morchellaceae > Morchella > Morchella sextelata. The sequence continues at coordinate 1,116,945 of NW_025408634.1, forward strand.
TTTTCGAGTTGTCTTTCCTGCTTCGCATTGTCTGCTTCGATCATATGCGCCACTAGAGCTTGATCTTCCACATTTTTTTTGTGTCTTTGAAAGCACTCTACTACATCTCCGAACTGCTTATTAAAAGACCGCCACAAGATTTTGATGTTGATTGCCAAAATTCCTATTACCTATTTAGAACAATTGTCACTTTGTATTGGAGGTCATAGTAATTACCTTTTTTTGACTTCGCCTTTAAAAATATATCCTTCACTTTTGAGCAGAACTTGATCACATCAAGGTAAACCTCCGATAGAGCATTAATTAATGCAGGGTGACCTGCAAATATCCTTTCATAAACACGAAAATTTGGAAGAACGTCGCCGATTTTGGCGAGCATGTCGACTAATCCTCCGAAGTAGCTTTGGAATTCCTTTGCAATCTGTTATCGTTCAGTAAAGTCTATCCATCAAAATAAAAACCCAAAATGTGGAGTGGAGTCACTTGTAGCAAGACTCTTATGCCTCCCCAGAGGGGACACATGATAAGTGAATACGTATTTGAGAAAACATCCAGAGCTGTTCCGTAATTGCTGATTGCATCAATCAATGGCTTCAACTTTGTTATCCAAGCGATGGCTTTGCTGTTTTCTTGGTAGCTTCTCTGCTCAGCAGCTGTAGTGTAGAAAAAATTCTCCAGCGAAGCGCAAACAAAGAGTTGTTTTTGCTCATCTGTGAGCGTGCTGAGATACCTCTCTCGGGCAAGAACCCAAGGCTCAATCGGTTGACTAGTTTTATGCGAGTAACAGTATGTTAGCTAGCGCATATAGTAGAAGAGAAACGCACAAAAGTAATACCGACCGAGTACTCATGTTCGTCTATGCTGAAAGGGTTAGGTGTATCATGTAGAGATAACAATTATAAGGTTTAGAGTGAAGAAAACCTTTCTGTACGATGAGGCTGGGTTTAGCTGAGTTGTCTCGCGCACCAGCCTGATCATGCATGATTGGCTTATTGTATGTACAGCGGTTGGTAATAAGTGATGGAACGCCCTGAGGTACAGTTATACCTGCAAACACCGTATGTTGGTGGCGTTTTACCTAAAACAGGTATCACTGTGTCTCAGGGCGTTCCATCACTTATTACCCACCGCTGTACTTGCACTAGGTGTATTATCAGTAGAAAATGCGCTTATCCCTTGGACGGATGAAAGTTGTCAAATTCGCGACCTGGACCGTGCACCACTTAGTAAGGGAATTATCTTGCTTTTTACGGTTGGCAATAACAACAGAGCCAATCAAGAATTTCGAACAATTGCCATATTAAGCTAGTGATAGCTGAAAGAGTGTGGTCGCACGTTTGACAACTTTCATCCGTCCAAGGGATAGCTGATATAGGGAAGCATTGAACCGTAATATCAATGGTATCATTTTCTATTAAACACTTCCTTTATCCCTACTTTGTAGCTTGGGGGGTTTACTCTAAGTATATTTGCTCGTCAAAAGAAAAGTCAACTCATGGTTTTTCGTGGATACGCTAGAACGGAAGGTAGGGAAAATAGCTAGAATTGTGCCCACGGGAAAATAAACGTTTGAAACAGACTTATCTATTTGTAAAACCCAAGTGATAATAAAAACTCAACGAAAAATAAATAAAGGAACAAAAAGAAACCAGCCACAATTCCTGTTCAACCAATGAAACATCACATCGTCCGTCTACACCATGACCAACGCAAGCAGAGCCATCCTGCAGTAAAGCCCGTACCTCATCTATTGCGACCTGTTAGCAACTGATCAAAGTTTTTGAGAGATGTTAAGGAATAAAATATTACCTGTCTGAAATAAGCTGCCCTTTGATCAAAGTCCAATTCTTCCCCAATTTCCGCATTCCTTGGCAATGGGTGCATAACAACCATATGGCTCTTCGCATTCTTCATAACCGCATTGTCAATCACGAAGCTGTTCTTCAATTTCTCGAATTCAGATAGATCATCAAAGCGTTCCTTCTGAACACGCGTGCAGTAAAGCACATCGGAGTTGGCAACAACATCAGATGTAAGCTCAGTGTATGTTTCGATAGTCATGCCAGAAGCTCGGAGAGCTTCGATGATCGTTGGCGGCATAGCGAGCTGCGGGGGAGAGACAAATTTGATACGGACGTGATAATGCTGGAGAAGCTTCGCTAGGGAGTGCACTGGGCGGCCGAATTTAAGATCTCCCACAAAGGTGATTGTAAGACCATTGACGGTTCCCAATTCCTCACGGATCGTAAAGAGGTCAAGGAACGCCTGAGTAGGGTGTTCAAGACTACCGTTTCCTATAAAATATGTCAACAATCTAATTCATGGGAGAATATATATTAGTCTCTTACCTCCATTGATGATAGGAACTGGCGAGAATCTAGCAGCTGTGGCAGCACTGGATTCATCTGGGTGTCTCAACACAACAGCATCACCGTAACACGCAAGAGTACGGATAGTATCCTGCAGGGTTTCACCCTTAACCTGGCTCGAGTGTGCAGCTGAGATAGCTACAGTTCGTCCTCCAAGGCGTTGCATAGCGGCGTCAAAAGATGCAGAAGTGCGGGTAGATGGCTCAAAGAACATGGTGCAGAGCAGGCGGCCTTTAAGAAGATCAATGATTCCCCAACGCTCAACAGCGAGTCTCATCTCCTGTGCAACAGTGAAGAGATGGTGCAGGTCCGCACGGTTGAATTGGCTGACAGAAAGAATATGGCGGCGCTTGAACATGTTCTCCCGAGACAGAAGCTCCTGTAGTGATGGAGATACCATAGGTACTGGCGGCAATATTTGAGAGGGAAGGCTTGGTACTGCCTCTACCATAGGACTTCCTACATGAAGCGATGGCATCTCGTTACTTACGGAATGCATACGTGCCATCAAATTCGGGCTTAAGATCTGGCGGGCATGAGAAGCCTCCGGAGCACGGGAAGGCTCAGGAGCCGCAGCTGGAGCGTTAGAAACCGGGTTGTGGAATGTGACAGAAGCCTGCGATCCAAGTGTTCCATCGCTGTTCACACGGCCGTCAAGAGTGACAGTTGTGTTTTCAAAAGTAACCCTCTTTACAGTCGCCTTGAGCTTGCGTCCGACAAGAGGAGACCAGACTTCGGATGGTTGCAGGATATATGATCTGTCCATTTCAACCTCTACAGAGCACAGAGGCTGATCATGGAGCTCGAAAATTGCCTTTGGATTATCGTGCAGGCGAAGCTTAACATCCTCAATAGTCAAGAGACCATCACATACGGCAGTGATCAATAGAGGAAGCGAGTCGACAATCCCAACAGAAGGGCAAGGTCCATTTTTGGTTTCGTGAGCCAATTGATAGGGCAAGCTTCCCACGGAGAAGCAGTCAATGCTGGCCAAGTTCTCCCAAAGTGCCTTTTGGTCCTTGACTGTCGGGAGTGAGGTACACTCAGGATAATCCTCTTGCGTCAAAAAGAGAGCATAGACAGCAACATCACATGTAACCTTAAGACCCTTTTCCTTACTCAAGGCAATCAATCGGATGTCGTCCTTTGTTGTCACACTGGTAACGTGGACATTGCGGTTGTGAAGACTGGCAAGAAGCAGTATCGAGGCCAAGTCCGTGGTTTTCGCATCAGTCATTATAGGCTTTTGTGCAGGCCAAACCTCGAAATGAGAAGTGACCGCTGCTACTTTGTTTATGTTGCCAGAAAGATGGTTGAAAGGAATGAAAAGAGAACCGACTTGGGTGGTAAGCTGGCCTAGCTGCTGAGCGTTGGTCGATGTAGCTGCAACAGAAAAGTTAAAATCACAATGAGCCTTCTTGCTGTTCGCCTGGGCCGTCTGCAAGGCTTTGGCATCTGTCAGACTATTCTCGACACCGAGGGGCAACACTCTAATCATTGAGAATCCAGAAGCAATAGACTCTTTAGTGACACGCTCGAAATCTTTGCTGCCTTCTTTGGCTAGGCCAGGAACAAAAGCGGCGATGTTCACAAGGCCAGGGAGTGTGATAGTGCGGTGACTTGTTTGATAGTCAACAGTATCGACATCCAGTTTAAAGCCACGAGCAATAGCCTCAATCAGTAGCTTCGCGTTCTTGACATTGGTGACCAGAGGAGTGTGGTAATCGACGGCCATACGTCTGGTTTGGTAACCTCTAGACATGTATGAAGCAGGTCTACGGAACCTATTGGCAGAAGGCAAGTTGATATACAAATCGATCAAGTTGTTGGCCAAATGCTGCATCAAAGAGTATTCAGACTTTTGGTCATTTGACTCTCCAGGTGCACCTTCACCAAGAACCTCGAGATACTGGACGGGGATTCCGTGCTCTTGGATGAAATCCGCAGTACCGGCGGTCGCGAAGAGCTTGTATCCGAGCTGGTGTAGCTTCTTGACAGATGGAAGCATCTCCATCTTTTCCTTGAAGGAACCAATGGACAAGAGAATGTTCTTCTTAGGCAAACGGAACCCAGTAGAGAGCAGGGCCTTGAGGTACGCCTCGAATTTATCGCGACCAAAACATGCAACCTCACCGGTAGAGGCCATTTCCACACCAAGAACTGGATCCGCACCCGACAAACGGGAGAAACTGAAATGTGGTACCTTGATTCCAACATAGTCTTTTGGAATATCAATAGTGGGATAAGCATCCACTGGAAGTCCCATGATTGCCTTAGTTGCCATCTCGATAAGATCTACGCCCATGACCTTGGAAACAAATGGGAATGATCGTGAGGCTCTGACATTGCACTCAATCACCTTGATCTCGTTGTCCTTTGCAATGAACTGAATGTTGAATGGACCAGTGACATTAAGAGCGTTTCCAATCTTTCTGGTGGCCTCTTCGATTCTCCGCACAGTCTCCGGGTCCAAATCCTGTGGGGGCAGAATTAACGTAGCATCACCTGAATGAACACCAGCATTCTCAACATGCTCCGAAATGAAATGCATAATCATCTTTCCATCTTTGGCCACAGCATCCATCTCAATCTCCTTGGCATTTTCAATGTACTTGGTGATGACCACAGGGTGTTCTTTTGAGACATCGGCTGCCTGGTTGAGATAATTTGCGAGATCGTCTTTTGAGTATACGGTGTTCATAGCCGCGCCAGAGAGCACGTAGGACGGGCGAACCAATACAGGATAAGTAACCTTCTCGCAAAATTCGGCAGCTTCTTCAATACTGGTGAGTTCCTTCCAAGCTGGCTGGTCCACCTCAATTCTATCCAACATGCGAGAAAACTTGTACCGGTTCTCGGCACTGTCAATCATCTCAGGTGAAGTGCCCAAGATCTTGACGTTCAGGCGGTGCAGTGGAAGAGCAATGTTGTTGGGAGTTTGACCACCCATTGCAATGATCACACCACTTGATGATTCAAGCTGGTAAATATCGAGGATAGTTTCGAGGTTGATGTTCTCGAAGTAAAGTTTATCGGCCTCATCATAATCAGTACTGACAGTCTCAGGATTGTAATTGACCATGATTGTCTTGACACCCTTCGAACGAAGAGTCCTGACAGCACGAACAGCACACCAATCGAATTCGACGGAAGATCCAATTCTGTAAACACCGGAACCAAGAACCATGACACCCTTATCATTGAAATCCACGTCGTGTTCAATGCCATTATAAGTCATGTAAAGGTAATTGGTGAAAGCAGGGAATTCCGCAGCGACTAAATTACGATTAGAATGTTTATAGCTATATCGAAAGGTTGGAGCTTACCAGTATCGATCTGTTTTACAATGGGCATGATACCCTGTTCAACACGCAACCTCCTAACCGCAACTTCGTTGGAGCCCCAAAACTCAGCCAATTGCCTGTCTGAAAATCCCAACTGTTTTGCCTGTCTGAAAAGTGGAGCAGTGATAGTCGAGGCGTTGAAAGTGCTCATGATTTTACCGAAGTCAATCAGTCCCATGAGCTTATTCAAGAACCATTTGTCAATTTGGGTGAGTTGCCAAATTCTGTCCACGGTATAGCCTTGGTGCATAGCGTTCGCAATAGCAAACAATCTTTGATCAGAGGGGGTCTGCAACTCCTGGTCGATACTCATCAAGGCCTGGGTTTGGTTGAAACCAATATTGTGGAAATCGATTGCCCGAATGGCCTTTTGGATTGCCTCCTCGAAAGTACGACCAATACTCATGACCTCCCCGACACTCTTCATCGAAGAAGAAAGAAGGGTAGAGACGCGAGTGAATTTTTTCAAATCCCAACGCGGGATCTTGACTACAACGTAATCAAGAGAAGGCTCGAAACAGGCACATGTGACCTTAGTGACAGAGTTCTTGATTTCATTGAGAGGGATTCCAAGACCCAATTTGGCAGCAATGAACGCAAGCGGGTATCCAGTAGCCTTTGAAGCCAAAGCCGAGGACCTGGAAAGACGGGCGTTGACCTCAATAATGCAGTATTCCTTGGAGAAGGGGTTAAGCGCATATTGAATGTTACATTCACCAATAACACCCAAGTGCCTGATGACATTAACTGCTGTTGTTCGTAGCATATTGTAGTCTTCATCTGACAAGGTTTGAGATGGTGCAACGACAATTGAATCACCTGTATGGATTCCGAGAGGATCAAAATTCTTAAAAGAAGTAGCAATTAGTTTCCTGCGCTAGTGCTCAGAAAAGTAAACCTTACCTCCATATTGCACACGGTGATGCAGTTATCGCGGCAATCTCGAACAACCTCGTACTCAATCTCTTTCCAACCCTTCATAGACTTCTCGATGAGCACCTGTGGGCTTGCGGCAAATGCCTTGTTGCATAGATCAACCAACTCTTCCTCATTGTTTGCAAAACCACTTCCAAGACCACCAAGAGCGTAGGCAGCACGAACGATCACTGGAAATTTGATGTCCTTGACCACCTTCAAAGCTTCCTCGACTGATGAGGCGGATGCGGACTTGGCACACTTCTCGCCAATCTCCTCCATGGCCCTGGCAAAAAGCTCTCTGTCCTCGGTCTGGATGATTGTCTCGATGGGCGTACCAAGAACCCGGACTCCAAGTTTTTCGAATTCGTCCTTAAGCTCAATACCGACTTGTAGAGCGGTTTGGCCACCAAAGGTAACGTAAATTGAATCTGGTCGTTCGTGGATGATGACCTTTCGTACAAACTCAGCCGTTACGGGAAGGAAGTAGACCTTGTCTGCAAGACCCTTGGAGGTTTGAATAGTAGCAATGTTGGGGTTAATTAGAATAGTGTAAATTCCCTCTTCCTTGAGAGCTTTGATTGCCTGTTGAATTTGTTAGTTTATCAAATCCCGAAATACTAGTACGCTGTGCATAGCTTCTCCGGACCGAAAGAAGTTGTACTATGCGCTCCAAGATCTCTACCAGAGAAAAACTAGTGGATCATGAGTTCCAGATATCTAGATTTACGTACCTGACTTCCGGAATAGTCAAACTCTCCGGCCTGTCCAATACTCAAACCTCCACTGCCCAGGACAAGAACTTTCTTTACTGAAACCTTAGGGTACACCTTCTCATTATCAGCGAGGAGGCCACCAGGCATTTCCACGGGAGTGTTCATGGCAGTGCTCTTTTTGGGGCCCAAAGTCTTCTTCACGGCGTTGAGGAAAACATCGAAGAGGAATTCGGTGTCTTTGGGGCCGGGGGTGCTCTCCGGATGGAACTGGACACTGAAGAACGGCTTTTGTGTGTGCCAGATACCCTCGTTCGAACCATCGTTGGCGTTGACAAACAGCTCTTCCCAGCCGTTTTTCAATGTTTCGGTGTCAACCGCAAAACCATGGTTTTGAGAGGTAATGTAGCATCGCCCGGAGATGAGGTTGGTGCAAGGGATATTATGCCCTCTGTTACCGAACTTCATTTTCTTCGTCTCTGCGCCAGCCGCTCGGGCAAGAAGCTGATGACCAAGACAAATACCAAAAATGGGAGTCTTAGCATCGGCGAGAGCCTTTTCAAGGTTCTTTACCGTCTTGGAGAGAGTCGCTGGGTCACCGGGTCCGTTACTGATAAAAAGACCGTCGTATTCCCCATCTTCCTGGGAGATATCATAGTCCCAAGGAACAGCCTTGACTTCTACACCTCGAGAAAGAAAGCAACGGAGCTGGTTGTTCTTTCCGCCAACATCGACGAAGAGGATACGGACAATCTTGCCATCGGGTCGCTTCAAAGCTTTATCCGCAGGTGGCGAGAAGATTTTTGGCTCCTTGATGGAAACTATTGCACCAGCTATTAGCAACTAATAGGGAGATGGATACTGGCACGTAAATTACCTTCGGCGACAAGATTCTTAACGTTGGGGTCAACCCAATCCACCTCCTCGAAGTCATTTCGCCAATCTTGGCTTACACCCTTCGTGCCAACGATAGAACTCAAACCACTAGCAATTTTCTCTCCAACACTAGTGCTCTTTTGAAGCATCATCTTTCCGAGCATACTTCCTTGGGTCCGGATCTTCTTGGTAAGAGCCCTGGTGTCAACGCCATAGATGGCAGGAACACCCTGCTCCTTCAACCATGTTCCCAATGAGCTTTCCGCAAGGTAGTGGCTGTAGTCTTCTCCTGCATAAGAAGCACAGATCATTCCCGCGACGTGGATTTCCTTGGATTCAAAGTACGGAGACAAAGATCCAAGGAGCTCGTCCATGGTATCTCTAGAAGGTACACCTAAATTTGAAATCAGTATTATTTAATTGCAACATTTAGGTAGGATAAGGTCTACCATAGTTTCCAACGAGGGGAAAGGTCATAACCAGAATCTGACCCCGGTAGGAAGGATCAGTGATCGTTTCCGTATATCCCACCATTCCTAGAAGTGGCAAACTGTCAGAAAACGTCCCCAAAGATCATTCCTCGTAAATGGAATACAAAAGCAAGAAAACCAATGCTATCACATGATCAATTACCTGTTTGGAAAACCAATTCTCCAGACACGCTCTTTTCGGCTCCAAAAGAGAACCCTTGGTAGGCACTTCCATCTTGCAACTCAAGTGTCATGAGGCATTCTTGAGAAGATACTTTACCATCCTTTCCCACGAATTTGGCCGCAACCGGCCGGTGGGGCACAATCAAAGACTTTTTCTGGCCATCTTTGGACATTGTAACTTTTTACTGTTATTTGTTCTCGATAAGGTGGTTCTGGGGAAAGTTTTGCTGCGAATGGCGGGGTAACGCAATGTACCTGGCGGCGGTCGAGCAAGTAATGGTATTCCGCAACAGGACAGTGCTCAATTCTCAGGTGTGTGAGAGTGGAAAAAAATGATTCTTTGAGAAAGGTGGATGAAAATCACGGTGGAAGCGTGAGGATGATGAGTGCACACCTTATTGGAAAATGAGAGCCTTCCATATAAAAAAAGAGAGAGAAAGAGAGAGAGGGAAAAAAAAAAAAAGAGAGAGGAAAAAAAAAAAAAAACTCATCCAGCTTGGGCTATTGGTAGGCACCACCCCGCTTAGCGCTACATGGCTGAATTGCCCCTCCATTCAGATGAGGCAAGGGTCCACTCGCCAAGATTTACATGCCGCGTCTGAGATCGCACCGTCACCCGTCGCTGACTCGCTGTTCTAAACTTTATCAAGCACTTAGTCCAGGCATGGTGGGGTGGCCAGAATCCAAATCGAAAAATTGAGCTGGAGGCTGATAATTTTTGCAGTCGTCCCTACATCCCTACAGACAAAACTTAATGAATTCGTACCGCCTATCTACTTACAGTAGATACAATACTCCTGTAAGTAGTTCTCTATCACTATCAATACTAATTAATGCTATAGCTACAAGGATGATTAGATTTGGTGGCGCGGATCTACTACGAATGTTTTAAAAGGCTTTCTAACATGTGATTTATAGAATTTTGAAATCCTTGAGTTGTGAGCTGAAAACACATTTGGATTAGCAGCATACCTATCACAAGAATATACAACCACCGACTACTGCAATTGGACATGTAGAGCGCTCAGAAGTATCTATGCGGCATAACCGAAATATTGGAATGATGTCAGCAGCACTCTCTAATTGGGCTCAAAGCAGTTGAGCCAGATGACATGAGATTCATTTCGATGTGGCGTCGTACAGTCAGAATTGCGAGATTTCCAATATGTCCGCTAACATGCTTACATGCATGCAGTATAAGGTGGTACATACTTCTCTACTCTACATGTTTACTGATAAACTTGGTATGCGACAGCTGTAGGTACCGAAAGGTGATTGGAACACCGATATGTGAATCTTTCAGAATTTTCTGCCGAGTTTAAATGCCGTGGCAGGATCAGTTGCGTTTCGTGTGTTCATAGTCACAGGTTATCACCCGGAATGTTACAATTATCCCTAGAACTACTATATATAGTGCTATGGGCTATCAGCATACTTCGATCCGCTGGGTAGAAATACAGGCTTTTTAAGGTCAAGACCAGGATTAAGTATAAGCTATTACTGTTGATTTTATCCTGTTGTACGGTTTGTATTTGGTCTCAACTGGTATAGGGACTATGGACCTTTAATTCCCTCCGTTTACCGTGGTATTAATATCGATATGGCCCTTCCCCCGATCTATGATCGATATATCAACAGAGTTCGAGAAGGCTGTAATACTCAAACCTCAACGAAGATTTATCTCCGGTTTGCGAGGATGATTATTCTTCCATATCATGAACAGATACCCCAATATCACCACACAGGGGAGTTCTAAGTTACTGCATTGGATTGAGTTGGAATACTACTTCCTATCGTTTTCTCTATTTCATAGATAAGAGGCTAAGAAGCACTCGAACGTTAACCCCTACGCCTGCCGTGACTCATGCGATCCTGGACATACTACATAGCCACAAAAATCTCCACCCGCAAGCTCTTGGATCTTGGAAGTGTTCGTAATAGTATATACCAAGACGTCTTCTGGATGGTACCTGTTCCCCGGTTTCGAAGTACATGTAACTCCAAACACCAATAATAAGCGATTTACTAAACCTGGGACTAGTTGTAACTTTAAACCCGTGAACTCGTTGTTAAGAACCAGGCTAGCAACACTGCCACCACACAACGTTCCTGGCGTGTATCCCGCTTTTGCTTAAATGACACTCTTCTAGAGATCTAGTATAAATCTAGTTAATTCATTTACTGAGGTTTATCTGAAAAATTGTGGGATAGAAACATTTCTAACGTTAAAATTCGAGCTCTAGAACATGCAGGCCGGCGGAGGTGGCAGTGTATTCGTGCCAAGATTCCGCATGCTAGTGCTAGATCCAGGTTCACAGTTCATCACTCGGCCGATGTGACGGAGCTTCTGACATGTCTCAGTTGATCAGTTGATTATGGATACGTCTATACTTGTACTTATATTCGCCTCTTCTGTTTTTGGAGCTGGGCGCCAAGCAGGAGACTAAATCGACCAAGTGGCGTTTCTTCCAAATCCTTCTTTGTGGTATCTCATGTTAGAAAATATAGGTGGAGGTATGTGCTTCGCTTTGACATCACGTACGTAACCATGCTTGTATTTCGTTTGTACCACTTTGAAGCCACACATTTAACTACTTCTCAGCTGCAGCTGATATTTCGAACCATGAAGGCCGGGAAGGTTTCGGTGATCCTTTTGCAGTTGTAAAGAGCTTGGACAAGTCGGATCCGGTCGAAAGGTACATGTACCGGCTCAAACCCGGGGCCCTCCGGCACCCTCCAGCTCACCCGGCCCCGGTCCGCACCTTGAGGAAACATACGTGTACTTTAAAAATGACCGGGCCAAAACTACATGTACTGGCTCGGTGCGGCCCAGCCCGGCTCGAGAGCTTCTGACCCGGCCGGGCCTGTTCGTTTGTTTACCAATCCGGGTTGTCCTCTGTCTGGTGATTGTTTGATTCGCTCATGGAGGACTCATCAAAACCGTGGCCATAGCTGGAGAAGGATCATAACAAAGTCCAGCTATCCGGATTTTTCTAATCCCGGGGATGTAAATTGATCATGAAGGGTGAGTTCTCTCAACAAATATTAATATCTGCATGTACTTATACTTGTGAGTATCTGGTTGTTTCATCACTGGTGCTTTGGCCATTTTTCTTGGGACTGGTTCTTCTGACTGGTCTTCAGTATAGTCAATCCCGGTATACGCCGGAATGATAAATTATACCCCAGTGGAGGCGTCTACATACATACACGTGCAGTTACTACATTTAATTAATTTTACAGAGAAATATCGCGAAAATTCGACATTAACGAACGGGACTGGACCGCGAGACTGTAGGGTGGATTGTTTCTGATATGTTGAATGAGCGTTGAGCTGTGAGAGTACTGTCATTTCTCTCGAGGTTGGGATGTCAGCTTTCAGTAAGGTTCGATTTGTACCACAATTTAAGGGGTATCGTCAGGTCCGCTACCTAGTTGTCCCATAACCCTTCTGTCAGTTGGCGCAAAATAAGAGTTTAAAAATGCGAAACCACTTTCACATCACATGTCAGCCCGCAAGTAAAGTATACCATTTTTAGCAGGGTCTGCCCTAACGTTAATGAAAATGATAGTATATTACATGTATATATTCTAGCCGACCCCGTTCCTTATTGTCGAGTACATGTATTTCCTTGAAGCCAATATTGATAGAGAGTGCTGCATCATGCATGTAGGCAACGCCCTAGCTAGATTGAAGGTCTTGGCAGGTCGTTAAAGAGGAACCAAGAGTGCCGATCTGATTACATCAGCATCAAACTTTGTGTTGAGCCTCAACTGCGGCGACTAACTAATGGGTTTCTCTTCATGACTCTTCAACACTACTGTCCAGGACCGCCTCTACTACTCCCAACAACGCCTGAACAGCCCGCGCAAGATGCCTCCACGCAGAAATCCTGCCGCTGCTGCCTCTTCTACGGCGCCGCCCAAGCCGAATCCCCCCAAATTCCGCGCGAAGGCCAAAGCCGAAGAAGTTGAAGGCGAACCGTCTAAGCCTCAAGGAGACGCATTCGATGACTTGTTGCAAACATATTACAAGGGAAAACACTTGACGGACTCTATCAGCACTGCGGAGGATAAATGGACGCTGCTACCGGCGTTTTTGAAAGTAAAAGGGCTTGTGAAGCAGCACATTGACTCGTTCAACTTCTTTGTGGATGTGGAATTGAAGCAAATCGTGAAGGCGAATGAGCGTGTGGTTAGTGATGTGGATCCGCAGTTCTTTTTTAGGTAAATATATACTAAACTTGAGTTTTGAGGTTTTGTGAAGCCTGGACTCATATTGGCGACATAGGTACACGGATATCCGGGTGGGTACACCCGAGCGCCTAGATATTCAGAGCAATGCCGAAATCACCCCCAACGAATGTCGATTGCGCGATCTCACCTATGCTGCCCCGATCTTCGTTGACGTTGAGTACAGTCGTGGAAAGCAGATTGTACGGAGGAGGGGAATGAACATCGGGCGACTGCCGATTATGCTGAGGAGTAGCAAGTGTGTCTTGTCGAATAAGAATGAATGGGAGATGGCAAAGCTCAATGAGTGCCCATTAGACCCTGGTGGCTATTTTGTTGTCAACGGTACGGAGAAGGTTATTCTTGTCCAGGAACAACTGAGCAAGAACCGTATCATTGTTGAAAATGATCCAAAGAAAGGATTTGTTCAGGCAACCGTTACTAGGTAAGCAATGCCCCGGTGTATTTGCGACCCCAGCATAGCTAAGTTTTCAAAGTTCTACTCATGAGAGAAAATCTAAAACCCACGTTATCACTAAAAAGGGATGCATTTATCTTCGGCACAATTCTATCATGGAAGATATGCCCATCGTTCTTGTCATGAAGGCTATGGGTATACAATCTGACCATGAGATTCTTCTCCTCGTTGCTGGAACAGACATGGTGTACCAGGATAGTTTCTCTATTAACTTCGAGGAGTGCTCGAAACTCAAGGTATTCACACAACAGCAAGCTCTTGATTATCTCGGGACCAGAGCCAAAAAAGCAAGAATGCCTCAAAATGCGATAAACAGACGACCACCAGCTATGGAGGCTCTTGAAACTTTAGCGAATATAGTTTTGGCTCATGTTCCTGTGGAGAACCTCAACTTCAGGCCAAAAGCCTTGTACTTGGCTTTCATGACGAGAAGGGTATTAATGTGCATGACCAACCCAGCATTAGTGGACGATAGAGATTATGTCGGGAACAAACGTCTTGAGCTGTATGTTATTTCTACTCCAGTTACATTAAGATCAGACACTGACTAAACTTCTAGTGCTGGCCAGCTCCTATCTCTATTGTTTGAAGATTTGTTCAAAAAGCTTAATAATGACATGAAGATGAACATTGATAAAATCCTCAAAAAGCCTAGCCGAACAGAAGAGTTTGATGCAAGCACTTTACTAGCCACCGGCGCTAACCTTATCACACATGGAATGAATCGCGCCATCTCGACTGGCAACTGGTCTGTAAAACGTTTCAAGATGGAACGTGCTGGAGTCACACATGTTCTCAGTCGATTAAGTTATATCAGCGCTCTTGGCATGATGACGAGAATATCATCCCAGTTCGAAAAGACTCGTAAGGTCTCTGGTCCTCGTGCACTCCAGCCTTCCCAATTTGGTCTGCTGTGTCCATCGGATACGCCAGAAGGTGAAGCCTGTGGTTTAGTTAAAAATTTGGCTCTCATGACACACATTACGACAGACGATGAAGAAGAACCGATCAGGAAACTAGTGTTTGCGCTTGGCGCGGAAGATGCAACATTAGTAAGCGGGTACGAACTTTACGCGCCGGGGGCGTATATAATATTTATCAACGGTACAGTTGTTGGTCTCACGAGGTATCCGGCAAAGTTCCTGCAGAACTTTAGACGGCTAAGGCGGACGGGCAAAATTTCGGAGTTTGTTAGCATTTTCATCAACCAACATCATAATGGTGTACACATTGCGACAGATGGTGGGAGGATTTGTCGGCCATTGATCATTGTTGAGAACAAGCGGTGCAAAGTTACACCGCGATACCTCAAGGTCTGTTAAAACGTCAATTTCTGTCTACTGTCGCTGATTTTATCAATAGTCACTCGCAGCTGGTCGCATGAACTTTGAAGACTTCCTTAAACGCGGTCTTGTTGAGTACGTTGATTGTAACGAGGAAAACGATGCGCACATTGCCATTTATGAACACGAGATTACCGAGTCTACCACACATCTTGAGATTGAACCTTTCACTATACTAGGGGCCGTTGCCGGTCTCATTCCATATCCTCACCACAACCAGTCTCCACGTAACACTTACCAATGTGCCATGGGAAAGCAAGCCATTGGAGCCATCGCGTACAATCAGTTTTTGAGAATAGATACCCTACTATACCTTATGGTCTATCCACAACAGCCTATGGTGAAAACAAGGACCATAGAATTGATTCAGTACGACAAGCTTCCTGCTGGGCAGAGTGCGATTGTGGCTGTCATGAGTTATTCCGGATATGATATTGAGGATGCACTGGTACTTAACAGAGCGTCGTTGGATAGAGGATTTGGAAGATGCCAGGTATTTAGAAAGTATTCAACAACATTAAAGAAATACCAGAACGGAACTGTCGACCGTATCGGCGATATAAAGCGGGAGCCAAGTCGAGACCCGGACACCCCTGACGAAATGGTGCCGATAAAAAAGCACGCTGCACTCCAAGCCGATGGTCTTGCCGCTGTGGGTGAAAAGATATCCGCAGGCGAAGTCTACGTCAACAAACAAGTCCCTACAAATACTTCAAACGCTCCCACACTTCTTAATGATGGTCCTCCGCTGGACGAGTACAAAGACGCGCCTATGACTTATAAACTTGCGGACCATGCATACGTCGACAAGATCCTCATCTCAACAGCCGAGTCCGAGCAAACCCTCATCAAGGTCCTCACCCGCCAAACCCGTCGTCCCGAGCTAGGCGACAAATTCTCCTCCCGCCACGGCCAAAAGGGTGTCTGCGGCATCATCGCCCGCCAAGAAGACATGCCCTTCAACGACATCGGCATCATCCCCGACATCATCATGAACCCGCACGGTTTCCCCTCCCGCATGACAGTTGGAAAGATGATTGAGCTCCTGGCCGGCAAGGCCGGCCTCATGTGCGGAAAGCTGCAATACGGAACCGCGTTCGGCGGCAGCAAGGTCGACGACATGGCAAAGATCCTCGTCGACAGCGGCTTCAGTTACTCGGGGAAGGACTTTGTCACCAGCGGCATCACGGGCGAGTCCTTGCAGGCATATATCTTCTTCGGCCCCATCTACTACCAGAAACTGAAGCACATGGTGCAAGACAAGATGCACTCGCGCTCACGCGGACCCAGAGCCGTAAGTTCCTCCCCACTCCCCCCCGCCCCCCTGTGTTCAGATACTAACAAGCCCAGGTCTTGACACGCCAACCCACGGAAGGTCGATCCCGCGACGGCGGCCTCCGTCTCGGCGAGATGGAGCGCGACTGCCTGATCGCCTACGGCGCCTCGCAGCTGCTGCTAGAGCGCCTCATGCTCTCGTCGGACGTGCACGAGATCGACCTGTGCGAGACGTGCGGGCTCATGGGCTACAGCAACTGGTGCACGACGTGCCAGTCCAGCAAGGGCGTGGTCAAGATGAAGATCCCGTATGCGGCGAAGCTGCTCGTGCAGGAGCTGCTCAGCATGAATGTGCTCGCTAGGATAAAGCTGGAGGACGTGTTTCCGTATGGCGAGGGGGATGTGAAGGAGGCTTAGTGGTTTTTGTGGTTTGTTGTCTGGATGATTGGATGGATGGATGGATGGACGGCTTTGCGGGGTGGTGTATTTTACGTGTATATATCCAATGCAATACATACTGGACTGCGCTGCCCGGTACGGTTGCGATAGCTGTGAGATGTCAAATACCAACTTTACGAAAATGCGTCCGCCTAACTCGGGGTCAATGAGGCGACAAGTGTCGTTTAAAGGCCGAGTAGTATAAGGAAAGGACACATGTGTCGAGGCGTTTTAAGCGATGGGATGATCACACTGTGTAGGTAAGTACAAAAATGGGGAGAATAAACTAGGAAATCTCCTCCTCCCTTTCTTCTCTAAGGCGCGAGACTCCAATGAACTCTGTGAATTGTCTCTACTTTCGCGGGAACTTTCTACAGGGGCGAAGACGTCCATGATCGTAACGCCAAGACTGAATGCCGAGTCGTCGAGTGATGATTTATGATGCAGCGCCTCCCCATCCACAAATTCCATCTTGTTCGATCCACGTGCGCACCACGAAGGTGCAATATTAAAATATCACACAAAAACACAGTCTACGGATCAAATCACAATAAATTCCCCCCCAAAGCCCCCCTACGTCTAAAATCTACGTAGGTATATAACTACACTATAACATTGGGCCGGCCGGTCGGAAAGAACCGCCGTCACCACCGCAGCCAGTTGAAACACAGTACTAAATGCATATTTTGTCTATGTCGCCGGCCCTTACCTATGTATCTATCCGCGTCTAAAGCTTCGTAGCCCAAGCCGTATGCACGATGTAATGCACCGCAATCTCGCCCTGGTCATTCCGCTGGACATCCTCGCCCTCCAGCACCTCATCAAAGCCCTTCCTGAGCTCCTACATCCCCGCGCGCCGACAAAATCAGCACCCTCTCCGTCTCCCATCCACCCGCCCGCCACTCCCACCCCCCAAAACCAAAGCCAGAAGCCAAAAGGAGAGAAAAAAACTCACCTCCCTCTCCCCCTCCCCCAAATTCGCAATATTACTCAACGTCCCCAACCTCCTCCACAGCGCCTCCTTCCCCAGCCATATCTCCACCTCAAAGATCCTCTCCTGCAGCGCCGAGAACGCGGCCGGGGGCGTGAACGCGCCCGCCCACTTGTTGTCCTTGTACCGCGGCGAGGCGTCCGTTGTGTGCTGCCAGTTGAGGTCGCGCAGCTGCCCCTCCCAGTGCGTTTTTGTGGCGTGGTGGCGCGACTGGTTGTAGTCCTCGACGTTCCAGATTAGGCCGAGACGGCCGCCGGGGCGGAGGGTGCGCGCGATGGAGGCGAGAGACGTGGGGTTGGCGAACCTGCGGTGGTTAGTCTTGTACGGCGCGAGCGAGCCCGGAAGAGAGAAGGAAGAAGAGAAGCGGGGGTGGGTACCAGTGGAATGCCTAGAGTGATAGACCGCCGCGCCGGCCGCGCGCGGGCTTTGCTTTAGTAAACCAGAATTCTAACCCGCCAATGTACTTGACCCAACCGGACACACCCGCACGAGTGACCCACCTGCGCAACAACAACGGCATCCGCCCATCCGTCCTCCACCGGGATATCATACGCATCGCCCTCCTTCACACTGACGCCCTTCAGGTCCTTTGTCCTCAGTGTCGCAAGCATATCTTTATGCGGCTCGACCGCCACAATTTCATATTCCTCAGGGCGCGCCGCGAGGAGCTCCGTGAACTTGCCCGTGCCGGCGGCGAGGTCGAGGACCTTGGCGCGGGGGGTGGAAGCGACGTTGAGCTGCTCGAGGAGGTGGGTGAGTGCCGGTGCGATGTAGGAGGGCCGGTGGGCGTCGTAGGAGGCGGCGGCGGAGAAGCCGGTTAGTGCGATGGGGTCGTAGGGCTTGGTGCTCATGGTGTTGCTGCGTGGGGGGAATGGGAGGCGCGGTGGTGGGAGTTTAGGTTTGGTGTGGAGGAGGAGGAAGGGAAGGGAGAGGGAGTGGGGGAGCTTTATAGGCATTGTGCAGTTGGGTTTTGAGGATCGATGTGAGTCTTTGTGAGTCAATTGGGGGGGGAGGGGGGAGGAGGGATTCGCAATTGAGGATCTAGATGGGTTAATTGCTGGTAGCCAATTGTGGTAGTAATATACACGTTCATGTACTCTCTGAATTACCGATTGCGGGGCTTTGCCCATAACCGGCCGAGTGACAGGTCGGGGTAAATTGGGGTGTTTGTGAATCGACTGTCTGCAATTGCGTGCCTGCAGTCGGGGACGGGCCCGCAAATGATGCTCTACTTATGATTGACACTGGCTCTAGTGTGGTACAGAAAGTACCGTATGTACATGCAGTAATCCTCCCAGCCAATGAGAGCCGCCTAGGGCACGGGCGGAACTCTCGCCGCGATGATGTCGTTACTTAGTAAGACAGCAACCCCTGCAGGGTCCCGGTCCCCCCACCGAGCACGAAGCTTGATCCAACGACAGCTCGGCCGCCGCCCATCCGAGCACCCAAGCCTTGGCAGCAATGCGGATCCCCGGATCTCTAACCTTTCCTGTCTATCTCCCTGGTATCTCGGGTTACTCAAAAGACCTGACCAATCCGTAGACTGTAGACCTGTCCATCTTCTCGTATTCTTCGTGTTCCTTTACATAACTGCAGCAGTGGCTGGAGTAAAAACAGCTCTCCGCGGCCGACAATCATTACGCTTGATTTTCGAATTTCGAATTCCACAGCTACAAAAAGCCTGCTATGTTGCTCCACAATGGCAAGAATCCGCTGCCAGAGCCCGACGCAGAGCTATCCGAAATGCCTCAACCGTCCTCTTCACGACTAAGCTCACGAGTATCACGTCTTCTTGTAACGCTCTGTGTAGTGGGTTTTATACTGTTTAATCCAGCCTCATGTGTCTTCTCGGGTACTAGTGGTGACCACGTCGCATTGGCAGAGGACGGATCATCAATCAGCGACTCGGTTGAAGAGATCCTAAGTTTGACACCGTTGATAGGTATGAGGGTCCGGACATGGACATGGATATATCGAGTATTGTACCTGCGTGGAATACTGACTGGGGCTAATCAGATGGCCATGACGATCTCCCTATTGCCATCAGGTTCTTTTACCAGAACAAGATTTATAACGAAAACTTTACGTTTGATACAGAGTTGATGGGCCATGTTGACCTTCCGCGGTTAAGAAAAGGGCGCGTAGGGGTTTGTTTTCCTTTTCTGCTAGGTTCTGCAAGGTTTAATTAATCATTGTTGGATCAGGGTACATTTTGGAGCATCTATGTCGACTGTCCAGGAACCGATAACAATTTTACGGATGCTGTTTATTATGAAGTAACCATTCCATCCTGGTCTGAACTTTCTCCATTTGGCGCTGACAGATTCCGGTCCAGAATGTCCATGACGCGCTCCAGCAGATCGACCTCGTCCATCGTCTCGTCGCCGCGTACCCGGATGACCTTGAGCTTGCGCTCACCCCCTCGGCGGCCGTCAAGGCCCACGCGGACCACAAAATTGCCTCAATGATGGGCGTCGAGGGTCTGCATATCATTGGCAACTCCGCGTCAACCCTGCGCCTGTACCACGCCCTCGGCGTCCGCTACGTAACGCTTAACCACAACTGCAACAACAAATATTCTGATAGCGCCCTCCCTGCCGACGCACCTTTATGGAACGGACTCTCGAAAGATGGTGAGGCTATCATCAAAGAGATGAATCGTCTAGGCATGATGGTAGATCTGGCGCACACAAGTAAAGACACAATGGTGGACACCTTGAGCGTTACGAGGGCGCCTGTCATCTTCAGCCACTCCTCTGCGTAGGTCAACCAAGGGTGCTGTGTGGAGTGAAAATGTGTATTTCCAATTTGCTGACTCACTGATTGGTTCTAGATTCGCAATCTGCCCTTCCCCTCGCAACGTACCCGACGATGTTCTCCACCTCGTAAAAGACAACGGCGGTGTCGTGATGGTCAACTTCTTCCCCGAATTTGTGCACTGCGGGCCCGGCATTGACCCCAAAGACGCAACCATAGATGACGTCGCTGACCACATACTACACATTGCGGAACTTATCGGATGGGAGTATGTCGGTATTGGCTCAGATTTCGATGGAATCCCTATCGTTCCAAAGGGCCTGGAGGATACGTCAAAGTTCCCGGCACTTTTTGAAATCCTTATGTCTAGGGGAATGACGGTGGAGCAGGGGAGAATGTTGGCTGGAGAGAACGTGCTCAGGGTTTGGCGGGATGTAGAGAAGGTAGCGAGCAAGATGTTAGAGGAGGGAGTGGAGCCGTTAGAGGATACGGTGAAGTAGATGCAGCATGAATAGTAGTTAGAGAGGAGAGAAGGGTAGAGATTGACGTGAGGGGGGTATTGGGACTTTATATAGCAATTTCAACAAGACACATATACGAACAGAATAAACTTGCCAGATATTAGTTATGGCTCGGAACACTAAAGAAAACGGATTTCTTTCCGGAATCAGGCAGGACTTCTTTTGCTACGTTGTGAGATGATATGATGTCCACCCTTCTAAAAACGGCGATCGCACCCTGAGTCATGAGCGATCACTCGATGATTTCGTACACCAAGACAGAAGGAAAAAAGGACTCGATCAGAATGGAGAGGAGAAAACTTACACAGTAACTCTATTTCAAGCCGATTTTATTGCACAGCTCCGGTCTCGTACGGTGGGCTATTCTAAGCCAATCGAAGAAGGAGGGATGCGCATGGGCGTGGGTGAAGTAAGGGGGTAGGATGCACGTTTGCACTAGTGGGAGGATGGACGTAGCATATATATATCCTTCGTGACCTCCTCCGCTTGGGGACGAGCCTACCTTCGTAGGAGGCTTATCTGATATGATGGAAGGTTCGAATGACCACGGCCACACGTTACGTTACATATACGTAACCACTTGCGAAGCTCTAGCCTAACGCCGTATTCGGCCAAGATCATACGTTCTTGGCAACATGGCCGTTTGGACTGCACCTCATCCCATCTCTCTCCCGTCTCTTTCCCATCTCTACCCCATCTCTGCCCCATCTCTATCCCATCTTCATCGGCCATCAGCCTTTCACCTAACTCACGGCCAACTACACCCAAGACACCCTTGAGCGAATGTTTACTCCACGACCCCCTTTGGTTAAGAGCTAGAAGAACAATTATAAGTAATGTGCATAGGATAGACTGAGCTAACTTAGTGTGGAAGTCCATGTACTCAGTTTTCCTGCTCAGCGAGTTCCTTGGCAACCGAGACTTCGGGTCCTCTACCACTTAAAGAACTGACCACCAAACCTACAGGCTACAGCCAAGGAATACTTGTATACGGAGACCCGCTGAATAGTAAACTCGCTGAGCAGAGAAACTAAGTATGCACATCCTATTGGCCGAACGGTTTCAAGGCTTTACCTAAAATAACTAGAATTTCTGTATAGCCCGCTCTAATTTCTGTTCAATTTGCGCAGCTAAAAGACTCTATTGGACGCACCAGTCGGAATGCGGTTAGTGCTTACGAGTGATACCTCATGATCCACGCATTGTCTAGTTCAACTAAAGCTCTGCCACACGGCAGTGGTTTAAGCCGATGCTCTAAGTACTCTGTTCATTTATCGTGTCGGCTGACATTTCATGCAGGTTTACGAAGCCATCTGACATCCGTTCCTCCGGACGTCACAGGCTGAATTGCCGACCATTGGCCAGGCTGAGAATTAACAATGGGTTTTAAATTCTACCAAACTACCATTCTTCTTTATCAACACTGAAGAAAGCAGAAACTTTTGCAAGATACCTCTTTATCGGTAGCTTAGTACTACTATTGCGTTTACTATAAAACCTTATCCCTACGGACTCGCCCTCTGGAGGGATGGACATATCCGCCTAACTAGCATGAAACACAGTTGGACTCTATCATCTCGGAGAGATAATCACACCCTTCTCATTACGCGAGCATGGCTTTCCAGGAGTCGACTCAAGGATGGCAACCGTTCATATCCGGCTCAAAAGGCTCTGGATAGGGCCATAAAGAGATTGCAAAAATGAGTCTTTCTCATAAACCCCATCAACATCAAACTCAAACATGTAGTTACACCGTATTGACTATTCATTTATCCTAGGTATTACCATCCATGAGTCAAGTCTGGGATTTGAATATCGCAAGGCTCGTATTAGACAGGAACATGAGCAGGTGTATCATGTCCTACCCAGGCTCCCATCAACATCAACTACACTGCTACATTTGAAGCTTCAAAATTCCGAGGCTATCCGTCAACAATGTTCTTTTGGATGTCATACTTCTTTTGGCCAGAAGGCTAAAAGGTTTGCGAAGGATCATGGTTCAAAGTCGGGGATAGCATTACGCCGCACATATGCCTGCGAGAAATCCAACGCCGGTTTAACGCCGCGGGCACCAACCTCACCCGCCTCCCTCAGCTTTTCGACCGAGCCCTCAGTCTATGACCGCCTGATTGACTAAAAGAGGCTAGCGTCTTGTGCGTTTAAGTTGTCCAATCACTCGATAGACTCAAAATCAACGCCTGGGGCTGTGCTGTGCTGTGGTCATAATTTTCCGACCCAGAGAGCCTTACGAGACATGAAGGAAGAAAAACGGAACCTCACGAAAAGAGATAAAGCCCCGTAGATACATAGGTATCTGCTCCCCTCACGCGGGGTCACCAATAGTCCGGGCGGGAATACCTTTACCTAATTATCGATGGATAGATAATCTTCACTGGTGTAATTGTGCTTCTACGTCCTAGGACGTCTTTTTGGGCAGGCGTACTTATGATCAATACTGCTAACTACGGATCTGCGCCTTCCTACAGAATTCCATTCTCTGGGCAACATCAAGGCTATGGCTATGTTCAAAACGCTCGAGATACTGTTGGACCGCAGCCTACCGCCGCGGTAGAGCCAGAAGTTTTCGGGGCTTGGTCGCTGCTTGGTTAGCCATAACATGTGGCCGTAGGCGTAAAGGATGGTGTGGGCTGTTTGCTTCTGATATCCTCTCTTGCTTACCCTGCGATATGCTATCGTAAAATGGCTCACCATGGAACCCCGCTGGTAGTCCACCTCGTTCTGTTGAGTTCTATCAACACCGCCGCCCTGCTCCCGATGGTAAACCTAGGTGTAGAGAACAGAACGACCAATCTCTTCATTGTAGCCTTCCTCATCGCCGCTGCGGACGAGGTGAATCTGTTCTGTATAGATGTCAGGCGACTGCAGATCCTCGAATATTGTATCACGGATGGCAGTGCTAGAGAGAGGTCTTTGATCGTCGTCCTCAAAGTGTTGTAGCCTCGTCGCGGTACGGTTGAAAGTAGTGCGTTTTGTGTTCCTGAGAACCGCTCCCGATAAGGCTGTAGCGTGCCTTGGCGGCAGTAAACACGGTCGTCCCTCCTTCCCCGTCTCCGCGGGGAATAAAGTGAACGTGAAAAAAAGTCATTTCCCCCCACCCCCTAGTCCGAAGTTGAACCCCGATGAGCTGAAAACTTCTGAGGATGTTAGTAGATAAACATCGAACGGTTAACGGTCCCGGAATACGTAAGAAGCTCGCGTGTGCACGTGCATGTGTCATCACACGAAACCCAAAACAAATAATGCGCCTGTGTATGGAGCTCGACTATTTAAACAACACGAGCAATCGCATGGTAGTGTAAGCGAGCTTATTTACGCTTCCGTAGCACGTTGTAAGCTGACTGATGAGATCACCGGTATGATACGACAACCCTCAAAGGTATACGGTCCTCTTGTAATGCCGGTTTAGTTCCATCCTATGGTAGTGATTTTACCCCCGTTTTTTTCGTACAGGCACCGCATCTTTGCTGCATGAACGGGAACACCGTAGCGAATCCAAATCCTTTTTCTCATCAAACGTTCTCAGTGTCGTATGTAACCATAAATGAGTGATCTACACAATCAATAACTTCTGGTGCCCCTTCCGGAGGTCAGCGAGAGGGTTGGGTGGACCGTAAAATAACAATACAAGAGCTTGACACTAAACATGAGTAGATATCATGACCAACAATTTAAATATTTTAAGACATGAGAAGATATGTAGATATACAGTTGCTGATGTATGTATTCTATGTTGAGTTCGGGAAACGTGTTCCTGCAGCAAGAATCACGTTGCATTGCATTGGAGCCTCATTTTGATCCCAAAAACTCGAGTTCAGCTGTACTAGGTACAATGTCTTCCCCAGGCCGGATAATAGGTAATCACTGAGTACATGCACGCACATGTATGTATAATAAAGATGCAACCTTAATATCACTCCACTATGCAGAACTTAAGTACTAGTATTTCGCTGACGTTTTTGAACTGGGCCATTATTGCATACACCCAAAATCATGAGCTTGGCGTATTTTTGTATGGCATGCAATATCAGTCGCGTCCACAAACGTCAGAGAAATACGAGTATACATAGTATTTATGTTGGTGCATGATTATAGTCAAAGGTAATTGGTATCGTAGCTATAGTATCATCCCAAGTAATCCAAACAAAACCGAAACCAAGAAAGAAAGAAAAAAAACCCAGGCCCAACAATCTAAAAAGGAAATAAAAGTACAAGTCTAACGCCTCATGTTCCCCCACCCACGACCCCCAGAACCATTTATCCTGTATGAAAACATCGACGCTAGAAAATATCGTCCATCATGCATGACCCAACCGAATCCCCAATATTATCAAACTCTTGATGAAACAAATAGATAAGGAAATTTAAAAACAAAAGAAAGGTCCTCGTGTGTTTTTGTCGTTCTGTCCTTTTACGCTTTGATGCCTTGCTCTCCCCGGTCCCATCGAGAATAAATAAAAACAGTCTTCATGCCACCTTCAAAATATCAGCAAACAATCATAGCATCCCAACAGGAGCAGCAGACATACCTGATATACATCACATCTCTTCTATGAACACAATATAGGTCTCAATGCGTTTAAGTAGAGTTGAACCAGGTCTTGGAGGAGTCCTTTGCCGACTGGTTGATATAGTTCTGCAACATCACGCTTTGAGTGGTAGCAGGTTGTTGGCCAGACGATTGTGGGGTGGAGTCTGGTGGGAGCGTTAGTATGGGGGTTGTACAGTAAAGGACGACATGAAATCCTTACTTGTGCTGGTGCCAGCAGGAGTGGCCTGGCCCTTGTTGGTAGAGTTCTGGGAAGGCATGGCGAGAGAAAGAGGAGAGAGGTAAATTGAGAAATGGAAGTTGGAGGAGGTGATTGTGTCTATGGGTAGAGACAGAGTACGGTTCGATGAAGGAACAGTGAGGCGGGAAACGGCGCTCTTATATTGTCTGGCTGGTCTTCCCTTGTGTCACTGTGCGGATAGGCTCGAAACAGGCGTGCGGATAGGCTCGACACAGGAGTGTGGATTGGCACGGCGAAGAAAGATAATCGAGAGAGAAGATATGATTGGGTTCCAAGTGGCTAGATGTGATATCTAAGTTGTTATTTGAGGATTGTTGGTGATGATGAAGTAAAGGGAAACTTGGTCGTAAACATGGACTTGTACAGTCCTTATGTAGTTCTGGGAGCTAGAGCAGGTGGTGCTATGTACTTCTGTAAATGCAAATGCAAGTGGATCCTGGTAGGAGGTGGGTGGTGGGTGGTGGTGGTGGGAGCGAGGAGAAAAAGGTGGGGAGAAAAGCCTCAGGGGCATTTATCAGGTTCTGGAGAAATGCTCTTAGATACTTTTCACCCTATATGCCTTGCAACATTGAGAAGACTTCACCCTCCTTCTCTCATCCTGTTCGCGAGCAAGCCGACCGCACCCACAAAGGTCTGCCTAACCTCGTCCGCGCCACCACCACGTTCGAGACTGGGAGCATTATTGACAGAACTCCGCCCTGAATGAATCTAGGCAAATAAGAGAGCGTCGGAGGTGTGACATAGTTGATGCGGGGAGCAGGGCTGGCAGGGGTCGTTGACACTGAGCGTTGGGTGTGTTCGTTGAGCTTCCCGCGAACAGGCGGGGAAGCTCTAGAGTGTTTTGTAGTTTGAATCTGCGAGAGAGCTCTCAAAGTGCGCACGCGGTTATGGGAGGCCATTATTGTGAAATACAGCTAGCTGCAGCTGGTCGATGCCCATGAACGCGGTGATAACGGTGACGTCTAGCTGGTCAGCCATGATTACCGGGATTGTAAATTAATTTGTTGCATGAAAAGAACTTGTGTAATCTCAGGCTCAAGTTAGGTCAACTTGATGAGTAGGTGCTAGCACGCAGCCGAGTCGGGTGAAATAAAAAGAATAAGAGGTGAGCATGAGGAAGAGAAGGGACGTGTATGTAAGAGAAATCAGCTCGGCGGTTAGAGGTACATGATGTTCTTTTCAAGCCCATCCGCTAGTCCTAATCGGGTAATGATCTTTGCCTAATTAGGCCTAAAGTTATTATGTTTTTTTCGGGCAGATTGCACCAAGTTTTCGAGAGGTCGTAGTGCAAGAAGTTCTTATTTGTTTTAAATCTCCTTTAGTGGGAATATTTAGGGCCATGGTTAGAGCCATTTTACAAAAGAACATTGTTTCTAGGCAAGTGTTGTGTTGAAAGTCGATGGGGTGAAGGGGGTGAGGGTTATGGCTGTCCCAGGTACAAGTTGCCATGGCAACGCCCATGTTTCTATAATTGGCCAGGTAGCGAACCCGACACAACTCCTATTTTGGTGATATACGGATCATTCTTACTATTATAGCTTTTATGATTCATCTTGCATTGTTTGCAACCCGTAGGACTTCAACAGAAAGTTTAGATGGATACATGTAGTTCAAGGAGTCACTCAAGGGTTACGGTGTCGATATATAAATGTAGTTTCGAATTCTATATAAGGGCAATTCGGGATTATGGTAATTATAATTATATCGGGCCTTTTCTTCTCCGGCTCCACTTAAGTTATGGGAGAGGGGGGTATTTTTGGACTATTGTAGAGTCACCCCAACTCCGTGCGGGTTTTTTTATATATCTGTATTTATATTTTAGGATCTCTATCTGATCATGAACCATCCTTTATACTCGAAAGACGTATAATATACATATATACATCGGTGCTAAAAGTGGTAATAACCCATCATTGGTATTGTATCACCGGCGTATCTCATAATATGCATCATACTCTAATGGAGTTGATGGTATATAATATAATTATGATATCTATATGTTTATAGCGAGTGTAATTACATGTATGTATACGGAAGGTGCAAGAACAGGCAGTGCCATGTAGTGACCTGGTTTCGGTACCACCACGGTAGTAAGTACCCCGAATTTCGGACTAATAGACCTGGCCGCCTTATCAGTGTGATCCACTCCCTAGTTAAATTTGGTGGGTTAGGTTTAGGGTTAGGGTTAATGTTGCGGAGGGGAGTTTCCGCCTCAAGAACCGCAAGTATGGGCGAACAGCAAGTTACTCGTAGGGGATGGGTACGGGACTAGAGGCAAGCACCTGATCTAAAATGTACTGGCAGAAAATAAATACGAGCTAATTTCTCTTATAGCAAGTGATACTTGCATTGTGGGCCTAGCCAGTCTACCAACATGTCACTCTGTAATATACATGTAGTTAAGTCAGTACTTCATAATGATGAACGTACGTAATGCATGTGCCTACTTATGATGTA
This sequence comes from Morchella sextelata, assembly GCF_020137385.1. Lineage (NCBI taxonomy): Eukaryota > Fungi > Ascomycota > Pezizomycetes > Pezizales > Morchellaceae > Morchella > Morchella sextelata. Next base: position 1,145,116 of record NW_025408634.1, read on the forward strand.
CAGGTACATGTACTTACATCATGTACAGATCATAAATTATTACTGTAGACAGCCGTCGTTATCGCCGCACCAGACCTGATTCATCTTAGCCGCACACCGCACCTGTGAGATGATTGGGGGAGAAAAGACAGTGGGTAGATCATCGAGGGGCACAGGGTGACATGACAGGCGGGCCGACCCGATCGAGCCCAGGAACGGTACGTACTTTCCGTTGGCTTAAGGGTGCGAGTTTTGAGATGCTGCACTGCCTCACTCGAAGACTCCCCAGGCTAAAGTTGCAGATCGAAAACTCAAGCATTTTAACTCTGCTAAACCGATAACGCAAAAGTAGGCTATAGTACATAATGCTTGTCTTGTTTCTGGTGGTTATAGTTGAGCATACTGAATGCCTTACATGCAGGGGGGCCCCAGGCCCACATCAGACGATTGCAAACGGATAGAAAGTACAGCATTCTGTAGAACCGAGAGTGGAATCTTGCGTGTAGAGGCTAGGAAACGGTGCCGATGGATCATAATTTAGTTAAGAGAAACAAAGTCAGGCCCCAAAACCCTGGGGTTTGCTCGCCGAAGCAGCACGATACCTGTCATACTACAGCAAGACAACGTATGAGCCAAAGGTATTGAGTTATTCGGCGTAGGTACCCAAGGTACTACATGTAAATGTGTGATTGCTTTTTTAGTATTGGCTGATACATGTATATGGTGCCAAGAATGCTGCAGAGCTGAACTCCTAACAAGTCATCTTCCCTCCGAATTCTGTCTCACAATAATATTTTACAAACATCACCTTTAATTGTTTCACACAGGATTTTATTTGCAGAACTAAATGATCGCTCTACGACCGATCTGATTAGCGGCCTATATACCGTTGTAAATTTACCCACTTAAGCTTTCCTATACAATACCTAGCACATTTCCAGGTATTACTTAGTAGCTAACAAAGGCAAAAACAAACGTTTCTTCTCTTGCAGGTTGATGTATGATTATAATGACGTAGTCCGATTGAATTTCGGAGATAAGAAGTACTTTCCCTTACCTTTGGGAAAAAAGAAATGTTAAAAATTGATCGAAGAATGCATGATTACTTATTTTTTGTTTGATATTAATGAATGTTATTCCCTGCTTCAGCTGAAAGGAAACCGTCGGATCACATGGTACTCGAAGTACAAGATTGTCAGTTGCGCACATAAAATTTTCCTCATTTTGATCCAAGGAGTGTCAGCACTCATCCTATGTTCTAGTTCTAGAATCTAGAGTCTAACGTGAATGGGGGATGCTAACTACAACTTGGTTGGGTAAATACATACCACCCACAGCAGTATTTTCCCCAGAAAAGATCTTAAAACATATCTATATTATGGCCCTTGATTCCAAGTGTGGAGTGGGAAGCATGAAACATAGGGCTGTCCGGCTGTGTTGCAATTGTTCGTTGAAGCCTGGACTCTTTATTCCGGCTGATATGTAACGCGCCCCGGGCCCCCATCGGCCCCGCCCTCCCACAACAGAAAGTCTGTGTGCGAATAACTTTTGAAAATACCAGGTCGCTTGGCGCTTGGCGATGTTTTTCTAACGCAAATGAAGAAGTTTAACACATGCACCACACGAGGATGAACTATATTGATGGTAACTAAATGATATATGCTTCCTAATATCAGTAGGCGATATCCAGACTAATGCCGGTGTAAGTAGAAAGGCTGTCAGGCGTCATACTAAAGACTGCAACCCAATCTCTCAGTACGCAGCATGGTGTAACAGAAAGAAAGCTGCTAATTAAGCTCTCGCCAATCTGGCCCTGGTTTGCAATCGATGGTTCCTTACGCCTTATCCATCTGAAGAAAAAAAACCTCGCAAAAAAAAATGTGTAATCTGTGGAAAGAGAAAAATCAGACGTTATTTTTTGCATTCTTTCATTAGTTGAATTCTCCGAAAGTTGCCTTGAACCGGGGTATGGCTGACATTCTTACATCGATCAGGGAGGCCCATGCGTTTAACAGTGCTTATTCCGTGTGCGAAAATTGACTCAATCACGTCAAGTACATAGACAATAGAATCAGTGTTACATGGGGGTTGTACCTAGCTCATCTTGTGTGCATGGACAGGTTCCAAGATCCACTCCTTGCCAGATCTCGATTCGACTCTCGGATATCGGATTACAACGGCTTGTGCGCCGGCTCGTGCCGTGCAAATCAGCCTTCATTAGGTAAGGCATACATATACATACAATGTCGTTAACAGGCTACCCTAGGGTGATAGAGTAAAGGACACTAGAGTACTACTCTAGATAACGATGCCAAACTCTCTCAACCCCCGTCGAATCACAGTGCGTCTAATAAGTACTAGTACTACAACTATTATGTCCCGTATATTTACCTACAGGCATCTCTAGATGAGCCTGAAGGATATACAGACAAGTGCAAACCACATATATAGCTATCATTGGCGCTGCATAGCTACATTAATCACGGGCTCCAGGCCCGTTATTTTGAGCTCCATGGCCACCGGACGTTGCTCCGTCGCGCCCACCAAACAGAAGGCAACGGGGCCGCGGTCACGACGGAAGACCCTCCGTCTGAGGAATAAAACACAAGAGCTGTCCCGGATTTTAGAGAATGTGGGGAGCTTGGGCATATTTCTAATTGGCGATATCCCGATGTTCTTTTAACGAGCATAAGAAGATCAATAGGTCACATCATCGATCAAGCTACCTATGGTTTTCGGCACTTCTAGGAAGATCCTTCTGCCTGCCGGCCCCCACCATCGCAACCCTGGAACACAGCATCAAACCAACAGATCGCGTGGCTTTATGTGATGCGGTGCGGTGCAGCTCACAATTATTCGATTTTTTGGGGGGTATGTTCTATCTTACTACCAGAAAATAGCGCATTTCTTACCCTCATGGCATGCTATCTTTGTAGGCGCACTGCATCTACGATCTTTGTGCAGTTATCCGCGCTAGAATAAGAAGAAATATAGGGGGAGAAGAAAACGGATTTGTTGAGTTCTGAGGTGCGAACAGTCCAATGTACTCGCCGAATGTCTACATTATGTATGCGCAACCGTCTCAGTTACAACGGCACTAGTAACAGCTATGACGCGAATCCCAATTAAGACGAAATAGTAGGCAACAACGCTACACGTTAACGTCAACATTAAAAAAGTGTTGAATTTCTCACCACAACTTGAGGGCCATGATATCGCTCCGCAAATAGGCAATAAAAAACGCCTTCCTAAGGTCATAAATAGATCCAACATATTCCGATGCAGTACCTTACACGTTTAGAAAGACGACACTAGCTTTGAAACCCCCTGTTGACATCGAATTATGATAAGTCCTAGCTAGGCCTGTCTAGACGTAACGTCGATGGAAATATATATAGGTACTTGAAAATAAGGAATCAAAACTAAATTCACTATCGAACCAGGGGGAGCAATCTTTACTACATGTAGGCGCGCAGGTTTAGCAACGATAGGATCTTGGCAGTCTAGCAACCTCTGGAAATATTATTCATCATCATTTTTCGGCGACCCCATATGCGTCAAACCCGTTTAAACTAACTTGCTACAAAAAAAAGGAAACAAAGAAAAAGCCTTGAGCCAGAGCCTTCCCCGTTCACGGGGCGTTTTTTCGAGACCGTGAACATCACACAACGTCCAGTGTCTCTCACACTCGGTAGTGTCGTGAGTACCAAGGTCGCAGTAGCTTTCGGAACCATCGTAGTCGCGGCCGGTACGTTTATGGTGCCCCTTGCGCTGGAAGGGGATTCAGAACTGCCGTACTCACGGCCTATAATAAAATTAGATGTGGAAAACAATTGGAGGATAATTGGTAAAAAAAATACCTTGAATCTAGACAGAGCAGTGTCCTTGTGGTTAAGAAATAATCAGAACCCTTCGAATCATTGGTTCAACAAGCTTAAGTTCCTTGCAATGGCAGCCACGGATTCCTCGTTTGGTGTCTGATCCAGGAATCGTTCCATCATTGGGTTTCTACGAACACCCTGTGCGCCAGCAGCGGCTGCTTTATTTCTGTCAGGACTTGATTTCGGGGAAATAGGGAGAGATGACATACCACCAGCAGCTCCAGCGGTTGGGTTGGTTGTTTGAGCTCCTGCTTGCCCTTGAATATTGTTCAGTGTCTGCTGAGTTCCGTGGGTAATGTTGGTATCGGTCATTGTTGAAATAAAAAGGTGAAGTGAAAAAGAATATGGTAAATGTAATCTGGAGCTAGAGGCCGTATGTAGCAAACAAGGAACAATTTAATAGCTGTGAGGGACTTTTGCTATTGTCGTTGTAGGTATGATATGATATAAGAGTCTAGGTGTAGGCAAAGGTACTACGGTGTTAATAGAGCTTTTGCTTTCTGGTGAAAGTACAGAACTTTGGAACAGATTGGGGAGTGGGGAGTGCTTTATATATAGAAATGAAGACCAAGGCTTTTTTTCTTTTTCGTCAACTCTTCATTCAGTCTCGAGCCTGGCTAAGGCTCGCACCAGCTAGTTGTACTGCTTCGCCATGCAGTGTGCCAATGAATATTACTTGCTCGTGCAAGATTGACGATTCACCGAGCAGTTCTTTGAAATAATGGGGCGAGCAAATCTGCAAGGCCAGACCCGAACACTTGGCTTCATGGGGAAACTTATTGGAACAGTAATCACTTCGGATCCGGAAAAACCATGTTTATTGTGTCTCAGTGTTGTCAGGAATGAAAATCTCCTTCATTCATAGTACTCACCAAACATCGTTTATAGCACGTGGGAGAACGTATGTTCCAAGCGCCACATGATTTTCCTGCAGGTACGATAGGGCTTTAATCTAAGCTGAACTACATGTAACTGACATTAACTTCCAGAACCTATATGCATAAAGCACAAACCACACATCCACTTAAGTACATGTACTTATATGTACGTACCTAGACCCTAGGTAAATATATATGTTGTCTAAAAACGTATAATACCTTATGCAGTTGGTTGAGTTATGGATAAAGGGCAGGCGGGGCTATTCTAGTTGGTTGAGCTGTCCACGCCAACCAACGTCTCCAAAGTGCTTTTCTGTCGATATTTAAGGAGTAAGAACGGAAAGATGTTTGCTTCGCCATGAACTGCACCTTAATCTCGACTAAATCTAATAGGTACTGAAGCAGTGCTTTGAGATCTTCTGGGACCTGCAGAAGGCCGGGGTGATGATTTTTACAATTTAGGCTGAATAGCCTATCATGTATCTAGCTACATAGCCGCTGATCTATAATGTACTATCGCTAAGTTTTCTAACATTGGAACGGTTTGATTGGCTGCTGAGTGCAGGGATGTTGATTAGTCAGCACGACACATCAAAGTACTGAGCACTCACGAGAGGACGATGGGGCCGAAGGCCCCTCATGATTGTAGTGGGAGAATTAAATTTTATTTAATACCCATAATCCAAAGTACAACTCGCGGTCGCGAGTTGGCACACCCCTAGTATGTATGTACCTACATACATGTAGTGCAACTACACGTATATATGGATAACTTGTGTATGAGCCGAGTAACCGGTAAAGCTTGCTAACGAAAAGCCGGACGCGAACAAAAGTTAAATCGTTAAAGACTCAGCAAACAAAATCTCCATAGACTAACTAGCTTCAGTTCTTAAAGCAAAGGGGGCTGACTTGTGTTCCATCCCCGGCGTGGCCTAAAGATCTAAGGCTGACCACCAATTGCTATATCAATGATAAATATGCAAGGATAAAGACTCATTGCAAGGATGTCACTTGTGGGTTTGTGTACTTCGCTTGCTAAGTACATAAGTATTTTCTGTGTGTACGTATTGTGCGCACCATATCGCGTCGTCAACTTCCGGGGCCCGTACTGTGCTAAACGGCATCCCGTCAAAGCCACACTGAAATGCGATCTTTCATCGTAAGGTAGCCTGTATTCAAGTCTAGACCCCCCGGACCGTGCACAACACAATGCCCTTATAAACTTAATATATGTAAGGCAAATGAGACGATGGACCCTTGTTTATAATACCTTGAGCCTTCTGGCGCCTTGGCTTAGATATCTCCCCGGAGTCCCATCGAATGCATCAAAGCTGCCTTGTGATGGCTAGCTGTGTATACACGTTTTCACATATGATCAAGAGAAACGTAGAAGCTAGGGTAGAGAGACTTTAGAACGGAATGGGGTAGGTGAGACTCCGTGGTGCATGAGTGGCTGGCCACTGATAACGTCCAGACGTGCATGTGCCGAGTGGGCTGTAGAAGAATCCTTGCTCAGACTCTACACACTTTGTTTAGAAGGGACGTGAAACAGTTTAGCCCAAATATATCTCGATCTCGAGTGATCACACATGATGGATCTTTTAATATATGCCTGTTTTCTGTGGCTGGATGTTGATGAACAAGTCTTTAACCAGTTTACCATGTTGATTTGACCGAAGAAGCTTTTGTAAAACAGCGTGTAGAAACTTGACCGCGGGTATGTCCAATGCTTTGCTTTACTCGCTCCAAGATATCGGTTTCAATTCCGGAGACTGTATGCTGAGATAATGGCGGTAAATAAGCGGGGGGATATAATTATCTTCACTGCCCTGTTAATTGCGTTCATCTCTATTGCAGCTACTTTTCGCTTCTTGAGAGGCATTGATCCAGAGTAAGATACATATATACCGACGTACATGAGCAAGAGCAAGAGCACTGAGTGGATAGGATAGGATAAAGGCCCATAACATACATTGCAGCAATTGTCACGGCCATTGAAGGCAGTGTTAATTCCCAAATGAGGGGAAATAGAATGAGCCTGGAAGTAGCATAGTTTACGCTTTGGTGTGATGCAGCACGCTCCGGAGGTTCCACTATTGTGCTATTGGCGAAAAGAACGGCTTATTAGCTAGATATAGATGCATTTTCTATATTTCGGCTTGGCATATGCATCGTTATTGGGTATGCTTGCTTGGGCCTTGGGTAAGTGATGCGGGGATGGGGGTATTCACACGAGTGGAAATACCTATAATATGAAAGGGTCCATTGTGATCATTGGAATTTTCGCTTGCAATTGGGTGCATATATACATTATATGTACTTGCCTCTTTTTTGTTACAATTGGTCAGGGTTGATCTATGCAGTATCAGCACATGATACATATCGCGGAGAATCGTAACCCTATAAATCAGCTTTTAATGGTCGAAATGTTTGAGGTTGATCTGTCATACACGAAAAAAAAAAATATATATATCTTTCTGTATCCACCGATTGGCGATGTGACAACCAGTTGCAATTAGATGTGAACTACAGCGTGCTCTTATTTAAGCCCGCAGGCTTGGCACATCATGTGATTGTGAGGTAAGCCCAATAAAAAGGCTTTATTCGTAATGCATTGCTGGCTAGATATAGGAGAAATTTCGACCTGAAGATATCGTTCGAACTGCGCTGGTGTAAGACAATATGGTGGCAAACCCGTTTCGTCCTGGGATTTGTGCTTTTGAATCGGAATCGAACCTAGAAGCTTTCAAAACGGTTGTCAAGAGATGATATGTCTGCAGGAAGAATGTAGATCATCGCGGTTAATGTTGTTTAGGAGGTATGACACGCGGCCACTAAAAGCACTATGTAACTTTATAATTTAGGCCGCGTCCTGGCAACCACGATCTCAGATATTGTGATGTTACGACCTGCCCATGTAGCAACGGAATATGCCAGGACCGCAACCTGACAGGAATAAAAAATTAGAGCATGTTCTGCTACCAAAATATTTCAAGTTTTTGATCAAGCCTTAAGCTTCGTAAGCCACAACGGAGGTGAATAAATTTCAGAGCCCTAGTAATATACAACATTTGGGTTGGTGAACTTGGTGCTAAGTCTGGTGCTAGCGCGGCGAGGATTGTGATATGAGCTTGAATATTCTGGTCTGAGCAGAATATTTTAGATCATGATATTGGGGCTCTAACAGGATGACAAATATCGTAAAAAGTGGTTGCTCGAACACTACCTTCAGAAATAATCTCAAATATTGTGCCAAGACGGCCGAATATCGTGATATTCGTTGCAACAGGACGCGGCCTTAGTATTTAATCCTCTGGCCTGTCAAGTAGTGGCCGGGTAACCCTCCATCTTGATAAGATGGAACCCCTGCCGGCGCCGGCCTCCTTGATGATCTATAGCTAGTAGAGTAGATATTATTATGGACCCGCAAAGAGAGGGGCGAAATTAACCCCTTCGAGGCACAGCCGAGAACATGTACACGCCCCTAAAGCATTCAGGTTCCTGCTGAATATTAAGGACCCGTTTGGTTACACATTGGAACGGAGTTTTGGTGGGCAAACCGAGTTTCTTTTTGCATAACTCCAGTTTCACGAAACTGACAAGCAACATCGTTACTGGTGTTTGGTAAACCTAAACTTCATTTTAAAAAATCTCCGTTTATGCTCGCCTAACGGAGCAGTTGCCAGACGGAGTTTTGAAACGCCAAAACAACCAAACGGGCCCTAAGATTCCCCTTAGCGGGGTGGAACCGCAGAACTAGTGCCAAGCAAGGCGTATAATGCAGATTTATCTGCGTACATCTGAGCATCCTGGAACTGGTTCCACATGCACAGATCATCACTCGATGTGTAGTGATGGCGGTACAGTACAGCGATAGGGAAAATTATTGTAGAAGTATGGTAAGAGTCCTATTGGCCGGGGCAGCTACCTAAACCCTGTTTTTAGACCCTTGTTTCTACAATAATTTTCCCCATCGCTGTACATGGCATACTAGTACAGATCATTGCTCTTTTCGCCCAAGTTCAAGAACAGATTGGTCAAGTTCAAGAACAGATTGGTCAAATTCAAGAACAGATTGGTCAGGTCCAGAACGAGTACGTCTTTAGCATTACTCACAGTTCAACTAGGAAACAACTCATATCTTGCCGATGAAGCTGTACAGCTCTGGTGCTAGCGATTCTGCATCGCTCCGCTACCCAATCGGAGTACACGACGTCCAGTAACTGCCGCAAACGCGTCGTGACCTTATTTGATTTACTTGTAGGCTTTCCTCAATTCTTAGCGACTGGTTGACGTTGCTAAATGTTTCATAATTATCAGCAAATCAATCACAGGCACTCGGACTTCCTCCATTGCTAGTCGACGCCGAGGTCGACGCGGGTTGGCGGCAGATTGCCGAACACATTGGTGTTACGTATTGAGGTGGTACTACTGGCAGTTTAAGGCGTGAGAGTGGGATAATAGAATAGAATGATCGGGAAAAAAAGCGGAGTGTTAAGTGAGGCAAGTCACTTTATGTCGTTTATTGTGGTTACGACCGAGAAAGATACTTGTAGCTGATTATAAGCACTCGTAATGGCGGGAATCTCTAGACTGTGTAATAGAGCCTATTTACTAACCGTCAATTCTGACAATTGACACTTCGCCACTCTCCAAAGTGGCATCCACAAGTGTCATTTTTTATGTAGGTCGCTTACCGGGCTGTGAAATACGTTAAAAATATACCAATACACTTAGAAGACACCATAGTAGTTCATGTCATCCTATTCCTGCAGCTTGCGCATTTCATATCCCTATGGAGGGGAAGTGTCAATGAAGGATTACAGCACTTGCGGATAAGCCCATGGCAACCTTCTTCGAGCGAAAAAAAACAAAAAACAAAAGGAGCAAGCGTCCCGCATACAGACAACCAAGACTTTGTGGCAAAATTACATACCCAACGTGATATCATAGCTGTCATCAATATGTGCAGTTAACTCTTTGGCGCTATGCTATTTATTCGAAATTTGTTTATGGACTCTAGCTCTATCGGCCCCTGAGATTCATATCTGAATTGGTACGAAAGTCTATCACATTCCTTCATGATAATGACTCTGGTACGAGGCAGTCATGCGAAGATTGCGCATCCAATCGACCCTGGTAGCATTGCTAATGCAGGCCGCGCAGCATGAATATTTGTAATAGCTTCAATCATTTATAGACTCAAGATTTGGGTTCCATAAACAGTACTTGGCGGTAGTGGTTTAACTGGGAGATATAGTTAGTGATATGCTGTATATATGTAGAGAATCAATTCGGCATTATAGCGCCAGAAAATACCTAATATTCCGACGCGATGGAACATTTGAACCTTATGAAACGTCTTGGTACCGCATAATAAGTTATTTTCTGATGCATGATTCGCTGTTGATGTTGTCCAATTAACTACATAAGCTGATAGTTTTCGGTATTACCGGTATAAGGCCATGCTACTACATTCCATAAGCAACCCCAAACAATGGACACGCACGCCCACTGTATCCCTGTGTAAGCCATAGGCCAGAATACATCCACCCATCAAGCAAGAAGCACGGAAGCGAATAGGTAATGCATGGGTAGCAAGTAGGCAGAAAAGACAAAGGCGTTTCATCGGAGTTCCCGTTGATCGGCCAATGAAATTACCGAATCTCCAAGGCTGTAAGTACGATGTATTCAGCTGAGAATGAAGACAGAAGAGAGATTCCCAACCCTTGATATAGAATGGCATCCGTTATACATTTGGTTATCAGAGTAGATCCTCAGATTTGTTTCGTCAACATTACACGTAACCTCTACAAACATTCTTTCTAATAGCTTATACCTCAAGGGAAACATTGTTGCCTAGCGTGATACGACGTTTCTAGAATAGAGTTCGAGACAAGTATACACATGTATCTCTACCACCTTTCCTCCTTCGATACGAGGCTAATCAAACTTATTTTTGCCTCGTATCCCGTCCATGCATTCCTACATCAGAGAGAAGCACAGCATCAGGCTCGGTACCCCTCCTGTCTCTATCGAACATACGACACCCAAAATCGGTGAAGCTGGAGTGGTGTAACAATCCCAGCCACGAACCTGTTTCCAACGCATTCCCAGTTGGAAATCCAGCCCAGGCCGAGCCTGAAGCTCTACCATACCAGATCGAGACCAAAATCTCACGAGCCTGGTATCTGCAGCCTGGATCAGCAGACTAGAAGCTTAAAACGACGGCTTGCGTGGCTGGCCAGTGTCATAAACCGAAAAGTGGCCAGTGTCATAACCCGAAAAGTTTTCTCCACTTTCTGCGACTCGTGGTGATCTTCCGCGACAGCCTCCACGTCGGATGCGTGGTGCCAGGCTCGAGCCCAGTTCCCGGGTTCACGTTGAGACCCTGGCCGATCAGGTTTGGCACATCGATTTCACCGCCTTCTGAGACTTGTGATAGTCCTCGGCAACAGTCTCTCCTCCGTACACCAAGGGCATCTGACATGACGATTTCGATGTTGTCCGGATGCATGCTGCCAGGCTCGAGCCCAGTTACCAATCTGATCTGAGGTCTCGGGTGGTGTTCTACAACAGTCTCTCTTCCCTAAGTCGGGAGTACCTGACACCATGGTTTCGATAATTTCTGATGCATGCTACCAGGCTCGATCCCAGTTGCCTGTTGATTCTGGGGCTTCTGGCTGTGCTCTGCAGCAGTCTCTTCCCCCTAAGCCGGGAGTCCCTGGCACCAGCGCTTCCATAATTCCTGATGCATGTGCTGCCAGGCTCGAGCCTGCATGTTATTTACCAGGTTCTCCCTGAGACTCTCATCGCTCAGGCTTAGACATACATATGCAGGCTCGATCCCCCAGGCTCGAGCTTAAGTCAACGACTCACTCAAGCCCGACCCGCTGCATAAACGTGGAGAGAAGCGACTTCACGAGGCTTCCTGCAAAGGAACCCCCCTTGATCATGATGCGAGGATCCTTCCTGGGCTCTGCCGTTGATGTGATGTGTTGACGTGTGCTGTCTGCCGTACATCAGGCTCGAGCCTGGTTGTGGGGTTCGGCCCGTACGCGTTCATGTAGCTCAGGCTCATGCAGCTCAGGTTCAAGCGGATCAGGCTCGACGTCAGGAGGAGCTTGAAGGAATTGAATCACTCCGGAGGTCTATCTTCTCTGTTCCTCCAACCTCAGGAGAGATGGCAGCTTCCTGAGATGCTATTGTGTTGTCGTTTCCTGTTTACCGTCAGGCTCGAGCTAGGGTCCACGTATGTACATGTACGTGACTGACATGGCCCGTGCCTCCATACAGCATGCCTTTTTCCGGTTTCGGGACAATCAGGCTCGACCAGGGTGCATGTTGTGCATGAGTGCTCTATTTCCTCCAAATCAAATAACGATAACGAATCATGAATTTAATTATGCCGAAACCTTGGCCCTTTTCAATTATTTGTTGAGATGTGTTGAGATGGCGCAATAACTAATCAACCCGAGTGAGAATCCATGAGTCATGATGCCCCCCCACTTTGAGCCTCACAGAGCCTCACCCCCACTTTCACGTCATGCCCCACCACCGTCCGGGTAACCCCCCCACCACAATTCTGCATCACAGCACAACAGCCCTAACCCACCAACCTCACTTCACCACCGCCTCTCCCGCCGCCGCTTTGCAAACTGCCCCACGCACGCACGCCGCCGCTGCATTTCACGCCCACCATACTAGACTACATACCGAACAGGAAAAAAAAAAAAAAAATGCAGCCAACCGCACCCCTGCACCGCGCCATCCGCCGCCTCGCGCTCACCACGAAAATGGTCAACGGCGGATACTACAAGGGCACGCGCACCGGGTCCATGGGGACGCATACCCGCCGCGGAGGCTTCGTGGTCGATTATAGCAAGGTGCGCACGTATGTCGTGCCGGGTCTGGAGGGGTTTAAGGTATGTTTTGCTCCGAGGTGAATTGGGGTGCCGGGGGGAGATGGGGCGACGGGGGAGTGGGGAATTGGGGGTAGTGGGGAACGGGGGCTAATGGATGGGATTGCGGGGGTGGAATAGTTGACGCCGTTTGTGACGCGTAAGATGGCGCCGACGGTGGGGGCGGAGAGGTATAGCGGGGCCAGCCCGATGAGTGGTGGGTTGTATTTGGAGAGGTGGAAGAGGGAGAATGGTGTTAATTAGACGGGGGACTTGGGGGATAGAAGGAGGAGGGGGGGAGGTTGTAGATATTGTTGGCAGATAGGAATGGGAATGGACAGCTTTTTCTTTTCTCGTTTTTGGTTTTGGATTTTTTAGCTTTTGGCTGTGGAATTGAGGGCGGTGGTGGAGTGTATATTATTGTAGAGTGAATTTACGATTGAAGGTTTTAGAGAAGACAAGAAATACAGCACAAGAAGAAGAAGAGGTTTATTATAGACAGCCAATTCACGATTGCAAGTTTCCCAGAGAAGATGATGTGCAGCACAAGAAGTAGTAGTAATAATATTTACAACGACCCTAAAGTCTCTATCTACCTCCCTAACGCCTCTTACTCGGATCCAACAGATCCATAATGGCCTCCGTATGGCCTCCATCCCTCCTCCCGCCCACCCCTCCTCCGATCCCTCCTCCCATCCCGACGCCCGCCCTCTGCCCCTGCGCAGGCCCATTAATCTCCCTATCCGCATTATACAACGAATCCCACCTCCTCGTCGTGCCAAAGCCCCTCAACAGCGCCGCCGCATCGCCGCCCCCCCTCTGCCCATACATTCCCCGTCCCCCCTCCTCATTCACCGTATCCACATCCAGCAGCACGCGCCCCAGCGCATCCAGCCGCGCCTTGCCAGGAACATACTTCCGCGTGTGCTGCCGGTTGTTGTACAGCTTCAACGGATCATCCAGCCGCATGGCGTCCACGCTCTTGGCCACGAAACCTCCAACACCAATCATGGTCCCGTACGCCCCATTGTAGTTCATGTACCGTCCCGTCACGGCCTTTGGCTCGCCCTGCGGCCCGCCCTCAGCGTCGTTCCGTACCGGCGCTGTGGACCGCGTGTAGTGCAGCCCGCCAGACGGGTGCGTGCGGTGCGGCCGCGTCAGCGTCGGCAGGTCCAGGAACGCCACGACCAGGCGGCCCAGCAGAAACGTGTCTGCGCGGAGCGCCAACATGTCTACCTCCACCTCCGCCGGTGCCTCGGGGGCGGCGGGGGCAGCGGGGGCAGCGGGGGCAGCGGGGGCAGCGGGGGCAGCGGGGGCAGCGGGGGTGTGGGAGGGGCGCAGGTCGGCCTCCGGCTGGCTCGCAAAGCGGCGTTGGTTGCGGGCGACGAACTCGCGGAACTCTGCGCGGCGCGGTTTCACCTGCGTATCGATATAGCGCGCAAAGTCGCCTGCTGGCATGTCGGGGATGTACGGGCCCTTGAATCGCCATGTGTAGCTCTCGCGGTGGGGGGCGTCGGGGGAGAAGTCGAAGACGCTGTGGCGCACGGTGTACATGCTCGCCAGGGCCGAGGAGTCGATTGTGGGCCCGCGGAGCAGCGGGATGTCCATTTCTTGCCACTTCTTGAGCGTGAGCACGTCGTCGGAGGCGGACTCGTAGGTCGTGAAGTGCGCGAGTGTGTCGAGGGCCGTGTAGCGGAGGAAGGGGTAGCGGGTTTTGGTGGGGAGGTCGCGCTTGAGGCCCCAGTTACCGCGGGAGTGGGAGGAGCCGGGAGTGGTGATGGCTTGGACGGTGGGGTGTGGGGCGACGTCTGGGTTGGTGAGGAAGTAGGAGGGGGGCGGGGGGACGGGCGCGGGCATGGAGAGGAGGCGGGAGCGGCGGAGGAGGGAGGCGCCGGGGGAGAAGCGTTTGGCGGCCGACATGGTGGTGTGCTGCGGCCCAATTGAGCGGTGTCTGTGTGCTAGGTCGGTGCTGCCGGTGCTGGGTGCCGCTGGCTGGAGAGATTGGCCGAATCGGGTGGGTGCGAGGTGGCCGGGGGAGGTCGGTGAAAATTCTGGGAGACCGGGTAACAGGGCGTCACAGACTGTCACTCGATCGGTGGTCAATGATTGAACGGCGCCCGAATCGCTTATGTCCACTAGGAGCAGCCGGTGATTCTAAGACATACACCGGGATATGTGTGTGGGTCTCTGTAGATCTGCGCGTGATTTATACCGGAGCAGCTGTTGCGTCATCCGTTCGTTGGTAGGTGCTGATCGTTTGGACAGCATAGCTCCTGGGACGTCGTCAGAGTGTGTAATACAGATCAACGTGCGTACATTAGTAGCCACCCGTCGACTCATGTAGATCACTCACCGGACAGCGAGCCAACGTAGCTACATGTGTATCTCACACATTTTTTATCCCTCTGTTTCGGATCCGGGAGTTGTCTCAATCCTCCGAGGGACGCGAAAGTCCCGGGACGCAGACTTATTAAGCCTTAAACCTCGAGTTATATATACGTTATGCATATTATGATATTATATAATCAAATATTCACAATGTAAGCCCTATCTAAATTCGGGATTACATGTCATTACAATCCAAGGTGCACTGCGTCCCGACGCACTGCACTGCACTGTCGATCCAATGTTGATCCGCGATCACGGTAGCTGGATGTAACCTCTGGAGATCTGAGCACGCATCATGGCGGTCAGCCAACCCAAGATCAACCACACACACAACTGCCATGTGCAGAAACGCAGGAACCACAAGCATAACTATGGTTCGGGACACTTACCACCCACATGCACGCCATCCCTCCGTGCGTTTTCAAGACATGTGTGGGATCGGTGGCAGCCCACCATACAAATTGTAGACGCTAAGGGTAAATGTCGGCTGGCGGTCCAAAAGGTAGTGGAGTGTGCTATTAACATGTATGTTGTGATTACCGGGATCCGGGAACAGACGAAGGGATATAGACCGCCTATCATCAGTGTGCATATGCGCAAGCTTAAGACATGTGTGACGCAGTGGATGTTTCTCGATGGCCAAGAACGATGATGACTTGATTGATGGACGTCAAGAGGGCGGTATAAATAGCAAGCGACCAGCGACCAGCGACCAGCGTCCTCCTCGATCTTAACGTCCCGTTGTCTTGTTGGTCAACTATACATGTCCTTAACCGACCCTGGCCCTTATTAGAAGCTTACCTGTACTCTAGGTACACAAGGCCGCGGACCAGACGTCGACCCGCACTCCCGGGTTTCGGGTTTAGGCGTTATACGTTACCCACTAGGCCGACTCCAAATCAATACCATAGAGACGTTACATCTTGGCGCATATACATATATATACCTTGTACCCTGCGTACGTTCTACCACTCTTATGCTCTTCTCCCGGTAACGGCACAAAATCAATATAATATGTTACGCGGTAAGGTATTTCACCCCCGTACATGACGAGTTGAAGGTCGCTGATATTCCGATAGGACCGGTATGGCTACGATCGACCATGGCCGGCCAGATTCCAACTTTGGCGTCTACCACTCGAGCTCGAGGGATGAGAGAATACACGCCGCGCCCTTTCATCCGACCTTGGATCGAGCTATCCGCCAGAGAGACCCCCGCGGCCGCCTATAGAGATACATCTTACTACCGGAAGGCCAACAGAAACCGACAAAGCACAAAAAGGAGGAAGCACATATTACTCGCAACCCGCTTCCAAATACAGCAATGCCGACAGAAACCACCATCTGGTCTTACGATCAATCTACCGTCCGCTGCCCTACTATCCAATTATCCCTCCGAGTATCTATCACTAATCTCACCAATTTACCAAACCACCCCCGCAAACCTCTTCCGGCTGTATCTACACCCTTAAGCTTCCAACGGACCAGGCAGCGATCCCCCACAAGGCAAGGCTCGACGCATAGATGGTACAGAGAATACCAGCTATGAATAGATCTTATCGGGTTAACAGCACCTCCGCGGGGGGTGGTAGATAGAGGACGGAACGACAGTTCGCTGTGCGGCGGGAGATGGCGGGGTGGTTGGGCTCAATGCGGGTGAGAATTGGTGATTATTGAGATTGTGGTGCTGACCTTATGGTGTTAGGTTTAGGGTTGTAGGTAGCTCGTGCAAGGCGTGGTGGTGAGTGAGTGGGTGAACCTTGGTGGCTAATAGTTGGCAAATAGGTACTAGCGGGATTGAGTTGGAGTGAAAAAAACTTGGGACAGGGCTAGTGGTGGATTGCGGGCTGGGAGGGAAGGGAATGTCAATCGAGAGGGAGTAGACTGACTCGTCACTCCTAAAAGAGGTGTATATCAATATTCTAACTATTGGATCAAGGTTTAATAATAATAATCTTTACTTTCACTTTCATAAGCCCCTGATTCAAATTCAAAATCAAATATTCTAAATCTACAGCGGACACGACAACCCAAAACTACCCGTGCAAGATTCATCCCGCAGCACATGACCCGCAGCCCCGAGAAATCTACATTATGTAACTAACCCGCCCCCACCCCCGGCCCCGGTCCCGCCCTAAGTTGCAGTAACATTCCAACTCGGCCTTGGCAGTCTTCTGGTATAAACCCCGCCAAAAAAATTTCCCTTGCCATCCCTCTCTCCGGAAATTATTCTCTCCTAGTTCGTTCCCAACTTTCATCTTCCCCCAGTTTCCTCTTGCCCAGTTTTTCTCTTACCCAATTCTTTTTCTTTTCTTCCATTTTTTATTTTTTTATTTTTTTTATTTTTTATTTTTTATTTTTTTTATTTTTTTTATTTTTTTTATTTTTTTTTATTTTTTTTTATTTTTTCATTTTTTTTATTTTTTATTTTTTTTCCCTTGACACCATTGAGCTGCTGTACGTACTGCTCCAATAGTGGGATAGGTTTGATACATCTCCAGCTGAAGTCGACTCAGCTCAACTGGGCAGATGGTCAAACCTATCCCACTATGGGATGCAATTCCCTTTCCTTTTCCCTTCCTTCTTTTCCTCATCTTTTCTTTCCTATCTTTCTTTTCCTACCTTTCCTTCTTATCTTTGTTTCCCTACGTC
Organism: Morchella sextelata; assembly: GCF_020137385.1. Classification (NCBI taxonomy): domain Eukaryota; kingdom Fungi; phylum Ascomycota; class Pezizomycetes; order Pezizales; family Morchellaceae; genus Morchella; species Morchella sextelata. The sequence continues at coordinate 1,162,794 of NW_025408634.1, forward strand.
CCATTCCAATTCCCCCCCTCTCCCCCTCCCCCTCCCCAGCTCCATCTGACGGCAGAATAGGTTGAGCGTCGTTCTTAGCATGGTTGTTCACCAACAGCCGAGAACGCTCATGAACCTATCCACCCGTGGGAATGGGCCGTGGTTCGATGGCGAGATGGGTAAACAACCAGCGATCCAGCGAGCGAATATATAGCTATATAGCTCGCTGGATATCTGGTTGTCTACCTATTTCGCTATGGGATTCACAGTGGCTGACTTCCTGGCTGGTTCGATGGCGAGATAGGTTCCATTCCAACACTCATGGCAGTGACCTTTAGGTCAGAGCCTCGTTTGATGTAATGCGACCTATCTCGTTATGGGATTCAGTTCAGTGTGGGTTTTTTTGGGGGGGATCTTGTGCTCCGATGGCAGGATAGGTCAGTCGATTACGTCTTCAAGGTCTTACCGTCTGGTTCAATCTGAAGATGTGATCGACTGACCTATCCTGTTATGGGATGCGTGGGGCTAGTGCGATGGCGAGATAGGTCCCGTTCCAACACAAATGGCAATGGCCTATATGGTCGGAACCTGTTTTTGTTGTAATGCGACCTATCTCTCTATATGGCATATATTTGGGCTTCTTTGTGGGTTTTACGCTCCGATGGCGGGATAGGTCGTCAATTTCATCTTCAGTAGCTGACCGTCTGGTTCAGTCTGAATAAGAGATCGAGGGACCTATCCTGTTATGGGATGCGTACCTGGTTGGTTGGTTGGTACATAGCTAGTTCTATGGTGAGACAGGTCCTTCAGTTCTCCGTGGTTCGGCCTTTATGGCCAGCTTGGATTTGTGAGAGACCTGTTTCTTCATGGAACATCGCTAGTTGGGACATCTGGGGGGGTTCTATGCTCCGATGGTGGGATAGGTTTTTAGTCAGTCAACCATTGGGTCCTTTGGTGGACTATGGTGATTGCGGAAACCTATCCTATTATGGGACGCATATTGACCAAATAGTTATGTTTCTGTTGGACACTAGTTCGATGGTGCGACAGGTTCGGTCTGTTCAGCAGTGTTGTCCGGCATTGTCGGGTGGATCGCGTGGTCCGAACCTGTTGCACTATGGAAGCTGGTTAGGATCTCTATGTGGGTTTTTGATTGCAGGCTCCGATGGCACGATAGGTTTCACTGTGCTTTGTTCTCTGCACTGCAGTGGTGAGATATGGTGAAACCTATCCTGCTATGGGATGCGTGGCTGGTTGGGCACTGGTTCGATGGTGAGATAGGTCGTGATTGAGGGCTTTTATTCGAAATCTTCGGATGAATTTCCTTGTTTCGACCTATTTCACCATGGAAGTTAGTCAGGGTCTCCTTGGGTTTTTCTGCTCCGATGGCAGGATAGGTTCATCGGCGCTATAAATGTCAATATGAGGCATTTGTGAGATTTGATGAACCTATCCTGTCATGGGATGCGTGGCTTGTGGGGCACTAGTTCGATGGTGAGATAGGTCGTGACTGAGGGCTTTTATTCGAAATCTTCGGATGAATCTCGTGCCTTGACCTATTTCACTATGGAAGCTATTGCATAGGGTCTCTGTGGGTTTCACGCTTCGATGGCAAGATAGGTTCATCAACATCATCGTGCTCACTGTGCTGAAGCGGTGGCATGTGAATGTGGGTGAACCTATCCTGTTATGGGATGCATGTGGCCAGTTCGATGATGAGATAGGTCCCTCTGAATGGTGTTGGCGTCTTGTAAAGCCAGATGCGAACCTTTTCTTTGGACCTATCTCTTTATGGAAGCTGTGGTGTATGTATAGGACGTTGGGGCTTGTCTTTCAACGCTAATAGATCCTATAGCTATGGAATGAGATCTATAGTGCTAGTGGGTCTAGACTTGTGAGTGAGGTCAGATATGTGGTCTACGGAAAGAAAAGAAAGAAATAGCGTTTAGAATAGTGTGTAGTAGGTCTAGAATCGTAGCATAGGTAATTCGTTGCCCTGCTGTGTTTCGCTTTGGAGTCAATTTAAATTTATTTCAAAAATCGAAGGGCTTGTTGTAAGGTGCAATGTATTGCGCTAAGTGAATGTGTAGAGCTTTCTTGTTGATGGAAAATCTTCGTGATGCATTCAATAGGTAATGAAGTGATGTATCGGCTCTTGTAGGCATATAGGAACAGCGCTCTCTCGAATAAGTAACCATATAACTGACACGTATCATGCCAGTCCTTCAAGATACGGGCATATCGCGGGTAATAAAAAGATTCGTTGGGTAGTATTGGGAAATTTATATGAATCATCAGGATCACTTTTCGGATTACTCATGATCTTTTTTTTTTTTTTTTTTTTATATCATTTCAATTTCTGTTTCTAGGTACACAATGATCGCGTAAAGTATAAACTATGGCGTAAAGAAACCTATCCCCTTTCCAAACTTATAACTCGCCCCCTAATATAAAACAAAAACAAAATTCCAAACAAAATAAAATATAACAAGAGAAAGACAAACGCATATAAATAACAATGAACAATTTAGAGGGAGGGCTAGTTGCCTTTCCCTGTGAAATCCTTCTGGCCATTGGCCTTATGCTCTCAGTGAGACTTTACTAGGACGCGTAGACTGTGGGTATTGGGCCCATGAATGCTGTTGATGGCGTAGAGGAGGAGGAGACTGAGCTGAGGGGGGATGAGGTTCCTGAGCCTGACTCGAGTGGTGAGGGTCCCCGGCTGACCGGGTAGCCTGTTCTGGTTTTGGTAATGTAGGCCCCTAGTAGGAGGGTAAGGGTGTGGTTGTCCCAGATTTCCTCAAGGGATGTAACTCCATCTAAGGTTTGGGAGCGGGTGAGTGCAGAGGCGTTGCATTGTAGTATGGCATGGTCGGGGGTCTCGTCTTCGAGGCCACATTTCCGGCATTTGGGCGAGGTGTGTAGGTTGATCCAGGATTGTTGCGCACGTAGGTAGCTCTTTCCTGATCTTATTTGGTGGATTCTTGTGGCAATAAACTTGTGAAGGTGTGTAAAGGGTAGAGGGGATGTGTCTAATCTGTGCGTGTAGTAGTTCGGAGTTGGGAAATGGGTGCGCCAGTTATCCAGCAGTTGTTGCTTGGCTCTATGGGCCATCTTGCCCTGGTCTACGCCTTCTTCGATCAGGGGGAGGAGCAGGGAGCAGAGGTGTTCAATGGGTGTATGTGCTACCCCTTTCTTCGCTCTGGAATTCCATTTCTTTGGTGGGTTGGGTCGGCCTTTAAGGAGGGCGGTGTGCGAAAAGGTTCGGTCTCGTAGGGTGGTGGGGAAGTGGGGGTCTGTCCTTCCCGTTACTGGGTTTGCTAGTGGGGAGGCTCGGAGGATCCTAATGGCGAATTTGCACTTTAGGAAGTGGAGGTATAGTATTAGGGGGGGGGCTTTTGCTTCTGCCCATAGGACGCGGTTATTGGTGGCTCTGAAACAGCCTGTTGTCCATCTGAGGACTGCATTCCAGAAGGTGTTCATTTCTCGGAGCGCTGATGTTGGGGTGAATACATTGGCTCCATATGTGAGCATGGGACGGATGGCGAGGAGGGCTACTTTCCTGCAGTTTGCAGGTGATAGGCCTTTTCCCGCTGAGGAGAAGCGGTTGAGAATGCCGAAGGCTGCTCTTGCGGAGGCCGTTCTTCTGATGAAGTGGGCGTTGGGGTTGAAGTTAGGGGTGAGCCAGTATCCGACCCATCGTACTATAGAGCTGGGCTGGAAGGTTTGGCCATCTAGGATTATTGGGAGGTGTGAGGTGGGGGACTTATCGCGTGGGGTTCTCCAGTGCATTAGCTCCGTCTTCCCCACCGAGAATGTGACGTTCTTGGGGGAGGCCAGAGCTGTGAGCTTATTGTAGTGGGTCTGGAGTATGTCGATGTTTTCCCTGTATGATGGGGAGGCCACTGTAATGGCCAGGTCGTCTACATAGGAGAGTGAAATGCCAGGGGTGGGGTCGTGTTGGTGGAGGAAGTTAATATAAATAAGGAAGAGAAGCGGTGATATTGGGGATCCTTGTGGGACTCCTACTTGGACGGCTGTGGGGATTTTGGGGGATCCTTTAAACAACAGCGTGATATAGCGGTCGGATAGGAAGGAGAGGACCCAGTTCGTGATGTAGGGGGGGGTGTGTTTTTCTGCGAGGGTGGAGGCTAGGTGTTGTTTGAGGACGTGGTCAAAGCCCCCTTTAATGTCTAGGAAGAGGGTGGAGACTTTAAGTTTGGCCAACTGCATGGCCCTGGTCTCGTGTATGAGTGTGGTGACTGCGTCTCCAGTGGACAAGCCGCTGACTGACCCGCATTGGTGGTTATGGAGGAGTCCTGTGGCCTTCGCTATCACGGCCAGGCGGAGTGTTATTATTTTCTCCAGGATCTTGGAGAAGGTCTGGAGGAGGACGATTATGCGGTATGCGGCAGGGGAGGAGTAGTCCGGTTTGTTGGGTTTAGCAAGGATTACTCCATTGGCAGTTTTCAGGGAGAGCGGGTGATATCCGTGTTGGACGAGCGGGTTGAGGAGATTACTCATGATCTTGCAGTACCAGCTAATATAATTGTTTCAATCAAATCCCATCCAAACGCTTTCGTGCCCAGCCGTGAAACCCTCATCATGCTGGCCAGAAAGAGGGCGACCAGAAAAAATACTTCAAGTAAGCCAAAATCTATCTTGAATTGACTTCCCAGTGTTTTTGTCTCTAGATTGCTAGGATATGTAGTACTCGTTGTAAATCTCGGCGGAAGGAATCCGATCATAGAAAATCACTCGGCTCGAAGGGGCTGATGTGTCTGCTATTCGGCACAAGACACAGATTCGGATCGGTTACCACTTATATAGTAAGAAAAGAATTCTTGGTAAACTCAGATGATGTATGACCTCTTCGAGCTTGTGGAACGCACATTTGTTTATGGAAGCTTGTGCTGGCCAGTTTGACAGTTCGACAAGCTTTGTGTAAAGCCAAACATTGTTAACCGCGCGCTGATCCAGTAAATTTGTCAGAAGGCATGAGGCAAAAATGTGTGGTATTTCTAACATATTCCTTACTTTTGTTATCTTTTTAAATCCGAGTTGATCTCCCGCCAATTCTCCGCCTGCGTTTTCCTGCGAGATTTCCCCCAGATTGTTGAAGCAAGGCTCAGGTCTAGCTTGCATGAATACCTATGATCAAAGTACATTTCGAAGTCATCAAAAGCTGAAGAGATTGGGCAGCTAGAGAGATATGTTTCGTTTCGTCTAGGAGTTAGATGTTCTAGAATCTATCCACAACATAGTGAAGCTGAACCCGCTCAATTATGCGATATGGCAAAGATAATAAGAGCTCCGTTGAGCAAAACCAACAGTTGATAGTCCATAGCTATGAGCATAGGCAAAGATCCTACGTTCCTGACCGCGCTCCATGAGACTGGGCTCTAGTTCGTTTTTCTGGCCTGTCTTCCTTTTATCAGGCTTGATATCTCCAGCTGGAATGATTAACAACGTTCGTTTTTCTAGGCTGTTATATAGCTTCATTGTGTTTTGGGAGCTCTTATTCCTGAGTATCGGGTCGTAAACTACTACCCCGCCCTGTTACGCGGGCCGAGTCAGACCCACAACAATTCCTGAGCCTAGACAGAGGCCTTAGATTCCTGGAATAGTGCGGTTAATACATGATATTGATATTGTCCTTGTTCAGCAAACGCTATCAATGGCGAATAGACCCCGCAACCGCAACTCTTGGTGTGAGACGTTGTTTCTATAGTATATAGTCTGTAATTTCTTGTTTTATGGTGCATGCAATGCCAATACTTTGCTTCCAGTTTGATACTATTGCTTATTTCCTAGGAAATGTCGAGGGAAGCTTTAGTTAGCTTAGACTCCGCACCCACCCCAATGCATGTGTGGCCGCCTTTCAGTAGATTTCTCTTGCAGTGCATATCTACAGAGACTGACTTGTCTCTGGCGGGGAGATCGCTGAGGACAAAGCCGGCTAGCCCTGTTGGCCGGTCCTTTGGTGGCTAGTAGGATGGGCCTTATTATTTGCAGTGGCCCGGCTTCACTAACCCCGTCTCGAGACGGTAGTAGGATACGACTCTAAAATGAATCCTACCTGAGAAATTGAAAGCGAGAGGTGATGGAGCTCCGTTATATAATTCCAGTCCTTTGGGACTATGATTGTGTGCGTGCTCCATGCCCGAGACTTATTTCAAACAGGCACGCCCGATACAAGTATCGAATGTAAATAGATTGTCAGTTGTCCATCTCGTGACGAGAGCTCGATTCATGTCCGGCGAGACTTTCACCATTAGTGAACATGCTATGGGTATAAGCAGCTGCGCCTAGTCAGGGCTGTATTAGCTGTAACTTGTCGGTGGTAGTGGTCTCTAGTAGTGGCCATTTCGTGAATGCCTGTGTCTCAGCTGCGGGGTTTTCGGAGTAGCTGCCTGCAGCGACCATGTAGGGTTAGTTATGTATGCCTTCCAGCGCTTCCGTCTTTATGAGTGTTGGCCTCGCTCTTCTTGTCCATATTGTGAGGGTTCCCATGTATATCGCTACCTACGCTCATGGTGGAGAAGACGATGCTCTCTTATGGTGGCGTAGATGTAGATGTAGCAGTCCAGCAACACGTTCTCGTTATATACCCTGATCAAAGTGATCGAATACGGTTGCCAAGCCTATCCGTATTTCATTGCAAACCCCAATCTGCTTTCTCGCCCCTATAAATTTAACTGGAGGGTACAAGTAGTGCGTATATGCGCCGTTGACGATCCCCATGTGCGTATCTCTTTAGGCGTCACGTTTTATCCTGGATGCGTGGTCGACCTGTCTTGTCTCGGGAGGTACATAGGGACGGGGAAGTGGTTTGCAATTTGCACGAGAATATGGTCGGTGTGATAGCATCTAGAGAAGAGTTAGGTACATGTACACTAGTACCGTGCATGCCCTTTGCTCAAGGTGTGGGTGTGTGGGAGTGCCAAGCCTGCCCGTGTTAAAGGGTTTGGCGCATTAAACTGCTGCAGTTGAAAATGCTGAACCTCCCAATGGCCTAGCGGTATTGGGGTACGGTTCCTGAGGTAGTTTAACCGGGTGACCCCCGGTTTGGCTCACTTCCTGGGCAGGAGGGTCATGCAAGATGTAAAGGCTTATAGACTTATCTTGGGTCACTAGGTTTTTGTTTTTTGTACTCTATAGAGCCCTATGGTACAAAACCATGTGATTTAACTTAAACGGCCACCTCCAGTTTAGAGTAAACCTCAGGTCTAGTTATGATAAACTATGTGTTCGTACTAGGTAAATCTCTAACAGTTATAGTAAAGCTCTGATAGGTTTAACTTCGTAGTATATACGTTTAAAAATTGTTTAAAGAAAATCTGACACAGTTTAAGTAAAACTGTACAATGTTTAGGTTGAACCGCGCCAAGTCTAGTTCTAGTTTAATTTAACATAGAAAATCCCTCTCCCAACAGTTTTTGGCAACTCGGCTGTTTATAGCAAACCCTGCGGGGTTTAGTTTAGGTTGAACACAAAAGCGTTTATGTTAAATAACTGTCATATCCGGTAAACAGGAATGGGTTTAAAAATTTTCTCAGGTTTAAAACGACCCCCTTTTAATTAACTTCCGCATTATGACAGTTTCAATTAAACGTTGCCTAACAAATTTTGTACCATAGAGTCTCCCACCTATATCTTATATCCACTTCCCACCTCCAGTGCACGTAGTTACTCAACTATAGTAGTTGGTCATTCCAGTACTTAATAAATGTTCCCTTTAGCTATCTCCAGTAGTTGCCCATGGCCAGCTCCCACATTGGACCATACGTGCCAGCTCCCGCAGCTGTCCACCTCCTCCGGCGGCGGTGGCCCATTTGGGCTTGGAGATACAGTAATCTGAATCTCAGTTAATTACGGTTCCCACCTAACAGGAGTGATTGATTCTCTCAGTTAATTCAAGCCATAGTTATACCGAGTGCACCTGTGGCGGGAATGTACCTGTGCCGAGCATCTTATCTGATCTCTCGAAATGATAGCCAAAATACTGCCTTTATTATGTATAGATCGGATACGATTCTCGGCACAGGTGCATTCTCGCACGGTCTACAGTACTTCCCACCTCCAGCACTTCCTCCCTCTTTCAACCCACGAGGTTACGTTAGGGCGCTGATAGGAAAACCTGCACATTGATCATTGGCATCATTGATAGGCGAATGATAGCTCATGACTGTAATTTATATATCGGCTGCGACCACGATATGAGACACCCATTTAATACACGGCAAAAGCTCTCGTTTCTAGAAGAGTGGCAGGAGAGTTGGGGGTTGAGATGATTCTCGGGGCTGTGGAAGCTACGGAGGCCATATATTGTGCGCACTCGGGTGCAGGGGGTATGGTGCGCACGGTCTTAAAGGTGACAGTCGTAACTTTGACGACCACGTAGGCCTTTGGGAGTGGGAACGAGAAGGATGTAGCTTTGGGGGCTACATGTACGAAACATGAGCTAAGGAGGTCCCGCTTCAGACGTAGGAGAGCACCAACCTCATGGCGGTGACCATGGGGGAGACCCTATGGTAAATACAAAACAATGTGATTTAGCTTAAACGGCCATCTCCGGTTTAGAGTAAACTTCAGGTCTGTTTATTTATGATAAACTGTGTGTGTTCGTACTAGGTAAACCTCTAACAGTTCTAGTAAAACCCTAATAGGTTTAACTTCGTGGTATATACGTTTAAAAATTGTTTAAAGAAAACACCGAACAGTTCAGGTAGAACTGTACAATGTTTAAGTTGAACCGCACTAAGTCTAGTTCTAGTTTAATTTAACATAGAAAACCCTTTTTCCAAGAGTTTTCGGCCCAACTCAGCTGTTTATAGCAAACACTACGGGGTTTAGTTTAGATTGAACCCGGACCGAAAAGGGTTTATGTTAAATAGCTGTCATATCCGGTAAACAGGAATAGGTTTAAAACTTTTCTCAGGTTTAAAACGACCCCCTTTTGATTAACTCGCGCGAGATGGCGGTTTCAATTAAACGTTGCCTAGCAAATTTTGTACCATCGGGATGCAGTACGCATATCGAGGCACAACCCATCACTCGGCCCGTCACGTGCACGGGGCAACCAACAACAAAAAGAAGAAACCCAGGAGTCATGATTGCAAGAAGTACTCATAACGTCCCACCACCACGGTAAAATCACGTTTATTCAATGAGGTGAGTTATTGATAATCTAAGAATTGGTATTGGCTAGATAACTATAAAGTATACAAAGAAATGATAAAACCCCCAAAATAGAGAAAATAATTAGTATGCTACCCCCACGCCCTAAAACCCCGTCCTCCTCTTCTTCCTCCCCACCGGCTGCCTTCCCCCATGCCGCCCCCTCTCAACCTGACTCATCACCCCAGGCCCCGCCTGACTACTCGCCAGCCCCACCACCTGACTACTCCCCTGCGTCGCCGCCACCACCACCGCCGGCGGCTGCGACCCCGTCCCCAGACTCCAACTCTCCACCTCCCCCCTCAGCCTCCCCACGTCATCCCCCTCCCTGGCCTTCCTCTGCTGCTTCTTCTTCCTTCTTCTCCGCGCCCTCGCCGCTTCGTCCTCCTCGTCCGGCGCATACTCGACCTCGTCTGGGTCCTCGCCCACCACCCACTTCCCCAGCACGCCCGCAAGGTTGTCGGGCAGCGTGATGCGCGCGGAGACGTTGGCGTAGGTGCGGATGCCGAGGAGGTGCTCGGGGTCTGGCGGCACTGTCTGCGGTTGCAGGTTGACGCCGAGCGTGGAGAGGAAGAGGTCTGTTGCGAGCGCGCGGGAGAGGCGTTCCCTGCGCAGGCGCACCCGCGGGGGCGTGTGTTCCGGGAGCGGGGTGACCCACGCGTTGAGGATGCAGTTGTATGTTTGTTCTATGCTGATGCTAGGTGGGTCTGTTGTATCTGTGGTGGCGAGGAAGTCGTCGGCGGTGGTGGCGCGGGGGGAGGGGAGGAGGGTGCGGAGCTGGTAGGGGGTGAGATCGGGGTCGGTGGTGAGGAGGGTGTGGATGGAGGTTTGGAAGACGTCTAAACTGTCGTAGAGCATGCCGGGACGGTGCAGGTTGAGCAGCGTGATAATACCAAGGTCGCCGCGCGCGAGACGGTCCGTCAGTGCTGTTTTGAGGCGGGCTGTTGTCGCCGCGATGGAGTTTTCCGGGTCGTCCTCAGACGCGGTGCGCAGCGTCGGATCAGAGCGTGGAAAGGCGTGTTTGTAGAGGGCGCGGAAGCCGACTCTGACCTCTGCGGGATGGGGCTCGGGGGGGGCGTCTTCGTTGTCGGAGTCGGGTTCGGCGGTGGGAGGGATAGCGTATGCGCTCTTTACCTCTCGGCCACGGTCGGGGTGTAGCGTGATGGAGAGGTCCTTGTTGCTGTATACGCGCTGTGTGATCTCTAGTTCTGGACCTGTGCTGAAGGCCGTGAAGAAGCGGAGGTTCTCATCGGAGAGGTATTCCTCTCCTTTCTCGTCCGTCTGTCCGCGCTGCTTGAGCAGGCACCGGTTTACTGTGAGGCCGAGCTGGACGGGCGCTGAGGCGTCACGGGGGACGAGGCCGGACACGGTGGTGGGGCGGCCGAGCGTGATGGGGAAGTTCTCTACGGTGTTGTGATCGAAGCGGAAGGAGGTGATGAGGTGGTTGAGGCGCGAGTAGAGTAGTGCGTTCATGGTTGTGCGGTCGATCTGCAGGAGACTCATGGCGAGGGAGATGTCGTTCTGGTTGCGGTAGTGCGGGAGACTCATGATGGGCTTTGCGGAGTGACGGAGGTCGAGCCATGTCAGGGTGGCGGAGGTGAGGAGGAAGACATCGTTGGTTTGGCTGGCGCTTTCGGGGCCGCGCTGGAGGTCGAGGACATAGCCCTGGTCGATGCCTTGGTAGACGGGGATGGTGATATCTGCTCGTGTGGAGGGGATGTTCTGGAGTTGTAGATATATGTAATTAGTGCCATATGTATAAATATATTCCCCTAATCTCGAAATAGTTTTGAGGTATTAGCATAGGAGATAACTCACCCTGATATCAAACAGTCCCGCCCTCTTGCGGTCACACGCAATCACACTGTTCACATCAGCGCCCCACAGCAGTCTACCCCACCCAGTACCGCCCTCCGCGCCCACATATCCCTTCCCCATCTCCACCACCTTCACATTCGACCTGATGCGCCAATCCCTTGCCTGCGCGCCCTCAAGATCGTAGACTCGCCACCGGCCGCCCTCGTCAATGATGCCGAACTGCTTCTCGTACCACGGATTAAACGCGACATGGGCGTGCGCCCTCTTCCCCGTCCCGCTAGCCACACTCGCCAGCGGGATTGCCGCAAGCCGCGTTGTCTGCCCCGGCAATGGCACTTCCAACCGCCGCTGCCGGAAAAGCATCGTGCTGCTCGCCGTGCGCACCGCCATGTTCGCTATCACCACACACACACCAATGAGCACAGAAACAGGTTTTATTGATACTATACAATAACAACAGCAAAACCCGGCACTCACATTTCAACTCCCCATCCCTCATCCCCGCTGTACAAACCTGCCTCACCCTCGCGCCGCACTCCACCACTTTCTCCATGCCCGACATACCCAGCACGCCCACGCCCACCCCCTTCGCGTCCTCCACACCCCGCCACCCCTCAACGACACTGCCAATCCCGACCTCACTCCCCACGGCCCCCATCGCCACCACCGCCGTCTCGGTAAAGCGCCCAGTGCGCTGCTCGTCGAGCGCGCCCCCGAAGGCGAGAAGGGTCCCGATGGTGGGGTCCAGGATCTCGGCATGTGTCGTGACGACTTGGCTCTCGGCGAGGAGGGCATCGATGTGGCCCACGGCGGCGCCGGTCTCGGGCGCGTCTTGCGCGAGGCACCGGTACCACCAGTCACGGTCTAGGTATTTGATCCCCGGGCGGGAGGTGTCGGTAGGGTGGTATGAGCGCGGGAGGATGGTAGCGGGTGGGGTGATGGCATGGAGGGTGTGGTCTTGGTCTGGGGGGTGTTGGGTGGTTAATAGTTAGCTGTAGATTCCCGGGGGAGAGAGAGAGGAGCGGGGGTGTACCAGCTGTAGGTTCGCGGTATTGGTGGAGCCATTTACGCAGCGTAGGGGAGTAGATTGGCGGCCGGTTTGTGTCGATGGTGAGCATTGAGTTTGCAGGTGTGTGTCTGTGTCGCGGAGTGGCGTTTGCTTGAGTGCTGGGTATGGAGGTTTTTGATGTGAAGTGACGTAGATCCCTAACCCTGGCTAGGGTTCAGCGCCAAGAATCTGTAAAACAACAGACGAGAGGTGATAGGTTGGTTTGACGCCTTATGCACGACGACCTTCAGGGTTCCAGTCTTTGCTTGTTGGTGTTGTACGTTGTGATTGGTTGGTGGTGATTTGGGTGCATCGGACCTGCAGTGGTTGCGATATCACAACATGGCACCCTAGCTGTAGCCGGCGAGTGATACCTTGTGATGTGATCTACTAGCATCAGAAAAATATATGGCGGAGACGTTTCCAGGCTGATGATGGTCGAGTCCTCCCCATCTGGGGTCTGAACCGATCATGAGAAGAGTGCTCTGGTTCCCTTTCCCGCTGTTGCTCGGATAACGATGGATGAGCACTGGAATGATGATTGAGATCAAGAGGGCTGTACGCAGCCCACATGCAACTTATAGATCTCGAAGCTAACACGTATGCTTAGCCGCTTAGAACGACGTAACTGTTGAAACGTGTTTCAACACATAGTCGGCTAATCTGCCCCACAACGTGTGGTTGGTCATGTATTCATGCGCCCTTATCCTCTGCAGCAAGAATAGGGGTAGAGGCCAATGTAGATAGAGCTAGGATATCCAGAGGCAGGTAGATATAACCTTGAAGCTGAATTCCCCCTATGTGTCGGGGGTTGCTATATTCCTAGCTATAGGAGTGCCCGACAGGAGATGGGGGCTTCCATAGAGAGGATCCGAAAGTTACGTTGTTGAGTCTAAGATTTGTGTATTTCTATGTGGGATTCCATATCATGGATCTATTGGTTATTGGTGTTAGGGTTCATGAATCATGGGTTGCACACTTCCGGACGGGTAAGGATCATAGTCCATCACTCGGGGCTTGGCGTCACATTGTGTTGGATACTTGGCTTCTCACTCGTCGTACAGGTGAGCTGTCCCTGTCACTGTCGACACCTCCACTCACAACCCCTATCATTATCACGTTAAGACTTGTCCAATCCATCACTATATAGACGGCTAGACTGTTTGTCGATAAAGGAATCAACTTGCTCAGCTCTCTCGTCCTACCTTTTTCAACACATTCGTTTCTACGCCGTGTCGAAAATAGGTAGTTTTATTTATGGAATGCTGATGAAAAGTGATCGAACTAAAGTTGATGACAAGACCAAGGAGACAAGAGAGAGAAGAGGTGAAGGAGAGGGCTAGCACCAAGGTACAGGACCGATCCTATGGGCCCCCTTCCTATCTCACCCCACCACTCCCGTCTTCGCTGCCAAATACTAATAGGCTAAAGACTTGGACTGCGGTGCGTTGCAGTTTACAATTCTGGACGGGGGTCTACAGCCTAGAGGAAGAATATACGACCCAGCAAAAGACTTTTATTCTACCCTATTTACCCCACCTGGAACCGACAAGACCAAAGCACACAACAAAAGGAATGACAAAGAAAATATCTATCTACAGTAAGACCCTAGCTTTTCAGCCCCTCCAACGCCTCCTTGAGTCTCTCCCACCCCGCACTGTCCTCCCATGACTCCTTGCCCCTCCCCATCACCCCCCTCACCGCACTCCTCGCCTTAAACCTCCAATCCTTCGCCACCGGCTCCCCCGCGCCTAGCCCCTCCGTCCTCTCCATCCCTCCCAAACTCTCATACGCGCCCACTAACTCCACCGTGGCATCTACCAAGCCATCCCAGGCCTTCTCCGTCGAATCCGTCACCCCCGGCCGTGCCTGAACCGCCCTCCATGCCTTCTCCTCGGCCTCCAACGCATCCCTCGGCCGCCCCCTCCACAGTGCCACCTTCCCCACGATGCGCCATAGCCGCTCCTGGTGCGTAATCAGCGGCGTGACCTCCTTTTCGACAAGCTCCACCACCATCTTCGCGAGCCCCGGCTTGCTAGCGTCCAGCTCCGACGTCACAACATGCCGCACCAGCATCTCAAGCACATCCACATCCACGCAGCTCTCGCCGGCGGTGTCTTTTCGCAGATCAATGATCCTGCGCATCGCCACCACCACGTCCGTCCACGACGGCGGAACAACAGATGCAGCGATGATGAGGAGGTTCTCCCAGATGCGCCAGCTGTCGTACTTACTGGTACTCGCGCGCTTCAGTGCCGCGAGCGCATTGCGCTTATTATTCTCCTTCTGGACGAGCTCAAAGTCGGTCTGGTCCTGCTTTTGTGTTTCGTTTTCGTCGTCGCCGTCACCAGCGTGCCATTCCGGCTGTGCGGGGAGCTGCGTGGTGCGGTGGAGGAGCGCGCTGGCGAGGTTTGACCATGCCTCGGCGTCGGTCTCGTCGATGGAGACAGTTCGTGTGAAGGCCTCGACGGCGGCATCCCAGTCTTCGAGCTCGAGGTGGCAGCAGCCCAACGCGAACCACGACGCGTGGTTGAGCGGGTTTACGTGCAGTGATGCTGCATAGGCGTCGGCGGACTTTTTGTACTCCTTTGCCGAGAAGTAGTGACGTGCGAGGGAGCGCTTCGCGCGGGCGTAGCGGCCGCCAGATATGTCCCATGCGCGCTCGTAGTGGGCTGGGTCGCTGTCGATGTCGCCGAGAATGCACCATAGCCGTGGAGCGTTTGCAGGGGGCGGGGAGATCTCGTCGGTGGTGTCTGGGTGGAAGAGTTGTGCGTGGATGACCTTTCGGGCCTTCTCCTCCTTCTCAGTGGCGGCCCAGCAGAGGGCTACTTCGGGCCACATTTGCAGGCGCTCATAGATCTCGAGGGCGGTGCGGAGACCGCCCATTGAGATCCAGCGGGAGGCGAGCTCGGCCTCGAGGTCCCAGCGGGTGGGGACTGTGAGCTGGTGGATGTAGAGGAGGCGGTCGTGGATAGGGGCGGCCTCATCTTCTTTTGCGCGCGGGAGGAAGGTGGTGGTGGTGTTTGTGGAGGTGCTTGAGTCGGTGGATTGCGTGGTGTCTGCGATGACCTGGTCGACGACGGCCTGCAGTTGGAGGAGACCGCGCTCGACGGTGCGGGAGCGGTAGCCTTCCATTTTGGAACGCACGAGGAGGCCGAGCGTGTAGACCTCCCAGTTGGTGGAATGCTTGAGGACGCGCTCGGCGTAGGGCATCATCTCTTCTCTCGTCAGTCCCTCGGCGGGGTTGGTGTTCTTGATGGTCTCCGCTACAAGTAGCAGGATCGCCGCATCAAGAGGCTGTAGCTTTGGCTGATCGTTCGGATCCAGCTCCTGCAGCTCCTTCGGCAGTCCTTGCGCATCCTCCACCACTGCGGTACTCTTAGGCGTGAACGCAATAGACTCCAACAACGTATCATCATCCAACTTCAACGCCTTCGGCGCACTCTCCTCCGTCTTCTTCTCCTCGCCGCTGCCCTCCTCCTTACTCCTCGCCAGCACCACCAACTGACTGGTATCCGTCTGCTGGAACTTCGTCCTCTTCCCCATCACACCAGTGAGCGCATACACCAGCCCTGTCCGCTCCGCAGCCTCCTCAAGCCCCCGCAGCGCCTTCGTGTCGTGCCCAAAATACGTATCGACCAGCGCCCTCTCGACCAGAAACCTCGCCTGCACCCCGCCGCTCTGCGTCTCGGCCAGCGCAGAAACAGCCTTTGCGTCCTCGTAGATGACATCGTGTAGTCCTGCTGTCGCCTCAGAGAGTACCCGCTGGTGCCAGAAGTTGACGCGCATGCGCCACCAGCCCGCGGTCACTACACCTTTGCTCGTCGCCTCTGCGTTTAGCAGTGTCTTGGACAGCGCCAGGAGCAGCGCGCAAGGCATGAGATGGTACGCTGTTTCGCCGTCGACGGTCAGCGCTGTCACCACGGCCTTCTCCAGCCGCGTTGCAAACTCAGCATCGGTGTCGGGAAGGAGGAGGGCTGCGGGGGTGAACGGAAGAGGCGGTCCAGTGACGTTGGCCTGGATGAACGACCAGAGGGCCGCGGTACCGATCGCAAGGAGTGTATGTGGGGGTGTGTCAGGGCGCGCGGCGAGGCATTGCTGCAGGTAGCCTGTGTAGTCGAGTGTGCGTTTGAGGTATTCGGCGTCGCCGGCGCTGAAGAGGGACTGCGTTTCCGGGAGGGTGAAGACTGCGTTGAAGTCGCCGGCGGAGACGAGAGAGAGCGGCGTGGGGGAGTCGGTGGCGGGAAGGGCGTCGCCGGATATTAGTGCCCACTCTTGGGCGGTGAGGTCGGGTTCGGTCATCTTGGGGGAGGAGTGTTGTGTGGTTGGTTGGTTTGGATGGCAGGGAAGGTTTAATTAACCCCACGGTGGGGTTGTGAGCTGACAAAATGGCTGACAGGGGAGGTGGGCAGGGTAACGGTTAGTGATAGCTGGTGACGGAAGCCATGTCATTAATATATTATCAGCAGTAAGAAATTAACCGATAGGTCGTTTTCCCCTGTATTCTAATATATTACCGGCGACGGATTTGGTACTATTGCATGTAGTACCAGATCTCGATATTAATCTTAACTGAGCCAGAGTTGCACCAACTAACCGATTACAGCACTGCTACTAATTAGAATTAGTACTGCAGGTCTCCGCCGATCCCCATGCAAGATGGGAAAAACACTGTTTCGGATTCTAAGAAAGAACTTGGAGATTATATCGCGACTGGGTCAAAGTTTAAATTCTGAGCCTATGTGCCTGGGTCATACTAACTAATCTATGCCAAGGCCAATTGCGGCTCACGTCACTGTACGTCGCACGCCTAGCGTTTGAAACAACTAATAAACACCCCCGAAGTGGATTTCGTCACGAGGTCTTCGATTGAATTATTATTCTCTCTCAGTTCTCTCCCAGTAAAACTGTCCTGTGCGCGTGTAGTTGCCCTAGGTGCTGCCTAATACGTAAGCCCACACACCGGTAAACTAACCCTAACCCACCCCAGTCGCACCTCCTGTCAATGATCGAACCACCACCTTTTGCACCACCTGCACACGACCGCATCCGACCTCTCTCCCACACCGCACATCACCCACCCAGCCCATCGCCCACAACCACCGACGCTCCAACCACACAGACCCGGCAGGGTAACCGCCCACCCACCAACCACCACCACCGGACTGCTTTCCCCACACATCCCCACCAAACCCACCAACCAGAAAAATCCTCACATCGACAAAAAAGCCCAAACCCATCCACCCCCTCACTATACCAGATACAGGAAAACACAAACAAATTACTGCAATCTACAATGCCTCCCCACAGCAACGCAAACGATGACGATGAGGACATTGACTTCTCCGGTTCTGCTCCCTCCCCCCCCCTCCATCTCCCCCATCTCCCCTCCGCTCCTCCACATCACCCCTCCGCTAACAAAACACACAAACAGACCTCAGAGAACAACATGAAGTCCGCCTGGACGAGGGCCTCGACACGTTCGTCGTCGTCGACGGCTGCCCCGTCGTCTCGGAGGAGAACAAGCCGCGCCTCATCAAGTTCCTGTGCAAGAAGCTCGGCGAGGCCGGCAGAACCAAGCCGGATGCCGTGTTTATGCCGGTCAATGAGGAGAGCGGTATGACTGAAGGGTAAGTGCAGCTCTCCTAGTATCTATGCAGTTTCGATGCTACCGCATCTGCACGATGGCACGATGCCACCGCACCCGCACGACGGCACGATGCTAACGCACCACACCGCACAGCTACGCCTTCGTCGAGTACGAGACCCCCGAACAAGCGCTCCTCGCCATCAAAACCCTCCACGGCGTCGCCCTCGACAAGAAGCACACCATGTCCATCAACAAACTCACCGACATCGACCACTTTGGCCGCGCCGGGCGCATCTCCGACACCTACACACCCCCGCACATCGAGTCCTTCGCCGAGACCGAGCACCTGCGCTCCTGGCTGTCGGACGCCAACGCGCGCGACCAGTTCGCCATGTACCGCGGCGACAGCGTCGGCGTGTTCTGGAACCGCAAGAAGGACACGCCCGACGCCGACGTCGACCGCCTCGGCTGGACAGAGTCCTTCGTGCAGTGGTCCCCGCAGGGGACCTTCCTGACGAGCGTGCATGAGCAGGGCGTGCAGCTGTGGGGCGGCCCGACGTGGAAGCGTGTGATGCGCTTCGCGCACCCGGCGGTCAATCTGGTGGATTTCTCGCCGTGCGAGCGGTATTTGGTGACGTGGAGTAACAAGCCGATTAGTCTGCCTGAGATGCTGCCGGCGGGGTTCCCGCTGGGCCCCGACGAGGAGGGGAAGAGCTTTATTGTGTGGGATATCAAGACGGGGGGGCTGCTCAGGTCTTTTGCGGCGATCCTGGATAATCCGGAGGATGACCTGATTGAGGTGGTGAGGAAGAAGGTGTCGTGGCCGGTGTTTAAGTGGAGTGCCGACGACCGCTATGTGGCGAGGGTGGTGCCGGGGCAGTCGATTCAGGTGTTTGAGACCCCGTCCATGGTGCTGCTGGGGAAGAAGGCAATCAAGATCGACGGCGTGGTCGACTTCGAATGGTCCCCGCAGGCCGCGGCCGTCCCCACCCCCAAGGACCCCAAAGACAAAGACCCCACCACCACCACCACCCCCTCCACCCAAACCCTCGCCTTCTGGACGCCCGAAATGAACAACCAGACCGCGCGCGTCACGCTCATGTCGCTGCCCTCCAAAGAGATCATCCGCACTCGCAACCTCGTCAACGTCTCCGACTGCAAGCTGCACTGGCAGTCGTCCGGGAAATACCTCTGCGTCAAGGTCGACCGCCACACAAAGACCAAGAAGAGCACCTTCACCTCGCTCGAGTTCTTCCGCCTGCGCGAGAAGAACATCCCCGTGGAGATCATCGAGCTGAAAGCCAGCATCGTCAACTTCGCATGGGAGCCCGCCAACGGCGACCGCTTCGTGTTCATCACGGCCGACGACGCGGTGCCCGGGGCGGCGGCGGTCGCGCCGAAGATGGCGGTGCACTTTTATGCGCCGGAGAAGATCAAGGGTGGTGGGGCGGGGGCGGTGGGCGAGTTTACGCTGGTGAAGACGGTCGAGAGGAAGAACTCGAATGCGATCTATTGGTGCCCGAAGGGGAGGTTTGTGTTGGTGGCCACCGTGCACAGCCAGATGTCGTTTGAGCTCGAGTTCTGGGATTGTGATTTTGAGGGGGAGAAGATGAAGCTGGAGGGGGGCAAGGCGGGGAAGGAGGTGGCGGCGAATTTGATGCTCATGGGGACGGGAGAGCATTATGGCGTGACGGATGTGGAGTGGGATCCGACGGGGAGGTATGTGGCGACTAGTACGAGTATGTGGAAGACTCCGGTATGTTGCGCTCTTTTCCTTTTGTTTCTTGGTTTTTGGTCGCTCTTTGGGTTCTTTGGACTTGTGCTTCATGGGATGTCACTCTGCACGTATACACCCCTGTCGTGGGCTGCTACTCGCAATATCATAGACTATCACTCATTCCCTTTTATACACTATTACCCATTCATTTCATAAACACCGTTCCATCTGGTTTTATAAACCATCATTCATACTCCTTCATGACCCATCGCCCATTCCCCTTCCACTCACCCTCTAATTACAACCCATAACCCCTCGTTACTCCTCTTTCTTTCCCCAACTTACTCACCACCCCCACCCCCACCCCCAGATGGAAAACGGCTACCACCTCTGGGACTTCCGCGGCGCCCTCCTGCGCGAAGAACACATCGACAAGTTCAAGCAACTCCTGTGGCGCCCCCGCCCGCCCACGCTCCTCACGCCCAGCGCGCAAAAGGCGATCCGCAAGAACCTGCGCGAGTACTCCAAAGCCTTCGACGAGGAGGACCTGTTCGAGTCCGAGGCGGCCAACAAGGAGGTTGTCGAGGCGCGCATGCGCATGCTCGACGAGTGGCGCGCGTGGCGCGAGCGCGTCGTGGCTGAGGTGCGCATGCAACGTGGCGTGGAGGAGGCGGTCGTGGTTGAGGAGGATCGCGTGGTTGAGGAGATTGTGGAGGAGGTGGTGGAGGAGAGGGAGGAGCTTGTTGTGGGGTAGTGGGGAAAGAAAAGGGGGGGGGGGGTATAGGTGGGATGGAGATGGGGAAGGGGGGTTGTGGCGGGGTAGATGGTTGCGCTGCGCTTTCTGCTTTTTCTGTCTTTTCTTAGGTAGGGCGGAAAATATCAGGCGATGGTCGCTGGAAAAAAAAGTACAATGAATAAAAGATTGCATCTGGAAAGTTGTGTAAACTGTAAACATCTCTTTGATATCGCCTTATCCCCAAAAAAAACAAAAACCAAAAACATAAGAACATCGAACCATAACTCCCTTCCTCCCTCAACATGACCCAAGCTCGAAAATAATTGAGAAATTCAAAACAGGTATGCAGCAGTCCAACATAGCGTACCCAAGAACCGCCCTCTCCCCCTGCAGGACAACCAGAATGTCATCCATGAACCGTATCCAAACCACCACTCCTTTACAGTACGAGTCCAACACTCGAAGAGGAAGAAAAAAAAAGAAAAAAGAAGAAAAAAGAAAAAGAACAAGAAATGAAATGAAAAGAAAAAAAAGAATGATCATGAAATCGCACTCAACCATCTTCCGGAACACAACTCCAGCTAGATTCAAAATCGATCCTATCCCCACCGGAACCCACAAGTAACCCATCACCACCACCACCTAAATTCTATCCACCAAAACCCCCTGGAATTACCGTCGGTATCGCCTCTTCGTCCGTGTGTATTTGTGTGATGCGGAGAGATGCCGCTCTGCGGGGAAAGGAAAGGTTTCAAGAAATACGGCGAGGATTACTAGTATAGTAGTTATGCCGCATTGGGCTTTCCTTCGGCCTTTGGATGCTGAACCTAAGTATTGATTGAATTCTTGAGCAGCTCGATAATCACTTTATTGCCGTTAATTTCTGCCCAGTTGAGGGGCGAGATCCTGAATCTACCCTGAGCTCTGGCGTCGGCACCATACTCAAGAAGTAGCTTGACCATGACCTCATTGCTTTCACCTGTTGCCAGGTGCAAGGCCGTGCTTCCCGATTTATTCTGAGCGTTGGGATCGGCACCATACTCAAGAAGGAGCTTGACCACGGCTCCATTGCCTTTATCCATTGCCACGTATAGAACTGTGTCTCCGTCCGGGTCATGAGTGTTGGCATCGGCACCGTTTTCAAGAAGTAGCTTGACTATTGCTTCATGGCCTCCACATACTGCTAGGTACAGGGCTGTGTGTCCGCGTAAACTTTTAAACTTGATGTCGGCACCACTCTCAAAAAGTAGCTTGACTATGGCTTCATTACCTCTATCTATTGCCATGTACAGGGCCGTGTCTCCATATTTATCGTGAGTGTTGACTTCGGCACCGTTTTCAAGAAGTAGCTTGACCATGGCTTCATCGCCTATACCTGTTGCCAGGTGTAGGGCCGTGTTTCCCAATTTATTCTGAGTGTTGGCGTCAGCGCCATTTTCAAGAAGTAGCTTGACCATGGCTTCATCGCCTATACCTGTTGCCAGGTGCAGGGCCGTGCTTCCCGATTCATTCTGAGTGTTGGCGTCGGCGCCGTTTTCAAGAAGTAGCTTGACCATGGCTTCGCCTCCACCTGTTGCCAGGTGGAGGACTGTGTTTCCCGATTTGTTCTGAGCTTTGGCATCCGCACCATGCACAAGAAGTAGCATGACCATCGCTCCATCGCCTCTACTTGCTGCCAGGTGCAGGGCCGTTCTTCCGAAGTTATCGTCAGCGTTGGCATTGGCACCATGGCCAAGAAGGAGCGTGACTATGGCTTCATTGCCTTTATCTATTGCCATGTACAGGAGCGTGTCTCCATTCGGGTCTTGAGTGTTGACGCCGGCATCGGCACCGTTTTCAAGAAGTAGCTTGATTATCGTTTCTTTGCCTCCGTGTACCGCCCGATATAGTGCTGTGCGTCCAGACCGATCGTGAGAGTGGGCATCGGCGCCGTTTTCAAGAAGTAGCTTGACCATGGGTTCATCGCCTATTTCTGTTGCCAGGTGCAGGGCCAGGTCCCCCGATTCATTCTGAGCGTTGGGGTCGGCGCCGTTTTCAAGAAGTAGCTTGACCATGGCTTCACCGCATTTATTCACTGCCAGGTGCAGGGCCAGGTTTCCCGATCTACTCTGAGCATCGGGGTCGGCGCCGTTTTCAAG
Organism: Morchella sextelata; assembly: GCF_020137385.1. Lineage (NCBI taxonomy): Eukaryota > Fungi > Ascomycota > Pezizomycetes > Pezizales > Morchellaceae > Morchella > Morchella sextelata. The sequence goes on from NW_025408634.1 coordinate 1,185,000, forward strand.
AAGTAGCTTGACCATGGCTTTATCGCTTCCGTATACCGCCCGATACAGGGCCGTGTCTCCAAACTTATCCTGAGTGTTGGCATCGGCGCCGTTTTCAAAAAGTAACTTGGATATCGCTTTATAGCCTTTGCAGCGACCTATTGCTTGTTCAAGCAGGGGTGTTCGTCCGACCCCATCGCAAATGTTGGGGTCGGCGCCGTTTTCAAGAAGTAGCTTGACTATCGCTTCATAGCCTCGGCATGCTGCTTGATGCAGGGCTGTACATCCCAAGTCGCCGACTTTGAAGTTGACGTCGGCACCAATCTCAAGAAGTAGTTGAACACTCGAGAAGTTTCCGCGATCAGCAGCCCACAGAAGTGACCATTGTAAATTTAATTTGGAGGGACGTTCATCTTTTTGTTCCAACAAACGCCTGATAACAGAGCTATTCCCAAGAAACGCTGCAAGCCCAAGTTCACCACCACATTTATCCGCGGCGTCTTCCTCGTACAGCCAAGGTTCTAGTTTAAGAGTGGCGAGGTACATATAATTGCGGGTGTTTCTCTTGCCCTGAATCAATCGACTGATAACTTCTTCTGTCAGAAGCTCGTCACATTGTTTAAGGTGATGTTGTAGTTCGCTGGCCGCATATTCCAGCAATGGATAAGTGCGAGATAAAGATAAAGCATTCAGGGTGTAAAAACGGTGTGAAAAGATATCGTAGGAAAGGAATGTCGTGCAAGCTATAGCCACTTGCAAATCCGCGTCATCGGGGACTAGTTGGTTTCTGGTGAGAAACTCCTGAGCTGTGTAATGCACAAATCTAACACAATCACTTGTTTCATCAATGCTAACTAAGCTAGCACAGACGTCTAGTAGGGTCTTGCGGTCCGGTAGACTATCTTTGTCAAAAATGGTATTCTGCTCCTCTACTGATACCGCAAGTTGTAGTTCGCGAACCGTAAGAACTCTTCGAGCTTTTATAAGCCATGAAATGATTTTAAATGCGAGTTTAATGCCGCTCTTTTGCTGTAAGTGGATATTCTGCATTGCTCTGCGATAGGTGGGATCCATGGGGTAATCTTCGTTCGACGAGTTTTTGATCCTCTCAAGCTCCGTGAGGACCTGTTTCAAGTTTGTCTGCTGGCAGAGGCACTCAATGTGGAAGTGAACCAGGAGAAACCTACGCACAGTAAAATTAGCTTAAGCTCCTGACTTATACTACTAAGGCAAGTATTTGAGGTTGACTTACATTCCATTAGCACACTCTTGGAGAGCTGAAATTATCTTTTCCTTCAATTCGGGATTTCCTTGGTTTATGAGACTTTTGGCTCGGGAACTATCGGCTATTCTCTGTTCAATATAGCTTGAGATATCGTCGTTCTTGGCCCAAAGCCTCAACTTTGTGATGTTTGCAAATGACGCTTGGATATCGTCTGGATGCTCACGACTTGTCAAGAACAGATTTATACCAGCCTTTCCTATACGGTGAAATATCGGTAATAATGTTTCTCGCTGAAGTACTTTATCGCATTCATCCAAGGCGTCGAAAATGATAAAGGTTTGTGCAAATGATTTCCCAATTTCAAGGAGAATTTCGCGCAACTGATCAAGCCTAGGCTTTTTGTTATCATTGTACGCTTCTTGAATCGCTTTAGGTAAGACTTTGGCTTTGAATGCCAGTTGCTTCACCAGGCTTGAAAACGTATCGATTGGTGTTTGTTGTCCTTGCTCCTGAAAATTGAAATAAATATACCCAACGCCGTAGTTTGCATTGATCGCTTCAATATGATCAATCATCAACGAGCTGCCAAAAATTAGATCATGTTTTTATATACAACGATTTCAAATGAATATACCTCAGAAATGTCTTACCGGCACCCGCTAGAGATAATGCAAATCAGTTTGATAACTGGTGTGATATTATCATTTGAATCAATATACTATATGGGTACGTACGGATACCGTATCCCCACAGTAGCCGGCCACTCGGATTTCCTTTAATCCAATCTTGAACTTCTTGTGTCTTAAATATCCACTGACCCGTATTCTTTTTTCTTTGGCTACTAATTTCTATATGCCTTTTGTCGTAGGGCGCTGGAAATAGCCAATTCAGAGCGTCCCGTCGGGTTTCTGACAGATCACGAGGGATTCCCATGTCCCATGTTAGCACTGGGATATCTTGAATCCACTTTCGATTAGAGTTGATCTTACGGTCTTTTTCTCTTTCTTCCTGGCAATTCTTAGTACTTGATATATCTCCGATCTCGATCTCCATCTTTTGAACACTTTCCGCAACTAGGTTTGTGCGAGACCTACATCCACAGCCGGGTTATATAAGTCATTACAAATTTATTGCACGTAAGGCTTTACTCACAACTGTTCTGCCTCCAAAGCAAGTGAAAAGGAACTCTTAAATCTTTCTATTCGCCCTAGATATCCCTGAATACCTTTCTCGTCCAAGGGCCATCGTAGCCAGCCGAGGAGATTTTTTCTAGGTTTCAACTTTTCTTGTAGTCCCAACATTTCCTTATGACACACATGCAAAGAGTATTCTACTGTCCGTAAAGTTTCTGCTTGTGGGTCTTGTGCGCATATTTTCAAACGCGAGAGGATTACTATGAGTGTTTGAAACTCGAGCGTAAGTTCGCGAAGACTGTCGGGCGCTCGTATTGCGCTATTCAAGTATTGGTAACTCAAAGATGCCACCGATGTTGTGATTTGAAGTACCGCGATGATACTAGCTGCGAGCCCTAAACCGTCGGCCATGGTTTATCGTACGCGTTTCTGGATGGTATCGTGTTGGCCGAGCTCCTAGTTTGATGAAGGCTAGGAAGGTGGGGTGCGCATGTGTGACGCAACGGACAGGGGCCTTTGCGATTGACCAATAAGAGAAGACAAAACTGTGCTTGACTGTTTCTTCATTGGTAAAATCTCTCTCATGCATTAGCGTGGCCTATCCAGGAAATGATTGACTGAGGTAAGGCAGCGAACTGCGAACTTTATGGCACCGTTAAGTATTCCAAAGACCGACAAAGGCAGCAAGCTGCTTACCTAGACGTTTTCTCACCCAAATTCAAGGTCACATGACGTTCATACATGAGAGAGATTTTACCAATGTCTCATACATCCAGGGGATAGCTGTATGTGCCAACGTCCCTAACCGAAATATATTTTTGACAATAAGGTAGGTTGATGATACATGTAGTCTCACGCTTTCCCGGATTCTTAGCCCTACGTCACGTAATACGGTGATTTCGGGCTGAATCTAGGCTCGTCCCCAACCCCCCTGCTTCCATCCTTCCAGGGAGGCGAGAGCAGCTTGCTGCTAAGTAGTGGATGGTACGAGACTAGGCTGAATCCTATCGGCGACTGGAATAAGACAATCGTGCAAATTTACCCAATTGTACAAACGACTTATTTAGTTCAAATATAGTATAATTAAATCTAGAGAGCTGTATGACACTTATATAGGTGTCTTATATGATGGTAATTGGGTGGCGGTCGATATTGAACCACCTGCGCAATTTGTTGATCAAACACGATTGCATTAATCTAACTCCGCAAATTGCGCAATTGAGTCCCGGGCAAGAACCCAAGCACCCCTTCAAGGCAATTAGTAGTCCTTGATTCAAATATCTTTAATTAGTTGACCATTACAATATATTCATTAGTAGGGATTGTGGGCCATCATCGATCGTGGGGAGTTTTGGGGGTAAACGTCAATTCTGCGCAATTGCATCTGCACACGGGTACTGAGGTGCGCAATTGAGCTCTACGGGGCCATTTACGAGCCTAACAACTCGCCGACTTCTTATTCCAGACTACAAGAGTGAAAAGAGTTAATTGCTCAATTAGGGTACGTGGGGTACGTACGTAGCCCTTAACTCCCACCCGCCGACCCTAACCCTAACCTTCTCTATATACTCTGGCGCGAGACTACATGTAGATTGATGATACATCTTACTAATTTCTCCTCATACATATTTCAGAATACGCGACTGCCGGTTATTTTGTGCGGTCCAAAATTATAAGCACATGCCTATATATAAGAGCTTGTATTTGAGGAAGTTAATACCCCTAATAATTATAAAGTAATTATATAGAAATTTGGTCAATCCTGCGCCTGAAAGTAGCAGCGGTAATTACATGTAGTACATACATGTAGATACTTGTATGATTCCAATCATATAGTAGTTTCGGCATTTACGGAAAAAACTAAATCAGACCTATGTTCATTCTTGCGTATATTTTATGAATAATAGGGAAGAAGAGAAACAAACAGAAATAAAGCAAATAATCAATACTCAGTACTACAGGTATGATACCCCCTGGATGTTCGAGACATTTTGCGAAATCTCTCTCATGCATTAGCGTGGTCTATCCAGGAAATGATTAACACTATATAGAGCAGCATCGTGAGAAGTTTATGGTACATCAGCGTACTCCAAAGACCTGTAAATGCGGCACACTGCTTACCCTGATGTTTTCCCACCTAAACTCGAGATCACATGATATTTATGCATGAGAGAGATTTCGCAAAATGTCTCGAACATCCAGGGGATAACATTTGCTGGAGTGCCGGTTTGATAAAACTACATGGAAGTTGGACTACATGTGGTTGAGCCCGAGCCCAATGAAAAAGGACGTTCTATTTGCACGTGTACGGGAGCGATTTAGCCCGGACTACCATACATGTAGTTACGTCATGTGTATAATGTATGTAGCGCCCCATAAACACGTATACGCGCATATGCTTATAGAAAATTTCGACAAAACCATCTCCTGTTTTCGTACTGCTTCTATAGGCTGAGCTTTTCAAAATATATAAGCTATGCTCCTCGATCTGCGAGTCAAAAAGGCTGTTTGGGACTTACTTATGCCCCATTTGTGGCCCCAGTGATTGCGTTCTCGAAAACACTACAACTCCTTCCTCTTCTGGCTTTTGTCTGAGGAACGCACCCATCATCCCCCTTTCGCCGATCTGTAATGACCTCAGATTCCTAGCGGATATCTTGGTAATGGCTATTAATCCCTTCAGTATAAGTGTATACATCAGATAAAAACACCTAGACTTGAATATAACCTACGGATATGTCTTCCAGTTGGCGCAGAGATAGTGGAGGGATTCTGGGTTTGCGTCATCTTTGCGTTCTCTCTCTTCATCACTCTTCCAGAAGGGTTCGAGTTTTGAACGAGAAATTATGGGACGTATAAATTTAAAGGTGGACTCGAAGAGTAATCTGGCCGGCTAGGATATTCCGTGTGAATGGCGGAATCAATGGTATCGGATTGAGCACAGAGTCCCAGGGGTTAGTTTTCCTAGAATCGCGATAGAGGTACGCGAGGAATATATTATATATACACCTACATACATGCTCTTGTGCTTCTGGCTGACACGATTAATCGTGAATTCAGATGATCCCTGCCTCCGAAGAGCTAGAGGCACCTACCAGAGACTTACTTTATAATAACCAATCATAGTCACACACTTAAGCTTGCATTTCAAATAATTAAGGCATCGCCTTCCCAACGGTTTAGAATCACGATTCAACAGATCTAAGGTCCTTGTGAGTATATCAGCCTTGTACTGATGACTGTTGATAGGCTGTAAACTGGATCCTATTACGGGCAGAGCGCTGGGTTGGGGCCTTCAAAAAGTAATCCTTCAGCTAGTGAAAGTCGATAAGTAATCATATAAATCTTTTGAATATTGTCCCAAATTATCAGGGATTTGTATATGGAAACAACTCAGGGCACTCGTATAATGATCGATATGAAAACCTCAAATCGTTAGGTTTCTACTGACACTAACACAATTCTTAACTTAAAGGTATAACATTTCATCGAGCAGGAAGCAGAATTCTAGCTACTCATCCTGGCAGTCGATCTAGTCATAGTTTTGAAGAAATTGCGACGTATATCTAAATTTATTACAGCTACCGTGGCCAGTACACCATATCACCATCAACGTATACTCTTTCCCCAACACTCTCGGGCTTAGTCTGCTCAAAGTGGAACAATTGTTAAATGGCCAGTGCACACCTTATCTGGGGAAGATAAGAATAAATTGCTTTTTGAAAACTAATCCACCACGCACATACGTATACAGGAGTTGAGTTCGAACTTCCGGTGCATATGTCTATAAGAATTCGATTTCTTTGGTTGTTGATGTTGTTTCAAGGGCTGGGGGTAGGTTTTCCGCCAATAAGACCCGGGATTTCGTTTTGAAACCACCATCAGCGTCAACCCGATGAATTTCTTTAGGGCCAGAGAGAAAGGATTATGGGACACCCTCGAAAAGAAATTTCTACCCAATGATGTGTTAATCAATGCCTGCGATAACAAGCCAACCTACATTTATGCCGTTCAGGTAACACTACTTTCATAAATTGTCAACCATTCTATCCTTCGACCGAGTAGTTACCAGCTGCCAAACCTATAAATCTTCGTGATTGGCTAACTTGAGTTACTTCTACCTAGTAGGATGCTTTCAACAAGCAATCATGCTTACTATGTCTCACATCGTATTAACTGACCATAGTCGGCAGAAAGTAGTACTACATCTGCTAGTCGATTTATCATTATTCAATGAAGAAAATACGGGCTGCATTGGCTCCACTAAAAAAAATGAGAAAAGCTGCGAGAGTGGTACTTGGCCCTGTCAAATCCCCGCAAATTAGATGGCAAAAGCTTTTCTTCTGTATCGGAATTAATGCAAAACCCTTGATCGAGGCAACCATCTTTAGTATCTTGACATGGAAAATGACTGATGACCCTTACGGCTTAGTAGTGTATGAAGAAAAGATCTTCAGGGAATCTGCCGTGGGTTTTGAACCTCTTACTGTGTTGACTTTTAGCGACGGCGGCGACGGCGGCATACTAGTGTGCACCAATATAGACGGCCCTTTCTGTCGGGAGCTCAGAAATGGAAAGCAGGCTGTTAATGCTAAGGATATCACAAATCCCTCGCCCTTCGATGATCATGACTCTCCTAGGTTCATGAAGTTGTCCTAAACTACGCATTCTTTTTCTAATTTATCATATTTCCATGCTTGAGAGCGTTATCCTCATTTGAACATCGACATCTCGGTGCTAAGTTTATTCGCATTGAAGACTATGAATGCGACCTCTCCTATGATCTAGGGTTTCTGGGGGGACCAAACACACTTCTGGGTTCCAGCACTATCAGCCTAGGAATTGATATGTGACTTGTGTGAAACAGTGGCGTCCCTTGTAAGTGACACCGGCGATCGTGTTTGGAAATAGGTGTCTGAAAGAAGCTGCTTGGCAGCGCTTTCTTGCTTTCTTGGGCCTTGATGTTGGCAGATATGGGCTGTGTCAAGATCATTTTTTACTTTCTACAAATTAAGCTAATTATTTTTGCCTGGCTAAGATTTCCGTATCGTAAACCACTATACCCAAAACACTTTCCTCGGGTTCCACAAACATATCCAGATCTGGTCATTCCTACCTCTTCGGTACGTCTAGGGCATATTATGCAGTCTGTTAGCTGGTGAGCGTCAAAGAACTATGTAGTGACTACTTGCTAGATCATTCTTTACTTTGTCAAGAGATTTTTCTTCCTGATATACAGGAGTCTCAGCGGCCTCAGCTCAACAAAAACTACATGTAGTACTGCTGCCTCACGTCATCAAGTTTTGGAGCCATTTCTTAGTCTGTTGATCGTTTTTACGATCGCTCACATATTTTCCAGGTGCGCGAGGGTAATCTTTGCTATTCTAAATACTGAATTTCAGATCTTCTCTTATTAACTCGTGATCTTAGTAGGACGTACCTTACTTTAGCAGGCGGATCAGGCGTAAACAGCGGATTGAGGTAAAAACCGGCGTTGGTATGTAGCATGGAACGATCATGAGTTGTCACTCGATTGTCTCCTCTCACCAACTTTTGGTAGTTTCGTAGCTGGTTGGCATTCAACCAATACTGGAATTTTCAGGCAATAGGTATCGGATATCGGTAAAGATTTAAGCCAAGGTTTAATCTGAAGTACTCTGCTTGAGTAGCCTTACTTATAACCGCCGCAACTCATAAGAGCAATGAGCCTTGTTCTATTTGCACAGTGAGTTTTTCCAATCTCTCCTTTGTTTTGTTTGATACTCTTTTCAAAGTAACATGTCCGAAATTAAGAGAAGGATTAAAGAATTTAGAAGTCTTGAGTCTTGATATTAGTAGTACTAGGTATCACAAATAGGGTCCACTACTTAGTGGATGACAGTCGATTTCGCTTGATGATCGGACTACACTAGACATAAGCCCTAACCCTTGAAGACCAATCAGTTAAGCATCGACTCATTTAGTATAATTGGAACTGAACTGTACATACATGTAGGTGCTCGTACTCCTGTGGTGTGTTCTGCTGCAGCTGGTACAAACATTTCTTCTTGGATGATCGGCCCTCAAAACCTGGGTTAGAGCCCATCCGCGGATTCCCAAAGTCACAGGTAAAAGAAGCCTTGCAGTGCACTGTAAAGAAAGTCTCGGTGCGCTGGCAATTGAGTGAGAATGACATGTTAAAAGCCTCGAAACTGCGGTCCGGGAAACTCCGCTGTTCCAAGTGATTCCGTGGAGCCGGCGGTGTGCGTAAGCTAAGCCCTTGCGCAATTGTATTTTTCTTTCGCTGCTGTCAGCTTTGGATTGACTAAAGGCCGATGCTTGAGCCTCAGCGGGGCGTTCGTGACATGAGGAAACAGAATGAACCCCGTGTTGGGTTTGCATGAAACTATCGATCCCCGCCCTCTTGGGTGCAAAAAAGGGTTTTGGCACAGCTGATGCGTCAAGAATGAAATACCTAGGCCAGGTTTCCGAATATTTAATGTGTGTGGAGTACACGTACGTGGAGGAGGCCTAGAAGGCCGGATCTCGAGATCTCTACATGTCCTCAAAGGACTATCCATACACACTAGCACTGCCACTGTAGGCATAAAGTGGCAGACGGGCACGCGAACAGAAGAAACCACCGAAGCGAGAGTATGGCGCACTCATAAGTGTCCTCGCTAAAGCGCCCAAAATGCATGCCAAGGCCTCCTGAGCCCAATCTTGACTTGCCGCCCAAGCCCACAAACTCCTCTAGGGCAATTAGCTTCCCAACGGAAAGCTACATAGGTACCCGTATAGAAAGCTTATTCCTGGTACTTGATACCTGTCATTTTTCTCGAAGTTGACAAAGCATAAGCATGTTTTATTTTGCTCATCGATTAACCTTGCATGTTTCTTTTAATTTTCTTTTCCTTCTTTCTCTTTGATACAGCTTTCCGGGTAAAGGGAAAACCACAGAAAATCTTCACGCTACATAGTCAGAATAATCCTCATGATCCATCACAGTACTTACCCCCAAATTACTTTCTGAGTGAGGCAATACTTGGCTCCGACAAGAAAAAGCAAACATCACCATAACCACGGCCCCATAAACGCCCTAGGCCTACTTGTTACACAACGGAGAAACACTCCATCTCTACCCGGCCGTTGGCCATGTGGAGCATTAAAATTTACAGATAGAGTAGAAGCCATGTGATAAACCTGGCAAAGCTAGTCCCTCGAGTTTCATTAGTCTAAAAATCACGCCGGCTGTACTCATTCTTTTGAAATCAGCTATAGACATGGATTTCATATCTGTAATTAATAACTCACGTCGTGTACATACACATAGAGATGTGGGTTCGCCCCACGATCTTCTCTACCTTGTAATGTACGTGTACATGCTTGGTACCAGTTGCTATTTGTAGCTGGCAAATCTATGGCCCCGATCCTTTATCTATTGCACCGCCTTCTAAGGCTTCATGATATTTACCATATTTGCATTTGGTGTAACTTTGAGATAACTTGAAATTTCTTTTTGTGCCGTTATTATTAATTAAGTTACAATTTTTATATACCGGCCTTTTAATTTCATGACGCCGTTATTCTAGCTAGTTCAGTTTACCTGGTAATGGCATATTTCCCGCTTTCACTTTGTCAGCCACGTCTGCAGCTGATCGTTGACAAGCAAAAGCTGTATGTCTCATCTTAATTGATCCCGGATATCGTATCAACGTTAACGATTGAAGGTACTGTTTATAATTTAACGTAGCTTTATGGCCACAATCAATTAATGAGTTAACTGATCGGTGAGAAATCATATATCACAGTATCACTCAAGGATCTCAATGATAATACGTAGGTTGACTAGTATGTTCGCGAGATCTGTTAAGCAGATGATCTCGAATACTTGACGTGCGAGTAGTACTTTAATACGGGTATAGTTAATCACAACATATCACTCGACACTTTATATAATTCCAAAAACCTGATACTATTGCTATAAAGTGCTCAATTATATAATTATTTCCTCAGGTTTTAGGCTAATGCGTACGTGCTTGTTAATCTCAAGATAATCGTAATATGGATACATTTGAGCCAGGAGTCTCATATGCACCGGTCATCTATAATAATTCGTATATAAGAACAATCGATCGAGAACCCTAGCCCTATGCCCGGTGCCCTCACCATTGAACGGAGTCCGCGGTAGAGGACCGGTACCAGACCGATGGCCTCAGGAGGAAATAGGCTCTAGAAGGTAGATATAAGCTTTGGAAAGAATCCCTGCGGGCCCGATGGTAGCACCCGGTGCGCCCCTAGTATAAAGCTTGTGTCGGGTAAAGAACTTGAGCAACCCTAACCCCAGGCCCTCACCATATTTGAGCGGAGCTGGAGCCGGGCTACGATAGAGAGGGAAATCGCATCAAGAGTGAAGGGAAAAGCTGCGGGAGCCCGGGAGAACATACATACAACCACCGGGACACCCTAGCTACATGTAGTACCGTTAGGTCATCTCGCGTGTATGATAGCTAACCGGGTAGTAGTAGACAGCTTCATTCGACGCTACACTCCGATCCCATCGCGTACGAAGTAGGGGGTGGTGGCGCGGTTCAACAAGGGCGCCCCCCCACCCGGCAGGCTGTTTACATGTATACGGTATGACTAAACAGATATGGCTTGGTCTGCTTGGTTGCACTAGTGCCCAGACTTAGCAATGAGTGCAGCGGTGTCAATTTATGCGAGTGATATATCATGAAGTCGTTTGCAAATCCACCCTTGACATTATTTGCGGTTCTTTCTTGTATAGAGTGGCAACGAACTGACAATTAGCCAAAGAAGAAGAAATAACAAAGAAAACCGTTTGTATTATGCCTCCGTGTTTAAGAAAGCAGACTCGTATAAAATTCAAATCCTCACAAATTTACAGAAACTTTTGTATCGAACCGCTAATTTATTGTAGCCACAATAAATACTCACTCCTTCAAAAAGGGAAAAGAAAAGAACACACCCCACCCAGCAAGATTACACACTGATTGTCTTGAAGACACTGAAACCATCTGCTCCCGTAGCCACAACTGTTCCCGGCGCCTGCTTCTGCCAATGAACCTCCTTCACGTCCTTGCAGTAGTGGACAAACAAGAGCTGCGGGGGCACATCCTCAACACCGCCGGTATCTCTGCTCTCCTCGTCATCCAACTCTACCGACAAATCCCACAATGTGACCGTTGAATCCGCCGACCCAACAGCAACAATGCTATCCTCTGTCGGGTGGAACTCGATCGACGTGATGGGCTGCTGATGGAACGTGAAAGAAGCGGTAGCAGAGACATGCTCGCCCTTGAGAGTGTTCGGGAAAGTCCGAAGATCCCAAACACCCCAAACACCGTCGTCCGCTCCAGTCGAGAGAAGATGTGGTACCGCGCTGCACCAAGATGCGACGTTTACATCGGACGAGGAAACGGAAACTGATAGCTGGTGCTTCTTGGTGTTGGCGCGGGCGTCGTAGATCTTGACAGTTCCGTCGCTTGATGCACTCGCAAATACATGACGCTCAGTAGGGCTCCATTGCAGCTCCTCGATACTGCCGGTGTGGCCTCTGAGGGGATCCTTGCCGGTGGCCCAGGTTCCGTCTTCTTTCCGGGTACTGACGAAGATCTTGCCGTCGTTGTCACCAGTGACAATCTTGCCCATCGACTCGCGTGGGTGGGGAGACCAGTCGATAGCGTAGCCCTCGACGTGCTTGTGCATGCGCAGGGTTGTGGGCTTGTTGGCGGCTGGGGTAATTGTAGTCCCGGGGGTGTCGAAGGAGGCGAGGTGTGTGGATAGATCCCAGATATGGACATCGCCGGTTTCTGCGAGAGAAGCAGCCTGTGAAGAGTGGGGTGATACGCGGATACGGTTTGTAGTTGTGGGGAGGGGGAGTGAGCGGGATTCGAGAATAGGGTCGTCTTCAGCTTCATCATCGGAGTCCGAATCTTCGTCTTCTTCTGTCTTTGCTGTGTGGGCATCAGCATAGGTTCTCAAATCCCGGAGAAAGGAAGGGATACCCCAAGGCTTAGAGAAAACAAGATATCAGTGGAGAATCTTACTTTGATGCATCTTTTGTAATCCACTCAACTTCATGACTGTGACCTCATTATCCTTCGGTCTCGCCGCCTGGGTCCCAGTTACCAGATACACAGTCGCCGGGTACCCTCTCCGTTCATCTCCAAGCCCATCCTGCAGAATATCAAAGCTCAAACAGGGCCAATTGACATTCATGCTATGCAGCATGTGGTATGCGCTTGGATCCGGCTCCAGAATCTCATCCTTTGCAAGCTGTCGTCGGGAAGGCATATAGACCTGCTGATCCAATTGCATTTCTTCCACAGCCTTTCCCTCATCTTCACCAGGGTCTTCTCCGTCGGCGCCGGCTTCAATGACCTCGTCATCGGACTCGAATTCGTCTTCAAAGTTGTCCTCGAAGTCACCCATCTCCGGGGGCTGAGTCTCGGGGGTTTCGCGCGAGCGGTTCTTGAGACCGCCGCTGCTAGGCGAGGTGGGCTCTGCGGGGCGCTTCGACATTTTATTGATCTCTAGGAGCCTATGATTATGGATTCGTGGGTTGGTGAGAAGTTGTGGGGGATTTCATGAGGCTCTGTTGGGGCATTTGTCTTTTTTTTTTTTTTTTTTGCTAGCCCCACTTATCGCTGTATGTAACATCTTATCTAATCTGGATCTGCAGGCCTAACCCCTCATGGTTTCACTTTTTTTATTTGTGCGCACAAGTGAATTTTCGATTTTTCGCATTCACTCTCAAGCACCTTCACACACCAGAATACCGCCAACACCCCGCAATCACCACCACGTCCAATTGGCTTTCGGCTACAAAAATAAATACACAAGAGATCGGACACCGTGAACTGATCCAACACTATGCCAAAAGAAAGCACCTCCGGGCCGCGCCCACACCGCCGCCATAATCCTCTCCACGAGGAACTCCTTGAAGATGCCCCTGGAAACCTCCGGAAGGTTTCCCGCGCGAAGCGAAAGGAGCGTCAGTCAAAGCCAGAGGAATATGTCGATTCCAGCATGTCAAAGAAAATTCTCCAGATTGCGAGGGAACAGCAGGATGAGCTTCAGGATGAGGCAGCTGTCAGCGCTGCTATGAAGGGGAACTTTATGGGTGCTGCGGCACAGATGAGGTTTGAGCAAGATGCGGAGGAGGATAGTGAGGGAGAATATGAGGACGCTGATTTTGGTGAAGAGGAGATTGTTGAGGAAGTGGTATGTGGAATGCGATTCTCTTACTGACAATTCAATGAAATGGGAGGTTCAAAGTGGGTTTTGGGGGTTGATGTTAAGGTTGCGTAGGAAATCGACGAAGCGGATATAGAGATGTTCAATCGCTTTATGCCATCAAACGGCGAAGAACCCACCCAGCGAATATCCCTCGCCGATAAAATCTTGGAGAAGATTGCGGAGCACGAGGCACGCCTTGCAGGCACCCTGGTCGAACAGGAACCCGTCCCTTCATTACCAGAAAAGGTCATTGAGGTCTACACGAAGTAATGATCTCCTACTAAAGCCCGGTTATATCATTTGAGCTCGAGATCTAAACTAACAACCTACAGAGTTGGCCTCCTTCTCTCCCGCTACAAATCCGGAAAGCTCCCTAAAGCTTTCAAAATCATACCGTCTCTCAAGAACTGGGAGGAAATCCTTTACCTCACCCGCCCCGACACCTGGTCTGCCAACGCCTGTCTTGAGGCCACCCGTCTATTCGCCGCCACAAAGTCCTCCCAATGCCAAAAGTTCCTCAACACAATTCTCCTTGACCGTGTTCGGGACGACATTGCCGAAAACAAAAAGCTTAATGTCCACCTCTACAACGCGATCAAGAAGTCCCTCTACAAGCCCGCCGCTTTCTTCAAAGGGTTTCTATTTCCCCTTGCACAAAGTGGGACCTGCACACTCAAGGAGGCCCAGATCATTGGATCTGTGCTTACCCGGATTTCCGTCCCCGTACTCCACTCAGCTGCTGCGCTGCTGAGGCTGTGCGAAATGGAATACACAGGTCCTACGAGCGTCTTTATCAAGGTGCTTATCGATAAGAAGTACGCGCTTCCATACAAGGTTGTTGATGCGCTAGTGTTCCACTTCATGAGGTTCAAGAGTGTTGAAGGGGCTCTGCCGCTGCTGTGGCACCAGAGCTTCTTAAGCTTCGCACAGAGGTATCGCAACGATGTGACAGAGGATCAGAGAGATGTGCTGCTGGATGTGTTGCTAGTCAAGGGGCATCCGGGTATTGCGCCGGAGATCAGGAGAGAGTTGTTGGAGGGACGGGGGAGAGGCGAGGAGGAGGGCGCCAGGGTTGCCGATGATGATGTTATGTTGGATTAAACTTTGTTTCGCCTTTTTTTTCTCTTCGTTCTCTATTTTTCCTTTCTTTAGTGGTTGTGGTGGTTTGCGCATCTTGTATACGTGTATATAAATAAAAGCTGGCTATGTATTTTGTTACTTTATTATTTGCATATCTCGTAGTGCTGTATGTGAGAGGTCTCGAGAAAGTTTGGATTAATTGGCTATGATGTGTGGTGAGTGCTCACACTATCCTTTTCATATTTTTCTGTTTACAGCGGACTGGTGTCTATTTCCAAGAACTACATGTAGTGGTGATCACGTTCTACTCTGTAAACTCGGCCGGATTTATACAAGCAAGGTA